>NC_089822.1:220306017-221675616 GCF_035046505.1 Tiliqua scincoides
TGTGTTCCTCATAGTCTCGCTTGGCCTCCCCTATCACCTTCTTACATTTCTTTATGTAAGAAATTATGTTCAGTATATATTTTGTACCTTTTCCTTTGAGCCAATTAAAAAGAATTTGTAAATGTTCACTGTGTGAAATGTTTTAAGAACTACAAATTGTCTGGTCACATCTCAAAATACTGGTCACTTGTAATAAGTGTGTTAGGTTCTTAGTAACCACCTTGCTACTGGCTTAATTCAAATTAGTGACCAATAAATCAAATTTTAATGAGCTATTGATTGAGCAACTGCAGATTTAAATTTACCTGAAGCACTGTTTGCTCACAGGAATTTTGATTTTAAGAGGAATCCCCTCTTTGAATGTGCAGCAGAATGAGGTGGTTGAATGCACCGTAGCCCTTCAGAGTAGTATAGAGGTGTTAGGGGGGTGGAATTGCACTTCTGAATGCTGCTTCAGATTGTGTGTAAAAAAACAACAAAAAACAACAACCCTTGTCTGCAATTAGAAAACAACCACAGCAAGAAAAAGGCTAGGTTAGAAATTATCTCATTGATGTCCTAGGTTTTTTTTATTGTAGAGTAGTATTTTTTGAAGAGGCAGGGTTTGTTCTTGTGGTTTTTCTTACCACAGGGAAGCATTCAAAAGTAGTATCCCTCAGTATTCTTTGCTCTGGAATGCTGTTCCCCAGGAAGACTTACTTGATGTTGAGTCTGATGTCACCTTTGGTGCCAGGGGAACATGGCTTTATTTGCCTTTTTAGATATTGTAGCTGTGTATGGTTGGGGGGTGTGTGTGTGTGTGTGTGTTGGCACTGACATAAATTTGGCTGCTCTATTTTTACTGTATGTTTTTATTTTGTGAAATTTAAAATTAACCATTCTGAGAGCCATTGGGCTGAATAGTAGGATTAAAAAATGCTCTAAATCAGTGTTTCTCAAACTGTGGGTTGGGACCCACAGGTGGGTCGGGAGCCAATTTCAGGTGGGTCCCCATTCAATTTCAATATTTTATTTTTAATATATTAGGCTTGATGCTACCATGGCATGTGACTGCAATTGGGGAAATGTTACAGACCTGTGCTTTTAACAAGCTACTATGTAGATTCATTTAACAATGAAAGTAAATGGGACTTACTGCCGGGCAAGTGTGGGTAGGATTGCAGCCTAGGATTGTTAAAAATTTTCCTGCTTGATGATGTCACTTCTAGTCATGACATCACTTCCAGTGGTTCCTGACAGTTTCTCATTCTAAAAAGTGGGTCCTGGTGCTCAATGTGTGACAACCACTGCTCTAAATAAATAAGAAATGGTAGTCGGAGGTAGAACAAACTGTTATACATACATGCATAGAACCAACATGATCTTAGAGTTGTGGCTCACTAGTCTACTTCTGAATAGGACAGTGGAATAGGACACAGAGAATATAATTCTGGCAACAGAGCAATTTAGAGTGAGAAATTTAATACAATTCTGAGACTGACCAAGATTTTTGTTATAAAAGCAAAATGGGATCTTAACTCTTTATTCTAGTGATGTGATTTTCTCATGATGCATGTCGGTTGAATTAAGGCACCAGCTCCTGCCTTCAAGTGATTGTATGAGGATTTTTTTTTTTCATTTTTAGAAAACTTGTTTGCAGACAGTGGAAAACATGACATAATTAAGGATAGCAGAACTACTTAAGATCTTGCACTCACCTTTACTTAATTTTCTGTTTAGAAAATGGAAGTACAGAATTACCGAACAGAGTACTATACAGAATTTCAATTTACCTCTTCTTTGGTGCTTATGATTCAAAATACATGGTTTCAAGTAAAGCAGCAGGCTCCCCCTTGGTTTTTCTTGTCTTATCGGACAGCCCAATTGTATACTAATTGGGCATACCGGCAGTGACAGCTTTCATATCCTAAGACCATCCAGCACAATGGAGAGTAGGAACACCAGAACCCAGACAATGCTATACTAGTGCAGCCTTCCAGGAACACCAGCAGCACCCTTGGAAATTCTGACACAACCTGTCATCCATGGAGCGATTGTGTGATGTGTAGGGAGCCAGGCAATACATCTTCCTAGCCTCAACACTGGTGCTCAGAGAGACATGACCAGGGTGAACCAAGCACGAGGTGGTGGCAGGTACAGGTCCAATGAGTAGCCACCACTGAGATGATGGTGCCACCACCTTCCCGATGGTACCTTGGAATTAGATAGCAACAGTTACTACCACAGTTCGAGTCCTCTTCTGCCATGCACAGAAACATGCACATCTTTTTGACCACAGCAGAGCAATAAGTGGAAGACATGCCAGCTCCCATGGGATATTAAGTAAACATGCAAGTCCCTTTTAGGGAAGAGTTTTTATTGTCCAACAGGAATGGAACCCTTTTTCCATGTGAGGGACCAAGGCCAGTCACGAGTAGAGCCCCAGCAGCACTCAGATCAGGCAGGGTGCTGGTAGCCCACCACTCAAAAGCTGGAGGCCAGGTAAGACAGATTCAAGCCGAGCATTGGGTCCTGCCTCATGCAGCATGGCACTCACCTTTTACATGACTGCTTCTTCATGGCTGGAATTTGCATGGTAATTTTTCCAGACATTGCCCACACACTTTCAGGTCTGTCTTTGTAGCTGTCAGGAATTGCAAAATAAATGCAGCCCTGTCAGCAAGCACCTGTTGCTAGACCTAACTTTTTCTCAACCACAACAAAAGTTGAAAACTCCCCCCACCTGAATGGGGGGAGGCAGGAAGCACTTGTATGCAAGGCTCATGATTAAAACATGGGTTCATATGATTTCTGAACTGAGCCAACGTAAATTAAGGAGCCAGATGTCTCTGAAGTAGAGGTGAAGGAATCCATGATGCCATTTCATGACTAGTTCTACTTCTTTCCCTAATACAAACCCAAAGCATTGACAGAGTAGTCCAGCAGTTTTCAAACTCTTGGGAGAGTTTGAGCCTCTCTAAGTTCTTGTGGGGGTGGGGGGGAGGCAGCAGGGGCAGGGGGAAAGCAGTGGCGATCCCCAGGATCACACTGCTCAGGGGGGTTGCAGGTGCTTGGGTACACTTATCTGTGCCTCCTGCAGCCTCCCGGGGATCTGGGGAGCCCTGCAGGACCTCCTGCAGGCTTCCTCGCAACTTCAGAAGTGAAAGTGAAGCGATTGAGCTCCACTTCTGCTTTAGCGGAGGTGGGGCACAATCGCTCCGATTTTGCTTTCAAAGCTGCGGGGGGGGGGGAGCCCTGCAGAAAGTCATACAGGGCTCCCCGCACCCCGGGAGGCTGCAGGAGGCTCGGATAAGTGTACCCAAGCCCTGGCAGTCCCCTTGAGGGGTGTGATGCTGGGGATTGTGCAGTTGCCTCCTCCCTGCCTCCAGGCTGCCCCTGCCCCTTAAGGTGAAAGTGGCCAGAGCCCACAGGCTAGAGCATAGTGACACCCCAGTCTGAAAAGCCCTGGAGTAGTCCTTAGCATGTGTGACTGAATCCCACAGAGCATTTTGGAATTGGAAACTGATAGTATATCAACAGACTATCACAAGTTTGTCTCTTCAACAGTACCCAGTCTCAACTGAGTATGTTGGCTGGAGGCAGCTGAATTGAAATTAGACCATCTGCTTTGTTCAGCTGGCTTTTGGGAATGTATGTCAGGTCAGCCCCCTGTTCTGTAATTAAGACTGGTATCTTACTAGTTACTAACCTGACATTCATTCAAACTCTTCATGACCAACATATGTTCAGGTTTTTGAAAAAAAGCAACAGAGTTCTATGTTCTCCTGTCTATAAGTCTTCTAGAAGAAGAGGAAAATATATTTTCTAAATTCAGCCATTCAGAATGTATTAAAACATTTAATAAAAAGTACATAGCTTTTTAGGAAGCTCTTGGTGCTGTTTAACACAATTAGCTTTCAGTGACCTAGAAAGTGGTGGAACCATTAATAACAAACTGTCTGGCTTAGGTCAAGGCGGTATAGAATACTTACTTTCTGTGTAAAGGTGATAGACACTGAGCAACAAATGTAACATGTAAAGTTTTAAAATAAAAAGACTACCATAGTCGTACTTGAAATGTTTGATAGCAGTAGCATCTTAATGCTGCAATCTAGAACCACTTTATTTCAAACTATTTCTTTTAGAGAGATCTATTGTAATATAAATGTTTGGTGTATAATAAGCTAGATCAGCAGTTCTCAAACTTTTCCACCTCTGGATCCCTGGAGAAAGGTGGGGTAGAAATACAGTAAATGAAATAATAAATAAATAAAAGGAGGGAGCCCTGCTGGCTCAGGTGCAGTCTAGGGAAATCCTAGAGCACCAGAGTATGTATGTGCAGAATGATGCAGTGTGGAGCAGATGGCGGCCACTTATGGTGTGCTCATGAAGCCCCTGGCTCCTAGAAGCATACACAGAGAAACATTGAACTAGATCAGGAGTTCCCAATCTTAATGTCTCTGTGACCCATCTTACCCACTGTGGTAGACTGTGATAGTCTTGGTGGTGCTGGGGATGACTTTTCTGGGTCGTGTCAGGCCATGGCCCACACTACTGGCCTCCATGGGCCTCAGATGGCCTGCAGAATCCTCTGAAAGCCACTTCTGGTTTGCCTCCAGAAACCAGAAGTTGTCTCTGAAAACAAAGTGGGTTTTTTTTAAGCTTCTGCAGGCTATTCTGAGGCCGGAAGAAGCCAGTAGATTCGCTTGCCAGCCCAGTGCAACAGAGAAGAAGCCTCCAGGGCTGCCCAGTGTTTCTGAAATGTTGTTGATTTGTAGCCATTCGAATGGCATTGGTGGGTAGGAGGGCCTAGACTGATCCGCCTTGCATGGGCTCACTTTGGGAAAGGCTGAACTAGATTAATCAATGAATGCATGCATGGGTATAGAAGAGGCAAGAACAGTGGTCCTCGAACTTTTCTGGCTCACACCTCCCCTGATCCTTGTAACCATTGGCCATGGCTCCCCATTATAACACCTTACCTCAGTTATCCCCAAAATGGGGATGAAGGTGTTACACACTAGAAACAAGGCTGCCAGCACTCTGAGGCTGCAATCCTAACCACACTTACCTGAAAGTAAGCCCCATTGAACAAAATAGGACTTACTTCTGAGTAGACCTGGTTAGGATTGTGCCCTGAGTTTGTTAGCAGCACACCTGGAGGGTTTTGGAAAGGGGGGGAAGTGATGAATTTGCTGGGGGGAGGGGAAGACTTTGTTTTTGTGTATCTGCTAATTGCAAACTGATGAAAACGGAGACCTAGAGACTGTTTAGCTGGAATCCTAACCCCACTTTCCTGGGAGTAAGTCCCATTGAACACAATAGGACTTACTTCTGAGTAGACCTAGCTAGGATTGTGCCTTTTGTCTTACCATAGCAGCCAACAGAGTACCCCCCCCCCCCAAAAGGAGGCAGGAGGAAAAAGGGGAATGGCTAAAAAGAATGGGAATTTTTATTTTTAATCAATGTTTGGAGACAAAGCCATCAAGAGTGGCTTTTTTCTCTTTTTTGAAGGGGGAGGAAAAAGAGAAAGGTGAAGATCCTGGGTTAAACTGACACAGACCCCAAGCCTGTGTAGGTCTACTCAGAAGTAAGCCCCATTTGAGTCAATAGGGCTTACTCCCAGGAAAATGTGGAAAGGATTGCAGCCACACCCAGCAAGATTACAGCTCACATCAAAGTAGATGGGGGCTGCTCTCACACACATACACCCAACATGCAGATGCCACCCCTGTTCCCCCCAGGCAAGATGGAGGAATGCAGGCTGGGGCATTTGGACACTAAGAGCAGGCTGGGCTCCCCAAGCGGAGGACTTACTCTTCCCTCCCACTTTGAAGCCTGCCAGGAGCGAGCCCTGTGCTGATGACATGCAGCACCTCTGCACTCTTCTCTCCTCCAGCCTTGACCAATTCCAGGATGCCCAGGGTGAGGGGCACACTGGGAAATGTAGTCCTTGGGGCGAGGTTGCACATGGAGAGAACTCCATGATGAGATGCGGCACCTCTGCCTGCCCAGCCAGCCTTCTCTCCCACCTCCCCCTAGCATGTTTCACAGCCCTTTCAGCCTCACGCTGTGCCACCCACCTCATTCACAGCTGCAGAAAAGCAGCAAGTCAGCAGGCTGCATGTGTAGCAGAGCAGCGTAGCCCAGCCTCTTTCCCTGAGATGCCTGGTGACGCCCCTGGAGGCTAGCCACGCCTCCCTAAGGAGGTGGGATGCACAAATTGAATACGTCAGAGCAAGATGGTAAAAGTTTTCGAGACTGAGTTGAAGAGAGGCTAGAGACAGAAAGTGATAGTTGAACCTCTTCTTTCAATGCACTCCATTTTAATCTGAAATACTTGTAATACTGTGCAGATGGTAGGACAGAAGATACATATGCTGTAATGTGTTACATGCATATCTATGTACATAAAATGGTTGGAACATATGGTGGGGATTATCAGCATATCACCATTTGTATTGCAGAGATGTGTGGCGTGGGGGTGGCAGGTGAGATAAGGCTCTGCCTCACCTGCTGCTCCCCACACTACATGTCTTTGTTTTGTTTTTGAATTAGAGATAGAATGAACTGGCCCAGAGTATAGACAGTAGTTGAACAGGACTTTCAGGCAGTGATTTGTATAGAAAGAAGTGTAAGGCAAAAATGGATACTTCAAGGAAAGTACAGGCTTCTGAAAGAAGGTGGATAGTTTCTTACCCAACATAGAGAGATCAAATGCTGTGAACAGGCAGGAGAATATTTTGGACTGGGTTACTGAGGGATAAGCAAACATAAGTGTGTACTTATGTATGTACATACATGTATTAACCAGTCAGATCTTTTCCTACAAGTTGCTAATAAATGAAATTGTGACAGATTCATTTTGGATATCTGTTAGGAGAATGCTTCATAAAACCAGTAGGCTGTAGTTTGGTTTAAAGCACTGTGAGTGACACAGTCAGCCCAACTTGCAATTGTGGATCACGTATGTAGGTGTAGCATACTGGAAGAGAGATTGGATAGTTCTTGACCTGGCTACAGAAGTTGATTTAAAATTCATTTGTCTGTAGTATCTTGATCTCAGTATATATGTTAAAAAGGCAAAATCGTGTAACATGTAGCCTTTTAAACTCGTAAGCTCCAAATTTGTTTGAATAAAAAGAGGCTCAACAGCACCACTAAATGTTGCTGGCCTAATATTTGGCTTTAGGTTTGCATCAGCATAAAGGACTGGATAAAGACAAGCTAACCAGCTTTTCTCTTGAAAATCAACTTTGAATACTGTACCTGAGTAGTTCAGTGAAAATATTGCATCGCCTCCATTAGAAATGGTAGGACCTATATGTATCACTGTACTAAAACTATATTAGACACTGTGTTTATCTGTATTGCTGTTAGACATAGGAAGTTGTTGACTGGATTAACATAATCTAGAAAGGAGTTATGAGTCAATACTAGGAGGTGCTCCACTGAGGTATTACAGTTGCCTAATGAAAGGAAGTATATTTAACTGCTCAATGTTACAATTTCCTGTTTGTTCATTTGATACTACTTCAGTGGATAGGTTTAGTTGATCTGTACTTCCTGTTTTATGTATAGTGACTTAGCTGGTCTAGTGCCATAGAAGGAGTTCAGGTTCTGGAAGTGAATGTTAGGCATAGTGCCACTGAAACACTGGAGACAGTACACCAGTAGAGAAGAATGGGGAGTGGCATTTCAGCATGTTTTGTAATGGTTGCATGCCTGCCAAGGGTACTTGAAAGATTTTAGAAACATAATTATCCAGCACACAAAACCCATTTTTAATCTAAACCTGTAATCTTTTAAATTGGCATAGGATTGCAGCCATGGTTCTCAATAGGTGATCCTGAGTACCACTGTTTTATATTTAGGAGTTTACATGTGTGCCAGTAGATAACTCTGCCTCTTGTATAATCAGTTACATAAAAAGTCGATGTTTCACTTGTTCAGTGCTTTGTGTATATTCTGTGTTTTAATTTAAAAAAAATATATTTTGCTCATCTGTTGCTTTTCAGAGTGTACAAAAGGATTTTTTAAACCCACGGAAAACCATTAAGCCCTCTTACACAAACTGGCCCTGTTGACAATGTATTTCAAATGCCTCTGATGTGAAAGCTTTCTTTTGTGCACTCTTGAGGGAGGGGTAGATTCAAGAAAGTTATCACAGCTTTATATAATACCTTCTCTTTCCCCTCTCCTTAACTCTTTTGGGGAGAATGAAGTAAGTTGTATTCATTGACTCTTTTAGAAACTGATATTCTGAAGTCTATCTTCTTGGGCCTTAATGCTCATCCTTTAATATTTATCCCTTTTTCTTGCTTGCTCTCACTCTTTTGTCCCTAGTACATATTAACGTGATAAAATGTTGGTGTCTCAGGGCCCAATCCTATCCAATTTTCCAGTGCCGGTGCAGCTGTGCCAATGGGGCATGTACTGCATCTTGCGGTGGGGCAGCAGTCACAGAGGCCTCCTTAAGGTATGGGAACATTTGTTTCCTTACCCTGGGGCTGCGTTGTGACTGCACCACAGCTGGAAAATTGGATAGGATTGGGCCCTCAGTCTTCATCCCTGTCCAGAATTCTGATACCAAAACAACTAAGACCATGCAGTACACTTCTTAAACCGCTAATCTGGCATCTTGTTCCCTTCTTTATCCCCTTCCCATGATCTTGCCCTGTTGTATCTTTACAAGCTTTTCTCTTGATATGTCACTGGATATGACTATCATTCCTTTAGCTTTGTCATCCAAGAATCCCGTTTTCTTAAACTGTTTCCATTTTTTTCCTATCCCTTGTTCCACAGCCCCCTTTTCAGAACAACTGTGTGATACTAACTCTCACTTTCTAAAAAATCTTTTCCATTAGCCTTTAGTATAATGCTTTAGTTTCTCGTTTCTAATTAAAACAAAACTTATATATGTATTATACTGTTTTGACTTATGCAGTCTAAGCACCACATTTAAATGTTTCCGGTTCATAGCCATCTTTTTCTTCCACGTGATTTACAGCATCTTATATTTTTCCTTACAGTTTTATCTTCAAGACACTAAAAGTAGTAATGGTACCTTTATAAATAGTCAAAGATTGAGTAGAGGATCTGAAGAAAGTCCACCATGTGAGATTCTGTCTGGCGATATAATCCAGTTTGGTGTAGATGTGACGGAGAATACGCGGAAAGGTAAGGGTACGGATCACTTTTTATATATTTAAATTTATAAAGAAGCTGGGGTGTGTGTTTTGTGTTGGAAAGGTATTATAATCCCTTCCTGAAGAGATTTTCATTGACTATGGCAGACATACTTTCTGTCTCCAAACTACTATTACTTTCTCAGCTGTAGTGAACCATCTTGTATTTGTCCAGACAGTAATGTATATGTAGGATTCCCAAAGATTAAACACTGGTTTCTTTGGAACCTAGTTATTGGAGATACTGCAGTGGCACAGAACAAAAATTATTACAGCAAGTCAATGTTTACAACTTCGTACTTGGCTTGTGTTGTAAGAGATAAATTCTTTTTTATAAGAAGAGCCTAACTGAATTGGGCTTTATTGTTGCTGGTGATTAATTTCTGTATTTATTATACTGCATTGGCTTTGCTGTTGCTTATCCTGCCATATGCTAGTCTGCCTTTCCTTTACTTCCAGATAGATGTCAAAACATTATAGACGTCTGTTAAAATATATGTGTATAGTTTTGATGTGGATCATATTTGCATAATTCTTTGAAAAAATTGTTTAAAAAGAAGCTGTCTGCATGAAGTTTGGTCTGTTTCCCAATTTTTTTTGAGAGAGCTTAGCTATTTCATTAGGTACCTCTGGTAGTACAATGGATCAATGAGCATGTTTAAATTCAAAACAAAACAAAATTTTGTATGTTAGATAAAAAACCTTAATGATGAAATCCCTTCGACTTGTTTTCACCTCAGAATTAGTATGTGACATAAGAAGAATTGGAATTTAGAGCAGAAGAGCATTCTAAAAAATGTTTTATTTACTGCTTGCTACTTAGATGTTATATTTATATCCCATCCTTTTGTCAAGCAGATCAGAACGGCAATCCGGACTAATAGCCACCATGAGAAATTAGGATGCGAAAGTGTGACTTGCCCAAGCTGTGCTTCAAAGCCAAACCAAGCCCAGCACTCTAGCCACTGTACTGCATTTGCAATGAGCTTCTATGAAACACTTCTGTTTGTTGTTGTTTTTCTTTTTTTAAATCTGGCCATCCTGGAAAACACAGTGTAAATTTTCATTTTGGTTGGCTTAGATACACTTCAAAATTAATTTGGATATGAGTATGTTAATCACTTTTTGAACAAGCTAAATAGGTCATTCTGTTTCTACATCAAAAGTACTAAGATAAGTACAATTAATTCTGTGGAAAATTGAAGTGATTTTAAAGAACCAGATGTTATAGAGCAGGGATGGGCAAACATTTTGGCAGGAGGGCCACATCATCTCTCTGACACTGTGACAGGGGTCAGAAAAAAAATTAATTTACTTTATAAATTTGAATACATTAGAGACAGAACTTAAATGAATGAATGAATTTTACTGAACTTATTTATAATACACATGAGAACTGTAATAAAAGGCATGTAGAACCACATGAGAACTATGAATTGTTTGCCACGTGCTTCTTGCACAGTGAAAACATGCAGACCAAGCCAGAAACACATGGAGACATAAGTTGTTCAGAGGCAATGGGTGGGGGTAGGGGGTTAAAATAATGCACAGGGAAAAGCAGAAAACACATGGAGAACGATTAAAGACCTTGCTCTAACTTGGCCCACAGTTCACGTCTGGTGGTTGCGACTAGCAGTCATGGACCAGCACAGGCTCAACAGTCTTCAATGGACCAGAGGCTCATTGGAGACCGAGGGCTCCCTGTGGCCTGGATTGGGAGTCCCCAAGGGCTGCAGATGGTCCCTGGCCCGGGGTTTGCCCACCAGTTACAGAGCCTAGAATTGGTTCAGGACTTCCAGTGCAAGAGGTGTCCTTGCTTTGGAAAAGAAGGATGCAAGTGTTTTAAATAAATGAAAAATGTCCTATATTTAGTGCAGAGTTGAAGATGAATTAACATGAACGAAATTGGGCTTGCTTCTAAAACAACTGAAAGGCAAAAGCCTTCATTAGGGTCAAGTAAAATGTCAAAGTTGTAGGCAAACTTTTTTTATTTTCTAAAATTCCTCTTGGAGCTAAGCAACAATTTATTTGAAAAGAGGAGAGGGCAAGGAAAGAAAAGCCAGGATATGATGATGATCTGCAGTTGTAGTAATCTTAACTAATTTCTGCTCAGCCCGCAGATGTATACATTTGATCTCTGTTGCATATACACAACTCTGGGCAGAAATGGCAGACTTAATCTGATTTACGCATTGCTAGGTATGAAACAGATTTAAGTTTGTGCTGAGGGTTACAGGGATGAAACTGTGATGGTTGTTTCCCCAAGGAGCTTCGGGGGGCCATATCTTGTATCTGCGGTTTTGCTTATCTGCAGATGCACCCCCTGCACCCACTGTCCATGACTTTCCCTGCCCATATAATGCCTTTTAAAGGCCTAAAAACATCACTTTTAGTTTTGCTGAAAAAGTGACTTTTTTGGCCTAAGCAGCCATTCTGAGAGCAGCAGAGGCCGCGGGAGGAAATGCGCAGCTTCTGAGAGGCTCAGAAGAGTTTCCAGCAGGCAGGGTGTGTCCCCAGTATGTTTCAATTATCTGCAGGGGGTTCCAGAAGAAACCCCCCATGGATATTCTCCCACACACGTGGAGCCTCAAGGCGGCTAACAGCATAAAAACACAGTACTATATGCAGATAAAAACATAACCATAAAACAATTAGCGCAATAAAAACAGATCGAACCCCCATGGATCATATAAACAAAACTATGTTAAAGGTTAAATGTTCCAAGTTAAAATGCCAGCCCATCATGTCAGCACTCAAATGCCTTTAGATATCATCTTTCCATTTTTGGTAAAGTTCTTAAAGCATCTAATGTCACCTAAATATTTAAAAATATTTAATATAAAAATAATTGGCAATAAAGTATAAAATCACAAAAACATACCCATCAGTAGCAGTTAAAAAGCATAACTTCAGAACATAAGAACATAAGAACAGCCCCACTGGATCAGGCCATAGGCCCATCTAGTCCAGCTTCCTGTATCTCACAGCGGCCCACCAAATGCCCCAGGGAGCACACCAGATAACAAGAGACCTCATCCTGGTGCTCTCCCCTACATCTGGCATTCTGACTTAACCCATTCCTAAAATCAGGAGGTTGCGCATACACATCATGACTTGTACCCCATAATGGATTTTTCCTCCAGAAACTTGTCCAATCCCCTTTTAAAGGCGTCTAGGCTAGACGCCAGCACCACATCCTGTGGCAAGGAGTTCCACAGACCGACCACGCACTGAGTAAAGAAATATTTTCTTTTGTCTGTCCTAACCCGCCCAACACTCAATTTTAGTGGATGTCCCCTGGTTCTGGTATTATGTGAGAGTGTAAAGAGCATCTCCCTATCCACTCTGTCCATCCCCTGCATAATTTTGTATGTCTCAATCATGTCCCCCCTCAAGCGTCTCTTTTCTAGGCTGAAGAGGCCCAAACGCCGTAGCCTTTCCTCATAAGGAAGGTGCCCCAGCCCCGTAATCATCTTAGTCGCTCTCTTTTGCACCTTTTCCATTTCCACTATGTCTTTTTTGAGATGCGGCGACCAGAACTGGACACAATACTCCAGGTGTGGCCTTACCATAGATTTGTACAATGGCATTATAATACTAACCGTTTTGTTCTCAATACCCTTCCTAATGATCCCAAGCATAGAATTGGCCTTCTTCACTGCCGCCGCACATTGGGTCGACACTTTCATCGAACTGTCCACCACCACCCCAAGATCTCTCTCCTGATCTGTCACAGACAGCTCAGAGCCCATCAGCCTATATCTAAAGTTTTGATTTTTTGCCCCAATGTGCATGACTTTACACTTACTGACATTGAAGCGCATCTGCCATTTTGCTGCCCATTCTGCCAGTCTGGAGAGATCCTTCTGGAGCTCCTCACAATCACTTCTGGTCTTCACCACTCGGAAAAGTTTGGTGTCATCTGCAAACTTAGCCACTTCACTGCTCAACCCTGTCTCCAGGTCATTTATGAAGAGGTTGAAAAGTACCGGTCCCAGGACAGATCCTTGGGGCACACCGCTTTTCACCTCTCTCCATTGTGAAAATTGCCCATTGACACCCACTCTCTGCTTCCTGGCCTCCAACCAGTTCTCAATCCACGAGAGGACCTGTCCTCTAATTCCCTGACTGTGGAGTTTTTTCAGTAGCCTTTGGTGAGGGAGCGTGTCAAACGCCTTCTGAAAGTCCAGATATATAATGTCCACGGGTTCTCCCGCATCCACATGCTTGTTGACCTTTTCAAAGAATTCTATAAGGTTTGTGAGGCAAGACTTACCCTTACAGAAGCCATGCTGACTCTCCCTCAGCAAGGCCTGTTCGTCTATGTGTTTTGAGATCCTATCTTTGATGAGGCATTCCACCATCTTACCCGGTATGGATGTTAGGCTGACCGGCCTATAGTTTCCCGGGTCCCCCCTCTTTCCCTTTTTAAAAATAGGCGTGACATTTGCTATCCTCCAATCTTCTGGTACCGTGGCCGTTTTGAGGGACAAGTTGCATACCTTAGTCAAGAGATCTGCAACTTCATTCTTCAATTCCTTAATAACCCTTGGGTGGATGCCATCAGGGCCCGGTGACTTATTGATCTTTAATTTATCAATGAGGTCTGAAACATCTTATCTTTTAACCTCTATCTGACTTAACTCCTCGGTTAGGAGGGGCCATTCGGGCAGCGGTATCTGCCCGAGGTCTTCTGCCGTGAAGACAGATGCAAAGAACTCATTTAATTTCTCTGCCATCTCTAAGTCTCCTTTTATCTCCCCTTTCCCTCCCTCACCATCCAGAGGGCCAACCGCTTCTCTGGCGGGTTTCCTGCTTCTAACATATTTGAAGAAACTTTTATTATTCCCCTTAATGTTGCTGGCCATGCGTTCCTCATAGTCTCGCTTGGCCTCCCCTATCACCTTCTTACATTTCTTTTGCCACAGTTTATGTTCCTTTTTATTCTCTTCATTAGGGCAAGACTTCCATTTACGGAAGGAAGCTTCCTTGCCCTTCACAGCCTCTCTAACTTGGCTGGTTAGCCATGCGGGCACTCTCCTGGATTTAGTGGAACCCTTCTTTCTTTGCGGTATACACCTCTGCTGGGCCTCTATTACTGTTGTTTTAAGCAGCCTCCATGCACTCTGGAGAGACTGGACTCTTTTTACCCTCCCTTTCAACCTCCTTCTAACCAGCCTCCTCATTTGAGGGAAGTCCGCCCGTCGGAAGTCAAGGGTTTTTGTTAGAGATTTGCCTGGTATTCTCCCCCCAACGTGCACGTCAAAACGGATCGCAGCATGATCACTGTTCCCCAATGGCTCAGTAACGTTTACATCTCTAACCAGGTCCTGCGTACCGCACAAAATTAAATCCAGAGTCACCTGTCCTCTGGTAGGCTCCGTGACTAGCTGATCTAAGCCACAGTCATTTAGCACGTCAAGAAATCCGGTTTCCTTATCGTGACCAGAACACAAATTGACCCAGTCAATATGAGGATAATTGAAGTCCCCCATGATTACAACCCTGTCCTTCCTTGTCACCTCCCTGATCTGTTTCCTCATTTCAAGGTCCCCATCAGATTTCTGGTCTGGAGGACGATAGCACGCCCCCAGTATTACATTGCTGCGCAAGCCTGGTAATTTAACCCACAGAGATTCTACGGTGGAGTCGGACCCACCTTCAATCTCTACTTTGCTGGATTCTATCCCTTCCTTAACATAAAGGGCCACCCCACCTCCAACACGCCCCTGCCTGTCCCTCCTGTAGAGTTTATAGCCCGGGATTGAGGTATCCCACTGATTCTCCGCATTCCACCAGGTTTCCGTTATGCCCACTATGTCAGTATTTTCCCTTGTCACCAGGCATTCCAGTTCTCCCACCTTTGCTCGTAGACTTCGGGCATTCGCATAAAAGCATTTATACACGGAATGCCCCAGGATGGGCTGCTTATTCGCTCCTTTGTCCCCGCATCCTCTCATTGTGCCAAACCGTCTATCACATCCCATCACCCTACCTTTCCCAATTTCTTCTCCTACCCTGCCTTTGTCTTGTTGTTCTCTAACCTCCCCATCCTCATCCCATAGGGATGAGGAGTCCCGAACCGGATGCCCCTCGGCTCCTGTCGGCCTTCCCCCAGGGATCAGTTTAAAAGCTGCTCTGCCACCTTTTTAATGTTATGCGCCAGCAGTCTGGTTCCATTCTGGTTCAAATGGAGCCCGTCCCTCTTGTACAGGCCCCGCTTGTCCCAAAACGTTCCCCAGTGCCTAACGAATCTAAACCCCTCCTCCCTACACCACCGTCTCATCCATGCATTGAGACCCCTGATCTCCGCCTGCCTAGCTGGCCCTGCGCGTGGAACAGGTAGCACTTCAGAGAACGCTACCTTTGAGGTCCTGGCTTTCAGCTTCCTGCCTAAAAGCCTAAATTTGGCCTCCAGGACCTCCCAGCTACACTTGCCCACGTCGTTGGTGCCGACATGCACCACAGCCGCTACCTCTCCCCCAGCACTGTCTACTAGCCTGTCTAGACGAGAAGTGATGTCCGCAACCTTCGCACCAGGCAGGCAAGTCACCATGCGGTCCTCACATCCGTCACAAACCCCCCTCTCTATGTTTCTAATAATCGAATCCCCCACTACAAGAAGCCCCCGACCCCCCTCCCGCCGAGGAGTATCCCGAGTGCGCTCGGATACGGGCCCATCCCCTGGAGAAGGGATCCCCCTAGGGGATTGTTTCCCTCCTCTCCAGGATGACGTCCTCCAGTCCCGAGACTTCCCACCCGGGCAGCCGAGGAGCTGCACGCCTGAGGTTGGGACGAAGCCTGATCGTCCCCAGAAGTCTCCCCACGGTCCTCCTCTGGCTCCCTGCGCTTCTCCAGGTCGGCCACCAAGGCTTCAAGGGAGCGGACGCGTTCCCTGAGAGCCTGGAGCTCCTTGCACCGAGGACACACCCATGACTTATGCCCCAGAGGCATATAATCATACATGTGGCACTCAATGCAGAACACTGGATAGCCCCCACCCTGCTGCTGGCTGTCTGACTGCATAGCTTTTTTGTTGCTGTTGTTGTTGTTTTATTTAGGGGTCCGTTTAAAAACCGTACACTGGATAGCAGCCCTTTTCTCTAGGGAAGAGGAAGGGCAGTGTATGGGGCCCTGGCCTCCTCGCCCTGCTGCTGAACTCGCCCAGATGCTAAACTCTTGTGCCTTACCTGGCACTTAGTTCCCGAGGCACTGGGTTCCCAGAGGCCACACGCGTCTGCAGAGAAGCATAGTACAGTGGCAGTCAAATAGCAGATGTGGAACCAACCTAACAAAATAGGAGGGTCTCAATCTGGCAGTGAAATACAGGTCGAGCCTCCTTATTCACGATATTTTTAACCGTGAATCTGACTCAACTCAGGTCCCCAGAACCTGCATGGAGCCAGACTTGGCCCCACCTGAGCCCTCCAGAGGTGCTTCTGAGGCCTGTGGAGGCCGTGTGCAGCCTCCACGAGCCTCACAATGGCCTCCATAGGTCCTAGAGAGGCACTTTCGGTTTTTGACCAAAAACCGGAAGTGTCTCTTGAGGACCTACGAAGGCGTATGGAGGCTGCCCACAGCCTCCACAGGCCTCATAAGAGCCTCGGGAGGCGACTCACACATAGCTCCAGTAGCCTTCGAGGCTTTCGGGGGCCTTTCTGAGACCCATGGAGGCTGTGTGCGGCCTTAACAGGCCTTGGAAAGGTCCTAGAGAGGCACTTCTAGTTTTCAGGGGAAAAAATGGAAGTGCCTCTCTAGGACCTCTGGAGGTCTTTCTGAGGCCTGTGGAGGCTACACGCGATCTCCATGAGCCTCAGAAGGGCCTCCGGTGGCAACTGGAGCACAGCTTCAGTCGCCTCCGGAGAACTGGCCTCTGAGGCATTTAGCGGCCTTTCTGAGGCTTGCAGAGGCTGCATGCAGCCTCCACGGGCCTTGGAAAGAGCTCTGGAGTCCTTGAAGGGTTCAAAAACCGCAAGTGACCTTCCAGGACCTCTGGAGGCCATTTTGAGGCCTGTGGAGGCTGCGTGTGGCCTCCACGGGCCTCAGAACAGCTCCGGATGCAACTGGAGAAAGACTCCTGTCGTGTTTGGAGGTGGGTGGAGTCCAAATTCCTCATGACATGGCAGGAGGTCTGGTCTAGAGGGTAGAGCCTCCATTTGCCTGAAGATTAACATCCACAAGGTCGCCAGTTCGAGGCCACCGGCACCGTGCGACCTTGAAGCAGCTGGCAAGCTGCAGCTGAGCTGTTCCATCTGCTCGGAGCGTGGGAGGATGGAGGCCAGAATGTTAAACCAGATCGGAGTGTAACATCTTGAATGTGGTGGTTCTTGAAAGAGAGAACCTTCTTTCAATTTGTAAAAATCCCTGCGTGGATTTAATAAGCCTGCCTGTGTAAACCGCCTTGAATAAAGTCTTGAATAAAGACCAAGAAAGGCGGTATATAAATACTGTATATTATTATATATATTATTATGACTTGGTTCCACACAAAATTTGGTATTCGTGTGGGTTCCAGGAACAGAACCCTTTTGAATAATGAGGCTCCACCTGTACCACCAATAAAGGGGCTCCCCTGCCTTCTTTAGGGGAGCATCCCATAATTTGGAAACATTATAACCCTCTTCCATAGTTCTACCAAGAATGCCTATTAGTGCATTGGTATTCAGACTGAGGCGTCACAACACCTCAACCTGAAGACCCTGGCCTCTGCCCCTTGCAGGGGCAGGGGTGAAGGCAGCGACGTGATCCCCAGAATCGCTTAGCTAACGGGGCTGCAGGGACTGGGATGAACTTACCAGTCCCTGCAGCAGTGCCCTGGGGGTGCGGGGAGTGCTGTTCGAGCGTCTGCAGGGCTCCCCAGCATTCAGAAAGTGAGAGTGCAGTGATCACGCTCCACTTCAGGTTTTGCGGAAGTGGAGTACCATTGCTCCACTTTCACTTTCTGCATGTTGGGGGGCCTTGCAGACACTACGCTGCTGCAGGGACTGGTGAGTACATCCCAATCCCTGCAGCCCCCCTGAGCGACACGATCCTGGGGATCGTGTCGCTGCATTCCCCCACCCCCACTGCCTGCAAGTATTTACTGGGGCTTTCAAATTCTCAGAGAGTTTGAAAACTGCAGTATTAGTGGAATGCATTGGAGATCACTTGGGCATGTTCAAATGGGAGAAGTGGTCCATTGGGTATCCCTGAAGTTTCTGTTTGTGTAGTGCACCTATCCTTGCAGATAGGCAAACATATAGGGCTGCTTTATGCTGTTCTTTTTAAACTTTTTATTGGAGTAAGTACATTATTTTTCCTTTGAACCTGCCCCACAAGCATAAAAGAATACCACGCAAACATTAACTTTGTGTCTGCAATGCACTCTGAGACTTGAAATATCTCTGGTGTGTTCAGATTTTTGTTTCATGTGAGTGGCACCAATCATGGCATTAGCTACAAATGAGAATGTTTCTCTTTGGAGAAAACAGAAGGACTGTACCAGTAAAGTTAATTATTATGAGAATTCAGAATTTATGACACTTCCACATTCATGCTTTTAAATTGAAATGCAAAGTATTGTGAATTTGTAGGGGAAGGGGTTATGACCGCAAAATGCAGGAGGAAAGGATCCATATTTTAGAATGATGGCTTAATTTTGTGAATTTTTTTCATTGTTGTAGAAATCTTAAAGTTGCTTTCATCATTTGAATTAGAGTTGTAGATTATAAGGGTCAAGACACATATTAACTCAGCAGATGTATCCCGACCCCACAGTTGCCTAAACAGCAAAGAATGCAAGGAAGGGGACACTTATAGGGGACTATTGGCAAGTCATACCACCAATTCTCTCCTGCAAATACTCCCAAACCTCCCCCTGCTCCACATTACCATTATGTGAGAAGCACTGGGTTAGAATCCAAAGGTTCTCCTCCATAGAAGGATGTTCTTCCATTGAAGGAAGGGACTCAAGCCATTATGTTACAACTGGAGCTTCTTTTCCACCTGGCTTCCTTTGGTCAGGATCTAGAGAAATGCTTGTGTACATGTAAAGTGTATTTATGCATTCATATGAGATTTGCCAAGTGTTTCCCTGGCAGCTCCTTGTGCCTCTTAGGTTGCTATTGCTCCATAGGGAGATAGAGTCCCCTGAACAAAATTATTTGAAAGAAAGTTCAGACATTAGGACCTCTCCCTTTTTCTTTTGCTTGTGCATCTGAGTGATTGCATAGCAGCATTCCTATAATAGTGAACACTTTAAATTATTCTTAATGTCAATGAATAGATTCTTTTAACTTAGAACTTACAGTGTTAATGTTCTTTCCAGTCACCCATGGATGCATTGTTTCCACAATAAAACTATTTCTCCCAGATGGTATGGAAGCTAGGCTACGGTCAGAGTAAGTGTAACTTTTTAAAATTGTTTTTCTATTGTCCAGTAGAGTAGTTCTAGTGATCATGGTTAGCTAATTATCTCTTGTGGCAACTTGAAAGTGGCAGAACCATAGCTGTTTTTGCCTTGTAACAACCCAATTAAATGTGAAAGGTTATCTGTTTTGAGAAATCTGTTCAAATATACATTCTGTAAGACTATTAAATACTATTACTGCAGTGGGTGTGGGTTTTTTTCTTGGCTGAAATCTTTTATTCAACTTGATGTTGGAACAGTTTAAATGTAATGCACAGTCATTATTGTGAACACTTAAAGAGTACAAACAGCTTTGTAAATAAGGTATCTTTCTGCAATTCTAGTAATTTGAGAGTGACAGGAGAATTATTATTTAAACAGTGATTTTTTTCTTTAGTGTCATCCATGCTCCATTACCAAGTCCCGTTGATAAAGTAAGTCTTAGAACATTTCCTTCCTTGTATGTTTGAAATATAAAAGCAAAAAGCCATATGCTTTGAATGCCATAGAAAATGGGGTATTGATTCATGCGTACATTTCCGCTTCTAGCTACCATCCTACTTGGAAAGTTCTAAAAATTATAAAACAGTTAATATTAGCAATTACATGGAGTGAGGTTGTGTGCATTTTTTTTTCTGTGTAAGGACAGAATTTATATAATTTGATATTGGTCATTGAATTCAGCATCATGAGAAGTGCTGTTTCTTTTGTTAAAAAAATTCTTATTCTGTTTGTGAAGATAGGCTTCAAACAGTTGACACGGTGAAGTCTCAGATGTATGGTGAGGGAGGGGGAGATGCTAATAACAGCATAGTAAATATTACTCTGTTTTTATTTGAAGGTCAAGTTAGACAAGGGCACAACACAGGAATAAGTGAACTGTAATAGTATAATGTGCAAGTAACAATAGCTCTCTCATTTGCTGAGAGAGAATGTCATATTAAAAACGTGTGTCCCGGCGCTAAAAGTTTGGGAACCACTGATATATGCACTTTCATGGGAATACAGCCCATTAAACATAATGTAACTTACTTCTGAGTAGGCATGCATAGGATGCTGTGTGTGTTTTGAATTTATCATATGCAGTTCATCACAATGGCTGTCCGTAATTCCTTCATAATGTAAGAGAAGTCAGAGGACTGACTAGGTCATACTGTTAAGTGTCTTGCATATAGCCCCTTGCTTCCACCTTCTCTCTCTTTATTGGGCAAACTGGAGGAAAATTGGTAGCTAAGTAACTGCCATAACTCAAAGTTAGGGTGGAGATAAGATGCCCTGAAAAACTTCTCCTACATTAACAGGGAACCCCCAAATCTTAGGAATTTCCCTTAAAAACCAAACAATAAATAGTAGTAGAACATGTCAGTCAGAGAGATGTGGTAGTCCTTCTCTCTCCTGAGTGAATTTGGACTGAACAGAAGAATCAGTAACAATAGAAGGAACTTATTAAAGTACAGGGATGCAGACTGGCATCCCTGTCATCAAGCAGGGCTTGATGCTATGTAAAGCTTCTGAAGGCGAGAGGAAGCTCCACTTGCCTCACCTCCAGAGGCTTTTCTGAGCCTCCCAGAGGCAGCGTGCATTTGTGTGCTGCCTCTGTGAGACTCAGAGTATCAAAATCGTGACTTCTGGTTTCCTCTGGGAAACCAGAAATCATATCTCTCGTTCGATTGGGCTTTCTGAGCCTCGCAGAGCCAGCACGTGGATGCGCGCTGCCTGTAGGAAGCTCAGAAAAGCCTCCGAAGGCAAGGAGAGCTGTGTTCCTCTCAGCTTCAGATGCTTGGGGGGGGGGGTGCAACCTGCTGCATATGCAACATATTGCTGGCTGGAAGGTCGTTAAGGGCACACACCTGTATTTACAAGACTTTGGAACCACAGGGAAGATACTTGCTGATGATAAGAGAAAAATACAGATTTGGTTGCAAAGGTTTAATGGAAAATAGATTACAAAGCAAGCTGAAAATAAATGAATCCTAATATTGTATAGCTAAACAGGATACAAATCATATCTCCGTTTATTTGCACTAGTCAAATAGATTTCCAGTGCCCTCAAACTCAAGGCTGCCTAGGGAATGGGCACAACCCACACTAAGTATCTCATGCTCCAGCTCTGGACTAGGACAGTTGAATTCAGAGTGGGTGTTCATGTATGGGTTTTATAGCCAGTGGGCATAAGCTCTGCTTTTTCTGACATATTGGTCACTTGGAGTGTGTGTTTTTCCTGCTCCTGGATGTTTGGTGAGTTTCAGAGTCCAATGAACTGACTCAAGAGTAAAGAAGGGGCCAAAGCCCCAGAAAATAAAACAGTTTTGAACATCAGGTAAAGTGACCAAGAAAAAACCCAACCTACCATGCCTAAAGGCAAGGTCAGTCTGGGGAATCGAGGGAGCCCCTCCCCTCAGGAAGACTTTGTAACCAGACCTACCTGCTTGAGAGGGAGGAGCTTCCCAGATGTCAAAGACTGACCCTGCCATGGAGATTCTACCGGAGAATCAAATTTTTTTGGATACTGATGTAGGGGGAGATGCTCTTGGGATGAAGAAGATCTGGGATAATGTTGACTTGAACCTGGATGAGTCGGCAGTCTTCCTCAGATTGCTGAGGCATCCCAAACCTCTAAAGCAAGAGCTTCTAAACTCCAGCCTCTGAGCTGGTTCCAGTGCGCCAGCATTATCAGCTCAAGTGCAACGCGTCAGTGACGAAGCCTTACCATTCCATCCTGCAGCCTTCTTTCTTCGTGTCCAATCTTTGCAGAGCCTTGTGCTGGGCAGCTTCTTTCCCTGGGGAATTGGAGAGCAGATCCTTCTGGGGTGATGTGCAGCAGAAGTAGCTGCCCAGTGCAGAGCTCTGCAAAGGTCAGGTGTGAAGATAGGAGGCTGCGGAGTGGAACAGTAAAGCCTTGCCACTGCCGTGCCTGAACTGATTATGCTGACATACTGCAGGCTGGAGTTTGGAGTCCCCTGCTAAAGGGACGTGATGGCTTGAAAGTCCAAAATGGGTGAAAAAAATGAAATCATGTATTTTTACTATGCTCAGTACAAAACAAGAAATGTGCCATCTTAACCTAATTTATAGAAGGGGAAGTGTAGGAAACTAGCACTTTTTGACACTGGCTCAAAATAAGGGTTTTCTATGCACTGCTGAAACAGAGACGCCTGTGTTGGCTCGGTCATGTTATGAGAATGGATGATGGGCGGATCCCAAAGGATCTTCTCTATGCAAGGAAAGCGCCCTATAGGTAGACCACAGCTGCGATACAAGGACATCTGCAAGAGGGATCCGAAGGCCTTAGGAATGGACCTCAACAAGAGGGAAACCCTGGCCTCTGAGTGGCCTGCTTGGAGGCAGGCTGTGCAGCATGGCCTTTCCCAGTTTGAAGAGACACTTGGCCAACAGTCTGAGGCAAAGAGGCAAAGAAGGAAGGCCCATAGCCAGGGAGACAGACCAGGGACAGACTGCACTTGCTCCCGGTGTGGAAGGGATTGTCACTCCTGGATTGGCCTTTTCAGCCACACTAGACGCTGTGCCAGAACCACCTTTCAGAGCACGATACCATAGTCTTTCGAGACTGAAGGTTGCCAATACATATACATAATGGTTTATTCTTTTGAAAAAGGTTTCATTTTTTTCTTAATGCAAAAGCCTGTATTGATGCTGATATATTAAGAAAAACTTTATTAGAATCTTTAGAGAATATTTGCCTTACTTATAAGGTTATACAGCTGAGAACAAAACTATAAATTTCAGTGATTAGTGGTGATGACAGTCTTCAATTAGATACATAGCAAAGAACTGTCCGGAAGGATTAAGAGGGGAGAGCTTCTCAGGCAAAAAACAAGGGAGCAAATTTTATTGATATAACTTATTTTATATAGGTTTAAAGTGTTACAGACTCCAGATAAATGTTGTTGTTCTGACATAACATAGTGGCGTCCTCCAATTTCACAGGTTGCTGCTAACACTCCCAGTTTGTACTCTCAGGAACTGTTTCAGCTTTCACAGTATCTACAGGTAATTTTTCTTTTAAATGAACAAACAAATAATTCCAATAGATTTGACTTGGTAACCTTATGCTTAATCACTTAGCAGCTTTGGTGCAGTAGATATTAGGATCAAGGATGAACCTGAATCAATGATGGTGTAGTAAAGATAGTAGCATTTTTCAGGACATTTAGGAGCCAATCTGCATTGAATGTAGGAGCCAGTCTGCATTGACAGTACTGACCTAGATGGCCGGTATTGGTCAGTACTGACCAATGGTCTGAGTCAGTATAAGGCAGTTTCCTACTATTAGGGCACCCAGCTTGAGGGAATGACTGTGTTCATTTCTTCTTCTAACCTAATGATCAGCTGATATTTTTCTTGTATATTTGATTACAACATGTCTATGGGAAATTTGTAAAGAATTATATCAATGAAAAACAAAAACAAGCTCATTTAAAATTCCCAAAAGTGCCCTCCATTGCCTCCTTAGTTTTCCCCTTTGATCTGTTCTATCTGGGCTGTGAAAAAAAGTGAACTGTGCAAGTCTCTGTTTTTCTCAATTATTCTTAAGGGGGTTTCAACCATTTTTATTTTGACTTCTGTCAGCAGTCTGACAACCTCTGGTTCTCGTGCTGTGATGTGGTGTTTGATGCTAAATTTTTTGGTAGTGTGTTTGGAAAGTTGTACTTTTTGCTGGTTAAGAAGATCAACTGATGTCTCCGGCCTGTTGATAGGAGAAAGATAAAGTCTGCCATCTGGTGGCTGCTGACAAAGAGAACTTGAAATTTTTTAATTGGAAGTGGATATTGTTTCTCAGTTTCCTTGAACTATGATACCTCAGCTGCCTTGTGGTCCTTGTAACAGAATTGACTCCTGAACTGTTTCCTTATTAAAATGTGTGAAAGACCTATAATAAGATGGGTCCCAACATTCATAAGTGGCTAGAACACTTGCTTTGCATATACAAGGACCTAAATTATACCCATAGCATCTCCAAGTAAAAATATCATAGTTGCACAGCCAAATGTAGTTGGCTCCTACATTTACTGAGAAAACCAGGTAAATGTATGCACCCAGCCAAATAAACTAAACATTTAGGTACAGGCATTTGAGACGTAGAAGGCAGTGTATTCTCACCTCTTATGGGCCTTTATAGTCTATTAAGATAAAATTTGCTATCAATATGTAAAAACTGACACATTTTGACAGAAAATTGTTTTGTTTTAAGTAGTGTACTATGTTCGTATATTATGTTTAAGATAACTTTTATTTTTTTATGTTTTAATTCAGGAGGCCTTACATAGGGAACAAATGTTGGAACAGAAGTTGGCCACCTTACAGCGATTACTTGCTGTCACACAAGAGGCATCAGATACTAGTTGGCAGGTACTGTATGCTTTTATATTTAGGCCTGCTCACCAAGCAGATTGATCACTCATTTATCAGGACTGCAGATTACCAACCACTAATCTGAAGCTGGTATAGATAGCAATCTAACCATGTTTAGCACTATGTGAAATTCCACCACATACAGAAATTATTATGAGGTGCTTAGTGTGTATGTTTGCTAACTTGAGAATATGCTTGTTTTTTCCTAACAGGCTTTGATTGATGAAGATAGACTGCTGTCACGGTTAGAAGTTATGGGAAATCAGTTACAAGCATGTTCAAAAGTAGGTAGTTTACTTGGGTGCTGTGTATATTATTTGGCAACACAGTAACTTAAAATAAAAATAGTTGGTTGGATCCTAACTAATGCTTCAGGATGGAAGCAGTTCAGCTCATGCAAGGAGTATGGACAGACGGACGGACGGTTCCTGCCAATCTCATTGCTGCCCTTACCCCTTGGAGAAACATCAGGGACGTTTTTGGGGAAACAAGGGGCCAGAGATGGAAGAGTGGAGTGGCTAAAAGTGGAAGTACTAGTTGGGATCCAATCCAGTAGTTATGTAGTGCTACTTCTAACACTGTACAAACAACTTAAATGAGCTGGGCATTCTGTGATGAATATTGAATGTTGGAAGCAGCGCTCTTGAAATTACCGTCTTCTCGTACTTCTTGTATGGTTCTTTTATAGGCCAGAACTGTACAGAGTATTTTAACTGTAAATGCAATTGCAGATTTGTATAATAGCTTAATAATATGCTTTCACCTTTAAATATATTCATTCCTAGTTAGTATTCTTAGTCTTGGTAGTGTAGTAATCAAGAACACAGGGTTCACAAGGGGCTATACAAGTTAAATTACTCGTATGAAATTATTCCGTGGGTTTGGACAGTTTTTATCTGTGTAAGCAAAATATATGTACTCTACAATAAGGGATTTACTGACCTGCTTAAAGTCAGCTCATAGCTTGTGAACTTCATGCCAGAAAAGCTGAACTGAGTGTACCCTATTCCTCTATGGCAGAGGTGCCCAAACCCCAGCCCTGGGGCCACTTGCGGCCCTTGGGGAAACCCACTCTGGCCCATGGGGAGCCCCTAGTCTCCAATGAGCCTCTGGCCCTCCAGAGACTTGATAGAGCCCATACTGGCCCAATGCAACTGCTCTCAGCGTTAGGGCAACTGTTCAACCTCTCGCGTGAGCTGTGGGACAAGGGCTTCCTCCACTGCTTTGCTGCTTCACATCTGTGATGCAGTAGCGACAGTGAAGGAAAGGCCAACCTTGCTTTGTGAAAGTCCTTTTATAGGCATTGAGCTATTTCAAGACCTTTATTCATTCATGTAAGTTCCATCTCTAATATATTCATTTATGTAAATGTAAATTAATTCTTTTTCCCCCAGCCCCTGACACAGTGTCAGAGAGATGATGTGGCGTCCTGCCAAAAAGTTTGGACACCCCTGCTTTATAGTGACAGAGAAGTGCAAATGTTGTGGTCATAGCAGATTATGTAGTAGGCTTTATAAGTTGAATGAATTATTTCCTTTACTTCCAAATGTTCAGATTGTCTAAGTATGTAGGCTGTTTTTGGCTAGAATTGGAGTGGAAAAGATCAGGGGTGAAACAAGTTTGACTTAAAAATGCTAGGAGGATAGTGGGATATGGGCATGCATATAAAAAACAGTGGTAAAGACTGGTGTTCATCTTTTTTGATGGAATCCTTATCAAGATATATTTATACATACCTGCATAAACCTGCTCAACAAAGCTGCATGGTTCTGTAATGTCAAGAAAGGTTGAGGTTATAGCAGTATGCAGCCTTTGTTGAGCAGGTTTATGAAGGAGTCTTAACCTATTTTTATACATATTTATTTATACATATATCATCTAAAGATGTTAAACACTATCTTTGCAGCTATTATTTCTCTGTGAGCTTTTACACCTTTTACACATGTTTGAGCCTCCTTTGTTTTTGATGGATAGCCCATCAAAAGTAGTACAGGGATGTAACATGGTGGTGAGGTGATTGGTGGGTGTTACATCAGAATATAAAGTACTGAACCTTGAGAGAAAAATAAAGGTGTTTGACTGTTAAGACTTTCTCAATTTTGCTCAATGCACAGCTGGTTGTTTTACTTTCTCAGGTTCCTAATTCCAACTCTCTGGATCCTCAATCGGTCCTTGCTGCTAAGCAGCTACTCATGAGCCATACTATTTACAAAACAAAGCCACTTTACAAGTGGAGGAAACATCAACTGACACTTATTATGGGAAGTGCACTACACATGTTGGTTCAAGACTCTTCAAAGAACTTGGGGCAATTACATTCACATCTGTAGCCAATTACATTAGCATAGCTAACAGATATAACTGGTTACAAAAATTCATGCATATTTTATTTCTGATTTAAGCTTAAAACAAGACTAACACAATTAATCAATGAAATCCTATCACATGTAAGGGAAAGGGTGTTGCTTTGTAGTTCCTTTCCAGAGAGGGAATACTCCTTTTTTAAGGAAGTGACCAAGAATGCAGTTTCAATAGGCTACATCTGGGTGTTCAAACTTTTTGTCAGGAGGGCCACATCATCTCTCTGACACTGTGTTGGGGGCCAGGAAAAAAAGAATTAATTTACAGTTGAAATTTGAGTAAATTTATGTAAATTTACATAAATGAATATATTAGAGATGGAATTTATATGAATGAATGAAGGTCTTGCAATAGCTCAAGGGCTATAAAAGGTCTTAAAGCAAAGCCAACCTCTCCTTCACTGCCATTGCTGCCCCATAAAGTCACGCTCTTTTTTTAAATGAGTGAAAACTTAGAATCGGCTCGTAAGAGGCATGGCACTACACTGCTTGCAACGTATATTGATATGGTTACTTAGAAGTAAATGTGCATACAAAGAGGCCTACTTGCTACTGCAGCACCTTCTCCATCCCCTGTTGTAGGTGCTTGCCTGCAAGCTGATGAGTGGCCAACGGCTTTCCCTGCTTCCTCCTCCCCCCCAGCATCTTGCAGCCAAGCACTTGTGGGGGGGGAGGGCCAGAGGATGCCCCTCACCACCACAGTACCTTCTCTGGAATCTCCTTCCCCTTGCTGTTGGCTGCTCAGAGTGGTTGCAGGCCAATCTCAGTGGCCAACAGTTTTTCTTTGCAGGAAAAAAGTCCAAAATAGACTAGCTGAGAGCAGCTTGCAATTGCTCTGAGTGAGCCGTAAGCCTGGAAGCAATTGGTGGTGATGTCATCATGTCACTGAAATTAGTTCCTGCTCAGGTGGCGCAGCATTCGATGTCGCGGCCCTTAGGCAGCATAAAACCCAGGTACGCCATTGATACAAGAACAGTCTGGCATTACCACATTAGACAAGATTGATATAGTTCAGGCATTATAAGCAACACCGTAGGGAGAATTTTAATGGGCTATCAAAGTTCTAGACTGCGCCAAACTGAGTTATTTGCAAGCTGAACTCATTTTGTGTTGCATTTTTGGACAAAAACAAATGGTACAGACACACCTTGAGATTCTTAAAAGTCACTTCCCTCCTTGTGCTGAATTTTGTGTATGAGTCGTATATCCACAGATGTACAACTGTTTTCAGTTTTAGGTGTTGTGCAACAAAAAATGTCTGCTTTGCATCCAAAAATGAGCAAACAAGCTGAAATTTATTCCAAGATGACAATGAATGAAATTGTCTTCCTCTGAAGAGTCAAGTACTCAACTTGGGGTGTTTCTGGGTTCAGAGCTGTTCCTGCATGCCCAGGTGACAGCTGTAGCCAGAAGCTCTTCTTACAAGGTTTGGCTGGTTTGCCAGCTGTGGCCCTATCTAGAAGATGATTCTCTAAGTTCAGTTCTCCACCCATTAGTTAACATCTAGATATGATTACTGGGTGTGCTTGATGTTGGGCTGCCTCTGACAATTAATTCTGGTGGTGTTGGCTTCCCCTTGGCCTGCTCTT
This sequence comes from Tiliqua scincoides, assembly GCF_035046505.1. Taxonomy (NCBI): domain Eukaryota; kingdom Metazoa; phylum Chordata; class Lepidosauria; order Squamata; family Scincidae; genus Tiliqua; species Tiliqua scincoides. The sequence continues at coordinate 220,334,894 of NC_089822.1, forward strand.
CAAATTGGGCCAAGGCATGTTTGCCTATTTGCAGATAAACATGCACATGCTGTTCTGTTTTGGTTTCCATAGGGCTCAATACATTTTCCTTGTCGGTTATCATTCTCTCAGTTTCTGAACCGACCAAAAATCATATCACAACCCACAGTTTGAGAACCACTGCCTTAACTTGATTCCAAGCTGTTATCCTAAAGACTGCCTATTCACATATGAACCATACTGTTCTTTAAAATAATCAGTAGAGGCTTTTTCTGGCCCACTGTTCACTAAAACTTAATGGGCCTCAGCTAGAGAAAAGGCCCTCTCTGTGGTGGTGCCCCATGAGGGGAATACTCTTCCAAGGGATATTAGATTGATTCCCAATCTTATCACTTTCAGGTACTGACTGAAGACCTTCCTGTTTGAAAGAGCTGTATAACTTCCTTCTATCTTGATTAACATTTTAACTTTTATTTTTGTTGCTTATTCCTAGTTATTGTAAGCTGCTTTACTAAGCTTATGGAAAGTAGAGGATAAATTTTGTAATGAAATAAATATCCATGTTTATGTACAAAAATACATGAGCATTTTATATACTCTTGCAGATGACATTGTAATATAAATTTTTGTAACATATTGTAGTACTGAATGTAAATATAAATAATAGTAGTGTGTATTTTTTTTAATAACAGTGTTGTAAGTAAATAAACCATGAATTTTGAATGCCTGCTATATCATATTTCTACTTAGAGTCAAACAGAAGACAGTTTACGAAAGGAACTGATAGCATTACAGGAAGATAAACATAACTATGAGACAACTGCCAAAGAGTCCCTGAGGCGGGTCCTTCAGGAAAAAATTGAAGTGGTCAGAAAACTCTCTGAAGTGGAGGTATTTTCTAATTGCATTTTAGTCATATTCCTAATATTCCAAATCAGTCCTCTACCTTGTACCATCCGAGTAGGCAGTGCTTCGTGTAGTCATTGCTATTAAAGTTAGCAATGCTACTACCCTCTGTTTCAGAGTTGTTATAAGTGGGGAATGCTAATACTATTCCTGCTTCTTTTTGTGGTCTTTATAATCCTAGAGTGATATGTAGACTGAGAAAAAGTGAGTTACCCAAGTGAGCTTCTCAGATCTTGTAAGCCCAGCACTGTACCCTTCTTACCACCAACACTGGAGAAGATAGTCTGAGGGCTAAATTGAACTACGGAAACAAAGCAGAGCTCAGAATGAACACTTGTGTTTGCTTATGGAAAGTATTTCTGTGAGAAAGTAGAGCTACCACTTATGCTCCAACCTGACAGCCATTTGGTCCCAACTAATAAGAATGGATGTCTTAGGTGCAGCATGGTTCAGTGGTAAACCAGATAAGCCCAAGAATGAAACTCACTTACCAGAAGTCACCCCTGGTAATCACAGGACTGTGTCTTATGGTGGTGTAATATTAAATCACTCTAATTTCATAAAGTTAATATTTTGTGTTATCTAAAATTTCTGTTAGTTGACTTTGTGGCACAATCCTGTGCCTGTCTACACAGAACAAGTTCAGTTGTGTTCCGTGGGACTTAGTTCCAGTAAAGTGTATTTAATACTGCATCCTTAGACACTTGTTTTAAAATTGTAGTACAGCAGTGTCTTTTATATTCAAAAGTTATTCAGTTTGTTTCAATTTTTAATATTGCCACATTCGAGAAGGTAGCTTTGCTTTGATGAGTACTTGTGCAAGAAACAAATCACATTTTGAATTTGTTGAAAACAATGTGTTTGGGATGCCATCCTTACGAAGAAGAACAGTAATGTCCTATGCTTTGCTGTAGGGAAATGAATGCAATTCTTGTACATTTTGCAAGCAGTGCCAAGCATCCACAAATTTTGGTTAGCCATGGTAGTCAAACCAAAATGTGTGGTGGTTAAACCCTTCTCTTCTGCATAATCTTACACATTTTTACTTGAAAGTGAATCCAACTGTGCTCAGCAAGACTTCCTCCCAGATAAGTGTGCATAGAATTGCAACCTTAGCACTTGATCTAATGCTGTGTCTCTGTGTGAAGGTATGAACATTCCTAGCTCTGGGTTTAGAGCTGGTAAGACGGGTGTTTGGAATGGTCCTCATAATTGTGTGGGCAAAGTCTATTGGTAGAGGTGTGCTTTTTGGTTTTATATTTTTGCAGATTTTGCTTTTGACAAAATGAGCAGTGCAAAAAGTGGTGTTCTGTTTTTTATTTCTATTTTTATGTTATTTTTATTTATTATTATTATTATTATTTTATTTCCTCCCCTGGGGGCTGGGGGATAAGAATAGGCCCTCTGTTTGGCTGTACTTGTCGTAAGAGGCAACTAAACAGCCACTGGGTAGATGGGACTTGTTAACCTGGGAAGGCAGCTCATCTGAGAGAAGGAAAACTCTGATTCCAAACCTCCACTGCCTTGTGGCTACATCCAGTTATGGAAGAGGCTTCAGGAGTCAACCTCGAGGCAAAATCCGGAGCCGGAGTCCCTGAGGCAGTTCATGGCTGAACACAGTCACGTTCTGGCAACTCCTGCGATGCCGCTGGAACCAACCATATTGGCTTCTGCCTTTCCATTGGACCATTTCAGCGACGTGGAGAGGGGGGATTTGCTGCATGGGTAACAGCCTATCCTCCATACCTACTTTACCCAGGCTTCGCGCACTGGAGAGGACACTCTGTTCCAGAACCACCATTCAGAGCTCGATACCATAGTCTTCCGAGACTGAAGGATGCCAACAACATGGTTTTTTATTTCGTTGTCACCAGAAAAACCCATTTCTGTCTATTGGAATTGCAGTGGTTATCCCCCCTTTTCAGTTTCAAACTTAGAATTGTGTAGGGAGCACAAGATTGCTCTGGTACTAAAGAGGAGAGACCCTAGGGCACCTTGGCCATCTGGTGAGAGAACAGTCAGACTCTAAAGCCTGTAGGAAAATCTGACACTTCTTTGCTGGATGGCTGAGGCAGTCAGGGTGGTTCATCATCCAGTGCCAAAATGCTAAACCTTGGCTTTCCTCTCCAGCTTGGGGCATGATAATTAAGCAGGTATCTTCAGTGCCCTCTGAAGTTTAGCACAGCTGCATGAATAATCAACCATATTTCAGGTTCCATGCTGGATGGGTTGAGAGGCTGGAGCTCCTCTTGTCAGCTTTGGGCAGTGATCACTCACCATTGCAAGGGTGAAGAGTGGAAATGTGGTAGACTGGTAGTTGCAAGCATTTAAAAAAGGCTACAATAAATTTTGCTGTTTAAGTAGCATTTTTTCTTACAGCGAAGCTTAAGTAACACCGAAGATGAATGTACGCACTTGAAAGAAATGAATGAACGGACTCAGGAAGAATTACGAGAATTGGCTAACAAATACAATGGAGCTGTAAATGAAATTAAAGATCTCACTGACAAACTAAAGGTATGGAAGGGCTCTCAACTTATAGCTGAAATGTTATAATGCTGAAACACAAGATACTTCAGCTTATAGCATTTTGCAAGAAAGTACAGAAACAACTAAGTCATGCAGCAAAAAGTTGGTGGCAGTTACACTGGAGTCTTCGCAATATCTGATAGGAGGGCCTCAGGGATTGAGGGCTGGCTAGATGGAGTGAAAGAGCTGTGGTTTGAATGCTTGTAGGAAGGAGGAAACATGGGACATAAAGTGGGGCGCACTGCATTCTATGTATTATGATTTTTGGCCATGTGAAGATTTTGGTATGTAACTATATGCTGCATACAATTTCTGCATTAACTCATGTTGCATTTTGGGTGCATTTTGTATTCTGAAGTATAAGCTACATTTTATATTATAAACTGTGAGCCAAGTACTGTTGTGCTTGTGGTGATCTATACTAATTTCAGTGGCAGAGACTGTCATGTATTTGCCTGTGTGCACACACTAAAATGGCCTTTCCACATTTGTCATCCCAGGTTGCAAAGTTATCATTCTGGTAATGGGGGTGAGGTGGGAGATGTAAACTGAGGTAACTGTTTAACCTTGCTTATTGGTTGGCTTGTAGCTCTTCTAGCTGCAGGATGCCCGCCTTTTCAAAAGTTCTTTCCATTCTTCATCCAAACAGGAAGCATTGCTTTTGAATTCTACCTGCACTCCAATGGTGCTAGTCTTGAAGCCAAGTCAGAGTGGAAGCAGAATATTGAAGTAATTCTTTCTGCGTGGAGTAGAAGAGAAATTGAGATCCTTTAAAAAAAATTACCTCACAGCAAGGAGAGTGACTGGAGGTGGTAGTGAAAAAGTGAAGGGCGGGCTTATGTGGCTTCATGTAACCTTAGTTATTCTCCCTAACAAACTTGTCTGAGAACTTCCAGCTCATTTCTAGGGTTGTTTTTGATATTGTGAATAGGCAGCTGAAGGAAGACAAGAAGAAATTCAGCAAAAGGGGCAGACTGAGAAAAAGGAATTGCAGCATAAAATAGAAGAGATGGAAGAGAGAGAGCAAGAACTTCAGGCAAAAATAGAAGCATTGCAAGCAGATAATGACTTCACAAATGAACGGCTAACTGCTCTACAAGGTCAGTCCAGTAGTCCAAAAATGTTTGTATTGTATGTTTTTCTTTTAAACTGTGAAATATCTTTTTTTTGGAATTCTGTTTGCAGTCCGATTAGAACATCTTCAGGAGAAAGCTCTTAAAGAACACAACAGTTTAGGTAGGTCTGACATTAAAGTACTTTACTTAATGATGGATTTTTATTATTAAATTGTATCCCTTTTATATGATAGCAGAGCAGTTAAATGTGCTATGTGTTGCTGGCAGTAAGAATGTTTTAAAATGGTGTCTATTACTTTCTGGTTTCTGGTTCGTGCTATAAGCATGCTTATAACACTGTACCAGCAGAGGGCACTGCTTTTAAAATGTTAGAGCATAGGAGGCTAGCTTGGTCATTGACATGTCTTCGTTCCAGGGATGTTGTTAAAGGAGAGTTATTGTATAATTTAGAGTTTCTTTAATGCTGGGGGAATGGTACATTGATTTTAGCACATCCAGTGAATATGGGACAAGTTCTATTGTACAAGAAAAGGAAATTGGATTGTCTTATTTCTAATAGGTGGGAATTGTTTCTTTTTCCTTTTAATGATATTTGCAAAAGATATCTGGGATTAGAATGCTATACAGGTAGTTAACAGCTCTTATAGTACTTTGCTTGTACAGAATTAATACCATTTGTTAATCCTAGGCATACAAGTTGATGACTTCATTCCTAAAATTAATGGGAGCACAGAAAAAGGTAGAGTATCCTAATAACTACCTATTTTCCCCTTATGGTGGTTCTTTTAATGTTGAGCATATTCAACCTATTCGCTAATTGTAAATATTTATCTATTTTGAATCACAAAAAGAGTAAAATATGATGGCTGTTATCTTAATTTTCCCCCGTAAATGTTTTATGACTGCAACACATAGCAGATCAAGTTTAGATATTCTGTAACCAACCTGACCCTGAAATAAAAGTTTTAGCAATGGGGTATGACTGTTACATCAGTACAACATAACATTTTCCCAGTATTTCAGGGAAAATGTTCCAGTGTTACAGACAAATTTGCCAGCTCAACAGGCTCAGGTTGTCATCATATCTTTGGATTTAACTTTCTTGGAAGTTGGTAAAAGCCTGTTTTAACTACATTTCAAAATCTTGGAACAAGATAGATCAAAAGGTGGAAATTTTCATTTCCCCTGTCCTGTGCAGGGAACATTAGCTTGGGAATTGCTGTTTATGTAGTATCTTCCAAAATGGGTAAAAGTGCTATGACCAAGTCAGCTTGGACACATTTTGTTTCCCTGTTGACACTAAGGTGGCTATTCGTTAATGTGGAATTTTGTTATTGGCACTGAAATTTCAAATCACCCAAGTTTGAGCACAAGCTGTTCCTGTGTTCGGCCATTAGCCTGAACAATGTTTTAACTTGCATCTTATTTTTCTTTAAAAACATTAACTTGCTGTTGAAATTTACTTCTACTCTTGCAACAAATATGATCTGGGATTCAAAGGAGCCTTTCAGATACCTGCGGCTTTTTGTGTCGCTGTCACATCCAACAGGGCAAGACATTTTAAAATCTAAATACAATGTGCTCCCACTTTATAATGGTAATCCCTTCTGGAGATGACATTTTATTGTGAAAATATTATAATGCGAACCCAATGACTTATTGTGTTTTGATAATTCGTTCCCAAACCTCAACTTCCGCCACTTAACTAAACTATTTCCCTCTTTAAAAAAAATTTAAAACATGCCTGCTGCATCCTTTCAGGGCCGTTGTCATGTTAAAAACTGCTACCAGCTAATGTGCTGCTTCAAAGGCTTGCATTTGCTTACTTCAGCTAAATCCTTCCCTCAGTACTCATGCAACCATGATGTTAAAAACATGGCTACCACCTGAGATGCTAGAACAGAAACAGTCCTTCTCAGCATTATATTTACATTGGCTTTCGTGGCCACCCTTTTCCTTACACAGAGCCATGATGTTAAATACACTGCTATTGGCTGAGATGCTACCAAACACTTGGGAGTTGATGATTGTCTTTTCTGTTATGTACAAGGTTCTGTTGGCAGCAATCATAAACTCATTGTACAGTGAATAACCTGTATAGTGAGCCTTGTTTTGCCACAGAGAGCCCATCATAAAGTGATCTGATCACATTGTAAGACCATTGTAAAGTGGAGACTTAATGTAGTGTCATGCCTCACCAGCTATGGTAGTGTTGCATTCAAAGTAAAACCCAGTTAAGGCATCTAGAATTGGAACTGAGCTGTTGAATTCCACCTCTTCTTGCATGCAGATTTACCGCTATCCAATTTGTTGCTGTGTGACTGTTTCTAATATTATTTTTTAAAAATGAATCTTTAGGTGTTCACCTAAACTCTTTTTGAAAACCTGATTAAAATTGAGTTCATAAAGTGCGTTTAAGAGGATACCGCCTAAGCGGTGTTCACAACAATAACACATAATACTGAGCCCTCAGTAGGGTGTTTGGAATTTTCATGCAAAGGGCGGGGGAGAACAGAACAATGTGATCTTATGACCTATTTCTGGTACCTAAACCCAGATTGCCATTACATCCAAATCTTGCTGAAGGCATGGCTGCTTTGGATGACAGCAACCATTTTGTGTGGTTTCTGTGGAAATGGATCATACTGTAACTTAGCAAGCAGTGGCTCTCCTTGACTGTAATTCTTAGGGGGTTTCAGTGGCACAGTTTTGTGACTGTCCCAAAACCAGAATTTAAGAGATGGGATCCTGGAAATGAGGAGCAAGTAGCATTTCTGTATAAAGTGTTTATCTTATCAGAAAACTCGCTTCTAAACTGAGAAAATATAATTTTAATTTTAAAAAATAGAACTGATCGTTATTGTTTGGTTACATACTGAATTTTCAAACACATATTTCAACTACTGTCTTTGCTTTGTAAAAGTGCATCTGCTTTACTGAGTGAAACAATTGATTCAAAACTGAAATCTCGGTCAGCTTCTCAGGTTAACCATAACTTGTGCTGTCTACTGTGCGAATTGCTGTTCCTGTTCATAGGGGTCACTGCTTTCTCTCTTGCTCTGTAGATCTTGTCAGGCATTCTTCTCTCATTCTTTGTATCAGTTGTCAGTGTCGACGCATATCCTAACTTTTCCTGTCACTGTATTTGCACACTGTTCTTCTACTATTCACTAGCTTCCCATGACACACTCAGTTTTCCTAACAAATCCTTCTCTACTATGTCTTATTTTCTTCATCATAGTTTAAATTTCACAACTTTCACTAGAGTGCAAATGAGAACAATTTTTCTGTGAGTACAGACCAACTGGGGTAGCCAAAATCTGTCACTGGTAACAGTTTTGGTACATGTCCAACATGGGGATTTTTCTATCTGTCTCTTCACTCTCAAAATTCTCCCATGCTTATTGTTCCACTTTTTGTTAGCTTGTGCCAATTTACACAGCCATTAGGATTCTGATTTAGGGACAGTAGGTGACTCCACACTCTTACCAGCCCTTTGCACAATTCTGCCTTGTGTTCCCCAAGCCTTGTGTATGTAATGTGTTTTCTGCATAGCAGCTTTGCCTCTGTGACTGAGCACAGTTTCTGATGTTGGTGGCTACTGCTGTTGCATATAGAGATCTGCTCCTACAACCAGAGCAATGACACATGATGTCTCTTTGCTGTAGTATATTGTGAACCCTGTGTCCAATTCTATATTCTTCTGATAGCCCTCTTCAAATTGAGTCATTTTTTTTATTTTTCAAACTTAAATGTAGCACCAGTTTGTTTAAACTCTTGGCAGTGAGATAACAAGTGTTGAATTTGGATTTAGGAGAACAAGTCAAAATCCCTACTCAGCTAATAAACTCAATTATGTGGCAATAAGCAGATCCCTATCTTTCATCTAAACATATGTCTTAGGATTATCATGATGATAAAATGTAGCATAAAAGTTCTTGGAATGTGAATGATTGAATTTTATCCTATTAGGCGGTAGTGAAAAGGCAGCAACTTTAAATAGAGAAATGGCCTTGAAGGCTAATTGCAACTCCCAAATGGCAAGTTTTTTAAATTGCTGCATCTTGATGAAAATACTGCTAAATTTGGGAATAAGTAAACTTCCCAATGTTGAGATGTAATCCTTTCCAGCTAGTTTGCTTAGCCATAGCTGGCTTCACAAATGAACACATTTTGTGCATAACTGTCTTGCAAACCATCTAAAAATATTAAAATCAACCTTGTACATATTAGTACAGATAGTCTGACACTGATAGTGCCATGTTGACGTGATCTGGATTTGACATAGATGAACTATCTGAGCATTCACTCATATAAACTGTAAGTTTGGAAGATGTAAACTTACAAAACACAAGTGATAAGTTGTACAACTAGTAGTGGTTGTTTGATCTGTTTATCATTTTTTATTTTGTATGTTTACATTGTCAATACATTCTACTGTACATTAGTGTTTGAATTGGGGGGGGATGTTTTCACACTCTTTCTTGTTTGTGCCTCTTTTGAGGAACTTCTCCCCTTATAACCCCCTCCCTGTCTGTGAGATTTATAAGTTTTGTCATGGGCTCTAAAAAGATGGAGATATGAACCTAAAAGTTTTTCTTTCTTTACTAGAGCACTTTCTTTCAAAGAGTGGAGGGGACTGCACATTTATTCATCAATTCATAGAGTGCCAGAGTGAGTACATAGCATTCATCACATTCACTGAAAAGTCTATAAAAGCTAGTGTCATATGTGAAGTACTAGAGGGAACAGAGGTATCTTTGCAGGACTATGATAACAGATTTAAATAAGACTATATTTGTCTGCAAGTTCCAGATCACTTTAAAGAGCATAATTTAGTACTTTTATCTGTTTCTCAATTAGCTTTGTCATGGTATGTTAACCTGCAGTCATGAGTAGTATGGGCAGATCCGACATGGGGCTTACCTATAAACTGATTCACACAATGTTTTTTGTTTGGTGGAATGAGGATTACCGGGTATGTGGTGAGTCTAGTTCATGTAATTGGGCTGTTATTGCACAGCTTGCCTCAGATAATTTTTCACTTGGCTTATCATGGGCTAATGAGCAATTTGGGTATATAGTGAAGAAGTTGGGCATACTTTTTAGCTTTGCTTCCAAACTCAGAGAAGAGAAATATTGTGTCAGTCTCTGCTGAGTACTAGCATAGTACTGTGGATGTGTGATCTCTAGATTAACATCTTCGGTCAACAATGAATCTCCTTAGCTTTTTACACTCCTTTTTACACTTCTAGTGTAACATCTGAAAGTGGGGGATGTGCAGTTCTCCATTATAAGATGCATAAGATCCAGAAACAGAGGTAGCTTGCATACCTTCTTGGGAAAAAGGGCTTTCTTTTTCTTACTTTTCAGTGTGCAAGTGTCTGGCATCTGTACTGTACACTTTTCAGACATGTTAGCCAGGGTAGGTCACCTTGAGCAAAATTTTGTGTCTCAATTTACCTTTAATTCAAAGTGTTGTTTGTAGAAAATAAAATGAGGACCTATTCCACCAAAAGACTGTGGCAAAGATGAAAAATCTGAAAATAGTTGCTCTTATGCTCCAGGAAAGCAAACATTTTTATAGTAATTCAAGACTGAATTCAAGTAATTTTTATAGTAATTTTTTTACTATACATTTTTAGAATTACATTTTTATATTAATTCAGGTAATTCAATTACAACCCAAGACTGGTTCATACTACTTAGTCTTTTTATTGTTACTATAGAATGTCTGCTAATAACAAAGAAAAAAGCAAAAATGTACAAGAATAGGATTGGGAATAGCTTCCCCCTCATACTTTAACATCTTTGAATTTCCTCCTCAAATTTCAGAGCTTCCTTTTCTGCTTTTCTTGTTCTGCATATTTTTCTTGAATGTAAACTAATTATCCTCTTCTCACATCTGGACAAAATATTAAAAAATGCAAATGGATGGTGTTTGTGATAATTCAAATAATACATATGCTAGTATTTATTTTGCAAAAGAATCATCCTTGCAGTTCTATTGAACTCGCGTTTTGTTTGCTCTGCAAGACTTTGTAGAGTGAAGGAATAATATTGCAGAATGAAGTTCTTGCAGAAATGTAGTGAAAAGCATTCCTGAAACACCTCTGTTCTAGAATTAGTGCTCATTTAACATGATTCCCACTTAGTAAGCAAGATGTTTTAAGTTTGCTATATTAAGAGAGGGTTTCAGTAAACTGATTTAAGATCAAGTCATGATAAACAAGATTGACTTGAACGTAACTAGATTGACGGTGACATTCTCATGATCAGGTTTCATCAGTTGACCTTAAAACTGTTCATATCTCCTTAAGAACAAGTGAAATAAGATGAAATGATAGCTTGAAACTTTCAGGTAACTAAGGGCTGCTTAGCAAGACTGATTTCTTGCTTGTATAAAAAATTACTTGTATGTAACAGTTACTTGATTTTTCTCTGTAAACTGCTTTGTGATTTTTTTGTTTTTGTTGAAAAGCTGTATAAAAATCCTCTTAGTAGTAATAATCTTAAGACATGAGCAAGAGTAGAAAGCCTTCGTATGATCATTTGTGAATGCAAGTCTGTCTTTCAGGAATTGGCTTGTATGTGAGAGTGCAGGTATGACTGCTGTCCTTAGAGGAGGGTGACAGACAGACAGACAGCATACCTACATCTTAACAGAGTGCTTTTCTTTTCCCCATTATTCTTGCTTTCTAGCACTGTATCTTTTTATGGATGGTTACTTGAAATGTAATCTAGTAGGTACTGTGCACACTAAAATGTATGATCTGCTGGATGCTTGTTTTCCCCAATTTTTTCCTTCACTATCTTTTCATTCTGAATTCTTCCTCTTTATGTCAGTTTACACCATTCTGGACTATGGACTATGGATATTCTCTAGTAAATTGGATGAATACATACATTCTGCACTCTACAAGGCTAACAGACCTATGCAAACTTGCAGAAACAATCCTCATGCTCTTCAGTATTTGGTGGATTGGTTTGCCCTAGTTTCTTAAGACTGCTTTGTGTGTTATGCATTTACTACACATAGAAAGCAAATCTGGGTAGAAAATATCATGAAATCAATGGTTAATGTGACTGCCCCTTGATGTGGGTAGATTGCCACACTTCATTTTGCCTTATAAGAAGGGCTTTTGTGAGAGAGGTTTTGTTTTATTAAGATTTGTGTACTAGACCTGTGTACGTAGACGTTCTGTTCAGTGTAGGCATTGAACAATGTCCAATTTTGCCACATTATAGTGGCAGCCCTGGTTGTATCCTGGTTTTTAGGCAAGATTTAATTTAAACAACAATCTGTCAATGCAAGAAAAAGAAGCAACAGACAATTTGAAAGCCAGTCTATAAAAACTAAATAGTTAAAGGCCTAATGAGTAAAAAGATCTTCACCCCTCAACAATCAAACTCTGCACCAGGCAATCCTCTCTGCGTAGAATTTTCCAGAGTCATGGTACTGTCTACTCTCAGAAGTTTCCATCTGCCAATCCTTGGATGGTGGGAGGACCCCCAAAGAAAGATCTCTGAGGAAGACCTTCCTTAATAATAGGGGTAAGGACCTGGAAAAGTGAACTTAAATGAATCAGCTCTTAGTTAATGCCACTTTATACATGATTTCCCTTCACAGAGGAAATACTAGTTGCATATGAAAAATGTGTTTCCCCTTTGTGGCATATAAATGCTTGGAACTCACAGAATACTTTGACAAGGAAACACAGCAAAATGAGTGCTTGAAATTTAATGATAGCATACGCAGATGTACATATTGCCCTCCCCTCATATATTTTACTAATGGGTACTTAACTCTCCAGTTGTTTATCCCTTTGAGGAGAAGATTATTGGTAACCTGGTAAGTAATCCAGGCAAGGTGTAGCATCAGTCAGGTTTTAACTTCAGATTATGCAGACCTGAAATCTAATTTGTTTTATACAATAACAGATGTATATTATAATACTTCATAGAACAATGTTTCTCAATGTGTGCTCTGCTGACCAGTACAGATCCATAAGCCATCAGATGCCAGCCTATACCAGTCTATCCCCAGGATCGCGTTGCTAAGGGGGACTGTGGGAGCTGGGATGCACTCACCAGTCCTTGCAGCAGACTTCCTGGGGTGCAGGGAGCCCTGCGTGAGGCTCTGCAGGGCTTCCTAGCCTGTAGAAAGTGGAAGTGGAGTGATCAAAAGTGGAGTGATTGAGCTCCACTTCCACAAAACTGAAAGTGGAATGCGATCGCTCTGCTTTCACTTTTAGCAGGCTGGGGAGCCCTGCAGACGCTTGCGCAGGGCTCCCTGCACCCCAGGAATGCTGCTGCAGGGACTGGTGAATGCATCCCAGCTCCCACAGTCCCCCTTAGTCACACAATCCTGGGGATTGCGTTACTGCCTTCCCCTCGCCCTTGCTGCCTCCCTCCCCTTCCCTGCAAGCACATACTGAGCTTTTCAAACTCCTGGAGAGTTTGAAAACCGCAGATAAAAGGATTTGATTTAAAGCCCCTGCCATTACACCATTTCAGTGGATTCAAGTTACAGTTATAACATTACAGGTGTTCCCTGGCTTCTCAAAAGGCAGGGAAGAAGGGGGCTGAAGGAAGTATGAAAGAGAGGAGAATGGTTGGCTAGACTGACTTTACTTTAGCTTACCGCTCTTCCTCATTTAATTTTGCTTCCTTGTCCTCTGATTTTTTTATCTATTTAAACAATTTATATTCCACCTTTCCCCCTAGATATAAGACATTCAAGCATTAAAAACAGTGCTCCCAAGACCAACTCCACCAAATGGGCCCTGAACATCCATGATCAATGGTGCTGACAACTGCTGCAAGATCTAGCAGTGGCAACAGAGGTGTACTCCCTGCTCCAATCCCTGGCATAAATCATCCACCAGGGCGACCAAAGCTGTTTTCATCCCAAAGCTAAGCCTGAAACCAGATTGAAAGGGATCTATGCAATTTCATCCAAGAGCCCCAGGAGCTGCGACATTGCCACTTTTGAAAATCCAGGAAATGGAATACTGGTGCTAGCAAGCTGTTGAGTTAGGATAAGGGAAGGGTGCTGTGGGGAAAAGAAACAGGAGGGGAGTTTGGACCAACCTTGAGTGAATGCCTTATTGTGTATAAGTTTTTCACTGATGCCTGTATAGATGGAGAAATGGGGCTTCACAGTTTCATAAAATTTATGTCTTTTTGCAGAAGTTCTGCTTGTTCATTAGCATGCCTGTTTTGAACAAAAATTTTTCCCCAGAGAAATGGCTTGTAAGTGACCTCAAGCTATCAAAGTTTTCTTGCACAGGCTGGAATTCCATCTGCTTCTCTTAAAGTTCCTTAAGCACTCACATCTTATGCAGAGTACTTTCTGCTGACATTTTTAAAAATCTTTTCAAGGATATTTTTTATCTTTTTGAAAAATTTTTGAGGTGCAGCTTTGGCTTTGCCTAATAGTTACTCTGACCAACCATCCTATTTGTAGTATGTCAAGCAAAACTGTAACTAGAGCAGCTTGGTGTACCCTGCTTGAGTGTTTAGGGGTTGCTCGTATATGCATTTACAATTCTCTGAAATGCCTCATCATTTGAATACTCAGTTCACTTGAGAGCCTACTACTATCTCCAGGGGGGTTTGTTTTGGTCACGCTGAAAAATTATATGAAAACTTGGTTTGTGAAAGTTGGTCACATGTACAAATTGTGATGTGATGTTGCAGTCATCAAGTGATGCGCAGGCATCAAATTTAATCATCAGTAAAAGTTAGCTGAGTCAGGTATTTTCACATTTTGTCCTTTATAGCACATTACTATTTTATTTTTTGAGTGTTTGTGCAAAATGTGTTATCTCTCTGTTTTCTGCCCCATCTGTCTTGTACTACTTCTTGTTCTTCTGTGCACTCTTCCTCAGCACTCTTTCTGCTATCTTTGTTCCTTCCATTCATCTCTCATTTTGGCCTCTCAGTCTGATTTTTCCACTTCATCATGTTAACTTAATTTTCTCTTCCTGCCTATTCTTGTCCTGGGTTTTTCTTTTCTGCCTCATTACTTTGCTGACAAAGCAAGGAGGCCTTAGGCTTGTGCGTCCTGTTCCAGCTTTCTTGTAGCTCCCACTTACTGGGGATCATTATTGGAAATAAAGCTGAGGATAATCTGAAGTTGTAATTGTGCTAGCAATCTATCAGTAATAGGAAAAAATCATTCCCTTCCCACCCTCAGAAATGTAACACAATAGCTGGGCTGCAATAAGTATACACTATAAGTTAATAATATAACTAACTTTGTAGTGATGACTAGGCTTAAAAAGGAAAAGTTGTATTGATTCAGAAGTTTCTCTCTATGTATAAACTAGATTAACTATTGGCTTCCACATACTCAATCTAAAATTGTATTTCATGCTTCTGGGCATTGCTCTTATTAATGGGTTGAGTATATGCCTTCAAATCCTAGTTATTGCTGCTAATGAAAGAATGCATCTGTGCCATGCTCTGTGTTGGATAGTACATGTCTATATTGGCAAGTAAAGTATTCCCACACAGAAGAATATAGTACTCTGAAAGCCATTGGTAACTTCAGTCATGGTAAGAGGTTGTTTTCAGGGTCCCTCAAAAAATTTTTCCGGTGGATGTTAACACTGGCATTCATTTTCAGTCTATAATATGAACTATACTATTTTTAGTTTTAAAACTAAGTTTTAAAAAATCTTCTATGGAAAATTTCCTCTGTGTATTCATGTCTTTGGAAAATTCTTTTGGCTAATTAAAATAATTTACCCCTTGATCATGGATCGTCTTGCTCTTAAATTGTTTTGAAACTATTCCATGATCATTTTTCCTTTTGTTTGTGCTTAGGTCATTATTAAAATTATGCTCAGTATAATTCTTTCAGTGTACTAGAAAAAAATCTCGCTGACTGTCGCACAGAAAAGTGTGAGGTAATATTGTCATGCTTAAATTTGGTCATGGAATGTAGTTTAGAGACGTGCACAAAGAATGCTTGCACAATTTGAGCTGGGATAGTAACGCTTATTTTGTTCAGCAGACAAGCTCATGGACGAAGGACATCTCTCCAGGGTGGATGAAACAAAGATTCTAAAAGGTTAGATGCATTAACTTGTTTTTGAGGAATGTTCTGAGTTTTTCCATCTGGACATTAGGGTTTCCTCTCTCTAAAAATTAGAGTGTGTGGAGAAAATTTAAGAGTTTAAATATAAATGTGTTGAGATATTAAATAGAAAATATGACTTTTAGTCTTTGGGAGGAGTGCAGATAAATCAGCTTATACCAGGTTTTCATCTGTAAATGTTTCATGTGAAATAGAAAATATCCATCCTATCTGGTATTTCGAAATCACTCAGTCTTATGACTGGCTTCAAGTAAGTGTATATAATATCAGTCTTAATACTGGTCTCAAATATCAAAGATTTGAATATTTAGTATCTTTTAATTTTAAATCTGAACTATGAAAACATTTCTTTCTTGCATGCAAAAGGCATGCTTGCTACATTTTTTTTTGTGATGAGTCACAAACTCATTCACATATCAAGGTTTTTTCAGTAAGTATCAAGTAATATAATCTTTCACTCACTGTGAACCATATTTTAAATTCAAAGTTTTAAATAGATTACCTCAACCTGTCTGTGTCTTTTTAAAATATCTGGTTATTAAGGTTTCTTTTTAAATTTACAGCTGTATTCTTTGTGGGGTGGGGAACTTTCATGTTCTGTTCTTTATACTATTACTCTCCTTGTCAGTGCAAAGAGCAGGCAGCATGCCATATTTGGAAAAGAATGCAGACAATAAACACAAGTGTAACTTAATGCTTGCAAGCCAGTATTATCTGGCAGAGCGCAAGTTCTTTTTTGTATCAGTGTCTCATGTATACCATCTAATTTTAAAGAAGTTATGTCTTGAAGTTTTAAATAACTTGATACAGTATAAAAATAGGAGACAGTTTTTACCGGGAACTTCCTTTCCTTACCCAGTGAGGTTGTCACAGTGTAAAACCAAGTCAGTAGAAGGTAACTAATGTTCTTGTACATGAACTAAGCTTAATGTTAGGCAGTAGGTTATTGTCCTGAGCTGTGTTCATATAAAGGTGGTTACAGTGAGATGGGTTAAAACTGGTGTTTCATCCCCTTTATTCATAGCATTCGCAAGATTCCTGGGTTCCTTTTTCTCGTTTTATCTGGGACAGCGAGCAAGGGGTCTTTTGGAGGGATTGGCAGATGCTGAAATAAATATTTTGTCGAATGACTTTGAAAGGCAAAATCAAGTGCCAAATCAGTCGAAAGTACAAAGCAAAAGCTGGTATCCCAAAACTACATTGAACTACCATACTAATAAACACAAACATTTGTATAATGGTTTCTGAGTGTGCAAAGTGTTCCACATATATTGTTTTGCTGTAGTAAGGGCAATCACACTGTAAAGTGGTATTAATCATATGTTGCAGCTGGGGAGCTGAGGCAGAGAGAAGGTGTTACTTGCTTAAAACCACCTAGTGAGGATTCATGGCAGAGGCCAGGTTCATGGCCTGATTCAAACTCAGGAAATCCCAATTCTCAGTAAAGTTTTGTAGCCATATACTACACCATCTCCTGCTAGTTCGAGGGCTTGCTGGCTTTCCTTTAAACAGAGGTTCCCATCACAAGCTGCTCTTGCAACTCTCCCCAAAATTTCAGATGTCTTTGCTCAAGAAACATAAAACTAAAGCGTCCTTAGGTACATGATAGTAGTTGAATGGATCTTTGCATCCTCTTCTGTATTGTTAAGTTTTTAAATAACTGGGTCTTTCAGCTTTTGTTGCAGTGTAGTTAGTGCTGTTTTTTACAAACATCTGTACATACAGTAATAAAATTAAAATCAGGGCAGAGGGAGGAGGATAAGAGAAAGTGAACGGGTTAACTGCTTCTCCCCAATGTCTGTGTCTTGTCTGCCTTATTATTTTACTAGTAGGATGATGTGTTCCTTCTGTGCCCGTATAGGGAAATGTGAGTTATACAATGGGCAAAAAAACCCCAACGCACTCAGATTAACCTTTTCAAGAGACAAGGCGAGCAAGAAATATTATCTTATTTTAATATACTTCATTACAAAATAGAACAGATTGTTCTGCCTTTCATGTGACAGCCAAGGGCAGCTAACAACATAAGACATACAGTATATTTTAAACATAACTACAAAAGCAGCTGAACAACATATAGTATTAAAAATAACTTTAGTGGATAAAAAACAATTGTAGGGCTTTGTGGGGGGGGGAACCTTTTCAATTTTGTGTTAAAATGGATGAAATCAGATTTTAGTAGGGAGGACATTCCGAAGTTGTGGTACTGTCACTGTCAGTGCCCAGTATCTTGCCCCCAACAAACCAATTTCTTCTAAAGGTGAACCAGAGAATAGTGCCTCAGAAGCTAATCTGAAAACTCTGGCATGTTCATGTGGAGATGATCCTTAAGGTTACCTGGCTCTAGACCATTTTAGGCTTTATAAAGGCCAAAGCCTGTACTTTGAATTGAACCTGAAAGCAAACTGGCAACTGGTACAATTGGAATACAGGTGGGACCTCTGTATCCACTGATTTGACTCACCCCTGATACCGAAGTCCACCTTTAAATGCCTTGTAACAGGGCAAAAAAGCACCAAAATCCAATTTCCTACCTTTGCACTGTTAAATAATTATAAATTCATTCCATTAGATTCCATTATTCACCCCATCTAGTGACTGAATGCAGTGTATTGTCTATACCAGGAGTGTCAATCTTGTTTCATACTGCGGGCCGAATAGCATTCATGATGCCCGCTGAGGGCCAGAGGTGATGTCATTAGACAGGAAGTGATGTCATTAAATAGGTCATAACCATAAATAAGCACTTTTTTCTCACTTAGGAACTTATTAGCTGCAAATAACAGAAGAGAAACTGTGCAAACCTTGATCATATTTCAAGTTATGAGGGAGCCCAATTATCATGCGGGCTGTCCTTTCAGCAGTGCCACCTCAGCACTGCCCAACAGCTGAGAGCCCGAGGGCCAGAAAAAAAGGTTCAGCGGGCCACATCCAGCCCCTGGGCCTTATGTTTGACTCCCCTGGTCTATGCCAATGCATTCGGGGACGACAGTAGAGGAGCAAGAAACCTGGAAGTGAGTCTTTAAAGCTATTTTTCCACTGACCTGGTATCCACTGATTTTTTTCATCCACTGGGAGTTCTGGAACAGAACTCCTGTAGATAACGAGGCATGACTTGTGACACAGGCCTACAAAATTGAGGGTCAGAAAAGTTTTTCCCACACATTATGGTGGTTTGATATGAATTTGGGGTGCTGATTCCAAAAATGGCATCCATTTTGCCCCATCACATCTAGTTTTGGACATATAGTATAGCCTCATTAGTGAATGGTTCAAGCAGCTTCCTCATGAGGAAGCCATTTAAGGAAGCAAAATGTGTGTTGGCCTGTATAATGGGATCATGTGGACCATACACTCATCAGCATTCTAGCAACTGCATTTTACACTACCTGAAACTTCCAGACAATCTTTAAAGGCACGTAGTGGACATGGCAACAGTTCAGTTTGGATATAGCTAGTGTATGTATAACTGAACCTAGGTACAACATTCCAAGTACTGTCACAGTTGGTGAATTGGCCAACTGGGAAAAGCATTTCTGGCTCTGGTCAACACCTGAAGATTCAGGGTCAGCCTGAGATCCAGGAATATTACCACACCTCAACTTTCAGGAGCAGTGTGATCCCATCCAAGACAGGTCTTAACCACTAGCCAAAGTAGCAGAAACCCCAACCAAGAGGACATTGACAGCAGCAGATGTCCATCTCCTTCAGTGCACTGTGGCACTTAAGGAGAAGCACACCTGCTGACACTCAACTTTTTAACATTTCATCTTCGATTATATTTAACATTTCAGTAAGCTGTTCAACATTGCTTTCAACATTGTCTCTTGCAACATCTGTCATTTTCTAAAGTAAGTGTGCTTCTACCTCTCTTGAATTTACCCGTGTTTCAGTTCAATTAAACAGTTAGATGCAGCATCTAGGTATTTTGTTCCTAATATATTTTTTAATGTAAAGATATTTTTGCAATTCTTTGTATAATCTTAACTAAACAACTGTTGTGAAAAAGTATCCGCAGATATGAAAAAGTCATGTGCTTTGGTTCCTTTGCTAGGCACATAATGGCTGCTTTGCTAAATTACTCATTATGTCCAAAGAAAAGCTTTCACCAAATTGTAGATACATGACTGCACCCTTCAAAAACACTGGAATGTGTTCAGATTTTGAGTCCTTAGTTAATACTGAGTGCATTTTTCAAGCTGACCCAGTGTTTCTGTTCACTTGGCACTATCTTGTTTAAGATTTTGCACCTAAAACAAATCTTTGGACTTGTTGAAGTCAGTAGGAATTTGGGAGACTTCATTATCTTCCTCAAGAAGTCCCCCTTCTTCACCCCATTGGTGTCAGCTTTTAGATGGTTTTAAGGGCTTTGGCTGTTTGTAGTGACAATGCACATGTAAATACTTGAGAATAGAATGTGGGAGGGGGGGCATGTGATTCATTCGACTCTTGTTTGTAGCAAATGTATGTATTTCGGATTGACATATTTTTGTAAGTGTTCATATTGCCCAATTAGTGGGTATACTTAAATTTCATGCTAGTGTATTGATGCATCCTCTTATTGTATGTTTTTTTTTTACCCCTTCTCCAACATGCTACAAAGCAGCATTTATTCCTAATAGGTCTTTTATTTCCAGCATGCTACAATATCTGCATTGTTCTGGAAATGGTTTTCTGTGTCTCTCTCCCCTGATTTGCTCCCAGAGTTAGTGAACAAAACAACTAACTTTATACTGGGTTCCAGCTGGCCCAAGTACAACTTCTGAACAAAAGGCTAAACTATGCATGAGGCAACTACATCCTGTGTTGGATTGTTTAGTATTAAATATGTGACCTGAGGATGTTTAATCCAGTTGGGAACAGCAGTGCAAAGACCTAGGAAAACATTTATTTTAACAACTGTGATTTTTTTTTTTTAGTCTTGGTCTCAAAAATAGATCTGGAACTTTTACCTTACAAAAAATATTTGAGATTTGTGTATACAGTAACCAAAGTAATCATTTTATTTTTGCAGAAAATCAAGCAAAAGCAAAGGAAGCTGATCTCTCCGATACCCTTAGCCCAAGCAAAGAAAAAAGCAGTGACGACACTACAGGTATGTTTTGGGTATATGTCAATTTAAGTGTACTTTGATGGGAGTGACTACTTTTAGGAAGGTGTATAAAACCAATAACCACCCAATTTTGTTGTTCTGGTGAGTGAGTTTGTGTTACTACTATGTCTAATCTATTTTAAGAACTTATTGCTTGGAATACTAAAATAAAATCAAATTTCAATTTCTGCTTTAGATGCTCAAATGGATGACCATGAATTAAATGAACCTATTGCTAAAGTAGCCCTCTTAAAAGGTAATTTATTGTTTTCTTAATAAACATTAAGATGGTTTCCTATAGGTTTATTTTAGTATAATAAGCACATATTTCAGTTTTGAAGTAGTTGAAATTTAGTAGAGTTCAAAATTAGTGTGCAAAATTGAGGAGATCTTGATCATGCCTGTTTACTCAGAAGCGAGTTACATGGAGCTTGTTTACCTTATAGGTTTGGAGCATTACAATCTTACGTAGAATCTCTATATTCTGTGAAGTGTTTGTAGATTAACTCTTTCTCTTACAACTGCTGAAAGTGATTATGTGGATTCTGACTATAAATAACTGTATGCATATTTCTTTTGAATTTCTTATTAATACTACAAACACACTTCACTGTAAACTGCATACTTATGTGTTTGTGTTATAAACAATATTCCTTTAGGCACCATATGAAATCAAACTGAATTGCAGGAAAATTCATTTGTATCAAAACACTTCAAAATACAAGCTTGCAATGCCCTAGTGCTGGTGGTAGCAGGAAAGGGGAATTGTGAACTTCAACTAAGCCAACAATATTTTAATGGTTTCTCAGTTTTCAGGAATTCTGTTGCATATGTTTAGATGAATTCTTAGTGTTGACTACTAGGGATACATATTTTAAATTGCTGATTGTGAACTTTCCTATGGTGCTTGACTAATAAGGAGGCAGAGGGTTATATCCTACGATTTCTTGGAGTACAACTCTCAGTTGGATGGAGCTTTGCACTAATGCAGGTTGTCTCTCATTGAGCAAAAAGCTTCCTTGCAAAAGTGCAGTGCTCTTTCCTGTTGAGGAAACAATGAGTTGCACTCCATGAAGTTTTACAATACAAGTCAGAATGCTGAGTATGTTGGGTTATCGGTCTTGACCTTGCATGGCAGTTGTATGTTTTAAAATAAACATGCTGGCCACAGACCAACAATAAGCTTAAATGGGTTCTATTGATTATGGCTGTCTTGCTGTCAGCAGATGCTGCATACTTGACCTTTTGTATGTTCCAGGAAGCATGATAAGAGAGTGCTTGTTAATACAGTTTTTTTTTCCCTTCTAGTTAAGGTACATAAATCTGCAGTATAATCAACAAGGGTGGGTTCAGAGGTTGGGCTCTGACCAAAGGTCCATGCCCATCAAATGACCCACTTGTTCATGTTGAATCCTTCCCCTGTTATCATCAAGGGGCTGGACAGATAGCACCACGGGGAGGGGGTGCAGGTCTTTGCCTCAGTGTTCCAAGCAGTTTGACAAATTGCCGTTGTGAAGGCCCCTGCATCGTAGGGGTTTTGATGTGCATGTACGCTGCATATCCCTGAGTGCTCTGCACATTCACAGTACTTCCCCCTCCCCAGTAAGATTTCTCTCAGTAGAAGCCAAACCTCCTGATGCCAGATAGGGCTGTATACATGTAGCAGGGGACAGAGCCGTCTCCCCATGTGCAGTAGTTTACTTTTTTCCCAACAGGAGTAAATGGCAACCATTCTGTTGTACTGAAGAAAAAAAAAAAGGACTATTCTTCTGGATGCCTTAGGTGTGCAGATCAACCTGTTCCCATTTTATTGGGTGGGAATAGATGTAGCCCCTTCCTCAGTAGTCTTGCAGATTGCAGCCCACTTGCTTTCTCCCATAGAATATTAATGCAAGCCTCACTAGCACTTGCCTTGTCTACTGTGAGGCATTTGGCATCTCAAATACTTCATTCTTGAATAATAAACTATGAAATAACAATAACGTAAGGTTAGTATCTGAAATGAAATATCAGCTACATTTAAGCCATTTCAGGCATTTATGAATAACTGCTAGTATTTGAAGCATTAACTGCATAGAATATGTTGAGATTAGAATATGTTGCCTATGTTATTCTTGCTGATTTTACTCTTCATTCATGCATGCAGGACTTGAGTGTGTGGATGTTTGACTTCTTAACATTGTTTTAATTTATCTCCTAACCTTTGTTTAATTGAGAGATTAATAGCTAACTAACTTTGCATGACTCTTTAAGATCCTATCTTCACAGGGTAATAGAAATTAAACCATTGCTAAAAACTGCTGCTTTAAAGAAAAAAATGTTTTTTTAGCAGATGAATTGCAGGGTGCACACTCAGAAACTGAAACTAAACAAGAAATTCAGCAACTGCACAAGGAACTGATTGAAGCCCAAGAGCTAGCTAGAACAAGTAAACAAAAATGCTTTGAACTACAAGGTGAGATGGAGACTCGTTTAAATCTGCAGGTTTCTTAGGAGACTTTTGACCAGAGGTGACAATTGAATCAGTTTAGCCTAATCTTCATTATTAATCTGCACACATGGTACAATTTTATACACTCAATATACATAGAAGGGGGCAAGTTTAAGTTTAAATATTTCTTCAATTTGTGCAATAGTTATGGGATGTGTCTATTATAGTCAGCTTCATTTTGTTGCCTCCATTCCAAAGCATAATGAAGCCGTAGGTGCACTGGATACAGAAAATTTTAAAGAAAGTATATTAACTACTAGCAGAGTAATTTAATCATTTAAAATATTAATTTACTTATGTTGATTTTGCTAGAATGATTTTTAATGTGCTACTAAACAGGTAATAACTTAACCAATTTTGAATGTTTAAACTACAAAATAGTAAACATAATTAAAACTTGAGATATTTTCATTATACTTATAGCTTTATTAGAAGAAGAACGAAAAGCTTATCGACTACAAGCTGAAGAGTCTACCAAACAAATCCAGGTTCTTCAAGGTATAAAACGTTTCATGGTTATACAGATAATACAGTCTCCAGGTCATTTATGAACAGGTTGAAAAGCACGTCCCAGGATCCTTGGCACTCCGCTTTTCACCTCTCTCCACTGTGAAAATTGCCCATTGACACCCACTCTCTATTTCCTGGTCCTCAACCAGTTCCTAATCCATGAGAAGACCTGCCCTCTTATTCCCTGACTGTGGAGTTTTCTCAGCAGGTTTTGGTGAGGTAACATGTCAAATGCCTTCTGAAAATCCAGATATATAATATCCACATGCCTGTTGACCTTTTCAAAGAATTCTGAAAGGTTTGTTAGGCTCAACTTGCCCTTACTGAAGCCATGCTGGTTGTCCCTCAGCAATGCTTGTTCATCTATGTGTTTTAAGATTTTATCTTTGATGAGGCATTCCACCATGTTATCTGGAACAGACATTAGACTGACTGGCCTATAATTTCCCAGGTCCTCTCTCCTTCCTTTTTTTAAAGATCGTTGTGACATTTGCTATCCTCCAATCATCTGGCGCTGTGGCCATTTTAAGGGACATATTGCATATTTCAGTCAAGAGATCAGCAACTTCATTCTTCAGTTCTTTAATAATTCTTGGGTGGATGTCATCTGGGTCCAGTGACTTATTGATTTTTAATTTGTCGATTAGATCTGAAACATCTTCTCTTTTAACCTCTGTGTGATGATTCTTTAGTCAGGAAGGGCTGTTCAGTCAGCGGTATCTGCCCAAGGTCTTCTGCCATGAAGACTGATTCAAATAACTCTTGAATTTCTCTGCCATCTCCAAGTCTCCTTTTATCTCCCCCTTTCCTCCCTCACTGTCCAGAGGGCCAACCACTTCTCTGGGAAGTTTCCTGCTTCTAATATATTTGAAGAAGCTTTTATTATTCCCCTTAATGTTATTGGCCATACACTCCTCAAATTTTTTCTTGGCCTCCTGTATCATCTTCTTACATTTCTTCTGCCACAGTTTGTTCCTTTTTATTCTCCTCATTACAGCAGAATTTCCACTTAGGGAAGAAAGCTTCCTTGCCCTTTGCAATTTCTCTAACTTTGCTCATTAGTCATGCTGGCATCCTCCCAGACTTAGTCGAGCTTTCTTCCTTTGTGTTATACATTTCCGCTGGTATGCACATTATTTATTTACTTACTTACTTCATTTGTACCCTGCCTTTCTCCCCAAAGTGACCCTAGGCAGCTTACAATAATAATTTAAAACACAGTTTAAAAGATGAATTAAAACAAGATAAAAAAAACATTAATAAAAAAAAATTCATAAAAACAGCAATCAGATAAAAAGATATAAAAGGAGCAGACAGCAGCAGTTTGTAAAAAGGCCCCAAACCTGTAAAAGTTAAAAGATGTTAAAAAGGCCAGGAACTGAGAAGGCTTATCTAAACAGAAATGTTGTCTTAAACAGCCTCCACACACTCTGGAGAGATTGGACTCTTTTCACCTTCCCTTTCAACTCCTTTCTAACTAGTCTCCTCATTTGGGGGAAAGTCCGCCCTTCAGGGTTTTTGTGTCAGATCTGCTTGGCACTCTTTCCCCCTACATGCATTGCAAGATGGATTGCAGCTTGATCACTGTTCACAATGTTTCTGTAACATTTACATCTCTAACCATATCCTGAGTACCACACAGTATTAAATCCAGAGTCACCTGTCGTCTGGTGGGCTCCTGTCCTCTGGTGGGTCTTGCAGGCAGGAAACCTGCACACTAGAGGAACAATTCAGAAAACATTAACAGTTATCCCTCTAGTGTACAGGCTTTCTGTCTGCTTGTCTGTCTATAAGCATTCTACTTATAATGTCTTGTACAAGCAAGGAACCAGTTGCTTTGTACAACTGCAAACAAGAATGAAGGTAACAGAGTCCCCCTTATCCTCGGTTCCTGGTATCTGCTGTGGGGGGCAGGAATTCTTCCCCTGTCAATACTGGGGTACGTCTTTGTACCAGGTTTTCTTTTTAGATTACACCAACCAACTTTGAAATAAGTTGAGTTTCTTTGCTTTGAATTGATGTTTGAACGGAAACTTGATGCCCACCTAGAGCTATACAGTGGGTCCATCCTGTCCACGGGCTCTGCAGCCATGGATTTTACCAACCATGGATTATAAATCTGGTGTTGTTTTTTTAATTCACATACCCTGCTGTAGCTTCCCACCATTTCACAGCTCTCTCTGCAGCATTTGTGAGTTTAAGCACATTATTGTCATTATTATTCTGTAAGTTTTCACAAATGTACATAATGTAGGCAGATTTACATCATTTTGTCTGCGTGACATCTGTGAACTTGAGCATCTGCTGATTTTGGTATCCACGTGGGTTCCAGGATCCAACCCCCCGCATATAGAGAGGGCCTACTGTAATTTTTCATTCACTCTGGCAGCAATTGGTTTTGTGTTAGTTTTGGGAGATCTGCTGCTGCTGAAGCAAAAGAAAGTGTTGCTCTTAAAAAGATAACCACTATTTACGACAACAAGCTTGCGTTGAGACAACATCATTGACAGCTCCTGCTATTTTCAGGGAATGCAGGATAACTGACATCTCCAGTTACCCCCTTTCCTCAGCTGAGAACTTCACTATGTTGGGTCATCACATCTATACGTGGGCGAGAAAACAAGCAGTGGTACAAATTCAGTTATATGTTCAAGAAAATAAATCTTGACAATCATTCCAAAACTGAGGCAAATTGCTAAATAATTACAGTATGTTAAGACCCTGATTTTTCTGTTCCAAAAGATTAAATGAATACAGGTCCATCCTTGTTATACACTGATTTTTTATACACGAATTTGAGTGAACGCGAATGGCCACTGCAAATGAGAAGGAATGTGCTGATCTCTGGAGAAGGGGAAAAATGCATCCCTTTAAAATCAGTTTAAAAACTTTTTTTCTTATGTTGTAGAGAGACAGTCATGCAAGCGATCATTCCATTCTTCTGCTGAGCCAGGCAAAGGCAGGAAGTCCTTTGCATTTCTATTTGCTGACTGCCTTTCTACATTTAGAAAAGCTGTTTTTAAACCACAATTGTAAAGGGACACACTTTTTTATTTTTTAACTCCTTTTATTTAACACATTTTATGGTATCAGCAGGGAGTCCCAGAAGCAAACCCCTGCGGATATCAAAGCAAGACCTTATTCAGATAGGAGCAATGGAGGGGCAAGAAACCTGAAGTGGTCTTTAAATCTATTTTTCCACGGATTTTTTTTATCCACGGATTTTTTTATCCACTAGGGCTGAGGTAGTCAATCTGTGCGTCCCGCCTCCCTCGTGAGGCGTGGCCAGCCTGCAGGGGCACTGCCAGGCATCTCGGGGAGGGGCTAGGCTGCTCTGCTCTGCTCAGCTGCATGTGCTGCCTCCTGACTTGCTGCTTTTCTGCAGCTGTGAACAAGGTGGGTGGGGCAGCGTGAGGCTGGGGTGGCATGGTGGTGGGAGGTGGGAGAGAAGGCTGGCTGAGCAGACAGAGGTGCCTCACCTCATCATGGAGCTCTCTCCATGTGCAACCTTGCCCCAAGGGCTACATTTCCCAGTGTGCCCTTCGCCCTGGGCATCCTGGGATTGGTCAAGGCTGGAGGAGAGAAGAGTACAGAGGTGCTGCATCTCATCAGCACAGGGTTTGCTCCTGGCAGGCTTCAAAGCGGGAGGGAAGAGTAAGTCCTCTGCTTGGGGAGCCCAGCCTGCTCTTAGTGTCCAAATGCCCCAGCTTGCATTCCTCCATCTTGCCTGGGGGGAACAGGGGTGGCATCTGCATGTTGGGTGTATGTGTGAGCAGCCGCCATCTACTTTGGGATGAGTTGTAATCTTGCTGGGTGTGGCTGCAATCCTTTCCACACTTTCCTGGGAGTAAACCTGAGTACATAGGCTTGGGGTCTGTGTCAGCTTAACCCAGGATTTTCTCCTTTCTCTTTTTCCTCCCGCTTCATAAAAGAGAAAAACCACTCTTGATGGCTTTGTCTCCAAAAATTGATTAAAAATAAAAATCCCCATTCCTTTTTAACAATTCCCATTTTTCCTCCTGCTTCCTTTGGGGAGGGGGGGTACTCTGTTGGCTGCTATTGTAAGACAAAAGGCACAATCCTAGCTAGGTCTACTCAGAAGTAAGTTCTATTATGTTCAATGGGACTTACTCCCAGGAAAGTGGGGTTAGGATTCCAGCCAAACAGTCTCTAGGTCTCAGTTTTCATCAGTATGCAATTAGCAGATACACACAAAACAAAGTCTTCCCTTCCCCCAGCAAATTCATCACTTCCCCCCCTTTCCAAAACCCACCAGGTGTGCTGCTAACAAACTCAGGGCACAATCCTAACCAGGTCTACTCAGAAGTAAGTCCTATTTTGTTCAGTGGGACTTACTCTCAGGTAAGCTGCCTTGGGAGCCCTTTGGGGAGAAAGGCAGAATGCAAATCTAATAAATAAATGTGGTTAGGGTTGCAGCCTCAGAATGCTGGCAACCTTGTTTCTAGTGTATGATTATAACACATTCATCCCCATTTTGGGGGTTACTGAGGTAACTGAGGTGAGGTGTTGTAATGGGGAGCCATGGCCAATGGCTACAAGGATCAGGGGAGGCGTGAACCAGAAAAGTTCGAGAACCACTGCACTAGGGGTTTTGGAACGGAACCCCGGTGGATAACGAGTGACGACCTGTATTCCTATTTAATAAAAACCAAACCTCCTTTAGATGTAGTATTATGGGCTGACTAAAGTGCTAACATTTTTCATCCCTAACATTGACACATTAGGGAAGTGTTAGGGATCTTTTTCTGTAAGTTAGCATTGTTCAACCAGTGTTTCCTTGATAGAGATACACCTGGCAAATGTGAATTAGCATGTTTCACAGTTTAAGAAAGTCTAATTTCCTGTAAATATTTACAGCTCAGTTGCACAGGCTGCAGGCAGATATTGAACATCTTCGTGAGGAAAAGGAGAATGAAATCTCCAGTGCTCGAAATGAATTACTTAGTGCTCAGAGTGAGATTCTGTTACTACAGCAAGTAGCTGAAAAGACTGCATCAGAAAGAGACACAGATGTTGCTGCTTTACAAGAAGAGCTTCAAAAAGTAAGGGCAGAGCTTGAACGGTGGCGCAAGGAGGCTTCAGAATATGAAAAAGAGATTGTCAGTCTGCAAGCCAGTTTTCAACTGCAATGTCAGCAGTGTGAGGATCAGCAGAGAGAGGAAGCTATCCGTTTACAAGGTATGATGCATGTGTCTTATAACATGGAAAGAATAAAACATTGGGCTTGGTGCCTGTATCTTTTTTTGTGGTGGTGAAGTTTTATGTGCAAGTTCCTAATCTAAACTGAGAAAGGAAAAATGTATCTGTTTAAATATAAATGTTAAATCTAAGATAAGAAATAACAGCACTCAATGCTAAAGCAGCTGGGCTTTGTCATTTAGGAAAAAAGGCAAGTAAGAGACAACATGAGTATGTTTTAAAAAGTTAAGTGTGGAGAAGGTTCAGGGATGAGCTGGAGCTTAATGGAAAAAGCAACTTCTTTGTATGCAGTAGATTCCAGATTCAGTCTCCGGCAACTCCCAGTAGGGCAGATAAAAATTCCTCTCTGAAACTCTGGAGAGCTGCTGCCAGTCAGTGTTGACAACAGGTAGAAGGCAGCTTCCTGTGTTCTTAGAGATGACTAAGCTCCTTCTTCCATAATACTGGAACTCAGAATCATCCATGAATTTGCCTAAAAGTAGATGCAGTACAAGTGTTCCCGATATCCGCAAATCTCGTTATCTGCAGTTCCCTGCGACCCCCCACATCCCATTATCTTTGTTTATGTGGATTACATCTGTGCAAAGTGATAAGATGTTTTGCATGTACAAATGCTATAATCAAAAAATTTATAGCTGTCTGAGCAGGCAAGTAGCCTTCAGCCTAGAAAGGAGACTAAAAGCAAATACTCACTTCCTGTTGCTGTTAGTGTCCCTTCTAGGTTGCAGGCTACTTGCCCACTCATCTGGTTATAAGCATTTTGCTTATAGTTTTTGTACAAGCATGACACCTTAACTCGACATTTGACTTCGATCCATTGTAAGCCACATAAGAAAAGGTAATGGACAGGTGAGGGAGTACGGAGATAGGGTCCCTCCCTTATCCAAAGTTTCTGGTATCCGTGGGGGAAGGAACGTATCCCCAGCCAATATAGGGACACACACACCTGTACTACTTTGGACTTACTAACATATGAACAGTGGAGGCTCACCAATGAGGGGAATGGGGCTTGGCTCCACCAAGATGAAATAAAATTAAAAATGCATTTAAAGATTTAATTGCATTAAATTAATCAGTTAAGAATTTCTGTACGGCCCAGGCGAAGTTGGTGACTGGTTAATCCTGGGATTCTTCTGGTTATCAAGTCCAATTGCTTCCTTCTCATGTCTGAGTTCCAGTTTCAAGCTGGCTTTTTCATTCAGGCCTCTCTCAAGCTGTCAGAGCAAGGGAGGGGCCTGCAGACTACAGCCTCACACCACAAGACTCATTTTACAACAATTTAGTGCAGGGAGGGCCGATTTACTTGTTCCCATTGTTTCAGCCCTTTTCAGGAGGAATTGGATGAAAGTTTGGATAATTCCAAAATTTTCAGCCAGTTGCTACGGAGGCTGCCAGCAATTGTGAGACTGTTTTCAGCCCATCACATATATCCAGTGAGCCTTAAGTAGACCAATCCTACTCAAGATACCACTTGGATACCACTTCCTTCCTGTTGACTGACTCTATGCAGTGGTTTTCAAACTTCTTAGTTGCCAGAATCCTTTGTGCTCCTTAAAGGAGTCTCCGAGAGCTCCATCAACGCACGTGTGGAATTTCAGGAAGCCCCGCAGCACTAATACATGCAGGAGTGGAACAGCACTGAGCCCAACACTGAACACTGGTGAAGAGCTGGAATAGGAGGGAAATGAGAAAGGAAAGCATGAAGAGGAGTGGCAGGAGGGACAAATGAGCAAATTGGACAAATGGCAAATGGCAGCCTGACGTGCTTTTGGAGCCCCTAAAGGGGTCTTGAGGAGGAAAGGCTCCAAGAACATGTTACTGAATATATTCTGAAATCCGTATGTCGCAATCAGCTTTAATGGATTACATAACATTACTTGTTTCTAGGTGAACTTGATAAGTTGAGAGAGAAGTGGACTGTTCTTGAAACTGAATGCCTTTCATTGAAGAAAGAGAATTCCTTGCTTGCATCTGAACTTCAACGACGAGAGAAAGAGCTACATAAGTAAGTGTCGTTAAATCTAAAGAGGGAGGGAACTTGCTTAAAACTTTCAAAGGTTACCAGAGCCTTACCGTATACATTAGGTGCTGGATTGGGAAAGGAAGAAACATTTCAAAGAAAGAGGAAGTGGCATTATTTTCAGCTGTTCAGCTCCTGAACAGAAAGAGGAAGTGGCATTATTTTCAGACAGTTCAGCTCCTGAACTGTCTTTTTTAAAGAATTTGTTTAGATGCACTCAGTGCATCTGGAGCACTAGATGTATTTTACTTGGATCTGCCCAGTGATTTGCTCAGCATACATTTCCAGTAGTAGGATCAATGGTTTTGTGACCAGGGTTGCATTGATGGTTAAGAAATTGGTGTGTCATCTCTGGAAAATTCATAGTATATAACCCATCCTTGAACAGAGCAGTATAATGAACACCCACTACAGCAAGATACAAAATAAAACTTTCAATAGACACAAATATCTTTTTTGGAATTTTGGTAAGAATTAAAATGCAGGGGGGCCCCCATCCATGGATCCCATATCCACGGTTTCACTTACCTGCGGATTGAGCACTCCAGGGCTTCCCCGGCCTTCTTAATGCCTTTTAAAGGCATAAAAAGGTCATTTCCAGTTTTGCTGAAAAATCCGGAAGTGATGGTTTTTCCCTTGTTACAGTCATTCTAAGCAGACAGAGGCCACAAGTGGACATGCAGAGCCTTGGTGGTACTCAGAAAATCCTCCAGAGGTGAGGGGAGTGGAACTTCCCCTGCCTCTAGAGGGTGGGGAGAGGTATTCCTCATATCCACAAATTCATGTATCTGCAGGGAGTTCAAGAACAGAACCCCCCTCCTGAAGATATGGGGGCATGTCTGTACCTCAATGGCAGTGTGCAAATAATGTGGTCAATTTAATTAACATTTTCCACATGCTGTTTTTTTTCTATGTGAGTTAATATAGCAGTGCTTCCCAAACTCCCTCAAGGGAGTTGGGAGCACTGTAAGTAGTTGCGGGGAAGATAGCAATGCAATTCCCAGGATTGCACTGCTGCCAAGCACAGGAGGGGGTTTTTCCTCTTACCTGCAGGCAGCTTTGCAGTCTGAGGGGTCTGCAAGGGGGGGGGGAACAAAAGTGTAAAAAGAAAAAAGGGGAAAATTGGCACTTACAGTTTTCACAACAAAATTTGTGGTTTACAAAATTACACGGTTACTTTAAATCCTCTTTTTATTTAACTATGGGAAGATGAACTATGCCAGGGGTAGCCAAACTGCTGCTTGCAAGCCACATGCAGCTTTTGGAAATTAAAGAAATTTTGGATCAACAAGGATTATAGAGGAATTGTACAGGAGAATAGTAATTGTACCAGTTAGTGCTGATAACATTAGTTTTAGTGGACATGGCTTATGATCACATGTTTCTGGCATGTATGGCTGTGCTGCTGGCAGTAAAATTATCATAGTGTTTGTGTGATAATGGATGCTGTAGAGTTTGGTTACTGTTTTTATCCCTTTTCCTTTATTTTTTGAAATTAATGGAAATGAGCAGTTTAAAACATCTCATACGTGAATGAATATTATTACATACATGTATGAATGTTATAAAATTTTTGTAACAAGTTGTGCATGTAACAATAAAAACGTGTGTAATTGTTCATGTGTTGTGGCTCTCAAACATCTGACATTTATTACATGTGGCTCTTAGATTAAGTAAGTTTGGCTACCTTGGTCTATGCTGCGATAATGTTTTCTTTTCATTACCTAGAGTGGATTAAAATACAGTTTATATTACTGGTTTAGTTGCTACAAAATGCCAACCAAATATGACTGTAAAGATGAGTTTTTGCCAGCTCCAACTTCTCTTAATTGATTTTTAGCTGGTTTGACTTCCAAGGCATGCTGTATACAACTGTAACATCCCCACAGATGGCTTTGCAGTCTCTAATTTAAATAAATTAAATAAATTAAATAATAAATAAATAAATAAAACTTTCCTTGTTGTAATTTAAACCCATTTTTCTGGATCCTACCCTCCAAAGCAACTGAGAACAAATCTACTCCATCTTCCTCTTGACAGCCCCCTAGATATTTATAGATATCATGTCACCTCTTAATAGTCTGTTCGCCAAACTAAACATGCTCAACTCCTACATCCTAGGATATTCTCCAGCCATCCTATTCACCCTCCTCTGGACCTGTTCTAGTTTGCCAGATGCAAGGGAGGGCACCAAGGCACAGGTTGTGTCTTGTTGTCTTGTGTGCTCCCTGAAGCATTTGGTGAGCCATTGTGAGATACAGGAAGTTGAACTACATGGGCATTTGGCCTGATCCATGGGGGCTACTCTTATGTTCTTATGTCAATAACTCTCCTAAATCAGCATCCAGAACTGAATGCAGTCTTCCAGGCAGGTTCTGACTAAAAAGCAGAATACAGCTGTACTATTACTTCTCACTGTCTTGATACTCTATTTCTATTGATGCAGCCTAGAATTGGATTTACCTTATTTGCTACCAATCAATCCTTGCTTGAAATTCTTTTTTTCTTTATACATAGTGGTCCAATACGTCAGTGTTATGTTCATTCATGGAAATAGTGTATATTTGATTTTATTGTATGGAAGTTATAAAAGTTAAGGGGGATTGATTATAAATTAAGTCTTTTTTTCCCTAAACATGCCATATTCTCTTGGTGTTTGCCTTCTTTCAGTTCTCAACAACAGAGTTTAGCACTTACTAGTGATCTGAGTGTTCTTGAATTGACCCGAAAGGAACTTGAAAATAAAGTGGGATCTTTGAAAGAACAACATCAGCGAGATGCAACTAGCCTGAAAACCCTTCTTAATGAAGCAGAAAACCAAGCCAAGGATGCTCAGAATGAGGTAAATATGAAAAATTTGTCACATATGGATATTAGTATTTAAAAAGGAATTGTTCCTTAGCAAGACTATAATCTATGGAATGGATTTAGGGATGGACCTCAACAAGTGGGAAACCCTGGCCTCTGAGCAGCCCGCTTGGAGGCAGGCTGTGCAGCATGGCCTTTCCCAGTTTGAAGAGACACTTTGCCAACAGTCTGAGGCTAAGAGGCAAAGAAGGAAGGCCCATAGCCAGGGAGACAGACCAGGGACAGACTGCACTTGCTGCCGGTGTGGAAGGGATTGTCACTCCCGGATTGGCCTTTTCAGCCACACTAGACGCTGTGCCAGAACCACCTTTCAGAGCGCGATACCATAGTCTTTCGAGACTGAAGGTTGCCAATACAATCTATGGAAACCAGCAACAAAGTTTCTGTATCCTTGGCTTTTTTTCTTTTTCCTTAAAAGCAACCACTGCTTCATGAGAGAGACTGCTTTTGGCATTATGGGCAGTTATAAAAGCAGTGTTTGATGGTGTGCGACTTGTTGAAATCTACTGCTTTTTAAGTCTCACAAGTTTAATGTTTTAATTCACAGTAGGACTTGTCTTATTATGAACTTCTCTTATTTTGACTTTCTTCTTGTGTCAGGGCAAATGTAAATATGAATATCCAAATGTAATCAAGGATGAAGAATTCTGCTAAAAAGTACCCAGACTGAAGCCTAATTCCCGCATTTACTTCATGTGATGATTTTTGCCTTATCAGTTTCATGTGAGGAATGTGGCTTATGATGTGCTCCACTCAGATGATGCATGTTATTTATCATATCTGGTTAGAAGAGTGAGAGGTGTCTGCTACCACTTGCTGCCATGTGTAGCAACAAATATGTAGAAATATTCCCCATATGAAAAAGATGCAGAATTCATCTCATGGTCCTTTTTGGGTATTGAACCTCATGAAAAAAATTTTTAAGTATATGGAGGAGAGTCGCAACAAATTTATGCCATTCCTTTCCCCTGTGCAATAAATACAAAGGCTTCTTGGTTCCTGAGGCAGCCTTTGGACTTCTCTACCATCATCTTTACAG
The DNA here is from genome assembly GCF_035046505.1 of Tiliqua scincoides. NCBI lineage: Eukaryota > Metazoa > Chordata > Lepidosauria > Squamata > Scincidae > Tiliqua > Tiliqua scincoides. The sequence continues at coordinate 220,369,731 of NC_089822.1, forward strand.
TCAGAAATTGTGTTCAGATTGATTGTGTAATCAAGGCCTTCATTTGCCTTAACCACTAGGAATGCACATCCAATCTGGTGAATTTCTGTGGTTTTGTTTAGACTGCCTTTGGTATTTGAGCTTAACAGTATATAAAAATTCAAAAACCTTCCAGAAGCTTCTGCTTGAACACGCATAATGCAAAGGGAAAGAACCTTCAGGTGATCCATTTCTTCATTAACATTACTAGAGAAGCATTGGTTGTCATTTTCATTGCATTTTTCAGTTCCTTTCTGTTACCAGCACTGCAGTGTGTTATTGTGTGGTTTAGTGAGACTGTACATTTTGTCAATATGTCAGTTTTTTAACATTGGCTTAATACAATGGAGTTGTGTATTTAGCTCAAATGGAAGCTCAAAATATGTTCTTTAGGTGTTCTACGTTCTAAATATTTTTGGTTTGTTTTCATAGGTGTTTGTATGAAATATAGAGAGTAAATACAGAGAGAGAACTGTAAAATAATATATACAGATGGGGGCCAGGGTCAATCTTCTGAACTTCCTGGGAATTTTATTCTCACTAGAACTCTGCTGTCATAAAAATAGACACAGCCTCATGACTTTAATAATACAGCGAACTAAGTGAGATCTCTCATGCTTGCAATAAGCTTCTTGTAAAATGGGAATGTCTAATATACTAAATATGTCTTGCCAATGAAAATGAGAAAAGTCTTCTCTAGTTAGCAAGTTGTGTTTGAAAACCAAAATTGAAGTAATATTCATAACATTTTCTCTGGTTACATTTTGGCAGGGAAGCAGGTGACTTGCTTTGCTTAACTTAGACTTTAGTACAGAACTCCAGAACTTTTCTTTAACATGCACTTGTGACATGTTTTCCCAGATGTGAGAATAAAAACCATTTTTAAAAGTCAAAAAATGCTCTCCTGAATGTTTCAAGCTGTTTTCTTTGCATGACCACCTTTTTATGGTAGTGTTCCAGCTTGGTGGTGCCTGATTACACATCTGTTCCCCAAAGGTAGTTGGTTATCCTAAATTTGTAGATGCATCAGCTTTCTCTCTTTTTCCCCCCAAAAGTATTATTTATAAAGTGTTTCAACAAGTATTGGGGATTTAGGCGTGTAAAGGATAGGAGGCCACTGAAAGAATGCACTGAACTGGTGCATTAAGTTCCTGCAGAGTCTATGCTGGTTCCCTACCAATCTGCATGGAAGAAAGTGTCTGAGGCTGCACTGGCCAGATGACCTAAGATGTGCTGCTAGCACAGCGTTGTCCAGCACTTCATTTGTGCGGAATGACTCTTGACAGATACCGAATCCAAATTGTTGAATGTTGCATTCTTATTTCAAATGAAAATTTGGAATAGCGATTCCAAATTGTTTTCCAATGTTGTGAAAAATCATTTGGTGCTCTTGGTTGTTGGCTTTTTAGAAAAGAATGAAATAATTCTTGGTGGTGGTGCTGGTATACTTTGACAGATGGCCTGAGAAGAATCTTTTTCACAGGAAAATATTAACTGTTTCAGTACTAGCCTATAATACATTCCTTGGTTCAAGCAGTTTGGATGTGGCTGTATTTCCTTATCACATTAGATGAGACTTTTCTCTGAGTGACAATACTGATAATAATTATAATGATAATAATAAAACTGCACTGGAATTAAGATTAGATTTCTGCATGAATGTCTTAATAATGTTCAGAGACACAGAGCTTTAATCTAGGATTACATTTTTGTTGCAACATTACAAAGAAAATTAGTCTGGGCCAACTAACTTATGTTAAGAGTTGTATTTTCAGGAGAAAAGCCTCATGGGCAGTTAGAGTTACTTTAAATATTTAGCTTACCTTCAGGGAATTTGATAAGATGCTGCTTCATATCTTGAACAGATGTTCTTATTAATTCAAGAGATGTGCACGCTCTCTCCTAAAAAGCTTTAATCTATTAGAATAACTTGTAAAGTTACAAACTTAAATTTGAGGCAAAGGTATATACAGATAGTTCTAGACAACTTTCAGAAAGGAACAAGAACTCACACGTAGTATCGTATATAAAACTTGATGCTCAGTTTTATTTGTGACATGAAGCTGAAATATTATGGCAGTCCTGTAATTGTTGCTGAAAACTGCAGATCTGCACCTTCTTCCCCACTCCTCATCTCCCCCTAGTAATGTCTAAATAATCCAAAATGCATGATATCATTACCAGAGGAGAAAAAAGCAAGAGTTGCAGGGTCTAGTTGTGGCCTAAGAAGTTTTATTGTCCCTGACATTTCTGTCAACCTAAACAAACAACTCACAGTAAGAATTAAATTTTATTTGAGTATCATATTTAAATAAAGTACAGTGGCCCATGCACACACTTATTTTACCATGACAAGGATTCTGATGGACTAAAAATTAAACTGTTGCCCCCCAAATACCAATATTTAAAGTCCTGTGTAATGTTTCCAAAACAGGTAGGGACATATCTCAAAACTACCTTAACTTCTCATATCTAGCTTAAATGGGTTTGTAGATATGTTTTTTCTTTGTCTTTAGTATGAAAAGACACAGACCATACTCTCAGAGCTGAAGCTGAAGTTTGAGATCACTGAGCAGGAAAAGCAATCAATCACAGATGAACTCAAACAGTGTAAGGACAACTTGAAGCTGCTACAAGAAAAAGGAAACAATGTAAGTTGGTATAAAGTGTGCATCAGATTTTGGTTATTTACTTTCCATGATGAGAACATGGGCATTGAACATACAGGATAAGGTTTCAGAAAGAGCCTTTTGCAGGGTTGCCTAGGCTACATGCAATTACTGGCCTCACAAACTTGTCAGGTGTCCTCAATTCCTTTGACTTATTTGACTCCTAAAATCAATTTTGTAAATGAAAACATTTCGCTGCACATTATTTTACTAGCATCTTGCTTCAGAAAACCTTGTTATACTAGCCCAGGGGTGCCCAAACCCTGGCCCTGGGGCCACATGCGGCCCTCGAGGCCTCTCAATGTGGCCCTCAGGAAGCCCCCAGTCTCCAATGAGCCTCTGGGCCGCCAGAGATTTGTTGGAGCCCACACTGGCCCGATGCAGCTGCTCGCAGCATGAGGGTGACTGTTTGACCTCTCACATGAGCTGTGGGATGAGGGCTCCCTTCACTTCTTGCTGTTTCATGTCTGTGATGCAGTAGCGGCAGCAAAGGAAAGGCCAGCCTTGCTTTGTGCAAGGCCTTTTATAGGCCTTGAGCTATTGCAAGACCTTCATTCATTCATATAAGTTTGTCTTTAATATATTCATATATGTAAACTTATGTAAATTTATTCTTTTTTTCCCCGGCCCCCGACACAGTGTCAGAGAGCTGATGTGGCCCTCCTGCCAAAAACGTTAGACACCCCTGTACTAGCCAAAGTGAGAATTGGAACATATATAATACAAAAACTACATGTACTCCCTTAATGGCGTTTTCAGGTGGTAAATTCTATTTCTGCATATGATTTCTTGGACAGGAATTTTGTCCCTTGAGAGAATGGAGGAATGCAGTTTGAACTTCCTTGTTCACGTGGCGGGGGAGCAGAGCTCAGGTGTTACATGTATTCTTCTCCATAGTTAGAATGGTCTTTGATTTGCAAAACTGGCCAAGAAGAATTCAATTAGCTGTTAGTCCTAGTGATGCCTGAAACCTTTAAGTTGAAGCAAGGTTGTAGAATCTCTGCAACTGCCTACTGAGTGTATACAGTGAAGTATACAATCCAAGAAGAGCTGGTCTGATCTCAACTAAGCTTTGTTTGCTGTCAGTCACATGAATGTTGTGCCTGATTTGCCCTAACAGAAGCATCTAGCAGGTTGAGCATTCAGCATTTGCTTGCCAGAGGGGGGAGAATCCACAACATTCTGATGGTTTTTTTTATCACCCTTTTTGTTAGTAGAAAAGCCTCTCCAGGATAGAAATGATTTTAAATGTTAGCTTAATTTCTGTATCTCTAATCACTTGATGATTAGAAGTGGGTTCTGAGGTGGTTTGTATACAGGGCAGATATATGATTTGGAGAAGAGATATGTGAGACATCCAACAGAAAAGCCCATCAGGAAGAAACTTGCTGAGAGAAGCTTGCAGATTCAGAGCATCTGCAGAATTCATACTAAAATAAGGAACACCCAGGTTCTTTGTTTAAAACTGTCAGCCCCAAATGAATTTTTAATGACCATCATGTTAGAAAGGCCAAAAGATTAAAACAATTCCTCTTAGATCTAACAGTGTTTTTTTAATGCTGTACAACTAAGAATTGGGGGGTAGAGCCCCCTGCTCCCTTGCACAGTTCTCCCTTTGAGAGCTTGTGAGTTCTCTCCTCAATATTTTTCTTTTGGAAGTACTTGCTGAGGAAAGTGGGTTTTTCTATATAAAGATTAGTTAATTTTTCAGTTGCTAGATAAGGAAAGTAATTTATTTGTATATGCTGTTTTGGTCTCTTCAGTATTTTGAAATTGATGCATGTAATGATCACACAACAATTGTATTCATGTGTTGTGAGCTAAACATCAATTCCGTAAACTAGAAATGGGAAGATTTCAGTAGATGCTTCACAGTTTAAAGCTCATAGTAGACTTTTGATTTAATTATCACTTTTTTTAATCTAAAGTAAATATGACCTGTAAAGGACTAATTATTTAATAGGATGAGAAGCTAATATTGTGTTTAATCATGGCTTCAGCCATTCACTGTCATGAGGTAGTTATTCTGTAAATGGTTCAGGTCAGCTCACACATCCTTTTGAGTCCATGGAAGCCACCTTTATTTTTAATCCATCCCGTGCTTTCAATATCACAGCCTAAGCCAATCACATGCATGCCAATTGTCACATGTTCAGTGGAGCACAGATTGCTTTTCTGTATTTGGTTATAACAAGATGAAATAGTGTGCTTGAAAGCCAATTTGAACTGAGATCAGTGGATGTACAACTGGCTCCATCTTTGTGGTTGTCATTCTAAATAAATGTAAGAATTATGGTGAGTTGGTTAGCATATGGTTAGAAAACTGAGAAATTGCTGGAAAAGAATTGAGTTTTGATGCACAAGTTGTCAGAGAATAGCTAGCAAGAAATTGTTGTACTCCAGCATCTTTAATGTTACATTCTAGTGCATGGAAATCTTTAGAATTTCAGGGCATTTGATCCATAGACCAGTGTTTCTCAAACTGTGGGTCGGGACCCACTTGGTGGGTTGTGAACCAATTTCAGGTGGGTCCCCTTTCAGTTCAGTATTTTATCTTTAATATATTAGACTTGATGCTACCATGGTATGTGACTGCATTTGGAGAAATGTTACAGACCTGTACTTTTAACAAGCTACTATGTATATTATTTTAACAATGATAGTAAATGGGTCTTACTTCTGGGTAAGTGTGGGTAGGATTGCAGTCTAGGATTGTTAAAAAGTATCCTACTTGATGATGCCACTTCTGATCAAGACATCACTTCCGGTGGGTCCTGCCAGATTCTCATTTTAAAAAGTGGGTCCCAGTGCTAAATGTGTGAGAACCACTGCCATAGACAGTTTTTGCAAAAACTGAAGTTTAAATTATAGCAGATGTGAGCCATTTACTTCAGTACAACTAATACAATTGTGTGGAATCTGCATGGGTCGCAGTGTATTTTATTTCCACATACTATATTAGATATTTTTGCATTGAAGACTTCTTGTTGATTTTTTATTTTTTTTTGCCCTTTACTTTGCTGGCAAAATTTTCTAGAATTGGTATGCCTGCTAAATATTGCAGTTATATAAGTTTATTGCCTGTAGCTTCCATTTACTGTAACTGCTGCTCTGATGAGACAAAACTTTGGGCATAATATTTGAGGGTGCCATTGTGAAAACAGATAAGCATGCCTTGACAATGTGAGATTGCCCTTCACGTGCTGTTGAGTCACTGTTTAGCAACAGTAGAGTGGGGGGAATCTTAAGCCCAGGTCTTGAGGTAGCTGAAATGGCACGTTTACCCCCTTGAAACCCTGTTCTTCCTATCAAGTTAGGATGGACAATCAGATGTATAATTGTGCCTCTTTGGACTTTAATGCTCTGTGGACAAGAGGTGGAGTGTTAGCATGTGTCTCTGTGGCACTTCTCTCACAATTATTTTAAACACTGTGTCCAGAGGGACCTCACATTCTGTTCCCTGAGAGGGAAACACCTCATTGAACTCACCAAGCATTTTCCTCATAGAAGAGAATGAGAAGTTCAGATGCATTCAGACCTCATGCTGGAGTTGCTGAATCATAGGCAATGATAGCAGAGTGCTTTGGGATTGTGACTAGAATGGTTTCTCTCATGACTGCCATACTATTCCATTGACTAAATCTTGTTTGGAATTTGCTTCAGGTGAACAGCAGTTGTTAATATTTTCACTCAAGCAGCACACACTGAACAATGACATTGCAGAGTTTTGTGACAAAGTTTATTTAGGTAAAGCAGTGGATCCCTAACGATTTTTGCATTGGGACCCACCTCAAAAAGTTTCACATTACCAGCCACTAATGCCTCTGTGGCTATAGTGGTGATTGCAGTGTCCCCCGTCCCCCCCAAGAAGCAGGTAGTTTAACCTTTGATACACGTAGCCTAATCTACCCTGTCAGTTTTGTGAACCACCAAAAATTGGGTCAAGACCCACTCGTGGGCCACAGACCCACAGTTTGGGAACCGCTGAGGTAGAGGATAAGGAACTTGAAGCTGCTCTGACAGAATACAGGAAAGTATTTTGTGAGCCTGAAATTTGGTCCCCAAATGATGGTTTACAAGTACTAAATGGTACCAGACACCAGGGCTGGTACCAGGTTGTATTAGGTCCCGGGGCAAAGCCTGAATTCAGGGTCACTGAATAGAGTTGACTGGGTTCTGAATAGTCGTGGACCCTTAAGCCCATGCCCAACCTAGCCTACTTGTTACACTGGCCCTGGGAGGCACCTTCATTCCACAGGAGCATCCATGGGCACATAATGTACTTCATTATGGGCACAACATGTACTTCACAATGTTGGTGAATGTCATTTGTATACTTCCTACATGGAGGTGACATATCAGAGAATAATTTTGTGTACAGTGGCCCCCATAAACACTCATTGAGTTTACATGGCGATACATGTATTAGTCCTAAGTGATGTGCAGGTGGAGAGGGGTATGTTTGAGAGAGAGAATTTTAAATAGCTAAGTTTCTGGAGGAAAAATCCATTATGGGTTACAAGCCATGATGTGTTTGTGCAGCCTCCTGATTTTAGAAATGGGCTATGTCAGAATGTCAGTGCAAGGGAGGGCACCAGGATGCAGGTCTCTTGTTATCTGGTGTGCTCCCTGGGGCATTTGGTGGGCCGCTGTGAGATACAGGAAGCTGGACTAGATGGGCCTATGGCCTGATCCAGTGGGGCTGTTCTTAAATATGGAATGGGTGAAAAATACTCACCGATATGTGTATTATCTGGATTTCTTACATCTATTTAAATATGGGTTAAACCTCTCAAATGGTTGTTCATACAGAAGATAACTGTCCAGTATCATCTAAAGAATCCTTCTGAAATGCAAAGTGTTTAAGCCTTGTTTTGCCCCAAAATACTAAATTTCATGTGAGAGAAAACTTGCTAGGAAAATTGTTTTGCTTTATTGTCAATATCCCTATTTACTTAGTACAGTGGTGTACTAACTTTGTATATCAGACTAGCTGTGTTGTGTTAGTTGTCTTTAATGCTTCAGTTGAAACAAAACTCCATTCTCTGAACTCTTCCCCCATCTTTACCTGATTAATTTTTATAGCACAAAATGATTTTAATATCCCTTCCCTTCCCTTTAGCCTTCCATATTACCACCCGTCCCAGCCGTATTCATCGGCCTAATCCTGGCTTTCCTGTTTTGGTGTTACAGCCCATTGTGGTAGAGAAAGGTACTACAAGCACTATTCAGTCCATGTATGTTTGTCCCGCTCACCTGTTTGTGCCATTTTTGTAAAATAGTGCATGGTGAAAAGCAGGTAGTTATTTACCTGATGCAAACCCTTCATTTAATGAGACATTATTTGCAATATTGGCAAATCAAACAAACTAATCATTTAACATCTGTCATGTCTTTTTCTTGTGCTAGTGCTAACAGCGTTCTGTTTGTAACCTAATTGTTTTCGACTATGCGTCTTCTAACACAAGTTTGTCTTTAATGAAATGGGGTAAACTTTGTAAGAGCCTGTAGAGTTAGGGCCTGGAAGAAAACCTGTTTAATCAAACTTAACAAATGAAGAGTCTGCATATTTGGGTTTGTTCCTTTATCACCTTCTTATTGTTAACTAAATCAGAAATTCTTTTCCGAATTTGAGTGCATTTTCATTTTTCACCGTGGTGAAGATGATGTGGGAACTGGAGAGGACAAGATGAGGGCAGCCAGTGGTGGGTTTGCATTCCCAGCTCTAAGCTTGCCGTGATTGCTAGTTCATCTTCCAAAATGCATTCCAGCCCTCCGTATGACATTATATGCATCAGTGTGGTCAAATGTTAAGTTAAAAGGTGGAATGAATAGTCTATGTTTTGCTCCATTTCATATCTAGTTTAGAACTAGGCAAGAAAAAGTAAACATGCCTTATTAAATATTAACAGGTAACATTTATGTCATGCATTGTACCAGGATATTGGAGGAGTTCAGAATTTGGCATGGCATGCATCTAATCCTAATTCACTGCAAGCAATAGATGCTGTTAGGCTAAAAATATAAAAGGTATGGCAGGAAGTACTCTCATAATGGCTGAAATTATGCAACTACTGAACTCCTTCTAACAGTCACATCAGGGAGACTTATGTCCATTGGGATTGCTTAATCTAGATGAATATCATTTAACCCCTTGATACCCAAAGTCTAAAACTCAAAACCAAGAGTGAATGGGAAGCATTCTAGGTACTGCCAGAAACTAACAGGGTTAACTACTAGTGTCCACTGAAAAAATGAGGTATTGATTCTTTTCTTTTTTTCCACACAGAGACAATGGCCTTGGATGCCTGTGATGGCAGCTTTGGTAGCTGTGACAGCTGTGGTGCTGTACCCAGGCCTAACCAGAGCTTCTCCATGAGAACTGTTGTTGAATCCATACACCGTCCTCCTTTAGAAGCTGGCATCATTAACACAATGGGGGAAAACCAGATTTATTCTCTTCCTTTTTACCTCTTAATACCACAAAGTTTGGCTTCAGAACAGCAGTAGGGTCATTGCTTTAAACTGTACAAAATGTATCTGTCTATAAAGAGGGAATAAATATTATGACTTCATTCTATCGTGAGCAATATTGTTGCTTACAATTTCATGTAATTCTTAAGATAGTATGTTGGAGTTCTAAATACTGTTATGGTGGCCTAAAGTAGGCTTCTTGGTACCAAATTATTTATAATGGTTAGGTGTGTGAATATTTTACTTTAGAATCTGATTGCCAGATTGAAAGCAATGCATTTCCCCCTCCCCCCCCAATTTGGACACCCATGCCAAATATCCTTTAAATACCTGGAAGCAGATGCAGTGTGCTCAGTGCCTTTCAGTTTGACTTTATTTGTACATGAACATACCTTTTTTTTTTTTACTTGCTGTGAGTCACTGAGCTATTGGGAACAATTTTCTTTTTCCAAGTCTTCTGATGGAAACAAATATATTTCTTCAATATAGGTCCTATTTTATTGATGACTTGGGAATTGTATAATTCATTGTCAGCCTTAAAGAGCTCTAGAAGAAACTGAATGGAAGGCATCAGTCTAGACTGTTTTAAGTGTGCAGGTGTGTGCATGTTGTGTGCCTGAGTGAACTAAGGTTTTTCTGGGAGCAAAATCTTGATTTTTCTGATGGACATAGTGCAGTGATCCAACTTTTAGTTTGAATGTAATTTATTAAATCTCATGTATATAGACACTATAAAACACAACATATTTTCTCACATATCACATTATAGAAATGATTTTTCCAGTCACGTATTATCAAAACCAAGCTAGGGAAGTAATAATTGTCTCTTTAACTGTGCTTTTATTGGCATACCTTCATTTTGTGAAGTGCTGGAGTGCTTCTATTCTTAGGGAAAGAAGAAGGAAAAAATCTAAAGTGGGCAAGCCTTTGGAATGGTTAGAATAATCTAATTGGTCCTCTATGCAACAACTTAAGCTGAAAGAATGTGCTATCAACTATCAGAAGCTTTACATCACAATTTATATGGCCTTAACATTACTGTCCCCAGGAGATGTTGACTTACAAAGGGGAGGGGGGGACTGTACTTAAAACCTGAATAAGGTGTTGACTTCCACAGCTCAACAGCTCTGTTCATTAAGGTCTATATTGATATAAAAAGAATTACAAAGTGAAATTATTCAGCTGATGGAAAATTCATAGGAAGACTATCTTAGCAGAAATTCAGATGGTTTAAAGGATTTAATGGCAATCAACAGATCTAGTTAAATATATTTAAATAGGGTTTTTAGTTTATAATTTGCCTTTGAGGTTTTGAGGGTCATTTTACTTTTAAAAGTTCTGTCTTAAGCTATTTGGGATTTGTTAATGGGAAGGTCATTAGATTTAAGAGAATCTTAGTCCACAGAATCTTAGCCAGTGACATATTTTTGTTTGTTTCATTCTTTTCAGTTGCAGAAAGCTGCCACTCACCCACAACACACACACATGCCAGTGGTACTCAGTACCTGTTGTATATAGGTTATTGCAAATATTATTCTGAAAATGCTTAACTTCAGAATTACATTTTTAAAAGTAAATAATTGTTTTAAATCTATTTTGTAAAGATATAAAAAACAATAGAATTTCTGGAGTACAGATTAAACTATTTGCACTAACACACATGATGTGCATGATTTAATAAAATAACTTTACTCTCCCTACCACTGATTGAGTTGAATTTCATTTGACAGGTTTTTTTGGTAAGTGTGTCGTACACTAGAGAATGATAAAATATGTTGTGAACAATGTTTGCATTGTGTCTGCTAATAACGAGAATGAAAAATGCTTACTCCTTTTGCGACATATACTCTTTGGCATACTTTAGTTTATTGGCTGATTCTTATTGCATTAACACTTAAGTGCTATAGGATGAGGGTGTAAATAACATTTTTAAGGAATGAAGTGACACTGGGATTGTCACGGAATTTTGTTGGCATTGTAGGTTAGCCAACAGCAGTATTGATGATAGTATCAATTTTACTTGTCACTCTCAAGCTTTAAGAAAATAAAAGCAAGCAACTATGGATGGAACTATCCATTACAAGGAATACAGGCCTGCATCAAATATAGCAAATGTGTGTTGAATTTCCACTCCATCATGCTTAGCACAAATTTACACCATGTCCTAGTGTTATAATATATTTGCCCTTCCTTCCAGTAGCAGTCGGTGATGTGGAGTACAGTAAGGCAGACACATCATACTGGCATCAGGCCATAGGATATTGTGACCTAAATGTTATGGGGAGGGAAGAACTTGACATGGAGCTGTGGTTCTTGGCAGTAGCCCTGTGTTCCTTGCGACTTGGTGTTTCTTCCCAAAAATAGGCTTACAAAATCTCATTAACCCACAGATGAGAACTATTTTTATTGCTCCCTGAATGAATCCACTACTTACCCAACTGGCTGTAGCCTGAAGTTCAGTATTTCATTTTATTACCCATTCGACATTTCACTGGAATGAAAATTATTTTTTCCCCCTTTCTAACTACACAGTGGTGTTACTTGAGAGAGAAGAAGTTCATATCTTCCAGTTTTAAAAAAGTGAAGGATGTATTGGAGAATAAAAACCAAGGAATAGTTGAGGGTTTTGTGGGTAGCAGAGCATGAGACAGTCAACCTGTGATAGTGAGTTCAAATGGTTAGTTCAAATGGTTCTGCCTAAATTTAAAATTAATGTTGATCATAGGATGAGATACACAGGGGGTATGTGTTTGGCTTGTTGATTTAGCATACTAGTGCACATTCTGGTACTTGAAGTAGGTTGTGCATCCTGAGAATTTCCACTTACCAACACTTGGAAAATAAATGTCTAGGCTTCATGATTTGGCAAAAAGGTTGAGTACATATGTAAGTGCATGTTTGGGTAAGGCTCAAACAAGAGAATGTGAATGATAGGTGGGCTTCCAGAGGTCACATGATTATTTTTCTGCTTGTTGGTCTAATCCCAAATCCCTCTCTATTTCCTTGCCAAATACCTATTTGAAAGCTTGTGTTTTGAAAGCAGACAATGGAAAATATATGCAGATTTATTTACTCTGCAACAATCTAATGCTCAGCAGGATTCTATATAGGAAAGGTATTCTAGACTTGGTGTTCTTCAAAGCAGCCTCATTTACATTTACTTGGAAAGAACAGATTTGGGGGGGGGTTTACCTCAAAGTGCGTGTGTTCTAAGATTTAATTGTTAGTTGAGCCCCTTTGTGATACCTCAGTATTACAGTATATTGCCTAGATTCTAGGCAATGTTAAAGTAGAAAAAAACTACTTTTCATACAGGGTGGGTCAAAAGTAGGTATATAGTACAATTCAGGCTGTTGGTTGCAATTCTGTGAGATAATGTCAGATGATCATCTGACTAGATGATCTTATCGAAAAGGTCTGTTTGGTGAGAAATTTGGTTATGTATTATCTCACAGAACTGCAAAAAATTAGTGATGAGAGACCTTTATTGGCATATACATCTTAATATATAAGTAAAATCACGCAACAAATCTATAATCCATAATCATATGATACACACCCAAAGAGAGGAACCTGACAGTCAGAAATGCCCCGTATGCTTGCTTGTTACAGAACTAGGCTTTCACTTCCATTTCCCAAGAACTCATAACTATATAGATAAAAAGGGCAACATTATCAAGAGTTTCTCCCTCCTTGGTTGACAAAAGAGCTCACAGCACATCTGCCTCTGCCTATCCCTGGAGATGCACCAAAATTGGCATATTTCTGGCGATGAGACTTGTGCAAGGGGCAAAACAAGAAGACATGTTCAAGTGACTCCACATGATTCAGGCCTTATACTGACCCCATAAAAGGGCCAAAGGAAGGGCCAGCATCTTGCCAGCATAAAGACTCTTCTTAGCTGTGGGTTATGCAGGTAAATTAGATAAGATGGCATCCTACCATGGGCAATTTTCACAATGGAGAGAAGTGAAAGGTGGTGTGCCCCAAGGATCTGTCCTGGGACCGGTGCTCTTCAATCTCTTCATAAATGACCTGGAGACAGGGTTGAGCAGTGAGGTGGCTAAGTTTGCAGACGACACCAAACTTTTCCGAGTGGTGAAGACCAGAAGTGATTGTGAGGAGCTCCAGAAGGATCTCTCCAAACTGGGCAGCAAAATGACAGATGCGCTTCAATGTCAGTAAGTGTAAGGTCATGCACATTGGGGCAAAAAATCAAAACTTCACATATAGGCTAATGGGTTCTGAGCTGTCTGTGACAGATCAGGAGAGAGATCTTGGGGTGGTGGTGGACAGGTTGATGAAAGTGTCGACCCAATGTGCGGCGGCAGTGAAGAAGGCCAATTCTATGCTTGGGATCATTAGAAAAGGTATTGAGAACAAAACGGCTAATATTATAATGCCATTGTACAAATCGATGGTAAGGCCATACCTGGAGAGTAACTGGCCCACCTCACCACAGCAGTGTCTTTTCTAGTGGCTGTCTGCTGGTGTTGCATCTTTTTAGATTGTGAGCCCTTTTGGGACAGGGAGCCATTAGATATTTGATTTTCTCTGTAAACCGCTTTGTGAACTTTTTGTTGAAAAGCGGTTTATAAATACTGTTGTTGTTGTTGTTGAGTATTGTGTCCAGCTCTGGTCGCCGCATCTCAAAAAAGACATAGTGGAAATGGAGGTGCAAAAGAGAGAGACTAAGATGATTACTGGGCTGGGACACCTTCCTTAAGAGGAAAGGCTATGGCGTTTTGGCCTCTTCAGCCTAGAAAAGAGGCGCCTGAGGGGAGACATGATTGAGGCATACAAAATTATGCAGGGGATAGACAGAGTGGATACAGAGATGCTCTTTACACTCTCACATAACACCAGAACCAGGGAACATCCGCTAAAATTGAGTGTTGGGAGAGTTAGAACAGACAAAAGAAAATATTTCTTTACTCAGTGTGTGGTTGGTCTGTGGAACTCCTTGCCACAGGATGTGGTGATGGCGTCTGGACTGGACACCTTTAAAAGGGGATTGGACAAGTTTCTGGAGGAAAAATCCATTATGGGTTACAAGCCATGATGTGTATGTACAACCTCCTGATTTTAGAAATGGGCTATGTCAGAATGCCAGATGCAGGGGAGGGCACCAGGATGATGTCTCTTGTTATGTGGTGTGCTCCCTGGGGCATTTGGTGGGCCGCTGTGAGATACAGGAAGCTGGACTAGATGGGCCTATGGCCTGATCCAGTGGGGCTATTCTTATGTTCTTACCAAGCTGAACAGGTGTATCGAGCAAAAAATTAGTGCAACCTACTGTAGTAGAAAGGATTACCAAACCAAAACACCACACAACACAAAGTGATGGTTCTATTTGATCAGGATTTCTTTTACTATTTAGCCAAGAGGATACTGCCATGTTGGGGGAACCAATTTGTCAACATATGCCCAAGAGGGAATTTCATGAATATCCAGAACCATACAAGGTCAGTCTTGTTCCTTTTGCCTTGTATTCAAGGCTGCCCCCAGATTAGTTTTCTGTGTTTATATCTTCCTGAGATAATATGGCTCCTGTCTGCTCAGTAGAGAGACCTATTTATATCAGTGGTATTCCAACTTGGCATTCATCACTTCTCTTCTGCTTAGTGAAACTCTGTAACATTAAACATTTTAAGGTCTCATAACAGGACTGTGGTATTGGAATACACCCTTTGATCTGGGTTGGAGAGCAGTCTCCGTCACGTGAGTGATGTAGAAGACATCTAAAGACACTGAAATAATCAGACATCTGGAGAAAATAGGAGCTTTATGTTCTATTCAAACAAGACTCAATGTAAATTTATGTAACTAATGTTTTCCACAGGATTGATTTGCCTCCTGTCTGCAATTCATTATTGGTGAGTGATGGTGTATTAAAGTGGATTTGTGATATGAGAATTGATCATGTAAACTAAACATGGGTCATGGGTTCCCATACTTTCTGCAGGACAATTATAGAAAATAGACAATTATAGAAAAATAGATGTATATTGTACGTAACAGTAAGAATGTGCACAATAGGAGGCAAACAGTAAGAATGTGCACAATAGGAGACAAATACATTCAAATGTGGTATTACATTACAAGTTGTACAAGAACAATTAGGTTATCTTTTCATGAAGTTGTGGGGTGGGTTGTTATGCAGACACAACAGATTCCAGGAGAGGCAGGGAAGCTAAATACAATTCAAGCTCAGCAGTCTCCAAAGGAAAACTAAATATAATTGTTTGCTTTAATATTTTTGCCCCAAGACAAAACTATATTGATAATTATATGGGGCAAGGTATAAGCTACCAGGACATTTTTCTGTACAAACTCCACTGAAATGAACTGGAGCAGTGTAAAATGACAAGGTTTCTGCAGGACAACTTTTCCCAGAGAGAGGAAACTTGAAACCTGGTCTGTGCCCGCATGCCCTAGCAAAACAAATGCAAGATTAAAGGTATGTCCTGTAGTTAGGCAACTTTTGTAGGGTAAAAATGCACTTTTGCCTGATGTAGAGGTCTTATCAATGGGGTTCCCCCCCCCATATGCTCTACTTCAGATGCAACTGCAAAAAGTTCTTTACAAGACAGGTTCTTGTGCCATAAGCTTACAGTGTAACACCTAGCATCACATTGGTAATATATGAATGTTACCAATGTGACATTGGTGTCATTCACCATTGACATATTGTAACTGCATTGCAAAAATACTACTATAGTAGTTTTTTTAACTAATCTGTATCCAATGTTTCTCTTATGTCTTAAGTTCCAACCAATTACTTAGTAATACTATATCGAACAGATTGTTCTGTACTTGAAAATACTTTAGGACTAGGCAGTCTATTCATAGCAATGCCACTATTTTCCAGAGGATGCTGAAATATTAATGTTTTGTTGGTTGGTCTTCACTGTGTTAAATTGATGATCATCACATTCACCCCATCGCTCATTCCCATCCATGCAGTTCCATTACACTTTCCCTGCGTGTGCAATTTCAGGCACAAGAGTTTCTGGAAGGAATTGCCCCTTTAGAGAAAGAAGACTTATGAATGCTTCTCAGAACCAGAGCAGAATTTTCAGTGCTTTATCATCCATTGACAATGGTTGAATTGCTCTTCAACTGGTCCCATTCACCAATATTTGAGTTGCTCGTCAACAAAATCCCATTCACATGACTGGACAGTGTGGCAGTAGATCTTTCAGTGAGCACTGACACCCACTCCTTATCAGAGCCTGAGGTAGGTAAAACTACACAGGAAGGAGATGCTTGCTTTACCACTGCTGGAAGGTAGAGTGTGGGGGTGGGTGGACTTTCCTTCTAATGGGCTCCTCAGAAGAGGCAAAGCAAGCACAGACTAAACCACAGTAATACTAGGTATATTCACCTAAGCCCCAAAATCATGTGTCCTTCCTTGATGTACCATTATATATCCTGAGCTCTTCCAGTCCTCTCCAGTTACATAGGACTCCTACGTACATCAGTTGATAGAACTGCAAATACAACTTCTTCCTCTGTTGATAGAATACTTGGGTCGCATTTGAATTCTGAACAGAACCTGTGAGTACCTCAGCCCTTTAGTGAGCAGCTGTTTGTCACTGCTGGCAACAACCCTTTGGATGAATCACTGAAAGTTTTCAAAGTCCTTCAACTATTGGTTGGTTGGACTATTATGCAATATCTCTGCCCTCCTTTGTCCATTGCTGATAGCCTACATCAACAGTGATTGTGGAAAATGGCTTGAGAAGGGAGGCTATAGAGATGTCTAGCTTTTTTTGTCACCATAGGACAGGTACGTTTGTTTCCACACAACACAAATGAAATTTTAGGGAGAGGAAAGATGGTGGGAAGCTGCCTTGCTCATAAGTGACTGTGTAGCTTTGTATCCTTTCTTTTTTTCCCTGTGAAGGATGCTTTCTAATCATCTGTTAGGTCTAATTAGACATTTCACCCACCCACAGCTCCCATACTGCAGCACAAATTTTGTAAGTTGCTTATCTGTAAGTAGTTCTTTGGGAGTGATTCATTTCAATCTGTCCCATCTGGGTTACCTCACATGGGGTTGTTGGGTTTTGAACTAAGAAGATGCCCTTTCCCTTCCATGGGTAGCTTCACCTGGTCTCAAATGGTTACCTGGCTGTTATTAGGTAGGTGGAAGGGCCTCTCTTCAGGTCTAAAGCACCATTGCTGAAGTTTTCCTATTAAATAACCAGCCTGGTATGCCCATTCATACAAGTTTAGACCTCTGTCAAAACTGAAGGAGACAGGTAAGCAACACTTTCTCAAGGCATCTCAGTGTGTGCTCCTTGGGAGACCTTTTTTTTTAAAATTTGACAGGATTTCAAAAACTTCTGAAACAAATCCACACACTAGGCACTCCTGATTATTGTACCATTTACTGGGAAAGGAGCAACCATTCCTGAAGGTTCATCAAATGCAGAAACTGAGTACAGCTGTCGTAAACCACTGGTGGGCACAATTCAAGCCATTCAGAAGGGGACCACTTTACAGCTATAGGACTACACCAAATGTTGCATATACAAGGTGTACATGTAGTGTGGCCTTGGAGAAGTTGCACATCTCTCATGCGTGGTTCTTTCTCTGCTCATTTGGGAGGTGGCTGTTGTCTTCACCCAGTTTGTAGGGGATAGGCCATTCTTCTAACAAGTTCCCATACTGCTGTATGTTCACTATGAAGAGGACACGGGGAGTAGCTATGGTATAAGAAGCAAAGATAATACCCCAGGATTCTATGAGATGCTGCAGGGCGTTTTTGGAATTATTTGTGCCAGTTTAATTATTGTCAAACCCATGGGATTCATTGCACTGGTTAAAACTGGTGTAAACTTTCCATGCACATGTGGGTGGTAATTCACCAAAAAGCAGGCTGGGGGGCAGAACACATTTGGCATGCTGTACAAAGAAAAGCAATAGGGAGGGAAAGGGTTAAGACCCCCTTCTATGACTTACCCACTCCAAATTGCCTCTCCAACCATTTTTTTTTCTTTTGTTAAAAACCCCCTAGAGTTGTCAGGGTTTTCTTACACATGTTTGTGTGTAGCTTTAGTTAGGTGCTGGGGGGGGGGGGAACCACCCAGTGTGTGTCTCCTAAAATAAATTGCTCTTGACTCAAATCATGCCCCAAAATAAATGCTCATTTAGTCTCTTCCTTAAAAATACCTTCAGGGAAAAATTTTTTAATGACACACGTGTTCACTCCAGTTCAAATCTTATGAACAGTTGATATATAACTCACACTCAGGACTTCTAAAGATTAGTATGCATGCCACAATGATCTCTATTTTAATATGTTACGCTGAATGGTGATTTCATTTTGATCCAGTGACTACCACTGGGAGGTAGAATGCAAGCATAATCCATCTATGGTTTCTCTTAAACAGAATAGTTGCTGGGTAGCAGAACTAAACCCAGGTCCTTGCCCTCTGCCACTGGATTCCTTAACAGGACACCTTCAACAATCTACTGCTGCATCCCTCCAGTTCAGCAAGAGTGACTGAACTTATGGGCTTTGTTGTGTTGCGCAGTGCAGCAAAACAACTCCTCAACTTCTAGTTCTGCCAGGATGTGTGGAATCGATGTCTGGCATGGGCATGTAGTCCATTTGCAGCTCAACTATAGAAGGACCAGAACATCATGTCCATGCTTAATGTTAAAGTTAACGGCACTGCTACTTTGAAGATGTTTCAGTGGCTGTTCTCCCATACGAAAATCTGACCATTGTATTACCTCTGACAAGTATAACTGGCACAGGGAGAGCAGAGGAGAATTCCATGGAAGCTGACCCATGTTGTATGTGCCTAGGAAATTGATTTCAGGGTGCACACTTAGGAGTTATCAACACTGAGTATAATAGGACTTACTTCTGAGCCAACATGCATAGGAAGAGACTGTAAGGGACAACTAAGTATGACTATATTAACTATTATGTGTCTGTATTCATTTGGTCTCTTTTGTTTACTGAAGAAAACTGCCACCTTGTTTAGCTGCTTTCAGTTAATTTAGTTCATGCAAATAAAATAAACCTTGTTATTTCTAATAAATAATAGCAAGATATGCACCTGTGCACCACACAGAATCTGCTTCTATTGGACTATGCTAATTGTAAAATATGGATCTGTGAGAAGTGTCAGTATGGAATCGTCTCATCTAACTCCTACAAGCCATTTTTAAGTTAAGTTTTTCTCAATAAATGGTATGTAAATACACAGGATAATTCTGATTCAGGACCAATAAAGCAACAGATACAATTTCTACGTCTCCTTTTTGTCTCTGTCTCTTTCGGCTATTTGTGTTACTTTATGATGAATCGGTTTTGCAGAAGTGGAGCACGATTGCTCCATTTTCACTTTTGGAGCATTGGGGAGCCCTGCAAATGCTCGTGCAGGGCTGCCCACACCCCCAACAGGCTGCTGCAGGGACTGGTGAGTACATCCCAGTCCCTGCAGCCCCCTTAGCAACACGATTCTGGCGATTGTGTTGCTGCCTTCCCCCTGCCCCCATCCCTTAAGGGGGCAGAGGTCAGGGCCCTCAAGCTGGGGCGTCAAGATGCCCCAGTTTGAATAGCTCTGTAATAGGACACAAATTGCATTCTTTTTGTTCTAGCATTTTCTAAATACAGTACAGCATACAGAAGCATCATGCTATGACTTGTAAGGGGGAAACATAACTGTATGCTGCCGTAATGTCCAAAAATATCAGTGCAGCAATTGTGGTACAGAGATTTACTCATCTATAGAGAAACTTTGAGGTGAAATCCAGTGAAATAGGGTCGTGGTAATTATTCAACTTGCTCCATGGCCAAAGTCTATCTTTTTTCAGGAGATAGCCGCTGAATACACACAAAATGGGAGGGGGGAGAGAAAGCAGAATTTGGTGTGCCTCGGGTGCAATTTCAGCTTGAACTGGGTCTGGAAACAGCCAGTTTCCTTGAGCTGTAAATGGTTAAACATGTCTCAACCTTGGCTTCACAGTTCTCTGGGCCATTAACCTATTTTTGCCCAGCTCACAGGTGTACACATTTGGTCCATGTTGCATATATGCAACACTGGGCAGAAATGGCTTAAGGGTGCAATCCTAACTGGCTTTCCAGCACTGTCATAGCTGTGCCAATGGGGCATGCACTGCATCTACAGTAGAGGGGCAGTCAAAGTGGCCTCCTCAAGGTAAGGGCATGTTTATCATCTTACCTTGGGTCTTCACTGCGGCTAGGTCAGTGCTGGAAAGTTGGTTAGAACTGCACCCTAAGTTTTGCTAAGCAATATGTGCTATTAGGAGTTAGGTAGCGCAGGTGAAAGGAGCTTTATCGAGCAAAGGTGTGTAGAATAGATCACAGGCATCTCACTTGTCCAGAAGTCCATAGTGAAAGAGAGGTAAAGCATACAACCATCCTTCACTAACCTGGCTATCACTTTCAAGCATTTCACCCCTCCCTGCAACCTGACAGGCATGCTGGCTCAAGACAAGATTGATGAGGCTTGCACAGTGAGAGCAGATTGACCAAAAAAAGGTAGCAGGAGAAAAACAAGAGTCCAGCTTGGCAACAACAGCTATAGGAACAGATCCCTCACCTTCCCCCTGCAACTTTATCACTTAAAGAGTTTGGTACCTAACCAATGATAGTAGTACTATCAAGAAAAAGGAGAAGAGGGTGTGAAAACCACTTGGAGCAAAGCATTTTATTGTACTGTACTTGCAGCCTGGAAGAACTAAATGATGATGCCATAATCCTGTCAGCCAATAGGAGGCATTTGTCAGTTGTCATATTGCCTGATACACTTTAAATCAGGGGTGCTCAAACTTTCAACTTTAGGGATGCTGGACCTTTAACAAGTGTATAGAAGAGAGAATTTCAGCAGGTGCAGCTGGTCATCTGTGGGATGACAAGTTTCACCTGCTGCAATTCTCTTCTATACACTTGTTAAAGGTCCAGCATCCCTAAAGTTGAAAGTTTGAGCACCCCTGCTTTAAATCAAATTTTTTTTAAAGCTGCAACAGTTACAGCTATGATCCTAGTTTGTATCTACGGATTCAGTTATGGATGCACACTGAAATCTAGGGAAAATCCCCGCTACTCATTCAACAAGGCTGTAATCCTATGCACCCTTTCCTGGGGGTAAGTCTCATTGAATCCAATGGAATTTCTGAGTAGGCATAAATAGGACTGTGCTGAAAGTTGTATTTGCAAACAGAACCAGTCTCTGCGAACCTGAGACATCTACCTGAGGAACTTAATTTGTGATTCAGAATCAAGGCCCTAGCTCTTCAATGCCTGCTGTACAGAAGGGCCTGAAATTCAGCAGGCTGGGAGTACCCTGTTTGAATCCCTGCCATCCCTAGTCCTCGGGGACCAAGACTGGGAAAGATCTTGGTTTGAGAGCAGATGCTGGATTTGATGGACCAGTTGTCTGACTCTGTATAAGTAAGGTGGTAGAGGCATATGATGAAATTTACAGTCAAATATAAAGCACATTCCTTTATATACTGTTCTTATTGCATAACAGCTTTAAATCTACCACTGTGTCATAGGGTCACTTGACTGAAAGTGATCAGAAATGGGACTGCAGAAGTTACCTTTGAAGCAGCGCAGTTTGCCCTTTAGTGACTTAATTGTACAACAATTGTCTTCTACAGCAGAAGTTTAAATTATATGCACAAGGAGGAAAAAGGAAATAGCATTTAAGTGAAGTACCAGGCATATAGAGAACTATGTGTGCACTAAAGATAAACAAGACAGATTGGAAACAAATTTTGTTTTGCCGTAGGTGCACTAAAGCAAACTTTCCCACAGCAGCTGACAGAGACAATCTGTATGTTAACCTGCCTGGTGAATTTGTAGTGACAACTTTTCACACTGAATATTTGAAACAGATTGTTTTCTTGGTGCAATTGCTTTGATTAACAAGGGAGGTTTCAAATAATATAATAAGGAAAGCAAGAGGACACAGCCATAAGCGGGCCTTTTGAAGGATTTGTTTTCTACAGAATTTAACAGACAGGCCAATTTGTCTACTTAAAACAATGCTACATAGGAGGGAGACAAATACTTTCATCAGCTTAACTCCATCGATGCATGACAAGAGAGAGAGTGATTACAAAAATAAGAATATTCTCTAAGAGATTATCTCTAGTCCCTGCAATGACTTCCAAGATACTTCAAAGGCTTCTTATCCTAACAGTCTTGATTAGGGTTGCCAGTCTGGATGGATCCAAAAAGCGAACATTTCTGAGGTGTGGCTCGGTGATAGGGCCGGCAAATCCATGAGGCCAACTGAGGCCTTAGTCACCTCAGGCAGCAGACTAACTGCCATAACTGTGCTCATTTCTGTGCAGCTTTCCACCACTGCCCCTCTTCCTACTCCCTGGATTAGAAAAGGAAGAACGGCACAGAGAGGAAGGGGAAATGTGAAGTGGGAGGAGCTAGAGCATTGGAGAGTGGGAGGAGCAGAAGCTGGCACATCTTTGGATAAAGGGGGCAGTATTTGGCCTGCTGTCTCAGGTGTCAGGAGATCTTGGGCAGGTCTTGCTTGGTGATATCACAAGGCAGGGCCTGGGGATGTCACAGTGATTACTATTACTATTTATAATGCACAAGACTGCCCTCTCTGTAAAAGGGGTGGGGGAGCAGGAATTCTAGTACTGGAGTCCAACAGGAAGTGCCAAAGCCCAGCAATAGAGGGAAGGAGCCTAGCAACGCTGCCAAAAATGGCATGAGATTAATCTCCGCCACCCATTCATATGCGAAAAAGTGTAGGAAGCTGGAGAAACAGAGTTTTTGCAAGGGTGGTATCAGGGTGAGTCAAGTGACTGGCTGAGGATCAGTGCCAGTCATAGGACCCACCCACTTTGATTGTCCCCTGAACCCTCAGTACTGGTGACAGTTGCCATATGCAGTGCACATTAGGTGATGGGTGGGGCACCCCATGAGGCCCAGTGCAAGTTTTTGCCCCAGGGCCCCCACCAAAGCGGTATTGGCACAGATTTTTTTGTTTTGTTTTGCAAACTGGCAACCCTCATGATTTCTGTGAGTTTCAAGGATTTCTATGGCATTTTTCTAGAGGCAGCAAATGGCAGAGAATATGCAGGGCCAATTCTGGGGAGGCTGAAAGATTCTGCAAGCAGTTTGGTGACATCTTTGTTGATCAGGAGGCCGGGCAGCCGCAGCAGCATTTTCTTTATAGCTTGGCTGTAAAAGTCATTTTTGTGGGTTTGATTCTTTTTGTCTCCTTGGAATAACGGGCAGGCTCTAAATAATTGTTTGGGTACATTGTGGGGCATTGGTGGGAAACAGGCTGGCTTTGTCTGCTTTCACACCATAAATAACCAGTTACAATCACCTTTCTGTCCTGAAGCAGAAGATTCATTTCCCCTCCTCCAGTTGCTCAGGCTTGAATTGCTCGCACTTCTCTCACTGGGGAGTGCAGTAACTCCTCAGTTGCTCCTAACAGCAATTAAGTAGGAGTCAGCCTCCAACTATCCTTCACAGTTTTCCCTGGGGCTGCTGCATATCCCTGCAAATATCAACCCATGATCCCCCTCCCCCCCCCCCAAAAAAAATTAACGAAAAGGGCAGTGTTCTTTGGTTGCTTTATACTTTTTTGTTCCTTTTTTTACTTGCCAAATTGCTAACTGCAATCAGGAACAAGGCAGCCCCAAGGAGTTGCATATGTACCCATAAAAGAATCAGAAGAAAACAAGCACTTTTCAAAGAAGGGCTGTTTTGTGAGAAAAAGTTGTAGGCCGAATTCCAGAAGGTACACACGTTCTACAAGGAAAAAATAATAATTTTCTTCCTTACAGTGGTAGGCAAATTTTTCCCAATGCTGTGCTCCCTCTTAAAAATCAGGGATGACTTTTTGAAAGAGAATGAGCTTAAAATGCAAACTTTCCCCACTTGAAGAGGCGGCACCATTTTGAGTGGAGTAGGGCCCCTTTGAGATGGACCTGATTTGAAATGGGGTTGACACAGACATCCTGCCTCTGGAGTTCCCCTCCCAGCTCCCTCTCACTAAGAATCAAATCCAGTAGTGTGGTGGTACATTTTGAAGTGTAAAAGCTAATCCAGACACCCTCCAATAGCCACACTCCCATGGGCACACCATAATAAGGCCAAAAAAATAAAAATAAAAATTGAAATGTGTTAATTTTCTGTCTCTTGCCACTTATTCCTATTCTGAAATGTATTACAGTTCTAGCTCATTTCATTCCAAACACGTGGACTGGGTAGCAATTCTTTAAAACAAATGTATAAATGCAAAAAAAGGGAGGGGGGTTTTAAAATATCCTTCTGCATGTTTGCTCAAAAGGAAGTCCTGCTGTATTCAGTAGGGCTTACTGCCAGGTAAGATGCTACATATTGTCTCTCAGGCAGAACTTGGGAAAGGCAATGGCCATATTCCATTAACATATACCCCTAGGCAAATTTCTCAGTTTGCCTTCTGCTGAGCCTGATGTTCCTTCTCAATGAAGGTCCCTTGAAAACAGCTTCAGTGGCAGCACCTCAGTGCTCCTCCTGATGATATCACCACTCCTGGTGTATGAGAAGTCTCAGAGACCTGCTCCCCCCTTTACACACACATACCCCCTCAATACCACTCCAGGTCAAGCCACATAAACCCTTGCAGGAAGTGTTGCCTGGGGCATAATATGCAACTACAGAAAATTCTTACACAACCTACTCCTCTGCTCCCCACTATATGCTACCCTTTCCTAACTACCTATATATTACATGCTGCTTCCTCCCTCCCCTGAGATCTGTCTTAACTGGGGAAGGGAAGTGGTGGGGAAGGCAAGGCAACAATGGAGATGGCTTGAAAGAAACTGAGGTGGCAGCTGGACAACAGTTTCGGGGTAATTGAGCTTTTTGAGTCTTCACACTGAAGGTCTGGAAATCCCCTCAAGGTTTTCTGGGTGTTAAACTTGAACAGTCAAACAGCCTATTTGGAATACAGAAGGGAACAGGATGAATCTTGTACATTCCTACTTGAAATCCAGTCAGGCTTTACTGATTTATTTTTGCTACACATAGATATACTATATATATTAAGATTCCAGTCCTATCCAACTTTCCAGAACCAAGCCAGCGGCAATGCAGCCCCAAGGTAAGCAAACTTTCTCTTATCTTGAGGAGGGGTTCGTGACTGCCCCCACCACCACAGGATGCAGCACATGCTCCATTGGTACAGCTGCATCAGTGCTGGAAAGCTGGATAGGATTGGGCCCTAAGCGTCTTGGATATTCCCTCGGTTTTCTCTGTGTTTGGTGCTTCCTTCTGGGTTTTTGTTATGTTTCTAATTTCAAAATGAAACTTCTTTATCAATTTTAGTTTCAATTGCCTGAAATGTTGACAGCTAACCTATGTGAACTTCTAGCCTTGTAATATGTCACAAAATATGAAAACATGACACAGTTATGGAATTGAAGTGCCCCTTAGTCAGAGGTAAGGCAAATAGCTACTGGAAAGAGGGCCTGCTTGCTGGTGGCTCCTAAACTGTGAAACACGCTCCTGGGCTAAATTTACCTGGCATTGTCGTTATTAATCTTTCCTGCACCACCCAATGTCCATTCTGTTATCTCAGGCTTTTAACTTGATTTTGGATCTAATCCTAACGGCCCACTGCATTGCCAGAACTTGTCTTCCAGTGGCACAGTATGATTTATGGCTGTCGCAAAAGGCAACATACTAAACAATGTAAACCGGCCACTGCTGTAAGCAGCGAGCAGATGGGGCTGCATGCCAACGGCTCACCAATGAGCACTGGCACTGCTGCTGCTAAGTCAGCTTGGGACATGGGTGGGAGACGGGCGTGGGTGGAATGGTGCAGGGAGGGGTTGGAGATGGGATGGGGAGGAGTTGGATCAAAGCTGAGAAGCAGGAAGTATCAGAAGCAGCGGTGGTGATGATATCATATCCCTCTTCCCAGCCTTGATTCATTGACCCAGGTTCACATGGACTTGCACCAGCAAAGTAGCTGGCGTAGGACTGAGTATACCTCAGGATGTATGCTTGCTCCGTGGCAAGGGAACAAATGTTCCCTTGAGGAGGTCTCTGGGACCCAAATTCCCTTGAGGGATGCAGCGCATGCCCCATTGGCTTGGCTGCATTGACGCAGTGGGATTTAGCTAGGATTGGGCTGCTCATTGTGTTTGTATACCTTTGGCTATGGTTTTTTATGAGCTGCAGTTTTAGTTTGTCTGATCTGCTGCTTTTTATTGTATTAATATTGTGGTTTTATGATGTTTTAATCTTATGTTGCAATCCACTAATATTTATAATATAATAGAAATACTATATTTAAATTTAATTATATTTATATAAATCCCTAAAATAAAAATTATAAATAAGTCCTTTAAAAGGTGTTGGTTTTAAACCCAAACCAGCTGTTTTATTCCCCTCCCCCTGGCAGGGCTGCTATCCTTTAACAGGTGCATGACAAGCAAAAACTCAACAAGCATTTTTTTTTTCAGACACAGAAGTACAATGATTGGAAAAAACTTCACCAGTTGAATTACTCCCTGCCACACAGCTGTTCAAGCCATAGGAGCTTCCCCCCCTCCCCAAAATGTGAAAACCCCCAAATCCAGCAGTCTTGATAATTCCTGGAGTGGAGCTTCTTAAAGGAAGGGGGGGGGGGAAAAGAACTCTTTGGGCCTAATGCCAACAAGAAACAACCTGAGAATTAAAAATTTAAAAAGTAATAATCATCATAATTTTTGGCAGTGATCTGAAAACCATTTTCCAAAGTAGCCCTTTTTTTCAATAGGAGGACTAATGCTAAGAAGTGGTTTCTGGACTGCTGCCACTGGAAGCAGATTACTTGAAATATTGGTCAAATCCCAGAAGGCACAACTTCTGGACTATTCATTTGTTGCTCTTTAAAATGGTTCTTCAGGTGCTTTTCCATCAAAAAGACATTTAATGAAATGGAGGCCTTTCCTGTGTTTATTGCATCACAGTTTAAAGTTCATCGTTTGGTTCTGCTGAGTAAAAACTTTTGTCATAACTGCTTTTGGTATGATCTGGTCCTAGTGGTATTTTAACATGTGGTGCTTCAATGAGTTTTTGCATTTCCCACAGCCGTAGGTGACGGGATCTCCAGATCTGCAACCTGGGGGAGTCATTTTTCCTGGGTCCAATGAGTTGGTGAGTTATGGCACTGGAACAAGAAGCAGTCTCAACTGCTGAGCAGCAATGGAGGTGGAGCCTCTGTGCTTGGTGGGATTCAGCCAGCCTTTCAAAGGGTGGTAAGAAAACATATAGAAGAATCAGGCCATTCTTCAGAGGTATTGGTGAGTTGGTGCAGAGTATTATATGGTAGGGAGCCAGCTCTGCCGACTGAAGTGAAGTGCTGATTGGCTTATCAGAGAGCTTATTCAGCATTTGGTTCCCTGCTCCTTCTATGATGGTGAGCCAACCTGAAGCTGCAATCTTCCATTACCAGTCTCTTCTTTTCTGTACCGAGCCTATCCAGGGCCTATTTGGTCTGCACGAACCAGGGAATTGCTAAGAGGAATTGGATTTTGCGCATGGCACCGGCATCTGCAGGATCCGCACTGGTGTTCCTGGAGAGGGGGGTGCAAAGCAGTACATTTTTTGAGGGGCCAGAATGCCTGTGTAGAGCAGCTCCTCCACCTCAACTTCCAAGCTGTTCATGAAGGCAAGAGCAAAGTGGAGGAGACACCTCCACATTGCTTTCACAGCCATGACTGGCTCGGAAGCCAGGGGGGAAGGGCCGGTTTAGTGCTTTGCCACCCCCTCCAGGAATGCCAGTGAGGATCCTAGTCCTGTTATCTCCCCCTCTCCTCTCTGATAACACAATTCTATACATGTCTACTGAGAGGTAAGTAACATTGTGTTCAGTCGGGCTGATTTCCAAGAAAGTGTGCACATGATTGCAGCCTTATTCTTTTCAGACTTCCTCCAGTGAAATAGTTTGTGTAGATCCAAGGAGACCCTTTGGGGAACCTGAGTCTTTCCCCAGGGCCAGCCTAGGAACTACTGGTGCCTGAGGTGGCATGCCAAATGTTGCCCTCCCTTACCTGGATGTGCCAGCCTTTGCTTCTCCGAAACTCTAGCCCTTCACTCTCTTCTGTTTTGTCCCCCTCTTCCTTTTCCAAAGCAAGGAGTGGGGGGGACGAGGATCAGTGGAGCTGTGTGGGTGGGTGGAAGTGGGTGCCCCCTGCCAGCCTGCTGCCTGAGGTGACTGCTTTAGGCTGCAATCCTAACCTCACTTTCCTGGAAGTAAGTCCCATTGAACACCATAGGACTTACTTCTGAGTAGACCTGGTTAGGATTGTGCCCTTGGATGGGCTGGTCCTGTGCCTCTCAAAGAACTCAGGAAAGTTAGTGAGGCAGGACCAGTGGCAGCCCATGCCCCTGCACCCCCCCACTTTGCCATCCTTGCACTTGTGCATGCACACGCACACTCCCTGTGGAGGGAGTGTAGGGGGAGGGTGGGTGAGTATGGGGAGGTGAGCAGATGAGTGAGTGGGCAGGCGGGTAGGCAAGCAAGGGGTGAGCAAGACAGTGAGGGGTCAGTAAGCACACTTACTGGTGCCTGAGGTGGCATGCCAAATGTTGCCCTCCCTTACCTGGATGTGTCAGCCTTTGCTTCTCCGAAGCAAAGTTGGAATGGGAAGTTGGAAAGAGGAGCCCTCATCACCTTTACTTACCAGGAACATGGCATGCAGCCTCCCTCCTCCATGCAGCTTCTCTTTTTAATGAATAGAAGTGGTGCATCTGGGAACCCATCATGCCCTGTTCCTGTTCATTTGAAACAGAAGTGGTGTGGAGCAGGAAGCTTTGTGCTGTGCTCCAGGTAAGTAAAGGGAAGGGAAGGGAAGGGGAGTGGGCTGTCTCACCTCTCCTTGCTCACTTGGATAAGCTCTGGGTGGACAGGGAGAAGTGATCTGGAACCATAGCAGCTTCCCCTACCTCTTCTTCCCTCCCAGCAAGTTGACAGAGAATCGGAGCATTCAGGAGAACAGCAGGGTGGCGAGGACAGTGGACAGATGGGCTGAGGGAGTGTCTTTTTGCTGCCCCTCCAAACTTTGGCACTTTTAGTTACTTCATGGAAAGCCTGGCCCTGGGCAAGATTATCTTTGCCACAACCATGCTGATCTCCCTGCAGCAAGGCTCATTCATCTGTATGCGTAATAAATTTGTCTTTCATTGTGCTCTTCATTGATTAACCTGAAATAGATACCAAGTTGCCCTTCCTGGTTTCCACCCACCCCTATAAACCACCAGATTCAAGACCAAACTAAATGTTTTATAGAAGATCTGAGAATGGATCGCCCAACGGCATTTTCTTCTTTTAAAAATGGCCACAGGGAGTGGGTGTGGAGGCTAATTAGGGTCAGAACTGTGGCATGGGGGAGGGCGATGGGGTAGGGTCAGAGCAGTAGCATGGGGGAGTCATGTAAGCACATGGACTTCAAATACCTGTACGATTCCCCTCCTCCACACCACTCTCCCAGAGCCACTGCTAACATCAGATGGGGAACCACACAGGTATTTGAAATCAATTTGCTTACATGCTGTGTCTTTTCAACCCAATGCTCAACAGCCCATCCTCAAAAGAATGATTCTAAAATGATCACTTTAACCCATTTTTGCCCAGCCCACAGGTGTACGCTTTTGGTCCCTGTTGTTGCATATGTGCAACATTGGGCAGAAATGGCTTAACAATTTTCATGAACAATTGTCTCAAATTATCTCAGTTTTCAGATCAAAAGATGGTTTAATCATTAAACTGCTTTTTAAAAAACCACTAAAATTTTGGCTAGTGAGACAATGCTTCAAAATGTTGTTGCTTGCTCCTCATTAAACTCACAAGAGATGCCAAATGTTATACAGAACTAAAGTTGTGGAGAATAATAAAAAATGATTCAGAACAGCACTGGAGATGGGTTGTTCTGCCACCTAAATGGACTTCACAATGGAAACATGAATAAAGTGTGGGAACACTTTAAGTGGGTCAGACATCAAAGGGTTAACTTTTTCCCTAGCCAAAGGAAAAAACATGAATTCATTATTAAAAAAAAAAAACAAAAAACCACGGGTAGGTTGGAAACCTCCTCCTGTGAAATAATTCAGCAGCTAAAGAGCAGGACATTCGTTATTTCCAGGAAAACACTTTACTCTGCCATAAAAAGATGGAAAATGCATAATGTGAAGGAGCTGAAGCTGCAGACAAATAGAAGCTAGAAAGAAGACCACCTTGGGAATCAGCAAAGGCTCTGGGCCATTTCCTTTTCTCTGGTAGGTTAATTGCTAATTCTAGGACTTGACACTGACAAAAACTCTTTTACAAAAGTTGTTTTTCACAGCATGATGAAGGTTACCTCCAGAATGCAAACCCACCTCAAAATCCTCTGTATTTCCTAATTTGGAATATTACAGAACATAACAAAGGCCACTTCTGAATAAAGGCCGTGAATCTGAACTTTTACCAACACAGAGCTTCTGTTCTGTTTTGCTTTACAGTCCCCATCTCTCTAGAAGGCACGGCTGAATCTTTTGGAATTTCCTTGTTTAGGATGAGTTTTCTGTCCATGCTGCAATGAACAATGCTGTGGTTTGAGTCTTCTTTTCCTTTAAGGAAGGCAGGATGGACATCTTTCTTTCATCCATACCTAGACGGATCATCTGTTGTTTATAGAACTAAACAGTTAATGGCGTGGAATGTTTGTTTCTGTGGTCTAAACATCGGAAGACCATCATTTTATGATTGTATAAACCGCCGTTTGATCAGACTGACAACATCTTGCTTCAGTTCCCTGTTGTGTCAGATGGACAACCTCATTCAGTGTTAGCCAGTCTAGATTTTTTTCCCTTGCTTTGCTGGTTTTTCTGCTAAGGGAGTTTGGTTTGTAAGATGCTACTTTTCTTAGTGCATTGTGGCAGCTGGAAAATGCTATTAAAGAAAACTCATTTGTACTTCAGGCAGATTAGAGAAATGAGACTTTGGAGGGGGAAACCGATATCATGCATTTTAATTTAATTTCATAGGAAACACTGCAGAACACTATTCAATTATTTGTAATCTGCAAACACTGTCTATTATGTTAATAAAAAGCATTTCTTATTTGACAGCAATATAATCTGAATCTCCTGAAACTGATATGAAATCTAATAATAATAATAACTTTATTTTTACCCCGCCTTTCTCCCCGAAGGGACTCAAGGTGACTTACAACAGGTTAAAACAGATTAAAAACATATTTTAAAAGACAGATAAAAGCATATAACACATATAATAAAAACAGTAGTCAGATAAAAAGTGATCAGGTAAAAAGGAGCATAGAGCAGCAAATCATAAAAGAATCAGGCCTGTAACCAAGTATTTTAAAATATTAAAAGATGTTGTTAAAAAGGCCGAGAACTCAGAAGGCTTGCTTAAACAGAAGGGTCTTCAGGCCTCGCCGAAAAGTCTCAAGAGAGGGAGCCATTCTTAAGTCAAGGGGAAGGCAATTCCATAGCGTTGGTGCCACTACTGAGAAGGTTCTATTTCTTGCCGCCGCCCCACGTACCTCCCTAGGCGGCAGCACTTGTAAAAAGGCCTTCTCTGATGACCTAAGTGAACGAGCTGGATTGTACGGGAGTAGGCGATCTCTAAGATACCCTGGCCCAGAGCAGTATAGGGCTTTAAAGGTCAAAACCAGCATCTTGAATTGGGCCTGGAAACGAATGGGCAGCCAATGCAGCCGCTGGAGAAGCGGACTGAACAGAGTCAAACCGCCTACCTCCAGTAACTACATGGGCCGCTGCATTCTGCAATAGTTGAAGTTTCCAAACGGTCTTCAAGGGCAGCCCCACATAGAGCGCATTACAATAACCTAACCTCGATGTCACCGTGGCATGGATCACCGTGGCCAGGTCTGCACGATGCATGTACAGCCGCAGCTGGCGCACCAGCCGAAGCTGAGCGAAGGCCCTCCTAGCCACAGCCGCCACCTGGGAATCCAGGAGCAGCTGCGAGTCCAGGTGGACCCCCAAGCTGTGGACTTGCTCCTTCAGGGCAAGTGCAACCCCATTCAGTGCAAGCTGTTACTCCAGCACCTGCATCGAGGTGTTCCGAACCAGGAGAGCCTCTGTCTTATCCGGATTTAATTTCAGTTTGTTAGCCTCCATTCAGATCCTCACTGCTTCCAGGCAGCGCTCCAGGGTGCAATTTAGGGTGCAATCCCCTTGTGCCTGGCCCTGGAGGATAGCAAACATGCCGTAAAGCACATTTGTGCCTCTGTGTGAGTAAGCTGCGCCACTGCACAGAGGTGCGCTGGCCTACAGAGGCCAGATTCAGTCTCTGCAGCAGCAGCAGGGGATGAGTATGCTTTTGTCAAGCTTGGCCAACACAGGGGTCGGGGGGGACGGACATGGAGAGGGCAGGGAGGAGACAGGAGGGAGGTGTTTTGGGGCTGGGAAGGGTGGGCTGTGGGCGTTCCTGGGGCAGGTGGGGAGTGGGAGGTGGGGCCAGGACCTGACGGTTATGCTGGATCCTAGTCCCATTCCCCAGGCAGCACAGAGCGGCTCCAGGCTGCTTGGCTCTACACCACCTTCTGAGGTACCGCAGATCTGAGTAGACCCACTGAGGCCACTGTAGCTCTCCCTAGGGTAAATAGAAAAGTTTCCCCTTGCCCTTGGCTTAGCCATAGACAACCCCAAACTTGTGCTGGATACAGTGCAGGCCCACTGGCCTGTCCCAGCACAAGTTAGGATTGCTCTGTTAGTTAAATTCCTCCATTGTACAATATAGTTAAAAGGGAATGGCCTGATAACTACCTCTGCCTTTTCTGATTTCTCTATTTTAATGGCTTCAGGTAATTTATGAGCACAGTGCTCTAGCCTGTGCGTTCAGTTGAACAAACAGCCCAACTGAAAACAGCTAAATGTTAGTTCCTGGCAAGTACGAAGGGGGCTGAAACTGACTCATTGCTCTCTTGGAAAACAGCATACTGATATGTCAGTTGATGGAAACAAATTCTCAGTTATTTGTGGAGTGGGGTTGGGGAGGAACCTCCTGACTTTAAAAACAAGGTTGAATACTCCACATATTTTGGACTTTATTGTACATCATAGATTACCGGAACTAAGCAATGTTGTGTTAGTGGAGCACTGCCAGCATGAATTAGGCTGAATGGAAGAAAAACATAGAGATGTTGCATTTCATGGAATAATTAGAGTTGGAAGGGACCAACAAGGTCAGCAAGTCCAAACCCAATGCAGGTGGTTTACAACTACAATATAGAAGGCTATCCAGCCTTTACCCTCCAACAAAGGAGAGTCTACTGTTCCACTGCTGAACAGTTCTTACCATCAGGAAGTTCTTCCTGACATTTAATTGAAATCTCCCTTGTTGTAACTAAAACCCATTTGTTCTTGTCCTTCCCTCTGGATTAGCCATTTTCAACCACTGTGCCATGGCACACTGGTGTGCTGCGAGTGGTCTGCAGGTGTGCCGCAGGAATTTGGAGGAGGGTCATTTATTAGTAGGGCCATTGGAGGATGTGAGCCCCCAAGAACAGCATGGTGCGCCTTGTCAATTGTCAAAAACTAATGGTGTCCTTGACAATTTTAGTACAGTGTCCGTGTGCCATGAGACAAAAAAGGTTGAAAATCACTGCTCTGGAGCAACTGAGAACAAGTCTGCTCCATCTTTCCCATGGCAGCCCCCTCAGATATTTATTGATAGTTATGTCACTGCTCAACTGTCTCCCAAAATAAACATGCCCAGTTCCTCAAACCTGCCCTCCTAGAACATGGTTTCTAGTCCCTTCTGGTTGTTTCCCTCTGGACTTTTTCCCTTAGGATGATCAGGTGAAGATACACTTCATAACAAAATGTACTCCTATTGGTCACTACCATATGACTGCAGCATCAAGGGGGACATTGTATGTGTGAATGAGCCATTACTGCTACAGTTTGTTGCACAGAGCAGGAAACAATTCCCAGTGTTGCAACACTGCTGTTGTGCCACAGCTGAAATTTAGGAATGTTTCTGATATTGACAAAAAAGCTCATTGTAATAGGAAAGGTCTGCTCAGATTGTAAGGAGCAGGGTCTCATAAGTTCAAAGACATAGCAATACTAACCCGACTCACCCATTTTCACCTGTGAAGTCCAAGAGAAGTTTGGTATTATTAAAATTCCTCTTTGCAATAAAAGTGAGGCCTACAAAGGCACAAACAGACCACTTTTCCAGTTAACTAAAAATAAATAAATAGCCAGAAATCTATAGTGTATAACAGGGAGAATGTGAGACACTCAGATTAAAACACTGAGAGCCCAATCCTATGCATGTCTATTCAGAAGTAAGTCTCATTAGTGAGGCTTACTCCCAGGTAATTATGGATAGGATTGCAGCCTCATTTGGCTAATGCTGATTTTTGTGGTGTATATTACTAGACATGTTTCATGTAATATCTGCCTATTTTTATTTATCAAAAATGTTTTTACACCACCCGGAATTACCCACAGTTGAACAACAATTAAAACCGAAAATACTAGAACTGTCACTTTAAACAAAACACAAAGCCAGTATAGAGACGGGAAGAAAACATCAGCAGACGTACAACAGAGTGACCCCAACAGCCAAAGTAAACTAAGCCCCATAAGCCAGAGAGAATGAATGGGTTTTTCACAGTACATTTCACAGCAGCTTCCAATCGGTCTCAGCAAAACAAGTATACCAGGCAGTAAAAAGCAGATGACTGCCGTTTCCTAGTTTTGTAATGAGCTCAGAAGTAGCAGGAAAAACAAACTTGTTGGGAAACAATAGGAAAATTTTTTTGTCCTGCTTCCTCAGAGATATAAGGGAAATAGCTTGCAATACACCAGAAAAGATGGACAGGAAAGTGTGTTGACTGAGTCACTTGACATCAAGACAAGGAGAGCCTTGCAAGCACCTGTAGGAAAGCCATGTGCATTCCTGACATTTGCAGCTGAGTGTGTGTATATGTATATGCGCCTGCACATGTGCTGCAGAAAAGCTAGCAATGTGGCACTGATAACAGAACACTTTGCTTATTCCAGTGGTTCTCAAACTGTGGGTCGGGACTCACTTGGTGGGTCGCGATCCGATTTCTGGTGGGTCGCAAGAAGCTGGCTGTAGCCATCTTGGAAGATGGCAAAAGACCTAGGTGGTACCATTTTGGAAGTGGGCAAAGCCTGGGTGTTGCCATTTTAAACTTCCCGGCATTGAGACGTAACTAAGAGCGGCTTGCACACGTGCAAAGAAAACAGTGTGCCGCTTTTCCCCAGAAAGCGTGCTGCTGCCTTCCAGTTGGACCTCCCTCTATACTTGGAGGCTTCCCTCAGGGGGGCCAACTGCGGAGTGCAGGCTTGGATTGCAGGCAAAGAAGGACCGGGAGAGATGTGGACAAGCCAGTCAGGCTTCTCCCCACCAACCTTTGTCAGCTTGGCTGCCTCAATGGGATGGGCTGCCTTGGAGTTGCAAGACAGAGCAGCCCATCCCATCGATCCCATCCCAGCAGCCCCCCCCTGCAGCTGGACTGGGCTGGAGAGTATAGGCGGAGACCTGAACACAGGGCTTGGGTGAGTAGAGGCAGACCCCTGTGATCTCCCCTCTTGTAAGCCTGCCTTGAAAGCAGCATCGCCGCCGCCACCACCCCACTGCTGTTCTCGTCCTCTGCATCACAACCTCTCTCCCTCTCTGAAATCGCCTGGAAGCCATGATCCTTTCCTGCCCTGGCTAGCTCATCCTCTCTTTATATTTTTGCTGGGGTGAGGGAGGATCCCTGATTGCCTGGCTGCCAAGAGAGCAGCCAGGAGGGGGGAGAGGAGGGAGGGCAAGCCTGGCATGTGGGGGGGGAGTACCAGCGAGAGTACACCCAGGGAGAGTGCTGCTCCCCCAACCACTTCTCTGATGTGCACCCTTCCCCTTTTCTTACTTCTCTCTTAGGCTGCCATTCTGTCTACTCTTACCTGGGAGTAAGCCCCATTGCCAATAATGGGAGTCAATTCTGAGTAGACGTGCTTAGGCTTGGGGGAGATGAGGGGAAGCGTCCTTGCTTATCTTTCTTCTGAGGGGGATACTACTGTTTTTATTTCCTTTATTTACAAAAGCTCAAGCTACTTCTTGTATTGAGGTGCATGAGTAGGGTGCACTTGTTTCTGGCTGGTGCTGAGCACAGTATCAATAGCCACATCAATGTTTGATAGTTTCAAGCGCAATACAAGAAGTAGCTTGAGATTTTGTAAATAAAGACAGAAATAAAAACAGTAGTAAACAAATACACAAATGTTTTGTTCCAGATGTTTTATTTTTTGCTTGATAGCAGTGGTAGTGAGGGCAGGGAGAACTGGAAGAAGCTTCTGAGCTGGAATACTGTCTCTTGTCATTTACAGTTTGAGTTTCTAGATGAGAACTTCCTGCTTGATGACATCACTTCCGGCTCTGACACCACAGTGATGTCACTTCCTGTTTGATGAGGTCATTTCTGGCTATGACATCACTTCAAGGTTGCTGACATCACTTCCGGTGGGTCCCAGACAGATTGTCATTCTCAGAAGTG
Source organism: Tiliqua scincoides (assembly GCF_035046505.1). Taxonomy (NCBI): domain Eukaryota; kingdom Metazoa; phylum Chordata; class Lepidosauria; order Squamata; family Scincidae; genus Tiliqua; species Tiliqua scincoides. The sequence continues at coordinate 220,406,444 of NC_089822.1, forward strand.
GGTCCCGGGCTAAAAAGGGTGAGAACCACTGGCTTATTCCATAAATCTGCTATTGGGCACAAAAGAAGGGCCAACAAAACCCTGTTCAGACCAGCAAGCAGCTATTAGTACAATATGTGTTGAAACTCCTGATCATGACTTCAGCCAGATGCGGGGTGGGAGCAGGGAATGTAAGCATCAGCTTGGGTAACTCCTGGCATTACGGAGTAATTCGTCAAGAAAGAGAATGGAAAGGTACAATAGCAATATCCCAATAAATAAATAAGGCTGCAATCCTGCACACACTTTACTGGGAGTAAGCCCCATTGAACAAAATGGGATTTACTTCTGAGTAGACATGCATAGACTTGCACTGTAAATCTCATGAGAAGTAGCTCTTAGGTTTGACAAAGCTGTGAGCTTCTTGTACATTCAAATGCGACTCAATTGATTTACAGTAAATCCTAGTTCTCAAGTTTAACTAACCAGCTTATGTTTTTTGATTGCTGAAGAGCTTATTTCCATGTCCCCCGTCTGCTCCCAGTGGTATTGTTTTTAACTGAGACTAGAAAGACTGGGTGAGAGTAGCCCTGTTCCCTTGTAAACCTCAGTGAGAGCAAAACACAACATCAGTCGTATTTCTCATCAGTCATTGCGATGATGAATAGGTTCCTCATGATTATCTCTTCTTCCTCTGCAGAAGGAAGTGTCTGGCCATCTTGGCTTCCCACACTCTGAATCATTTGGTTACAGGCACACCACATCATGCATGCTGCTCTGTTTATAAGGCTATTCTATCTCCAAGCAGCCAAACATTCCTCATAAACAAGAAGTATGTATCCTGGAGGCCTTGGGTTTGCTTTTCAATGGGACTGTAGGAATATACCTAAAATCCTTACTCAAGCAGACTCTCCCTTGTATATCATTTTGATGTTTCCATAATTGCAGTACACAGACTTCTAATTAAAGACTGGAATTATTACTAATGAAGATAGCCTGTCATTGTGGAGAGCCACCACTAGGCTCCATGGACAGACACAATGGGCATGTGGAACAAGACTAAATTCTTCCCCTGGATTTTGCAGGAAGACATTTGATTAGCCTCCAATCTTAGACTATTATTGCTCTGGCTGTTAAGCCTTTTCTGCCTAATGTTGCACATATGCAACAGGGATCAAATGTGTACACCTATGGACTGGGCAGAAATGGGTTTTAACTTAGCGCTCACTTTTAGATCTACTATGGTAGATCAGAGGACAGAAACAGATGCAAAAGCATCAGGGGTTGGTCAGGTTGGGCACCAACCCAAGAACTCACGCCTATCAAATGACCCACCTGATGACCCCTAAAACCTCTGCACCAGTAAGGCAATGAACTAGGAGGGGCATGATGCCTGATCTCATCCAGAAGTAAAAACCATTCTTTTCTATTGAACTTGATCCTGAGTTAGGATTGGGCTGGGTGCAAAAAATGGATATGTGAGGTGAACATGACCTACCTTGAATGTCTCTTTTGGGGTTGTAAAGCACAAGATAAATATTTTAATTAAAAACAAAACAAAACAGCAATTTCCAAACCACAGCCTGCTTCGTAAGGAAAAAGTTGCCCAAGAGTGGCACTTTCCATTCTGTACCCCAGCGTCCTATTTTTCCAGTGAATCTTCTCAGAAACTTGCACCAGGCTGCCACTTCTGCTGCCTGTCGCCCCAGCAGGCTCTGTGCCCTAATTTCCAGGCAGAAGTGGCTGCCTGGCACAAATTTCTGAGATAGGCTAGAAAGATAGGATGTTGTGGCATAGAATGGAAAGTACTGCACTGTGCTTAGATAGCTTTTTCCTTATGCAAGTTCCAGCCTGTGGGCTGCGGTTTAGAGGCTACTAGGTGGGAGAGAGCAACAGAGAAAGAAAAAGGATGCCCTGTTCATGTTACTGTAAGCATGGACATTGTTCATGTTTACAGCATGTTGGGAGTGCACTGGCAAGCCTGCTCCCTGCTACCAATGCACTCCGTAGTTCTGTCTCCCCCCACCACATTTACACTGCTCGTACTTGGGGGAGACACTGTATGAGGGAGAGAAATTCTCTTTTATAATACTGAAAGAATCCACAGTGCAGAAGGGAGTGTTTAGACCAGACCTGTGAATTGCACCAGTTAGTGGTCTAAGGATTGGCCTTTGGTTTGCGTAGCTTATATATAAACAATCCTAGTACAATTACAATCCAAGGTTCATTCTCCAGAAATCGGAGAGTGCTAGTATCTCATCTCTTTTGTTCTTGTGTAGGTTCTTCCTAGCCTTTGGTCTTTCTAAAAATCTCTGGCTCCAATCGATTTTGTTTTTCGAAATGTAACACCTGTTATTATTTACTTAGGATTTGCTTTAAAAATATAGCTGGGTTTATTATGGGCAGTCCTTAGAAGAAAGGGTTTACTCTTCTGGATAGTGAGTCTTATGAGAGATTGGAATCTCCAGCAGGCAACACATGACATACTTTCAGTTGTTAGATGAACAGCCCTTTGCATAGATGATCTGAATAAACAGATGCCTGGAACTGACTAGCTTTTGTCTGTTAGACTCTTATCTAGTCTTCTCTGGTTCAGCTGCTCTGACTTTGTCTTGAACCTCTTCTCTGATGTGGACTGTGAATAAAAGGGCACTCAAAGGAAACTTTAGTCAAGTTTGTTCTGACATGAGAAAATGTGATTCCTTCTCATTTCTCTTGTGATTGAGTAACTTGTACTGAATCACAGCCTCTGAAGAACCACTTATACTTCTCTGTGCCTAGGGCCATAATAATGTATCCCAGGGTATCCAAACCTTTTGGCAGGAGGGCCACATCATCTCTCTGACACTGTGTCGGGGAGGGGGGGTCGGGGAAAAAAGAATTAATTTACATTTAAAATTTGAATAAATTTATATAAATGAATTTATTAGAGATGGAAGTTATATGAATGAATGAAGGTCTTGGAGTAGCTCAAGGCCTATAAAAGGCCTTGAACAAAGCAAGGCCAGCCTTTCCTTCACTGCCACTGCTGCATCACAGACGTGAAACAGCAAGTAGTGCTCTCGTCCCACAGCTCAGGTGAGAGGTCGAACAGTCATCCTCATGCTGAGAGCAGTTGCATCGGGCCACCATGGGCTCCAGCAAATCTCTGGAGGGCCAGAGGTTCAATGGAAACTGGGGGCTCCCCGAGGCCCTGATTGCGAGCCCCCGAGGGCCGCAAGTGGCACCCACGCTGGGGTTTGGGCACCCTTGATGCATCCTTTCTGAAGAAAGTCTTGAGAAATACAAAATTATGCAGGGGATGGATAAAGTGAATAGGGGGATGCTCAGAAATATTGTTCTGTCCCTTTGTCTCATGTCTTAATATAGTCACTGCTTTTCCTCAGGTTCTTCCTTCCTGGGTCACTGGAGTGTCTTTGTAGTCTAGTTGCAATAGCCCCTTTGTAGCTGTTGCATAAAAAGCACTCTTGTGGCACCAACACACTTCCTACTCAGATGACTGTGAGGACCTTACAGTGTTTCTTGAGAAGTGCAATGAGGCAATTATGAGGTGAGTGGGTTAATATGACATCATTGCATTCCTGGAGTATTAGAAGATATTCACTAATCCTCTTGCCTGATCTTCAGCCTTAGATTAGTGCTGATCAACTGATAGGCAGTCCTGACTCCTGCAAAGTTGTATGGTCTGACCTAATGAGAGAGCTGCTGTATGGAGGCTGTTTTCACAAGTGACACTTAAATCAGTTGTACTTCCCACATCTGTATTTGAATGCAAAACAAACTTTGGGATACTTCCCGTTGAGCCTCGTGTGTGCTTGCTGCCATTAGGGGGAAAGCTGACATCTGGAAGTATTGTGGATCAAATTCACATGGGAACTTCTCAGGGCCTCTAGACTTAATTGTAAATGCCTCTCTTGCAAGCTCTTTCCTGTGAACTAAGCTGCATGTACACGTTGCCACTAAAGGAATTCTGAATGCCACTTGTAAGAATTTATCATGATAGTGGTTCACAGGCTCAGGTGTATGAATCCCTAGACAAGGTGGCATTTTGCTATTGTCCTGTGCTTTATTTTGCTGAGTTTGGGTGAAATTAAAATCTCCAAAACCCAGCTTAGTTATTCCTAGAATTCCTAGAATAAGTGAATAATTAAAGTAAAATGAATAAGCACAGTTGGTGACTTTTAGCAAATGTAGTATTCTCCACTCTCACTGCAACCAGGGCCGGTACCAGGAGTTGGCATCATTGGGCTCAGAAGGGCCCATTGCTGGTCCTTAAGACCACTCTGCCCACAGTCCTTGAATGAGGGTGGTAAAGTTACTCTCTTGGGCACACCCACCTGTGTGCCCAAGCAGGCGGCTTGCAAAGGAAATCTAGAGCCAATCTTGACTACAACATGAACAGAAATCTATTCCTTGCATGAAATCAAGGAAGGAAAAATGTGCTGAAGAACAGGAACTACTTCAAAAAAGATTATACTGTGCATATGAAGCACAAAAAGTGAAGTCACCACTAAAATAGGAGATCACATCACAATCTCTGGGGAAATATGACCATTTTAGGAAAGATAGTTCAGTCTTGGAAGTCATTGTGGTAAACAACCCAAAGCTTGCTAAGGACTCTGATCAAGGGCCTAGAGCAGGGGTGCTCAAAGTTTTTGGCAGGAGGATCACAACATCTCTCTGACACTGTGTCAGGTGCTGGGGAAAAAAAAGAATTTACATTTCAAATTTGAATAAATTTACATAAATGAATATATTAGAGGCAGAAAATGAATGAATGAATTCAATCCAGTTTATGATCCCATTCACCCTAATAAGGGGGGGGGGGGAATCTTCATGCCAGTTTATGATCCCATTCACCCTAATAAGCACGGGGGGGGGGAAATCTTCATGCCAGTTGATGACCCCATTCACCCTAATAAGGAGGGGGGGGAGATTTTCATGCCAGTTTATGACCCCATTCACCCTAATAAGGGGGGGGAGATCTTCATGCCAGTTTATGATCCCATTCACACACACACAAATGGAGGGGGGGATCTTCCACACTTTCACACACATAGACCCACCTGCTCGACTGCCCCTTCGCCCTCCCTCCTTTGCTTGGGCTGCCTGCCTGCTTGCTCAGTTGCATGCCTACCTGCCTGCCCACCTAACTGCCCTTCCTCACTAGCTAGGGTGGCATGTGCTGCTGCTTGCCTACCTGCCTGCCTGCCTGCCTGGCCAGCCAGCCAGCCAACCAGCACTCCCTCCCTCAGAGACATGCGCTGTGGACTGGGCTTCCCTCTCTCAGGAGGGATCTCTCCCTCTCCTGCATTCCCCTGGCTCAGGTTGCGGGAGGGGAGTGGAGCCCAGCCCATGGGAAGGGCAAGGCAGGGAGAGACCTCCCACAGGGGATCTCTCTCTCTCCTGTACTCCCCTGGCTCAGGTGGCAGGAGGAGAGCCGAGCCCAGCTGAGCAGAACCCAGACCAGCCCATGGGCAAGGCAGGAAGAGACCAGCTGGCAAGCAGGCAGGGTCTTTTATAGTGGGAAGTAACGCAAGACCTGCAAGTCTCACATTACCTTCTGTCTTGCCACAGCTCCTCCCCACTGGGCCTTCTACCCACTTAAGGCTGATTAGTTTCCCTTATTAAACTCACAAGTGCAGCAAGCAAAAGTCAGAGTCCATTCCCAGTCCACAGATTCCAAGTAAGTCAGTCCAATCAATGAGAGTTGCCAAATCAGAGTCCAGAGCCAATAAGCGTAGTTACAGTCTGAGGTCAGATTCCAGGTAGTCAGTCAAATCAGTCAGAGTATCCAAGTCAAAATCCAAAGTCATTAAGCCAAGTCACAGTCCACAGTCAGATTCCAAATTCAAAAAGCCAAGTCAGTCCCCTCTCCAACCTGCACTCCTTCAAAACCCACACCCCCTTCCTGCCTCAGGTGCTCCTTATATCCCTGAGGGCCCTATTGCCTTCAAGTGGCTGCAGCTGTGCAGCACACTCTGCTGGATGCCCAGGCCTTACCCTTAAAGGGGCCACTGCTGACACCACATCTACCTCCTCACCAGATATTCCGTGATTCCAATACACTTTCCCACTATAAAAGGCCCTGCACATGTGCTGGGCTTGTCTTTCCTTCGCTGCCACTGAGCTCAGCGGTAGTGAGGGAAAGCAAGGCACGGAGCTCCCGTGGCAGGCCAGCATGGGCTGGGGTGAGGGCCGAGTGTCCATTGGAGAGGGGGGACCCGCTGGGGGCCAGATGGGGACCTGCAGCAGGCCGCAAGTGGCCCGCGGGCCGGGTTTGGGCACCCCTGGCCTAGAGAATCTGCCCTTTCAAGGGCTGCCTTGTTTATTACCATGTTGCAATGTACAAAATCCCAGGCATGGCTCACCAACCACTTTATTGAACATAGATGTATATGTGGATGAATATAATACAGAGTCTCATAGTCTCATACATGTGCACATAGATTTTAAGGGAACAACTGACAGCCTCAGTCAGCGGCCTTTTTTTTTTTTTTGGCTTCCACTAGCATACAATTATTTAAAGAGACATATACCAAATTTTGTATCTGTGCATTTTCCATGCTTGATTTGGATGGGCACATGCATTTTGTACTCTGGTAGGCATACTAGGGTACAAAGGAATTAAAACAGTTTCTCTTTCATTTACTGAAAAGTTACTGTTGTTTTCGTGAATTAAATCAAAATACAAATGCAGGGAGCTGTGTTTATATGTACTTCAAAAGCCTGATTTTTTTAAAGGAGAAAAAAATAGTTAACACATATTGAATTAGTCAGAGCCCTGGTGCCCTCTAGACAACAGGGATTCATAACATTAACACTGAAAATGACTTAGTGATGACTCTGATTAATTAATTTGCAGGTTCAAAGGCACCAAATGGACCAGAAGAACAATGTAGGTTGGGTTTTATTTATTTATCAGTTTTCCTGAAAAAAGTTCAGTATAAGAGCATAAGAAGCAAAACAATATGAAACTAGTACAACAGCCCCAAAATGCACAGCCAGAAATCATTCCATCCATCTTTTCCACTGAAAATTAAAACATCACTATGGTTTGTGAAGAGACAGGGAATATAAGAAGTTTTAACTTGCTGTCAAGACAACTATAATGGGATGGTACCTCCAGGCTTCCTTGAGGTGGAGCCGCTCACAGATTTTTCCCCCTCTGACCAAAGTGCTTGGAGCAGGGCAGCTGACCTTGTGGAATGGAAGGTGATCCTGAAGATATGCAGGGCAGAGACTGTGGAGGGTTTGAAGGGAAATCACTTCACCTTGAACTGCTGCTTTCTGCTTGATTTTAATACCTAACAATCCCCCTGTTGGTTTATTTCCAGGCAGCAGATGGCACCAATGTTATACTGGTAAGACATATGCATCTGTGATTTTGTACAGCCATCACATTAAGGGACTACTGTTTGAGAAAACAAATATTGGTTCTTAGGTCCAAATATGGCCCTGTTGGTGCTGAAATCTATCATTCATTTAGCAGCAGTTCTTAAAATATGCAATATTTAGTCAGCCAAGAAGAATCACGTTTTCTTCTTACTCAGTGGGGCAGATTTTGTAATGCTGTGATTAATCTTTGTGCATGTAATGCTTTGGGTAGCGCTTCACAAGTTTCATCTTGTTCTCACAAGTGAGGTAACACTGTTAGATACAGAACTAAAGCTGAGAAAGTGATTTGCCCATGGGAGGTGAACCTCCGGCCATCTGAAATCAGACCTCCAACACCCAGTTGAAATACTCTGTACAGTAGAAAACTCAGACCGGGTTGATTCACTTATCTCCATGCTGGCAGGAGTGTGTCTGAATTCCCATCACTCTTTGGTTTTTCTCCAGCTTATGAAAAAAGCCCCTGTACACACAGGGACTCACCTCATACACCTGGGGATCCTGCACAGGGGCTCCCTTCAGATTGTCTAATTCAGTTATTTTCAACCTTTTTTGTCTCACGCACATCAAGGTACTAAGTAAGGTACAAACAAGGTACTAAAATTTTCAAGGCACACCATCAGTTTTTTGACAATTGACAAGGTACACCATGCTGTTGGTGGGGACCTCACATCCCCATTGGCCCTATTAACAAATGACCATACCCCAAACTCTCGCGACACACCTGCAGACCATTCATGGCACATCAGTGTGCCACGGCACAGTGGTTGAAAATGGCTGGTCTAATGCGTGTGCATAAACCAGGGTGGGGCCTGCCACCAAGATGCCATCTCTCTTCTGTGCACTTTCATTATTCCTAGATTGAATGTCTCAAAGAGGCTAAGATGCTAGGCCAGGCCATCCTGAGGCCAACTGATGTGGTTGCCTCAGGCAACAGGTTGGTGGGGGATGCCCATTTCTGTCTGCCTACTTGCCTCCACTACCCCTCCTTTTCCTTCCACTCCCTGGATTGGAAGATGGAGACAGAGAGGAAGAGGAGATGAGAAAGAGAGGAGAGTTCTAATCTGGAACACTGGAGAGTGGGAGGAGCAGAGGCTGGCAAATCATTGGGTAAGGGGGGCAACATTTGGATGCCACCTCAGGTGTCTTGGGCACCTCAGACTTGGGCAGACCCTGCTATATATGCATTGAATATATGAATTCTTTACTGAAAACCCTCCTGAAAAGGAGATGTGAGGAAAAATGGAAGGGCCAAGTGAACTGCACCCTTTCCCTCTAACAGAGAGCCATCAATTCTTGCTGTGCTGAGGAGGAGGAGGAGGAGGAGGAGGAGGAGGAGAAGTGGAAGGAAGGTCAGCAGGGCAGGGATCATCATTGGCATCAGTGCCTGCTATGCTTTATAAAGGTGAACTGCACCCCTCCCTGCTCAAAGGGAACCACCAATTGCCTCTGTGGGTGGAGGAGAAGGAATTGTGTTTTAACCAAAATATGAGTTGCCTTCTCTGAGGAGATGAAAAGATGATGTAGTGATGCCTAGATAAATAATGTACAATAGCACAGTAAGCAAGGGTAGAAAAATCAAGTGGTGTACATGCACAGCTTGATCACTCAGGTCAGTGATGAATGCTGATGAAAACTTTTTTTTAACCTGGTAATGGCTAGGAGCTATATACTCTTATACTGTCTATAGGAGTTGACTGGTCTAACTGGAAAATAGATACAGTGCTGCCAAAGGATACCTGGGGACAACGTACTGTCCAGAGGACTAAGAGGCTACCTGTCCCACACCTTTACTTTGTCCCTCTTTGACCTGTGTCTCTACCTGGCTTCCTTCTCTTTCTCTCCTCCTGATCCTCCAGACCTCTATCCATGAGTTCTGACCAGCTAGCTGCATGGAGTCCACTATGTGCCATGAGGTCTCACATACCCATGCAAAGGGAACAATTCTAGGATTCCCTCTTCCTCTAAGGCAAGGGTCTCCAAACCCTGGCCCAGGGGCCAGATGCGGCCCGCAGCAAGCCTCTATCCGGCCCGCGGCCAGCCTCTTGTCCCCTGAAAGCCTCTGGCCCACTCGACTGTACATGACCAGAACTGTACTCTGATTGCATCTGGAGGGTGTTCTGAGGGCCAGAGAGGCTGAGTGAATAAGCCCACTCATTCATTTATTCATTCATCTAAGTTCCATCTCTAATTTATTTATTTAAATTTTATATTTAAATTTTTTTCCAGCCCTCAGCACTGCAACAGATATTTCATCCAGTCCTCTGGCCAAAAAGTTTGGAGACCCTTGCTCTAAGGTTAGGACCTGTACAGCCTACAAGGATGTACATGCATGTGGACTGTGTGTAAAGTATTTTTTTCTTGGAAACCATTTTTGCTTCTGCTCTTGTTTTAGTCTTAGAACTTAGCAGCAGGGATTGCAGGGATTGCAGCAGGGATTCCAATAGCAGGGATTGCTGGGGCTTCTGCTTTATAGCTCTAGAACTTAGACCCCCCTCTTTCCCCATCAATGACAACATAACACCCTTCAGTGTATTTTTAAAAAGTTACCGGTGGGTAGGCAAGGAATAACTACTACTGCAAAATGTATTCTTTAGTTTTTCTCCTCCCAGTCCCTCTTCATGCCTTTCAGATACTCCACCATACTTACTGGGGGCAGGAAATAATGACCATTCAGAAAAGCTGCAAGGAAAGCAATTGCCTTGGGTACCAGTCTCCTGGGTCCGTGGGTAATAGTGATTTTTCTGATTTGGTGGATGGGGAGGCAGGGAATTCAACTATGAGAGAGCTGGAATGACATCAAAGAAGCCCAGCTCTACTTGTCATGGCCTTATTTTCATGCAAAGCCCTGTGATCTAATACAGATGAGTGAATCCGAAATGTCCGAGCACTAATCTGGATAACTTTGAGGGCACAATCCTATCCAATTTTCCAGCACTGCTGCAGTTGCAATGCCACCCCAAGGTAAAGGAACAAATGTTCCCATACCTTAAGGTGGCCTCTGTGACTGCTATCCCACCACAAGATGCAGTGCGTGCCCCATTGGCACAGCTGCACTGGCACTAGAAAATTAGATAGGATGGGCCCTTAATCTGCTGCTGACAATTCCTTAAAAACCAAACCCACCTCCTGAAAGTTGTGCTAGAGAAGTCTTTTGATCAACTTGCCAATTTTTGAACTACACACTGTCTCTGTGCCTTTAGCAGCACAGTTAGGGTCCAATCCTATCCAACTTTCCAGCACCGTTGCAACCACAATGCAGCCCCAAGATAATGGAACAAACATTCCCTTACTTTGAGGAGGCCTCCCCACCACAGGAAGCAGTGCATGCCCCATTGGCAGGGCTGCACCAGCACTGCAAAATTGGATAGGATTGGGCCCTTAGTTAGCAAAAATAGTTATCTCCATGCTGCAGTCAGCTGATGCTGATGCCTGTACCTTATGGTGCTGTTAAAGGCACAATAACTGGTCAGTTGTGAACCATGCTCAAGGAAGGTTGTTTTGCAGGGGGCTGTGTTGCAAGAATATCTGAAGCACTGAGCACCCTCTCTTCTGCAAGTCCACCCTGATTTCTTGCCTGCAAGTTCACCCTGATTTCTTGTGTAAAGAATGTAATCACATTCTGCACACTGTATCAAAAGTAATGCAAATTCATCATCCAGAAACACCTTTAGCACCCAATCCTAGTCATATCTACTCAGAAGTAAGTCCCATTTTTGTCAGTGGGGCTTGCTCCCAGATAAGTCAGAATAGGATTGCATCCTTAGAGAGCTTTACATGCTGTCAGATGACTCTTCACTCTTCCAGAACAGCCACCAATTATAGTTGACTACAATTTAATTAAGGTTGCCATCTTTTCTCTCACATAACTTCTGCGTTTTTAATAGTTGGGCAGAAATTCAGTTGTTAAGACTGTTCCATCCAAATCTGGAGAAAGATTTCCCTGTTTAATTCCTTCCTTTTATATTGCTATTAAAAGTGGAGGGATCCTGTCAGTAAACAAAATGGATGATAGGATGTGACTGATTGAGGGGGTGCCTGCCTCCATCTACTCACCTTCACCATGTTTCTGCATCTTGCTCCCTGGATTGGAGCAAGGAAATGGGGAGAAAAGTGGAAGTGCAGACAATAGGAGCGTAGTGGGCCAGAACGTCAGAGGAGGTGGAATGGTGATGGAGGAGGTAGCAGGGGCTGGTGCCTTGTTGCATAAGGGGGAAGTATCTCATATGCAACCTCAAGCATTGGGGGGACTTATGTCAGTCCTGAATGTGGCAGATCCTGAGCTTTTAATGTAAATGAGACTGTCTTATACAGAATGCAAACAAGACATGAGAGGGCACTAAGTATTTGCCCTGCCTGTAGGTAAAGCAGAGTGGGTTCTTGGCTTTACACACAAAAAAGAATGTGTGTGGGGGGAGGGAAGGAAAGTAAGACCCATTGCTTCATATTTAAGAAGAGCCCCACTGGATCAGGCCAAAGGCCCATCTAGTCCAGCTTCCTGTATCTCACAGTGGCCCACCAAATTACTCTGCCCAGCTGCTTTTTAGACTAGCCCTGGATATTTCACCGCTCTTCCCTGCTTGCTCCTTTTCATGAAAAGCCCCCATCTCTGCTGATCAATCATGTCTAGTTTGACCCTCAGACCTCTCCCTGTTGGCAGAAGCTCTCCAGCACCAAGAGAGAAAGAGACCCTTTTAGCTGGAGCTGCCAGAAACTGAGCCTAGGAACTTCTGTATACAAAGCAGATGGTCTTCTGCACGTTGGATTATTATGGCCCCTTCCCAATTTCAGCACAAGGACTATTAGTCAGCCCTGCACAACAAACTGCATCTCATTCCTTTTTGTGCTTCCTTTATTGTTGTGGAGAGAATGGTTGCTCTGTCCCACCTGTAGCCTCAGACTTTTGCACAGCACCCTGGGGTATATCACTTTCTGCAATTAAAGTCCTTACCGGTCAGGCTTGCCAAGAGGCTGCCTCCTCCCCACTACTATTGTGTTCTTTTGCAAATATTAACTACAGCCCTGCAGGGCCTTTTCCTTCAGGTCTGGCCTGTCTGGCAAGTGCTGCAAGTTAGGGCTGTGACACTTGGTCTGTGCTTAAAGATAAAATGTTAGTTCTTTTCCAGAGATGCACTGTGAGAAGCAGAGCATGTCTAGTGGCAAACAAGCAGAAGATGGTATGCTCCAGGAATGACCAGGATATGTTCTCGACTATATGGAATTCCTTCCCCAGGGGAGGGCTTGAGTGGTCCAAACAGTGTATTCTTTTAAGCAACTGGTGAAGAAATGGTCTATGTCAGAATGCCAGATGCAAGGCAGGGCACCAGGATGAGGTCTCTTGTTATCAGGTGTGCTCCCTGGGGCATTTGGTGGGCTGCTGTGAGATACAGGAAGCTGGACTAGATGGGCCTATGGCCTGATCCAGTGTGGCTGTTCTTATGTTCTTAAGAACATAACATATGAACATAAGAACAGCCCCAACAGGTCTTATGAAGACCTTCCTGTTTCAGTCAGGATGACCAGATACAATGGAGGATGGAGCACCTATACGTTTAACTGCTTTATAGAAGAGGGAACTTTGGCAGGTGTAGTTCAACATGGAAGGGTTTAAAAAGCTGTACCCGCCAAAATTCCCTCTTCTATACAGTAGTTAAAGGTATAGGCAATCTGTCCTCTGTTGTATCTGGTCATCATGATTTCAGTGGGCTTTTGACTTATAATATTGTTGATTTGTAATCTTAGTTTTCATTTTATTTGTATTTGCCTCTGTTTTTGAAGATGGTTTTTTATTTGTTTTAGGCTACCCTTCTCCCTCTTTTAAATGTTATCTTGGCTAGTCTGCTGCAGCCATTTTGCGTGTGGTACATAAGATTACAAAGGAATGGCAGGGAAGTACCAGTGCAAAAATAACCTGAAATTTAAGTGGTGCCCTGAAATGTGGTTTATTGAGGCCAAATGATTTTCAAGTACACACTTTTAAAAAAATAAATACTTTTTTTTTTAAAGGAAACTGAAACAAAATGCTGCATCTCCCCAACCCTAATGCCCAGGTTACTCAAACAGGCCTTCTGCCATTGTTTCCCCTGAGCTGAAGACTCAACTGGTGTCAACCCCCTGTGAATCCCTGGGGCCACTGGGAAAACTGGCTACATTGGACTGTTTTTTGTGGTTGTTTTTTCCCCCTGAACTGATGCCTCTTAATGTATAAACATACCTACTTATCATTATAAAAAAAATAAACTGTTTTGGCTTTACCTTCCCAGGTTTTTTACTTTTAAAATATGCATGGAAGGGAAGATTCCAGAAGGTGTGGCAGATTTCTTCTCCTGTCACTTGGCAGCATTGTGATGCTAACAGCTGCACCCTCTCAATTTTTTCCTTCTGTATAAATCTCAAAATTTTAGGAGTTTCCTCAGAGTCTGGAACCGGCAATGCTAAATTAGACCACTTGGAATAGCCTTTCAGGGCCAAAATTTGGAGAAATGCAGGTGGGCCCTTTTTATCTGCGGGTTCAGAATCCACAGATTTGACTCAGCCTGGGTTCTGAGCCCATGCCGGAGGGCCCTACCTGACCTCCCAGACGCGACTGGAAATGCCTTTCAGTCACGCCAAGGAGGCTTTCTGAGGCACAAGGCAGTTGTGTGTGGCCTGTCCAGGCCTCAGACCAACTCCCAGAGGTATCAGAAAGGCACTTCCAGTTTTTCTGTATTCTGCCTCTCCGGGTCTCAGAACACCTCCAGATGTGACTAGAAGGCACTTCTGGTAACATCAGGAGATCAGGTGTAGGCCCTGACCAGCAGATTCAGTAATCCACAGGTTTCTTCATCTGTGGGGGTTCCAGAAATGGAACCGCTGAAGATACCAAGGGTTGATTGTATCTTCTTTCCCTGATGGATCAATGTATTAATGAGTTTATGTTTTAATACACATCATAATCGATGTGTTAATGTGTAATAAGCAAGTAAATAGACATCTTATAATCACAAGCAGCCCCCCCCCCATTTATATAGTATTCAGTAATAGCTTTGTCAGCTTTGAGGAATACATCATATTGAGGGTCTTTCTCTGCAAGAGGTCTTTTCACAAGCAGTACAGGGAAACGGGGATGCATTGGCACATATAAGCACAGTGCAAGAACCATGAGCTCAGTGAAATCGAGATCATTTTTAATACATTTTTATATAAGAAGCCTGACAGTTAAATCCTATGCATGTTTACTCACAGCTGGAGTAAACATTGCATTAAATAGAACTTACTCCTGGAAAAGTACACTTAGGGTTGCAGCATAACAGCCCAATCCTATGCATGTCTACTCAGAAGTAAGTCCCATTAGTGTCAATGGGGCTTACTCCCAGGAAAGTGTGGATAGGATTGGGCTGTAAAATGGCTTTAACTCACTGTATTTCATTTCAAAGTCAATGAGGGCAAAATGAGACGTAATTTGTGTGTAGTTAGTGTGTCTAGTCACATGAGAAACCTCAGCTTTTCTTACTGAAAACCTTGGGGCATTACATCACTGTCGAGGTCTTTGGTTAACAGTCCAGGTCGAGCCTATTTATAGGCGGATTTGACTCAACACAAATGGCCCCTGCAAATGAGAAGAAATGTGCTGATCCCTGGAGAAGGGGAAAAATGCACCCCTTTAAAATCAGTTTAAAAAACTGAACAGTCCTTTAACAATAGCCTCCTTAATGAGAGAGAGAAAGAGAGGGGGCAGCTGGCTGACAATCCATCAGTCCTTCTCTCTCCAGCGGACCCCTCCCTTCCCCCTGAGCATGTGAAAGAAAGGTACTTTGCATTGGTGAAAGGAGGAGTCTGAGTGAAGCCTTTCTAAGCACTTTGAGAGAGACTGATTGTTGGATTGTCATCTTAGGGCCCAATCCTTTCCAACTTTCCAGCCCTGGTGTAGCTGCAGGGGGTGAAGTCAGCAGCAAAGGCTGCTGCTGGATCCTAACCCCCTTCTGTACCTCCAAGCCCTACTTGGGTCTACTCAGTTCTGTAACAGCATTTGAACTGGCACAGATCTGAGTAAACCCATAGGGGCTACTGGGTCCTAACACAGGGTAAGGGAACATTGGTTCCCTTAGCCCAGAGGCTTTCAGATTGGGGCATTGTGCCCTAAGAGTCATCCAGATTAGTACCCCAGCCTGAGGGACCTAGCCTCTTTCCCCTAAAGGGACTGGGGCAGCCAGGAGGCAGGGAGGAGGCAGTGGTGCGATCCCCAGGATCGCACCGCTCAGGGGGCTGCAGGGGCTTGGCTGTACTTACCGCAGCCTCCTGGGGGTGTGGGGAGCCCTGCGCGACCTTCTGCAGGACTCCCCAGGTCAGGGATAGTGAAAGGGGAGCAATCGCAGCCTGCTCCGCTAGACCGCAATCGCTCCACTTTCTCTTCTGACGGGGCTGTAGGGACTGGGGTGCACTCACCAGTCCCTGCAGCAGTGTCCTGGGTGTGCAGGGAGCCCTGCATGAGCGCCTGCAGGGCTCCCCAGGTCAGGGAAAGTGAAAGTGGAGCGATTGCACCCCACTTCTGGTTTAGCTTTCACTTTCTCTGACCTGAGGGGCCTTGCAGGCACTCACGCAGGGCTCCTCACACCCCCAGGACGCTGCTGCAGGTATTGGTGAATGCACCCCAGTCCCTGCAGCCCCCTGAGTGATCAAATTGCTGCCTCCCCCCCCCCCTTACTGCTGGTTTCAAACTCCCTGGGAGTTTGAAAACCGAAGCCTTAGCCCACGAAGTCTTCTGGCTGCCTCCCTTCCCCTGCAGGATGCAACAGCAGCTGTTTTGGTGCCACTGTATCCTGGGATTTGCAGCCCAGTTGGGACTGGGCTGTTAGGCATTCTACATTTTATTGATTGGCAAATCAGTACTCACATATAAGTTGAGAAATTTTTGCCAGTAAATCTTATTCTCCCCTTCTCTGCAGGTCACTCAGGGTTCAGGACTTTTCAGGCAGCTAGACGCCCAGAGGAGAGCAAGAGCAGAGATAATTAGTCTCCAGGGCATTAGTCTCTGCAAGCTGGAGCCAAAGTTAACCCTTTCACTCCTTTCTCCTGAGAAAAAAGTAAGCCAGGGCTCACTTCCATTTAAATCAAGCAAGCCTCGTTCTCTTTGGCAGGATCATACCAGACCCTTCTGCACCCTCGTTCCATTTTGCAAATATTTGGCAGAGATCTGGTTTTTAAAATACCAAGATGTAATCCTCATTTCCACCTGAAACAAAGTCCCAGGCACAATTCAGTGCATCATTACTTAAGAATAACACCCATGGAAAGCAATGGGTCTACTTCTGAGTAAATTGGGTTGCAACTATGTGCAGCTGTGCTTGCTCACCTCAGTCTTTGTTGTTTGCCTCTCAGCTGTGAATTCCACACACACACACACACACACACACACACCATTTTTGTGTTCACCAGCAGGAAAACATAGATGCATGAAATGTGATTTATGTAGCTAGGCCCATTGTGCCAGATGTAAAACATGTTCCTCCACAGCAATTAGTTCAGCACTGCTGAGCAGAATTCATATTTATTTGAAAGGTATCTTTATTGAAATTTGATTTGATGTACTCTGTCACTGTCAAATGGATAGCAAAATCAGACATACATTATATGTCCTCTTTCCAATTCAAGGGGAGACACAGTAACATAGTACCAATAAATGTATTTGCTTCCCTCCAGTGACCTCCCTGGTGTAGTTTATGGGCGATGCCTTCTATCCAATAAACTCAAAGCAACCCACCCAAGTGACTGTGATTTATCGTCCCTGTTTAACGGAAGGCTAAGAAGAGATGAAAGGCTATAGCACTTCTTATATGTCACCTGGTGAAATAATGGGAGAAACAATAGTAGAATCTTCTTTAATCCATTTCCATTAAAATAATGTTGGCTATCTGCGCCATCTGCCATCCATTTATGCCTCAGGAGACACTTTTATAATCTACCTGTGGACATATTTCACATCCATTAAGCTCATAAATTAGCTCTGTAGGATTAAGGGCGCAATCCTAACTTTTCAGCATCCAGATAAAGGCAATGCAGCTACAAGATAAGGAAACAAACATTCCCTTACCTTGAAGAGGCTTCTGTGACCGACACCCAACTGCAGGATGTAGCATGAGCCCCCATTGGCACAGCTGTGCCAGTGCGGGAAAGTTGGTTAGGATTTGAGCCTATGTCTGATAAGATGGTGGGTGCTGTGAGATAAACTCGTGTGTGTTTCTGTGTGTGCTTTACTCTAAGCATGCTTCTAGAAACTGGAAGTGGCGCTCTACCTACCTTCTAGGCAGATCTCTAGAGAACAGTATCGTCACCACATCTGGGGCTGAGCTCTGGTCCCTGTCCATCTCACCTCAGTTTGCACTGCTTACTCTCAACGTGCTGTGAACATGCTTTACAGCAGCAGCCACTGTGCTGGCTGAGGAAGAAGTTAGGATTGTGCTGTTAATTACTTGGATTGGGAACATTCATATTTGCAGATGGAAAAACTGCAGTAAGCTGCTCTGAGCCTATGGGATAGAGTGGGATATAAATCCACTAAATCAGGAGTCAATTAAATTCATAAATAACTAATGAAATGAAGGAACAGAATTGATGCTGGGAATAAATTTGGAAGAAAACCTTTGAGTTACTTTGGCTTAAAAAATGAACATGTTTTCCCTATCATGTTATTTTTGGCCTCACTTCAAAACATGTTCACTGAACATATGGAGAGAAAGCAGATCCTACCTTCTGGTTGTGCCCCCAACCTCTATGTGGTCAACAGACAGGATGAACAGGCCTCTAAATGTGAATAACTTTTCAGGCGCTCCTGTGAGATTGGAAACCCCACTCAGGCCTGTTTCATGAAAATGTATGCGGTGAGAATCCCTGCCTGTGAGAATGCAGTGTTGGGGGAGGAGCCTGCTGCTGCAGTCCCACAGTGCATGTGCATTCTGTCCCGGATTAGTGTCTGAATAGGGCTATTGAGTTTTCTCCACGTGATCCTGTACACAGGAATAGAGATTGTACTGGACAAAGTGACTCACTTATGGGAATTAGCTCTAAGAAAGACTGTGGAGAGAGAGAGAGAGAGAGAGAGAGAGAGAGAGAGAGAGAGAAGACTTGTAGTCTGTACAGTGCACTGGCCACCCATGTGAACTATATCTGAAAGCTCTTTCCCTGTAAAGTTCCACCATCTGTTTAAAGGAAGACCTGGGTCAGTATTCTATGGTTGTTTTTTATCTCAGAGTCTGAAAAATGACAAAGCAAAATAAACGTAGACGTATGGGTATTTTGTTTGGATATTCACAACCCAGGAGAAATTATTTATGTCATTCCAGGGTTGCAGTTGCAATATAGACACCTTTATAGTCCATTCATCTGCCCACTGAGTGATTTGTTCTGTTCCCTGCCTGGCCTTTATGGCTAAAGGGTATCGAAGTACAGAGCCAAAATGAAGTTCCAGGCATACTCTGTAATGCAGGCAGCTTCACACAGTGATGGCATCAACAAATCCTAGACTGGTCGGTTTTTCAATACCAAGCAGTTTGTGTGTGTGTGTGCGCGCGCGCACGCGCGCTCCACAGAATTAAGTCCTATTGAAGTCACTTGACTTCTGAATAAAATGTGCATAGGATATGGTCTCCCATATCATCCACTTATTAATAAATTGCTAAATTCCCTGCATGTGTAATTCCCACACGTTGAACTGTTTATTTTACACAATAGCTATCTGTCAGGCATGTGAAGCTTAATAAGTTAAGAGTGTATATTTAATGCGCAAATGTGTTAAGTACTCTGACATTGTACCCTTTATCATATACTGTATGTACTTTTGTTGAAACAAAGAGGTCCTGTGCTTGCACAAGACTATTATATGGCTGCAAATTTATAAATGTTTTGAACCAACTGCTAATGTTTCCAAACACATCTGGTTGTAGCATTTTTTTTGGCCCAGTGGTTTCAAATGCCATATCCAAGCTGCACATAAGCCACTCAGAATGGGGCATGAACCTTTCTCTGAATGTTGCATCTTTCAATGATAAGAAGTTTTGGAAGAATACCACCTCTCCATCAGCATAAACGATAGCTTCTGATATTTGATGCCTCTTCAGATCAAATAACATTATGGACTAATTCTTAATTCCATGGAATGGATACATTACACAACAAATTAGGGCTGGCGTGGTGCAGCGCCTGTCCAACTCTGCAAGGCTGGAGGACCTGTGCCGAGCTCTCCCAGTTGCTCATCTGGCTCTGGAGCTGCCAAGGACTGGAACACTTGGGTTGGATCAGCTGGTTGGGAGGTGTTGAACCATGGGAGGCAAGAGCTTCAAAAGCACTGAGGTTAGACATGCGGGGTAGGGGAGAAGAGTAGAGAATGAGACTGGAAAGGGGACAGAAACGGGAAGAGCAAAGGCAAAGGGATCCGAGGCAGAGCCAATGAAACAGAGAAGTGAGAAAGGAAGTGAGGTATGTGAAAGTGAGCAAGAGAAAGGGACTGAAGAAGGGAAAGAAACAGTTGTGTTGGGAAAGAGCAAGGTTGAAGAGACAAGGGCCAGTATGGGAAAAAGAAGAGTGGATGCAACAGAAACTGACTGGGGGATAAGAGGATGAAGAGAGGAACTTAGGAAAAGGTAGGAGAGGCAGAGCACCCCTCCTTCAATAGAGACCTTAGGGATCCTTCTGGCAACCCCCTGACACCTGGAGGGCTGGAGAATCATGACTTCCCAGTTTCGCAGAAGTCTCATAGTGGGCCTGCCCTGCCTTCCCAGCAACCCTGACCTGCTGACTTGGTGGAGCTCATTATAATTGTACAGGGACTCCAGCTCTAGTGAAGCTAACTAGGGTGGGGAAGACTAGAACCCAGGTGGTCTGTGAATGTTACTGTGAATTGTACCCTGTAATAAACTTTGTACCCTGCAATAAACCCCATCCTGCCACATATTGTGTCTTATAATGGTTACATAACTTGGGAAGAACTCTGGGTATGTCTTCTCCCTTTTTGACATTGAATTTTCTCTGTGGGAGGTGATGGAGAAAGCCGGATGACTCACAAATGGTTCGATGGTCAACCAATTGGGCCAGGGGGCCTCTACCCAGTGGTGACGCTGGGCGACGTCACACCCAGGTCCATGAACACAGAGTGCACCCCCTAGGCTGGCAGTCCCCCCGAGGCTGGCACCCCCTCGCTTACCTGGGTACTCTGGAGCCTCGTGTACCATCCTAGAGCACTTGGAAAACCTTCTGAACCTTCAAAGGGCCCTTAAACAGGACTTTTGGAAAACTGGAAGTACTGTTTAAAGGATCCGCCGGAGGCTCAGAAAGCTTTCTGAGCACTCTGGAACAATGCGTGACGCCTCAACACCTGGTACCATGTGGCCCCCTGGCTCTAATGTTAGCGACGCCATAGCCTGTACCCATAAGAGGAGCCAGTTGGTCAGGCTGACCCCTGAACCCTTAGTAATGGAGGTAGTGTTGGTGTCCAGTGTCAGGGGATAGCAGCCCACAGCTCCCACCAGCACTGTGGCAAAGGATATAAAAGCACTACCATAACAGTGTGAAATGCCTAAAGAAAGATGGCTTTTTGTTTGGCCAGTGTGAAAAAGACCAATATCTTTGGCTGCAACCACTTCATAGTCTCCTAAAATGTTGCAGATGTTACATTAGCATTTTAATATTGATCAGGATTATTTTTATCTCCAAAGATCATGGCAAGCTGTTCTGCATAAACGCAAGAGGGTTTGGAATTGAAAACATGCCCTGCCTCCTGCATGCCTGAGAGCTGTGCTGCAAGCAGTACGTGATATGGAGAACTTCAGCAATAAATAATCACATGAGATTATGATAAATGTTAGTGCGAAGGAAACCTCAGACTGTATTAGCCAGCCGCAGTCACGTGCTGCTGTTTTACCATGCCAGCAAGATTGTCTCCCCCACGCCCATCTTCAGTTGGAAGCAAAGCTGAAAATGAAGATGAAGACTTAATGAAATAATGAGAATGAAATAATTATTCTCAGGAAAAAAAACTAAAGGTCTCTAGCACGAAAGTTGCCTGCAGAGTTCGAACTGGAGAGTGCTGGGCTGTTTTCACAGCAGAAACCTTTTAATTTTGGAGAAACGTAAAGTTTGCAATATTTTTTAGAATGGGCTTAAAAACTGAAGTTCCAATCTTCCATTTCCTATCTGAACTCTTCCCCAAACTTAATACAAAATTTCTAAGATGCTTTTTTTTTCTTTTGCTCTGCTGCTAGCTCTCTAACAGCATATTTTAGCAGCTCTGAGTGAGAAGCAGAAACAGTTCTAACTGTGCAATGTTATATCTAGCTTGGCTTGGAAGCTCAGCTTCCTTGCATCGTTTTCTTGTAGTCCGCGTATATTCAGGATCCAATAACTCCCTTGGAGGCAAAATTCATATCCTTAGAGGCTCCCAACATTGGGCAAGGAAGGCTCTTTCAGCCTGCTGTGAAACAGGGATGAAGGCACTGTTCGACATCTAATCAGGATCAATTAGAGCGAAAACCAGGAGGGCCATTTGGCCTGGGCCTGAAGCTCAAAAGAGGCCTCAAACGGAAACATTGGTTTAGATGAGGGGTGTTTTTGACCAAATGGCCACATCAAATATCTGGTACAGTGTCGAGGGCTGGAAAAAAGAATTAAATATAAAATTTAAATAAATACATTAGAAATGGAACTTAGATGAACGAACGAATGAATGAATGAATGAGCTCAAATGTCCAGGATTTCTCCAGACACCAACACAGCCCAAGCTATAAAGCACACATTTAAATGGACCCCCATTCCCCCACACCGCAAGCACAATTCTGGTTGTCTTTGGTCAGCTAGATCACAGGCTATGATTTATTATGGCTAAGGGACTCAGAAACCAGAAGTAGCCCAAGCCTGGAAGTGGCCCAAGCCTCTGGACTTCATAGAGCCCATTCCTATGCTTTTCCGCACCACAGCAAGGGGCCTCACCAAAACACTCTGTGCTGCATGCTATGCTGGGGGGGGGGAGATATTTCTCCTTATCTCTCGACAAGCCCCTTGACTGACAATGGGTCTCCTTAGACCCGCGTCAGCTCTTTTACTTGACACAAGTCTAAGGAGACAAAGGGGGCATTTCAGTTCGCTCAGGAGAGGTAGCATTAGTCGCAAGTCACACAAGCCACCCGCATCAGCTTTCACCCCCTCCCACCTCTGACATTCCTCCACCCCCACCCTGCTACACCTACCCTGCTAACATACCAACTTCAGCAGAGATTTGCTCCAGGTGCTTCTGGAAGGCATTTCACGATGTCATAAAGCACATACTGCGACCAGTATGTTATGGTTGCCGGAACTACAGGGAACACTAGATCCAGCAGCAGTAGCAACACATAAGATAAGACTATGGCTTATTTTAAGACTATGGCTTAAGAGGGCCTGGCTCTGACACCATGTAGCAGCCAATGGTATCAGTGTTAGCTACCATACTTCATGAGAACTTATACAGGTATATGATTACATTACACCCACTCTGAGACTACACATCTTTGAGATTTTTTTGGAGGGGGGAAATGAAATTTTGTATTCAAGGAACATTAACTGAGGCCATGCATGCTGTATTTCAGATGCTTGTAAATAGTCACTTGTTTTATTGCTTCCAGTTTACTGGGGGAGGGTTTTTTTTAAAGCAGTTTGGTTTCTTTTCTTAAAACATACTCAACACGTGTGGTCAGTTGGACTAGTAACCATTGTAGTGGTTAAGAAATTTTCTGGGCTTATTTGCAAGGCTTCTGTTTGGCACCATCAGAATAAATGGCAAAGCTTTGGCAACAAGAACATATTATTTGCTTATCTATTGTTGTTTACTTAAAGTTCTCCATTTCAGTCAGCATGAGTCTACATGGGTTTGAATTCCTTTCTCAGGCAGAGTCAGGGAGGGCCATGATGAATGAGCACCAAAGTTAGGAAACAGACCCGGGGTGAGAATTCTCTCTACCTCAGAAGCTGGAATGAGAAAGAGAGGTGGGGCTGGGTCTTGTAGGATGTTTGGTTTGTTTGTTTGTTAGGCAAGAACTGAAGTACAGATTCCTACTATTTATGCCAGGTTTGATCAATCCAGACAGCTCGTTTTGCTTGCCAATCTTGGCCCATGGCTGAAGTTGTATATCCTTTGCCCATTCTGTGTTTGAAGAGATCTCTGTGAACTGAGCATACAAAGTCCAGAAACTGGGATTGTTTGTTTGCTTTGTTTCAAAGAGCCTGGTTCAGCTTTCTTGTCCCCTGCAAACATTTTAAAAACGTGATACTGTAAGCAAGACATGTAGCAATAATCGTGTAAGGGTGGAAGTTTAACCTAGGACTACATGGTACTTTTGATGGTTGTGGGGGACCTCAGGTCTTACATGGCATTTACTTACATGCCTTACCTGTGTGCGCCATGCACACAAGTCACTGAGGATTATTCATGTGTGATGTTGTATAGAAGTAGGGAAGATGGTTATTGGTGCATGAAATTCCATGCTTAAACATTCTTTTTCCAGGAACTGCTTGATGCATTACTGGTTTTATGAGAAAATGCTGGATTCAATTCAAACTAGTCTCTGATGCAAACATGTCTGATTAAAAACTTACTGCATGTAGAATGCTCACAAATCGAGGACAGAATTCAAGCCTGACTTTCTCCTCATATGCTAATTTTCTATATGCAGGGATTTTTTTGTTTTGATGGGATTGGTGCTTAGTATTTATGTGCCTTGTGACAATGGGAAGCTCCTATGCCAATAGTCCAGCTTGGCCTTGCATTCGAGGTTTTCTCCAATGCTCCCACAGCTCAAAGCGCTGGTCTAATTGGAGTGAATGCAGTGGTCAGGGCATAATACAATCTTACCTTTGTTGGAATGTGCTAAAAAGACTGTGGGTGCAATTCTATCCTGCACTGGAACAGGCAAGCCAAGAGGCTTGCACTGCATCCAGTGCAGGATGGGGCCATAAGTGGCTCAGCCAGAGGCAAGGGGAACATTTTCCCTTACCCTCTGGGTAAGGGCCGCTGGCCCCTATGGGTCTCCTCAGACTTGCGCCACCTCAAGAGGTGGCACAAGTCCAAGGAGAGTGGAGTGGCTTGAAACCGGTCCATTCTCCCTGGGAACGGGGGTTGGGATCTGGCATAACTGCCAAATCCCAGCCCTGCCTCCTGCTCCCCGCCTGTCTGCCTGCCCCCAAGGCTTGTTGCAGGAAGATGAATATCCAGGCTGTATCATTTCTCCTTTATTTTAAAAAAGCAGGGTACACATTTACCATTGGGATGGTTCAGGTTTAGTGAATTGTGCTTCAGTGTAGTGGATATGATTTGATAGCACAGGAAGCTAGCTTGTACTGCATTAGACTGTTGGTCCATCCTGTGCCACTGAGTGGCAATGGCTCTCTAGGGTTTCAGGGAGGAATATTTCTCTGTCCTGCATGAACCTGGGATCTTCTCCAGGCAAAGCATGTGCCCTACCACTGAGCAACGTCGCCTCCATCAACACCAGAGGGATGCTCTGATCTTATGAGGCTATAAATAAATGCTAACAGCCCAGCAGGGTGTGTAACAGCCTTGATCCTCAAAGCTCTTTGATAACCAAGTAATAAGGCTACGGAGGAAAAATGCTGTGAGCAAGGCAAGGCGTTCCAATTGCCATCTTTTGTTGGGTGCATTTGATAATTAAAACAACAGATCCTGCTATCACTATTGCAAAGAGAAAACCGTAGTGGAAAATGCCCTCTAGATACGCATCTGAATTGTGCAATATGTAAGGGCTGATGAAGAAACATTCTTTCTCAGTGTTTGCCATACAAGTCAAACAAAAAGGAACAGGATCTGATGTTGACTGTCGTATTGAAATACATATGTGTGTAATGTACACATAGACACAAACATTTGCTCATAAAATACACAGCCAAGGTCTTTCTCTGTGTGCTCATTCACTTGTAATAATATACAGTACCAAGAAGATATTCCAGCAAGTTTGGATGTATGTTTCAACGTATGTTTTGCTTCAGTGTCTCCTGATGACAACATAACTTGGAACATGTGTTCATTGTTAACGAGCATTCAAATTCAGTTTACAAGCAAATGTCAATGGGGCTCGTAGCCGACTTTGGGGACCAAACCCTGGCTTCATTCTCAGTTAAAGATCATGGATGGGGTGCTTGGCCGTCTCTGCATTATTGCAAAGGTTGGAATTCCATCTCCCTCCTCCCCCATCGAGCTTCAAAGCGACTACAAAGCTGTTCTGCTATTACAACAGCAGCATTGTATGTATATAAATGCTCATGGGAGGTCCAATACATCTTTGTAGAGCAGTGGGACCAGACAGTTGCCACCTATATCGCTCTGGCTCTCACTTTGATCTGCAAGAAAAAGAGATGTACAAGAGGAATTGGCTTAAGCATGCACCTATCTAAAGTTAATTGTGTAAAATGTATAGTCACTAGCTCAATAGAAAACATGAGCTGAATGGTTCTTGGACAATGGTGACTGCACATCAGAAGCCTGGAGCAATTGCTTCATTACCATTTGGAAACATGGTTGCCATGCTGAGGCTGCAATCCTACACACATTTACCTGAAAGAAAGTTCCACTGAAACCAAGACCTTCTCTGGAGGCCTGGCTCCAGAGGCCCTCCGTTTCAGAGGTTGGTTGGTGTGGTGACTAGTGATAGGGGCCTTCCCTGTTGTGGACGTTGGCAGATTAAGGGCACAATCCTAACCAACTTTCCAGCACTGGCATAGCTGTGCCAGTGGGGCATGTGCTGCATCCTGCAGTTGGGAGGCAGTCATGGAGGCCTCCTCAAGGTAAGGCAATGTTTGTTCCCTTACCTCGGAGCTGCATTGCACTTATCTCAGTGCTGGAAAATTGGTTAGGATTGTGCCCTAATTCTGTCTCTAGAGGCACTTGGCTGGCTCCTATCCAATTGGTTTTTAGCTGGAGCCCAAACATGTTTTTCTCTCCTGAGTTCTTAATGGATGGTATACATTGTCTTCTCTTTTTGTTGCTTTAGTGCTCTGTTGTTTTCAGCTTTTACAATTGTTGAGTCGCATTTAAGTCATTTAAATTTTATTGCAATTTTAGACTTTACAACTTTGATCCATTTAATTTTTAATTTTTCACTTTTTTGTTGTTGTTAGCCACCTTGGAAACCTTCAGGTTGAAAAGCAAGGTAGAAATATTTTAAATAAATATGTTAAATAAAGGAATAAACTTTCTTTTAGAACAGGGGTGCCCAAACCCTGGCCCTGGGGCCACTTGTGGCCCTCGAAGCCTCTCAATGCGGCCCTCAGAGAGTCCCCAGTCTCCAATGAGCCTCTGGCCCTCCGGAGATTTGTTGAAGCCCGCACTGGCCTGACACAACTGCTCTCAGTGTGAGGGCAACTGTTTGACCTCTCGTGTTAGCTGTGGGATGAAGGCTCCCTCCACAGCTTGCTGTTTCATGTCTGTAATGCAGCAGCAGCAGCAAAGGAAAGGCCAGCCTTGCTTTGTACAAGGCTTTTTATAGGCCTTGAGATATTGCAAGACCTTCATTCATTCATAGAAGCTCATCTTTAATATATTCATTTATGTAAACTTATGTAAATTTATTCAAATTTTAAATGTAAATTAATTCTTTTCTTCCCTGGCCCCCGACACAGTGTCAGAGAGATGATGTGGCCCTCCTGCCAAAAACTTTGGACACCCCTGTTTTAGAACATTGTGGTCTGACCATGATTATAAGGCATACACTTTTCTAATTAACCTTTGTCCAAAGTTAAGATCTTTATGGAAGTACCTTTCAACCAGAGTACCAAGGAGGAGCTGAGACAATAGCTAGTGAATCTACCGCACAAAGAATTCTGCAGACCAAAGGGCAAGCATACACATTACAGATAGTGCCAGGAGTTTACAAGACATTCCTTTCTGTTCCACTCACCAGGAACCAAGTAGTCATAGACCTGTTGCCAGATTTCAATGGAACCTTGACAAGAATTCCCAGAGGGCCAAGGCACAGAACTTAGCAAAAGAAGAGCAGTGGCCATTCACTCTTTCTGCAATGGTGCTCATTTCAAAGTGTCACATTGAAAAAGGCCAGGGAAAAAAGGAGGGAGAGGAGATCCATTATCACACATGATGATGATGTGTCAGTTGCAGGCAGGGGTGGATCCAGTGTTTGCATTTGGGAGGGGGCATGATCACGACCAAATCCAGAGCCCAGGTCAACCAGGTGGGTAGACCTGGGCTCCTGATTTAACTTAAGGCCTCCATGGCCAAAGTCTGCTGGAAGGGTAGACCTGGGCTCCTGCATGGACTTTGAGCCTTTGACTGAATTGGGAGCCCAGGTCTACCCAACCAGTAGATCTGAGCTATCCCTTTCCCAAGGACTGAAATCCATAAAGGTCATGTCAGAACTAGTCTTGGGGTTGGCTGGTTTGGCTCACTACTTTTCTGATAAACACCAGGATAAACAGCATCTTCAGCAAAGCTACTTCTACACTGTTTATTTCCTTCCTAAAAAATGTGTCAAGAAATTAATCCATATACTGTATAATGAAAAATGAAAAAGAAAGTAAGTCTAATCTCCTGACAGTGACACACCTAGCCATAACAGTAACAGCCCAATCGTAACTAAATTCCCGCATGGTGATGCAGTGGTGCAGGTGCAGGTTATGCTGCATCCCACAAGGGAATTGCTGGAGGTCTCCATGGGGCAAGGGGACATTTGTCCCCTTGCCCAAGTTTAACCCAAAGCAGCCACAGTGTGTCAACTTAGGTCTGCACCAGCAATATCACTGGTGCAAGTTCAAGTTGATTTGTATCAGTGGTTCAGGCCCAACAAAGATATGGGGCCACCAATGTCGTCGATCCCACCCCCTCCAGGGCCTGATCTGCCTACCCCACCCCTATTGCTGCTATTCTACCGTGCATGCCCTCCCCTTGCCCCTAGACACCCAGAGCCAGAGCCAGACACCCACTGGACCAGTTGGTCCAGTGGGTGTCTGGCTCTGGCTTTCCTGCTGGTGCACCTACTAGAAGCGCTATCACCAAGCACTTTGCTGCGCTTTTGCAACAGCATGCACCAGCAGAGTGCACAGCACAGGCCCAGAATAGGGTTTAGGCCATCAGTGTGTTGACCCACTGGTAGAAAAAGGACCAGGTTTTAAAAGGGTTCAGCTGATCATGGACAAGTTGATACAGCAAATCTAAACCCAGAAAGGGAGGCAGAAAGTAGACCACTTCATGGAAGAATGCCACAGATCACCTAAACCTATGACCTGGGGGATAAGCCACAAAAATACAATCTAAATGTTTACATTACATGTCTTGATTGACAGCGTATCCTATTCTCCCCTAGTGCTGTGCAGTGATTGCTATGCTGGCCTAGAGTGCTGCAAAAGCACAGTAAAGCATGCTACAGCACTGTGAGAGTAAAGAGAATACAGGTCCAGCCATGTTATACATAGACTTTTTATACACGGATTTGACTCAACACAAATGACCCCTGCAAATGAGAAGGAATGTGCTGATCCCTGAGAAGGGGAAAAATGCACCCCTTTAAAATCACAGTTTAAAAAACTGCTTTTTATTGTTGCACAGAGACAGTCATACAAGTGATTACAGGTATAACTTACATAAGTATCCACAGGTTTTTCTATCTCAAAGCTGATGAGAAGGGCCCTTTAAATAAAAGGAAAACAGTCCTTTAATAATGCCAGAGAGGGCAGGTGGCTGGCAATCCATCAATCATGCTCTCTGCAAGCTTCACTCCTCCCTTCCCCCTGAGCATGTGAAGTAAGGCTAAATGGCAGTGATTATCACCTTCTGCATTCTTTCCCCCTCACTGGGGCTCCTGGTGAAGGGAAGGATTGCTGCCTCCTAGTGAAGCCTAAATGCCTGGAGAGAGACTGATTGACTCTGTGTGCATTTCAAGAGACTGAGGGGGCAATCCTAACCCCTTATGTCAGTGCTTTCCAGCACTGGCATAGCGGTGCCAATGGGACATGTGCTGCATCCTGCAGTTGGGTGTCACTCACAGAGGCCTCTTCAAAGTAAGGGAAGGTTTGTTCCCTTACCTTGGAGCTGCAGTGTCCTTAAGTCAATACTGGAAAGCACTGACATAAGGGGTTAGGATTGTGCCCTTTGTTTTTAAAATTGATTTGCTATAGTGCATTTTTTGCCATTCATGTGAGTTCTTGATGAATAATGAGTCTTGAATGAGTCTCAACCTGTACAGCCTGTGCTGTCTAGCTGGCACCATATCCCCAAGGAGCTTCCGATGAAGTAGATAAGCTCTCACTGAGCAGCACAGTGGCTGCAAGAGGGCAGGGAGTGGTCAAACGGGGGTGAGGAGGGTGAAGATGGGGATGGATTGGGCCCAGGGGGGGGATTGGGACTCTGGCACATGTTGAATCCTATCCCCCTTCCTGGGCCTGAGAGTCTGATACAGGGCAACTTGGACTTGCACGAGCTATTTAGTAGGCACAGATCTGAGTTGTCCCATTGAGTAGGCTGAGGCTTTACAAATGTCCCCTTACTTTGAGGAGACCTCCAGCCTGCAGCTTGCCAGTGCTGGATACAGTGTGGGCTGCATACTGTTGCACCAGTGCTGGTCAGGATTGAACTGCCCACCTGTTATTATATGTACTGTACTAACTAACTTGAAAATGTCAGTTTTCAAAGGGTGAACAATGGAAGTGGAGATTGGAGGAGAGTTAAGATCAGTTTGTGTTCTACTGTTTGTATTTCCAGGAAACGTAATAAAACAAAGTAATTTTTCTAATCCTATGTTTTGCTGCTTACTGCTATGTTGCAGACTACTTGTAGACATTTATTTAGAATGACACAGGAGGACCTCTGGCCCAATCCTATCCAATTTTCTAGTGCCAGTTCAGCTGTGCCAATGGGGTGTGCATTGCATCCTGTGGTGGTAAGACAGTCATAGAGGTCTCCTCAATGTAAGGGAATGCTTGTTCCCTTATTTTGGGGCTGCATTGCGGCTGCACCGGTGCTGAAAAGTTGGATAGGATTGGGCCCATAGTCTGGCAACTGCACACAACTATAGCCAACCTTAGTTTCCCTAGCTACACAGATGCCCTTTGTTAAATGGTGCCCATGATTCAAACGCCCAAACTTTTTTGCACTCATGAAGGTTTCCCCCTACAACCTGAGATGTGTTCTGGCTCCAGTCACTTGCTTCTCCTCAATTCTCATCTCAATAAACACTTTGGAGCTTGTAGAGGGGGCCATTTCACAGGCATTGTGCTCTTTGGGGCATTGCAAAGGTTGGCCAGGAAACATGCACTGTGCCGTGATGACAGGAAGGGAACTCTCCAAGTATGACACACTCCCTTTAAATTTCAGGGAAGGGCTTCCAGGAGCACACCAAAAAAAGGGTCACAGATGGAGGAGGCTGGAGCCTTTCCCACCATGCCTCATTGTTCACTCAGGGGACCACAAGTGACAGGTACTGGCTAGAGATTTAGCTACTTGTATCGCAGGCACTTAAGTCATATGCTATGTTTACATCTGCTAACTTGGCTGCGTGCTTGCAACAGTCACTGCAGATGGCTCATGTTGAGCACATCGCCACTCAAAAGACAGAACAAGTGTTTCAGTGACTAACACAATAATATACAGGAAGTTTCTAGCAGAACAGGATCTTGAGCTCATGATTTTGAGTCCAATTGTCCTTACCAATAAATCCAAGCATAAAACAACATTTTGGCTGTCCTGCTATCTCATCACAGGTCAGGTTTATTGGCACACAAACTACTGAATGTGAATATTTTTTTCACAGTACTGTAGCTCTGCAACTGCAATGGTCCGCCTGTGGTGTTTTAATTTATGAGAGAGATGTTTACATGGGATTGCCCGATTCAATCCACAGTAGGGCTCATGTGCCTTTTTTAGCTGCATGCATCCAGCTTAAGTGTATAAATTTCTGCCATTGTAACACCAGGATGAAATAAAATTCACCAGCTGATAATATTTCCTGCACAGAAAATAATTTCATTTAAATTAAATTAAAAAATTAAATGCCTCTGTAATAGTGCTGCTTCCCTGAACTAATTTGCTCCCCCTTCCAATGGCTCGATGATGTGTGTTGGGTTTTGTGTCTTCAGTGTTTTTGGTTTAGTGTTAAAATTATCGTTTTAATGCCCAGTTTTGATGTTATTACTGTTCCATTATTGTGATATGTTGTACTTTCATTATGGAGCTCTGTAAGCTGCCTTGGGCATTTGCTTTGGCATGGAAAAGTTTCGATATAAATTTTCCAGCTAAATAAAGGCTGCAGTCCTATCAACATTTTCCTGAGAGTAAGCCCCATTGAACACAATAGGACTTATTGTGTTCAATAATAAGTAAATTCTGAGTAGACACGCATAGGTTGTGCCCGAAGTCTGATAAGGCTGAAGGCCAGTGGTTTCCAAACTGTACGTCAGGACCCACTGGTGAGTCACAAGCTGATTTTTGTTGGGTTGCCAAAGGGTTATGGAAAGATCAGATAACTGATTTCCTGAAGCCCTGGGGCTATTCAAAAATCAGATACTGTAGCTGCTAATTACCCTGCAAAGAGCTCAGCTCCTGCAGTTTGCAAGATAGCTGCTACCTGCCCTGCTACCCACACTTTCCTGAGAGTAAGCCCATTGACCAGTGGGGCTTACTTCTGAGTAGACATGCTTAGGATTGCGCTCTCAGTTCTTGCAGTTGCTATAAATATAGGGCAGTGATTTTCAACCTTTTTTGTCTCATGGCATACTGATGAGGTACTAAAACTGCCAAGGCACACCATCCGTTTCTTGACATTGACAAGGCACACCATACTGTTGGTGGGGTGACTCACATCCCCAATGGCCCCTATTAATAAATGACCTTCCTCAAAACTCCCCCCCCCCCCGGCACACCAGACCAGTGCCAGGGCACAGTGGTTGAAAATGGCTGTTATAGGGAGATAAATGTTTCAGGGTCTTTTTTTCTGGTTATTACTATATAAATAAATAAAATATTTCTTTCTAGATCTTTTTTTTAAAGTCTGATAAACCTAGGTGGGTCCAGATAGTGTGTCATTTTAAAAAAGTGGGTTCCAGTTCTAAAAAGTTTGGGAACCACTACTGAAGGTGACAACTTTGGCCTAAAGCACTAGTTCTCAAACTGTGGTCCATGGACCACAGGTGGTCCGCGAGACCCTGAGAAGTGGTCTGCGAGGTCTGGGGAAAAAAATCACCTTTGATCACTTCCAGTGTCTCACCAAGCAAGCAATCTCCCATGGACCACCAATGAGGGCGGAGAATGGACTGCCCACAGCCATAACCACTGTGGGGGGGGGGGTTGTCCATTCTGTGTCCTCTCTGATAGTCGGTGGGGGAGCGTTGTTGGGGACAGTTCCCCGGAGTGGGTGGAGATGGCCACGTGTGGTCCACCAGGATTCCAATTTTTGCCCCAGTGGCCTGCGGGTTCCTAAAGGTTGGCAACCCCGGGCCAAAGGATGCTGGGGAGGGCGGGGCGCCACGTGCAGGGTCTAGTCGTGTCTCTGCAAGGGGGCAGCGCCTCTCCGGGGTTCCGCCCTTCCCGGGCTGGATTGCAACGGACCCATTGGCTGAAGAGGGCTACTTAAGGTCCCTTGCAAAGGAGGCGCGTAAGCTGGGCTTTCTGTAAGGGTGGGTATATGTGCATGCGCGGGGGGGGGGGGAGATTGGGCTAGGCTGGGCTGGGCTGGGCTTCAGTTGGGCTGGGCTGGGCTGGGTTAGGCTAGGCTGGGCTGTGGTTCAGTTGGGCTAGGCTGGGCTGGGCTGGGCTGGGCTTCAGTTGGGCTGGGCTGGGTTAGGCTAGGCTGGGCTGTGGTTCAGTTGGGCTGGGCTGGGGGAGCTGCCTGGCGTCTGCCGGCTAAGCTCACAGCGCTGTTCTCTTTCCCTGCAGACTTCCCCGCTTGTGCAGTTGGCGGCAACCCAGCAGCGGCAGCAGGAGGGAGGGACCCAGCCCAGGGTTGGTTGGCTGGTCTGTCTGCCCGCTCCCTGCAGCCAGGAGGAGGCGGGGCGGCGACGACCTCACCATGAGCACGCAGGCGCGGGGCCAGGCAGCTCGCAGCGACGGCCGCGAGGAGCAGAGCCCCGGCTTGCAAGCTCAGCAGCAGCAGCAGCCCCGTTCCCCGGCCCGCGGCGCCCCCGAGCAGCAGCAGCCGCAGCCGCAGCCGGACTCCGCAGCAGCAGCCATGCCGGTGACGGAGAAGGACCTGGCGGAGGACGCGCCCTGGAAGCGCATCCAGCAGAACACTTTCACCCGCTGGTGCAACGAGCACCTCCGCTGCGTGAACAAGCGCATCGGCAACCTGCAGTTCGACCTGAGCGACGGGCTGCGGCTCATCGCCCTGCTGGAGGTGCTCAGCCAGAAGCGCATGTACCGCAAGTACCACCAGCGACCCACCTTCCGCCAGATGCAGCTGGAGAACGTCTCCGTGGCGCTCGAGTTCCTGGAGAGGGAGAACATCAAGCTGGTCTCCATCGGTGAGCGAGCAGCGCTGCAGACCTGCGCGCGCTTTCCCGAGAGTAGACCCGTGCAAGGCGGCACGGCGGGCTTCTGAGCAGCCGAGCCGAGGGTGCTGCTCTGAGTGGGTGAACCCGGTGCCCTCCCCCTGCCCTGCCCTGCCCGGAGACGTTGGGCAGGGAGTGGGCGGGCGTGGGGAGCAAGCCTCCCAGTCTGTGTGTGGCCGCCAGACGCTTGTACTCTCTCCCCTCTCCAGGCGCCCGTTCCGCCCCCCACAGCCAGGGCACGCAAGCCTCCTTGGCACCGCTCTTGGGGCACCTCTCGCTTCCCTGGACTGGTGTTTGCTGCTGCCCCTGAGCTGGGGGTGCCAGGGTTCCTTGCCACTTCATTTGTGGGCAGGGGGGTGGGCGTGCCAGGTAGTGGCCCTGCTGCCTCCCCAGTGGGCGTCTGAGGGCAGGGCCGCTGAGTGGGTGCTCTTCCCCTGGCCACAGCAGGCTGCTGAGCCTGTTTCTGAGGGTAGAGAGAGCCCATGTGGGGCAGCTGGGTGAGGTTGTGGGGAGGAGCCTCTACTGACACTCCTAGGTGGATACCTGGTGGCTCTGGCGCGCCCACCAGGCTATCTTTGAAAGGGCAGACACCATTTTCTTGGCCACAGGAAGCTGCTATGCTCCCAGGGTTGTCAGTGGGAAACCATGTGTATGCGCCAATGGAGGATAAAATCTCTTCTCCAGGGGATAAGGTGCTCATGCTTTGGATAGCTGTATACACCCTCTTCCATCCCCCTCCCTCCACCCTGTCAATTTGGGCCTTCCACCCAGCAGCAATGATTCCACCCAGCAATTTTTGGCCAGCACTGACTGTGGCTGGGCCCTGACCCAATCCCAGGAAAGTGAAGAAATGGCTGGCGGTGTTCAGACAGGATTTCCTGAGGTGCCTCCCTCCCAGCAGGTAGAGCCACTTCCTTTAGCTGCAGGAGTTTGGCTTCTGTGCTAGAGGCTTGTTATGAAGGGTTTGCCCTGTGAAAGGTCCAGCCTCAGATTCTGAGAGGAACCTTTCAGTGCTGGCCTGAGTTCCAGGGAGAAGTAGGCATCTGGCTCATCTTGGTGTCAGCTTGAAGTGAAAAAACGATGTGGGTTTCTAACCCATTAGTGGTAGTAGCTCAAAAGACATCTGTCAGAAAGGCACCCTCTCTCCTCACCTTCTACTAAGAAGGTGTGGTGGCCAAAGCGAATTGGGGCTTTTGGGGGGTTGTGCTGTTTAGGAATTGGCCAAAGCAGATGTGTTGGTAACTTCTTTTTAATGTTGCTTAATTTAATAAGCACTCAAAAGTGACTTCTAACCTGTGTCTAAGGGCCAGACTATACGTTCAACCAAAACACACATTACACTGCTCCTTCCCTTAAGAAAGCACATGGAGTGCAACAAAACCATGGGGGGAGTGACTACTTTTCTCTGCTATTGTCATGATTGAGATTGTTCCCCCTGCATGTTTCTGGAAGAAAAAAGGTGAAGTCAGTGGTACTCCTGCCTCTTTCCCAAGCTGTTTTGCTGTTTATTGTATGAATGCACCTACCCCAGAAGCTGAAAATGGGTGTTGCATGAAATGGTGGTTCTGCTGGTATTTCTATTTTGATGTTTAGTATTTGCCATTTGAGGCCTCTCCCGGCACTGAACTCCCCCCTACTAATTCATCAGAGCAGGGCCTCTGAGAGGAATTTTATCAGGGGGTACAATATTTCTTTTGGGCCCCTTTACAAAGCGGGAAGGGTGAAACTGAGCAGGGGAGGGTGGTGCTAGGTCAGCAGAATGGAAGTAGGGAAGGGCAAAATAGGGTGGGGAGAGGGTAGATGCAGCTGGAAAAGTCATTGGAAAAGGGGGGGGCAGCTGAAAGCCTAGATCTACCTACCCATGTGGCACCAGCAGCTAGATACAGTAATATGGAAAACCAAACACACTCTTTAAGTTTTTCTAAAATCTTAAGTATAGAAAATCATGTAGAAAATTAGTATCATATTTAAACTCGCACTGGAATAGAAAGTGTACTGTGAGTACCAAAACTTGCTTCTGCAGCAGCTTTAGTCTTACATCTGTGTCCCTGAGTGCCTATACACTCATGGCAAGCAGATTCACAAGCTGAAGAGCTACTGCAGCAGTCCAGTTTCCTCCCAGATTTGACACTGTGTTAAGGAGTGTCATGAATCCATTCCTTGGCCTAGCATATGACTGCAGCCACACACTTGTGGTAGTGTCCCCAGCATCCTGTGTGGGCAACAAGTTGAACAGATAGGAAAATAAGATCCCAGGAAATTTCTGGGCCCTCTCCCTTGGCTCCAGGGTCTGGGTACAAATTGCCCCCTTTACCCCTTCTCCTAGGCCCTGCATCAGAGCATCTTTTATATTTTCATTGTTGTAATGCTGTTGTCTTTGTAACACAAGAGGAGTGGCACACTCCTTGACTATTGCTTTAGCAGCAGCAGCAGCAGCAGTTGCTTTCCTGGCGTAATGGGGGCAAACTTCAAACAATATTAGGCTACTTGTATCTGCCCAGACTATTTCATCTGTCATTTCATACTTATTTACTGTAAATAGTAGATTGGAGTCCTGGTAACTGTCACTTTGCTTAAACCATTTCTGCCCAATGTTGCATATATGCAACAGGGATCAAATGTGTACACCTGTGGGATGGGCAGAAATGGGTTAAATGGGTTACTTTGAAATCTAATGCTAAGAATCTCCAAAAACTTGCATTTGTGTATGGCAATCAAAACTTGGGCTTTAATCTGCCATGTATTGCCTTGCATTGAAAACTGCATTTTGCTAACTGGAGTATAAATTTGGTGATAATTGAGCCAGAGAAGGGATAAAATATTTTACTGCAGTGAATTATTGACTTTAATAGTCTCTTGATCGTGCTTTTGAAATGCTAATGTTAGCTGAACTTGGCATAACATGATGCATTTTGATTACAGTAATGTTACTGTATAAAGAGTTGGATTGAATTTGAGAATGGGTACTATATAGTTCTGCTTATTGGCCATATTTCTAGTATTGACTTTTTACTCTCTCTTGGACAATGTCCACACTTGTAAACTGCAGAATAACTGCTTTGCAGAATAACTGCTTTCCATATTAGAACAGTGAATATATTGTGCTAAGAAGCACTGTACAAGTAGCAGGAGGAAGTTTCCAGCAGTAATGTATAAAGGGTGTGCCGGACAGTGTTTATGAAGGCTAAACAGATGCCTCCTAGACATCGATAGGTACTAACCTGTGCTCTTATTTTATACGATAGTTTGTCTTTGTGGATACAATGAATTGGTATGATTCTAAAATCCTGAAACAATGTTCTACTCTGGTGGCTCTGAAAATATGGATTCAGGAAGCTATGCTTGATAGCTCTTCAACTGCTGAGATACTGTACAATCCTACTGGAGACTTGGCAGAAACATGGATGCCTTGGCTACCAATCGCCTCTCTGAAATAGTGCTCAAATGGGATAACACCTAGCAGTAAGAAAAGGAAGATTAATGAGACTTGCTGCTGGTTAAGTTTGCGTAGGGTTACATAAGGCTTCTTGCACACTTTCCCAAGCTCACTTCTCTTTCCGTTTGCAGTACTCTGCTGGATGAGTTGTTGGAACTTCAGTGGTCCTCCAAATTGGGGAAGACATTTATCCCTGGTATGCAGTATTGGTAGATCTTATCAAACATAGCCACACATTATTCAGAGCTCCAGGCTGAATCCAAAAGCAGTCTGATCCCTAGAGCAAGGGAAAAAAAGGTTTGGCTGAAACTCAATTAACTAGCCTGTAGCCTGAGGCAGAACATCCCAGAGGATGCTTGTCCAACCTGTTCTTGAACTCTTGAATGAGTGGGAAGGAACTTGTGCCTCTCCAAGCAACTGCTTTCAGCTTCCATTTTAAGGACTGTAGATAGATGAATAGTGTGCAATATTGGTAAAGATTGGCAATATCAGATTCTAATGACTTTTCACGAAAAATGGAAATATGTACTTTTGGTAGGATTTTTGGATAGTGCTTCTGCAGACCAAGAACCCCAGATGTCAAACAGTTTTGACTAGTCAAAAGTTTTCTGTTGTACACATGCACAGTCTTTAAAAGGTAAATAGAACCCAGAAAGTAGTTATGAGAGCACATGGTGTAACACTATTCAAGCTGAGCAAGTCTTGGCCTGATCCACACTTGTACAGACCCATGTGAACTACTCTCCCTGTCTGGGGGGGGGAATATGGGACAGAAGTTTAATACACTGTGAGAATGAAGGCACCTCCTAAAAGTCTTTAACATTTGTTAATAGTAAATCTTCTTCATAGCCAGGATCTTGCTGTGTGCTCAAAATCAGCAGCCAGGTAAGTAGCATAAGTGGTATGTTAACAAGTAAAGGAAAATAAAACTAATACCTGCCTGTGGGAGCTAAAATCAAACTTTTGAACAATTGTTACCCTGTTTGGTGGAAGTCTGTCTGAATTTTAACTAGGGAAGTAACTTCAGTTCTCTCTGCAGTTGTGTCTCTGGAGTATAGAACTATGCTGTTATGAGCAAAACGTGACCTTGAATTAGAGACCTGAAGCATAACTACAGAGACGTTGTGTCTGTGTAAATAGACTTGAGGCTTCAAGGAAAAGTATAAGAGAAGGAATGTTGGTTCTCAGTATGTAACCCATATGTTTTGAAGCAGGGAAACCTTGCTGAGCTCTGAATCAGTCTCCTTGTGGGAAAAATACCTTTGACAGCTGCTGCAAACTTGCTTTTCCAGAATTACTTCACTCTGCTGTCTTTTTTCAGTTTAAATATTAACAGCAACATATTGTGCGGCGTTCCAATTGAAATTACAATAGCAATCATGTATACTCTCAAACTAATGTTTGGGTGCACCTAGTTCCTTGCAGTAACTTTACAAGTGGGTGGCTGGTGGAAGAGCCACCAAACAAGGCCCATCACGTTCCATCTTGCACTTGGGAGATGGTGGGTGCTACACTGCTTACTCACTGCAGGAAGAAGTTCAGAGATATCTGGCTATCCTGGGTAGGCTTCAAATAAGGGAGAATGCCTTGAACCCCCATATTCAGGTTGTGGGTGTCTGCTGTTACAACTGGTGACTTGTTGTAGCAAGTGTAGGTAGCACTTGTAGCAAGGTGTAGGTTGCCCAAAGGAGTCAAAGCTTTTGTGAGTCAAGACTATCCAGTGCCACTGCCCTGTTAATCACAGTATTGGGACTAGTGGTCCAAGGATGAAGTTTGTCCTTGCAATCTCTCTGGCTTTAAATTAGGCCCTTCACTAGCCACATTAAACAGACTTGTTGGCCACAAGGCTTGTTTCTCCCTTCTTGGGCACTCTGTTATCACCCTGAGATGGACCTACTTGTCATGGAAGGCACTCTGTAGCCAGCTATAACTCCTTGTCAAGTGGGAGAGAACTTTGAAATCTGAGTATGCAAAGAGGGTTGCTGTAAGCATGCAACTGCCCCTCAGTTTCAACTGTCAGCCCAAGTCCTGTTGTCACAGAAAACGGAGGGGTCTCATACTAATATTAGTCAGACTTGCTCTGTAAATTAAAATTATATTTGATATTTTTTTTGAAGTCTTAAGTGTAATAAACATACCAGAGACTGACTCTGGTCCAACTACTTAGATTAGAACTAGACTCCTGAACATAATGGGAAAATACTGTTCAGTGGAGAATAGTTTTAGTCATTTCAGGTGTCAGTGTATCAAGAATAGACATTCTTTCATTGTATGACTGGCACTCTGTTCTTGTGGTAGCTCTTGGACAAAATTTCCCAAACTAACCATACTTGGTTAGTAGAGCATTGCCCTAGACATGGAAGAACTTGCTCTTTGTACAGTGGTGTGTGCCTAGATATGCAATGAGCCACTTTGATACTTAAAAGGTGCTTCAGTCAACAAGACATATTAACTATCTCTAGCTTTTTGTTGGAAGTTACACCTGTGTATATTGGCAGTTCTAGTCAGCTAATGACTAGCTATCAAACTTAATAACTGATATTTTACTGAATTGTTTTATTTGGTTGCCCCTAAGCAAACTAGTGTCTAGTCTTCTGCTTCTGCTCAGAATTGGATCAGATGGCTCTTCAGTGGGAGCTACTGAAGTGGGAAGTCATCCAAACATGTTCAATGCATGAGACGGTGACTCCTAAAGTACAGGTTACGGTGTGACTTGTTCAGTGTGCACAGCCAGTTTTTTAAATATGGGAACTCTTTTCTGCTGTAAACCTGGCTAGCTTTTCATGAGCAGTAAAAATGCCGGTTGGCTGTTCTAACATTCTGCATGCATTGCTCATGCAGGCAATTGCGTTGCCACAGATGACCCAGACTTCTGGGTCTGGTAATTAAAGTAGCAACAAAAAAGCACCTTCTGCCCTGATTGTAGTAGTTTGCTGGAGGAAAGCTGGGTTGTACTTTGCTTTATTGACAAAGCAAACCTGGAACAAAATGTGTCTGTGAGCAGAAGTTGGTAAGTATCCTGTGTTGGTCTATAATCAGTGGGATATAATACCCCACTTTTTCTCTTGCAGGGAATCATGAGAGACACTGTGCTGATTTGCACAAACTTCAAAAGTTTTGTGATAATAAACCATTAAAATAAATACAATACCATCAAGACACAGCACAGTAACAAAACTAAATGCATCTAGCAGTATTAAACCACAAATAAT
This sequence comes from Tiliqua scincoides, assembly GCF_035046505.1. Classification (NCBI taxonomy): domain Eukaryota; kingdom Metazoa; phylum Chordata; class Lepidosauria; order Squamata; family Scincidae; genus Tiliqua; species Tiliqua scincoides. The sequence continues at coordinate 220,446,968 of NC_089822.1, forward strand.
GTAGTAAAACCAAAAGATGACCTCCAAATGTGAAGGAAAATGAGTCTTCAGTTACTGCTGGAATCCTGGCTTAGATTGAAGCATGGTCAAGCAGTTAGTTTCTTTGTGGTGCAGTTTCCCAGATAAGTGTCCTGTGTGGAAGTCAACAGTCACTTCCTGGCTGACCAGATCTTGGCCTGTAGTACATGGTGGTTCAAAAAGCAGCTGCTGGTATCAAAAGGTAGGCTGCTTTCTTAAAAGGAAAAAGCACCTGTCGCACCTGTGCTGACTGAGTAAAGAATGAATCAGTTTAACAGGAACACTGATAAGAAGCAGTTGGGTGGTGACTCTGTGCCAAGCCCAGTTCACATTTGGGCTTTGGGTTGTTCAACTCTGGAACAGTTGTGCTATTATCAGTGGCTCACCAGGGTGTGAGTGTGCTAATTGACTTGTAATTAGTAATGCTATTGAAGCAACTTCAGTTTTCGTGTTGCTGCTCAAGGGACCAACCTGTACTTTGGAATATGGGTGGAGTGGCCCAACTGAAATGTTTGTTTGTGCGGTTCTCTAGTGAACAGATGTAGTAATTTTTAAATAGAGGAGGTGGTTCCACTGTTAATGACCACACCCCATATTTATATATACTCAATTACCTAAAACATTGAAGCTCTTTAATGTGGCAAAAAAATTGACTGTTTCAACTAGGTAGAATAGACATGTGTATGCCTTCTAGTCTATGCAACAGTCACACAGTACTTCCTTATACGCACAGAATGGGTTTCCTCAGGTCAGTGGAGGACATTTCCTCTTGCCACTTGCATCATACCCAGGTTGAGACATGAAAGTGTCATAAAGCTGTGCTTCCCTAGCCAGAGGTATGCAGGTTAATTCACTTTGACTGTTATCATAAACCCTGTTCTGGTCAGAGTGAAGGGTAGCTGCTGTCACAATCTGCTAACCTGAGAAAATTCAAGCTAGTGCAAACCTAAAACACATGCCTAGTTGTATTTGGTTGGGTGTCTGAATGTATGAGCTGCCCTATATGGAATCGGACCTTGGTCCACCCAGTCCAACTGCCACTTTTCTAAATGGCAGTAGCTTGCAATGATCTTTCTCAGTCCTGCAACCTGAGATCTTCAGCTAGCAATCCCAAGGATTGAATTTGGGATCTCTGTTATGCAGTCGTTTTTTGAGCTAAGGGACAAATAGTGACTGCAGTAGGTTATTTGCTGTTCATTTCTCTTTACTTATGTTTTTCAGTTATACAAAAGTTCAGGAGTTACAGCCAAATGGCAGTCATATATTGTCCTTTTCCAAATTTTGGCTAGAACTCTAATATTGAACCAATGAGGATAGACTGCAACTATGCCTTGGTACATAATTACATTTTTCCTCCCTGGGGGTAGGGACTAGTGTCTTGTATAATAATGGAAACACATTGCCTATACCCTGTTTGAGATTATCATTGGAATATGTGAAGTCTTGGTTACTAAAATAGAGTTAATGAGCCTTGCTGTTTTGGATCGGACCAGCCATCTGCAACAAGAATAGAACACTGAGACTTGAAGGTAACTTAGCCTGATGAGCGTTGCTTTCCTGATAGCTGAAACCCTATCTAGTCTAACCTAGTCCATATGATTTTAGGCCTAAGCATGGTTCATGGATACAAGCGTGTATTACTAATTAGAGGGTAAGTGGTTGAGAGAATAAAGTAAATTTCTATTTGTCCCTTATGTTGAAGTGATACTCAAGGCTTGATGAGCTGTTACAGTGAAGAAAAGCCATTAGAAAGTAGCAAGAATGTACTAGAAGTTTCTTATTGGGGAAGAAGTCAAGTAAAAATGGCTGTTGGGGTTTAGGAACATGCTGTTGAATGGAACGTAGAGAAATAATGACTATCTTTTGGCCGAGAGAAAAATCAAATACAGAACCTCATTTCCAATATGGTATATCTCCTTGCTTTACATTAAACTTTCACTTGCCCTGTACACAGATGGTTTTTCTTGGTGTGAAGAAATGTCTGAGAAAAATCAAAATAACATTACTGTACCTCAGCGGATACAATACAATGCATGAGAATATTTGTTGCATATTGAATGACTTCTGATAGTACTTGATTTGCTGTTTTTTGTTTGCCCTGGAGAACTAGAAATGGAACTGTTTCACAATAGTCAACATACAGTAACCGCAATAGCTCAAAGTTGGGTTCAGATTTACGTTTAAACTGACTTTGCTATTGGAAATTCAGAGAGCTTACCACTTAGGCAAATACTATTTGCTGCAGCTTGCCTGATAGGGCACCCTGAATAATATTACTGTTGAAAAGAACGTTAGATGGATTAAGTGCTTCCCTGCAAAAAGTCCCCTCTGTAGAGAGTACAAATGTCTGGAGATTATCATAATGAAAATTGTGCTTCAAGATACAACTCAGCAGTTTGCTGTTGGGACAATGTTGCAGCAGATAGCAAACTTGACTGGAAGTGACATCATCAAGCAAGAAAATTTTTAACAATTCTAGGGTGTAAGCCTATCCACGCTTATCCAGGAGTAAGTCCCATTGACTATCATTGTTGAAAGCATATACATAGTAACCTGTTCAGAGTACAGGTCTGTAACATTTCTGCAGCTGCAGTCACATACCATGTCAGCATCAAGTCTAATATATTAAAAATAAACTATTGAAATGAATGGGGTCCCTCGAAATTGGCTCGCGACCCACCTAGTGGATCGCGACCCACAGTTTGAGAAACATTGCTCTAGAGACAAGGTTTGGTGATTGTGCCTGATGACTAAATTTTTAAACGGTTGAAACTCCCTTAATTTCCTTATAATTACACTACCCATAATTAAACTTGACTCCTGCGTAAATTTGTTGATATTCTTCTTTTATTGTTAGTTCACCTTTGTAGGCCACATCATTACTCTGACGTATTGGTGTTATAAAATCAGTGAAGATAAAATGGGTGTGTAGGAATCCTGTATTGCCCAGTTCATACTGAGATTTCTACACCCACTAACTGAAATGCTGTTCCCTTTGCCTACCATTTATGATGGCATGATGTTGCAATTCATGTTTGCATTTGGTTGCCCAGGCATCTAAAAGTGTGCTGGTGACTTAGGACTGAAATTTCTCTTCTGTACTTGCAAACAGGTTGGTCTATCCCTAGCGTAAGCACAGTTGACACTGCATAATAAGGGCACACAATATAAAGAGAGCACATGGGGACTAAATAGCTTCCAAATGAAATGTTGGTTCTTTGGCTTATTTGTCTTTATTCTGAAGTGTTTTATTTTAAGCAGCAAAGAAATGCATTTGGATTTTATAGACTTGGAGTCTAGATGATTACTTTAATGCTGCCAGAAAAGAGTGAACCCTTGGCTGTATAAGCCTGTCATCTGTACTTAATTGCATCTTTTAATCTGGGGAGGGATATTGGCAACATTACATTCATCAAGTGAAATATCCTTCTGAAGGATGCTGGGGCCTGGCATAACTTTGGGGGCTGTTGAACTATTCTCATGGAAATGAGACATAGGCTCTTGTGTGTGAACCAGTTAGGCTGGCTGAATGGAATTGTACCCAGTTGATGTTGGCAAATAGTCAGTTCTCATTATCTGCTAGGGTTAGGTTCCTGGAAAGGAGTGGATACTGAATCATTGAACCTATGGGGAAAATGGGTTTAGATTCTAGGGGACTCTCTTGAGCATACACTAACTTTATGAACTGGAATCTTGAAGTCTATGTGGCTGGGTGATAGCAAGGGCTCATCAACATTTCTGATGCTTCCTCCTCCGTGCTGACTATCCCTTGTCTTGAAGGTTGCTGACCCAACATGCACAGTTCAGCAGCGGGGAGGGAGTTGCTTCACCCTTTCTCCTCCTCCACGTAACTCTTGGCTCCTTCCGTGGGCTTGCTCCAGCCTCAGAGCAGCTCTCAGGTGCTTGATGCAATCTAGAGACTTCACATCATTGCCAAGGTTGAGATGGTTCAGCTGGAGACCCTGAGATGGAGCCAAGTCTGGAAGCAGGCACAAATGTGTCCAACAATTCTCCACAGGCCAGTACCAATTTGACATGGTCCAGACAACTTTTTAAAAATGAATACATTTGGCTCGACTCTATTACCACAACCACCTCTCGTATTGGCTGTACAGGTGTGTGCCTCTTTGACCTTCCAGCTTACGCCGGGATTGCATAACTGATGAACATGTGTGGTTATGTGGTTGTCAGGGGAGGTGCACATCCCAACCCACTGAAAGTGAGGGGAGCTCTGCTCCATCCCTTCCGGAGGCTTGTCTGAGCCTCCCAGAGGCAGCACATGTCTGCGTGCTGCCTCTGCAAGGCTCAAACTGAGGGAAATTGCATCTCTATTGTGAGTCCTGGTTCCTCCTGAAATCAGAAGTTGCACAAGAGACACGATTTCCCTCAGTCTGAGCTCTGCAGAGGCAGCAAGCAGATGTGCGCTGCCTCTGAGAAGCTCAAATGACAAACCAGAGGAGAGGGGAGCGGAGCATCCGCTTCCCTGCAGAGGTCCAGGTTGCATCAAGCACCGCTTGAGGACAGGGGTCAGGTCCTGATCATTGTTAAGTGGCGCATGACTATATACTAAAGGTGTCTCTTCCTGTTTTCCCTGCATTGTGCCAGCGCCGCCTTTTGCCTGTGAGGAGGCCACTGTCTCTTCCCTTCCTCCCACAAACTGGATCACCCCTGCTTGTAGCTGCACCAAGCCCCACCCCACCAAGTCCACTAGCACATATTCATGCATAACAGGAAAAGAATTACAGTTAATGAAAGGTAGGTGGCAATTCTGCCCTTCACAAATAAGCAAATGCACGTATAGTGAATTTGTGTGTAAAGTGAACTACCTGGTTTGAATGAAATTTGTCTTCTTCCTACTTCATGATAGGAGGCTGGGGGGCCTTTCCCAGGGTATATTTTTGGATTTGTATTTCGTTTTGGCAGGAAGCTCTTCACATCTTAAAGTGGCATGTGTGACAGCAAGTTCTAGTGGAGACTCTTTACATTGGCCCCACAAACCCTTGGGTGAGGCAAACATGGTCTGTGGGCTGACAGTAGCCTCCATGAGCAAACAAATTAAGGGACCTTTATGTCAACATTAATCTCTCACGTAGAAGCTTAATGGTGTAAACGTAGTCATCCCTTGTACTTGACCTGTTATGGTGTGATGTCCACTTTGATGAACAGGTGGAAACAAAAGCTAAATTTGTTAGAATTGGAAAACTGCTGGTAGCAACCCTTGAAACAATCTGACTCTTAACTGAAGACCACTCTGACATTGCTTGCATCCTTCAGTCTCGGAAGACTATGGTATCACGCTCTGAATGGTGGCTCTAGAACAGTGCCCTCTCCAGTGCACGAAGCCTGGGTAAAGTAGGTATGGAGGATAGGCTGTTACCCATGCAGCAAATCCCGCCTCTCCATGTTGCTGAAATGGTCCAATGGAAAGGCAGAAGCCAATACGGTTGGGTCCAGCGGTATTGCAGGAGTTGCCAGAACATGACTGTGTTCAGCCATAACTGCCTCAGGGACTCCGGCTCCGGATTTTGCCTCGAGGTTGACTCCTGAAGCCTTTTCCATAACTGGATGTAGCCACAAGGCAGTGGAGGTTTGGGATCAGAGTTTTCCTTCTCTCAGATGAGCTGCCTTCCCAGGCTGACGAGTCCCATCTACCCGGTGGCTGTTTGGTCGCCTCTTACAACAATTACAGCCAAACTGAGGGCCTATTTTTATCCCCCAGCCCCTAGGGTGCTCTCTGTCATAGTTAATGTTAATAGTGCCCTGAATGTGGAATATAATTTAACTACAGTAGAACCTCTTTAGTTGACCACCCTAGGGACAGGAGGAAATTGGTCAACATAGGGAGGCGGTCAACATACGGGGAAAAAAGGCATTTAAATATTATCATGTTTAGCTCCCAGGACAACAAATGCAAGGCCAAGTTATTAAATAGATTGGATTTTTTAAAAGTTTTATTGCAAATATCAATGAGAATTGATCCTCTTGTGACGCTTACTATTTATATCATCTATATCTATATCAAGAGACAGAGAATAAACAACCCACAATCAGTGTTTAAAAACCCCCCTGAAAATTCATAAGCTTAAAGAAAATTGTAAGTTAAAAAAATACTTGGTTTCATAGCAGACAGGCAGACCAATGCTATCCCTTGCCAGCCCATAGCATGTAGCATGTTACATAGCCCCAACAGCTAAAAAAAACAACACTTTTTTACTTAGGCTGCCTGGCTTCCACTGGGTGTCCTCAGATTCACTAAATACCCGAAGGTGTTTGATATGGTCGAAGTGGTCAAGATACAACTTACGGAGGTGGTCAATATAGAGAGGTTGGTCTCCCATAGTGTATATGTAGTGTCTGTCCATACTGTGAAAATTAGGTCAACTTAAGGAGGTGGTCAATATAGAGAGGTGGTCAACTTTGGAGGTTCTACTGCAGTTGGAAAAAGTGGCAGAAATACAAGTTAAGATTGTGTAATAACTAGGAGAGATCTGCCTAGTTTGTACCACAAACCTCTTTGCCGTTATCAACCAAGTGCAGCAGTGTGAGACTGCTTCCAGGTTGAAGAAGAGAGCTTGGGTGACAAAAACAAATAGGTAGAGAAGTTGACAATTCTTCAGCAGTAATATCTCTGGTAGCTAAGAACAGTGACTGTTCCCAAAGCATGGAGGATTATGATTTGAGACTGTTAACTAAATTGTTTGAGTTACTTAGAGGCAGGGAGAGTCCCTATACTGCGGGTGTCAGCATAAGGCCTGCAGACCAGATGCGCCCCCAATCCACAGTGGCATACCTAGGGAATCAGCAGGTGCAAGTGCTCCTGGGAGCCACGGTAGGGGGTGGCATCCCCATCCATGCAGCCCTGAGGGCGCCCGCACCCTCCCTGTCCGGAGGCATTCTGAGAGCTGGAGAGGCTGGCGTGTAGCCTTCCCAACCCTTAGAAGGACTTCTGAGGGCCTTAAAACATAATTTCTGGTTATCTTTGAAAAACCAGAAGTGTTTTAAGGCCTTCTGGAGGCCTTAGACCTCCAGAGGTCATGCAATGGGGGCACTTCCAGGCTCACCCCAGATGGCACAGTGGCCAGGACCACCATTGCCCCAAAAAGCTCTTTATCTGGTTCCCATTTTACTATGTACAAATTGATGGTAAGGCCACACCTGGAGTGTTGTGTCCAATTCTGGTTGCCGCATCTCAGAAAGGATATTGTGGAAAAGGTGCAAAAGAGAGCAACCAGACTGATTACTGGGCTGGGGCACCTCCCTTATGAGGAAAGGCTACAGCATTTGTGGCTCTTCAGTCTAGAAAAAAGGTGCCTGAGGGGGGACGTGATTGAGGCATACAAAACTATGCAGGGGGTGGATAGAGAGATGTTCTTCTCCTTCTTGCACAGCACCAGAACCAGGAGTCATCCTCTAAAATTTAGTGTTGGGAGAGTTAGGATAGACAAAAGAAAATATTCCTTTACCCAGTGTATAGTTTGTGGAACTCCTTGCCACAGGATGTGGTGATGGCATGCTTTTAAAGGGGGATTGGACAAATTTCTGAAGGAGAAGTTCATTACGGGTTACAAGCCATGATGTGTAATGTGCAACCTCCTGATTTTAGAACTGGGTTGCCTCAGAATGCCAGATGCAAGGGAGGCCACCAGGATGCAGGTCTTTTGTTGTCTTGTGTGCTCCCTGATGCATTTGGTGGGCCACTGTGAGATACAGGAAGCTGGACTAGCTGGGCCTGATCCTAGCGGTAGCCTGATCCAGCATGTGTTATGGGAGGAAAGTTGGAAGGAGGCCTCAGAAGGCAAGGGACAATCCAAGAGGGGTGAGAGGGAGATGTTACTGAAGCACTGGGAGAACCCAGTTATCACATGGGCCACCCTTTCAGTAGCACCTCTTCTTCTGAGGTTATTTCACAGACCACCTCTTAGCTGCTGAGCTGCAAAATGATGCTGCTGGAGAAACAGTGCTGCTGAATGGATGGCCCATGTGATAATTGGGCTCTCATACCTTGAAACTGTGAGCAAAATTTGCACACTTTCTCTTATGTCATTTGCAGCTAATGAATTTCTGTGAAACCAAATTGTTTGTACCAAATTGGCTTGGTAATGAGAGCTTCCCAGACTCTTGGCTGTCTAATCCAAAGGATCATCAGTGAATATGAAGGTTTTAGCTGGAACTTCAACTTCACACAGGTGCAGATAACATCTAGTCCCTGTCGGTTACATGCTTTGGAAAGTGGTGAAACATGTTCAGTTTTCTTAAATGAGATGTAAACAAATATTTTGTTGCCTGGATAAAAACTTCCACTTGGGCAGAAACTGGAAGTAAATGCATGTTTACAAGTTTGGGTTATAAAAGATCCCTTCTCTAAAGGTGCTTATCAACATTAACTGAAAGGCAGGCAAGCAGGTTTTGTATTTTTGTATAACAAGGCTGCCAGCTGTTAAGGGAAACAGCTGGATTTCCTCTAACTTTAGTTGATAAGCCAGAAGAATAACAGGATGATTCTGCAACAGTATGCAAAATACGAAGGAGTGTTGAGTAGTTGTATGCGGGTGAGGATAGTAATTGAGGTGTCCAAAAGAATGTCGAACGCACAGCTAATTGTGAAAGTTCTTCCTTTCCCTGCCTGCTTTGATGCATCTCTTTTTCAAAAGAAGTTTGTATCATTTCCTTTCACATGTATCTTGGCTCATAGTTTAATATGGTGGTGACAGCAGAAGTGACTGAAGTGGACCACCACTGTGGCTTAGTTGACTTGCAGCATGAATTGAAGTTTCTTGGGTTTCTGGAGATGCCAGTGTAATTGGCTTCAAACTCTACAAAGCTTCTAAAAGAGGGTACCACATTTTGAAGAAGCAGCTGAAATAGTGGGTGCCTATTACAGTACACAGATCTAAAGAGATGTGCTGGGCTGTGAACATTGAAATATTCGTTGAACTAGAACACTTCCTTTTTCTGAATGCTGTTCTTTGGCTGTGATGGAGCCTGGCTGAACTATTCTTGCTTGTATGAATGGGATTTCCTCTTGCCAATCCCGTTAGTGTGGTGTCTCTGGATGGTTTCAGATGGAAAAACTGAATCAAAGTGTACATTGTAGTCAAGGATTTCCCCAAACAGTAATCATTTCTGATTACTTCCAACGTGTTGGTTTTGGCTCCAAAAATTCTGTCCACTGGCTTCAGTGCTTGGCATGTGCTACACAGAAGATTTGGCTGAACCATATCTGAATAGTGTTACTTATCTGTGCAGTCCTCTGCTGGCGGCTGCTGCCCACAAGCATCTTGACCCACACCCAGTGTGAGTAAACATGCTTGCTAATGTTAAGGACGTTGTGCTTGGCAGCATTGTAGTGTTTGTCACCAAAAGGCAGCATCTAATACTGGCTGATCTGAGATGAGCTATCACTAACAAGCAGCTGAAATTTTCTAAAATTGAAGCAACTCTTCACGAGATGTCTGTAGCTTAGATGACATTTTGTGGGCAAAAAGCGCAGTACTTTTGCGTAGGGAACAAATAAGAACCAAAGAAAGTCTTGAGAGTATGGGCTGATTTAGATGTTCTAGTTACTTTGTGATTGTCCATTTGTAAAATGTTGGCTTTTGAAAGCAATTACATGGTATGCTTCAGAGATGTGGCAGATTTTTTTCCTTGTTATCTCAGGAATCAGATGTTGGATTCTAGGATGACTTTTCGTGAGGGGCTTGTTCTGGGGCAGTGTAACTACTTAACATTGTGACTACATGGGACACTGCTCAGGCAGATGTCTGTACTTAGTTTCTGCAAGATCAGCTACTCTGCTAACTACTCATTGGATATAAGATCAGATCATAAAGGAGGACATGGGTCAGTGAATGCAACAGTGCCATTTTGGAAAAAGGCAGAGACAAAGTGCCTAAAGCATGCCCCCCCCCCCGAGTATCATGCAGTGCCGGAGCAAAATAAGAAAACTGCTTAGATTGTCTTTTATGTGTTAATGTTTTAGCATTAAACACCACAGGGCTGATTCACCTTGCTTACCATGTTAGTAGATACTTACCTCAAATATAACACCTGTATACTGATTATAACACTATAACTGATTATGAAGCTGGATACAGAAAGGATGGCAATTTCCCAGCTTCTTCATCCTCTTACTCTTCAGGTCAAACATCTTTTCCCACTTAGCTCTTCCATGCTTGACTCTTGCTCCTGCTGTGTGTTCATGATAGTAAGTGCTGTCATGGTCCATATCTTGCTGTTGTACCAGTTGCTGACTTCCTTGCTGTAATGGAAGTAGCCTTGGTGAATCTATGACATAAAAAAGGCCTACAGCAGCACTGAATTGTTGCTCTCTGGTGGTCTTGCTCAGTTTAACTTGTTTCTTATGTCTAGTTAATAGTATTGCCCCAAATACCAAACAGTTGTTGGGATATGGTATTTGGATGCAAAAACTCAAAATGAAGCGTCCGTTGAGCTCTGAGGTAGAAGTCCTAATCTTGCATATAAATTGAACTTTACAGTTGTGGCTGAAGGAAGTGTTTGGCCCTGCCTATTTCCATATGCCTCTCAGGTTAAGAAACTTATTACAGAATAAGTCCTGTTCTGGGCTGCAGCATGCAAAGGGGCATCTGGTTTTCTGTTCTAGGGAAGAACTTAACAGCAGAGCATACAAACCTCGTGGGCTTGGATGCCCCAGTATCATTCATTGTTTCAAAGGGGCCCTTCATTCTTTGGTCTTCTGCCTGGCATCACGGGCCTAGGTTGTGGTTATGATTTGTGCATGTAAACTGCAAATAGCAATAAGTGTTTGTGCAAGCATATTTCAGCAGACTTCATATTATCAGATAAAAGGATAGAGTTGGGGGAATGAGAAGGCAACAGCTGGCTTCAAGCTGACATAATTTGTGCTCTAACATTGCCCACAGGCTGAGCCAAACATGTCTTAAAGATAACTGAAGCCTTTAATGAAGGCCTGTTTGAAAGTGGTTGGTGAATGGGAGTGTGGTGCTGATCATAGCCCTCCCAGCCTCTGTCTGAGACAGCACTGTTATTAGGAGTGAAAGGTTTCCAGTATGTTAAAGATATTTACTTGCAGAAGAAGGATATGTATTGAACTGTGGCATGTTAGTGAAGACCATGTGGGTTGCTAAGCCCACAGAATGAGCATTCTTCTCCTAGCTTTTCTAGAAGACTTGGTTTTCTGCCACCACTTCTCAAATGTCAGATTGAAAGATTGACTTGCCTTTTGGGGAATTAAGTGTTTGGCTATGAATAAGGCATTTTGTAGAAATGAAAACATTGCCCATGTAGGCTTGAGGATGGTCTCATTCCTCTGAGCGTTTTTGATTGTCTAATTTAGAGACGTTTTGGCTTAATGCTTAGGATCCAATGGATACAACTCGATTTGATCTATTAAAAGTCTAGATCAATCAGAATTTTGAAAACTTGTACAAACTGTTGCAAGCAGTGGAGGCCTCAGAGGATCGACCTGCTTGGATACTTTGTAGGGGGCCCATCTGAGTCTGCAAACCTGTGGAGCTGTAAAGAGAATCTCCAACTGATTTGGATTGCTAGTTCCTGTTCTAGGTAACTTGTGGGAATGTATACAGGCTGGCCAGACAGCAGATTGTCCAATTAACACTATACAGTACTATGGTGTTAAGTGTGTTTTTGGGAACACACTTGATCCAACTATTTTTCATAGCTTGGTGCTATAGATTGCACCAGGCATACCGACCTTTTCTACATGGCAGATTACCAGTGATCAGCACAGCCTCTACATAACTTGTAGGTGGCATGTGAATACTTTTGCAAATTTCAAGTGCATGTCAAAATTACCTTTGAAGGCTCAGCTGTTTGACTCAGAATTGAGGAGTAGTGGTGGTCTCTGTTCAGCATACTCCAGTAGTATCCCTCCAACAAAAGCACTAGAAAGACTTGAGGTTCTGAGTTCTATTTCTTTTTGACCTGCTTATCCTCTGGTTAAATGTCAAACATTTTCCTGATAGTACCTGGCATGGCTCATGTAGCCATCTTTTTATTTAGGGAGGATTCTTTAATATTAAAAATTGATATCCTACCTTTCTCACAAGTACTTGAGGCAACTTAAGCAGAACTAAAAACTTAGAATCAGTAATGAGAAAATACAATAAGCATGGACAGCTCTTTGCCCTTGGAGGCCAGGTTTGTTGTAAAATATCTGTGAAGGGCTGAAGAGAAAGCCATGACTTAAACTGGCAAGAAAAAATCTGGAAGGGTGCTAACTACACTTGCAGGTGAAAGGATTTTACACTGTGGGAGCCACCACGGTGAAGGCCCTCATAAGTGGCTGCTTTCTGGACTTTTTACAATAGCAGTACCGAGAAGCTCTGATCTAGATATATGTTTCGAAAGAAATGGTATAGGTAACAAGATCTGGAGACCTCTGAGCAACCTATGTTGAAATGAATGGCAGTTTGGCGGGAAGTGAATCTGTGGACTTGCACATATAGATTAGTAATGCTGCCAAGAAAATCTCCCTGGAATACTTAGGCCAATATTCAGATTCATCACAAAGCAGCATTTCAGTCAAGCCTATCGAAAAGCAAACTGATCTCATCTGCAGCTTCTGGGGTTTTTTCATAGACATGGGGAACAAGAGGTGACCTCACAAATTTGGAATGTGCTTTGCTAAGTATAAGAGGGGGGCCTGCTCTCCTGGGGCATATTGTCAGTATAACAAGTTTGTCAATGATGTCATTTATTCAAAGCATGCTGCAGCAGGCTTTAAGGACACAGGAAGGGCTTGGAAAGCTGCCGTTTCTGTTTTAGTAATAAATGGAAGCAAAGTTCTACAGGTTGGGTGTAGAGGAATTTATTGGAAAAGGAAGCATTACCAGGTGCTGACTCCTGTTTCTACAGCTAGTGCCAGATTTTCTTATTAACCAAAAGACTGTTTCAAAACTTGGTGGCAAACATGAACTAATAAGCAGAGCTAGAGAAGGATACAAGTCAAATTGGATTTGGGCTTATTCGCTTAAGTCTCTGGCTATGTACCTTGAAGCTTGTAACCAACTGCGGTGACTAGTCACTTAACTTCTGACACACTTGCTAAAAACCATACTTAGTGTTCACCACAGTGCATATTAATGCTTCTTCCCCCCATGCTTTAGGATGATAACCTCTCAACATGTTAGAAACAGGCAAGAGTAAGGGCTGATTGTGCTATATTCAGCCAGGCACACCAGCCTTGTGTCCAGGTATACAGCAAGATACTTGCTTCTCTGCTACGTGTGGTACAGGTTGGCAATTCATGTCTTGGAACGACGATAAAATACTTTCACTCACATTATGTAATGAATGAGGCCTCTGTACATGTAGCTCTAGTTTTTATATAGATCTGTTCCCATTCTGCATGTCCAAAGCAAATCATGAAAACCAAAACTTCCCACTTTCAGTAGGCTTGCTTGGCTTGTGTGCTTTATTTGGAAACAGATGATGATGGAAAAATTTCAGTTCTGTTCTAGGGTGGCAGTACTGTGACAATGAATGACAGAAGGTCATAATTTCTATTACGATTTATACCTCACTTTATGAATACTTTCAAGGCAGCTAATGGGTATAAAAAACTGTAGTAGAAGAAACAAGATGAACCACAATCATTTTCTTAAGTTAGCCATAATTTGAACCTTGTCCTCCCCCAGTTAACGACCTGTTTAAAGCTAGGTAGGTGCTCCGTGACTCAGAACAAAGTGCAAAGCTAGTGCCACCACTGAAAGCCTCCCTCTGGTACTGGCCAGCCAAATTTGAGATGGCCCTAGCCCACAGATCAGGGCCTACCAAACCTGGGTAGCTTGATAGGGGCTCATGAAATCTTGTACCAAATACTTGGGATATTTGACTAAGATGTTCAAAAGTAGACTTGCAGATAAAAAGAGCTAGGAGTTTACATAGCTTTGATCCTTGTGACTGTATAAAGCCTCACTCCTTGTACTGCATTGCAGATACTTTATCTCCTACCAGCTGTTCATAAAGTTGTCAGGATATTGGTGCAAACAGGGAGCACTTGTGTTCAGAGCTCAATCCACTAAGGATGTATTGTGGCTTGTTCAGGGGTATCTGAGACAAGGGTACAGGCAGCAGTTTGTCTTAATATCTTGTTTTGGCTATGCTGTAGTTTGAAGGTGATGCCTTGATAGCTACTTGCAGATTCACAGATGCTTCCTTGTCAGTGTTAATTTAGGTTGAGAACTTAGACTTCTCACTCCAAAAAACTTGTCCTGTGCTCTGTAATTGGACAACTCCCTTGCTCCTTATACATGGGTGTAGGGGCTTGATTCATAAATGTGTATCTAGGGACTGGTGTTTGCATGTTGTTGGTTATCCTTACTGAAGCCATTTTTCACATGGGAAAATCTAATGCTGCTTAACTAAACTGGCGTGCTTTCATAGACACTCTAAAGTTGTCTTCAGTTTCCTCATACTTGCATATACTTTAAATGCCCCAGATTATGAACCAAACAGGAATGAGGATTGTCCCTTTTAAAATGTTTTATGAAATGGACAATACCATCACTAAATGATAAATGAAACAGACATCCTGAAAAAGCTTGAAAGATTTCTCTTGAATAGTACTCTAGGTGGTACTGCAGAATTCTCCAACACTCCCATTCTCCCCCAAATTAATTTCTGACTCACTTGGAGGTAACATGTAACTTGATGCTGTACTATTAAATTTCTTGGTAGAATGTGAAATAATTAATGTTCTGGGATCAAGTTGGCTAAAGATTCTCATTCTTGCACATCTGTCTGACCCTGAGATCTGCATAGGAGGCCCTACTCTCTGGCCTGCCACTGACAGGACTCTGATTGGCAGAAATGAGAGAAACCTTTTTAGTGGTACCAGTTATACTGTTCCCTTCCAAAGAGATCATATGGGTTGTACACTTGCAGCTCTTAGGGGGGAAAACTAAGGATGTTTTCATTTAACAAGGCCTTTCTTTGATCTGCAGTACTGATAAGTGTAACCTTTTTTGTAGACTTATATAAAAGCAACTGAAAAACATTAAGCAAATAAAATGATGTACCTTGGCAGGGTGGTACTTGAGATTTTTAGTCCTTGGTGCATAAACCTTGCTGTCTCTTTCTTGGCTGCTGCACCCTTGGCTTTTTAAAAAAGCATAGCATAGAATCAAATGTCAAATCTTGAAAGTTAAACAGAACTCAGTATCTATGTCCAGTAAGTCTTTGCTTTGCTTCCTGTCGCCAGTAAAGTTCCCCCTTTCCCTTCCCACATTTCCAACATAAATCTAATACATTTTGGTAGATCTTTGAAAGTCTGTATAGGGTTGGATACCACTGAGACTCGTTTGGCTGTCTTATGTATCAGTGAATATCTATATAATATGCATTGGGGACATGGCAAGATATAATTCTTAGACATGGGAAATGACTAATGGGAGTTATCGTATGCCTGTACTAATGTGAGAAGCAGTTGCTAATATCCTCTTTAAAATATACATTTTTCTACTTTGTGCAAAGTACTTCACTGTACTTGATCAGGGTTACACAGACACATACACTAGCTTGCTACTGGGAACATCTTTCTGGTGTTCAGCATTGTTAGATGTATGAAGGGAGACTCCGTTGAAGGCCAGACTAGGTGTGATTCCAATTGTGGTATTTGCTCTTGTGCATTTGATTTTGTTCATCTTAGACATGATGGAGGGAAAGAGGATTATGGCAGGTTCAGAGGGGTTTCTAGCGTTTACTCCTGCAGTGGTTCACATAAAAGTAGTAGTGTCAAGGAAAAGGCAATTCTTCTGGAAGGAATTTGTGATTAATGTCAATGGCAGGGAAAATAATACTCTACATTTAAAGCATGGGTCTCCAAACCCCGGCCCGGGGGCCAGATGCGACCCACGGCCAGCCTCTTGTCCCCTGAAAGTGTCTGGGCCACTTGTCCAAACGTGACTGGAACTGTGCTCTGGTTGCATCTGGAGGGTGTTCTAAGGGCCAGAGAGTTTGAATGGATGAATGAGCCCATTCATTCATTTATTCACTCATCTAAGTTCCATCTCTTATTTATAAAAATTTTATATTTAAATTTTTTCCCCTGCCCTCAACACCATGCCAGATATTTGATGCGGCCCTTTGGCCAAAATGTTTGGAGACCCCTGATTTAAAGCACAATGTAGGGGATAAGAGTTACATCCCTTCATGCTTTGGTCCCAGTAGGGCTCTAAGGAGGAAAAACATAAGGGCAAGTGTGGTTAATGTTGAGTCTAGTTTGGCCTGGAGTGTCTGCATTTTGGTGAGAATTCAGGGTGAAGAACATTTTGTGTGGTGTGGGGAAAAGGGCAACCAATCTTGTCCCTTTGCCATCTGTAGAGGTGTCTGTTTCAGGAGACTAAGAAGTATACACCTAAGTCTTACTGAACACAATAGACTTACTTCTGAGTAAGGTAAATAACACCATTTTTAAACACCTCCAGTCATCTGGCATACTGATAGGCTTGCTTTGCATTAGTCTGGGGTGCTTATTAAATGGCATAAAGGTCTAATTTAGGTGCCTCCAGAGTATGGTTCAACATGAGACAGTGGCATTAGAACTCTGTAGAAGGGTGGGATCATTGCCTTGTGCTTTGCTTTTGGAAGCACTTGAAAACAGTGAGAATTGGTGCTTCTCAGCCTGAATTCTAACCTGAATGATTTCTTCCTGCCTGTGTGTCCTTGTGAGTGCCAGAAGAGTAGGGCAAGGTTCAGGAAGACAAATAGCTGACTTGCCAAGGCCAACCAAAAGTGTGGATTCTGTCTCTGATCAAGCTCATTTCTCTGAAGTCTGTCATTGTAGTTCTTGCATATGGGAATTGGTAGGACTTTCCTGAAGCTCATCCAATAAATGCTTTGAGGGGAGCATTTGAGATCAGTACACAGTAGTTCTTGGTTCAAAAGGGAAGTGGTTTCTAAAAGCAGGCACGTGGCATTCTCTTAAATTTGAATTATTTCTGGGACTTGATGATATTGTGTGAACTTGATGTAGCATAGTGGGGTAAGACTGAGCTGCAAGTTGGAGACTTCTCCACTATGAATGTTGCTTCTCCTGTGAGCTCATTGGTGTCTTGGGCAAGCCACGCCTGCTCAGGCCCAGCTGCAATGTGGGACTAATGCTTGCACATCTTGGAGTTCTTGTAAGGATTACATCAAGATAATGTGAAACAGTTTGCACACTCAGTGTTATGCAATTGTTAGGTATTGTTTGCTGTCAGCAGTTGCAAGTTTCAGCATATTCTTGTCTACAATATTGGGTAATGCACTGACTTCAGAAGCCCCCCTCTTGTTTCTACTGTCTTAGGAGATATTTCTTAAGGCAGGTATTTAGTTTCAGTAAGATGGTTAGTCCTGAACTTTTTGCTACTTCTGCTTTTATTTTTTTATTGTATAGCCTTGAATGCTGCACAGAAAAGTGGCATGCAAATCCTTATTTTGGCATCAGAGTTGTAAATAGCCTTTTTTGTTGTAGTAAAAATTGTATATGGGTGAGTGGGTGCAGGCAGAACTGGAATTGGAGGGGTAGGTTTTGTTTGCCATGTCACACATGCCAAACATTGGTAATACAGCCAGGTACATTCATCAGTGCACTTGAGTTGTAAAAGCTGATTGAACTCATTTGTAAAGGTAATGAAGTTATTGAATCCCTATAAGAGCTGCTAGCCTTTATTCTGTGGTAGCTGTACCCGGGCTGCCTTTAAAGCAGTTTAGAGAGATCCATTGGTTCTGAATACATCTAAGGGATGTGGGATGGGGCCATGGGGAGAAGCAGGCAGTTCATACATATTTACAGTATCGGCCTGTTTTTTGGCTCAATGCTAAGTGCTGTGTGTGAATTTTTTTGAGAGTCTAGTTGAAAGTGTTTCAGAGTCTAGATCAGGGGTGTCAAAGATAAGGCCCGCGGGCCAGATCCAGCCCGCAGAGCCATTTGGGGTGGCCCCCGTGATCTGGGGGAGCTTTGGGGCTTCCCTACCCCCACTTGCTCCGACCGCGACTGGAGCTCTGCTCTGGTCATGGCCGAAGGAAAATTCTGATGGCTAGGAATGCCGCACAGAGCATCCCCAACCCTCAGAATGACATTGGCGCCGTGCGTGGTGTCCCCGGCCCTGCAGCTCCCCCTGGCCATGGCCGGAGCTCCCCCGGGCACCGGCCACGGCCAGAGGGGGTCCGAGGGCAGGAGGCCGGAGCTTGCCCAGGCTCCGACTGTGGCCAGAGGGGGTCTGAGGGCCGGAGGCACTGTGCGCGGCATCCTCGGCCCTGCAACTCCCCCTGGCTGGAGCTCACCCGGGCACCGGCCATGGCCAGAGGAGGTCTGAGGGCCGGAGGAACTGTGCGCGGCATCCTCGGCCCTGCAACTCCCCCTGGCTGGAGCTCACTTGGGGGCCGGCCACGTCCAGAAGGGGTCTGAGGGCAGGAGGCTGGAGCTTGCCCAGGCTCCGACCGTGGCCAGAGGGGGTCTGAGGGCCGGAGGCGCCGTGCGCGGCATCCTCGGCTCTGCAACTCCCTCTGGCCGTGGCCGGAGCTTGCCTGGGCTCCGGTTGTGGCCAGAGAGGGTCTGAGGGCAGGAGGCACCGTGGGTGGTGGGGGAGGCAGGGGGTGCTTTGTGGTAGAATAGTGTGTGGGGTGGGGGGGAAGGCGGGGGTGCTTTGTGGTAGAATGGTGTGTGGGGTGGGGCGGAGGCAGGGGGTTCTTTGTGGTAGAATGGAGTGGGATAGCATGAATGCGAGTCTGAACATATACAGTGCATTACTGCAGAATGTGCAGCCTGTGGTCAGATTCGCAATTGCTAATTGCCTGACTTTGACAAGGGTACAATCTTAGAATACCAAAAATAAGATGCTATTGATACAGTCCACTTCAATAGCGGTCCAACCTCTCATGTAAAATTGCAAATGGATAATGGAGCCAGGCTGGTATAGTGGTTCAGGAGATAGACTTGCTGGAAGATCCAGATTGAAATCCCTACTCGGTCATGGAGCTTCCTGGATGACTAGCTCTCAGCCTTGCCTACCTCACAGGGTTGTTTTGAGGACAAAAGGAGGGGAGGAACTATGTATACCACTCTGAGCTCCTTGGGTAGTGGCTGGTATGAAGATGTGAAATAATAAAATTGCTGCATATACCCTGAGAAACCCTGTTCCTGGTTAATAGGCAGTAGGATTAGATTCACTGCTAAGTAGCTACTGGTCCTTGACATTCTGTGTATAAATGGAAATGGCCAACTTGCACTTTTCTTTTAGGGATTTCTATCCCACCCTTAAATGTGAATGAAGAATGTACAATATAAGAGCTCTGATTTAAATGGGCAGCATGTAAGACTTTATAAAGCAAATCTGTGCATTTACCTGGGACTTTAAAAGGAAGCTTGTGTGCCACGGTCCTACACCAGTTCTGTTCAGATTGTTTTGTAGCCTCTCTTGTATCGCAGACCAGCAATTAACCTGGTGTTCACTAGCTGCCAGATCAGGTTTATATCAAGGTCTGTCCTTCCCTTGCTCATACAAGTAAAAAGTACAGTTTCTCTGTGTACTCCAGTTACCAAGGAAACTGACTACAGTAGCTTATCATGTTTCCGCTAATTGTCTAACAGCAAATTCCTTGTAGTACTGCAGCAGGACAAAGTTCAAAGAAAATGTATCTAATTTAGCTCTTAGGCTAAGAGTCTCTAGCTGGGCCCCAATCCAGACAACTGAATGACTAAGCAAGGCTGTAAGCGCTTTGTTAGTACTGGACTGCTGTTCCTTTGTACTATTGAATGATGAGGTGTACTTGAAACTAAGGGGAATTCTACAAGCAGTGTACGTTGCAGCCCTGGGGTGTGTGCTTAACATTTCGAAAGGGTGGTATCCTAGGGTGTGTCTAAGGAAGCTCTTTGGATTGCAACCCAGTTCTGAAACCAACTTAACCAACAAGCACTTGCCAGTAATAAATGTGAATAATCATTCTCTGTGGAGCTTTCTTGGTAAATATTTAACATACTAGGCTCCAGTATCTGACTAATTCCCAGAGGAACAAGTACATACTTTTGTGATTGCTCATTCTCACTATTGATCAGACACGCTGAGTTCACAATGGACTGACTAGGGCAGAGTATCACCACTGAAATGGTTTTTCAGCATTAATATGTTTGTGTAGCAGCCTACAGTATATTGGAACAAATGACAAATGTGAATTCCACACTTTCAGCACATGACAAGTGTACTGACATGATTGGCTGAACAATTGCAAAAGGTTGTGCTCATGATCATGCGTGGGGGAAACTTCAGTATCTCCTGGATGCTTGATCAGAGCACCATGCTAAGTCATCTAGATAATGCCTTGTAGCTAGTGCTGTAGACTCTAGGCAGTTGTGACTATTGGGATGGGATGTTGGGATGCTGGAGGCTGTGGCTGTGCTCTGGGTTCCCATGGTGTCTCCACCTTCCACCTGATGGTGCATTGTTAATTATCACTTCCTGCAGTACTGAGGGTTTCGGGTTCAGCCTGGCCAGCTGGGGTATGGGCCCTTGACCAGTTCCAACCTGGCTGTTCTTGGATGCCACCCCAATTGTATTGTTGCACTTGGGTGTACTTAATGTCTGCCTGAACCCTGTGTTCATTATTCAGAGGTGCCAGCATCCAAACCTAGCCTCCTGTTAATGTAGAATATTAACTACCTGCAGGTCATGCCTCTTAATATAAAACCTCTCCCTGAGGTATGTGGTTGGCATGGCTATTAGTAAGGGTGGGAGAAAATAGTGATAACAAAATAAAAATACATCAGACTGCTTTCTGCACTTCTCATTTTTGTAAAAAAAAGCCCAACCCTGAAAACTGCAAAAAGTCTTGTTTGGTTTTTATTTATTTAATGGGGGCTGCATGGGGCTGTATAGTGTCAGCAGATGTAGCCACATCCAGGTCCTGCCTCCATATCTGCGTATTTGGGACCTGCGTTTTTACCTTAACATGGGTTATGAGCCTGCAATGGGGGCCAGACTGGAGATATTCTCTGGTTGCATCCAGGAGCCTTTCTGAGGCCTTTAAAGGCCATGCACAGCCTCTGTGGGCCACAGAAAACTTAATTCAAATTATAAATTTATTATAGCATAGTAATGTGAATTTTGAATAAGAACACAACAGTTCTTTCTGCACTCCTGACTCTGGAAAACACCAATATCTGTGGAAAATAAAATCATTTTCTCCTGCCTCTAGCTATTGGTAGTCTTGCTTGAGACTGCTGTTAAATACTGTGATGTATTAAATCTAATTACTAGGAAGTAATTATTAAAACAAAAGGACATAACTAATTGTCCTTTAGTATTTAAGCACCTTAGAAACTTTTATGCAGAGAAAAAACCTTCATATTTAAATTAGCAAAGCCCTCTCATCTGGCGACTCTGTATAAAATGAGGATCTCCCAAATGTCATATATTGGTGTTTGTGGTATAAATATGAAAGCTTCAGTTTGCAAGTTCAGTTCCTGCTCCTGGGAGTAGAAACCTATAAAAATCCTTGTTTGATATGACTATGTGCAGAATTGAGCAATGTTTGGTGATTCTGAATTGTAGAGACTTCCATGTA
This sequence comes from Tiliqua scincoides, assembly GCF_035046505.1. Lineage (NCBI taxonomy): Eukaryota > Metazoa > Chordata > Lepidosauria > Squamata > Scincidae > Tiliqua > Tiliqua scincoides. The sequence continues at coordinate 220,468,550 of NC_089822.1, forward strand.
TTAAAAGCCAGGATTCAGCCACAGAGCTAATAAAACTTATGCAACTCAGTTAAATCTTTCTGTCCTGTAAGCCTGTGTGTCAGTTACTTAAATGTTGTAATTTAACTAAATGCTCTACCTCGGGCCATGTACCTTTAATACCACAAACATTTGGTTCATTGCTTAAGCAGTTTAAGGGTGCAATTAACTAAATGGAGTGGCCGGATATAAATTTCACTATTAATTGCTTGTGCAGTAGATCAGTGCTTGAGGCCTGAAACATCAGTGCGTAACTTGGTGCTGAAAGGAGTTGTGCTTGTAGGAGAGATCCTGCCTTATTCAGTCCAAGAATAGTACAAGGGCTTTTCTGGACAGTTATGTCTGGCAAAAGAGTGCTTGGATGAATCATTCTTGGGTTAGGTTATGTTGCAGAGGAAAAGTAACTTTTGCTTGTGTGAAATTTGGATTTTGCTACTGCTAATGTAAAATACAGCTTAAAACATTTTATTGTCGTGGGGTAGCCTGTTGGAAAAGTAAAGCTATTTATCTTTTATCCAGGTCTTGACTTGGAGAGCGTGTTTGGTATGCCATCTCAGTAGGTATTATGAGAGTCATTGCTTTTGGATACTTTGTTCTTGTACTGATGGGCAGGAGGTCTGGTCTAGAGGGTTGAGCCTCCATTTGCCTGAAGATAACATCCGAAGGTCGCCAGTTTCAGGCCACCGGCACCGTGCGACCTTGAAGCAGCTGACAAGCTGAGCCGAGCTATTCCATCTGCTCTGAGCGTGGGAGGATGGAGGCCAGAATGTGCGACCAGATCAGAAAGAAACATCTGAATGTTGTGGTTTCTTGAAAGATAGAAACCTTCTTTCAAATTGTAAAAATCCCTACAGGGATTTAAAAAATGCCTGCCTATGTAAACCACCTTGAATAAAGTCTAAGGAGAAATCTGAGAACCAAGAAAGGCGGTATAGAAATACCTTATTATTATTATTATTATTGTGTCTGCAATTATTTGGGGTGCTTTCCAAATACAACTTTCCAGCATGCCATTTTTAGGAAGTGTGTGCTGCTTTTGTTGCAAGACTAGAGGGTCCAGGGCAAATGTTGATTCTCGGGCACTGTGGAATTTCTGACTTGGTAGTGGAATATTTAACAGTCTAGTGCTAAACTGTACTCTAAGTATTATCACCACTATAAGAGGGAGAAATACTTGGAGTATAATTTTCATATAGATGCAAATAAGCTGTGGTCCTAAATTTGCAGAAGGGAAATCTGTGTTGGAGCCAATTGCGTTCTGTACTTTCGACTACTGGCGCTTTTCTCCTTCCTGTCATTCACACTGAATGAAGAAATACTTGCTTAAGTTCTGTTGAGAGTCGGTCAAGGCTAGAGATCTCCTAAGATGCATGCTGAGCATCTAAGAACTAGAATTTCTGAAATGCATATGAAAATTCTGTCTGCATGTTTTGAAATGGTCTGGTTTTTTTGAAACCCATGTAATGAAATCTCCAAAATCCTAATTTGACTTGGACGTGGGTAGCCACTTCTATTTGGTATGAGATTAATAGCAACTGTTTACATTGCACCTTGCTCCACCCGCAGAAACTGTGGGTGAATGCTGATACAGTAACTCACAATCTGCAATTTTCATTCACCCTCTGAAATGGCCTCCACTGCATGTGACAGGCTGCAACTTAATGCACAAGAACTGTCTCTTGTAAATACATGTGCACTGTCTAAACCAGTGTTCCTCAAACTCCTTTGACCATGACACTAAATACAGTGTTTGTCATCTGGTGACCCATGGAATTGGCACATATTAATAATTTTAAAAATTTGAGTACTTAATAAACTAAAAATTACTGAGGTATTCATATTCAGCAGCTACCATGTATTCAGCTACCACGTACTGCTTCATTTTGTAGGTGAGCTCTTAGCGGTTAAGTCATGCTGAGGATCAACACGATTCCTTGATTTATTCTTGTTTGTGACAAGAGCTGAAAATCCTTGTTCATAGATTGTGGGAAATTGGGGGGGGGAGAAGAGCCTTTAAAGCTTCCTGAGTCAGAATGGGCTTGTGCATGAGGCGAGTTCAAAATTTTGAATATGGAACGCTTTTAGAAAGTTACTTCTGTACTTGGTTTCCCTGGAGATCTATCAGTTCTTGAAATCCTGGTATGTCTGCTCCAATCACATTCACAGTCATACTGAATACATTCCTGACCCATACTGTTGCATGATGTCAACATTTTCTGGCATGTACCTGTCCATTCCTTCCTGGAGCTTCTTCAAAATAACTTGAATATCACTGAGCGCTATTTGTGAGGAATCTTCTAGCACAGCACTCAGTTCTGGGAAAGTAGCTATTTTTCCTTAAGTCATTTTTTCTTTCCACAATTCCGGTCTTTTCTTGAATGAAGTGATTTTTTTTTACACTGATCACAATGGATTGATTTCATCACTGCATGTCTGTTTTCAATTCAAGTTCCTGAAGATGTTGGCCAAATAAGCCAACTTTAGTAACCAAGCAACTTCTTCAAAGTCATCAGCCAATGTGTGCTGCTTGTAGAAAAATCTCAATTTCAGTTTTTAATTCAGTGACCTGTCCAAGAAAAGATTCATGCATACAGTCAAGCAGGTGAAGCCAGGACTTGTGAAAGGGCATCATAGAGTGTCTGTAAGCACTGGGGCCAAGCCAGGACAATTGCACAGTGGGGCAGGTACACAGAGGCAGGCACACACTCCATCTTCCTCCTGACACTTCAAGTAGGCAAGAGGCTTGCAAGAGCAGAGTCTCCCTCTTGTGATTTCCACATGCACACGCATTCTGCTTCCGACTTCCATGCATCCTAAAGCTGCTGCCATGCATGACTGGAGCAATGTTGCAGATGGAGCATCCCTCCTGTGATCCCAGCATGCACCACCCATGAACCCAAGCAAGGTGTTCCTTCTGAGTATGGGGGTTGAGTTGATGCTGAGGCTGTACTTGAGGGCTTGCAACTTTGCTGCCATGAGATGCCTTGTTCATGGGTCCTGGGAGCTCAGGGGGGTGAGCATGTGCTGAGGTCTTACGAGCCTCTCACTTGCTCTGACTTGCCAAGAGGAGGAGGGACATATGTTGTCATGCTTCCCAGCTCTGTGTTACTTGCTCCTTGTATGTGGCTGGTTGAAAAGAGACTTGGCCCTTCCCATGACCCTTCAAACATCCCTGTAAACCTTGTATGGGTTGTGGCCCTGGATTGCAGAACCACTGGTCTAAACCACTCTAGCCTCCACCTTTAGAACTTGCATATCTGCTATCTTGGATGCTTAGAACAAACTGGGAAGAACCTTGAGAGTCGGGTGCCTTGACTTGTTTCTGCCTGTGAGCATGAAGTAATCTCAAGTTGCCATAGGAAGATGGTCAAAAACTAAGCTTATAAGAATGGTTCTCCCTAAGAATTAATGGGTCAGAGCGAAGAATTACTGCCTGTTTTTGAATGTACCAAAAGGTGGACTTTGCTTACTGCCAGGTATCACTGTTCCCTAATGAAGCTATATATTCTTTTGATAACTTGTTAGGTGGTGGTGGGGGCAGTAGGCTGTTTGCCCTTGTTGGGAGCAGTTGAGACGTAGCTCTTTGCAGGAGACAGTTGTATGCGTAAATCCGAGTAGGAACTTGGAGAAATCTACTTGACACTTTATTTAGTATATAATGCTATATGGCCTGGATGCTTTTGTTGCTACTCCACCTAGCCTGCAATAGGTATATTCATGCAGGGTATATAGTATTCATATGGTTTACAGTGGCAGATTGGTGGCTCAGTATAGCAATTGCCTGTCTTACTTTATTTACTTAAAATGCTTTACTACACTGGATACTGAAACAGATAGTGGTTTAATTTTATTTCTTTTTTTCAGATAGTAAAGCTATTGTGGATGGAAACTTGAAGTTAATCCTCGGGCTAGTATGGACCCTTATTCTCCATTATTCAATCTCTATGCCAGTGTGGGAGGATGAAGGAGATGATGATGCCAAGAAACAGACTCCTAAGCAGCGACTCTTGGGATGGATTCAGAACAAAATCCCATACTTGCCAATAACAAACTTCAACCAAAACTGGCAGGATGGCAAAGCCCTAGGTGCCCTTGTTGATAGCTGTGCTCCAGGTAAGTATCTGATTACTTTCTGTGCTCCCTGTGGCTGTAAGAGTTGGGTTACTTTAACAACTCAAACATAAATGAGGCAACTTTGCTTTGAAAGTTCTTCACTGCCATGAACTGCAGCTCTTAACAGCAAACTGTAAAAGGCTGGGCAAAGGTTGGGAACCTTTGAGTCATACTGCAAACAATCACATAGTTTTAGACATTGCTGTAAGTTGCAGTATGTCTCAAGTCTTGGTGCAAAATAAGGATCTCTTAATGTGTAATTGCTAAAAGTGAACAGGATTGCAGCTTCAAATATTGCATTTCCCCCATATTTCAAATACTCTTATCAGAAATGCCTTAAAAATCAGTGCAACACCCTTGGTCTAAAAGCAGAGCTGTTGCATCATTTTAACTACTGCTGATATTGTTGCACAAAAATGAAGATACTGTAGTAAACCTTGCTGTAGTTGGTAGGATTTTTCAACTTGCTCTCCACTTTGTTTCTACTGACAAATGCAGGATTGCACAATAATTTGATAAGTGGTTGTGTTGACACTTGCCTCCAGAATTTCCATTTTGCAGTTTTTTTTTAAGGTGGAGAGCACTTCCTCTTAGGAAGCTTGTATGGGTGGCAGAATTGAGTGCTTTTAGTGAAAGGTTTAGCAGTGCCTATAATTCAGGGGTTGTTACCGGTAGTTACCTGGTAGATCTCAAAGTGGCAGAATCTCTATATTACACTTGGCTACCCATTGTGAGTATTCTGCTTGTGCTCCAGTTGCGCGCTCTTCAGAAATGAGATATCAACTGTAGAGATTTTAGGTCTCTGAGGAGGAATCTGACTGAACACCTGGTTGGGATGGGGGGAGAACTAAACAACCTGACAAGTGCATCCTTGTATTTCAGTCTTTAATTTGATAACCCTGGGAGTCCTGGGGTGTTGAGGATGGGGCTTATTTAACCCTTTCTTCCAAGCAGTTCTCCTGTTTGAAAATAGCTTTCCTTAAAGCAGCTATCTGCTGCAGGAATGAAAACACATGGATGCAAGTCTTTGGGGTGGGAGGATTTTTGCTGGGGTGGGGAAATGACATGGGGGGAGGGTAAAAGTTAAATCCTTCTCATATACTGTGGTCTATCCAGACTGTGACCCACCACAGCTACTCTTTTAATATATCACAGAAAGATGGATATCTGGTAATGCATGACTTTTCTAGTTTAGCCCTTGCTGTGGCTTCATCTCCACTTCTTAGCAATTCAAATGCACTTCTGCACAAAGATCCATTGAAGAGAATTTGGCATACCTGAGAACAATATTCTGACTTGCACAAATATAGATACTGCTGGGTGTTTGAGTTAGGATTGAGTGTTAATCCTCCATTGTCCCCTCAGGTCTCTGTCCAGACTGGGAAACCTGGGACCCTAAGAAACCTGTTGACAATGCCCGTGAAGCCATGCAGCAAGCAGATGACTGGTTGGGTGTCCCTCAGGTAAAGGAAAGAGTGAGACTTTAGCCCTCTGAAAGCATGGAATCTGTGGCTATTGCATTTTGAAGCCAGTGCATCTCTGGCATTGTGGAACTCAAAGCAGCAAAGTAGTACTTTGGCTGTAACGTTGCTAAGCTGTTTCATTTTATAGCTAGGGAAGTTGTATTTTTCAGCTTAGCTTTGAAGACAAAGGCTACTTTGATTCACTGAAATGCAAATGATTAAGTAAAATTGTCTAGTAGATAATAGCAAGTAGTGATTATGATGGATTAATATACGAGATCAAGATTTGAGAACTTTATGGGCTGTACCATAAAAGTAAATCTTGATTAAGCAGCAGAAAAATTGGACATGATGATATCCTATTAATTTCAATAGGATTTGAGAGTCTTAATTTTAGGATGCAACACTCTGTTGATAGACTCCCTTACTTGGAACTGTTTTGAGCATCTTGATAGTATGGTGTAACACTGACTTGAACAGCAAAATTTAAGTGCTAAGTCAGTATAGTTCAAATTATGCATTCTGTGTACATAATACATAATATGTGTACATAATCCCCTGGGGGCTGGGGATAAGAATAGGCCCTCAGTTTGGCTGTACTTGTCGTAAGAGGCGACTAAACAGCCACCGGGTAGATGGGACTCGTCAGCCTGGGAAGGCAGCTCATCTGAGAGAAGGAAAACTCTGATCCCAAACCTCCACTGCCTTGTGGCTACACCCAGTTATGGAAAAGGCTTCAGGAGTCAACCTCGAGGCAAAATCCAGAGCCGGAGTCCCTGAGGCAGTTCATGGCTGAACACAGTCACGTTCTGGCAACTCCTGCGACGCCGCTGGAACCAACCGTATTGGCCTCTGCCTTTCCATTGGACCATTCCAGCGACGTGGAGAGGGGGGATTTGCTGCATGGGTAACAACCTATCCCCCTCTCCATACCTACTTTACCCAGGCTTCATGCACTGGAGAGGACACTCTGTTCCAGAACCACCATTCAGAGCGTGACACCATAGTCTTCCGAGACTGAAGGATGCCAACATGTACATAATAAACTTTTAAACAATAAGATCCTTCATGTAACTATGACAGCAAGTGAAACCTGTGCCTGTGTCTTGCAAATGTTGGGCTCAGGGTACCTTTCAACTTAATCTGTAGTAGTGTCCCTATGTTGCCTCCCTTGAAAAAGTTCAAATTACTGGTAGCTTATGTTCAAATACGCATTAAGCATCAGTTGCTCCAGTGCCATAATAAAACTGCTTATGTAGCTGCCCATTTTTCATAATTCAAAGCTTTAGATCGGGGCATCCAACTCATTTTATACAGAGGGCTGAATAACATACATGGCGCATGCTGAGGGCCAGAAATGACATTATGAAGCAGGAAAGTATATCATTAAGCAGATGGCCAGAAATAAGCACTTAGGAACTAGTTAGCTGCAAATTACAGAAGAGAAAATGTGCGCTTCTTGATCCCATTTTCAAGGTACGGAAGAGCCCATTTACCATGTGGGCCACTCTTTCAGCAGTGCTACTTATGCCGAGGTGTCTCTTCATAGGCTGTCTCTCAACTTCTGAGCCACAAAGTGACTGTTTTTGAACCATGTTTTTGAAACTAGGATGGTCTTTAAAGGGATAGCATATTTCAGATGTGTGGAACTATATGAGCAGTACTCTAATTCTGGATAAATTGCTTATTTGTTTACCAGGTTATTGCTCCTGAAGAAATCATTCATCCTGATGTGGATGAGCACTCTGTAATGACTTACCTGTCACAGTTCCCCAAAGCAAAGCTGAAACCAGGTGCTCCTTTGAAACCGAAACTTAATCCAAAGAAGGCAAGAGCATATGGCAGAGGTGAGGTCTAAAACGCATCTCAAAATGAGCAGTAGTTTAGTATATTTGCAATATGCTGTGTTGAAGACCAGTTTATTCTTGCTTATGTAAATCCTGTTTGTAGACAAACTTTCAAGTTCCATTGTAATTCATTTGGTATAGCGCCAGGATTTAGAAATATGTGGAAATACTCCAAGGGCACTCCTACTCTCACACAAGTTCCCAAAGCCTCTGAGAACCAGTTAAGCAGGCCTGCTGTCTTGTTTCAGTAACTGATGTTGCCTGAACATTACCATATTTCTGAATGGTTGTCTGTGCTCCTGTCACACCCTTCTAAGGTACACCACTAAACAGTATTTCTCTCCTTTTTAATGGGAGGTGGCCAGTTCATGGAAGTTTTCTGGGAGAGGGGTGAATATAGTGCTGCCATGAATGGGAGGCATTCCCAAATATGGAAATAGATTGGCCTTTCCTTGTAATGAAAGAAGAGAGCTGAAAACTTCAAAAGCAAGTTTCCCCAAAATAGTAGGTTGTCATGCAACCATGTCTCATGCAGCAAGGAAGAGTTTCACACCAAGGGCAAGCTTGTTTTTTTTCTTATCTTAAATAGTCCTGGGGATACCCTCAAAGTGTCTGGAATATATGTACTGCCACACAACTTGCAGAATAATCATTGCAAATCCTAAACATATTGAACTTGGGGGAAAATTCTTTGCTTTTTAGCAGTTGCAATAAAATGTATAATCTGAGTTCTGCTCTGGGAACTATCATTGTTCATAAAAACATTGTGTCCTATACTGGAGGAAAACGAGCAGTGGTTTTTGGGAAGGGGCAGAGAAGCCCAAGACAATAGAAAGCAAAACATATAGGTGCATTCCAGAATGAAACCATCTGCTAACTGATCAGTAGAGAAGCAGCATGTCAGAGACTTAAAATATGAAGAGATACCTTGGAGCATGGGAACTGTCATCCAGTGAAATTTGTTATGTTTGAGTTGACCACAATGCTTCATAATGCATATCATTAACTTGCAAGATGTGATGGCCACCAACTTAATGCAAGGGTTTTCAACATTGGTTCCTATAACCCCCCCAAATATAGAAATTTATGCAAACCCCCCCACTACTAGCCTTGACCTATATGTTGAGAACCCTGGTATAAGAGGTGACCCACCTAGCTTAGTATTGCTTATACTGGGACTGGCTTTGTGTTTGAGAGGGTCTTCCCCAGGCCTACTTGGAGATTCAGGGATTGAACTTTGTTCAGAGCTTTGCAATCCCCTTTCAAGCTGTTCACAATCCCCCTCAAGGTTTCAGTCCACAGATTGAGAACGCCTCACGTGATTGGTTCTCTCCTCCATGAACTGGTCTGTCAACTATTGATGGCTGGAAATGCATTTCCATAGTTAGTGGCAATATGGTGATCATGCTGGAGACAAAGAAGGCCCTGCTTTTCTGTCTGATGGTACTTTTCTGCGGGGAAGGGGGGAATTAAATGAAAATTTGATTATGGGAACTCCTGAAAATGCTTCTTGAATCCTGAAGTGGGAACAACCAACACTTTATTACAACCACCCAAGTACTGGCTTTTATATAATCTACACAGGAATTGAACCACATGGGAATATGGTGAAGCAACCTGCCAACTTTACTGTGGACACTATCAGTGCTGGCCAGGGGGATGTCATGGTCTTTGTAGAAGATCCAGAAGGAAACAGAGAAGAGGTATGCTTGTCTAGAGGTATAGGAAAGGTAGGGAATTGGTCGGTTGCTGCTTGCATGCTGCTTTTTCACCTTGGATAAATAGATGAACATTTGAGTGTGAGTGCTCTTGCATTTTGTAAAGCCTGCAGTATTAGCAGTGGAATCCTGATGGCATGAGAACTGAGCTCTTGGGCCTCTAGGGTTGAGTTGACTGAAGAAATCGATTGTGCAATAAGAACCACTTCTGACATTCAGTTGCGTGAGAGTTGCTACGTATTTCTTTCTTGTCCTAGTTTCAGGTTGAATGAAAGAAGTCTTCCTGCCCAAGTATTGCCTCAGTTCCAGGAAGAGATATCTGTTAACAGGAGCTGTTGTTATTGGCTCCTTCCAAGTATCCTTAAAGTAGAAGTATTGTATACTTAGAGGTTCCAGGGGGTGATGTATGCTGCAGAGGCTCCTGCAATCACTGGGGTAACATCCATCCTAAGTGGGAACTTTGAAGATGAGGCACACTTTCTGGTAGATCGCCTTACTTATCCATATAACAGCTCTGCATCATGTCCCTATTGCAAGACCTTCATTCATTCATTCATACAAGTTCCATCTCTAATATAGTCATTTATTTAAATTTATTCAAATTTGAAATGTAAATTCTTTTTTCCCCTGACACAGTGTCAGAGATGATGTGGCCCTCCTGCCAAAAAGTTTGGACACCCTTGCCCAATAACATAGGGGACGTTGAGGCTGAGAGGCAATTCCTTGCCCCAAAGTCACCTGATGAGAGTCAAACCTGGGATATCCTTATGCATAGCTCAGTCTTGGCCACCAGGTTTTCACCATCTCAAAGGAAATTTAGCAAGCTCAGGTTTTCAAGTAAAACTTTTGCCCTTGGACTTCTGTAAATACTGCTGTAGTAGAGAACAGGGCTCCATTACCTCATGTCTTTGGAACAGCTGTTTCAGCTGTTAACATGAAAGAAATGAAACTTGGCAAACTACTGTGAAGGACATGGTACAGGAGTACCCTTGAAATGTCCCATTGCTAAATTTTGTGCAGTTTAACTGGAGATAGTTAATTGAGTCTAATGCCTTCTTTCTTAGGCAAAGGTGACCCCTGACAGTGACAAGAACAAGACCTATGCTATACAGTATGTGCCAAAGGTTGCAGGACCTCACAAGGTAAGTTGAGGATTCTGGAGCAGGATACATGGAGTTAACAGGCAGTGCATTTTGGGGTAGTATGGCTTTGTCCCTAACAGGCCTGTCTAGAATACTTGTTGCACTTGGAATGCTCAATAGCAGCCCTTAAATAGTAGGCCCACCATTCCTCAAAGTGCTGATTTGCCTGCCAATCCTTCTCATATAAGATGCACCATGGTGTCGGTACTCTAAAGCAAAATTATTACTGTATGGCATAACATAGACTTGGCTCTCCTAATTTTTCTTTTGCTGAGAATTGTATATAACTGGAATCCAACTTATTATGAAGAAAATGTGAAGGGTTTTGGATCTTGGTAGTATTTTGCCCTGTCCTTAATGATCTAGCAATTTACTAAATGACTGGCAGTGTTGAAAAGTAGTTTCCCTCAATGAACAATTATCTTTTTGCAGTAGAATTGTTGAAAGTTTGGTGTAAGCTTCCAGGCATCCTTAAATATATTGCTATCATGTGGTTTTCAAGTCATCTGTCCCAGTTGTGAAGATGAAGCATTGTCTAATAAATATGTAGAATCTTAAAAGGAACTGACTTTACCTCCTGGGCAGAATCTATCAATCCATGGAATCAATAGCAGGCTGTATTTGTTGTAAAGCTGGCTGAGCTTCCAAATACTGCTACACACCTATTCATGCTGCTTAAACAAGGTACCTCCAGGCTACCCAGTTGTTGGATGTCCTTAGTTAGCTTGGAACTATAAAACAGTGAAGAATGATCATTTCTGTTCTGCTACTTAGCTGTGAGCCAGAGGCTTTGCTATTGGAGTGGCAGTCCCAACATTTGCACTACCTGCCAAGTTGTGTTGCTTGTTTAGAAGGAAAGGATAGAACTGGCTATGGAGGTGTGAGGACAAGAGAGACTTGTGTGTTTGGGGGCACAGAACAGCCTAGTAATATGAAATGCATGACCCATTTTGACAAGATGGATGTGGTAGTTGGCGTACCACATTTCTGCATCATGAGGACTCCTGTCTCCAAACAAGAAAGCCAGAAGACTCCTGTCTTCAGAAGCTTTGAAGTATGTATTATTAGTTAAACTTCAACTCGTAGATTCATAATGCCTTGAATTCTGTTAGTGGACAAATGCCAAGAGGATATCTAATCTTGCATGCCTATCTTTAACACCATGACTATGATTCTAGGTCGTAGTTCTCTTTGCTGGTCAGCACATTGCGAAGAGCCCATTTGAAGTGAATGTTGACAAAGCCCAGGGAGATGCCAGCAAAGTAACGGCCAAAGGGCCAGGCTTGGAAGCAACAGGAAATATTGCCAATAAACCTACCTATTTTGACATCTATACAGCAGGTAAGATGAAGATAAGTGAGGCCTGTTCAGATTCCCACCATGAAACCTCATAGAGTTATGTAGCAGGGTCAGTTTTCTTCATTTGACTTGTGTAGGTCAAAATGATTTCCATAAAATTATCCGGGTGTAGCCTAAAGCTTGATGCTCTATGGGAGATGGCTGTAGTTGGATCTTAATGATATATGTTGCTCACATCGTATTTGGTTGCTAATTAAGCGTTGAAGTTATCTATCACTGCAGCATTGCGAATAAACACTTTAGCCATCACGAATCAGGTTCTCTCTGCAGTTGGACAGTTGCCTTACACTGTTCTACTGACAAATGCAGATACATTCTTAGATCCAGTCTTCAAGAATAAAGCTAGTGGTTATAGCAGTTCATATTGGCAATTCAGCAAACTAACCAAGTTAGGTTAGATCATCTTTCAAGAGTTGGGAGAAACAATTAATGGTGAGTGTTTTCCTTTAGTGGAGGTGGATGGTTGAATGGCTTCTAAAGAGTGTGAATGTTAGTCTTGGGTATGTGATTTGTCCACATGAATTTTGGCTGAAGATGACTGCATAGTATTATTATTATTATTATTATTAACAGTATTTATATACCGCTTTTCAACTAAAAGTTCACAAAGCGGTTTACAGAGAAAAATCAAATAACTAAATGGCTCCCTGTCCCCAAAAGGCTCACAATCTAAAAAGATGCCAAGGAATACCAGCAGACAGCCACTAGGACAGACAGTGCTGGGGTGAGGTGGGCCAGTTACTCTCCCCCTGCTAAAAAGAGGAGCACCCACTTGAAAAAGTGCCTCTTACCCAATTAGCAGGGGTTGGAATAGTACTTGGAATTGTTTGTTTGTTTGAAGTATGCCTTGTATTAAGAACATGGAACAAGGGGGTAGTAGATGTTCTGGGAGTTCTAGTCAGACTCCTGATTCTGAAATTGGCATTTAGCCTGTGATTGGAGCAGTGATGGAAATAGGTGTGTATAAGTAACACACCTAACATTATGGGATTCAAGTGGTTTCCCATCAACAACTGTGCTGATCTCTAGTCTTGCAGCAGGCATACTTTTCTGCTGATTCCAATACCTTACGCTTGTATCTCTTGAGCTGCATTATCCATGGTGGCCTTAGGAGAAACATTGTTAAAAGTTATGAATTTTCACCACTACAGTTGCATTTCTCTCTCAAAGAACATAGGTGGTTGTAATAGCTAAGGACGAAATAAGTTGCTTCAAGTCACTTGACTAACTCGAAAGATCAGAGTACTGGATTGGAGAGTATAGTAGTTGAAATTGGTTTGTATAAAAACTTCTGAATTTGCAATGACCTTTTGTTTGCTAAATGTGGTATTTTGACACTTGGGAAGAAAAGAGAAGAAAAATCATACCTTGGATTTTACCTTGCTCTCTGACTTATGGACCTCAATTTCATACATTGCAGTTCTTAACAAGTGGTTGGAAAAACCGAGCTAGAATCACACACCAAACCCAAGCACCTGTCTTGGGGGCAGAGCTACACTTTGGGATATGGTGCTGCCACCCCGACTGACAGTCCTGTGGAGTTTTTGTTTAAGAATATAGAACTAATTTAAGAAATAAGTTAATTTTATAATCCTTAATGCATTCAAATAACTGAATTTGTAACAACCTGCTGCAATAGGTCATGATACCAAAATAGTATCCATTATCAATAGCCTTATGACATATTGATTGAAAAGATTTATTGCCCCCAAACATCAAGGCGCCAACATGGCTTATAATCCTAAATTAAAGTATCATTTAAATAAATCTCAATTAAAAATGGCATTAAAACACAATTGCATTTATTCTGTACATTTCCTTGCCCCACATTGGTTTTAATCAGCCTATTTCTCGTACCAGCTAAAAGCAATCATGGAAACCAAATTCTGAATAGAGATCTCATCTTGTAGGAGCTGGTGTTGGTGATATAGGTGTTGATGTGGAAGATCCTCAAGGAATGCCTGTAGAAGCTTTGGTAGAAGACAAAGGAAATCAAGTCTACCGCTGCGTGTACAAGCCTCTTCAAGCTGGTCCTCACACTGTCAGAGTGGTGTTTGCTGGAGAGCATGTTCCAAAAAGCCCTTGGAGTACTCTTATTGGAGAAGGTATATGTTCAAATCAGGTTGTAGCTTTTTAATTGACAAAATGAGCTTTTGTATTAAAATAAAACAATTGTATTGCTCTTGCTTGGAAGCTCTTCAAGAAAAATGTACAGCTGCACCCTGATATCGGAGGGTTGTGTTCTTGCCCCCTGCAGATACTAAAAACTGCAGATAAGAGGAACCCTATCTTCATGCCCCCATTCCCATTACCCTTTTCTTTATAGTTGTGCTAAGCAAGAATGTCCCTTTTTATCAAATGGTGTAAGTATGCAAGCTTATAAGAAGACAGGGAGGAAGCCTGAATGCTAGAGAAGACTAAGTGAATGTTAATAGGAAGCAGTTAGCTTTGTTAATGTTTGCTTGGTCTTCTCTAGCCTTCTGGCTGCTTGTCTGTCTTCCTATAAGCTTGCATGCTTATAGCATTTGGTAAAAGGAAGAGATATTCTTGTTTAGCACAACTGTAAATAAGATAAACAAAGGTAATGGGCGGGGGGTGCATGTGGAGAACTGCTGTAACTGGATCTACAGATATGGGGGTGCCTCTAGTTTCTACTTTTACATTTTTAACTAACTAGGCTTTATTGATCTTTTGTCCTAAATAGCCACATTGCTGCTTCTGAGACTTCTAGAGTTGAGCTCATTCTTGCTATCTCTTAAACTTACTATATTCACTTTTATTTTGTGTCGACTCTTTTCTTCCTTAACTGACACTTGGCTTTCTATTCCATCCTTGCCTGCTCCTGTGCTTTCAGACCTCTGCTCATCTTTCCTGAGCTACTCTCAATTTGTGGGATGTTGGACTTCACTACTGTTGGCTTCATAGTTGGGCAAGCTGTGTCGGTAAGAGGGTATGCAGGGTGACTTGTGTTTTCTTTCTGGTTTTTTTTCCCTGAACACCTAGTCTGCTCATTTGCAGCCTGAAGGTAAAGCTGCTGGACTGTAAAAAAAATAATGTTGCAACTTCTCAGCATACAGCTATTTGTAAGCAGTTTGAGTTCTTGCAAGATTGTTTAACCACAAACCGCTAAACCTGGTTGCCAAAGGCTTGAAACTGAACTCTAACACTGCTATATCCCCATTTTGTTTGAGAGTGAGCAGGTGGGCATAGAACATCTAGTGCATTTAGACTGGGTTGGAACAGAATGACCTAGATGTACTTGGAGCAGAACAAGGTGTCGTGCGATGAATTGTCTCCTGCTGCAAGGGAAATGGTTGAACCCCAGAAGGGCATGCATGTAGTTGCTGGAACTGCATGTTCATATCTGAGAGGCCTTTGGGTTGCCTGCCTATTTCAGTACTGTGATTAGACAGACACTGAAGCAGGCTTGCACTTTCCCTCAAGCTGTCGTGTATATTATGTAAAGCTTCACACTGTGACCTTTTTCCAGTGTATTAAGTAATATTTGTGCATTTTCGTGCATAGAGACATGCTTGCCTTACGTTAAGGGTGTTTAGCAGATTATGTTTAAGCTAGTAAGTGCAGGCCATCTTCAGTTTAGAGCTGGGCAAGTCAGTTTAGTTCTCACTTCATGGTGTTACTCATTTCAAGCACATCTACAAGTGCTTTTTTTGGCAACTTACTTATTTACCCTGACTGGTATCCATATTTCCACAAGTTTCTTGGACCTGAAGTGGTTGCCTGTTCTGCTTGGCATGTTGAACAGTAGTAGGATCAGGCTAGCATCATTAACAGACCATTCCAAGGTACAGTGTCAGAATGGGACTGTCTCAGGCTACATTGTACTTCCCCTGGGAAAAAATTCTGTTTTGATGCTCAGGCACCAAGCTGGGAGGGTTCCTTTGCTTGCTTGCATGCATGTGACTTAAGTTTTGCGCAAAGTGCTTTATATGTTCAGACCCTTGACGGTGGAATACTCTCTGCTTTTTGCTATTGTCAGAACTCCTTCGACTGCATAAACTGATCTCAAATGCTAAGAAACAGGTTGGTTTTAGTCCCTTAAATCAAATTTGTTTGTAGTACAAAGTAAAGGTCTCTAACCAAAAACTGCTTGTTGACATAATGCAGCTTGGCAGACCTGGTCTTGTTCCTTAAGACTACAAAATGGTGTTCAGGTTTTGCATTTCATAAAATCAAATCACATCCATTTTAAGGGAAGCTGAGAGAAACTGTTCCAGACTGCTTTCGTTAGGTCAAATATCTTTAGGAATCAAAGGCTGTATTGATGTCTGTCTGCAATTCACTTGTAGCCTGCAATCCAAATGCCTGCCGTGCCAGTGGCAGAGGCCTCCAACCTAAAGGAGTTCGGATCAGAGAAACCGCAGACTTCAAGGTTGATACTAAAGCTGCAGGGAGTGGAGATATCCATGTGGTCATAAAAGGGCCAAGTAAGTGTTCAGCTTCTTAGCATTGCTTGGGCTTCTGGAGTGGGGTGCAAGAGTTTGCAAAGGGCTTAAAGTAGATCAGTCAGCTTTAATTCTGGAATCTGTACATTGACTGGTGTCTCCCTTTCCCTAAAGAATTCCAGCTCTGTTTCTTCTGTGCTCCCCCCTGACAAATCTAATTGCTCAAGAAGCGTTTGAAATGACCAGCTGTCTGGATGTGATAGCATCTGGCTTATCTGTTTGAGCAGAAGTAACATAAACTGTACAACTCTTTTAGTGGTTTGGAAAAAACTATAAGGTTGTACTATTACTTTGTACTATATGTTTAACCAGGCTCTTAAACAGAACCAATGGATAACTAAGAGCTCAAGGAATGTAACAATACATGAAAATGTCCTGGTGCATCTTTAGTTAACAGTTATAGAGAAACTGCTTGACTAGCTTAAAGGGTTGACTAGCTTCAGGGGCATTGAGGAGAAGGTAGCCAGGTTAGTAATTGAGGGCTTATGACAATCAGAGGGCCCACCCTATTGGGCTGAACTCTCTATATCTGTGACAGTTGTAGCACCTAGTATGCTATCAGGGCAGATAGTGCTCCAGGTCTCTAGGAACCCAACTTGCTGCCTTCAAACACAGAAACTAGCGTAGAGTTGCATTAAGTGGTCCATTCTGTTGAAGCAGTGCTAGGTGCAAGCAGGCTCTTTAGACTGCCTGAAAGATGTTGTCTTCAGCATGTCAGCTGCACTAAACATCAAACTATTTCAAGCATCCAAAACGGAAACCAGAAAAATGTCATTGGACTTAAACTGGGTTGCACTTTTGTCAGTGGATCAGGTTATTAAATTTTGCATTACCCTAGGAAATAAGAACTTAAAAGCAACATTAAAACCTGCAGTACTCAAACTCCCAGGATCATTTTTCTCTACTTGAGTTTGCCCAAGACATTTATATCCTTAGTGGTCATGATGGAACCAGAAGCTACCAGTTGGTTGATTCATTAGCAGCAGGCAATGCTTCCTCTTGCAGTATAGCAGAGCTTGAACATGGGCATTGGTTTAATAGCCTTTTGGCCTCTGAAATAAACTGCACAATCCTTCTCAACCTTGTACAAATTGGTAGGGATTTAAGGACTTGTTACAAAGTATCTTGTACCGTAATGTTTACAAGATGTTATTTGAACATTGGTTATGGCAGTGTGGCCAACTGTGCTCTTTTAAAGGCAGTAGGCTAATATCAACAGCATTCAGCATATGAACCTCTAGAAAACTAAATCAAGTTGGCATTCCATGAATACTTGTGGTCATGAGGTCTTACAAAGCTTAAGTGATCCTTGTTTTAACTTACGACATACAAACAATCTTGCAGGGTAAGGAAAAGCTTAAGGGAACGAATTAAACAGGGTAATGCAACACTTTTTCATCAATCTCTTCTGGAAATGTTTATACTATCTTTTGGAGATGACAACTAGAGGTAGTTTCTCCTCTGTAAACACTACTTCAAAAAATTTCTTAGAATTCTACAAGATGATGTCTAAAACTAATTGTGGATATAGCTATTAAAGGCTAATGCTAGTTTCTTATTTCTGCAGAAGGTTTGGAGGAACTTGTGAAACAAAAGGAATTTGTGGATGGTGTATATGCATTTGAATACTACCCAATAACTCCAGGCAAATACGTTGTCACTATCCTATGGGGAGGACACAACATCCCAAAGAGGTGAGTTGGAAGGACAGCCTCTTCGGTTGACTTACACACCCTTATAAAGTATCTGGGGCAACATAAGTTAGCATAACTTCATAACTTGCAGCTTCATTTTGTCCTAACCCCAACTTCTGCTAGGGTTCACTGATTTTGGTGATGGGAAAGGGGGGAGTTAAGTGGCTGGGTGCAGGCAGTGATCAACAGTGAAGGGCTTTACGTCTTTACTCCCCCGTAATTCCTGGATTGGCCCCATAGAATCCAGTATCTTAATTGAACTTACTTGGCATATCTGTGGGTTACCTGCTTTCTGATGTTACTTTCTGATGTTTCTCTTGTAGCCCTTTTGAAGTTCAAGTAGGGCCTGAAGCTGGTCCTCAAAAAGTAAGAGCCTGGGGGCCTGGACTTCATGAAGGAGTTGTTGGTAAATCTGCTGACTTTGTGGTAGAATCCATTGGACCAGAAGTTGGATCTCTAGGTAAGCCAGTCCAGGCAAAAGCAATAGAACTTGGCCAGCTATATTGCTTTCTTTCAGAATGCAAATTACATTAAGAGCAGTTCAGAAGGAGATTACTAGGAGACTGAACACTAGAAATGATGTAGCTTTTGCCATGTAACTTTTGAGCAAGTGTGAAAGCCTATTAAGAATATTTATATCTGCCTCTGGTTTCTAAGCCCTTCTATAAAGTCCCAACTGGATTTGGAAACTTGCTTGTGCAGCACTACTGGTGGTAATGGTATTGTATCTTGCCCAGTTCGATTAGCAATAGTTGATGACTGGCACACTTCCCAGCTCTTCAACAGGCTTCAGTGCTGTAATACAAGGGGAAGAACTTGCTGCCAGAAGTAGATGCGAGAGTGATGCGCAAGCGCCCCTTGCTCATTTGTTAGGTTAGGAACTGGAGCCGTGGTGAAAAGCAAAACCTGGTCTTTTTTTCAGTTTACAAATGTTGCTTCCAATGCTTTATTAGCTAGCAAATTGCAGATTTTTTATCTTGCAAATTCCTGCTGCCACGCAAAGATTTCTGCAAATGGATTCTCATTAATGCCTTCAGGAATGGGAATAGGACCGGATCTGAAGTTGGTATGTGCTCACACACACCAAAGCAGTTGGACTCTCCATTTGTGGTATGCAAATCAACATGGGGGAGTGCAATTTTAGTCTTTAGACCAGCAGAGAGAGGTTGAAAGAGTGAGTGGCACATGAGTTGAATGAATGACTTTCAGGCATAATTGAAATGCGCTGGAAGAGCAGAATGTCAAAAAACAAACCACCAGAAAGTGGGGGGTGCCTGTAGTCGGTGTTGTGTGCCCCAAGAGCAGTGCAACACTGAGCATCCCAAGTCTGCTGTGTAACACAGTTCTAATTGCTAGGTTGATTCAAACCTCATGGGAATTCTTGTTGTAGATTTGGAAGAACTGGCTTTGAACAAATAGCTTAGATTTGTCATGTATTTTAGGGGCCTATTAGGTAAAACTTTCAACTGACAAATTTTAGCATATCTATTAACATGCTGGCTTGTTTAGGCTTTGCCATTGAAGGCCCATCTCAGGCAAAAATTGAATGTGATGATCAGAATGATGGGTCATGTGATGTGAAATACTGGCCCAAAGAACCTGGTGAATATGCCGTTCATATAATGTGTGATGATGAAGATATCCAAGACAGCCCCTACATGGCATTCATCCAGCCAGCTTCTCTAGACTTCAACTCGGACAAGGTAAGAAATGGGAAGATTCTTCTTGAAGTTGTACTCTGAGTAACTGTTCTCTTCTGGAGGATGTGGTCAGGATACCTTGAGTGTTGGAACTTGAGCACCCATCAAAGGAAAATCCTCACATTGGAGAACATTAATTAACAGTTGCCCTTCAGGTTATTGTTCATCCAGTGATGACCCAACTGAGAAGTCTGCCTGGGTTATTCTGAATATTGCAATAATAGAAAAACTCCTCATCTGGAGGAAAGCAGCAAGCATATTTTTATACCTCCAAGAAGCTCAGAGTGGTGTACATAGTTCTTTTCCTCCTTGGGCACTTGTATAGTCTTCTGTGTTCTTGGGGAAACTTGAACTATTTAGCATGGCGTTGCAAGGTATATTTGGTCAGAGAAGCACCATAAAGATATACAGAGGACAAACCGCTTTGTACTGCTTGGACTACACTATACTGTCTACTGTATAAAACGGTCTTGGAATGTACTCTTTCTCTTCACCTTCCTAGGTAAGAGCGTATGGTCCAGGACTGGAAAG
This sequence comes from Tiliqua scincoides, assembly GCF_035046505.1. Classification (NCBI taxonomy): domain Eukaryota; kingdom Metazoa; phylum Chordata; class Lepidosauria; order Squamata; family Scincidae; genus Tiliqua; species Tiliqua scincoides. Next base: position 220,488,601 of record NC_089822.1, read on the forward strand.
AACTGGCTGCATTGTGAACAATCCTGCTGAGTTTACAGTTGATACAAAGGAAGCTGGAAATGCACCTCTGAAGATATATGCACAGGTAAGACCAATGCTCCAGGTGGCATTTTCTTCTAATAGAAAACTTGAGCCATAGTTTTGGCCTTGTAACTCGTGTGCATGCTACAGAAATGAGTTGCTCAAGTATAGTCATTTGAAGGAATTGTGTTGATAGAGCTTGACTTTGTATCTGGTTCAGTTATTGCTTCAGTTTTGAGATGAGCAATTTCCTCACATTACAGTACAGACCAACATTTGAGCATGTGGTGAGCAGGGCAGGGCTAAGCACATGTAAATAGCAGGGATGGAACAAGTTGGCAAACAGGGGAAGCCCTTGCATTTTCTCGCCACAGGCAAGTTAACACTTGAATGGGACTGCACAGTAATAAACAATGAGCCCCAAAGCATGGATAATTTTGTTTGGAGATCTTAACTATAAAGCTTATTGGTAATGCTGAAAACCATATGACATGTCTGGGTGACAGTGCAGTAAAGATACTTATTACCTTGTCTGTATCTACTTCTTTCTGATCTCCCTTTTGTAGGATGGAGAAGGAAATCCTATTGATATTCAGATTAAGAACAATCGAGATGGCATCTATGCTTGCTCTTACATGCCTGCAAAACCAATCAAGCACACAATTGCTGTTACTTGGGGAGGAGCTAATGTGCCCCAAAGTCCTTACAGGGTAGGTATTCAAGTGATAACTGGAACTGCCTAAGTAGATGTTGCATAAATCATATCATAATCGTATCTAAAATAAGTTTCAGAAAAGGAGTTTAAGACTGACTGGAGTGTGAATATAAACTGACTCACCTCTGTAGTATTTACTATGCTTAACTTTTAAAAATTTGTGTCATGTAGGTCCACATTGGGCAAGGCAGTCATCCCCAGAAGGTGAAAGTTGTTGGACCTGGGGTGGAAAGAACTGGGCTGAAAGCCAATGAACCTACACACTTTACAGTAGACTGCACAGAGGCAGGAGAAGGTAAAAACCCACCTTGGGTTGTCTCTTGGTAGGGAAGTCAACAACTCTGAAAAATCAGGTTTAAAATTATCTGCTAAAGGAGAGTAACTACTTTTCCTCCTTTCCCTCTCAAGGGAAAGTTGAGAGGGAGGTATGTGGAGGTTTTTATGATAACATCCACAAGGTCGCCAGTTCGAGGCCACCGGCACCGTGCAACCTTGAAGCAGCTGACAAGCTGAGCTGAACTATTCCATCTGCTCTGAGCATGGGAGGATGTAGGCCAGAATGTGAAGCCAGATCGGAATGAAACACCTGAATGTAGTGGTTCTTGAAAGAAAGAACCTTCTTTCAATTGTAAAAATCCCTATTTAATAAGGGATTTAAATAAAAAGCCTGCCTATGTAAACAGCCTTGAATAAAGTCTTGAATAAAGACCAAGAAAGGCGGTATATAAATACCTGTTGTTGTTGTTGTTGTTGTTATTGTTATTATTATTTATTTATTATTTATGCAAGTAGCTACCAATGCTATTCAAATACAGTGCCTCTCAAAGTGGTGGATCTGTTTGAAAAAGTTGAGTGGTGTGTGTATAGGAGAGACAAGATTAAAGTAAGGCAGGAGACTAGCTCTGATTGGCCTTGCAGTTCTCTGAATGCACTGATCCCATTGGCTAGAATAAGTGTCCGTCGTGGTGAGATGGAGGGTTGTAATGAAATGGTGCTAAAGGAAGCAGTGTTATGGGAGATATGGTAAACATTTTAAGTGGTGATACAAGAAGGCAATTGTACAATTACTCTTCCCTGAAGTAATTCTTTTTCTTCTAGGTGATGTCAGCGTGGGCATTAAATGCGATGCAAATGTGATAAGTGAAGAAGAGCAAGATATAGACTTTGCCATCATACCTAATGCTAATGATACATTCACAGTGAAGTACACGCCACCTGCCGCAGGGCGCTACACTGTTAAAGTGCTGTTTGCTGGAGAGGTGTGTGTGGTTTTGGGTGGGGGCTAGGAGTTTACTGTACTGCTTTTCAACAAAGTTTACAGAGAATCAAATAACTAAATGGCTGCATTTCCCAAAAGAGCTCACAGTCTAGAAAGATGTAGAAGAACACCAGCAAATGGTCATTAGCAAAGAACTTGTGCTGGGGTGAAGAGAGGCTGTTACTCTCCCGCTGCTAAATAAGCTCACCATTTGAAAAAACTGCCTCTTTGCTTAGTTGGTAGGGTATGCTGTACTGCTAACTCAGAGTTTCACCCTACTGCTTTTCCCTAGTTTCCAGGAATCTCCAGTTGACTAACTTATTAGCATTTTTTTTTTCTGCATGAACCAGAAGTAGAGGCTGGTGGACATGGTTTTATATTTTGCAGATTTTGGTGTCTTCCCCAGTTAGAAGTGCAGAAAGCAGCGTTAATGTGTTTTTATTCAAAATTTTCATTAATTATAAATTATAATAACTTAAACTGTACTAGGTGGGTTATATAGGTGGCATAGTGTCTGCAGATGCAACCAGTCATTACCCATGTACCCCATCAAATAATAAATAAAACCAAACAAAATGGTTGTGGGATTTGCAGATATCAGATTTGTTCTTACAAAAATGAGATGTGTAGAAAGCACTGTTATGTTTTAATTTTCTTATCACTGTTTTTCACCCACCTGTAAATTAGCCTCAAAGTCATTTCCGAACCCCTTCCGATTCTCAGATTGCTTAATTTTATTATTACTATTTACAAAAGTAGAATGCTAATGAAAATGTGGCCATTTAGTACAGTACAGTCATTAACAATCGCATTAAAATTTGTTACTAGAATTTTCAGATAAGCAGTTATGAAGGGTTACTTCATCCCATAACTCAGAAAATCCCATAACTCAGAAAATCTGGCTCAGGCCACAGTGGATAATAGCATAAGAGCCCTGCAGGATCAGGGCCCATCTAGTCCATCTCCCTGTATCTTGCAGCTGCCCATCATATGCCTCCAGGAGCACACAAGACTACAAGATACTTGCTGCCACTCCCCTGCATCTGGCATTCTATTTACCCTTGCACGCTCCTCCCCAATGAAGATACCGGACACCAAAATAGGTCCTTCTGCTCATCTGATTTGCACGCTCATGTCTCCCATCTGTTCCATTGCCAAATTGTGATTTGACACTTCATGACTACTCAACATTTCTTTCTTTTCTGTTCCATTCTCTTTTAACCACCACCCTGATACTGGATAATAAAATCCTAGTGAAAAATTACTTCCATTTCCTGCTTATTTTCTCGTTTTTAAAATATCTTACTATAATTACCAGAGGATCAAATGGAATCGTAGCACTATTGGCATTACTTTCCAGAATTCAACACTACCGCAATATGTGAATGAAATCTCCTCTTGGATAGTCCACTGCCGCCAACATGTTAACTATCTGATGCATCTTATGGCATGTATCAGTGAGATGCAATCTCACCCAAATGTTAAAATTCTCAACTAAAGAGTGAAACAGACGTAATTGGATTCCTTCCTGCCAAATATACAGCTAGATAATGCCAAACTTTTCTATTGAGATCCAGCTATCCTTTTCATATCAACTCATTTAGTATCCTGTTTAGCTTGGAGAGTGATCCTTTATTTGCTGCTTTCACTAGTCATTTCAGATTCTCACTGTATGTCACTGTCTTGCTCTGAATGCAGGATTTTATCGGCACTGTTTCAAAAACAGTGTCAGTGCATCATTCACCTCATTGCAAACAGCATCTTTTAATCTATGCTTTCTCATACATTCTCCGTTGGTTCATTCTAATTCATGTAACGGGATTCTTCTTTCTCTGAAACTTTCTCCCTGCCATGGGCAAGACTAAAATACTTGTCTTGTATTGCAGTGTTGTTCCATTTCCATAATCTCAAATAACGTTTTGATATACCCATTCTGTTAATATAGTAATATTCTGTCCAGCATAATAATTCCTTAAATCCCTCTATTTCCTCTACTCTTCACATGAGTTTGTATAATCTCTCCGTCTGTATAAAACATCTGTGTCGTTCTCTGCCAGTTTGTTGCTGTGTAAGGCTCAAGGGAAGTTTCTGAAATAAAATAGTAACTTGAGCATAACTCACATCTTGCTAGGACTTAACTTTCCAAATCGTGAGAACCAAGTCTTTCTGTGTGGCTAAATTAGTTTGGACTTTTGCTATTACCACCCTTACTCCTGAGATTAATGTTGCCTGAGCAAACTTACACTTTAGTACAAGTGGACAGGGAAACTTAAAGACCTTACTTGTTCTTTTGCATATTTGAAGGGTAACTCTATGCAAAAAACTATGCAATGAACATTCCTCAATCTACTCCCACAATATCTCAGTCATTATAGTGGGGCTGGCATTGACAGCATTGAAGTCAATCAGTGCTTCCAATAAACTTCCACTCCAAAAGAAAGTTGGAATTCCAGCTTCCATAAATGGCATCATAAAAAAAGGAAACTCAGTTTCGTATCCTACAAGTCCCGAAGGGGTATAAGGTTGCTGTACAGCCTCTCATACCTTGGCTCCCTTAAGTATCTCCTTAACGTAGATTCTCACTAAGCATGAAGACCGTAAAATAAACTGTATTGTGCTTGCTCTTAAAGTAAACTTTGTGTTAGTACTTAAATGTTATAACAAGGATAGTGTAAGTTAAGCCATTTCTGCCTAAAGTTACTTATACACAACAGGGATCAAATGTGTACACCTGTGGGCTGGGCAGAAATGGATTAAGCAAATCTTTAGACAAGGAAAAGGGATAGAAATCCTACTTTTGTGGAAATGCTACATCAGTGACAGAAAATAGTGCTACACTTAATGTCAATTCTCACAGCTAGGATATGTGACCATACTATGACCTAAACTATATGGGTTAAAGAGCTACTTAAGTTTTTAGAATAGTTCATGGTGTCTGTATGTTTAGAACAAACTTAGTCTATACAAGATATTCCTATTGAGGTTCAAGAAAAAACTTAATGAGGTAGATTAGATTCACTTATGTACTTGGAAGTTAAAATATGAAATAGATCCTTATATAGTCATTGTCGCTAAACTTGTGTCAGACATTTCCTCTTGGGAGGAAAGCAATGATCTAAGGGCACTTAGGGGAGCAGAAAATGTAATATTTAGTAAAGCGTGTCTCAAAGTTTGTCCACTGCTGTACCACTTCATGTAGTCCACCTTGGAAGTAGTCCACTGGAAGTAATTGGCATTGTCATTGTCAGTCACTTCTGGAATTGGAGGCCAGGTGCAACAAATACTGGTAAGAGGCTCGGGCAGGTGGTAAGGCTTTTTTGAGCATGGAAAAAGCACACGCTGAATCTCTGCCTGCCAAGTCAAGCCCCCTGTTGCTGCTTGTTGTGTTGTGGTCCTGCGGGTACTACCAGGCACCAGTGGCAAAAGTACCTCTGGTTGAGAAACACTGATTTGGTACATACTGGCAAGAGGTGCTTCTACGTTGCATGGAGTCTGAGTGGATTTCTTATTTCTGTAGACAATGTTGCTAGAAAATGAGAATTTTGCTTGCATTAAAATGAAACTTTATTGTCTTGAAGGAAATTCCTACCAGTCCTTTCAGAGTGAAAGTGGAACCATCACATGATGCAAGCAAGGTGAAAGCTGAAGGACCTGGACTGAGTAAAACTGGTGAGGATTCAGATTTGAAATATGAAATCTCGGATTGCCTAAATTACAACTTGCTTATCTCTGTATTGTGGTATTAAAATACTTTGACATAGTTCAAGTAATAGACTAACATTGGGTCATGGTGCCTTAAGATGGTACTTCCTTGGCATCAGCATTATACCTTTTTTGAACTTATTTATTCCACTTAACTGTCTTTTAGGTGTGGAAAATGGGAAACCAACACACTTCACTGTGTTCACAAAAGGTGCTGGGAAAGCCCCTCTGGATGTTCAGTTCAATGGCCCCATGAGTGGAGAAGCTGTAAAAGATTTGGATATCATTGACAACTATGATTATTCTCATACTGTAAGATACACTCCAGTTCAGCAGGTAAGCTCACCTATAGAGCGCAAATACTTCTTTAACTTGCAGCAGCGAACTTGATATAATGGAACAGCAAATGCCTGGTAAATGAAAAGCTTTTGAGTTCTACAACATGGTACCTCCTTTTCTGAAGATATTGCAAGGAGCAAGGCTATGGCATAAGCAAATTATATTGTTGAAGAAAAAGCCATTGCTGTGCGTGGCACTTACGAAGGAACAAAAGGACCTGTCCCCTTGATGCTTGTAATCTAAGTATTAGCAAGGCAGACAGGAGGGAAGTGGAGTTGAACAGTGGTCTTCAACCCTTTTGTCATGACCCCAATAAACACAGTATGAGACTGGTAACCCACTATTAATACCGTCCTCTTCCTGGGACTCTGTCTGCCCACTCCCTGCCCCCTTGTCACCCATTCCCCACCCCAGTAATGTCCTCCCAGCACTGTTCACTGTAACCAAATATTATTATTAGAGAGCAGATAGCTTTCACTAGTGCCAGGCTTCATGGTAACTATTTTAGCACAGTTGCCAAGAACTTGAGCCGGACTGGGACATAATCTCCTGGTACCTGAATGGGTACACCAGATGCCTCCCTCTTTTCCTGGTGGTGCTTGTCCAGTGACCTTTGTCCTTTTTTATTTCTGTAAGTTGTTGCAACCCCACAAATAAGGCTTCTCAACCTTGTTGGGTTATGACCCCAAGGTTGAAGAACATTGGAATACAATATAATTTAGGGTACACTTAATCCTGTTTAAAATAGGGTCCGGTGTTGTAACAAAGGAATGTTTAGATCAAAATCTGTTTCCAGTTACTGAATTAAAATAGCCTTTCTTAAGCCAGTCCTTGCTCTATCAAATTTTTTAGTGTTCCCCTTTATTCCAAACTTTGGCTATAATTTTGATATTTCTGTGAGCAATGTTGCTGTTGGCCCTGCTTCAAGCAAGCAGCAAAATAAGTCAGCAGGTTGTTCTGGATTAGATTTCCAACATCTTGTTTTCAGAAGAGATGGCATTGACTTCTGTACAGTGGGGGGTTTATGTCTGTTATGATCTGTTTCCCAGTCTAAGCCCCATGCTTTTTATGATGATATGATTCATACGATATATTTTCCACCTCGGCCACAACAGTGTTATGATGTTCACATTTTAGTTCTGCATTCTGTGAATTTTATTTTGGTTTGATGCTAGTAGCAGGAACCCTAATGTTAGCTATTGCTTTGAAATGCTTCTCATGGGCATTTGCTGGGGCAGATGGAATTTACTGGTTTTCTGAAACAGTGGTGCTGTGTACTATACTTCAGCAGTCTGCAAATGTGGATGCATTTAAGGGCTGCATTCATAAGTACAGTTGACTCATGTCTGAGTCCTTTGGAAGGTGGTTTGCTCTAGCTTCCTTACACTTCAGAAGTTCCATCTCTTTCCTAAACTGATCAATTTCATGTGCCAGGTGCACACTAGTGGGATTATCTTGTATACTCTGGTTTCTTTTCAGATCATATTCTACAGAATGTGGTAGAATTCAGTGTTGTACCAATTCAGGAGAAGGCTGATTTATGAATGTTTGACTAGACTCTACATGTCTGACCTTACACTAGGAGAGAAGACTAAACCCTCTCCCTGATATGTGAATTCTATTATCAGGGGTCTTCTGGCTTTGTGGGAAGCTTTAAAAAAACGCGCACTACAGTACAAAATTTCCCACCTTTTCTAAGGCATAGGACAGCCCTAAGATGTTGAATTACTCCTATAATATCTTTGGGCCTTCTAGCTTAGATTAAAAGTGCAGATAAACTTGGTAAGTTCAACAGTGGCATTCTGCCAATGATCAAAATTATAGTAGGAGGTGGTTACTGTTAATATTGCCCTGTTTGAACAGTGCACCAGATATATCTATATCTTTGTGACTAACTTGACAAGGGCCTTGTGGGGGAGGGAAGAATGAGAAGGCTTAACTAAATAAGGGGTGGAGTAAGCAAACATCACTGGCAGCCCTTTTTCTCTTTCCAACTTTAAATATATCAGTGACAAATACTAGTTCTCAAACACTGATCTACTTCTATCCCAGTGAAAGCGTAACTTCCATTCTCAAACTTTATCCAAGGGGATTAAGCTGCAGAACTACCACATGAAATGCACTTTAGTCACAGGGAGTTAACATGTTATGCTGTGTTGGCCTTTGCCCAAGTGGCTTAGCTGAAAAGTCTGACTTTTCAAAAGTATCCTTTCTACAACCAGCCTCTTCTCCTATAAATTTATTACTGTTCCTTTCTATGGAACAAAAGAAGGCCAAAGATTCAGTATGCCCTAATCTTGTACCCACGCGGGAACATAGCAGGAAGCTGCATAGTAGTTTCTAGGCAGTAAACAGTTCTCATTTCTTGGCACCTAATCAGTCTGCTATACAGAAGCAAAGTGAAGCTGCCCTTAGGTTTTCAGTTGAGCTAATATAGTGTGGTTTCAGACTAATAGGCAAATTGCCATACAGTGAATTTTGAGAACCAGGAAAGTGATGTTGTGTATGGTGGAGAGGGAACAAAGCTGATCAGGTGTAGAGGAGGACGTATATTTACAGGTACACAGAATTAGGTTTTGAATGTGTTCAATCTTTTGAGCTTAAGCTATTTAGAGTTGCTGGTAAATAACTGATGTCACAGTCCCCCAAGCCATAATGGTGCAATTGGAATTGCCTGCCAAACCCTGGCTTATGCTAAATATAGTTAAGAAGCCTCATGATGGCTTTAGGTTCTTAGCATATAGCAGGCAACTCCCGATTTAGAGTTGCATGTCTTGTTTTTCTGTTTGGACTTGGCTCCAAAAATTCATTGCATAGGTGTCTCCTGACTACGGAGCGGAAAAGTGGAATACCAACATTTTGCATGGTGCAGTTTTTTTAGGTGGATTGTCTAGAGCTGTGACTTGTCAATAGTTTGAATCTGGAAGTAATGGTGAACAGGTTAGCCCAAACTTGGGCTTACAAATGGGCTCAGTCCAGTCATGAGGCTGACTGAAGCAAGTACACTGATTAATGGACTAGAGGAGGCAGCCAACTGATGAGAGGGTATCCTGGCTGCCTACTAATTTACCAAGGCCCACTGTCCACCCAAGTGCTTCACCATGTATCTTGAATCTGTTCTAGCTCATCCTCTTTTGCTCCCAGCATGTTCTGCCCAGCCTGTTGAAGCAGAGGCTGACCAGAAGCAAGCTAGTGGTAGAGCTATAAGTAAGGGGGCAGAACAGTCTGGGAGCTAGGAGCTCTGCTTGCTTGCATAGCTGCATTAAGTAGGCTGAGTGAGCATGTTTAGAGCAGGGCTGGCTCTAATTTGGGTGGGTGAAGAGATGCTGGCAGCAGAGAATGAAAGGGGCGATTCTGGAGCACTGCTTCAGACACCATTTAGGCCAGACCTACTTACAGACCTACTTCAAACCAATTTGGTATTCAGGTCTTGACAACTCCTTACAACCTTGGCTTGAGCTCATGTGGATTTGGATGTAAAAAACATCATTTTGATGTATTTTTGAATGCAGCCTTATCCTTTCTAAATTGCTTTCTCAGAGTTCCTTGCCCTTCTAATTAACTTTGGATTTTTTAAAACCCGAGAGCATTGTTGTGCTTTTTCAGTGTTTACAGCACTCCCACAGGACTACTGTGTGTTCTTTGGGCCTGCCCTGAGAAGGCATTTTGAAACATCAGTTGGTACAAAATGCGGCACAAGTTTCTAATTGGATCTGCTTGCTATGATAGCAGCATTCTGATTTTTGTAGCAGTTTCATTGCCTACTAATTTTTTAGCATTCAATTCAAGGTTCTGGTTATGACCTTATGAAGTCCTCAACAACTGGAGACCTGAATCGCTTGAGATTGATCTCTCCCATATGCACCTTTCCACACACTGTTGTCATTCTGAGGCCTTGCTCTGAGTGCTCTTGCCTTGAGGCATGCCAGGCATTCATAGGAGCAAACCCTTCTCATTGGGGTCACTGACCTAGAAGGCCTGGCTGGCCCCTTCTTTGCAGTTCATAGGATATAAAAATCTGTCTTCCAGTCTGCTTTTTTGAGAGGGTTTATGTTTTTCAGTGTGGGTATGTTGTAAGCCACCTTCGGTTGCCACAGGCAAGAAAGATGGTTAAAATGTTGTAAATAAAACTTGGGGTCAACTTCTACTTGCTTGACTTCTGGAAAAATGTATGGGGGAATTAAAGGGGCAAATGGTGAATACTAAACCACTAGCTATTTGAGTTGCTGGGGTGTTTAATGTCCTATTTCAATACTTTATCCTCTCCAGGGTAGCATGGACATTCTGGTGAGCTATGGTGGTGATCCTGTCCCCAGAAGCCCTTTCACTGTGGGTGTTGCTGCTCCACTTGACCTGAGCAAAATTAAAATCAATGGCCTGGAAAACAGTGAGTAGACATGTTGTGAGATTTATACTAAAAGATGATTTTATGAATGGAATACAACAGCAGATTAGATCTTGAATTTGCAGCCTTAAAATGTTCTTTAGCACTTCTGAAGAGACAAAAGCTGAATAGAGCTTGGTACACCTGTTTGCTGTTTAAACTGTAATTGACACACCTTTGTTTTGTGAAAATAAGAGCAGAATTTCTGCTTTTGCAGGTATTAAAACAAGTTATCCCTGCTAATTGGGTAAGAGGCACTTTTTCAAGTGGGTGCTCCTCTTTTTAGCAGGGTAAGAGTAACTGGCCCACCTCACCCCAGCACTGTCTGTCCTAGTGGCTGTCTGCTGGTGTTCTTTTTGCATCTTTTTAGATTGTGAGCCCTTTTGGGACAGGGATCCATAAGTTATTTGATTTTTCTCTGTAAACCGCTTTGTGAACTTTTAGCTGAAAAGCGGTATATAAATACTGTTAATAATTAATAATTATGGGCCTCTAAAGGTCAACTCTGTGGTACTAGAAGGGACTTATCAGAAACAAATATTTCAAGTGTTGTAAGAATAAAACAATATAAGGAGTGGATACCTTCCTGAGAAAAATTCCACCCTTTTGACCATTGCAAGCCCAAATGGACTGTCTGGTTTTAAACTCAGTTTCTGCTTGCCTGTACATAGCATTTAGCCTTGCTAGAAACATGATCATGACAATGAGAGATAATGTTGGGATTGTGAAGAATTTCAGAATTTCAGTAGAATTCCTAGATTCCAGTGGATGACTTTAACCTTGGCTAAACAATTGTTTACTTCTACATTATAGATCTGACCAAACATTACATCATATTTATAGGTATGATGGACAATTCAAAGAGGGTCCATAGAAATAATTGTTAAATGGTTTCTTATGCTAGCTTGTTACCTGATGTCCCTAATTTAGCTTTAACTCGACTGAACATGTCCTCAAAATTCCTTTTTATTAAAAAGGCTATACTGAGAGGTTGTAAAATCCTTATTGTGATCTTTAGTATAAGCTTTCTTGTCATGCGTCTTCCTCTAGGTTGGCTTACCAAATAAGCTGGCTTAAATTGCGCTTCTAATTGAGTTTCAGTAGTTTCATATATTTTCATATCAAAGTAGCCATTTAAATCTGTTATCTGTCTAATGATGATCAACAAAAATTAAGCATGCTGAAATGAAAATGTTTTTTCCCCTCCAAAGGAGTTGAAGTAGGGAAAGATCAAGAATTTCTGATTGACACTAAAGGAGCTGGTGGACAGGGAAAACTTGATGTGATGATCTTAAGCCCTACCAGGAAAGCTTTACCATGCTTGGTGGAGCCAGTTGTAGGCAAAGAATGCAGTACTGCAAAGTATATCCCGAGGGAAGAAGGCCTTTATGCGGTTGATATAAGTTATGATGGTAATCCAGTCCCAGGAAGCCCTTACACTGTGGAGGCCACTCTGCCACCAGATCCTTCCAAGGTAAGGGCATTTCTAGTCCCTGTTTCGGTGAGTAATCTCCTCTGTTAAGTTTGGGAAGATTTAAAGTATGTTATGTTAAGCTATTTCCTGATTATATAAGGCAGAGAACAAACTTGAGCTTGTTCCTAGCAATTCCCAGACTTGTGATAGTAAAGGACTCTGTAGTGCATAGCCCAGGGCAATATACTTGAGATATAAGTTCATGGACCCTTGCCAGAATGGCCATCAGATTTCTTAAGAAACATGGAAAATAGCATTTGCTTTTGTTAAATAGCAGAGAGGCATTGGTAGTTACCATGTGTATGAGTTCACAACACTTGGCTTCTGTATGTCCATTTAACATGGTTCCAGTACTTTAGATGTCAATAGAACTTGAGACTGCGGCAAATTCATATAGGATCACACTTTACTTGCAATGGAAGGAATTATAGAGTATTGCTGTGACTAGATTTGAATTTCACTAGGGCATTTTTTTTGTCATAATTTAAGCTTGTGTTTCCAGTAGTGTGCCCCCCCAAATCTGGAGGTCCTGTATCATGATTTCAGTTATCCCTGGATAGAAAATATATTTTATTTAAAATTTGTCTTCCTTCCCAACCAGCCAGTGCTGCCCTTTGAAGTGCACTGTGTGTGGCTGTAGGCTTTCTTGCAGCACCTGTTTCAATGGTGCCCTCTGGCCTAGAGATGCTTCAGTGGCTGTAAACACAGAAGCAACCAACTACCCTGTCACTCAGACAGTAGGCCTCTGGGACTTAAAGTCTGCTATCTGCAGATGTGGTACTATATATAGGGTTCACTATTATTCATAGTTTTGGGCATCTCCTGTACTTTATTTACAGTATCTTTATCCTGCCTTTCTACCTGTAGGCCTTGGAATGTATCCCCTGCAGATACTGGGGGACACACACATGCTACTGTAATGCATATTGAGTCTTTATAATTTGATCCATGTCTTCCTTTATAGCATCTCTTGAGGAAATATGGAGTTTTCAAAAGGAACATAACACATGGATATTTATAAGACCAACCCCGATTTGAAATTCCATCTTTTATTGTCTTTACTGATTGGTTTCAAAATCAATTAAACTAATGAGAATCAAGTTGATGTAGTTGCTGGCTGATGAGGTGAACTATTGCTGTTTGTTGCCTTTAAATAGAAAGTGGCACAATTGGCTTGAAATTTTGCTGATGTGGTAAAGTACTGTCAAATTCAAGAAGTGCAGGAATATTTCTCGTGTCCAGTTGAGACCATGGGGTTAAATTGCTAAAGCTGATTCTAGAAACATCTGAAGCTGCACACTAGATATTAACTGTAGTATCCGCCCAACCTTTAGGTGAAAGCCCATGGTCCGGGCCTTGAAGGAGGCCTTGTTGGAAGACCAGCAGAATTCACAATAGATACCAAAGGAGCTGGAACTGGAGGTCTAGGGTTGACAGTTGAAGGACCATGTGAAGCCAAAATAGAATGTTCTGATAATGGTGATGGCACATGCTCTGTCTCCTACCTTCCTACCAAACCTGGCGAATATCTTGTGAACATCCTTTTTGAAGAGGTTCATATTCCTGGCTCCCCTTTTAAAGCAGACATTGAAATGCCATTTGATCCTTCAAAAGTTATTGCCACAGGCCCTGGGCTTGAACGTGGGAAAGTGGGTGAAGCTGGATTGCTCAATGTGGACTGCTCAGAAGCTGGCCCTGGGAAGCTGGACATGGAAGCTGTGTCTGATTCTGGTTCGAAGGCAGATGTTGATGTTCAAGATAATAAAGATGGGACCTATGCGGTTACATATGTGCCCCTTTCTGCTGGGATGTATACACTCAAGATGAAATATGGTGGAGAACCAGTGCCAAATTTCCCTACACGGGTCAAAGTTGATCCAGCTGTGGACACAAGCAAAATCAAAGTGTTTGGCCCAGGAATTGAAGGAAAAGGTAGGTACTTGATCCAGTCTGTTTGAAGGAAAGTTCCTAGAGGTATGTTAGCTGTTCAGAAAAACACTTGGAATACTAAATTGCATGGCCTTCCTTGTTTTTGATTTTTGTACTATTTGATTTTAGCGTATCCCTAAGTTAGGAAGGTCCTTGTTGGTAGTAACGGAGTAAATTCTTAGGAGGGAGACTGTGGGAAAGAGCAGAATGCTCCAACAGAGCTATGCTCTGTTGCTGTTTGAGGGTTTGAGCCAACTTCCATCACCAATTCAAAATGTACCTTGTTTAAAATATTCACTATGCAGATGTATTCCGTGAAGCTGCAACAGATTTCACCGTAGATGCCAGGCCTTTGACAAAAACCGGTGGAGACCATATCAAGGCTCAGATTGCAAATCCTTCTGGAGCTGCCACAGACTGCCTCATCAAAGACAATGCTGATGGGACCTATGCGGTAGAGTTCACTCCCTATGAAAGAGGTACGTGCTATTGACTTTGGGGGTGGGAATGGGAAAATGAGTTTTGTATTCAAGACTTTCCATGCTATCAAGATTAGCTTCAGGGGTATTCTGCTTACAGGGCCTCACACAGTTGATGTGACCTATGATGATGTGCCTGTTGCAAACAGTCCTTTCAAAGTTGATGTTACAGAAGGATGTCATCCTTCACGTGTGCTGGCCGAAGGAACTGGACTAAAGGAAGCTTTCACAAACAAACCAAATCCATTTACTGTTGTAACTCGGTAAGCATTATGGGCTTTACTCTGGAATATTCAAGGGGAAATGGAGGGAGCTAAATGGTACTTGCGGGAGAATATATAAACCTGGAAGGTCTGTCTATGTAGATAGGTAGTTAAAATCAAACTACAGAGATGTGCGTGCTCCCACTAAAACTGTTCAAAAGGGATCAGTCGTGAAGCTAAACCAGGACAATATTGGACCTCCTCTTGGTATTGCTGCAGAGCTGTTTGCAGGGCAGGTTCCCTGCCCCATTCCTTGAATTTGCTGCTTGGTTCTTGATGGCTTCACCCAGGTTTCTTTGCATGTGGTTTACCGGGACGACTGCCAATTTGCCCACTTATGACTTCAGCATTTCTGAGGTTAAAATGAAATTCAGCAACTAAAATCATTAGTCAAAACACTAAAACCCACCTTTACTGTAGGTTTTAAATCATTCTTCTCAACTGTCTAATAAACTTCTTTCATCTGGAGTAAAATGCAGCACTGCACAATTAGATGCAGTAGTAGCCTAGTCAGTTGAATTTAAGGGAGTCGTAGTTCCCGTGGGAGTAATAGAAACATCTTAATATTTTGATGTTTTGTTTGCAGTGGTGCTGGAATTGGTGGCCTTGGGATAACTGTCGAAGGGCCTTCAGAATCTAAAATAAGCTGTAAGGATAACAAAGATGGCAGCTGTAGTGCGGAATATATCCCTTATGCTCCAGGAGATTATGATGTCAATATAACCTATGGAGGAGAACACATCCCTGGTAAGATTTCTTGTCTCTTAGGTATGGCTCTCAAAGTAAGACTATGACATAACCTTCATATTGGTCAACCTTTCAAACACTGATCACACTGAACTTTGCCTCTGTTATGGAAGAATGCCTCTGCTCTGTTCTCAAAATCTGGTATAATCCAGAGTTTTGCAAGATTTTCAGCAAGCAGTAGAAATGTAGGCAATTTGAATCCAACTCCTGTTAAAATTTATGTTGGAATCAAGAGGAGTAAGAGCTATGCTGCCTAGAGGGTGGCTACTATTGGTACTAATGTGTGTTCTGTTCAGTGTTGGTTAAGCTTGCTGTTGCTATGTCTGTAGGTAGTCCATTCAGAGTTCCAGTGAAAGATGTCATTGACCCCTACAAGGTGAAAGTTGCAGGACCAGGTCTCGGGACAGCAGTTCGTGCCAAAATTCCCCAGTCCTTTACAGTGGATACCAGTAAGGCTGGAATAGCACCTCTTGAAGTTATGGTGACAGGACCCAGAGGTAACAAGTTTGCTCCAATTTACTATTGAAACTTTGTTGCTGTGTGCAGGCAAACTACAGAACTATCACTATGAGTGCAGTGGAATTGGTGCTAGAGTGGAGTGCCTCTTGTTGGCAACCTTCAGTCTCGAGAGACTATGGTATCGCGCTCTGAAAGGTGGTTTTAGAATGGCGAAGTTGGAGTGTCCTCTCCAGTGTGCGAAGCCTGGGTAACGAAGGTATGGAGGATAGGCTGTTACCCATGCAGCAAATCCCCCCTCTCCACGTTGCTGGAATGGTCCAATGGAAAGGCAGAAGCCAATACGGTTGGTTCCAGCAGCGTCACAGGAGTTGCCAGAGCGTGACTGTGTTCAGCCACAAACTGCCTCAGGGACTCCGGCTCCTGATTTTGCCTCGAGGTTGACTCCTGAAGCCTTTTCCATAACTGGATGTAGCCACAAGGCAGTGGAGGTTTGGGATCAGAGTTTTCCTTCTCTTAGATGAGCTGCCTTTCCAGGCTGACGAGGCTCATCTACCCGTTTGTAGAGTCTTGAATGCCTCTAGGTGTCCTTTAAGTAGTATGAGTGGTTAAGTCAAGATAGCCTGAAACTCAAAACCTCATTAAGCTAGCTTATGGTATAGACTATGCTACACAGAATTTTGCTAACTAGAGTGCTGTTCCTTTTAACAGAAGTACATGTATGCCCAGAAGCTGTGTGATCTAGGTGGTTCAGTACTGAGTGTGAAATTAGTAGTTCAACCTTTGAGTTGTATATTGTAACTTACTAAGAATTCTTGAGTTCATAGTGACAAGGACAGTGAAATGCATCTCTGCCAGAGGCCTAGTCTTATGTAGAAGTGTGGCTGCCTTTGAGTTGTTCTGGTCCTCGAAGAGCAGAGGACTTTGGGAAACAGAAGGTAAAAGCAAAAGGCTGAGATAAGGGGGTGGTGCTACTGGAAAGGAGGTTTGGAAAACATGTTGAATCTGAAGAATGAGGGCACAGCAAAAGGCCAGAGGAAGGATTCTTAGACCAAAATGGTACCTCTGCAGCTCATGGTAGCATGTGATGAACATTGAAACTCATTGACTTGACACAGCAAGCTAAATCTTAAATTGCAAGCCTTGACATCTGCGGACAGGGGGTGGGGAAGGTTTCATGGTTGCTGCAGTTGTCTGGTCCAGTGATGAATAGAACAGTAAGTATTGCTTTTATGGGCTGTCATTATACTGAACTAGATAGACACCAGCAAGGACAAATTTAATGCTGTCTTGGAGTTGAAATAGCTGCAAATTAAGATCCAGGAAAATTCCAGACTAACATTCAGAATCTTAAATTTCACTTGGTATTCCAAACTTTATCTTAACTTGAATGGATTAGATTATTTACACATCAGCTTTGACAATACTTTTTGGTACGACTTCTAAGCTACAGTCTGAAAACTGCAACATTTGGCACACCAGTGCTTAGGTGTATCAAATGCTAAAGTTTGACCGTTGTCAGATGCAGAAATCAAACATTTTGGATGTCGTACTAAAATATTTCAAAATTGGAAAATTTGAAACCAAAATTCACTACTGGATTTTGGGGAGCAAGTTCATTTTGACTTTGATCTAATTCAACCTTGCTTTTGGGATCTTCATTATTGGAGCTGGAACCTTGTCTTCGGGGTTGGGAAGCAGTGGTGTCTGAATAATGGAGCTGTATATGCACTGCACCATAAACCTGTCCTGAATGGGACACTCCTGGTCTAACATAGCTGTTGCACGTGTACCTACTCAGCTCTGTCATTGGTTCCAAGCTGAACATCTCTCTTATAAGGGACAATTGAGCTCTGCTTTCAGATCATTAAGTTAACAGTTTTTTAATTCTAGCTGATGAGACGGATTCCCAGTCGTGGCGCAGTCCACTGAAAGCAATTACAGAGTTCTTTAAAGGTGACCCGCAGGGTGAATCTAATGAGACAGGTTTGCACTTTCACTAACTACATGTGCTTAAACAAATCTTTAATAAGCTCTTTTGCTATAAATAACTTTCTGTGAACGACCTTTATTTAAAACTTCCTGTGTAGCTGCTGCTGTGCTACTAATCTGTCAATGATGTACCCTTTTTACCAAAACGTACATTTGCATATGCTTCTGTTTTATCCCTGATTGGAATTGGCTGTAAGCATGTATCTAATCGCATTCATCTTGGCAAATCTGCTGTGGAACAGCTGCATGTACAAACTCATGTCTTGACTGCTGGAGTAGGCTTTACGATATCTCCATCTTGAACTGGTCAATCATTAAACTCTCCGGGATACATTTCTCCGGGATACATTGAGAAATTTAGTGGGGAACACAACAAAATCACTAACTGTTCTAACCCAACAAGTCACAGAATTGAATTGGATGTTGAATCTAATCAGTAGTAGTATGTGGTAGTGTGAAACAAAATTGTCCTTCCTGTTTTTAAAAGCTTCTATTTAAGTGTGCCTGATAACTGACCTAGCCAGCTGTCTAATTTTGGAACAATAAATTGTTCAAACTCCTGTTTGATAGTGAGTGTTAGCTTACAGCTGTTGGAGGTGAGCCAACCAAGGAACTGCTAGTGATCTCACCTCTCTAATTGGTGAGGTCACAGACTGGGAATGATAGAAATTGGCTTATCTGAGCAAACCACAAGGCAGATGTCTGTGCAGATTTCTTGCAAGGCTTTCTAAATCAGCATTCTGAGTTTATGCTTGAAGCAGTAAAATTCCTCAAAATATCAATGCCACAGTGGAAGGCAACTGAATGATTAAAATGTGGCCTCTTTCCTACTTAGGTTTGGCAGAGCCTGTTAATGTAGTTGACAATGGTGATGGCACTCATAAGGTGACATACACGCCTATGCAAGAGGGTCCCTATACAATTGGAGTGAAGTACGCGGATGAAGACATTCCTCGCAGGTAAGAATGTCTGTCAGCCTCGAGAGGAGAGAGAATGAGGCAGTTGATGGTTCTTATTTATATAGTTTCTGTTAATTGCTTTTTAGACTTGAGATGGTTTGTAGCTTTATATTGCTGCTAAACTTGTTAAGTTTGAGTGTTGGAACTTTGAGCCAATGATTCTGTTGTATGCATGGCTGTGGGAGATGGAAAGCCATGAAGTGCTGAGCAGAATCTAGCAAACATTCTAATGCAGTGGTTTTTTAGAGACCAAACTCCAAACTTTTTAGAGGCCCTAGAGACTGGTGCCTGATAAATGCCAAGGCATTTGGCTGTAATAGTGATTTGGCACCAGTGTTCCCCTCCCCCATGTAGCAGATTGTTTAACCCTTGATGCACGTAGCCTAATCTGCACTGTCAGTTTTGTGAGCCACCATAAATTGGGTCATGACTCAGTTTTGGGAACCCCTGCTCCCACAGTTTGGGAGTCACTGCTCTAGAGCCTAATGTATCCTCTAGGTAGAAATGAAGGGATGACTTGTATGTGTTTACCCCACCTCCATCAATCCCAAGTGCCCAGCTAGCTTGTGCATTTGACAGTCCAGATGCAGTGTTAGAGTTGAGACATTAAACATGTCTCTTCATCATGATGTCACTTCTTAATAGCTCTTCTACTAGACAAATGTGAGTTGTTTCCAATTGCTGAAACATAATTGGTTTTTATGTCCTTTCAATAGCCCTTTCAAAGTAAAAGTACTTCCAACATATGATGCAAGTAAAGTGACAGCTACTGGGCCTGGCCTCAGCTCCCATGGTGTTCCAGCCAGCATGCCTGCAGAGTTTGCAGTCGATGCTAAAGATGCTGGACAAGGACTTCTCTCAGTACACATAACAGTAAGATACTGCTGCTGCTTTTTGTGTGGTGGTCAAATGTGGGCAGTTTCAGCATTCAAAGTCCTCATTTACCTGAACTCGAAGTACCTGGTTTATTGAATGTAGGTGGAGGAGCTAGAACATTGCATTCTGATGCATCATGGAAAATCACGAGGAGTTAAAAATGCAGCTAAGAACAGAATAGAGCACTGTCTTGACCGTATTACCAGATCTAGTATGGCCACCTGCTGACTTACTTTCAGCCAAAAATTGTGGATCCTGATAGTGGACGCTCTGGGTTTAGTACACAAAGTGCTTTTAAACATGAACTCTTCTTGGCCTCATCAGATTCTCTAAACTAGGCCAGTCTGCTTTCACCATGAATGAGCATAGACAAAGTTTTGTGGCAGGGCCAGTACATGCTTTGGAGCTAATAATAGCTGTTTTGGACTTTGTTTCAGGGCACTTTTGTTACAACAAACATTGGTTTGGATATAGTTAACCCCTGATGTCTCAGTGCTGTTTGTTCTATTTAACATTCAAGTATCTATTTGTAATTGGACCAAGATAAGTCCACATATCATATGTGTTGAAGTGTTTCCAGAAATCTATACTAAAGAGATTTAATGCAAGATAATACTAGGTTAAAAATTTGTTAAAAATTTATAGGTTAAAAATTTGGTAAAGGATTCTGGTTACAATTACTCTGGGTTAAATTCTGATACATCTAACATCTGTCCAGCAACATTAAGACATTCTGTAATGGTGTCTTTATTCTTCGTTTAGGAATATCTCTTGAGTTAATACTTAAGGTAGTCTCTGGCATTCACTGAAACAGCAAATTGATATAAAAATAGGCTACTGCTTATTCTGGTATTTGTTACACAGGGAAGATGAGTTGCCAATTGTTGCATTGTCAAAAGCACAGTTCCTTGGCACATCTTCTACTGGCATCCAATGCCCGTTAATGTATTTTTTTTCTTGTGAGATTCAGAGAACATTGATGTTGAGTCTGTCCAAATGTGATTTCCTGATCATGACTTGGTACATGCTCTTCAACAGCACACTTCTATATTACCAGCTCCAGTATAAATGAGTGAACAAATTAAAGGCTAGTCCTGTGTCTAACATACAAAGCGTGTTGTAGAGATCATATTAAGCTAAGAACACTAGTGTGTCAGGGAAACTTTTGCTGGCTTAAACTCTTAGCTTGCCACTTGTTAGTGTTAATCCATGGCTTCATTCTGGATACCTAGGACCAAGAAGGCAAGCCAAAGAAGGCTAACATTCATGACAATGAGGATGGCACCTATGCAGTAACTTACATACCTGATAAGACTGGTCGTTATTCAGTTGGCATTAAATATGGTGGGGATGATATCCCTCTTTCTCCATATCGAGTCCGGGTATCGCCAGCTGGAGATGCCAGCAAATGTCTGGCAAGAGGTAGGTTTCTACTGCTGTCTCATCTCCTTTACTGTTGGTGCTTGAACAAAAGGTGTGACTTTTCTAAGACAGAAGAGTAACATCCATTGAGAGAACATACTTTGGAGAAAGCTTTCATAAAAGCATTCAAGAAAATTATCTGCTTTATCTTGTGTCTCTGCTTGCTTTGACACCTTAAAATGGCATAGTGGATTTAAAGTGTAGAGGCATTGCTAAAGTATGCCACGTTCACCTTTGCCTGCCTTTTTCTCCTATGTGGCACAACAGTAGTAGGTAATATTCTGCTCAGTTGGGGGGGAGGCGTCTGCATTGCCCATGCAGATGGTTAGATTCCAAAGTGAACCAGGATACTTGTACATTACGTGTTGGGCTAAATACTAGCTTTGAACTGCAGGAGAATTTCAGTAAATTAAAGCCCCTCATTGGAGTGTACTATACAGTGATCATACATTTTCAAAGCATTGCCCTTTTGTAAAATACCAAGGCAGACCAACTGGACGCTTAAAGTTGTAGTCCCTTGGCAATTGTGGCAAAAGTATTCAGTACTGAGGCTGCCAAAACATGAGAAATGCATCCTAATGATAGCTTCCTGTTTTAATCCCAACTCTTCACCTCACATGTAGCAAGTTTAATCATTTGGGAGAGAACTACACTTCACATTCAAGTATTTGGGAGAGAACTTGGCATATCTTTGCTTGCTTGCAAAAGGTTTGTGGTAGCCTCTGAGAACTGCCGTTTTGGCTTCCACATCATAGAGACATAGACTACCAAGAGAACTGTATGCTGCTTCCTTGGCAAAGGCTATGGGAAGATACTGACACGTGTGATGCTGATTGTCTCTCTTCCAGGTCCTGGCATTGCAGCTACTGTGAAAACTGGAGAGGAAGTTGGCTTTGTAGTAGATGCTAAATCTGCAGGGAAAGGTAAAGTGACATGTACTGTCCTGACACCAGATGGTACAGAAGTGGAAGCAGAGGTCATTGAAAATGAAGATGGAACATACGACATTTACTACACGGCTGCTAAACCAGGGACCTATGTAATTCATGTTCGCTTCGGTGGAGTAGACATTCCAAACAGCCCCTTTACCGTCATGGTAAGATGACTGACTGCTTAGTCTTGAAACTTTGTGTAAATAAAGCTTAACTGGAGTATGGTGCTGATAAGTAGCCAACAAAGTAGTTCTAATGAGTAGTCTGATGTGTACCTGAATACTTTCTGTTAAATTGGCATTGGCCAAGCCTTCAGAACACCTGCCTTGGTGGTTGTGACAAAATAGTGTATTCTGGGATGGGGGGGGGAAGTGTGTGAATTGCATTCCACTAGACTTGCCTATTGAACATTTGTCTCCTTTGCAGGGTTGGGAGTGCTTGTCTGCAGTTCTTTTAATTGCAGTAATAGTTGAGTATGACTGATATCACATAAACCAATGGAGTGAGGGAAGTGCTGCTTCTATTGGTCATGTGTGATCATAGCCAATTGGGAAGATGAAGCCTTTTCAGGGCAATGTGTCCAGAATTAGCAAATGCATTTGTGGTGATCCCTGGTAGATTTATGGTGATAGAAACACCTTTCAATGCTCACTGAAGTGTTTATGAAAATTCCTTCCACTTCTGGCTTAGTAAGAGGTTTTGCAACAGGATAATTTTTATAGAACATCCAAAATTCTAGTCAGTAAGTAGTTTTGCTTGAGTAGTTTTGCAAAAGACCTAGAGTCTTTTGTAGGAAGAGATCATTGTCCATATAACACATCTGCTATCAAGGTACATCACTATCACCCCTATATTTTATTCACTTATCTGTTTAGCAACTGTAGAACCAATTGGTGCCTTTCCAGGTGCCATTCTGACCCACCAGTTGCCATCTGCTTCTGTGGAACTGTGCTTTTGAAGAGAGATCAGATCGGTTCTACAGTTGTAGATTTTGGTGCTGGACAGATGGCATTAATCTAGATTTTGAACAACTTTCCCAGCTTGCAGGGTCATGAATGTTTCCATTCATCTTTCAAGTGATTTATTGTTTCTCCAGTTGGAGGTGAGCTGGAAGCAAAGTCTTTGATTTAAAGAATGCTCAGTTGGGAGAGACAAAGACACTGCACTCAGCTTGTTTGTGTGGTCCTTACTACTTGGTCTGGCAACTGGTACACCAGGACCAAATTTGGGCACCTAAATGGTACCATTCACTTCCCCTCTGGCTTAGTACTTGCCAATACTATAACCTTATTCCCCTATCAAGGAGTGGCAGGGTTGTGGAAGAGGGAAGCAAGAGGTGGCTGGAATCTGTAACAAAGGACTCTGGGGCACATTGTGGCTCTACTCAGGCAACTGGCTGGTTGACTTGAAAGCAGTGTACCAGCTTCCTTACCCACTGCTTTTGACCTGGCAGGTGCCTCTGCTGTGCACAAATGATGCCTTGGAGTCCTCTACATACTCTCTGACTTGTGATGTACTTGGTATGAAGGAGGAGTCTCTTAAACTTTACCTTGCCTTTTGCCACTAACCAGGCTACAGATGCAGATGAAGTTGCAGTATTGTCTCAGGAGCCATTAAATGCAGCCGCTCCCCCTGGATTTCATCCCTGGGTACACGGTTTTTTACACTTTCTTCCATGTTACATTCAAGAAACAGCTGCCCATCTCTTGGGATTTCTTAAGCTTTCTTTCCTTTGGTCATATTTCCTAGCATTGATGAAAATACTACTCTGGGGGGTTTGGATTTGATTCAAAAATCTCCCTTCATTGCTGTGCTAATGATTTCTTGAACACCTTTTAATATCACAATCATTTTAAAGGTAACTGATCCTGTCTGTCCCCAAAATTCCATGTCAGTAGCTTGCCATAAGGTGACAAATGGTGTCTTTTGGAGTATGATTGCAAGATTACTTTGACCATATTACTCTGGCTTAGTTCTGGTTTCTTCGTTGCTTTAAAACAAACTTTCTTTCAGACCACAACAAACTTCAATTCTTTCAGATGGAGCTATCCTGCATCTTGTATGTGCCAAGCGTGCCTTGCATTTTCACTGTTCATTACCTTTAAAACATTATCTCAAATATGTTTCACTGTGAAGCATGAGTGGGTATCTTAAATGGGAGCAGAGTCAATTTCTGCAGTTTAATGGTGTCTTCATTCTGGATACATCTAACCTGATCAAAATAGCTGAACTAAATAGTGGAAAGTTGTTCTTCCAAAATGACTTCCACTTTTTCCTGCTTTAGGTTACAGAAGAAGCTTATGTTCCTGACAGTGACATGAACGGCATTGGATTTAAACCTTTTGACATGGTTATTCCTTTTTCAGTAAGAAAAGGAGAAATAACAGGTAAATAACACTCGATATACACAAATACTGGAGATCATTCAGTCTATCTGCTATGTTGTACATGAAAGAAAATGCTCTTGATATTGTTTTCTTCAAGAAGAAAGTTAAAGCACAAGAATGGTCTCTAAAATCTTTCAACAAGTCTACAGTATAGTTTGGCTTAGGCATACTCATTTGGCATACTGGGAATGAAAACTACCTTCTGGAGCAGCTGATCCTCAGACATTCAAAATAAGCACATTTTTACCCTGTTTTTGTGCATAGTCCTAAGGAGCAGTCCTGACCAGTGTCTTAAACTGAATTCTAAATACTTCAGCTTTGGCAGGTGATGGAGGAAAAGCTGGTTAAGCACAACCTTGAAATACAATTCCTGTGAGTAACAGATGCTGCTTTACCCAAATAGCCAAAGGTATAGTGTATCTGGCTTTAAGCCAATTCTGAAGGGTATGGCTTGCTCAGTATAAGACTATAAATGAATCTCTGAATGGGAGCAGAGCCTTTTGCAAGTATCTGAAAGAACTGCAGGAGGATCCATATGCCCTATTTGTATTAACTTCTTCCGTTTTGAATGGTTTTCAAAATGGGTCCCCAACACGGAGTGAGAGGCTAAAGTGAAAATGCTGAAACAGATGGTTTTGCTTTTGGCGGAAAGCACTGTTCCTTGGAGTTCAATTTGATCCTTATGTTTTTCAGGAGAAGTTCACATGCCCTCAGGGAAAACTGCAGCAGCAGACATTGTAGATAACAAGGATGGTACAGTCACGGTTAGATATGCTCCCATTGAGGTTGGGTTGCATGAAATGCATATCAAATACATGGGTAACCATATTCCAGGTGAGTACCAAATGATTTCAGTAAACTATTTTTGTTTTGTAAGAATATCTTGGCTTGTGAAATGTGCACAATTTTGCTTTTTAAAGTCTTGGATGGTGGCTGCTTCAGTCCAGTTGGTTGCCTTAATCTCTGTTTATTGCTCATTTTATGGGAAAAATGAGAGCGAAGACAGCAGGAATTCATAATGGGTTTAAAGTCTACGCCAGATCTGAAACAGATTTGGCTTTTGTGGAGTCATATTTGTGGCCTTTTCTTCATAATCGAGCTGGAACTTGTAATTTAGTATGACGTTCTACTCAAAAGTTGGATAAGAGGTTACAATAGTGGTGTGTGGAATATTGGGCTGCCTTCTTCTAAACTATAATCTGTGGAAAGGATAAAGCTATAAAGAGCTCAACCCAATTTCCTAGTGATTATTATAAGATTATAAACTTGGCTTCTTGTACCATACTTTTGGTTGGCACACTTACACCATCTTGGGAAGATGTGAAAAACTTTAGGCACAACTCAGCCCTTGACTTGGGAGGGTCACAAATGTGCCGTAAGGCATGTTTACGCCTCCTTAGGAGTTGGCTAGGCTGGTGCGCAGAGGTGTGCCCGCTTGTAGAGGCGGGAACAAGCCTCTGTGCCAATGGAGGCACAGAGGATTACGTCAGCCTGGCTGGGCCAATGCAAGCTTCTGAGGTAGGAGGGAGGCATTCCTGGGTGGGGGAGGGCGGGCAGTGGGCGGCCCCAGGGGTGGGCGGGGAGTGGGAGGCAGGGCTGGGATCTGGCAGTTATGGTTCCCAGAGAGAATGAAGTGGCTTGAAGCTGCTCCGCACTCCTCGGTGGCGCAAGTCCGAGGAGACCCATAGGGGAAAGGACGACTTTCCCAGAGGTAAGGGGAAAAGTTGCCCCTTGCTCTGGCTGAGCTGCTTTTGGCCCCTATCCTGCACTGAATACAGCGCAAGCCTCCTGGCTTTCCTGTTCCAGTGCAGGATAGGATTGCACTCTTTGTCTTGGGCTATGTGGGGTTTGCTAATGAATGCTTAGAATTGACAGTAAATGTTTTCAGTTTGGTGTGGGGAGGAGAAATAATACCCAGGAGTATATATTGTGCATGCGAATACTTGTAGCTTACTGACGCCTAGAATCCTTCTTGAGTTTTGTTTCCATATTTTTATGAGCTCAGGGTGGTGTACATAGTGGCTCCCCTCCTTTTTGTCCTGACAACCACCCTGTGAGATAGATGAGCCTGAGAGATAATGACTGACTTGGGGCCACTGTGGGACATATTTAGTGGCTTCCCATGCTTCTGGTCTGCCAATTGGGCAGAGGCATGCAGTGCGCTGGGAAAGGTTGGCAGCCATGATCCTTACCAGTCATGACATTGACTGGTGTCTGTTGATTAAGAGATGAAATACAGGGACCTTGTGTTGTACATGTTTGACTTAGACATTTTTGGAAGAATTTTCTTTATACCAAAACACTAATTTACACTCGAAAATTTTTGTAATGAAGTGTTTTCAATTTACCAATTTTTGAGATGCATGCTGCTTTTCAAAAACACAATCGCTATGTCAAATGAAAGCCACTCTTCATATCTGCAGTATGAACAGGAGTATTTGTTTCCTGAAATTGGACATATTCGGATAATGCCAGGTTAGTTTACAGCCTCAACTGATGGATGGGGACACATTCAGCAGCTGAGCTTTGATGCTGCTGCCAGAGCTAGAAATAGAAGTAACTGTTAGGGCCCAACCCACAAAAGCAATGTCTCTGAGATCACTCTTTAAAATGGTTTTGGCCTTTTTATGTGCTTAACCATAGTTTCTGTAGTGATCATCTGGCCAACTAAAATTTCATGATTGGCAGCAATGCCTTAGTTCTCTACTGAATATAAACTTAAGAATGTGAAACTAAAAATTGCATTTGCTTCCGCAATTGACCCCTGCCTCCATCCGCTTCCCTTTCTGTCTCCCTGATGTCAATTTCCAATTTCAGTTGGGGCAGAAACCTGTCTTACATTTATTTTACTCTGTGTACAACACCAAGTACATTAATGGTGCTATACCAAAATTGGTGGAAGGTAAGTTCATGGCTTGGGCCTTGAAAACAAAGGAGTGTATAGTATTGCAAGACTAAAAGGCAAGGCCAGAGCTTTAGAATAGGTTCACGAGGTTGTATTTTATGCTTTTCCCAAGAACCAGGGAATAGATAGATGTCTAACCGAGATGTTAAAACTCTGCCTAGAAGAACACTGAAATAAAGACAAAATTACTAAAACTGATCAGGTTAATAAGCATATCAAAAGGCATCTGCCAAACAGTTTTCCTATCATGGTTGCTGTGTTCATATAGATCAGCATACAAGTATCTCCAGGACATACGTAATGCTAAAGGGAATATGAAGGTGAATACTAGTGAAAGACCTTGGTGAATAAGCACACTTTATGTTGCATGCCTATTTGGAGAGACTTTGCAGTAACATAGTATTCAGATATTGAAGTGTGGCAAGTGTGCTAGTTTGTTCCTTATTCTCTGCAGAGAGTCCCCTTCAGTTCTATGTGAACTACCCAAACAGTGGAAATGTGACTGCTTATGGACCTGGTCTTGTCTATGGTGTGGCAAACAAGCCAGCAACCTTTACCATAGTCACAGAAGATGCTGGTGAGGGTAAGTGGTTAGCTTACTGTTCTTAAATGAGTTTACATGAAAGCAAGTCCCACCTGATTTTTGACACAACGTGGCTTTCAAGGAACACGCTTAGGACCCTAGTCTTTAGTTAAACAGACTGAGGTGAATGAAAGAACTCATGAGTTTCTGTTTCATTTTTTCACTAAGTGAAGTTAGTGAGAATGTTCCTCTGGTATGAACATAGTGGCACACAATTGAACAACGTGTATCTTCTAACAGGATTGGGCTGAATTTTTATAGGATTTTGCAGGTTACTTGGTACATTATAACTGCATCATCTCTGCTCTCCAGTTATAGGATGAGCTTTGTCCAAAGTCACAGCTTTATAGTTGAGCTGGAATTTTCTGTCATCCAAATTGGCCGTAGATGGCAGTTTTTTTGCCTACCCCATAATGGTGAGGGAGGGAAAGTATATTCAGTAGGTTTCATGCATAAAAAATTGGTCACTATGTTTAATAAAATGGCACAAGTTAAACCCATTTACAGTCTGGTATCTTTACTGGGGTGTGTGAGTGTAAATAGAATGCTAGATGCAGGGAGGTGGTAGCAAGATGCAAGAGTCTTGTGGTCTTGTGTGTGCTCCCTGAGGCATCTGGTGGGCTGCTGTGAGATACAGGAAACTGGACTAGATGGGCCCTGGACCTGATTCAGCAGGGCTCTTCTTACGTTCTTATTTGTCCAGGGACTCTGTTGTCCAACTACAGCACTCTAAAACACTGCACTGTGCCCTAATATGAATGCTACTCCAAAGTCAGTTTGGCAGACTTGAGTTCACACTAATGACCGTTTTGAAGATAATATCTTTTTCCTATGCAAGTTAAGATTTCATAAGAAGTTTGGAAGGGTCCTATATGTCTGGAAGGCAAAAATCTGAATTGGCCAAACTTGATTTCAGCCAGTCTCTCAAATATAAGTTGAAAAATATTTGTTTTTCTCCACCCCACCCCCATGATAGGTGGCTTGGACTTGGCAATTGAAGGGCCCTCAAAAGCAGAGATCAGTTGCATTGATAACAAGGATGGCACTTGCACAGTCACTTATCTGCCAACACTTCCAGGAAACTACAGCATCTTGGTCAAGTACAATGACAAGCACATCCCAGGAAGCCCATTTGCTGCCAAAATTACAGGTATTGAGCACCTAAAATGGAATTGTTGTGAATAAAATGGACTTTTTTGCCATCTGACACATTTCATACATTAAAGCAGTGATTTTCAACCTTTCTCATCTCAGGACGCACTGGCAAGGCACTAAAATGGTCAAGGCACACCTTGTTTTTTGACAATTGACAAGGCACACTGTACTGTCAATGGTGGGGTCACATCCCCCGATAGCCCTACTAATAAATGACCCTCTCCCAAATTCCCGTGACACACCTTGGGACCATTTGTGGCACACCAGTGTGCCATGGCACAGTGGTTGAAAATGGCTGCATTAAAGACTAATCTCTCATGCCAGGATGCTCAGTGTAGGTTGTTTGTCTTTGTAAAGTCAAATTGTTGGTAGTTTGGTTTTATGGCATATTGAATGACTTAACCTATATTTTATTATGCCAGTAACTTCAAAATTTAGACTGCGTTTTTGCAGTGATTAATACACAAGCTGGGAGAACTAGGCTTTTCTTGCAGGATGTTTAGGCAAGAATTGTCCACTTCTTGCTCATCTATGGGGGGTGTTTCTCAAAGCCAAGGTTTTCATCAGGCAACTACTAAAATAGAATTTTGTGGCTTACAAGCAGATATCCATATCTTCTGTTTCATGTTTATGCTTGCTCTTCAGTTTAAAACAAACTCTTGTAAATGGCTTGCCCAAAATGGGAAGAACCATTAGGAATTAATGATTGCAAAGCTGTTACCTACCGTGTTAACAGGGAATCTTCTTTTTATAAAGATGACAGTAGGAGGTGTTCCCAAGTTAAGCTTGGCTCTGCTGCAGACTTCTTGTTGGACATTAATGAGACCGATCTTAGCCTCTTGACAGCCAGTATTAAAGCCCCGTCTGGCCGTGATGAACCTTGCCTTCTGAAAAGGCTTCCGAATAACCACATTGGTAAGTCTTAATTTAGGCTTTCTAGGGAGACCACTGTATTGCTGCCTCTGACTATGCAGTAGCTTGTAAAAATTGGCAGGGTTCTGACAGTTGTGTAGTCTCTGAATTGACATGAACCGGCAGCCTTTGGTTAGGTTAGGCTAATAATTGAAGACTATTAAATTATGTGAATTGCTTAATATTTTGAGAGAGCACTGATGTTCTTAACCTCTAATACCAGTTATCTTTATGATCAGTACTGTAATGGCTTCAGTGTTTGGGGAAAGAGTTAATAAGTTGCTGTGTTTGATAACCTTAGAAACCATTCGATTTTTATCCTGCAGGTATCTCATTCATTCCAAGAGAGGTGGGAGAGCACTTGGTCAGTATCATGAAGAATGGCAGTCATGTGCCCAACAGCCCAGTGTCCATTATGGTGGTTGAATCTGAAATTGGCGATGCCAGTAGAGCAAGAGTATCAGGACGCGGCTTGGTAGAAGGACGCACATTTGAAATGTGTGACTTCATTGTGGATACAAGGCATGCAGGTCAGTACAGAATCTCTTGTTTGCAGTCATTTGAAGTAGTTTCCAGTGTAGGTGATGACTTGTTCCTTCATGTTGTGTCACTTTTAAAGAATCTAGTCAAATATGTTGCTTCTGGGTGCCCAGATAGTGTTGCCCTTCCATCTTATGACAAATACACTGCATCAATTTAATGTTTGTATTGTAGTTCCAGTAATTGCAAATGGCTAAATGTTGTGCATGGACTCTTAAATCTTGCATGTTTACACTGTCAGTTGCAGAGCAGGTATATAGAATATGTAGTACCTTTTTTTATATTTACCATGGTAGAGACAGAATAATTTGAATCGTTTCAGTCTAATTTGTAGGTTGAATTCATAGGCAAAAAATCAAAACTTTAGATATAGGCTGATGGGTTCTGAGCTGTCTGTGACAGATCAGGAGAGAGATCTTGGGGTGGTGGTGGACAGGTCGATGAAAGTGTCGACGCAATGTGCGGTGGCAGTGAAAAAGGCCAATTCTATGCTTGGGATCATTAGGAACGGTATTGAGAACAAAACGGCTAGTATTATAATGCCGTTGTACAAATCGATGGTAAGGCCACACCTGGAGTATTGTGTCCAGTTCTGGTCGCCGCATCTCAAAAAAGACATAGTGGAAATGGAAAAGGTGCAAAAAAGAGTGACTAAGATGATTACGGGGCTGGGGCACCTAATGAGGAAAGGCTACGGCGTTTGGGCCTCTTCAGCCTAGAAAAGAGACGCCTGAGGGGGGACATGATTGAGACATACAAAATTATGCAGGGGATGGACAGAGTGGATAGGGAGATGCTCTTTACACTCTCACATAATACCAGAACCAGGGGACATCCACTAAAATTGAGTTTTGGGCGGGTTAGGACAGACAAAAGAAAATATTTCTTTACTCAGCGTGTGGTCGGTCTGTGGAACTCCTTGCCACAGGATGTGGTGGTGGCATCTAGCCTAGATGCCTTTAAAAGGGGATTGGACAAGTTTCTGGAGGAAAAATCCATTATGGGGTACAAGCCATGATGTGTATGCGCAACCTCCTGATTTTAGAAATGGGTTATGTCAGAATGCCAGATGCAAGGGAGGGCACCAGGATGAGGTCTCTTGTTATCTGGTGTGCTCCCTGGGGCATTTGGTGGGCCGCTGTGAGATACAGGAAGCTGGACTAGATGGGCCTATGGCCTGATCCAGTGGGGCTGTTCTTATGTTCTTATAAGTTTTGCATCATGGCCAGAAAGTCTGGTAAGATGCAGAGTGCTGAAATAATTAGTTAACAGGTCATGTTTAAATTTGAAAGGCAGCACTCTTTGAACCATCCAAACATTTGGCTCCTTTCATCTAGGTTATGGTGGGATATCGCTGGCAGTTGAAGGACCTAGCAAAGTGGATATCCAGACAGAAGATCTAGAGGATGGAACATGCAGAGTATCATACTTCCCAACCGTGCCTGGTGTTTACATAGTGTCAACTAAGTTTGCTGATGAGCATATCCCTGGTAAGAGAAGCTATATAATCAATTGCTGTTCTATCTGTTCACTCCAAGTGAACCTTTATAGTGCATTCCAAATTTCCTATCAGGATCTTAATATTTTGAGCATAAGTGGAATATACAGTTCATTTCATAAACTCCTGATCACCTTGTCATGCTGCTTTGAATAAATGCATTTCCTGCAGCATAACACTTGCGCTTCAAGTTTGAGTTGGCAAAAAGATTACTGATACGACATAAAACTGATTTTAGCAAGCTGGTAAGCTGACTGTTTGGTTTTCTTCTAGTTAACACATTTACTTCAAATTGCAGTGGCTTGACTGTTCTTGATAGTAGCCGATTTATGAAAATGGCATTTTGCATCCTGTTTTGTGTTGACACTTACAGGCTGGAAGGGTTTTGTTTAAATTTGTCTGTTCTGGTAGGTTTAATCTAATGTGATCTTGTCTATACTAATTAAAGGAAGTCCATTTACTGTGAAAATAAGTGGTGAAGGAAGGGTAAAGGAAAGCATCACAAGAACCAGGCGGGCCCCATCAGTGGCAACTGTTGGAAGCTTGTGTGATCTTAACTTAAAAATCCCAGGTGAGTTCAGGCCTTTTGGCATAGTCTTGCTACAGGTTCCTTTAACTCTGCTCCAGCTCTTTTGAAATGCACATAATAAATTCTTTAGTCTTCTAAGCCTTCTGTGCAGCCTATTTAAAAACAAATGTTCCCTGGAGACTTTGAGACCAGGGAAGGCATTCTTGCATATGCCAATGCTTCCAGTTTAGATTGCTTCCAGCCCCTTGTAAATCTTTCTGATTTACATGGGATGGGGAAGCGTTTCAGTTTGGAAATGGAGAAATTACCATAAACCAAACTTGTCTAAAGCTACCACTGAGTCCCTTGGTATAGAGTTGGCTTCAAATCCAGCTTTACCAAGTCCTTGTATTAATATTTCTGACAGTTGCAGTAAGGACTGCTCCTTGAGTTGCCCTCTGTAGACTTTTTGAGGAGTACAATTGCTGTTTTAGAGATCTGTATCATCCTATATTTATATAGGACTAATGAGGGTACCATAGACACAATGACTTCTTTGTCTCAAGTTTATTTTCAGCTACCTAAAATGTTTGCCTGCAATTGTGCAGTGTCAATAGTCCAACACACTTAGAGTGCATTCAGAAATATTCAGTGTACTTTTAGCAGGCTTCCTCTTCAGTTCTAATGCATGGTCCAATCTGTTTCTTTAACTTGCTCTGCTACTCTAAAGTTTTGGTCTTCCTTTCTCTTTTCTTTCTTTCTTCTACTATCTTGTAGTTACATGGTTCCAAATGGCCATATGTCTGGAGAGGCTATCCTATCTTTCACATCAGTTCATTCCCTTTTTCCTGTATGCTGAGCAGAAGGAAAACTGCCAGACTCAATTGAGAGAACTTTGGTGTCCTATTTTCACAGATAATTCAACTAGCATCAGAAGACAAAGTTTCCAGTGTGTCTGTTTTTGGAATATGCAGGAGTCTTGCATGTATGATTCTATAGGCATAGTGGGTATGTCTTTTTAGGATGTCCCAGGTCTGCATAGCATAGATTTTATGAAAGGATCTAAAGGCACAAGAAATGGCAAGTAAGCGAAGTGTATCTAGTCTGTAATGTCTATATGCAGAGAATGGTTATTTCAAAGAGGCCTGAGGTATAACTTTTGGTTTCTGCAGTTAGTCTTGTTAATACCATGCTAGATTTCTCCACTCTACCTGGGTCATAAGAGCCTTGCTGAAACAGACCAAGGGTCCAGCTAGTCCAGCTTCCTGTAACTTTCAGTCTATGGTCCTAGGGCAGCAACATACCTGTATCCTGTTGCCACTGCCTTGCAACTGGCATTCAAAAATAGGCTACCTCTAAAATCTGGTGGTTGCATGCAGTCACTGTGACTTGTGATGGATTTTTCCTGTATCTTTTATAAACTTTTTAAGCTTTAAAAGTAAACCAGCTTTTAAAGGCATCTAGGCCAGGTACCACACAGTATCCTGTGGCCAAGAGTTACAGAGTAACACACTGGGTAAATATTTGCCAATTCTAACTCTCCTACCAATTTTAGTCAATATCCCCTAGTTCTGGTGTTGCGTAAGAAGGAAAATTTCTGTCTTAGTATAAGGGGATTCTCGGAGCCATGGAAGTGAATGGAACTTACACTCAGTGTTTGGTATTCTTTGACACCAGTCTAACATGTTCAAAATTAAATGTCTCCCCACTGACACTGGATTTCTTCCTTTTAGAAATTGATATTGGTGACATGTCTGCCCGTGTAAGTAGCCCATCAGGGAGGATTACAGATGCAGAAATAGTAGAGCATGATAAAAACACATACTGTGTTCGCTTTGTACCGCAAGAAATGGGTGTCCATACTGTTGATGTGAAATACAGAGGTCAACATGTGCCAGGCAGTCCATTCCAGTTCACTGTTGGGCCACTTGGTGAAGGAGGAGCTGACAAGGTCAGAGCTGGTGGTCCAGGACTTGAAAGAGCAGAAGCAGGTGTACCAGGTAAGAATTCCTTGAAGTTTAAGATTCATCTGGGTGCCTGCCGTACAGGCATTCCCTGACTTAAGGTTTCCATTCCAGATCCTGTTATGTAAGTTGAGTTTTACGTAAGTTAGGACCAGGCTGTGAAAGAGGTGCCAAATATGTTGTGCTCTGTAAGCTGAGATTGTTCCAAGCCCTGTATTTCATCAAGAGCCTAGCACACTTTAAAACTAACCTTGTACGGTTGGTTCTTGCTAACTGAATTTGCTACCCACAGTTCTTCTTATCCGTAGGAAGCAGAATTGCCAGCTACTTCATGATTCATGAGCTGTTTTGGGCTATTTACAGTCTTCCGGGCACTTGCTGGCATTTTTGAAGCTTCCCATGGTGGTTTTAAAGGACACTGCGCTAGTTGCAGGTGCCATTTTGATGGACTCTGCTGCCTTGCTAAGGGTGTCTGCTACTGGCAGTTAAGTTTAGCAGCAAGTTGCCTGCTGGCACTCCCCCCCCACTCCATTGAACCATAGGATCAGTGATCCAGTAATTATGAATTCAGTATCTGCTGTCATTTCCAGGAACCTAACTCTAACAAGAACTGACTACAATTCAGGCTCAAATCTTGGTGATTGCTGGTCTATTGAAACATATGTGAAATGGTCTAACAAGATACCCCAGATCATTCGGGAGGCAAACATCTTACAAGAGGCATTTCCTCCTTGTGTAGGAAGAATGCTTTTCTAAGATGCTTGCTTTGATCCATTCATGATCTGAAGCAAATGGCACACTTTGCTTTTTAGGACTAAACTGCATGCCAATTTTGTTTATTTAATAGTTAAAGTAATCCTAACAGATTAAACTGTAACTAGCCTTGTTTGTAACCAAATTAATTCCATTGGAATATGTTTTGGGAGCACAGTCACAGTACTGTACCGTGCTTGCTTGCCTATAGATAAGGGGGTTTGGAGGGTCATATGCTTTTTTCTGATCTTGTCTCTTGGTTGACCAACAGCTGAGTTCAGTATATGGACCAGAGAAGCAGGTGCCGGGGGACTTTCCATTGCAGTAGAAGGACCAAGTAAGGCAGAAATTGCTTTTGAAGACCATAAAGATGGATCTTGTGGTGTATCATACACTGCCCAAGAACCTGGTATGAAACTTTAATGTTAAATCACCTGGTACAGGAATGAAGCTAAGCTCCTGCAAACAGGACTTCTAAATGTCCAGTGTCCTTAGAAGTGTGTTTTGCCTTTCAGGTAACTACGAGGTGTCCATCAAATTCAACGATGAACATATACCAGAAAGTCCTTACCTGGTTCCTGTGATAGCTCCCTCAGACGATGCTCGTAGGCTCACTGTTATGAGCCTTCAGGTGAGACATAAGGAAACATCTGCATAACTTAACCACAAGCTGATTTCATCCTTGTTCTCAGGCTCTCATGTTTCACATGCTTACTAGCTACATTTCCTGGGTTGGGGAGGCTTTGTAAGCCAACAGGAACTCTTCAGATAGGGAACAACACTGGACAAGGCTCACCCTTGTTCTAGTACAATTAGCTCTGGTATTGGAATACTTGCACGGTGGCACTGAGTTAAAATTCTGCAAACTTTGACCTTTTATGTGCATTATGCTTGTTATGCAGTTAAAGCTCTTCAGCATAAAATCCTGATCAGCAACAAATATTGGCAACAGTAAAATACTGGCTTGCGAGAATTAGCACCTTCCTAGCTGCATCACTTCTACATGGGCAAAGCAGTGCAGAAAAGCACGAGCCTTTACTTAGGTGTTCCTTAAATGCACATGGGTGAACAAGTGGGGCCCTTGCAGTGAGCACAAAGCAGGAATTCACACTTGTAGAGGTGTTGCACAACCGCAAGTTTGTGTTTCATTTGGTTTCTAAACAGCCAAGAGCAGCAAGCTCCAGATTTGTAGGTGGGTATGTATATAGCCATCTGTCTTACTTGATGTTTGCATATAGCTTTAACGCAAGTAACACTTTAAAGTCAAACTTGAAACACCTTTTAATTTGGAGGGCAAGCTGACCTACATGTAGATTTTGCTGTACTTGGAGATAGCAGTATAAGCTAATTAAATTAGGGTTTGGTTAGATTTATACAGCTTTTCCAAATGTCTGCTCTTACATCACAAAGTACCAGCCCATAACTCTCTAGGTAAACCTCTGCTAAAACAAGGAGTTACAAGGACGTTAATTAGCTGCTGTGGTATTGATGTTTTTCTTGTGTTTCATTTAAAGACTCCTGACAGAATATATGTCAGCTGGCTTAAACCCTGGAGAGGGAA
This sequence comes from Tiliqua scincoides, assembly GCF_035046505.1. NCBI lineage: Eukaryota > Metazoa > Chordata > Lepidosauria > Squamata > Scincidae > Tiliqua > Tiliqua scincoides. The sequence continues at coordinate 220,525,315 of NC_089822.1, forward strand.
ATAAAAACTGACTGGGGAAAGGGAATCAATGCACAGATACAATTTTTTTGTATTCTTAAACTTTCACTTCAATGTGCAATGTGTTGAGTTTTTGCTCAATTGCGGTTTATTTCTCTCTTGAGGGTAAAGCTATAAATGGAGTATCAGGTAAGTGATGTGCTTGGAAGCAAAGCTAAATACTATTAACCCCCGCAGTGATTGAATTTCACTGGGTGAAATACAGGGTGGTGCCTGTATCCCATATAACACCTGGGCATTCATGTTAGGTTTGGGTTCTTCTATTACTGAGAATCTCTGAGAGCATCCTATAGATGTATGCATACTTGTACAGAGAGCTGCAAACCCTGAACTAATGCAGATGCAATACTGCTCTTGGCAGTACATCAACATGTACAAATTTAGTTGGCAGAAACTTTTTTATTAGAACAACTTGGTATGTTTGCACAAAACTATTGCTGAATGTGCAGAAATGTGTGATCTTGCATATTGATCTTCATGTTAGCATTAGATGTATCAGAATGTACGGGATAGGGTGAAACCAACTTAAATGCAAGCTAGTGTTAAGGGTTTGCTATGTTAAGATTCCACCACCTGGTGCTCTCTGAAATGCCACACAAAATATTGCAGCACTTGCAACTCGTTTAAAGAAAATATCGGGATTACAATTTTTTCAGCAGAGTAACTCTTTCATGTAGGGCTGGCCCATCCATTAGGCCAACTGAAGCAGTTGCCTCAGGCAGCAGATAGGTTGGGGGCATCCATCTCTGTCTTCCTAGTTACCTCTACTGTTGCTCCTTCTCCTTCCACTCCCTAGATTGGAAAAGGAGTGGGGACAGAGAAGAAATATGGATGACAGAGTGGTAGGTTTAGAAATGCTGGAGAATGAGAGGAGCAGAGGCTGGCACATCATTGGGTAAAGGGCACAGGATTTGGCATGTTGCCTTAGGTATCGGGAGGTCTTGGCCAGCCTTGTTTCCATACACAGCAAGTAGGGGTACTCTAGTCCTGAGACATAACATTAAGAGAGATACGGTTGCAATGGGCATGATATGTCCTTTTCTCCACAGCAAACAAAATGCATGTTTACCGCTGTGTCTCTTGCTGTTTTTAAGGCAAAAGTTACAAAGATGCTTTCCGTCTTGTCAGTGTCTCTGCAGTCCTTGCCCGTTGGGTGTCAATATGAAAGTGATAATCTTAGTTTTGCATTCTTAGGAGTCTGGGTTGAAAGTTAATCAGCCAGCATCCTTCGCTATAAGGCTTAACGGGGCAAAGGGCAAGATAGATGCTAAAGTACATAGCCCAATAGGAGCTGTAGAAGAATGTCATGTATCTGAATTGGAACAAGGTAAGAATGCAAAGGGAACTTTTGCCAGTATTTCTTAAATATTAAAATGGCCAAATGTCCATTGAAACAAAACTATTGCATTAAGTTAGTTTTTTGTTTTGTACCTTATGGAAATACACCCAATGATGGCTAATAGTGTTTGGCCCAAAAGTGACACACTACCCCATATGAAAAAATGAAGACAGTACAAATGTTTATTTTAGCATGCCTTAAAAGCTGTTCATATTATGTGCATGTTTAATACTTGAAAAGTTGATTACAACTTTGCAACTATCCAATTTTACTTGTATGTATTCATATTGCCAGTTTTATGAGAAGTTCTTAGCAATGGAAAATGGTTTCTTGGCGGGGGAGCATAGCAGCAGAATTTTTGGGGAAATTCTGTTGTACAATGGAAGATTTTACTTACGGAGTAATTCTCATTTTGTTTTGCTGGGACTTGGCATAACACTTAACCAATCTTAGGAGGTATGGAGCCATAGTTCACTGGTAGAGCAAAGCTCCCACAATCAGTTCCTGTCTTCTGCAGACAGGGTTGGCAAATACCTTTGAGAGCTACTGTCAGTTGACAGATAATACTGAGCTAGATGGCCCAGCGGTCTGACTCAGTAAAAAGCAGCAGCTTATGTTCATAAGAGTGATTCAGAAACAGTAGTAGGTCTACTGTTGGACTCTAAAACTGTTCTGCAGTTCTAATGTATCTCTAGTGGAGTGTTGAAACTTAGCTGTCTATAGGTCAGATGAATAACCACTTCTCAGTAGATGGGTCTTGTATTGTTGCTGTCAGAAGAGTCACAAAGTTGACTTGCAATAAACTGAGACTGCATCATTAAGGACTAATGTAAATAACAGCTGTCATGTGGAGACTGTGAAACTTGCCCCATGTTAAGTCTTTCATAGAAGTATTACCTTTCCAAGTCTCATCCTGTGCTCTAGTATATTTTGTATCTCCTTTTTTTGAGCAAATATTTATTAAGTGAATCACCTACCTAAATGCTATTTGTTCTTCACATAGCAGTAGTCACATCTTAAATCTCCCTAAGTTAAGAGTGTACATTTTAACTGCTTTTGCAAGTCAGGGATGTTAGGATTTAGTGGTTAGTGGCAAGTTCTAAGCTGCTTTTAAAAGTGAATCTTTGCCTGCATGTGTGTTACAGATAGATATGCTGTTCGTTTCATTCCACGTGAAAATGGTATTCATTCCATTGATGTGAAGTTCAATGGGAGCCATGTTGTAGGCAGCCCATTCAAAGTTCGTGTTGGGGAACCCGGTCAGGCAGATAGCCCAGCACTTGTTACTGCCTATGGACCAGGCCTTGAGACTGGCATAACAGGTAACCCTTTTCTCTTGGGTCTTTGTAATAGAATTCTCATACTTCAGGATTCTTGGCTAGAAAGACTGCTTTCTATTCTGCTAGCTAAGAAATTGAGAACAGTGCCTGTTGAATTGTGCTAAGCTGGGGGGAGGTGGAGCTGGTATCCGGGAAACTGCAGAACTGAATATCATAGCCAACTTTGAACAATAAGACTCGTAACTGGTGTGCCAGTTGAGCAATGCCATTAAGCTGCTATTCAAGGACAAAAATACTTCAGAGCTTAGAGCCTACTAATCAACAGGGTACATAAAAATAGTGGAACTCCACTGGATTGAAATTTGGCAAATCAAGGGAGCATCAGCTGCCAGTTGACCAGCAGAGTACCTATAAGATCCAACTGAACAAACGGAATCTAGTTTTTTGTTTTCTCCGCTTTTGACTATTCTTCTGAATAGTTGACAGAAAAATGTATGAGGTATGAATTGTTTCACGAACACTTGCAGCAACAGGCCAATGGGCTGCTTTTCTGTTGGCATATTACAATGAAATTCTGTACGAATAGATGTGGTGCACCATTTTGCACTTGCACATCTCTGGTGGGAAGCATCACTTGAACAGTACCCAAAAGTGAATACAAAGTTGCCCTTTGTATTCTTGCCTTTGTGTCTTTTGACACCTTGGAAGTTGATGACATGCTCATGCTGCCAAATGCTAGTGAGAGGGCATTTTTAAAAATATTCAGTGTATTAAGTAGAATTTAAGTTGTGTTGAGGTGTTTGAAAATGGTGCTGGTTTACTTCTAAACCTATTGTGTTCAGTAAGACAAGGCAGTAATCCTATCTTACTCACTGGAAAAACACTCTAGTTGTGAGTGGCAGCATTGAGTACTGCTGAGGAAGGGTTTGTTCAAATTGAATATAAAATCTTGAGTTTGCAATATGAGTGGCTAGAACCGGAGGTATTTGTATTGGCAACCTTCAGTCTCGAAAGACTATGGTATCGCGCTCTGAAAGGTGGTTCTGGCACAGCGTCTAGTGTGGCTGAAAAGGCCAATCCGGGAGTGACAATCCCTTCCACACCGGGAGCAAGTGCAGTCTGTCCCTGGTCTGTCTCCCTGGCTATGGGCCTTCCTTCTTTGCCTCTTAGCCTCAGACTGTTGGCAAAGTGTCTCTTCAAACTGGGAAAGGCCATGCTGCACAGCCTGCCTCCAAGCGGGCCGCTCAGACGCCAGGGTTTCCCACTTGTTGAGGTCCATCCCTAAGGCCTTCAGATCCCTCTTGCAGATGTCCTTGTATCGCAGCTGTGGTCTACCTGTAGGGCGCTTTCCTTGCACGAGTTCTCCATAGAGGAGATCCTTTGGGATCCGGCCATCATCCATTCTCACGACATGACCAAGCCAACGCAGGCGTCTCTGTTTCAGCAGTGAATACATGCTAGGGATTCCAGCACGTTCCAGGACTGTGTTGTTTGGAACTTTGTCCTGCCAGGTGATACCGAGGATGCGTCGGAGGCAGCGCATGTGGAAAGCGCTCAGTTTCCTCTCCTGTTGTGAGCGAAGAGTCCATGACTCGCTGCAGTACAGAAGTGTACTCAGGACGCAAGCTCTGTAGACCTGGATCTTGGTATGTTCCGTCAGCTTCTTGTTGGACCAGACTCTCTTTGTGAGTCTGGAAAACGTGGTAGCTGCTTTACCGATGCGCTTGTTTAGCTCGGTATCGAGAGAATGTGTGTCGGAGATCGTTGAGCCAAGGTACACAAAGTCATGGACAACCTCCAGTTCATGCTCAGAGATTGTAATGCAGGGAGGTGAGTCCACATCCTGAACCATGACCTGTGTTTTCTTCAGGCTAATTGTCAGTCCAAAATCTTGGCAGGCCTTGCTAAAACGATCCATGAGCTGCTGGAGATCTTTGGCAGAGTGGGTAGTGACAGCTGCATCGTCGGCAAAGAGGAAGTCACGCAGACATTTCAGCTGGACTTTGGATTTTGCTCTCAGTCTGGAGAGGTTGAAGAGCTTTCCGTCTGATCTGGTCCGGAGATAGATGCCTTCTGTTGCAGTTCCAAAGGCCTGCTTCAGCAGGACAGCGAAGAAAATCCCAAACAAGGTTGGTGCAAGAACACAGCCCTGCTTCACTCCGCTTCGGATGTCAAAAGGGTCTGATGTGGAGCCATCGAAGACAACAGTGCCCTTCATGTCCTTGTGGAAAGATCTGATGATGCTGAGGAGCCTGGGTGGACATCCAATCTTGGGGAGAATCTTGAAGAGGCCGTCTCTGCTGACCAGGTCGAAAGCCTTTGTGAGATCTATGAAGGCTATAAAGAGTGGCTGTCGTTGTTCCCTGCATTTCTCCTGCAGTTGTCTAAGGGAGAATACCATATCAGTGGTGGACCTGTTGGCTCGGAATCCACACTGCGATTCTGGATAGACGCTCTCTGTAAGTACCTGGAGCCTCTTTAGTACAACTCGGGCAAACAGCTTTCCTACAACGCTAAGGAGAGAGATGCCGCGGTAGTTGTTGCAGTCACCCCTGTCACCTTTGTTCTTGTACAGCGTGATGATGTTTGCATCCCTCATGTCTTGAGGTACTCCACCTTCTCTCCAGCAGAGACAGAGGATTTCATGCAGCTCAGTGACGATGATCTCTTTGCAGCATTTTAGGACTTCAGCAGGGATGCTGTCTTTTCCAGGTGCCTTGCCAAAGGCAAGGGAGTCCAGGGCCACGTGAAGTTCTTCTAGGGTTGGTTCACTGTCAAGCTCTTCCAGCACAGGCAGGCACTCAATGTTGTTCAGTGCTTCTTCGGTGACTACATTTTCTCTGGAATATAGCTCAGAGTAGTGCTGCACCCAGCGTTCCATCTGCTGCGCCCGATCCTGGATGACCTCGCCTGTGGCAGACTTCAGAGGGGCAATTTTCTTCTGTGTTGGACCTAGGGCCTGCTTGATACCATCATACATCCCCTTGATGTTGCCCGTGTCAGCTGCTATCTGTATCTCGGAACAGAGCTGGAGCCAGTAGTCGTTAGCACATCTCCTGGCAGTCTGTTGGACTTTGCTGCGAGCAGTTCGGAGGACCTGCAGGTTGCGCTCACTGGGACAGGCCTTGTATGCTGCTTGAGCTCTCCTCTTTTCCTCAATGACTGGTGTCAACTCCTCAGAGTGGGCTTCAAACCAGTCTGCCGCCTTGTTGGTCTTCTTGCCGAATATGGACAAGGCGGTGTTGTAAACGGTATTCTTGAAATGTTCCCATCTGTTGGATGCGTTTGCGTCGGCCGGGCCTGGAAGAGATTCCTCAAGCGCTTGTGCAAATTCCTCCACTTTTCTCTGATCCCGGGTCTTGCTGGTATCAATGCGAGGTCTTCCTTCCTTTTTCGTGTGGTACAGTCGCTTTGTTTGCAGTTTCACTCTGCTGCACACCAGGGAGTGGTCAGTGTCGCAGGCAGCACCATGATAACTGCGTGTGATCTTGATGCTGGGAAGGCTGGAGCGTCTGGTGAGGATCAGGTCGAGCTGGTGCCAGTGCTTTGATCTTGGATGTCTCCAAGAGACTCTATGTTGGGGCTTTGTGTTGAAGAATGTGTTGCTGACACAGAGACCGTGATGACAGCAAAACTCTAGCAGGCGTTGGCCATTTTCGTTCATCCTCCCAGTGCCAAACTGACCTAAGCAAGTGGGCCATGAACTGTTATCAGCACCAACTCTAGCATTGAAATCGCCGAGGATGAACAATGGCTCTTTTACAGGGATTTTCTTGACAGTGGTGGCCAGGTCATCATAGAATTTGTCTTTGGCTTCTGCTGGAGACGACAGAGTCGGTGCATAAGCACTGATGAGAGTGATAGGTCCTGCTGATGACTGGAGCTGCAGGGACAAAATTCTTTCACTTCCCACAGTAGGTGGGATGATGGATTTCAGCAGGGTATTTCTGACCGCAAAGCCAACGCCATGTTCCCTGGTTTCGTTTGGTGGTTTTCCCTGCCAGAAAAATGAGAAATTTCTCTCCTTGACAGATCCGGAATCTGGCAGCCTCGTCTCTTGAAGGGCGACGATGTCCATCTGCAGTCTGCTCAGCTCCATGTCGATGACAGCTGTTTTGCGTGCGTCGTCTATTTCTTGCAGGTCATCAGAGAAGCCAGGTGTCATTGTCCTAACGTTCCAGGTGCCCAGCTTTAGGGCAGTAGTTTTCTGTTTTCTGTTGCATGGTGCAGAGTTGTCGATCCGCTTGTCGGTTTTCACCCTAAACCCCACGCACCCCATGAGGTTAACGGACCGTGGCGAGGCAACACCTTACTGGCTGGGGACTGCCCAGCTTAAGGCGGGCGGTAGCTGCCCAATGAGATGCAATGATCTCTCCCACCGTCGGAAGCAGCCCCTGGCGTCATGCTCTACGCCAATCGAGCAAAGACTTATAACCGGTAAACTGCTGCTTCCCGTGTTGTGCCGACGCCGTATGGCGAAGTTGGAGTGTCCTCTCCAGTGCGCGAAGCCTGGGTAAAGAAGGTATGGAGGATAGGCTGTTACCCATGCAGCAAATCCCCCCTCTCCACGTCGCTGGAATGGTCCAATGGAAAGGCAGAAGCCAATACGGTTGGTTCCAGCGGCGTCGCAGGAGTTGCCAGAACGTGACTGTGTTCAGCCATGAACTGCCTAAGGGACTCCGGCTCCTGATTTTGCCTCGAGGTTGACTCCTGAAGCCTTTTCCAGAACTGGATGTAGCCACAAGGCAGTGGAGGTTTGAGGTCAGAGTTTCCTTCTCTTAGATGAGCTGCCTTCCTAGGCTGACGAGTCCCATCTACCCGGTGGCTGTTTAGTCGCCTCTTACGACAAATACAGCCAAACTGAGGGCCTATTCTTAGCCCCCAGCCCCCAGCCCCCAGCCCCCAGGAGGCTAATGTACCTCCTGTTTTAGCAACTCATATTGCAAACTCAGGAATAAATGCAAGTTTCTGATACAGTTAATCAACTTGTTTCCTGCCAGGATGACTTTGTGACTGTCTGACAAATCCTTGGGGGCTAAGAATAGTAGTCAAATGTATCTTTTTCTGGTCCTTCCCAATGCATGTACCTTTTGACTGAAAGATGAATGCCATTCTACCCTTTCCTGCTCTAGGAGATGCTATGCCTCAGCTATTGGTAAAATAAACCCTCAAAGTAGCATTAAATTTTAGATTAAGGAGTACTTTGCACATGGTTTCTCTTGTGCTAAAACATACAGTGTTACTTGTTGAGTATGACAATCTGTACTTTAAATGCCAATAAAGGTTTATGAAATGAAAGATGACGATCTATACATTGGTTTCAAGTTCCACATACATCTTGGGGCTCTGACTACAACATCCAAGCACATCTGTGCACAGTAGAATGCATGCCTATTATTCTGAGTTTCACACTTACACTTTTGTTACAGACTGGGCAGTCAGTCCTTAAATCTTCAGCTTGGAAAGCCTGATCAACTCAGTCTGATTCTGAACTGAACATTTTGAAGAGGCTTTCATCCTTTCCCTCTGGATTTCCCTAGGGAAATAATTCATTGAGAGAAACTTTGGCAGCTCTGAATAATACTACCCCTTGTTCATAGATGCTCAACAAGGAATTGAGTAGGGAAGGCAAAGACTCACATACATATTCACACTATAAGAGGGTTTATGATGAATGGTGCTAAGGTTACCACACCATGCTATTGCTGTTAACTGTGTGAAATGAACTACAGGTTAATATAATATCCTTGGATTTTTCACCCACAATTTTATCTCAGTGATGAGAAGGGGCCTTTAAATTAAAGGAAAAAAGTCCTTTAATAGCCTCATTAATGCAAGAGGGCAGCTGGCTGACAATCCATCAATCATTCTCTCTCCAGGCACTTAGAACAGCTTCACTCCAAGGCAAGTGACCCCTCCCTTCCCCCTGCACATGTGAAAGAAAGATAATCACTGTGCATTCTTTCCCAGAGTTGTGATCTGGGTGAAGGGAGAGGTCGATGGCTCGGAGTGAAGCCTGTCTAACTAAGCGCCTGGAGAGAGACTGATGGATTGTCTGCCTAATGATTGTCTTACATCACACAGTTCAGCAAGGCTGTTTTTAAATTGCAGAGCAAAGGGACATTGTTTTTAATGGAGTTGCTTTAACGTGATTTTTGCCATCCATGTGAGCTCTGAGAACGGAACCCTCACGAATAACAAGGGTATATAACAATCTGTTTATGATCCTTGCCCATTATTCTCAAAAGGTGCATGTATAGGATTTGTAATGTGGAGTTGTAGCAATTTGTGGTCTTCCCCGCCTCTGCTTTTGTGACACATACTCCTCTCGTGGAGTATGTGACAGGTCCTCTCGTGGATTGAGAACTGGTTGGAGGCCAGGAAGCAGAGAGTGGGTGTCAATGGGCAATTTTCACAATGGAGAGAGGTGAAAAGCGGTGTGCCCCAAGGATCTGTCCTGGGACCGGTGCTTTTCAACCTCTTCATAAATGACCTGGAGACAGGGTTGAGCAGTGAAGTGGCTAAGTTTGCAGACGACACCAAACTTTTCCGAGTGGTGAAGACCAGAAGTGATTGTGAGGAGCTCCAGAAGGATCTCTCCAGACTGGCAGAATGGGCAGCAAAATGGCAGATGCGCTTCAATGTCAGTAAGTGTAAAGTCATGCACATTGGGGCAAAAAATCAAAACTTTAGATATAGGCTGATGGGTTCTGAGCTGTCTGTGACAGATCAGGAGAGAGATCTTGGGGTGGTGGTGGACAGGTCGATGAAAGTGTCGACCCAATGTGCGGCGGCAGTGAAGGCCAATTCTATGCTTGGGATCATTAGGAAGGGTATTGAGAACAAAACGGCTAATATTATAATGCCGTTGTACAAATCGATGGTAAGGCCACACCTGGAGTATTGTGTCCAGTTCTGGTCGCCGCATCTCAAAAAAGACATAGTGGAAATGGAAAAGGTGCAAAAGAGAGCGACTAAGCTGATTACGGGGCTGGGGCACCTTCCTTATGAGGAAAGGCTACGGCGTTTGGGCCTCTTCAGCCTAGAAAAGAGACGCTTGAGGGGGGACATGATTGAGACATACAAAATTATGCAGGGGATGGACAGAGTAGATAGGGAGATGCTCTTTACACTCTCACATAATACCAGAACCAGGGGACATCCACTAAAATTGAGTGTTGGGCGGGTTAGGACAGACAAAAGAAAATATTTCTTTACTCAGCGTGTGGTCGGTCTGTGGAACTCCTTGCCACAGGATGTGGTGCTGGCGTCTAGCCTAGACGCCTTTAAAAGGGGATTGGACGAGTTTCTGGAGGAAAAATCCATTATGGGGTACAAGCCATGATGTGTATGCGCAACCTCCTGATTTTAGGAATGGGTTAAGTCAGAATGCCAGATGTAGGGGAGAGCACCAGGACGAGGTCTCTTGTTATCTGGTGTGCTCCCTGGGGCATTTGGTGGGCCGCTGTGAGATACAGGAAGCTGGACTAGATGGGCCTATGGCCTGATCCAGTGGGGCTGTTCTTATGTTCTTATGTTCTTATACTTGGCAAATGTGACTGCTATCTGAAGTGCTAATTGCCACTTCGTATTTGAACCCATGTTTTTCTCCATTTTACATTTTCAGGATTACAATCAGCATTTACGATAGATACCACCAAAGCTGGCCCAGGTACCCTTGCTGTTACAATTGAGGGACCTTCAAAAGTGAAAATGGATTGCCAGGAAGCTCCAGAGGGTTACAACGTCATGTACACCCCTATGGCTCCAGGGAACTACTTAATTGGAATTAAATATGGAGGGCCTAATCACATAGTTGGTAGCCCATTCAAGGCAAAAGTGACAGGTAAGGCTAGTGTTTCTGTGTCTCCAGCATGTGTTTCTTAAGGCTGTCTTTGTGCTCATGGAGGAAGCGCCATCTGTGCAAGGAGGGGAGGGGTGGCTTGTCAGTTTCTCCTTTTGTTTACAACCCCCAGTATGTCAGCAGACATCTGGCAAGTGCAGTGAACTGCCAAAGCAAGGAGAGATGGGTAAAAATTGCTCTTCCTTTCTAGTACAAATCAAGCTGCTTAGTGAGTCTTAAAAGATATTAAGGCACAACCTGTATAATCATAGTTTGGCTCGGTGAAGTGGAGGTAGGAATTGCAAAGTGTAGGTGATGGAGAGCATTGCTATCTGGTGTTCGTTTCCTCTCATGGCTTAACATTTTGGGTGCATCCTGCCATTTATCTGCAGACTTGCTGTATGCTCAATTGCATCTTGCTGTCTTTAGGTCAGCGGCTGGTTAGCCCAGGTGTGTTAAATGAAACGTCCTCCATCATGGTGGAATCTGTGACCAGATCAACAACTGATACCTGTTACAGTGCCATTCCCAAGTCTTCATCTGATGCAAGTAAAGTTGTTTCCAGGGGTGCAGGGCTTTCAAGAGCTTTCATGGGCCAGAAGAACTCTTTCTCTGTGGATTGCAGCAAAGCAGGTAACATAACCAATATACAAAACTCCATCTGTGGGTTTATTGTTCTAATGATCAAACAGAAGCTGAAAAACTCATTTTGGAGGCCTTGGGTGGTAAAATTGGCAAACTACATACTAGCAAAATTGACTGAGAGTGGAGAAGTGGAACCCCACCATTGAATGGGGCAATAGTAAGACCAGCCATAAGGAGTGAATGAACAGTCTGTTAAGAGAAGCACTAGAACGTTGTCCTGTTGGAAGGGCTACTTAATGGATCTGCTTGGTGCTTTCTCTCTGCTGAAATTGCTTGCTATCGAAAAGCGTGTTGCTAGGGTGCCTATTTGTAGAGAACACCACTTGAATGACATCAAAAATAGTGGTATTTAGGTATGGGGTGTTTGTTGCTGATGTCAAATTCTTCTTTCACTAGTAGAATCTTCTGTTGTACCCTAGGTTCAAATATGTTGCTCGTTGGTGTCCATGGACCTACAACACCGTGTGAGGAAGTGTCTGTGAAACATTTGGGAAACCACCAGTACAATGTAACATATGTAATCAAGGAAAAGGGTGACTATATTCTAGCTGTAAAATGGGGTGAAGAACATATTCCTGGAAGCCCATTCCATGTTACCGTTCCATAAGATCATCTTGTGTCAACCCTTCTACTCTTCCGCAAGTGAAATTTACAATGCAATACTGTGAGCAAGCCTGTTGAGAGGGAAAATAACCTGTATACACACCACATTTTAATACATTCAAAATTAAGTTTTGTAACAATTTTTTTCTATTTTGAATTGAGCATCACATACATTGTAAATGTCCTTTCAAATGGTAACTTTCAGAATCAATACACAATCATGTAGTAGTGAAGGGCACGATCCTTCTCTGGATTTTAGAATTTTTACATGTTAAACTGGAATTTGTCATGGCTACTGACTTGTGATGGGTGTATTTAGACTGGGAACTTTTTTACGTTTAGCTGTAGAACATCACTTGGGCTGTTGCCAGTTCTGTAAAGAAATGAAGTAAAACTGGTACTTCTCCCACATGCCTTTGTATACTTGATTGACTTGTAATACCTAACAGTGCAAACTCAAAATAGTGCTAACAGCTAAAGAGTAAAACATCTTACAGATTACTTGGCTGTTTACATTTGCAGAAAGTGGAGATTGCTTTTTTTTTTTTTCTTCCTTGAAGGAAACCAAGTGGTATCTATCTGGTTCTGGAAGCTTTCATCACTAATTCTCTCTTCAGTTATGATGCTGGCTAGCTTTAACCATGATTGTTGACAGGAGGCTGATATTCTAGCAGGGATGCAACTGGCTGGATGTCTGAACTTGTCATCACTCTAGATACAACCTGCCATATATCTCAAGAGCTGCTTGTTTCTATATACTATGCTTTTGTGTAGATTGTATATTGTGATGGGAAAATGCTGCACTTCCCAGCAAATAGATCTTAGTCCATTAAAAGTTTCGCATTTGCGCTCCTGATAACTCCTGATAACAATTATGTGAAAACTAGTCTAGACTGATAATGGTTACTTCTGAGTGTTCTGCTAATTAAGCCACTTGAGAGAGAAGTTTAGTTCAAGGAGTTCTGTAAGGCTTATTCACTTCAATTTGCCTGCCTTTACTGCACAAGTGTTTATCCTTTCATTGTTCGGGATAAGGAAATGAGCACATAGCTGTTCTAGCTTTCAAAAGGCAAAAGGAATTTCAAAATACATTCCAAATGTTCATCTCGGTTACTACAAAGCTGCTGTGGCCTTTTAGTGGACATTTCTCAGAGCTTTAAATATACCTAACAGAATAAGAGATTTATTGGAAAACTTTCCTCTCTATTTAGGAAAAGATTTCTCCTTGGCCAGCTTTATTTTTGTAGTTTGTATATTAATGCACTAAGTCTAAGTACAGGTGGGGGGGATGAGAAAAGAAAGTAACGAGAGTTTTTTTTTACTGTGCTATTGCCTTAATGTGAAATGCTCACTACATTGTAAACTAAAGGAAAAGCAAAAGGAAACTGGAATAAATGCAAGATTGTAATATTGTATCTCATAACTTATTAAAACCATGAATGTTTGCTTCATGAAATAAATGCATGTTAAACCAACTGTGTTCAACTTTGTCATGTTTGTCTAGGGGTAATGCAATATGCTGTACCTGAACTTGAATTTCCTGTTCATGGTTTTCAATAGGAGCTGAAATCTAGAATAGTACAGCAAAATTCTGAACACTAGTGAGAGGTATTGAGAATGTATAAAATGACCATCTGATCTTACCATCTTTAATTAAAGCAGCAAGTGTGGTTTTCAGTCTGATCCTACGTGTTTAAAGTGGGAACACTTTTAACCCATTTCTGCTCAGCCCAAGGCGTACACATTTGATCCCTGTTGCATATATGCGACATTGGGTAGAAATAGCTTAAGTATGGGATACCACATCTGTCTAGGAGCCAGTTACAGTTTTTTCTTCGAACAGGGAAAGCAATCACTGAATTAGGGGAATTGGGGTTGCAATCCTATACACTTAGCTGGGAGTGAGTTTCATTAGACTTGGTGGGACTTCCGAGTAGTTGCATGGACGCTGTAGATTTTAAAATAATGCAACCCCTGTTTGGGTATTTTAGCTATCAAACATTGCCCATGTGTATGGCTCTGTCCAGTTCTACTCTGAATCAGTAGCCATTTTTTTTGGCTATTCCAGTGCTACTTCTGTACCTGAAAGGCACTGAAGATGGTTGTGCTTGAAGTATTTTTCTCTTGTGGATTTTTCCCTTTTTTCTCCTCCCTCAGGGAAATGAAAGGGCCAATACTGATTGCAATGTAGTGCTCAAACAGGCTGTGAAAATTCAAATGGATCATCCTTTGTTGTAAAATAGTGAACAAGCTACAAGCCCATCCATCTTTAATGTCAATTGCAAAGGTTCTAGAACTGCAGCCATGTATAGTTTCTTGAGAGTAAGCCCCACACACAAAGGGGCTTGCTTCTGAGTAGACATACCTAGGATTGTGCAAATGTACTATTGATCTGAATTTTTCAAGTATTAAATGGTAATTGAGTACTAGATGCTAGCAGTTCTAGAAACAGGTGCTCAGTTCAGTTAATGTGAACACACACCAACTGCTGTAGTCAAACTAAACTATTACCTGGCTGGCTCAAACTTCAGCTATGAACTCAGTGGAGGTGTTGTTAGACTTGGCCTTTCACCTACAACATGGTTACAATGCAGGCTTACCTATTGGCAAGAAGTTGTATAGTATAGTGGATGACAGCTGCAGACTGTGACATTCCTGTTTGAACTCATGGCAGAAGCAAGATTCAGTCAGTGGCCTTAAGCAAGCCACTCTTGACCTTGGCTATAAAATGGAGGTACTTACCTTATAGAGGGATGTTGAGGATTACACTAAAACAGTGGTTTTCAAAGCCACTGCAGTAGATTACTTTCAAAGGTGGAGAGTTTGAGCCACTGTAAGTGCTTGTGGGGGTGGGGGAAGGCAGCAGTGAGATCTCCAGGATGCTTTAGAGGAAGCAGAGCAATTGCTCTGCTTTTACTTTCGCAGCTGTGGGGAGCCCTGCAGAAGGTTGCTACAGGAAGCTTGGGTAAGTGCACCCAAGCCCCTGCAGCCCCCAAGTGGTGTGATCCTGGGGATCACGCCACTGCCTCCTCCCTTCCTCTAGGCTACCCGTGCCCCTTAAGGGGGCAGAGGCCAGGGCCCCTCAGGCTGGGGAGTCGTGACGCCCCAGTTTTAAAAGCCCTGCACTAAGATAATGCATAGGCAATACAAATGTTAAATATTGCCTCCTAAAACAAATTGATACTGAATGAAGTATTAAGCCCTTGAAAGAGCAATAGAATAATTAAGTATGAAATAACATGTGCAAGTATGGTGGCACTGTTGTGAGCTTGTGGTGTTCACAATAACATACTATGATGGACTACCACAGCTATCTGACTTCACCCCAGAGACCACTGTGGCAGGTGCAGTTGAATACTAGAAGCCCAAACTGCAAGTATGGCCATGATAGGTACTTGAAAGAAGATGGTGCAGAGCTGGGAGAAAGTTTCACACATTCTGTACTGGGCAGAAAAACATTAAAGCTTATGTATTTAGAACTTGCCATAGTGTCACAATGAGTGTACATCATAGCTATTGCCTGCATTTTGGAACAATGCGTTAACTTCCTAGTGTCTTCTTTTTCCAAAGGGTGTGTACTTGGAACTCTTTGTTCCTGACAATCTCTATTGCTGTCATGTGGTGGTGGAAGGCTTTGTATTGCCATGAAACATCCCTTTCCCTTTGATCTTGCAAGGATAAATGAGGAGAAAGATCTGCAATACTAGAGTCTTGCTTGTCTCTCAGTCACATTTGGGCTTGCGATGCAATATGGGGTAAACAAAGGCTCAAATTTTCATCGGCCATAGATTACTGCAGAGCTGTTTAGAGCAGCAGCCGTGACACACACAGTCAATGTGTGCACCATGGGCATTGATGGCTTTATAATCCCAGCAAGAAGTTAAAAAATTAACAGCAGGGAATTCATGTGCAGGCTGCTGCATAAAGGTAGTGCTCATGCTTGACATGCAGAGCGTCCTATGAGCAATCTTCAGAAAGGCAGAGAGCAATTCTTTTCTCTAAAATGCTGAAGAAATGTTGCTGTGCACTCTTGACAAATCTTGAGCCGAATTAAATCATCTAATAGCTCAATCTGGCTTAATAGGCTGTTGTGTTTTCCCATGGATGACTGGTTCTCAGATCAGGAGGGGAGTTAGTACAACTATGTACAGAAGTTTGGGTTGTGCTTGTGTTCCATTTCTCGATGAAACAGTTTTAGAATTTTGTGTACTTGACAAATTCATAATATTCTTCTCTAGTGGCTTCCTCACTGAGCACTCCCTGAAAGAAGCCTGGAGGCTTGGCATTTGTATCTCAATTTTTATGGCTCAACTCCAATGACTTTCCTATTTCTTTATGGGTGTGGTGGTTTGTACACTGTGATTAAAGAAACTATAAATGGTGCTATGGAGTTTCTGTGCAGCCGTCTGCTATCTCTCTACTTAAAAGATGTGTATGTCACCTTTCCTCTTAAACAGGAGTTTCCTCTTTCCTCTTAAACAGGAGCTGTAGTCCTGTATAGTTGCTTGGGAGAAAGCCGCATTGCACACAGTGATACTTCTGGGTAAACAGGCTGAGGATTATGCTCCAAGATGCCCAAGGCAGCTCATAATGATTCCCATGAGTAAAATATAATTACAGCCTAAATCTTACTGAACACAATGTGCTTACTCCTGAGTAAAATAAGTTTTCAAACACCTCTACTCATAAACAATGATATGCAGTAGTAAAAATACATAAAACATAATAAAAACTGACTATTGAATCTTGTTCTGTTGAGGTTTTTAGCTTTGAAGGACCTATGGCAAGGATTCAAATGAATGCTGCAGGGATAAAAGATTTGGATAAAAGTATATTTGCTTATTCATAAAGGGGAGGAGGTTCCATAAAGTTGGTGCCATTATGAAGCCCACCACCCCTCTCAATGTACTGGGTGTGTGTTTGGAGACTAACATTTCCTCAGCAAAGTCCATAAAAGGAAATGAAATTTTGTGTTTGTGTGTGCTTAACTCTGTAGGCAGCTGCTTATCTAAAAGAACCCTCTCCCATGACCAGAGAGATTGAACTGGATTATATGAAAGAAGGCAGTCCCTCAAACACGCTGGCCCAAAGCCATATATAGGACTTTAAAGGTCAAAACCAGCACCTTGAATTGGGCCCGGAAACAAAATGACAGCCATTGAAGCAGTGGTCCAAAAAAGCCCAACCTTGTCCACATCCTTAAGCCCGTATATTTTATTTTCCTCCTCCATAAGTGTTGTATATAGTATATGTCATGGAAGAGATTTATTCCTTTGCTGCACTTCCTTCCAACGGTCATCTGGCTACTGTATACTGTAGGAGAGAGTTCCTGAAAAGGTGCTTGACAATTTTATATAGCACACAGAGAGCCAGTCAAAACGTGTCTACTTTGGGGCTTTATTATTCACCCAACACCCAGGGTGGGTTCTGAGCAGGGAACAGGGCCAGCTTGTGGAGAAAAATGCAGGCACCACATGGAACAGCAGCCAATCTAACATTCTGTGGCTTCTGCTGAGTTTTGCTTTGATTTATGTTGGGCTGATGCCAGCACAACTTTAAACCAGGGAAATCAAATCTGGGGAAATCTGTTCGCTAGCATCCAGTTTATGATGTGAGTTCTGACTTCCACACAAGCATTTTGGTATGATTTCTGGGGGGGGGGGGGAGAAATTGTGAAGGGAGATGGTCGTCATGGGTGGGGAGGAAGAGGGAGAATGCTGTCTTTGCTGTTATCACTCTGATTCACAAGCTCCACAGTTGCATAAAGCGGATTGAGTTGTGGGGTAATTTTTCCACCTGTTGACTGATTCTAGTAGTAAAGCTTCAGCTAAGGCTTTTCAGCTTCTCTCTTGCAGGACATCTGCATTATAATAGCAGTCTCTGGCGGGGAAATAGAGTGCTAACTGCAGTCCCTGCTTGGTGATGGTAATTTGAGCCCAGCTTCACCAGCCCTTTTGTGTTTGTTTCCTTGGTCACCAGAAGCAGGAAGTGCTAACTTACACTAAGCACACAACAATAGCTGCATAGGCTTCAATCCTCTGCCCAGGGCCATGAGAGGCCTGTTAACCACTGGGGAACAGGATGGCTGGAGGGAGCTAATCAATAAGGAGGCCTTCTGCAGGGTCAACTGGAAGGTAAAATATGGGCACAAGTACACCCGGCATCTGCCTGACTATGGGACCTCCAAGAGGAAGTATTTCTTGCCTGCTCTCTGCTCCCCTGAAGAGAGTTTGAGGTCTCCTAAATGTCAGGAAGAACCTGCTCAGGAGGAGGGAAAGCAGCAGCTGCTGGAGAAGAGGGAAGGTCCTAGTCTTCAGGAACCGCTTCCAGAGATGAGAGCGCCAACTCCACAGACAACACAGCTGCTTTACCAGGGCTTCTCTCACGAAGGCAAAGGAAGATGTCGCTACCTCCAAGAGAGAAAGATGAAGAGCCCCGAGGAGAAATTTCATTACCCGGTACTGTCGTCATGGGAGTACGGCTGGCGCTTAGGTAAGCACAACCTGTTTTGTAGTGACCCTATTGACCCCGCAGCACAAGAGGCATATGGTAGTCTATGAGGTTAGCAGGAACTCAACTGTTAAGTTTCTTTTTGCCAGCATGCACATATATAGTTTGCACAAGCTTGTGTGCACACACAAACACAAAATTTCATTTCCTTTTATGGACTTTGCTGAGGAAATGTTAGTCTCCAAACACACACCCAGTACATTGAGACTTTGTTTGAATACCACACTTGGAAATACAATGGCTGCTGCTGGGACTAGCTTCTGATTGTACCTCCTAATGGCTTTATTTACCACGCACTTGTCATTATAGTCATCTGTTGCCATTTCATAACTGATCCCAGATTGAAAGGGATACCGTGGATTATCTGGATCCCTTTCAATCTGGCTTCAGGTCTGGCTTTGGGATGGAGACGGCCTTGGTTGCCTTGGTGAATGACCTATGCCGAGGGCTGGACGGAGAGAGTGCATCCTTGCTAGTCCTTTTGGACCTCTCAGCGGCTTTCAACACCATCGACCATGGTGCCCTTCTGGGACGGTTGGCCAAGGTGGGGATTGGGGGCAGTGGTTCTGGTCCTTCTTGGCCGACAGGTCCCAGATGGTGGTACTGGGGGACTCCTGTTCAGCACCCTGGCCCTTGAGGTGCAGGGTGCCACAGGGTTCTATACTGTCCCCCATTTGTTTAACTTCTACATGAAGCCGCTGGGAGAGGTCATCTGGGGATTTGGAGTTGGGTGCCATCAGTATGCGGATGACACTCAGCTCTGTCCTTTCCACCGAACTCCAGGGTGGCTGTCTCTGTCCTGGAGCATTGCCTGGAGGCAGTTGGGGTCTGGATGAGGGTGAACAAGCTGAAATTAAATCCGGACAAGACAGAGGTCCTCCTGGTGCAGAAATCCATGATGCGGGTGCTGGAATATCGCCCTGCTCTGAATGGAGTTGCACTACCCCTGAAAGAGCAGGTTTGCAGCTTGGGGTTCTCCTGGACTCACAGCTCCTCCTGGATGTCTAGGTGTCAGCTGTGGCCAGGAGCACCTTTGCCCACCTTCGCCTGCTGTGCCAGCTGCGGCCGTACCTGTCTTGGGCGGATCTGGCCACAGTGGTCCATGCCATGGTGACATCAAGATTAGATTATCATAATGTCCTCTACATGGGGCTGCCCCTGGAGATGGTCCAGAAGCTACAGCTAGTGCAGAACGCAGCGGCTCGTGTAGTTGCTGGAGTTCAGCGGTTTGACTCTGTCATGCCACTGCTCCAGTGGCTGCACTGGCTGCCAATTCGTTTCTGGGCTGAGTTCAAGGTGCTGCTTTTGACCTTTAAAGGCCTAAATGGCTTGGGACCAGCGTATTTGAGAGACCGCCTTCTTCCGTATAGTCCGGTCCATTCTCTCAGGTCATCAGAAGGGGCCCTGTTGGTTGTGCCGTTGTTGAGAGGGCCAGAAACAGGGCCTTTTTGGTGGTGGCACCTGCACTGTGGAATTCCCTCTCCTTTGAGTTGAGAATAGCTTGCTTGTTATTGACATTCTGGCAGGGCCTGAAGATATTTCTATTTAGGAAAGCCTTCAAGGTCCTATAAGGGCTGCTTCTATAAATTATGTCTTTTACTATGTGTCTTTATTTGCTGACTGCATTTTATCTTGTTTTAATTTTTTAATTTTTTTAATGTTTATTATTTTATTTTGCTTTGTATTTTAATCTTGATTGTGCGCTTCATGGAGAAAGGATGTGGTTCATGCCACATCCTAGCGCCTATTCCCAGGCTAGGCAACCATAGACAGGCTTTCCAGATTTCTGCAAACTATATAAGAACATAAGAACAGCCCCACTGGATCAGGCCATAGGCCCATCTAGTCCAGCTTCCTGTATCTCACAGTGGCCCCACCAAATGCCCCACAGAGCACACCTGATAACAAGAGACCTGCATCCTGGGGCCCTCCCTTGCATCTGGCATTCTGACATAGCCCATTTCTAGAATCAGGAGGTTGCGCATACACATCATGGCTTGTAACCCATACTGGATTTTTCCTCCATAAACTTGTCCAATCCCCTTTTAAAGGCATCCAGGCCAGATGCTGTCACCACATCCTGCGGCAAGGAGTTCCACAGACCGACCACACGCTGAGTAAAGAAATATTTTCTTTTGTCTGTCCTAACTCTCCCAACACTCAATTTTAGTGGATGTCCCCTGGTTGTGGTGTTATGTGAGAGTGTAAAGAGCATCTCTCTATCCACTTTATCCTTCCCATGCTTAATTTTGTATGTCTCAATCATGTCCCCCCTCAGGTGCCTCTTTTCTAGGCTGAAGAGGCTCAAACGCCGTAGCCTTTCCTCATAAGGAAGGTGCCCCAGCCCAGTAATCATCTTAGTCGCTCTCTTTTGCACCTTTTCAATTTCCACTATGTCTTTTTTGAGACCTGGGCCCCATAGGAAAAGTTGGGACTTTACCTGGGTAAAGCCCCAGCCTTCCCTAAGGGACTTCTTTGATCTTGGAAAAATATCCTCTGAGATCTCTAGCTGTCTCCTAGGCTGCATAGGAGGCAGCACAGGCCATGTGGCCTGGCTATACCAGCTCAGTTTAGGATTGGGCTGCCCATGTATTGACTAGGGCTGCCATCATTTTACCAACCCTTTTCCTATGCCTTCAGTGGCTGCCTCATACACAGAAATTCAGTAGATGAAGACTTTGAAAGGCTGCATCTGCTGAATTTCTGCTTATGGGGCAGCTGCCAGAATTGGCAGCCTTTCTTTGAAGACTAAACTTTTATCTCTTCTCTTCATAATGGGGCTAACCTGCTGTTTGATGCATTATTGTTTCACAAGCAGAGTTTTCTTCAGGGTAAGCTAAAAATGTAGATCCTCTGATCACTCAGGCTCCTTCAAAAAGACTAATAGTCAAAACAGGGAGTTCAAAACAAGTTCAGAGCAAGCCTTTCCACCAACTATAGCTTCCAAGGCCAATGCCTGAACCCTGGCAGACTATGTAGTCAGTACACTTCTAGGAAATAACTTGTGCTTTGTATTTCAGTTTACAACCTAAAATGCCTGATACAGATTTCGCAAAAGCCAGGAAACCACTGGCTGAGCTGTTTATCTAACTATTTTCTTATCAATGTACTACTTGTGACTGATCTGTGAGGGAATTTGAAAATTGTGTAATTTGACAGCTGGCATTCTATTCCAAATCCTCCCGAGTGGGTCTATCAGGGATGTGCCAGAGTCACTTTGCTCGAGTTGAGTCTTAAGTCAGTGACGCTATGACTTGACTCATCCATGAGTTATAGCACACTCCCATTACGACTTTCCCTGAGCCACTTATTGAGTCATTTTGACTTGAGTCTGAGTCATTTTGAGAAAAGAGTTGAGCTGTGGAAGTGATGAAATAAAAAACAAGCAAGAACACACACACAAAAAACGGAGTCTCAAGCACACACAAAAGCAAGTCTTGAGTCTGTCTGAGTCATGACTCTTTTCCAAGTCAGTGCCATGAGTCGCAAATTATTATTATTATTATTATTATTATTATTATTATTTATTAACATAAATAATAGTTAATAAATACCTTCTAGTACCACAGAGTTGACCTTTAGAGGCCCATAATTATTAATTATTAACAGTATTTATATACCGCTTTTCAACTAAAAGTTCACAAAGCAGTTTACAGAGAAAAATCAAGTAACTAAGTGGCTCCCTGTCCCAAAAGGGCTCACAATCTAAAAATTGGCCCCGAGTCATTGGTGCTCATGACTCGAATTTTCCTTGAGTTGCGAAAAACCTGCATTTTTGCTACTCGAGTCCAAGTACACTCAAGTTTTCATCTCTGGGGACTACTGTACTTTTATGTGCTGTTGGTGCAATGAACATGAGGAAAAAGCTGCTGCTAATGTTTGAAGTATTATGCATAATTAGCTCCGTATAGTGCAGTGTGCTTTAAAGCCCAAAAAACAAGATCTTTGCCCCAAGAAACCTACAATCTAAAAATGAACACAGGGAGAACAGAAGGAGAAAGGAGGCAGAGGACAAGCAAGGGTAATAGGGCAAAAATGGGATTTTTTTCAGTGGAAATGGGGACTCAAGAGAAAAGCTGAAATTAGCCCCAAAAGTGCGAGTTACAAGGCTGGATTTGCATAGCTGTTGAAAACATTATTGAGGTGTAGGGGGTTGGACAGAATTTTGAATTATTTTGACATCATTTGGATAACAGGATAGAAAGAGTAGGGTGTAGCATTTCAGTGCTACTTGAGGAGCAGCTTGAGATGCTGCTTTGGTGTGGCAGAGAAGCCATGGCAAGAATTAGACAACAGACACAGGTTTCAGAGAGGTGCAAAACGGCTGGAAGCAGGAGCAAGAATGAAATCAAGGGAGAAGTGAAGTGTCTCCAGCTCCTGAACCAGCTTTTTATTAAGTCTCAAAACACATGATATAAGGCTATGTAATAGGGAAATTTCTAAGAGGATGTTGACATTCATACTGGCTGTAACCAGCTGGCTCTCTAGCTTAACCGCAAACACATTCCATAGATATGATTTCTTCATAACATCTTCAAGGCTAGCTCTTTCTATAACCTTCTACTATTTTCCTGAGCACTGGCTTTTCAACACTCAACATAGATAACAAAGTGTTTGCGCAGTCGCAGGTGTGCCTGCCAGATTGCCAAGTATGCAAAGACATCTCAAAGCTCAGCGCCTGTACATTCTATATTTACTACTGTAGGGCTCATGGAGCATTTGGGTGAGGAGAGAAGCACTCTTTGTACTCGGGGCCAAACTGGCCCTGTAATGGTAAGCCAAATTCTCCCTGCACCACACGCAAGCACTGGGGTGCCCTCCTCTCTGTTTAACAGGAGGCCTCAACTTGACAGAAGTGGGAGCTGGACTAGGAGGCATCTCCCTAATGCTAGTTTGTCCTCCTGTCTCTAAAGGGGAGTTGTGTAAGGATTATCCTGTATATCCCTGATCACAACCTTTCTCTGCTGTCAGAGAATCTTTGAGGAATCTGCAGCTTTTCTCTTTATCAGAAGACCAGATAATTGGGTTTTGCACTCCTTGCCTTCAATTCAAACATGTTTCTAAAAGTGTCAAATTTTGAATTAAGGAAAGGCATTTTTAAAAGTCAGGCTTTCCAGATGTTTGTTTATTATTTGTTTAAGTACATTTAGAAAGTAGATGGTTTTTATTACTGTATGATAAGCAATCCATTATAGCTAGAGGTGTTTGAAAATGGTGTTATTTATCTTTCTCAGAAGTAAGCCCATAGTGTTCAGTAAGAGCAAGGCTGTAACCCTATCTTACCAGAAACAAACACCGCTAGTTATAGCATGCAATAATACATGATAATATTTACAATAGAATATAATGTCTTGTACATGCAATTATTAAAAAAATAAATAAATAAATCAGGGCCATAGCCACAAGCTAAAAATTGCCAAACACACCACAAACAATCTTTCACTTTAAAAGTTACAGTGGCTTTAGTTATTTGTAATCATTGGCTTTTTAATTTAATTTATGTTTTTGTTCTGTACATTTTTTGTAAACTACTGTGATCTTTTTTTCAACTGACATGGATTCAAAAAGACTGGGGCAATTTAATAATCATAAATAAGCTATGTCCATTTTATGTCTTACTCCTGGTTTACCTGGTCATACAATGTACCTCGTACCTGAAGATAATTGATACAACTGCACTTGTTTTTCAGGAGATGCTGTTAAGGACATCAGGACACCAATCTATGGCAAATCCCGAATTGTAATGGATACCTTCTACTTCAAAAACGGAATTTTCTATCATCCATCAAAAACTGACAGGCTGTCTCATGAATAGCAGAATGTGGATATGTTTTTGCACTGTTGCCTAGCGTGGGTATTTGTTGTGGTGTTAGATCACATAGACTTTGTAATTACTTCCTCCAGTAATTATTATCTCTGATTTAGAACATGCCTCTGGCCTTCCCTCTCTGCTCTCTTTCTTTATAACAGGTAATATTTCTTGTGCATTGGATTGACAAGATGATAGGCACTGTCAACGTTAAGTTTTTGTTTCCTGAATCATGGGGCTGTATCCAGCTCTGTAGGCATTCTGGGCCATTTTGTTTGACTTGGGACCAATTTGCTGTTGTGATGGTGACTGCTTTTTTTCCTGGCCTGTTGTGATTCTCTGTTTGTGGTGACTTCCTATCCCTAGCAAGCAAGACAGATGTCCAACATACCATGAACAAAGACTGTGAGCTGAAGAAGAACCTAAACATCCACCAGAAGCATGCTGGTCGGGTGAATCAATCTGCACTTGAACTTAGTAGAATATCTGGAAATTCAGAAAGGGTGCAGGTTTGTAATTTCCATTCTTAGAGGACTGTAAGAACAAGAGGTGGGTGTAGCTCAGTGTTCTGTAGTTCAGGTTCTATTTCTAGCATTGTATCTGTAGGTAGATCATCCCTGCCTGAAGCTTTGGAGAGCACTACATGTCAGATTCCACAGATCAGGACCAATTGTCTGACTATGCAAGTTCCTTAGAAATTGGGTGAGGTATCTTATTGCCAGTTTTGGTGTTACTATTTTTATGTTTTGAACTCATAATTCACTCTTCTAACGAAAAATGTAGAAAATTTATAGCTGTAATTACACTACAGCTATACTGTGTTGTAATTGCTGACTTAGACATGGATATACATTACTTATCTTCCAACATTATAGTTCTCGTCTGGGGAACAATTAGCAACTGATGAACAAAAAATGGTGAAATTTCAGAAGGTTAGCCATATTAAGTCTGTAGTTACAAAAACTATACAGGCTCCTATGGCATGTTTAAGACCAACAAATGTATTGTAGCATAAGCTTTTGTGAACCATAGCCTGCTGTAGTTGAACAGAACTCTCAGAGAATAAACATCTCTGCAATATGCACTGTATTTCCCGTGATTCTTCAGACATGGATGTGACTGACTGATAGGAGATTCCTGGTGTCCTTACATGAGCACATGAGAAAGAGTTCACAGTATGGCCTTTTTAATATTCAGCCCACATCTTGAAAACTGACCAAGGTTTCTGCCTGTATGAGTTAATAACACTAGAGGGGAGGGGTGTGATGCCCAAGCTAACTGTGAGGTGAATTTGGACCTATCAGAATGTCCTTGTTTTCCAAGGGTTATTTAGAGGGATGCTATTGCGCACTCAGGAATAGATTCTAGAATAGAAACTGCTCCAGAATGTGCCCTTCTTGCACGGTTTTTAGCTGAAAGCCCTGCATTACATCTGGCATTACAGCCAGAAGGGTGAACAAAAGGGCTGTCACAATACCCAAACTAATCTTCTTGAAAATGTGAGTTTGAAAAAATTGGGTTTATGTTTGTTTTATTGGGATTATGTTTGTCTACCCAACAGGTATAATTTTCAAGGCAGTCTCCTCAAGTAGTCCATATAAGTATTTTAAATGAAAGTTGAGATTCTCAAAAATGTAATAGGCTTCTTGGAGCCAAGAAAAACTACAGCTTGCATTACCCCCATTTTAAATACTCATACAATGAATGGTGTGACTTCAACTTCCCTCTTTATTTGATCCGAAACTTTGGGTGATGATTATTGTTTTTCTTTTTCTTTTTCTTTTGGCTTAACTTGCTTTTACTTGAGAAGTTAAAGAGATCCTATGACTCACTGCTCCACAGAGAGTACTTCACTTGAACAAAATATCATAAAATGGAGTGCTGCAAAATAAATTTCATGACTGGAACCATAAATCCCTGTGTGCTAATGTGTGTAAATGGTGGCACCTCTTAACGAAACGTGAAGCATTTCATAGAGTGTCCTACGTCCCGTTTTATGAATTGACTGAAATTTGATAGGAACATGAAATCCACTTTTTACTTTATGATTTACTACAGGAATGTGGTCCAAGGGGCCGTATGGGAATAAGGGATGAAAATTTCAGTTCACTGCTCAATAGCTTACTGATACTTTGTCTGCTCTCACATAGCCTTGGCCTATGATTCAACTTGTGTCAGAGCATCGACTGAATCACTGCTTAAGTGTCCATCTAGAGCAGGGGTGTCAACTTGTTTCATACAGAGGGCTGGTTAACATTCATGTTGCCTGCTGAGGGCCAGAAGTGACATCATTAAGCAGGAAGTGATGGCAAGATATAATTAATGAGATGATGGCCAGATATAAGCACTTTGTTCTCACATAGAAACATTAGCTGCAAATGACAAAAGAGAAATTGTGTAAATCTTGTTCATATTTTCAAGATATGAGAGATCCCAATTATCACATTGGGAGAATCCAATTATAAAGGAGGCTAGATAAATTGCTCTTGGGGGCCACAGGCCTTATGTTTGACACCCCTGATCTAGAACACCATTATTGCACTTAATTTTTGTTTTGGTCTTCCTAGTACTGTACACTTTTTGTTTGTTTCTTCAATTTACAGACTACTTGAAGGGCTCAGGGACAGTAATGATAGACTAATTATTCCACCCCATTGTTCACTATGCTTGATTACCAAAGTCACAATGAGGAAAAACTTCACATACTGCTTGTGGAAGATGTACAAGCGCAGGCAAATCTCTGGAGGAAGAGAACTCTGAGGTTGGGGAGAAGCACAGAAAACCATCCAGTGCCAGTACTGTGGATAGTTTGGGACCATTAATTGGATGGCTATATCTGTGTGCATACAAAGGGTCATTTTTCATGTAGCTAGCTATAAATAAGTTCTTGTTACGGGACTGTGGAAAAAAATATAACTAAAACTGCACCAAGACAGAAAATGGACTACATGTCAGAACCTGGGTGGTATTTGCAGCAGCCAACATTAAAACAAAAATAACCTTCCGTCATGACCACACAAAAAGGTTTTTCTCTTCCTTTTTTGAAAAGAAAAAAAAAGGTTAATGCAACAGCAGTAATATATACAATGTTGGGGTTGATATGTCTGGTACCTAGAAGAGGGGAATGTAGGTTACTAACAGGAAAATTTTAGCCTGGCTCAACCATTACATTTCTGCTGCAACAAAAAATAATAAACACGTGCATTTATTTTGGCTTTGCTGGAGATACTTGCTTGTTTTTGTCCAACTCTGCTGAGCTATGACTGGCAACCTGGACAAGGAAGCACATTGTGGCTGGGTGTTTAAAGCGCCTCAACTCTGATGGTTTTTGGCAGGGGTGCCCAAACCTCTCAATGTGGCCCTCAGGGAGCCCCCAGTCTCCAATGAGCCTCTGACCCTCCAGAGATTTGTTGGAGCCCACACTGGCCTGACACAACTGCTTTCAGCGTGAGGATGATCTTTTGACCTCTCGCGTGAGCTGTGGGATGAGAGCTCCCTCCACTGCTTGTTGTTTCACGTTTGTGATGCAGTAGCAGCAGCAAAGGAAAGGCTAGTCTTGCTTTGTGCAAGGCCTTTTATAGGCCTTGAGCTATTGCAAGACCTTCATTCATTCATATAAGTTCATCTTTAATATATTCGTTTATGTAAACTTATGTAAATTTATTCAAATTTTAAATGTAAATTAATTCTTTTTCCCCCGGCCCCCGACACAGTGTCAGAGAGATGATGTGGCCCTCCTGCCAAAAACTTTGGACACCCCTGGTTTTGAGAATAATTCACAGGTTACCACTACTTGATTTTGTTCTTCTAAATCCTAATTTTTACTTACTTATTTTTTTGGACAGAAATCATTTCAGAGAAATTCCACTTTGGAGACTGAGATCTTACAAGCCCTCATATCTGTCTTAAGCTTCCCAGTCTACACTCTCATTCCTCAATATGCTGCTCATGTATTGATTTTAATGTGTACACGTGCTGTGTTAGCACTCCATCCGGTCAAGTCTGACAGCCAGATTTGTGGTAGAGCGGAAAGATCAAGGAGCTGCAATTTCCCTCAATTATTGTCACCTCTTGGTTGACAACTTGGGGGACAACAAGTCAACAGGATACACATAAGCATCTTGGGGTTTCTCAAGATGAATTTGGGTGGATAGAAACATTACACATTCAGCTTGCATCTTACCTGAATGTTATGTTCCAGAGTCAGCATCTGAAGTCAAAATCGCATACTCAAAATTACCTTGAAAATCCCTTACAGCTGAAAAATACATACTGTCTCTTTGAAAACTATGAAAGGCAGACAGGAACTGAGACCAAGTGAGGGAACAGTAGCTTCATTCTCCAGTCTCACTCTCATTCCTGGGTATGTATTTAGTAAGTAGAATGGCAGGTGGAATTACCTGCACTATTTAAGTCGTTTTTCTGTTTTATTGTTTTCTTTACTGAGCATGTGTAATTCAATTTGAGCAAGTAAAGTATGCTACTCATTTGTTTCTGCACTGTCCAATGAACACTCGAGACAACAGATATGGGAGAAAGGGCCACTTTATTCCACATAAAAAAGAGGAGCAAAGGCTGAGACCTGCAGCATCCGAGGCAGCGAAAGCCCCTGTGGTGCGGGAGGGACCTCTGGGCGGTACCAGAAACCTCTGCCTCCAGGCGGGCATGCACCCGACTCCGAACCACACCCCGCTGCTGGGACGGCGCGTCTCATCCATGTCTATCCCTTAAGGGGAAGGCAGCTGGACCGCAGACTGCGCCACCTCGAGCCGCTGAGCCTCTGAGGTGTGCCCCGCGGTCCCGGCCAGGGGCCCGTCTACGTCCTTGTGCCGCCAAGCCCCTGAGGACTGAAATAGGGTTCTGCCCTGCCTATGCCGCCTGAAGGTGCATGCCAAAGTCCTATTCATGCCTCCTAACCTGCACCACCTGCCACAAGGAGGGGTCAGCCTAGCGCTTGACCCCCCCCCCCGCTCCCAAACAGGGGCAGAAGCAACTTAAGGCCATCCTGCAGGTCCTTAAGAAAGATGTCTGCACCTCCCTCTGACAAATGAACACCATCGCCCCTATACATACCAGGTAGTGAGAACACAATCGCAGGATGCATGACCACCCTGCCACCAGCACGAGACACCAAGTTGCCAACTTTCCTGCACATCCTCTCAACCTTAGTGCAGCAGAAAGCCCCCCGCCACACACGACGCTGCAAGAAATCCGACCAAACCAAGGTGGTCTCCGGCAGCCAACCCATAAGGGTGTCGATGTCCTTGTGAGCTCTGCTTATCAGAGCCAGACCGGACATCCTGCACAGGTCATTTTCGCCCAGGTGGAGCACCAAAATGTCCGGTGGGGGGTTCACATTCAGGAACTCCATCAACGCGGGCAGCAGCTGGCCCCATCTCATGCCCCACTTGGCTAGCCAAGCCACCTGCACTGCCGGGCCGAGGCCCAGATTCGATCCGAGGGGGGTAGCAGCCGCACTCTTGCAGGCCCAAAAGATAATGGAGTGGCCGCAGATTAACACGCGTATTGGGCTACCATTGTAAGATGAAAAACAGAGATGTTACTGCAAGGCATCCCCTGTTACGCTGCTCCCCCCACAGATGGGGTATTCCCAGCCTCTATACGCATCATTTGCGCACGTAGCGCCTGTAGGTTGACGAATGCCAATGACCTATCCTTTGTATGTCCTCCCCTGACAGCCCTAACGCAGCCGCTGCAGAGGCTGCCCCAATGCGGAGGGAGTGCAAGCCAAACTCCCTAGGCTGCAGTCCCCAAACCCCCAGTTCGTGAGAAAATTGCCCGAAACTGGAACAGCGTGAGAGGAGAGCCATCCCCATGCTGGAACAGCGCCCCTGAGCGCTCCCCCGAGAGTGCAAAATACTCCCTCATCACCGCAACTGGGCACAATGGCATTCCTACTACCTCCTTCAGAGTCACCGAGCAACCAATGCCCCTTTGGTCTGTCTTAGACTGTCTGAGGACAATTGAGACTCCTCCGGGCACCCAGGTAAGGTCCGCCCTCCGTAGGGCCCGCGCCGATTGATCAGTCTTGTTTTTTGCCAGGAACTCACTGGGGTGAAAAGAGCCAAAGAAGGCTGTCAGCAATGCAGCCCTGAAAAGTAGAACTTCGCCTGGTGATGCACAGAGGGTTGCGAAGGTCCCCACTATACCCTTGAGCAACTCTGGTGTGATAGGGCACCTGTGGTCCCGGAGAGGGGGTGCTTTCCTGGCAAAGCCTTCTAACATCCTCCGCACTCTGAAGTCTTGAGTGGAATCGGGGTAGCCCCCTGCTTTTGAAACAAAGGCTATGGCGGACATGAAGCCCGGGAGGGAGCTAACCACCCTCCCAGACCGCTGCAGGTGGAGAAGGAAGTAGCAGGTGCTCAACCGGTGCCGGCCATAGGCTGGGCAAGCCAGATGCCAGTCTAAACTCAGCGAACTCCGTTACCTTCCTTGAGTAGCCCCTCTGCGTGCTGGGCGCCAGTGAGGCGCATATGACCTCGTTTACCTCTGTAAGCCAAGGTCCCAGAGCCAAGGAGGCATTTGGTCTGGGGATGGTGCCGCCCCAGGGGCGAGTTCCCGAAAACGGTCCTCCTGAAATTGAGACAAAGCATCCGCGATGCAATTCTTAACCCCTGGAACGTGCTGAGCTACAAAAAGAGCGTTGATGCGCAGGCATTGCAAGACGAAATGCCGCACAAGCCTCATGACCCTGGGGGATTTGGATGACATCGAGTTCACTACTGCCACCACTGCCTGGTTGTCGCACCAGAAATGCACCGTGGCGTTCTGGAACTCACCAGCCCAAATGTGCACCGCCACCACTATCAGGAAAAGCTCCAGGAAAGTAAGGTCAGCTGTGAGGCTGGCCTGCACCCAGCCCTGCGGCCACGGTGCAGCGCACCATCGACCATGGAAAAAGATGCCGAAACCCAAACCTCCCGCTGCGTCTGAATGCACCTGCAAGTCGGCTTTGAGCAGCTGCTCAGAACGCCAAAAGGAAACCCCGTTGAATTCCTCCAGGAAATGAAGCCAGACCACCATGTCTTCCCGCATGGCCGCTGTGACCCGCACCCTGTGGTGTGGCGAGCGCAACCCCGCCATGGCCTCGCACAATCTACGCAGG
The DNA here is from genome assembly GCF_035046505.1 of Tiliqua scincoides. Lineage (NCBI taxonomy): Eukaryota > Metazoa > Chordata > Lepidosauria > Squamata > Scincidae > Tiliqua > Tiliqua scincoides. The sequence goes on from NC_089822.1 coordinate 220,556,488, forward strand.
AAGGCCCTCCCTGGCATGACCACCCTGCAAGCAAAATTCAGGTGCCCTACCATCGCCCGCAATTCCCGTAGCGTAATCTTCTTTGCCTGTATCACAGCCTGCAATCGGGACACTAGCGCTGTCAGCTTGTTGCTCGGTAGCCTGCTTGCCACCGCCACCGAGTCAAGCTCGATGCCCAAAAAGGTCATGCGGGAAGAGGGGCCCTCGTCCTGAGCCAGCAGGACCCCTAAATCGCGTGCCAGTGCCTCAGAAGTGGTGAGCAATCTCAGGCACTGACCTGTGCCAGCTGGACCCATAAAAATAAAGTCATTGAGATAATGCGTGGTAGTTCGCGCTCCGCACTGCTTCCTTAGGGCCCACTCCAGCATTGTACTAAAGCGCTCGAAAGTGGCACAACTCAGCGAACACCCCATTGGGAGTGACCGATCCAGATAGAATTGGCCCTGGAAGGCAAAGCCCAGCAAGCAAAAATCTGCAGGGTGCACCGGAAGCAGGCGGAAAGCGGACTCGATATTACATTTAGCCATAAGCGCACCTGGGCCGCAGTGTCTCAATATGCATACTGCATGGTCAATAGACGTGTAGTAGACCGTGCAGTACTGGTCGGGAATTCCGTCATTCACCGACGTCCCTTTGGGGTAGGACAAATGGTGAATGAGGCGGTATTCCCCTGGGGCCTTCTTAGGCACCACCCCCAGCGGAGAAACCCTAAGGTCAGGCAACGGGGGAGTAGGAAAAGGGCCCAGCACTCGCCCCAAACCCACCTCCTTGGCGATCTTCCTCTGGACTATGTCCTCCATGCCCTTGACTGACTTCAAGTTTTGAGCTAAGCTCACACCCTTGGGATGTGGTGAGTGTATACGGAAACCCTGATTGAAACCTTCCCACAGGAATTCTGCCGCAGCGCGATCAGGGTAGTCGCGCAGCAGCTCGGCCAACACTGGTAGCCTAATCGGACTTGGCCCCTTTGGAAGCGGGCATGTCACCTGCACCCCCTCCCTTCTTCTGACCTGAGCTCGCTGCCTAGGTCTCCTGTCGTGGTAACCCCTCGGGCAGGAGGTGATGGGGTGGCCTGCGCCGCACAGTCCACAGTTGTGTTGGAAGGTACAGCTTGACCTAGAGCAGTACCCTGACAAAGCATATTCATTGCAAGCCCGCGGGGGTTGAACCCGCCGGCCCGGCGCTCCCACCTGTGGCAGCCCCATCGGGCGCGAATTGCTGCTCCTGGCAATCAGGTGGCCGCTGTCTGAGCGCTCGCCCCCGGCAGCACCTCCCGCCATCACAAGCTGCATCCACAACTCTGAGTTCGTCCTCTCCCAAGAAAGCTGAGGATTATTTCCCAAGCGCATGCGGAACTGCTCGTCATACGCCAACCAACCTGAACCAGAATATCCCCTAAAGGCCCTGTGAATCATGTCCAAGTACTTTACCAGCGCCGGGCCTTTGGACAGGTCTCTCTGTAGTACTACCCCCATGTATATGGTAAACCCTGCCAGCCAATTAGTCCAATTCCGATCAATTTTAGGCTTACGAACTGTCTGATGCTCTCTATTGCACTTCCCTGGCCTGATCTCAGGCTCTGGCTCCCTGTGGAGAAGGCTGAAAAGGTCCATATACTCACCCTTCCATATCTTCTCTTTAACTGCTGGGGCCAAATGATCCCCCAGTGGAAGCGCCTCCTCCCCGTATGGCATAGGGGGAAGGGGGGAGCCCCCTGAACCACCACCTTGGAAGCAGGGGACGATAGTGGCCATGTACCCACTGCCGGCCCTGCCCCACTCTGTACCAGCAGCCCAGCCTGCCAAGCCTGTGCTGCGCTGGCCAGCTGTAACGCTGGGTAACCTCCCCCTGCACAGCCGGGAGCTCGCCTGTCACTGCAACCCCTGCCGCCAGCTGTGCGCTTGCTCCCTGGGCACTGTCCTGTGCTTGCGTGGGGCCCGAATGCGACACCACCCCTGCCGATGCTGCACCACCCTGCTGACATGCATTCTGTTGGGCAGCCCATCCATGTGGGGAGGCTGGCTGTCTGCCTTCCAACAGCTGCGTAGATACTGCCACGCAGCGGGGCTGCGTAGTCTTCGCCACAGCCAAGACAGGTGAAGGCTGAGGCAAACCTGGTTGCCCTTCTGGGCCATCAATTACAGACCCTGGGCACCTCTGCTGGTTGTGCGGAACAGCGCAACCTCCCCAGACTCCCGCAATTCCCGCCAAGCCTCTCCCTTCATACTCACCCCTGCCGGCCTGGGCCCCCGTGTCGGGGCTGGGAACATGCCACATACATGGGAACTGCCACATACATGGAACTGCATTGCTGTCTGCAGAGGCCGCTGGAGCTTCTCTCGCCGGGGTTAAAGCATGGCCCAAAGCAGGCCTCTCCATTGCCGCTGGCGTCGCCACTGTCACCGGCCTGCAACCCTCCAAGGCTGTGAGCCTGTCCAAAATCCCTTGCAGGACATTGGACAAGGAGGAGCACGCCCGCTTCTCAGACGGGGCATTGCCCCCCACTTGGGGAGTACCTGATGAAGTCACCATCTCCCCTTGTACTGCCATGACCTGTGCAGCGATGCTATCCAGGTCTGGTGTGGGGACCACCTGTCCTGCCGTAGAAGCCCCCACGCTCCCAGCCGGCAATGCGGCAGCAGCCGCCCTGCGGTTGGCTCTACGCTGAGACCTACGGATGATGAAGAGAGATTGAGCAAAGCACAAGGAGCTAACCTGGAAGGGAAGCGATGAAACAAGCAGTTAGTGCCCAATACACTCTCCCGTATAACCCGCATGAGCAGCGATTGCATACCAATACTGTAACAAAGCCTCAACGGGGTGAGGGAGGCCGAGACCCCCATCAGCCCCACCCCCGGTCGCACACCACCCTCAGGGTGCGCCTGGAAGGGGGACCTGATGAAGCCCGACAACTCAGGGGGGGTAACCACCAGAGGGGAAAAAGACCAACCCATTTGCCCATGGGGGGTGAATGAGGAGCCCGCATAAGGTGAACCTAGCTGCCCTCAATGCGGGGGGGCACCATGGCAGACAGCCAGGCTCCCAGGTGCTCTACTCACTGGGGGGGAGGGTCAGAGGCACCCTTTAGACCGACCTAGGGGTGCGGCCCCCCACCCTGCCGAGCGGGTGAGAAAGAAGGGGGGATCCAGCCCCTCCAGACGCCGACCGCACTGTCACCTATGGCCTAGCGGGGCTCGGGGTCCAAGGCACCCATGCAAACGCCCCGCGGGGGTCAGCCCCCGCCACCCCAGCCAAGCGCATGGCGCTGATCGCGCCATGACAGGCGGTCCAGCAGGGGCCCTGCCTGGCCTCCACAAGCACTTGGCAGGGAGGGAAACCCTCCCAAGATGGCGGCGAGGGAGGCCGAAGGCTGTCCCGCCCAACATGGCGACCGGGCAAAAAGCCCCGGGGGGGCAGCCACCCCATGACCCCCGCCTAGCGCACGGCACGGGGGTGGTCCAGCCCCTTACCGGCGCTGTTCGCGCCATGACAGGCAGCCGGCGGGGCCCGGTCCGGCCGCCGCAAGCACGCGGCAAGGGGGAGAAAACCCTCCCAAGATGGCGGCGAGGGGAGGCTGAGGGCAAGCACTCCCAACATGGCGCCAGTCGCGCATACGCGAAACTGGCGCCATCGCCATTTTGTTCAGGCGTGGAGGGAGCGACCCTCAAAACATGGCACCTGTGGCTGCCCGGAATAAACCCCCCTAAGATGGTGCCGGTCTCGCGCGCCGGTGCCGATTTGCGCATGCACGAAGGCCGAAGACCATCCCAAGATGGCGCCGGCCTCGCGCATGCGCAGCATAGTCAAAAAATGGAGGGTCAGCCGAGCAAGGCCCTCCCCAAGATGGCGGCCCCCACCGGTCCCCGGAGGCAGCCCCCTTCGTCAGTGCCCGAACCGCAGGCCAGGGCCCGGAGAGCAACATGAAGAGCTGGTGCCCGCCTAGGCCAACCGAGGCCCTCCCGGCCGCCCGCCTGCCCGCCCGCCCGCGGGAGAAGCGACTGGGGCAGCCGGCCCCACAGCTATAGCACATGTCGCTCAACCCGGCCTGCGCAGCTCCCCCACCACCCGCGCCTGGAGCGACCCGGCGGGCTGCCAACGCATTCCCCCACCCGGAGAACGCAGGTGTTGAAATGGGCAAACGGGGGGGGGTGCATGCCGAATGGTGGGCACCGTGGGAAAATCGGGGAAAATGCCATGCAGGGGGCTAAGGGTTAGAAACAAAATTGAAGGGGCAAACCAAGGGGGTAAGTCGGGCAGCCCTCCCCCCCTTACCTTGCAATCCAACTTCTGCTGGGAAGCACCCACTGCTGTTGTCCTCAAGAATGCCGGAGAGCAGCAACAGATGCTATTCCCACGGTGCCCCCATGTACAAAGAGGAAGAGGGCTGGGTCCCGTCCCCTTTTAAGGGTCTGATGTGGCCTGCCAGCCCAGCCCCCTTTCACCTCCCCCATTGGGGAGGGACTGGACCCTCGTGTCCTGGCCAGGCAAAACAAACTCCAACCACCTCCTTAAAGGGGGGTGATCGGGATTATCCTGAACTTTATCTGGGATGTTCTAAACAAATGTGTATACTTCCACAGGCTTACCACTCAAATACTTTCAGCTGTACACAACTAGAAAATGTCATGTTTTTCTCCACAGAGATGTTTTTGGAACAACTCCCATGGAGGGCTAGGTCATGTCTATGTTACCACCATATATCTGTTTATCTGGTACCTTAGGTGTTATTTTTTCCCATTAAAACTCATGGGAATTATGGATTGATGCTAAAAACTCTCTCTATAAGGCTCCACCCGCATTACACTGTCCTAGGTAGAGAAAATGACTACTAAACTGTTTTAAAGTTTGTAATATGTTCCCAAATTGTGTTGCAACATTATTCTGTCTACCAAATCCAGCTGCAAATGGGATATTTTTTTTGGCAAGATGCTGCAATCAAAGTAAGGTGGAGGACTCCTCATGCAAAGAGGACCAAACTAGACATGACAAGAGTGTACTTGTATCTCTGTGTCTTTAAACAGTGGCTGTTGGTGTGTGATCCAGAACAAGTATCATGGTGTGAGGGAAAGGTTAACCCTTTTCCATTCCCTTTTCCTAATAAAAATCTCCCCCTGAAGATGCTATTTAGTAAAACCATAAAGGCAAAGCTATTTAGAAAGTGAGGGGTTTTCAGATTCACAAGTGAAAATAGTAAACACCATAAGAACATAAGAAAAAACCGGCTAGATCAGGCCAAAAGCCCATCTACTCCAGCCTCCTGTATCTCACAGTGGCCCACCAGATACCTCAAGGAGTATACAAGATAACAAGAGACCTGCATCCTGGTGCGCTCCCTCGCATCGGGCATTCTGAGGTAATTCCGACTCTCCTATTGCAAGCATTGAATAGTGTGAATAAAAATAGAGAGATGAGACCATGGAAGACAAATGGGGAACTACACAGGGAATATTAACTCATTTAAAATGTGAATGTTGCATTTTACTGGGCTCAAGACTTGATAATTTAGATAGAAGAAGAGGCTGTGAGGTTCTGGCTTTACTAAATGGAATGAAGCCATTTTGGAGGAATAATTTCTTTGCTGACAAAATTTTCTGCAAACCATTATCTGCAAATATTCCCAGTCGAGTCACAAGGAAATGACTTCATTAGAGAAAATGGGAGTTTGTCCTGAGTCAGAAATGAAGTACCGAACCCTCAGTTTTTCCTATCTGAGCTCTGTATTTGCTCAGTGAGGATTACTCTAAGGAAAACATGGCTGTCATCTTGGACTTGGCCTGCAGGTCTCCAGAGAGGACAACTGAAACTGAAAGTGTGTACTTTTAACCATTAACAAAACGAAGAGGAAAGGAATTGATAGAGGTATGCATATGTGTACGTGCGAACACATATACTCCTTGAAAATAAATACATCTCAAGAGAGCCCTAAGTAAATAAAACATTTGGAAAAAAGGCCCCAGAGATACTTGCTTGGTTTAACAAATAAATCAAAGCAAGCAAATGCTTTCTGTTTGAATCGTTCCCATATTGCCCCACTGAAGAGAAAGAAAGAGTTCATGCTCCCCCTGGTGGGAAAAATGGTGCAATACAAGCAAAAATCTTAACCAAATGCAGAAATACTCCTCTGCAGCTTTTGAAAACCCAAGGGAATGGGAAGCATTGTATTCATTTGTCAAACTCTCTTTACAACTCCCTCCTTGGGTGGGCTCAGAGGAAAGCAGCAGGATACCAGACACCAGTGTTTCTCAAACTGCGGGTCAGGATGCACTAGGTGGGTTGCAAACCAATTTCAGGTGGGTCCCCATTCATTTCAATGTATATTTTATTTTTAATATATTAGAGTGAATGCTATCATGGTATGTAACAGGATTTGGGGAAATGTTTCAGATCTGTACTTTTAACATGCTACAGTGCGTATGCTTTTAACAGTGATAGTCAGAGGGGTTTACTGCCAGGTAAGTGTGCATAGGATTGCAGCCTTTCGGAAGTTTGGGGAATATTTTTTAAATAGATCAGCAGCTGCTTGGAGGGGTTAGCTAGGATTCTTCTTTATTTCAAATAAATGTTAAAACTTATACTTATGGTGAACTTTTAATTTACTTACATAATTAATTTACTTGATTTTGCTGTATGGGGAATGTTAAAAATTTTCCTGCTTGATGGTGTCACTTCCAGCCATGACATCACTTTCAGGTTAATGTTATCACTTCCAGTGGGTCCCAACAGATTGTCATTTTAAAAAGTTGGTCCCGGTGATAAAGTTTGAGAACTACTGCCATACACTGATTGGTGGTGTTCCCAATCTGAACAGTGCCTTAGATAAGTGGTACCAGGGGAAAGCCGCATTGGCTATCGTTAAAAGCATAGTAGCATCTGTTAAAGCATCTGTTAAAAGTACAGATCAGTAACATTTCCCCAAATGCAGTCACATACCATGGTGGCATCAAGTCTAATGTATACAAAACAAAATGCACATTGAAATGAATGGGGATCCACCAGAAATTGGCTTGTGACCCACCTACTGGATCCCGACCCACAGTTTGAGAAACACTGTTTTAGAGGACCACATCCATTAAAAATAATACAAGTCACCCCACCCCGCACACACATTAAAATCAGAAATAGCATCAGACATAATAGCATTGTCTTTAATTAGATCCTGCTTAAATTAAAACAAAAAGCTTACAGAAAATATTCAGGTTCTTACTTTGTTCCATTTCCAGAAGAAGCAGGTAAGTCTCCATGCAAACAAACATTAGGGACACATGATGTGAATGCAGAACCTCTGCGACCATGGCGCATAACCATATTATAATGGACTATTAGTGTATTCCACACATTTTTAGTGAAGTCTTTCATGTACATCAGCTCTTCGATCCTTACAACAAACCTGGCAGCATGATTGATCCCAAATTGCTGAGAGGATGAGGAGGTAGAAAACAACGGAGCCTGAGAAGAATGGCATGCCTATGTCCACCAATGAGTTTGAGGCTGAATTCAGAGCATGAATCCCAGTTCTTTGCAGTATACCAACTTTCATGGGCTTGTGGTTTCTGGACTGCTGCATATGTGGTTTTTTCCTGAGAGCCTGTAGTGAATGATGTGTGCCTGGACCGGTTTCTCAAATTTTCTGAACTGAGCCTCCCTTCTGAATTTACCTTGTGCTCCCCTTGAGGTGACTGTGCTCAGACTCACCTATGCAGTCCCCATGCAGGCTATTGCTATATGTGAGGAACTGAGATCTGGGATTAGGAAAGGGCAGGTGGCCTTCTGACTCTCAAGCATGCACACCAGAAACTGTAATTTGCCAAAACACCAGCTTCTTGCTTCCCACATCAGGATGGATGATGGAGACAACTGGGAATATTGTCACATTTGCAGATCCAGTGTGGATTCACTGGGGTCCTTCACTGGGGCATTCACCTACCTTTGCTGATATGAGAAAGCTCTCACTTGACTTTGAATCCCATCCTTCCCTGGGGTGTTGTGCTCTCTCTTCCCCCCAGCACCCCCAGTCTGCCTCCCAGTTTGAGAACTACTGCATAAGGTTTAGAAGTCAGGGTAGTTTGTATCCAATGGCCTTTAGCTGAACCATAGTTGGCATGAGCTTAGGTGATGGTATGTTGAAAAAACAACTAATTGACAGTTTTGCCTTTAGTCTTATGGGGATTACAACAAGAGAGGAGTGTGGGCTTCAGTGTCAATTCCTGCTGCGTGTTTGTCCATCCACTGGTTCCATTGTATTCCTAGCTCCTGACTCCGACCGCATCCTCCCTATGGGATATGGGTCTTCATGTGCCAATCTGCGGTTTCCTTTTCAAAACACTGTCTTGTTTGCATTCCTTGGCTACTGAATATTTGGAAGCAGTGAGTTGGGGAGACAAGGTGTTTTTCTTATCTGGCTCCCCAAACTGCTCTGAATGTCAGCCAGACATTTTGACCGGACCAGATCAAAGGTCAAAGTGCATAAATGGCAGTCCAATCCAATAGTGTTAGTTTGTTGCAGGGAGGGAGGGGAGTAGGCAAAGGGGGGAGAAGGGACAAGGCAGAATGATCATGGTACTTGGCAGGCTTTTCTGTGGCATGTTAAAAGTCTGCGTTGCAATCCTATGGAGACTTTTGAAACAGCAAAGAAAAGGTAAAGAAGTTACAGTACTTGATAGCTCCATATTTCTCTGTTGAAAAAGTTATGCTCTGTGTTGTATATAGGAGAACAGTGGAACGTAAAAGACAGGAAGACTGGCTGGCTGAAGAGAATCAGAGAACAAACAAGGCATTGTTGCTACCTTGGCAGCTTGCCTGGACAAAAGGTAAATACATTTGTTCTCTCACTCTCTCTTTTTTAAATATGCCATTGGTGGGTTCAAATATTTTTTCTTCAGGGCAAAATTGATTCAGTCTCTTGCATTGGGCACCACAGTTGCAAAGTACAAAAATGATATTATAAAAAACTCAACTCAAGGGTTTATTTCAGCAAAGATTTTGTTTCAGGTCACATCAATAACCTTCCTCCAGAATGTCTCCATGGTTTTCAGCATTAATCATGCTAATGTCCCCTTATGCCATTTCGATCCAACAGGAAATATAATAAAGTTGCCTAGCACTGGGGAGACTAAAATTCTGTTTGTGTATCCATCTTTTGGTGGGATAAACAACGCAGCAATCAACACTGTTTCAGACTGACAATGCACAGGCCTCTAAGGTAATTTTCAGCACAATCCTATCCCCCAACAGCCCATAGCATGCTGAGCTCCTGAAGGAAAGTCACTGATGGAGCATGCATGCTATGGGGGAGGCACCAGACAGCCAAGGAGAGTTAAGTAAAAACCTTTGTTACCACCCCGTAGGCTGCCTGGCCTCCAGTGGGTATCCTTGGACCCACGCCAGCTATTTAGCTGACTTAGGGTGCAAACTTAACCAACTTTCCAGCACTGGCCTAGTCGCAATGCAGCCCCAAGGTAACAAACATGTCCTTATCTTGAAGAGATTTCCTTGACTTCCCCTCCACTGCAGGATGCAGTGCATGCCACATTGGCACAGCTATGTCAGTGCTGGAAAGTTGGTTAGGTTTGCACCCTTAAGTACTGTGGCTTTCCACACCACACACCATAAACAGCAGAGCTGAGATCTGAGTAGCTTAGACATCTGTGTTCCTGGAAGTATGGCAATAAAGTTTGATGTCATCAGCATATATCTGGAAATGCAGAGAAGAAGCTACTGCACAACTCTTGTTGTGGCAAAGACCCCTTTGTGGGGAATATTGGACATAATCCTAAGGAGAACCATGGGGTGTGTCAGGCTGTGGAAAGGGAATAGGATTTCACCCAGTGCCGCTGCCACTGGGATACTCCCCCTCCTGCCCCCAGCGCAGTCTCCACCCGACCTACCCACAATCCTCCTGCACTGCCAACTTACCTGCTCCTGTGTGGGTTTGGTGGCCTGCTGCCACCAATGCAGGGCTTCCTTGCTCGCGCGCATTCATTAGCAAGCTACCTTCTGTTGGAGCAGCTCATGTGACAGTGGCCAAGGCCTTGTGTTGAAGGATCACAAGATCTATCAGCATAAGGCCACCACAGGACTGGGCCATTTGTCTCATTGCAGGCTATGTACTAGTAAGGATCCTACTGATAATGAGTGAGTCTTATTTGCCACACAAAAAAGGTTGACACACAGGATATTGCCAAGTGATTCTAATGTTGGGGATCTGGAGTCCTGTTTCAGCACATCTCTGATTGCCTTCTCCTGTATGAGCCTGCTTGTCTGAGATGGGGGAGAGATGACTCTGCTCTGCATGTTGTCCCTGACTGACTCTTGCTTGAAGTGCATACAGGAGAGGACCTTCTCTGTGGTGGGCTTCCGGCTCTTGGACTCATTGCTGCAGAAGGTTTGTAATGTGTTCCTCCCTCCCCATTTTCAAGAGAGCTTTAAAGACGTGCTTGTTCCATAAGGCCTTTGATGGATGATGGATGAGAATGGGCTGGGGGTGTCCCATGGCTGCTTGTCAGATGACTTTACTATCTCTGTTTTTGCTTGCTGATTTTTACTGTGGTTTCAAATGGATTTTATTGTATTTTTAATTTGTGCTGTTAGCCATTTTGGGGCTAGGATTGCCAATTCTGACTGAAGGCATGATGTAGTGACATAAACTAGGGAGACCCTGTTAAAACTTACAGAATTGGTTTCAGTAGTCACTTGGGAGACTTATGTCAATTTCAGGAGGCTCCAGAACAATCCTGACCAGTTGGCAACTCTATATGGGGCCTGTTGGTGAAAGACAGGATAAAAATGGAATCTCTGGGCCAATCTTAGGATATTTCTAGCCACAGGGTTGTTGTGAGGATTTTCAAAACAGAAGGAGGAGCCATGCATGCCAGCTTGAGTTCTAAAATAATAGTCACGGATACAGATTTCCCCCATACTGGTCTTGCTACTTGCCTTGCGGCTACCTGGTTAACAGGTTGTAGACCCAGCACAAGCTGGGTGGTCTATGCAATTGGCTTCCCACAATAAATGCCAGAGTAGTGGTTCCCAGACTGTGAGCTGTTGAAAGCAGCCAGGTGAGCCACAGAATTCTCATTAAAAACCTGCCACCAGGCTCAGTAGGTCCAGGGAGCTGCCAGTCGAAAACACTTGGGAATCACTGTGCTAGAATATCAAAAGGGAAGAGGTACCCATAAGTTTGCTTAAATGCTTCCATGTGAAAAGGACACTGTGTGCTTGAATTCTCCCTTTCAACATTTTGAGCATTATTGACCCAATAAAAAACACATCACCTCATTGGCTGAGCATTAAAAAAAAATGCTGTTGAAGATAAACACAGATGGTGCAAGAAAAGCATAATCCACCAAAGTCATCAATCAGTCTGACTTGAGGGTAATCTTTACTGTCACCTTAATAGGGTAAGAAATTAGGTCCTGAGCCTCAGAGTTAAGATCAAGCTGTGAGAGAAAATCATTTGAGGACTACCACATTAATCCTGCTGGCTCATCTTCACTTATTATAGTATTTTATGCTTATTTTGCTCTCTACTGCAAGATGACCAATATGCATTATTACTATGTGGTGATAGTCAAAGTATCGAATTGCACATTGGTCCTATCCTCTTGCAAATTCTATGCCACACATTCTGTTTGATCATAGCCTGTGTTCTTCTATGGCCTGATCTGTTAGGGATGGTTGGACTAGGCCTGGTGTTTATTTTCTTGGTACTGTTCTTATTTTCCCCCCAAAACACAGGCCAACACATATTTTGCTTCCTTAAACTTTACACCAATTCCTGGGTATATTTGGGGTGCCGATTCCAAAAACGGCATCTGTTTTGCCCTATCACGTCTAGTTTTGGAGATATAGTATAGCCTCATTAGTGAATGGTTCAAGCAGCTTCCTCATGAGGAAGTCTACACCATGGCTTCCTCATGAGGAAGTTGCTTGAACCATTCACTAAAGAGGCTATACTATATCTCCAAAACTAGACGTGATAGGGTAAAACGGATGCCATTTTTGGAATTGGCACCCCAAATTCATATCAAACCACCATCAAGTTTGGGAAAAACTTTTCTGACTCTCAGTTTTGTAGGCCTGTGAAATCTTTGCAACCTTTGGAGTTGCACCCAAACCAACAATTACACACCTCTCTGACTTCAAAAGAGCTATGCGGCCGTGTGTCTCCATAAGATTTGGACTATTAAAAAAATTATATTTGCCGAGAATGCTTCTGCGTCCTTGACTTCTGATGCTTTTGGCTGGAGAGAAGACACTGGGAAGGGGTAGAGGCCTTGAACAATTCTGAATAAACAGATAGCCTGCTCTTGCTGCAGATGGGGTTGTGGAGACATTCCAACTGACCCAGTACAGTTGTCTTGAGTTCACGGCAAAGAATAATTTTAGCTAATTTATTTGGTTTGGCTTGCAATGGTTTTAAGAATACCAAGATTTCACTTTGCTTATTTTTGGTTATATATTTCACTGCATCAAGAAAATGTCAAACTGCAAATGCTGCTCCTTGTTTGAGAATGAATGTGCTATTTTTAAAAAAGTGGCTTTTAAAAAAAAAGTTTTTGCAGGGTGGGAATTCATGAAAGATGTTTACGATGTCTTGCTCTTGGGGATCGTCTGGTCACTCTCAGCTGGACTTCGACTGGAAAATGATCGCTCACTGCTAAAGCCTGTGAAGTAATGGTGCACAATACATGGTAGAATTAGGCACCATGTACTTCAGTTCTATCCCTTGTACAAGCATGAGGCATACAATCAACAGTGCATTGCGCAGGAGTCATTCATTGTTCTATGAAACCATGTGGAGATGGTACCCAGGTTTCAACTAAGTCAGGGCTGTGCCTGAGCAAAGTGCTCCCACTAAAACTCTAGCCAAAGTAATGCCATTTTAACTTCAGCTCACTGACTCTTCCTCTGGTCTTGAAATGACTGTTAGCAAAAAGCTGTGTGCCACCCTCACCCAGTGCCTTATAGTGAGAATGCAGCCTCAGGAGCCAGCTTACAAACCGTTGACCTTCATGCCTTCACTCAGCGCTTTTAGCCCGAACTCCCCAGTACCTTGGTCCTTGGAGACCAGACAGAGTCAGTCTGCATTATCTTGTAAGAGGAGCAACTGAAAGGAGGGGTAAAGGGGGAGCTTGAATGAGGCAGAGATAGAAATGTACTGAACTTTTTGCCTGTTGAATCGTATTGCTTTGAACTGAGTATAAAAGGCTGGCTGCATCCAGGTGAACTTTGCAGGAGACTGTTTGGCAGGAGACTTACGGTGCAATCCTAACCCATTATGTGCTGGAAAACACTGACATAGCGGTGCCAATGGGGCGTGTGCTGCATCCTGCAGTTGGGTGTCACTCATGGAGGCCTCCTCAAATTTAGGGAATGTTTGCTCCCTTACCTCAGAGCTGCATTGCCCTTAAGTCAGTGCTGGAAAGCAATGACATAAGGGGTTAGGATTGTGCCCTTAGAAGGGAAAAAAGGAAGTATTTCTTTGCACTGCTCATAATTAAGCCATGGAATTCACTGCCACAGGATGGGGTAATAGCCACTAGCTTAGATGGCTTTAAAAGGAGAGTGGACAAAATTTTTGGAGGTCTGTTATCGGCTCCCAGTCATGGTGACTATGCAGTACCTCCAGGTTCAGAGGCAGTATGCCTTTGAAAACCAGTTGCAGGTGACCAATGGTGGGAGTGGAGTGTCCCTTCATTTCCAGTTTGCAGGCTTTCCATCCAGTGTGGAGGAAAGGATGCTGGACTACATAGGTTTTTAGTTTGGGCTCTTCTCAGAAGATGAGCATAGGAGATAAAGGGTTAAAGTAGACACTGAGGCAGCAATTTTCAACACTGTGCCATGGCACACTGGTGTATCATGAGGGGGGGGGAAGGAAGTTTGGGAAAGGTCATTTATTAATAGGGCCATTGGGGGATGTGCGCTCCCCACTGACAGTGCTGTGTGCCTTGTCAATTGTAAAAAAACTGATGGTGCGCCTTGACAATTTTAGTGCCTTGTCGGTGTGCTGTGAGATGAAGAAGGTTGAAAATAACTGCACTGAGGTCTGGTAGTATATAGGGTGCACATGATTTCCTGCCAACCATGTGGATGCACCTTGAGTCCCCAGAAGGAAACTGGCTCTGATTATGCTTCTTGTCCTTTCCTGACTAGGAGTCTGCAGGATACTCTTAAATGCAGCACAGCTGTGAACTGCAGAATGGGCAGCTGCAACCCCCTCCCACTTTATTTATACATTACCATCTTCTGCTACAAACCTGCACCTCCGTCATTTCAAAGGCACTCTGGAAATCAAAGACACTTGCTGAATTTGGCACAATGGCTTGTCTGAGCCTATCTCCGTGGAGAACAATCCTAGAAGATGGAACAACCAGACAACTGTGTCTTAGCTATCTATACAGTCATAGAATACCTTGTCAAAAAAAGTAAAGGTTGGCAGTTTCAGGTAGTTTGCACAATGACAGTATCACAACAATACCCAGTGCTTACATGCTTTGCCTAGCGCACATTATAGCACCCCCCCTTGCCCTAGCAACATTATCAGCAGAATGCTGGAGATTCTTTTTTCCTCCTAAATTTCCCTCCCCTAAACTATGTCGTGACATATGCTCTTCCCATTGCCCGTCTTCTTCTTTGCCTCATCCTCTTTCCGACCTCCCTCTTGCCCGTGTACAGTGAGACAGGCATATTGGACGCATATGTTCTAGGAAGTAAGTCCTTTTAAATCCAGTGTATTCCTAACCCAATGACTCCAACATTTCATTCACTAAGGGTGCAATCCTAACCTTGTGTTAGAGTGGTGCAAGCCCCTTGCATCAGTTTAGGAGGATCACAGTTATGCCAGATCCCAACGCTGTTCCTCGAGCAGCGTGGAGTGGCCAAGTCACTCCGTTCTCCTCGAACTTGTACCACCTCCTGAGGTGGCACAGGTCTGAGGAGTCCCATTGGGGCTGTGGTGGCTTACCCAGGGGTAAGGGGAAGAGTTTCTCCTTGCCTCTGGCTTAGCCCCAATCTTGCCCCAATCTTGCGCTGGATACAGCACAGACCTCCTGGCCTGCCTGTTCCAGTGCAAGATAGGATTGCACTGTAAGGCTGCAATCTTATACACAAGTATATGGGACTTACTTCTGAATAAACGTGCATAGGAATGCACAGTTAGTTCTTTGTAGAGCTCAGTTAAAAGTGGTATGTTATAGTGCTTTGGTGAGTTTTTACCTAATATTGTACTGTATGTGCAAATGTGGTTATAAAGGGTAGGCGCTTACAGCAGCCTAACCTGTGCCTCTTAGCCAGGTGTAAATAACTCCATTGCAAAATGTTAGGGAGAATTTTTCTCTTGCCTATCTGCACAGACTTTAGTCTGAGCATCTCAGGTAAAGCTTTTCCCCTCAACCGCCCATCACTGCAGGACTATGATTAATTACCCTGGCACCATCTCAAGTACGTTGTTGGGAAAAGAATTCTGACTCAGGAGCCCATTGCGATAATATGAAGGACTCACTTGCCAGCTGTTTGTGGAACCAAGTGAAAGAGCCAGTCCTGCCAAGGTAAATGTATGGGCAGAGAGAGAGAGATTAATTGGGAAGTTGGAGAGCTTTGCCCCATGTGGATCATTCTATTCAGGTGATTATCCAGGCAGACTTACTGAAGGTCAATAGTTCTCTCCCTGGAAATTAGAGTTTGTAAAGGAAGAACTGACAATGCACAATGCAGTAGTATCTTGTTGTAATGTTGGTTGCCCATGTTCCTTTTTGGGGGGCTTTCAGTCAATTGATTAGTATTGTGGTGGTCAACTTAGTCGGAGTGGCCAACAAGGCAAGTTCAAAGTTTGAGATAGTGCCACTGTCACGTGCTCTCAAGTACATATGAAGCCCACTATACTGTGACATAGTTTTAACTTTAGTCGACTGGGACAGAGAAGCAGTATAGTACTGGAGTAGCTGGCAGTGGGGTAGATCTGACTCCATGTCATAACCAGGCTCATATCCAGGCTTGCCACAAACTCCAGCTGCCTATGACACAGGTTGGCCACCCATGGATGAATGGCTGAACTTGGATGAATGGCTGGTCAATTGTTTCCAGAGATAAGGGAGCTACCTAATATAGCCACGCACAATGGACTAAACAACTTGACTCTCACACCGTTCATAACTTGACTTTGTCAACCTAACAAGCAGACTCTAAAACTAGGTAATATAGTAGTAGCGGTTGTAGGATTATTAAAAAAAAAAATCTGCACTCAAGTGGATGGTTACCTGTCATAAGGGCAATGCGTGCTTGCTTTCACAGTTGTGTCAGCTTTGTCATCAATGAGCCAAACAAATTCAGTGTGAGTTCTGAGCCTAATATTCTTCCAATGCTTCTTCGCAACATAGCCACAGCCAGCATTGAAGTCTCCCATGAAGAAGAAATTCTAAAAGGTGGAATTGATAAAGGTGAGTTTGAAAAGGTAGGAATGCTAAAAGCACACAAATGTACAGCAGAACTCTGACACATGGGGAAAAAACTTGCTCAGTTTTTACTATTAGGGGAAGTTAGAGGGGACGGATAACCAGGAGTTCTAGATTTTGGGTGTGTTTGCAGAACTGGTACCTCACTTTAGCGTGTGCACTCAGATCAGACTTACAGCCCAATCCTATCCAGCACAGGAGCAGTAGCTCCAAATGGCTACCACTGCATCCTGTGCTGGAATTGAGCAGGCTGGAGGTCTCCTTAGGGGAAGGGAACATCCATCCTCTTAACCTGAGTAAAACCCCAGCCTGCTCGATGGGGCTATTTCGTTGGTACAGAGTCTATAAGCCCCATATTGGGCTTTCAAGCCCAACATAGGAGATAAGATTTGGCTGAGGAGGCCCCTGCTCTGAGCCTCTGCCCCACTTAATTCCGTGGGCCTACCTCCCCGTTCCACCCTACCCCATTCAAGAATTCCATCCTCTTGTTACCTTTCCCATGCCCCCATGCTATTCGGCGCTTACCTGCTTTCCGCTGGCATCTGGGGCTCTGACTGCGGCATCGATAGGGTGGCACAGGCCTCCTCACTGGTGTTGCTTACTCCCTGGGTGGTGCAAACAGCACATTTATGCATGTGCCTTATGGCGTATTTGCAACACCCAGTGCTGGTGGTGCAGTCTCAGTACTGGCAGTAGGACAGCATTGGATCAGTTATAGGGCTGCTGAGGACTTTTCCTGAGAGTTCCAACCATTTTTGACCATGTGTACATCTTTAAGTGCAAAGCGTAGCAGAGAGATCAGTGAAGAATAGCAGAGAATTGTTTAGGGGTGTGTGCTTGTCTATGTGTGTGTGTGGGGGGGGGGATGAAATGAAATCTGTGGTGTTATAACTTCCAGGACAGATACTGTATATACCCTGACTGGACCTGAACTCAGGAGTTCATTCAGTACAACACAAACGCATACACACACACACACATTCTTGACTAACCTCAGACTTCCACTGTTGTTTCACATTCAGGTACACATCATAGAGTTCATCAATTTCCCGCACAGCTGTTTCAGGTGTTGTATGCAGAGGGATTATCACAAATTCCCTGGCCACTTAACAAGTAAGCATAAGAAGAATTACGTTTTACAGACACTCCATCAAGATTAAGTAAACTGATGGATTTAATATTTTCTTTATGTGTATTGCTTTCTAAAGGCCATGTGTATCACTAAGCACCACTTGTTTTCAAGCGTACCTGAGCCTGCCAAAGTACAATAGACCTGAAATTTTTCCACTGACAGAGGAAAAAAGACCTGAGTTCATGCTTCCTTTAGGGCGCAATCCTAACCAACTTTCCAGCACTGGCATAGCTGTGCCAATGGGGCATGTGATGCATCCTGCAGTTGGGGGGCAGTCACGGAGGCCTCCTCAATGAAAGGCAATGTTTGTTCCCTTACCTTAGAATTGCAGTGCCCTTACCTCAGTGCTGGAAAGCTGGTTAGGATTGTGACCTTAGTATCTTAAGATTTTAACAGATGTTTGTTAAATGTATGTTACATGAAGATTTTACATCGAGTTTGATTGCTGGGACAATGGTTCCTGGCTCTTAGTAGATCCATTTTGTTTTTGCTCTTATGAGGGCTAATTCTTAGGTGTGCCTGTGATTTGTAATATTTTAGTTTTTTCATTGTTAAACTTGAAATCTGCCCTTCTTTCAAAGCCTAATCATCTACCCTGAAATGTTTCCCCTGGACACTCTGATTCGTTTTCTATCACATAAATCTTACAAGGCTGAGCCATTCATCCAGGCATTATCAAACACAAAATGTGAAAGCCTGCTTCATGCATACTCATTGATCTTGAAATCCTGAAGAATACTGGGGTCAAAAGATCTCTTCTTACTGTAAAGTGTTCAGAATCTTACAGGATTTGCCTATTTAGGTTCTTTATTTCATGTGACAAAAAAGTATTCAACGTGGAGCCACGTTCTTCATTCTTTGAAAGGCTATGATTGTTGCAAGGTCAAAAGCAAAGTCCAAAAGCAAACTCAATAGGCAAGAGTGGTGATAGTCTGCAAGCTTTATTTCGTTGCCAGCAATGGGCTTCTCAGGGACTCCTTTTCCAAAGTGAAGAGAGCAATTTTCCTACTCTGACCCTCCTGCTTATATTCTATTCTGGCTCCTTTGTTTGAGGAGTCTTACACTTCTCATTGGCTGGTGTGTGACATCAGAGATGGGGCTTTCTCAGGATTAGCTAGAAATAACTTTACAAGCATTTGATTGGTTGGTTTCAAGTTACAGGTTCCAAAAAAGGCAAAAATGTACATTGTGACATATATAACTTAAAGATTTCAACAACCACTAGGTGGCACTGTTTACTCAATTATATTCATAACTGACTTTTGGTATGTTCCTGCACCTATCTTTTGGCACTCTTCCACTTAGTTGGCCCTGACATGTTGCAAAGAGCTACCAGTGCTATCTTTCTAAATTCCTTTTTTTGTTCTTCCCAGACACCATGGGGCTCTGTGCCAACCCTTGTTTTAAGCTAAGCCAAGTCCTTTGACTTGCCTCTATTTCATGTTGTGATCTCATATGATGACCTGTTACTGTGATGTATAGTGGTATAATTATATTTATTTAATACAGGAAAACCAACCTCTTATTGTAACAAGGATTTTAAGAGACCTTTCTCATTCATTTAACTAAATCCAGCCCCTTCTGTCAGCTTTTAGCTCAGACAGAGGCTCTCATGATGTTTTGGCTTAATCAGGGGACTTTCCCATAAACAACTTTATTATCTTGTTCCTGTCTAGCTGTCTCTGCAGGTGTTTGTATCCCTACTTGTTAGAAAATTCTATTTCCATCTGCCAGACAGATAAAATTTGCTCTTGCATTGCTAAGGCCTCCATCAAATGTTTCAAACCTGTGTATTCTTAGCCTTACAACTTACAATTTCCCCGCATTCTGGTGCCAACCAGATAACATTTCCCATCTCTAATGTTGCAAATGCACTCGCTTTTTGCCCGCTTATTGTAACCAAACTGTCTGAGAAGTTACTTTTTCTTGCTTTCCTGTGTGCTGCTGCTAAAAAGTCTCTGGGATGCTTACTCCCTCGTTCACATTAAAAGTATCAAACAGGACTTTGAGTCTACAGAGGAGATACAGGCTCCCACATTCCATATCTGTGAGCTGTCTGTGAGACAGACCCTTTTGATTTTTGGCTGGAATGGCTTTTGCCAGACATCTGCCTCTCAAGGTTGCATCTGAGTCATATCTGAGACTTAAGCATTTTTAATTTAATGGCTTCTACTATTCTGTTTATTTATGCTTTAATCAAACTATTCTGTTAAAACTCATTCTTAAACTATTATATCCTTATATATGTGTGTTAGTTACACTTTTAAGCCATAATTATTAATTATTTGGCTTGCATGCTAACTTTGTGATCTTTGTATAATACTTTCTAAATAGCTCTTTTTGACATGAAACTTCGGTATATTAGCCCCTCCCAGTGTTTAATATATGCATTCAAGACTGTATTTTGGTTTAAAAGGGAACTAATAGAATAAAAGGTTTAAACTGCAAATTCCCTTTCCTTCCATGAGTTCTCTGTTTAGAAGCAAACCTGAAGGTGGAATTTGCCTCCCTGTTCATTCTGCTATCTGGATGCCAGGCAGTTTGCCAAAGAGACATTCCTTGAGACTATTTTTAACAGCCAGCTTGCAATTTGCAGACAGAGACCAGAGAAATGCTTTTTGATTTTAAACATGTGAGCATCCCCTATTAAACTTCTACTTAGGCTTTTAATTAATAATTTGTTTGTGAATATTTTCCCTATAGCTGTAAACACTTATAGCATAGCATACGCACTTGCTTCATTAAGCTTGTAAACATTTGGTTTGTTAGCATAAGTGGCTTTCTTTCATGGCCTTGCCTCATCATCAAGGCTGGATTTACCATTTTGTTAAAGAAGTTGGAGAACAGGACCAACCAAAAAGGCAGGATCAGCCTGTTCACTGTGCAAACAATGCCCTCACCTCACTCCTTCCTTATGCGGGAAGTACAGGAGATAATGGGAGTGCTCCCAGGGCATTTTGCACTTCCTCATTTCTTTAAAGGGACCATGTGAAGAAGGAGTAAGTGAAGGGCTAGGGGGCTGAATTGCTGCCTTCTGTGTGTGTGTGTGTGTGTGTGTGTGTGTGTGTGTGTGTGTGTGTGTGTTTTAATGCTGGCGGCTATCCTGCTTGGAGGAGGTAAGGGAATAGAGGGTGGAAAGGGAATGATGTGGTGTTAGTGAAACTTCTGATCACCTTCCCCTTGCTCCTGTCCTAGCTGGGTGGACCCAGTGGTGGAGGTGGTGGTGTCAGCTGAAGCAGTAAGGATGGTGAATTTTGTGCAGCTCAGGTACAATTTGCCCTGTGGCCCATAGAATGGTATTGACAACCAACTTCTGTCTTTTTATCTTTTATTCTTTTTACTGTTTTACCCCTGTATTTTATTGTATTTTAATGAATATCATAAACCACCTTGGGTGCCCCATTACTGGGGGGGGGGAAGAGTGGGGTATAAACTATTAAAAAAAACAAGCTTATGAACCCTGGGCAGGGGAAGAACACAGAGCATTCTCACCTGTTTGCGGAGAGGAAAACCAGATGACAAAAGGCTCCCTAGAAAGTGCATCTTCGTCCCCAGGCTGCAGATCAGGATACTGATAGGTATGCTTCACTGTCACCAATCTGGGTCTGCAGTTTCATTTAATACATATAGAGACTATTAGAGAACTCAGGTATAGATAGTCTAGTCATATACGCTTCCTTGGTCTGAAATGTCTTGGTGGGTAAAAAGCCATGTTAAGCTGAACACCCAGTTGTTGGGTCAGAGCAACAACAATGAATTCCAATAAGAAGTCTGATTTCTGAAGGAAAAAAAAGTCATTCTTCTCTCTTGCACTTTTCTCTTTTTTGCCACAGGATCCGCAATCACAAAAGAAGGAAGCATAGATGGGAAATGGACAGAGTGTAATGCTTCAAGTAATGAATGGTAAATCACAAGAAAGACTTCACAGTCCAAACCAACCATTTTCAACCACTGCGCTGTGGCACCCTAGTGTGCCGTGGATGGTCTGCAGGTATGCCGTGGGAGTTTGGGGGAGGGTCATTTTTTAGTTGGGCCACTGGGGGATGCGAGCCTCTGCTGACAGTGCAGTGTGCCTTGTCAATTGTCAGAAAACAGATGGTGTGCCTTGACAATTTTAGTGTCTTCTCAGTGTGCCGTGAGATGAAAAAGATTGAAAATCGCTGCTCTAAACAGAAAGCTATTTGCTACTCCAGCTTAGCTCCTGACAGTATTTGTCACTGGCATGTCACTGGCATCCAATTATGTAATTTGCTTACCTGTAGAAAAAAGCATATTGTTCCTTATAGGTCCTTCTTCCTAACCGATTGCTGACCACATAATTGTACTCTTCTGGTGACTGACTGGGGAAGAAAAAATATGAAATCTATTTGAGCCCATAGCAGAGACCTACTTTGTGTGCCTCTCTTAAAAGTTATGTCCCACTTTTCTTTCAGAACAAAGTAATAGTGAGTGGTTGGCCTCAACATCTGGTCACTGGTAAGTTATTCTAGCAGAATTCCCTACTGGCACCGCCATAGTAAGTCCTGCCAGTCAGTTTCTAGCAGGCCAGGACTTACCCAACACCTCCCCCAGTGGCACCCCCTGCCCACACTGCTTCTACTCCTCCTCTTCCCACTCCTTGGATTCTCAAAGGAAGAGGAGAACAGAGTGGAAATGGGAGAGCGATGGTGGTGGACTAGAATATCATGTTCTAAGGAGGGGGATGAGGAAGGGTGGAAATGGGTGAATGGCCATGCACAGGTTAACTCACCATCTGAGGTGACCACCTCACTTGGGCTCATGGACCAGCTAGCTCTATGGCAGGTGCCTTCTTATAAGATAATTGAACTGAATATTTTAAGTTGCTCTGTTGAAAGGCAATGTGTCACAGAGGACAGAATTTTGGATGGATGAAGGAAGACCTGGGTTCTGGCCAGCAGTATAACTCACTAGGGGCGCAATCCTAACCCCTTATGTCAGTGCTTTCCAGCACTGGCATAGGGGTGCCAATGGGTCGTGTGCTGCATCCTGCAGTTGGGTGTCACTCACGGAGGCCTCCTCAAAGTAAGGGAATGTTTGTTCTCTTACCCCAGAGCTGCATTGCCCTTATGTCAGTGCTGGAAAACACTGACATCCGGGGTTAGGATTGCACCCTAGATGACTTAGGTTACATCACCATTTCTGAGGCCTCAATCCTATTGGGGCCTTGCACTGGCAGAACTAGTGTTTCAGTGAAGCAAGGCCTGTTACAGCTGTGACAAAAAGGAGACATGCCATTCTGTGGGGCTGGGCCTCCATTGCAAGTACAAGTTGCAAGTACCGCTGCAAGAGAACAAATGTTCCCTTACCTGGAGGAGATCTCTGGGACTGGCATCTTGCAGGATGCAGGGCTTGCTCTGGTGGTGCAGCTGTAGCAGTTAGGGGAGATTTTGGGCTGCCAGTCTCATATATAGAGTTTTTATGAGGATCAAATGGGGCAACCTAAGATATGCTACATTGAGTTCCTAAGAGGGAATCATGGTACTAGGGTATTTGCATCCTGGATGATTGTGTCCTAGTTAAATGCTTCCCAGTCATTGGTGTCCCTGAACATTCGCCTCTGGGTCTTTTTTTTGTGTCCAGATCATTTGGGTTCCATAATAACTGGGCAACAAACAAACTATTAACTGGGCAGCAAACCCCATGTTATATATCCTAAGCCTGCCCAGCCCTTACCCTAACCCTACCTTTGTGTTTTAAAAATTAAAAAGCGCATCTAATATAAATATACATATATTGGGACACAAATGTCCAGGATGCAAAAAGAGCAGATACAAATGTCCAAGGCCAGAATGCCTTTGACAGACACAGTTGTCCAGGACGCAATGGTCCTTTTACTGGGAATCACATATGAATATAAAAAACACACAGCTCCATGGGTAGAGCATAATCTTTGCATGGAGAGAGTTCCAGGTTCAGTCTGTCTCTGGGTTTGTCTCTTTCTCTTAATCCCATTTCCATGTAAAAAGGGTCTCTGCCCCTCATGCCATACTTAATATACTTCCGTTCTGCATCTTACGCATTTAGTTGCTCTAACAGAAAGGGGCATATTCTGTTACTGTTGTCTTTTATTTCCATCAGTAGCATAATATCGCAACGGGAAATAACCTGCAGGAGGAAACAAATAGAGTCTTAAGAATTTGATATATTTGGAATTTCTGTGACAGTGTTACTGCCAGCATATGACAGTAAAAGGCATTCCCTGCCCCCAAACTTTTCATCGACCAGGTAAAACAGTAAACCAAGGGCCCAATCCTGTTATTCCCCACTCCCCCACCAATGCAGCAGCACCAAGTTGACTACTGCTGCATTCTCTGGAGGTCTCCTCTGGGTAAGGGAATATCATTTGTACACTGCTGGACTGAGTTTTGCGACTATCCTAAGGCAGTCAGCGCTGCCAGAATGCTAATTCCATCAGTGGGCTGCCCATCCTATTACCACTCTTTGATCACCTTCATTGTCAGCACAGCACTATGGTGAAAATGTCTAAGGGGTAATTAATCCAGATTAAATTATGCTGAGCATGTGGCCTCGGGGTGCTTCTGGGCCTCTGGATATGCTTCTGTACGATGACTGTCTTGATAAGGGTCAGAATCCGACAATGAGTCTCATGGGAAAAGACGGTGCAGTTATACATGGCACCCAGCTGATGTCCCAAATGTGTGGTCTCAAGTTGTTCCCAAAGCACCTTTGGTCAGCTGGAATCTGCTGCTGATGACCAGGAGAGTGTGAAGTTTAGACATGACCCTCCCTCCTCAGCCAACCAGATCAGGTTGTAACCAAGATGGCCAAGTTGCCTTGAAATATTTGAAAGCTCCCTTCCTTTCTCTCTTTATCTGCTAAATACAATAAGAGCTACTGTAATGTAGAGACTGGAGAGTATTGGTTACTGGAGAAATGTTGTTGGCAACCTTCAGTCTCGAAAGACTATGGTATTGCGCTCTGAATGGTTACTGGAGAAAACTCAATTTCATTCACTGCTCAACCCCTTACTGGAAGACTTTGCACCAGTTAATCTCTCCTGCCCTACACACCTCACAGAATAGTTGTGAGGATGAAAATCGCTTCTGCTTTATTGTGCTTCTGTGGTTTTGTTCCTATGCTACTTTCTTGCTATTTTTTTAATTGTTTATATGTGCGGTTGTGCCTGCTGCTTTATTTATTAATCATGTGTTTTATAATGTTTGAACAATATTTTATTCTATTTAGGATTGGAAGTTGCCTTACTGTTTTTCAAAATTGAAAAACAGGACACAGTTTCCACAAATAAATTAAAAATGGGGATCAAATGGAGGTCGATGGGACTATGAATACCACCTTGAGATATTTGGAAGAAGAGCAAGATATTAAAAAACAACAACTAACTACAGAATAATAGAAGGATGGGTTTTGTTTAGAACACAAACCAGTCATACTTGGAGCAAGTTGCAAGCTTCAGACAAAAAGTGGGATATATCGAGACATAAATGCACATGAAAGTAACTCTGACGGGAGATCCATGCAAGCATTTAAAATGCAGACTTGAGTTTAACATTCACAGAATGTGTGCTGAACAAGTGCTAAAATCTACAGAGAGAAATGAACATTTTTTTGCCCACCATTCCAGAAATTACAGCAAGCAGTCAGCAGAAACGAATACAGTCATGTCAGAAAAAAGTACATGTGCCCTCATTTTGTCATTGTTACATAAAAGATTTGACTTCATAATTTGCTGGGAGATCAAGGCTTTAGAAGAGTGGCTGCATTTATACATGTTCTTGTATTCTTTAGAAGTGCTAAGTGGCTTCAAACAGAACTCACAGCAATGTGAAGATAATGTGCTGTTCTTTCTTACACGCATCAGATACACAGTGTTTAAATGGTAACAAAATGCTTCAATCACTGTTCTCCTTTGAGAGCATTTATAATACCATCACTTTTGTCTACATGAGCTCAACTTATCTGTCGAAGATAATTTTCTCCTTAACAAGGTCAAGGCACTTCATAATAGTGACTGAACAAATTAAACAAGCAAGTAATGTAGCAATATCTGATGAGACGATTGACGCAAGGACAGAATAATTTTTCTTGCCCATCAAATGCTTTTCTTAATCCCACATGCCCATTTACAACATCACTCATGCATGCTGTGTTGGTGCTAGGCACAGTGTGTCAATCAATCATGCTGAACATATGGCTCCAGATCTGCAGAATGATATTTGCACCCCGAGAAACACCAGTGATTTATTAATGCTCAGCCACTCATTAACTTGGAACTCTGCAATGTAAAGATAAAATCTAGTGAAGGATGAATTCGATTAAAAGTCCCACCATTCTGCTGAGTATTTGTTCAATCCCTCAGTGAGTACATACCTTTACAATGATGTCCACGATTTCTGGTCTTGTTCTTTTCGCTTCTCCAAATGACCTCACGTTGAAAGAGCAGATTCTGAGGCTGACAGCCACGTTGAAAAAAAAGAGCAGGAACAGAAAAATGCGTAACATCTTTAAAACTTAGCCAAAAGAAAATTCAGGTGGTTCACTTCTCACTGCCCAGCACTCACTCTGGCCAAAAAGTCTGATACATAACGCTTATATTCGTGGCCACTATGCAAATGAAAAGACATGTCATGGATTTCCTCCACAATCCATGCACTTCTCTGTTTTGAGAGGAACAGCTGTTTCTGAGGAACTTAACTTTCTGTCCTGGGGGGATTACCTGACATTGGAGCCAACTTCTGCAATTGTAGCAGGAATCTCATGAAAGGATATGGCTCAATCTATTTGTGGCAGTGGTAGTGGCAGAACTGAGTTTGTTCCAAACAGACACGTAGAGGAAAGTGAGGGCCCCGATTGTTAGTGTAAAAGGGGGCAGAGGTAGGGAATGTTGGACCTTCCCCATACTTGCTATTTACCTTCTGTAGCTTCTCCCCCCACCTGCTTCTTTCCTCCAGCCAGATTCACTTCTAGTTTTGGAGCCCAAGTGGAAGAAAGAGACATTGAGAGAAAGATTGTGAGGAAATAAGTGATGGGTCAATCTGACCATGGCCAGGTCCAGACCATGCATGAGGTGGGGGGGTGGGGCGAGGCAGGGAGGAAGCATTCTGGAGTGGGGGGTGGGGAGAGAGCAGGGAGGAGGTGTGCCAGGGGAGAGAACAGGGTTGGAGAGAGGTGGGACTGGTGGAGCTCTGCTCCACCGGATCCTGAGCCTCCGTGTCAGATCTGCTGCCTGACACGGAGGCTCTTGATTTGATGGCGACCCAAGGGTTGCAGGGCTACTCGCCTTACCTGGGGGAAGGGGACAAAAGTCCTCTTCTCCCAAGGTGCCGCCAGCGCTGCCTGGTCAGCACTCAGGATGCTGCAGCAGCCGTTCTTGGTGCCACGGCAGCCCCACGCTCTGGGCAGCATAGGATTGGGCTGTGAGGCAGTTGCCTTGGTTAGCAGGTCTGAGGAAGTAAGGGTGCAATCCTAACCAACTTTCAAGCACTGACTTAGCTACAGTGCAGCCCCAAGGTAAGGTAACAAAGCTGCCCTTACGTTGAGGAGGTCCCCCTGACTGCCTCCCCACTGCAGGATGCAGTGCATGCCACATTGGCACGGCTATGTCAGTGCTAGAAAGTTGGTTAGGATTGCGCTCTAAAGCAGTCCTGCACACTCTGATTTTTGTAACATGCTTTACAAAGAAAGAACTGCAGGCACTGTCACATACAAGCAGAAACAAGAAGACTGGAAAAGATGCCAAAATCAGTGGTCAATCAATGTAGGTACAGAAACGACAAATATGCTTTTAAACTAGCAAGATCCCCCTCCCCGTGGTGGAAGCCAGCACTTGCTGTCTATATAGATTGAGTGGCTCAGCTCTCCTGCTGTTGCTCTTCCAACAGTCTCAAGCAGCAGATTAGTGAGGAACACTCACCTCCATCTGCTCACTCTCTTCCACTTCTTTTCCTCTACCCACTCCATGCAAAGAAAAGTGGGGGACGGAGCATAAGAAGAAGTGTGGAGATGAGGAGTGGGCTGGAACCTCAGTCAGCCTCAGATACACTCTAGCCTTCTACCCCCTTTTCCTCCATACATCCTCATCTGCTCTATCTCCCTCCTTCTTTTCAAGATAGATGATGGGCAGTGGCTGGGACATCGCCAAGAAGGGAAGCAGGATTTAGCTTACCACCTTAGCTGCCAAGAGGTCTTGGGTCACTCCTGACCACTATCCATCTAGTTCAGTATTGTTTCCTCTCTGTCTCTCTCTGTCTCTCTCTCTCCCAGGTCTCCAGGGCTTCAAGTAGAGAAGTATTTCCCAGCTCCGTTACCTATATTTCTTTAACTAGAGATGACGAGAACTAAACCTCTTAAATGCATGTGCTCTACCACTGGGCTATGGCCCTTCACGGATATGTCTCTAGTCTAGAAACTGAAGGGCCAAAGAGCCAGATTTGCTAATCCCTCTATGGTGTCTGAAACGGCCACATCAAATGCAAAATGGAGTCATGTTTTACATAAAAGCAGTTCGAGGAACTTCTCGTGATATTCACAGTAAGAGATGATGTTTTAACATTAAAATCTGACTGTGACGCAGGTTAGGTTGAGATGCAATGAGTTGCCCAGAATGACTCAATTAACTGGAATGTGTTGGGCATTCCAACCCCTGGGGGCTGGGGGATAAGAATAGGCCCTCAGTTTGGCTGTACTTGTCCTAAGAGGTGACTAAACAGCCACCAGGTAGATGGGACTCATCAGCCTGGGAAGGCAGCTCATCTGAGAGAAGGAAAACTCTGATCCCAAACCTCCACTGCCAGTTATGGAAAAGGCTTCAGGAGTCAACCTCGAGGCAAAATCCGGAGCCAGAGTCTCTGAGGCAGTTCATGGCTGAATAGTCGCATTCTGGCAACTCCTGCGACGCCACTGGAACCAACCGTATTGGCCTCTGCCTTTCCATTGGACCATTTCAGTGATGTGGAGAGGGTAGATTTGCTGCATGGGAAACAGTCTATCCTCCATATCTACTTTACCCAGGCTTCGTGCACTGGAGAGGACACTCTGTTCCAGACCCACCATTCAGAGTGTGATACCGTAGACTTCCGAGACTAAAGGATGCCAACAGTAAGTTGGGCAAATGAATTTGGAACAAAGGGATCCAATTTGGCTTTTATCCATTGTGTCCAAGAAAATCCACATATCCCCTCTTAATGAAGTTCTTATCTTGATGTTTTGTATGTCTTGGTAAGCAAGGTTTTTTTCTTTTGGTAACACAGAACCGGGCTGCAGAACTTGAGATGACACCGGGCTGCATTCCAGGTTGCTCTGTCCCTAGCTGCTTCTACTGGGAATCCAAGCTGTCACTTACTAGCATCACAGGTGTGCCATGTAAAGCAGAGAACTGGAGGGGTGTGGAAGATGTGTGCTGCTGAAAAGACATGTGAGCTGGGGCAGCAGCCACTTGCCACGTGGCATGCAAAGCAGATGCTGCTACTAAAGATGCTGGTGCTTCCTCCACCATGTGTCAGCAACCAATGAGGAATGAGGGTCTGAACCTGTGATGCACCACAAACAAGAGCATTGTACATTTGCTGGACAATATGCATTGCTGTTGTCTGCTTCCCCTGCAGTCAGTGGTGTCACTAGGGTTTGTGTCACCCAGTGCGGGAGGCCAGCGTGTCACCCCAATGATCAGGGTGACCAGATGTCCTCTTTTTCCAGGACACATCCTCTTTTTTAGTCTCGTGTCCTGGAAAAGAACTTAAATGCCCTTTTCCCTGTGAGCAGCCCCTGCAGGCAATGCATAACCTTCTTGTAATTAGTAAATCATATGTCATAAATTATATGTAATATAGTTTTTAAATTAACAACATGAAATCAATGTACTAGTGTTTTTAGTTTTTATTTTATCATGTCCTATATTTTTCTTGGGTGTCCAACATTTTGGTGGTGTCTTGTCCTCTCTGGCGGTTATGACATCTGGTCCAATGATGCACCTTCTCCCATGCGCTGAGCGGAGCAACGCCCCGGTTGGTGGATGTGGTGATGTACCATTGCTCTGCCCCTGCTGGTTTCTTGGCTATAATGTTTGATAGAATAGAGATATTTCAATGAGGTTTGTTTCATTGCATTCTGCATGAAATTACACATTGATGGATATATAACATGATGGTATTATTCGAAACACCAAGATTTTCACAATTTCAGCCAGTAGTTGTGTCACCCCACCCATGCGCTTCACCCAGGGATGCCCACACCCCTCTAGCGGCACCACTGCCTGCAGTGTGTTACCCAAGAGGCATTGCAAGTCCATGTATGTGCAAAAAATATTATGAGCCAACAACCCCACCCCAAACCCTGCTACACTGTACTATTATTCATACACCATGCCCTAACATAGGCCCCAGTTTTGGATTCTAAGGCATGTTCAGACAAATTAGTCCATTTACCTGCCACATATAGTGACTGCAAAAGCCAACATGGGGTGTAGGGTAGGAGGAAGCTTGCTTGAATCGTTCCATTAACGCAACAAGGTCTCAAAAAGCACCAGTCTTCTAGGCAGAAGAAGATGTCCAGTGTGTACTGGTATATTTAATTAAGAACAATGATTTCAGTTGTTTCCTGCCAACTTCCTATGTGATGATAAAAGTCACTGTTGTTTCAGTTAGCAACTTAAAAATACTTCTGTTTCTCTAAGACGATTAGTTTCCAAGAAACAGACATGGAATTAATATCTCTTGTATTCCCCAGTTGTCGTCCCCCGACTTTTCATATACCATTTTTGTCATGCCATTTTCATAGTTCTCCCTGGTTCGTGTGCTGCTTGTCATGTTTTGTATATTTTCTCTTGCAGGAAATACATTCAGATTGCCTCTTCTTTGTATGGCCATTTGTCTGTTTTAGGAATGCTCTTATGAATGCCTCCATCTTTGCATGATCCCTGGGTCCAGAACTATTAAAAAATATTAAAGGTTTTCTACCTAACCTAAAATAGGAAACAAGAAAATGGGTTTCTACTTGACAAAAATAATCTAGCTACTGCTCATCTGGTAGGGCAAATGCAGATAAGATTGGAGCTGAGCAGACAAAAATTCACTATATTGCAAATGGAACCTGTACTGCCCCCTGAATAGCCTGTATTTAACTCTCTCTCTCCCTCTCTCACCCTCTCTCCCCCACTGTCCCATTGGGCCCCATTGGGCTGTTGCTAGAGATGTACACTTCATAGTCTTTGCTGTGTCTATTATCTCTAATCTGACTTCCTTTCAGTCCTGAAAAGGATCAGAATAAATGCCAGGTGGTTAGACAGCCAGCATCTGTGGACCTTGGAAATTCCCTTTCCACTTCATTGTTCTGTCTACAAGTTCCCCATGTGGCCTTGGGTTTCTGTTTTTCTTCTTTATTTTCAGGATGTTTATTGTACGGAGAAACACATCAAAGTCTATATAAAGCACATGTAATGACATATAAGGGAAGTCCACTGGTGACTGAGTAATTCTGGAACTCTTAAGTGCTCTACTGTTTGGGGAGAGACCCATGTCTGATTTGCACAGTTCTGAATGTGTGTATTTGCAATGCATCATGTCCGAGTCATCCCAAGCCACCTTCCAGGTCATCAGTAGTTACATGCAAACCTCCTTTTGTTCTTGTGTTTTTCAAGCACTCTAAGATGACTAGAAGATAGGCAACATAATAATGATATTTAAAAAGGAATCCAGGAGGGATCTGGGAAATTAGAGGCTGAATGTCTGTTCTGGGTAAACTGGTGGAAAACACAATTTTAAATTATTAAGCATGTAGAAGGAGGAGCCTTGATGAAGGAGAAACAGCATAGTTTCTGCAAAACTATCAGATAAGCCTATGCATCTACTCATTGTGTTGAGTGAGGCTTACTCTCAGGAAAGTGTGCATAGACTGCAGTTCAAGTCTTGCCTCAGTACCTTTCTAGAGTTCTTTGAGATCCATAGGATAGAGGACATCCAGTTGACATTGTACATATGGACTTTTGGCAAAGACCCTCTCTAAAGGCTCTTGAATTAATTTAGTGGTCATGGAATATGAACATGGAAGCAAGCAGGGGTCTCAGGCAGTTGCATTCAGTAATACAGCGGTTGCATGGAGATCCCCAACTGGACAAAGTAGGAGAAAGTTCTCCTGTGCCAGCTTGCTGCTGAGAACCAGAGATTGCCCTCAACTAGGGAAGGATTGGATTGGGGTTGTGTTATGTAATGAGGTGTAGCACAGCGGTCACCAAACTTTTTGGCACCAGGGACTGGTTTCATGGAAAACAATTTTTCCACAGACCGGGGGGGGGGGGAATGGGGGATTGTCAGGCACCTGCCTTTGCTAATGGCTGGGAAGAAGGGGCTTTCCCCTCTCGAGGGGGACCTCGGTAGGGTGAGGTTGCCGGGGCAGGGGGGGGGAACTTGTGCAGGTCCAAGGGCAAGCTAGGATTGCGCCTTTAATTTCAAAATTGCTATTCCCCAACACTATAGGAGCAATCCTTCGGTTCCTTTGACAAAGCAGGATTCAAGATGGCTCCTGAAAGGCAGAGCAACACAGCTGGAAGTGTCTACTTGGAGTTAACTCAGTTAATTAAAGAATTGAGTTAATTAAGTTAATTGAGATTGAAGGGTGCACTCAGGGGGGCGACCCAAGTTATTCATTAAGGGGGTCTTCTATCGTGGTGTGAGCCTTTTTGTCTTCATTCATGCTGTCCTTGCATACTGTATACCAGTGTTTCTCAAACTGTGGGTCAGGACCCACTAGTTGGGTCACAAACCAATTTCAGGTGGGTCCCCATTCATTTCAATATTTTATTTTTATTAGACTTGATGCTACCACAGTTTGTGACTGCATTTGGGGAAATGTTACAGATCTGTACTTTGAACAGGCTACTATGTATATGCTTTTAACAGTGATAGTCAATGGGACTTACTCCTGGGTAAGTGTAGGTAGGATTACAGCCTAGAATTGTTAAAAATTTCCCTGCTTGATGATGTCACTTTCAGTCATGACATTATTTCCTGTGGGTCCTGACAGATTCTGATTCCAAAAAGTGGGTCCCCGTGCTAAAAGTCTGAGAACCACTGCTGTATACTGTATTTACCCAAAAGAAAGACAACCATGAATTGATGGTGATCCCTCTAAAAAGAGAAAGGTTAAACACAAATAAGTATTTTATTACAAGCCTGTCCTCGGCATCATCTGGCAGGACAAAGTTCCAAACAACACAGTCCTGGAACGTGCTGGAATCCCTAGCATGTATGCACTGCTGAAACAGAGACGCCTGCGTTGGCTCGGTCATGTCATGAGAATGGATGATGGCCAGATCCCAAAGGATCTCCTCTATGGAGAACTCATGCAGGGAAAGCGCCCTACAGGTAGACCACAGCTGCGATACAAGGACATCTGCAAGCGGGATCTGAAGGCCTTAGGAGTGGACCTCAACAAGTGGGAAACCCTGGCCTCTGAGAGGCCCGCTTGGAGGCAGGCTGTGCAGCATGGCCTTTCCCGGTTTGAAGAGACACTTGGCCAACAGTCTGAGGCTAAGAGGCAAAGAAGGAAGGCCCATAGCCAGGGAGACAGACCAGGGACAGACTGTACTTGCTTCCAGCATGGAAGAGATTGTCACTCCCGAATGGGCCTTTTCAGCCACACTAGACGCTGTGCCAGAACCACCATTCAGAGCGCGATACCATAGTCTTTCAAGACTGAAGGTTGCCAACTTACAAGCCTGTATTCATTATGCAATAAAGATACAAATTCTTTATTTTCTTTCTTTATAGTCTTTCACTATATTCTTTCACTCAATAATACACTTCCACCTTCTTTATGGCAGCAGTTGACCATTTGTGGTCCACTGCCATAAATCCTAGTGTGGTGCCACACTTTCATAAGCTGTGGGACTGGTAGTGCACATGGCCAGAGGTTACGTTGGAGCTGGTAAGGTGGTAGCAGAGTTGAGTTGTGAGCAGTGTGGGGGAGGAAGAAGGTGTGGAGCAGGAAGGTTTGAGAGTAGGAGGGGGAGGATCATGATGGCACTAGTGAATGCTGGGATCCTATCACCCTTTCCCAGCCCAGACCCTCCCCTTGAGGCTCCTTAGACTTAATACCAGCTAAATAGCTGGCATAGGTTTGAGAAGATCCCTTGGCGGCCAGGCAGCTTGCAGGGAGTTAAGAAAAAAATATTTTTACTTACTGCTTCAGGGTTGTCTGGTTGCCCCACCCCCATAAGATGCAGCATGTGATCCTTTTTTGTTGCTGCATAGCATAAGCTGGTGGGGGACAGGACTGGGCTGTAGGACTTTGATAGGACTGTAGAACTTTTTTATTTTTAAATTTGACTTTTCGACATTTGTTTTAAACAATCGCAACCCACCCACATGAAGAGTTTGGGATGAAATGAACTCGATCTTCAACTGAACTATAAAATGTTTCAAAATAAATGGCAGGAGATGAAAACACTTTAAGTTGTTGTTGTATAGTCTTTGTAGGCTATGGAAGGTGTATGCTTCTACAGATTGAGATTTACCACTATACTACTCCTACACTAAGACTTAAAAACCACACATTCTGAAGCTTCAATGTCACGTCCAATCTTTTCTCTCTCTCTCTCTCCTCACCCCCTGCCAGTAGTTTTACTTAACATCAAGCCTGAAGACGTCTTCTGGATAACTTAAATGCTTGTTTCTTACTTTGTGACATTTTCTTGGTCCTAAAAAAGAAAAAAGAAAAGAAATATGATCTTTACTGTAGCTTTTGGATATCTTTCTTGCATTTAGTCTCCTGAACTAATACGCATTGTGGGTAGACTCAGGCCAAGTAAATGAAAACAAACCTGGTCGTCAAGGTGTCCAAGTATATAATGTGTAACACCCACAATTACACAAGCTGGCAACTAGGAATTCAGATTAAGACGTTGTGCCCACCAGGTGGCAGCCTTAGTACTTTTTCATGCTCCAATCTTGTTGTTTGTGCCAGTAATTTCCTTGATAAAGAGATGAAGAAAAGTGGCAAGGCAGGGCACTGGAGTCAGCTTTTCATGCACAGGAGAAAAAACAAATGGAAATCTAGCTTTTAATTACAGGATTGCAACAT
This sequence comes from Tiliqua scincoides, assembly GCF_035046505.1. NCBI lineage: Eukaryota > Metazoa > Chordata > Lepidosauria > Squamata > Scincidae > Tiliqua > Tiliqua scincoides. The sequence continues at coordinate 220,591,141 of NC_089822.1, forward strand.
AATCAAGATGGTGTTGTATGGTTTCCTTGAAGGAGGAGGCTGTTATGAGCAAGAATTGTTAATGCCAACAACGACAATTGTTAATGAACATCACTAACTTTTTCATTGACTAAAGATTTCCTTACTCATTTGCCTCATGCTGTGCCCTGAAACAGGACAAACTGTCAATATGATTGCATTGGTGACAGGAAGAAGACTCTGTATGTTTGTTATGTTCTCTTTTAAAGCGCTTTGTGTAAGCCACAAGCTCCTAAGGCCAGGGGCCAGCCCAAGACATCCTGACGCCTGAGGCGTCACTACGTACAGTGTTGCTTATAAAAAGGGATCAAAGAAAACAGTGAATAAGAAACAGTTGTCTGTAATCTTAAAATTTTTTACTCTTGATCTAGGCAGCCAAATGTTTAATGCAGCATGAATTACACAAACACGGAAGGGGTAGAATGCACACTTTGGCCAAACCAGAAACCAACATAGATTGCTTCTGAGCCTTTAGACTCAAACTCACCCATTCTTTGGATGGCTCTAGAATCCAAAGAATTCTAAGAATAGAATCCAGATTCCAAGAATAGAATCTAGGATCCAATGATAGAGCTTGGATGGCTATAGAATCTAGATGGCCTATTCCTGCTTCTTAGGTGTTGGAGGTTGGGCAATTCCTTTATGTGCTGGGAGAGTTAATTGGTTTAGGAGGTTTGGGGAGAGATATCTGCCCTCCAAGTTAAGTTTGGAATTGAGCATCCTGCAAGCGTTCTGCAATGATAAATGATGTGAGCAAGATGTGAGCAACTTTCTGCACACGACTGTGGGCCCAATCCTATCATTTCCGTCCCACCCCAATGCAGTCACACCACCGAAGTACACTCAGCATCCCCATCCTGTGGGGGGAGGACAGAAGTCTCCTCAGGGCAAGGGAACATTTTTTCTCTTGCCTAGTGGTAAGCCTCCAGTATCAGAATGGATCTACTTGAACTTACAGCAATGATTTCTCTGGCCCATGTTCAAGTGGACCCAGGAAGGCGGATTGTGGTTTGTCACTCCTACTAACCAAGCTCTCCATGAGACATTGCAAGAAATTAAAGTTTGGTTCAGGGAATCCAGCAGACCCTTTCTCTAGATGTGTGCTGCCTTTTTCTTCCCAACCTCTCTGCCACCCCTCTTCCCGTCTTGCCTACTATTGGGCTTTCTTCCATCGGGATGTCAACAAGGGTGGTTGGTGGGCATATTGGTTGTACTCCCCATAGGCCAGAGTCATCTTTCAAATCAGTACTCATTGGCTGGAATCAAAAGTCTTGGCCACCTTTATTGCAGTGGCTTCAGCATTATCTCTCCTCTGCCTCAGAGACTCCAAACTTAGTGATTCCAGCTCTTGGCCTTGTTCAATCTGTGCTCCCCACTGCCTCTCTTTATTCCATAAATCAGTTCACAAGCCCTGCATAGGCTGGCAGAGCAGCACTCTAGGACAGCATGTAAAGTCCTATCATGGCAGAGCTTCAGCTAAGCAAGACCCCAACCCACCTGTGTCCTGTCACTGGGTGTGTGAGTGATTTTCAGTGTTGTTGACAATACTGACACTGCTTTGAGCATAGGAAGAAGCAGCGCATAAAGGCTTTTAAAACAGTGGTTTCCAACCTTTAGGAGCCAGCGGGCCATTGGACTCTTCAGGAACCACATGCAACCCCCTCCACCCCCATCATACAAAAAATACAATTCAATTTGATAGCCCATGGGGGAGCGCTCAGTGAGATATTGAAAATGGTAACGATAGGGGGGGTCCATTTTCCACACTCTCTGGTGGTCTGTGGGGAAACATCTTGCTGAGTGAGCACTCCTCCACAGACTACCAGAAAGGGTGGAGAATGGCAAAATGGCAAGCACTGGACCACCAAAGAGGGCGGAGAACGAACAACTTACAACTACAGCTGACACTTCAGTAGTCTGTGGGGGATTGCTCACTTGGCGAGACACTGAAAGTGATCAAAGGTGATCATTTTTTTTTTTTTACTGAGACCTCTTGGACCACTTCTCAGGATCTCATGCACCACTTGTGGTCCCCCAGACCACAGGTTGGGAACCACTGCTTTAAATGAGCAAGTGGACGTAATGATTTCTGTGATATTTTGCCTGAGCAGCAGGCAACATCTGTTCTTGGCGTTTAAAAAAAAATTTTTTTTGTGAAACTATTCACATTGACCCCTCAGCTGATCTTTACCAACAGTGAAATAAGGAGAATTCCTGCTCTGTGCTGGTGGAAACCTCATCCAAAGGCTGAGGTTAATCTCTCACCCACTTTCCTGATTTTGAATGGCACCTTAGGGCCCAATCCTATCCAATTTTCCTGTGCTTGTGCAGTTGTGCCAGTGGGGTGTGTGCTGTATTCTGTGGTGGAGGCGCAGTTGCTGAGACCTCCACAAGGTATGGGAATATAAGAAGAGCCCCGCTGGATCAGGCCAAAGGCCCATCTAGTCCAGCTTCCTGTATCTCAGAGTGGCCCACCAAATACTTCAGGGAACACACTAGACAACAGACATAACCTGTGTCCTGATGTCCTCCCCTGCATCTGGCAATCAGAGGCAAACTACCTCTAACCTTGCACATGCCCACCATGACTTGTAACCCATGATGAACTTTTCCTCCAGAAATTTGTCCAAACCCCTCTTGAAGGCATCTAGGCAAGATGCCATCACTACTTTCTGTGGCAAGGAGTTCCACAGACTAATTACATGCTGGGTAAAGAAATATTTTCTTTTGACTGTCCTAACTCTCCCAACATTCAACTTAATGGATGTCCCCTGGTTCTGGTGTTATGTGAGAAAGAAAAGAGCGTCTCTCTCTATCCACTTTATCCAGCCCCTGCATAATTGTGTACGTCTCAATCATGTCCCCCCTCAGATGCCTCATTTCTAGGCTGAAGAGACCGAAACATTGTAGCCTTTCCTCATAGGGAAGGTGCCCCAGCCCAGTAATCGTTTTGGTTGCTCTCTTCTGCACCTTTTCCATTTCCACTATACTCTTTTTGAGTCCTTTTTGACATGTGGTGACCAGAACTGGATGCATTACTCCAGGTGTGGCCTTACTATCGATTTGTACAACGACATTATAATATTAGCCATCTTATTCTAAATACCTTTTCTAATGATCCCAAGCATAGAATTGACCTTCTTCACTGCCACCGCACATTGGGTCAACCAGTGGTGTAGCTAATGATCGTGTAGCCCGGTGCCAAGCTCAAAATGTTGCCCCAGAAGTGATGTCACAACCGGAAGTGACATCACACCCAGGCTTTTTAAAAAGTGAAAATGTTGGAGGAACCCACCTCCTCCCCCAAGCAGCTCACCACCCACTTGCTCTGCTGCCTCCCCCCAGTCAGTGGCACAGCTAAGGCATCTATCTGCTGCCCAGGGTCAAAGAAGATTTTGTAGGTTCCCCGCATGATAAAATCAAATTAAGTAAATTAAGTAAATAAATAAAAAGTTATTGGTTCTATGCTGTATCATAATAACATCTCATTGGCACTCAGAACAATCAGTCTCATAGATCAGTTTGGAGTTAAGCAAATCCACTTTTTGTTTCTCAAGACAGTTGTGTTTTCATTTTTTGGTTAAATGGCCATAACTTTTGATAGAATACAGATATTCCAGTTTGGTTTGTTTCATTGCACTCTGCATTAAATTACCTTTCCAATGATATATAACACGATGGTATTATTCATACATACTAAGATCTTCACAATTTTGGTCACTAGTGTCAAGCTCAGCTTGTTGCCCCCTAAAGCTTGATGCCCAGTGCAACTGCTATCCCTTGCACCCCTTAGCTATGCCACTGGGGTCAATACTTTCATCAAGCTGTCCACAAGCAAACAAGATCTCTCTCTTGTTCTGTCACAGACTGCTCAGAACCCATTAGCCTGGGGGTGTCAAACATAAGGCCTGGGGGCCGGCCCGCTGAAGCTTTTTATACGGCCCTCAGGCTTTCATCTGCTTTGTAGTGCTGAGGTGTTACTGCTGAAAGAGCAGCCCACATGAAAATTGGGCTCTCCCATATCTTGAAGTATGATCAAGATTTGTATATTTTCTCTTTTGTCATTTGCAGCTAATGAGTTCCTAAGTGAGAAAAAGTGTTGTTTTTTTATGACTTGTTTAATATCACTTCTTGCCTAATGATATCACTTCTGGACCTCAGCAGGCATCATGAATGCTATGTGGCCCTCAGTATGAAACAAGTTTGGCACCCTTGCATTAGCTTATATGTAAAGTTTTGATTCTTTGCCCCAATGTGCATGACTTTACACTTACTTACATTGAAACGCATCTGCCATTTTGCTGCCCAGTCTCCCAGTTTGGAGAGTCCTTCTGGAGCTCTTCACAATCTCTTCTGGTCTTAAACACTCGGAAAAGTTTGGTGTCATCTGCAAACTTGTCCACCTTGCTGCTTAGCCCTGTCTCCAGATCATTTATGAAGAGGATGAAAAGCACCGGTCCCAGGACAGATCCTTGGGGCACACCGCTTTTCACCTCTCTCCATTGTGAAAATTGCCCGCTGACACCCACTCTCTGCTTCCTGGTCTTCAACTAGTTTCTAATCTAGGAGAGGACCTGCCCTCCAATTCCCTGACTGTGGAGTTTCCTCAGCAGCCTTTGGTGAGGGATCATGTGTTCCCTTACCTCAGGGCTGCACTAGTTTTTAAGAGCCCAATCCGGGCTCTTAAAAACTAGTACAGGGTGCAGCAGGTTTGGTTCTCCTTTATCACAGAGCTTATCATCTTTTCCCATGTGCATCTCTCATTGTGGCCATCGGATCAGCAAAAGGAGCTCCCTGCCTGTCCCTCTGTGGCATTAAAAGCAGGACTGCCAAAGGAGCTAAGTATCTCACCGGCCTGCTCTGTCCAGTGGCAGAAAGTGGTTTTCTTTTACTCCTCCTTTTCTATCGGCGGTTTGAAATCGCTTGTGAACGTTGCCTTTAAGGCTCAAGAGAGGGAGGGGAGAGAGCTGGAACAGAAGCAGGTGGTGGTGCGGCTGATTCCCGGGCTGCAGCCCCGGGGTAACTGGAGCAGCAGCAGCAGCAGCAGCAGCAAAAGAGGTAGGGGGGGGGAACTGGCGGTGGTGATGCAAGGTCCCCCTGGGGGGAGCTCTGCAGTGCGGGGGGTTCCCAAAGGGTAGAGGTAGCAGCGGTGATGACTGCAGCAGTTGCAATGGGAGGAAGGAAGGAACGAGCTGGCCGGCCGGCCGGCCGGGAGGACGAGGCACTGCGGCGCCGCGGCGAATCGCCTGCTTGGTCCAGGGATAAGTGGCGCATCGCGGGCGTGCGAGGACCCCAGAGGAGCAGGGGGTAAAAGGCCCTGCTGCGACGGGGGGAGGGAAGGAAGAGCTTGGAGCGACGGCTCTTCTCCAGGGGCCCTGCCAGGCTGGGGGTGGGGAGCCGAAAGGGAGCGCTTGCACGAGCGTGCCCGGGGCTGGGGGCTGGAAGAGCCGCCCGCAAGAGCGGCGCGCAGTGCTCTGGCTTGGCCGGTGCGGTGCCCTCCCGCCCCCTCCGGGTCCTGGCCACCGATCACACCGTGTAGGAGGGCTGCCCTTCGGGCGTGGGTGTGTGCGTGCCCCGGCTACTGCTGCCTGATCGTTCTGGGGGCGGGGGGCATTGTGCAGGTGGGTGCAGTGGCAAAGGAAGGGCTTGGGGTTTCCTCTCCGGGGCGTTTTCTAGAGGGGCCCGGTTGGCAGGCAGCAATCCTGGACAGGCGTGGTAGCAGCAGGGCCGTATCTAGAAGGGTGGGCAAACTGAGTCAGCAGTTTGCCCACCCCTCGCATTTATGGGTCTTTGATGTTTTTCCATACTTACCCTTTCACTTTGCACACCAGTATAGGTACTCCCCATAATTGCCCATTCTGAAAAAATAGTCGTCGTCCCCCCCCACCTCTAGAATCCTGACTACAGGCCTGGGCAGCAGGCTGTGATCCTGCGCGTACTTTGCGCGGCATCCTGGTCCACCCAGCTCTCCAGTGTTCCTTGGTGCGCTCTCAGCGCTCCTCTCCTGGTCTAGCTGACGTGGGTTCCCCCTCTCCACTCCGTCCGCAGCCTTGGAGGTGTGTATGTGGGGTGACAACTCCGATCCACTTCAACGACTGAAGGACAGAACTGGACGCTGCTGGTGTTCATGAGCTGTTCCGGGTTCAGGCAAGATGAGTGGGTGGGCGTGATCTCATCAGTGGCCCTTGAGAATATTTTTACTCATGATGCAGCTCTGGTGGTCCACCCCCCTCCCCCAAGCTGTATTGGCTAGAAAGCATCTTGGATTCAGATCTGATACTCTTGCTTCTTATTCTGTATTAACATTCATGTTGCACACAGAGCACTTCAAAGCCTCCACCAGGCTTTGTGGGTAAAAACATTCTTCTAAATTGGTTCTTGTGGCTAGTCTACATATTTGGCAGTAACCTCTTGTTGGTGGCCTTGTTTGTTCTAGAATTCCCATTCCTGGTATTGAGAAACTGATGAAGAAATTTCGGAGTTGCTTCCCCCCCCCTTTATTTCTCAGGCCATGTTTCTGCAGTGTGAAGAACCTCCAGATTGCTTTATAAGTATATGAGCAGACCCTACAGAGGATGTATATATTTTTGAACCACCTCCCCCCCCCAAACACACCCATCACCCTATGCTTCTTTGAAAGCAGAGACAATTAGTCTTGTGTGGTTTGCACCTTTCTTTAAACATAGAGCTGCTCCATGCTTTATGGATCATTTTTGCATGCTTTACACAAGTTGGCATTTTCAACCAGAAGTGTGAGCAGCAGGCATCTATCCCTGAACATACTATGGAGATGCGTTGGGAAGACCAGAATTTTCTGCCATGGGGCCCAGTATGTTTAGGGATGTGTGTGTGCTTTTCATGCTTTATTGTGAGCAGACCAGTCTAACTTGGCTCTTGCAGGGTTAGGGAGAACTGGCTCATTATACGTAGGTGGGACACACAGTGCCTACACAGAAGAATAAGGCATGCAATAATGATGTACTCCCTTTGGTGTACTACCAAGGTGGCTTGGTTTCAGATACATACAGTTCTTGGCCACAACTGGATTCATACTTTCTGGGAAATAAGTGGGATGCTTTTGAGCAGAGATGGATCCGGAAACAGATATGGGTGCGTGGCCTCTGCCCAAAGTGCTGTGCCAGCAGGGAAGGGCACCTGCTGGGATGGGTGCCAGGGGAATGCCCACTGGGTGGGACGCCAGTGCGATCGACTGGAATGGAAGCCCAGGTCTACCCAGCAGGTAGATCTGGGCTCCAAGTCCAGGTGGGAGAGCAGGTCTACCCACCCAGCGAACCTCAACCATGGAGGCCATAAGTTCAACCAGGAGCCCAGGTCTACCCTCCTGGTTGATCTGGGTTCTGGAGTTAAGGTAGTACTCATGCCCCCCCCCCCCAACACAAACACTGGATCTGTTCCTGCTTTTGAGTCAGCTTGATTGAATCAGTCTGTAAATCTGGTTTAATTTGGGGGTTTCCTTTGGGTGTTCTCAGAAAAATATATATGAAATCTAAACTTTGCTTTGGAGAAGACAAAAAAAAGTCTTTTTAATTCTGCTTTTTGTGATACAGGGGACTGGACAATCTGTTCACCGCCTTCCCACTAACCCGCACACTACAGTGTGTCATCAAAAGATTTGACATTTTGCAGATCAAATGTCAGAATGTTACAGTTGTTAGATACCTTGTTGTTACAGTTGTCTAGGCATCTCAGTTCAGCCAGCTGTAGCAGTATCTCTGACAGGTGACTGTCAAGCCTCTGCTTGAAAACCTTCAATGAGAGAGAGCCCACAACTACATGAGCAGGATATTCCAGTGCTAGGCTGCCACCCTGTAAGTAGAGTCTTCTTAATGTCTGTTGTGCATCTGACTCCAGATGACATAGCATACTATAGTTAAATGCTGGAAGAAGTTTCCCAGAGATGCCAGCCAGTTGATAATGGTTGAAACTGCCTTCCTCAGCCCAAAGATAGTCAACTTCTGCATATGATGCTGGTGGGATGGATATGACAGTGATGCTCTTTCTGAGTGGTAACAAAAACTAGGCCTTCAGCCTTAAAGGTGCCAGCATCTTAACCCAGCATGAACATAAGAACATAAAGAGACCCCCACTGGATCACGTCATAGGCCTGATCAGGCTATGATCAGATCAGATCAGGTTTAGTCTAGCTTCCTGTATCTCACAGTGGCCCACTAAATGCCCCATGGAGCACACAAGGCAGCAAGGGACCTGCATCCTGGTGCCCTCCATTGCATCTGGCATTCTGAGGTAGCCTGCTTCTAAAATCTGGAGGTTGCACATACCCCTCATGACTTGTAACCCATGATGGACTTTTCTTCCAGAATTTTTTCCAATCCCCATTTAAGGGCATCTAGGCCAGATGCCATCACCACATCCTGTGGCAAGAAGTTCCACAGACTGAATACATGTTGGGTAAAGAAAGATTTTCTTTTATCTACCCTATCCTAACTCTCTCAACACTCAATTTTGGTGAATTTTTCCTCAGTCTGGTGCGTGAGAGGGAAAAGGGCATCTTTCTAGCCATTCTATCCATTCCCTGCATAGATTTGTATGTCTCAATCATGTCCCCCCTCAGGTGCCTTTTTTCTAGACTTCTAGAAAATCTAGACTAACAGGCATTCTAACAGGATTGCCATTTAAAATGAAGTACTTTATCACAGTTTACTTCCCTCCCCCCAAGGTGTGACTTAAAAATCCTGAAGGGCAGGAAGATATGGCTGCTTGATTTTAGTCTTTAATGAAGCACAATGCTAGAGAGGAGGAGGAGGACAACTAGGGGAAATTTCTGATGCAGCCAAGAAAGCTGATATGTCAAAGAGGATTTGTTATACGTTGCTCACTGTGCTGTGTCGGGAGCATTGAATACAGCTTCATTTTAGCGACGGCAAAAAAAGAGACATTAATCAGATAGGTGTCAAGTAAAGAAATAGGTATTTAAATTATGATGCCATTTAGAAAAAAAGATACTGGCTTCTCTTGCAATTATACCTCCCTAAAACAAAACACTACATTTGGTGTATTCATTTTGAAAAGAATCTTGGTCTGAAAGGTGCCTAAAGTTCTAGTATGTGTTTTTATGTGCTAATATTAGAAGCCCATTGAAAACACTACAATTTATTTCTGCATAATCATGTGCAGAATTGGGTTGTTAGGCTGCACACCTGTGCATGTTTACATGGGAGTAAGTCCTGTTGAATTTGGTGAGTTGCTTCTGAATGTACAAACAATAGGTTCTGGCTGCATGTGATCCTAAGTACATTTACTGGGAAATAATTAATTTCTGCCAAAATCCATTGGATTTATGTTTGGGTAAATGCATAGGGGAGGGGCCAATGCGCAGTGACAGAGCACATGCAGAAGATTTTGGGCTCGATCTCCGACATTCTCTAGTTGTAAAAGTATCCTGGATGCTGGATTAGGAAAGAACCCTGCCTGAGACCTGGTGAACTTCTGTCAGTTCTAGTAGACAAGATGGGCTAGACAGATCAGTGGTCTGATAACTGTGTTTTTCATGTGTTGTGGATCCAAGTCTCACAGATGTATTCATACCCTAATTATAACATCCCATGAACAGGAGTGAAGGGTAAGACATCTGTTATGTATGCTCGCACAATGACTGGGTTGGATAAATTGTTAAAACTAGATTGCTCAAGTAAGCGAGTTGAAGTACATGTTACACACAAATGCTATATAAAACAGCAAAAACGTAAAGAAAAGGGCTGCTGTTTCTACCAAATCTGTTCCAAACCTACTTTTTTGTAGCTGGAAACAATCATCTAGGTTAGAGACCCATGGGCCCATCTAGTCCAGCTTCCTGTATCTCACAGTGGCCCACCAAATGAGCACCCAAGACAACAGACACAACCTGCATCCTAGTGCCCTCCCCTGCAGATGTATACTTCAGTATAATACTATACTTCAGATGTGGATTGGAGATAACATGCAAGCTGTATTTAGTAGTTGTCACTAATCTCTTTTAGATGGTAAGCATTTTAATACTGAGAATCAGCCTCTTCCAAAGCATTTTTTTACCTTGTACCATACAATCGTGCACATATTTAACAAAACTAAACCCAGCTGTTACCACAGCATCAGAATTTCTGACCATCTTGCCTTTGCTAACATTCATTTTAAATGAAACCGACTGGTTTCAAAGCGCATACTTCTCCACGTTTGTTCATAAACATGAGACTTCTGTGCATTTGTTTCTTCACTTGTGTGCCCTCATAATGATGCACACACTTCCCTGCTTCTTTGCCTCTCTACATCTTCCTTCAACTTTCTTTTTCCTCATTAGGAAGGTGTGCTGTTCTGTCTACCTCAGACAAAAGCAGCTTGGCAAACCAGGGAGTAGGTACGCAGATCTAACACCACCATCATGAGCTTGAGCAGTATCTCCAGCCTGCAAAGGAAGAAGCTTGGGGCTGAACATCCACAAAAGAGTTTGGGGATATGGAGGTTAAGTTTTAAGCAGTCATAATATGTGAGACTTCAGAATGTGTGTACTGTATTGAATGTTATGGCAGTTAAGGTTACTTGCAATGACTTTTGGTGCATGAGTCAATATGTGAGCGCCTTAATAGTTCAGATCAGTGGTCTCCAAACTGGAGACAGCTGCATGCTGGAGAATCCTTTCCCAGCATGAACAGAGTTTACCATTCTGCTTTTCTCAGTGCCTCCGATCTCCCCAACCTTCACGTTAGTCAGCTGTGTCTGCCCAGAAATCCAGGCGCAAAACCTGCTGGAGTGATAGAACCTGGAAGCACCTGGCCAGCACAAAGTTTGGGGGCAGTCAGAGGTGTAGAGGAGAGGCTTCCCGGCACTCTTTTCATTCCATGAAAGGATCCCAACAGGTGCTGGATCCAGCCTGCACTCTGGGGTTTGGTTCCCAATGCTTTAGATCAAAGATGCGAGTTTAATTTTAAACAGATAAAATATTAAACTTTCAAGTGCATGAAGTGTTGTCCTTTGTTGGCAGGTATTTATGGGTATATGGGGTGGGGGAAGTAAATTGTGAGGTCTAATAGGAAATGGAAAAGATAAGATTTGTGACCAAAACTTGAAAAAGTATAAGTTTTGTAAACCATTGCAGTCCTTGTCATAACCACAATCCTTATCTTATATCTTTCAAAGATTACTGTTTGTATTCCATAGACCTCGGGTCCACAGTCCACACTTCTTTCAGCAAACTCAGGATAACATTTCAGGCAGCTGCTGAAGTGGGTGTCATGGAAAAGTAAGAATTAGGGCTGTTTCACTTTAAATATAAACTGAGATTTCTTCTCTCTTGACCTGGGGTGATTGAGCCTATAATTGAGAACTTAAAAGCATCTGGGAGGCTAAATGGGAAGGAAGGAGGAGTGAGTTATGTTACTTATAAAATCTCCCCCAGCTAGTATGGAGGAGGCTGAGCTTTCTTGGGTTCTGCTGAGTTTCTTGTTAATTTTTACTTAAGAGTTTATTGGGGAGAAAGGCCTCTTGGATGAAAATTAAATATTTTCTTATTAGTCTTTTAAGTGTTTTATGCTGTTAATGTTTGTATGGCTTCTTGTTGTTCTATACCTTCTTAATACTATGTGCTTTAAGTTATTATCTGGAAATAAATTACCCTTTTGTTATTGATGTTGGAGGATTTTTGGGTTCATTCAGATTTACATTGTTTAGTCTCTGGAAGCTGGAGACCCTTGCAACCACATGGTTGCCTGTTGTAACAGAAGGGGGCAGGCAGTCTGTGTGATAGTGCGCTCTAGTCCATGAAAGCTTATGTGGCTTATAAAACTTGTTTGTGTTCAAAGAGCCTTGCAGGCCAATCCTGTACATGTCTGTTGTTGGCATCCTTCAGTCTCGGAAGACTATGGTATCGCACTCTGAATAGTGTTCTGGAACAGAATGTCCTCTCCAGTGCGCGAAGTCTGGGTAAAGTAGATATGGAGGATAGGCTGTTACCCATGCAGCAAATCCCCCCTCTCCACGTCGCTGAAATGGTCCAATGGAAAGGCAGAAGCCAATACGGTTGGTTCCAGCGACGTCGCAGGAGTTGCCAGAACGTGACTGTGTTCAGCCATGAACTGCCTCAGGGACTCCGGCTCCGGATTTTGCCTGGAGGTTGACTCCTGAAGCCTTTTCCATAACTGGATGTAGCCACAAGGCAGTGGAGGTTTGGGATCAGAGTTTTCCTTCTCTCAGATGAGCTGCCTTGCCAGGCTAAGGAGTCCCATCTACCCGCTGACTGTTTAGTCGCCTCTTAGGACAAGTACAGCCAAACTGAGGGCCTATTCTTATCCCCAGCCCTCAGGGGAAATGTACATGTCTACTCAGAAGTAAATCCTATTGAGTTCAATAGGACGTATTCCTAGGTAAGTGTGTAGGCTTGTGGCTTTGTCTTGTACTATTTATATAGAATCTTAAGAGGAGCTGGTTTTCAGACATGACACTTTTTATTGTGGGGATTTTTAATGACAGGCTTCTCTTCAGTAAGGATTGTCATCAGGCTGGAGATGCCTTTAGCAGAAGCTATTAAAATTAAAGGATGAAGCATTTAACAGTATGGAGACAAACATTATCACCAGCTGAGTGCTCAGCAGATTAAAGTCCCAGCTGTATGGGCCAGTTCAAAAGGTGGCAATCCTAATTTCTGCTGTGAGTAGTCCTTGAAGGACCTCAAGGAGTCTGGTTTAAATTAATTGTGCCTCTCTGAGTGGAGGTACCAATCTGAAAGCTATAAACAGGAAGGGCAGCAAAATCTTGGGTAACTGAAAGTTTCAGCAGACTGATCTTGTAACTGTGGTTTTGTGTAAGACTGCATGAGGTGCGCATATTGATGTTGGGTAATAGAGGTCTGAGATTGGGTTGGGTTCAGGGAAGCTCCCAGCCATGAGCCAGGCCACTTGGTGGCATGTGGAATGAGAAAGGAAACAAACTGGGTGTGCCAAGCATTGTGTGCTTATCTGACATTTCCTCCTATCTACTGCCTACAGCCCTGTCCTCTTATCTCTGACTTGTCCTCTTCTTTCTTCAGTAAAAACTTTTTTCTGGATGCTCTCCTGAGTGCCCTGGGAAAGGGCTACTGTCCTTCTTCCCCCACCTCTTTTTGTAAAGTGGCTGGGTGAGGAGGATGCTAGGAGTGTAGAGGCTCCACCCCAGCCCAGAATCTTCCTGGCCCAACACTTTGTAAGAAGTTCTGGAGGAGGAGCTGGTGGTGGAAGAGTATTATATCAGTGGGTACGTGCAGGTGAAGGGTGAGTGTGCAGATAGGGGCTGATGATATGCAGATTGGCAGGGAGTGGGGGTGGACAGCAAGTCTTGTCAGAGAGCGCAAAACCCATATCTGGAATAATCATCCAATACAAACACTATTACAAATCTGGCCCCTCCCAACCTTGGTGATAAGGGACCAATCACATCAGCATGTACCAGCTGAAGATATTCCTCAGATTTCCTGTCACTTTTCTTGCTGACAGGAAAAACTTTTAACTTTGCAAGTAGCACAGTCCAGAAAAGTCTTACAGGCCTTCACATTTAGTCCTGTTGCTTTTTCAGGCATCTTCTCTAGCACTTTAAAACTTGCGTGCCCAAGCCTTCTGTTCAACAGGTGGACACACTGATCATGAAGTGGTTTGTTCTGAAATGTTGTCTGTGCTGTACTGCTCTCTACTTTGGGCTTCATAACATACAAATTGTTTTGCTTTCTACCCTGTGCACACACTGTTATTTTTCTTAATTTTACATATGCCCCCTGAGAACGCAACCTCATATCCTTCATTGTCTAGAACAGGGGTCTGCAAGCCCTGGCCGGGGGGGGGGGGGTCAGATGAGGCCCAGAGCAAACCACTTCTAGCCTGCGGCCAACCTCTTGTCCCCTGAAAGCCTCTGGCCCACTCAACTGAACGTGACCAGAACTGTGCTCTGATTGTTTCTGGAGGGTGTTCTGAGGGCCAGAGATTAAATGAATGAGCCCATTCATTCATTTGTTCACTTATTAAAGTTCCATCTCTTATTTATTTAAATTTTATATTTAATTTTTCCCCGGCCCTCCACACTACACCAGATATTTGATGCGGCCCTCTGGCCAAAAGGTTTGGAGACCCCTGGTCTAGACAAGACACACTCAGCAAGTTATAGTCTAAATCAGGAACACATAACACTCCATTAAATGATTCGGCAATGCAGGGTATATATACAGACCCTTGTCCTTTCACAGGTGAACAATTGCCATTTTCCAGACTCGCATGCTCTCGGGCAGCTGGTGCCAGAGTGGAAAATAGCTCTGGATTATTTACAATGTGTTCACTGGCACCACTGTCCAACAACCACATGTCTCTTGTATTCTCCCCCCCCCCCCCCGCTGCTTTTACCAGAGATTTGGGTGCTGCCCCTCCTCAGCCAGTTCGCATCTCTCCTTCCTGCAGCTTTCGTTTTCCTTGCTGGGCAGTTCTTTTGGAGGCATTTGGTTGAACCACATCTGTAACAGCATCTCACAATGTAGACTTTCTCTGTCTCTTCTCCACCACTTGGGAATGCAGCTCCCTTCTGCCTAGGCCAGTGGTTCTCAAACTTCTCCAGCTCGTGCCTCCCCTGATCCTTATAGCCATTGGCCATGGCTCCCCATTACAGCACCTCACCTCAGTTACCCCCAAAATGGGGATGAAGGTGTTATAATTAGACACTAGAAACAAGGCTGCCTGCACTCTGAAGTTGCAATCCTAACCACACTTACCTGAGAGTAAGCCCCATTGAACAAAATAGGACTTACTTCTGAGTAGACCTAGCTAGGATTGTGCCTTTTGTCTTACAATAGCAGCCAACAGAGGAACCCCCCCCCCCCAGGCAGGAGGAAAAAGGGGAATGGCTAAAAAGGAATGGGGATTTTTATTTTTAATCAATTTTTGGAGACAAAGCCATCAAGAGTGGCTTTTTTTCTTTTTTGAAGGGGAGGGGAAGAGAAAGGTGAAGTTAAGTTGTGTTAAGCTGACACAGACCCCAAGCCTATGTAGGTCTACTCAGAAGTAAGCCCCATTTGAGTCAATAGGGCTTACTCCCAGGAAAGTGTGTAAAGGATTGCAGCCACACCCAGCAAGATTACAACTCACCCTGAACTAGATGGGGACTGCTCACACACACACACCCAACATGCAGATGCCACCCCTGTTCCCCCAGGCAAGACAGAGGGATGCAGGCTGGGGCAGTTGGACACCCCCCCCCCACTAGGAGCAGGCTGGCTCCTTCCTTCCCAAGCAGCCTTGACCAATCCCAGGATGCCCAGGGCAAAGGGCACACTGGGAAATGTAGTCCTTGGGGCGAGGTTGCACATGGAGAGAGAGCTCCATGATGAGATGTGGCACCTCTGCCTGCCCGCCCGCCCAGCCAGCCTTCTCTCCCACCTCCCCCCAGCATGTCTCACAGCCCTCCCAGCCTCACACTGCCCCACCCACCTTGTTCACAGCTGCAGAAAAGCAGCAAGGCAGCATGTGCAGCTGAGCAGAGCAGCCTCTCTCCCCAAGATACCTGGTGACTAGCCACGCCTCACTAGGGAGGCGGGATGCACAGATTGAATATCTCAGGCCTAGGCAATAAATCACTTTCATTTCTTCCTTGAGCAGGGGACCTTTCAGCCCTTTTCTGCTCTTCCTCCAGTAGTTTCCCAGTCAAATAACTCATAGTCAGCTCCTGCTCTGGCATAGATTCAAGGCCTGTAACACATCCCACGACTCATCCAGGGAACTGAGCACAACATAAACCTTGTGAGCTTCAGAAAAGTCCATTCCCTGTTCTTCTTGGCCAGATGCAAGGGAGGGCACCAGGATGAGGTCTCTTGTTATCTGGTGTGCTCCCTGGGGCATTTGGTGGGCCGCTGTGAGATACAGGAAGCTGGACTAGATGGGCCTATGGCCTGATCCAGTGGGGCTGTTCTTATGTTTTTGTTAAAAAAAGTTTCTCATTAACTGGAGATGATCAGACAGCTTATCTCCAGGTTTTCTGTAAAGTTTGCATGTGAGAGAATCTTTACAGCTTGCTGTTTCACTCACATAAATCTGTCTTAAAGCAACCCAACACCTTGCAGCAGACCTCAGCCCATGCACATGGATCAACTGGCTATCTTCTAGGCACAAAATTATGCTGGCTAATGCCTTTCATTTAGTCTCGGCGCCTCTTCATCTGGGGCTGCTGGAGGCTCAGCGCCTCTTCATCTGGGGCTGCTGGAGGGTTACTCACAATTGTCCAGAGATCCTCTTTTCTGAGCTACATCTCCATTTTCATGCTCCATGAAAGATAATTTGTCTCATTGAGCCGGGTGAGAGGGAATCCTCCACCCACTGCCATGGTAGACTGCACTCTGCTGCTTCAGCCTTCCAGCTGTCCTTTACGCCTCCTGGGCACAAAGGAAGATGCTCACCTCCTCACTGGACTGTCAGCAGGACCTGGAAAGTTTGCCAGCTCTGGGCCCATAACCTGTCAGAGTGTGCAGATTAGAAAGAGATGCCAGCACTCCAGTTCACTGGTCCTCGCAGTTGAAATAAATGCAGACTCAGTAGCTCCCATTACCAAGTCTATTTACATATATATACACAGCAGCAAAAAATCCATTGCAGTCTCTTAGTAGTTCCTTCCAAAATCTTACAGACAGAAGGAGGAAGAAAACAGCCCCAGAAGCTAGCTCCTGGTCCTCCACCTTTATATTTCATTTAGCCAATCAGATTTTACATTACAGCAACCCAGTGAGTATTGTGTCCAGTTCTGGTCGCTGCATCTCAAAAAAGACATAGTGGAAATGGAAAAGGTGCAAAAGAGAGCGACTAAGATGATTATGGGGCTGGGGCACCTTCCTTATGAGGAAAGGCCGTGGCGTTTGGGCCTCTTCAGCCTAGAAAAGAGGCACCTGAGGGGGGGCATGATTGAACCATACAAAATTATGCAGGGGATGGACAGAGTGGATAGGGAGATGCTCTTTACCCTCTCACATAACACCAGAACCAGGGGACATCCACTAAAATTGAGTGTTGGGTGGGTTAGGACAGACAAAAGAAAATATTTCTTTACTCAGCGCGTGGTCGGTCTGTGGAACTCCTTGCCGCAGGATGTGGTGCTGGCGTCTAGCCTAGACGCCTTTAAAAGGGAATTGGACAAGTTTCTGGAGGAACAATCCATTATGGGTTACAAGCCATGATGTGTATGTGCAACCTCCTGATTTTTAGAAATGGGCTATGTATCAGAATGCCAATGCAAGGGAGGGCACCGGGTTGCAGGTCTCTTGTTATCTGGTGTGCTTCCTGGGGCATTTGGTGGGCCGCTGTGAGATACAGGAAGCTGTGGCCTGATCCAGTGGGGCTGTTCTTATGTTCTTATGTAATGTAACAGCTTTTGATGACTCCGCATGACTTTGCACTTTCAGCTTAATTACAGGCACCTGGTTGGATTGATCTGTAGTGCACTTTGTCCTGTTCTGTTCAGGCTTGTAAATTTATATCCTGACAAGTCTGCTGTTTTAGGTAGTAGCTTAGTTTGGTTCATCCCCTGGGTGGTTTAACAGTATTTAAATGACATTAAGATAGAATGAGCCATAAATGATCTCAGCTCTGATCCAGAAATCAGTTGCAGTTAATCCAAATAGAGAAGACAAGACATTTTCTGGAGCAGGTGATTTCAGAAATGCAGTCTCAGCAACTGGAAAAATTGTTGATAATGTTCTAATCTGTTAAACTGATAGTAAAAATAAATTAGATTTTCTACAGTTAGTGGAAAAGGAATATACTGTGGAAAATAGCTATACTGTGTACAGGTACAAAACGGTGTACTTTAGTTTGGATGTGATAAGAGGGTCTCAAGGGTGTTTGACAAGATGAGATATTATAGGTGGGCAACTGAAAATTCCAACTGAAACAATAGGGTTGTTTCTGCCAGCTTGTTTCCTGGCAAAGTTCTGTGCCTGCAACAGCCACCTGGTGGACTGAAATTCATTTGATTCTGACCCCACACATGTTGAATTCCAATCCTGGAACTGCAGAGACTTCTTTAGATCTGCTTGAGGCTTTAGATTTCTTCATACCTGAAACGTGTGGTGTGTGTGATGTGTGTGAGAAAAGGAGACCTGTTCCCCCTCACTTGTTTTAAAAACTGAAGTGGAATCTGAAGGCACAATAACTAACTGATGGCAAAACTGCCACATCACTTGGAGCTTTTGCAAACCAACACGAGGAATCCAGTCAATGAGCTGTGGAACTTGGGCCCCACTGTGTCTGAGGGCTAACAGCTCGCAGAAGGAGCCGTGACCCCAAGTACCCAAATCTTTTTTGCAACTTGGTCTTCATGACTCTGAATCGGTCTCCACAGCCCTGCTCAGTTGGAGTTATGGAAGTTTTTTGTACCAACACAACCCTGATAGATTATAACTCTTCCATTTTTGCTTTCCAGGCATTTGTTAAAAAAAACCGAGTCTCTATCGGAGAAAAAAAGGTGTAAGCCTATGTAAGAAAATTGGTTTAAGAATGTAAATTAACGTAAGAATTTCCTTAACGTAAACGGCCACCCCACCTCCAACATGCCCCTCCCTGTCCCTCCTGTAGAGTTTATAGCCTGGGATTGCGGTATCCCACTGATTCTCCGCATTCCACCAGGTTTCCGTTATGCCCACTATGTCAATGTTTTCCCTTGTCACCAGACATTCCAGTTCTCCCATCTTTGCTCGGAGACTTTGGGCATTTGCATAAAAGCATTTGTACATGGAATGCCCCAGGATGGGCTGCTTATTAGCTCCTTTATCCCTGAATCCTCTCATTGTGCCAAACTGTCTATCACATCCCATTACGCTACCATTCCCAATTTCTTCTCCTACTTTGCCTTTACCTTGTTGTTCTCTGACCTCCCCATCCTCATCCTATAGGGATGAGGAGTCCCGAACCAGATGCCCCTCGGCTCCTGTCGGCCTTTCCCCAGGGATCAGTTTAAAAGCTGCTCTGCCACCTTTTTAATGTTATGCGCCAGTAGTCTGGTTCCATTCTGGTTCAATTGAAGCCCGTCCCTCTTGTACAGGCCCTGCTTGTCCCAAAACGTTTCCCAGTGCCTAATGAATCCAAACTCCTCCTCCCTACACCACCGTCTTATCCATGCATTGAGACCCCTGATCTCCGCCTGTCTAGCTGGTCCTGCACGTGGAACAGGTAGCACTTCAGAGAATGCTACCTTTAAGGTCCTGGCTTTCAGCTTCCTACCTAATAGCCTAAATTTGGCCTCCAGGACCTCCCGGCTACACTTGCCCACACCGTTGGTGCCGACATGCACCACAACTGCAACCTCCTCCCCAGCGCTATCTACCAGCCTGTCTAGATGAGAAGTGATGTCTGCAACCTTTGCACTAGGCAGGCAAGTTGCCATGCGGTCCTCACATCCATCGCAAACCCCCCTTTCTATGTTTCTAATAATCGAATCCCCCACTACAAGAAGCCCTTGACCTGCCTCCTGCCGAGGAGTATCCTGAGTGTGTTTGGATATGGGCCCGTCCCCTGGAGAAGGGGTCCCCCCAGGGGATTGTTTCCCTTCTCTCCAGGATGACGTCCTCTAGCCCCGAGACTTCCTACCCGGGCAGCTGAGGAGCTGCACGCCAAGGGTTTCTAACCCTTGTGATAGCCAAATTGATTTCCTTCCAACCATACCCTGAGACTCTAGCTCTACTGATGTGGCCTTCAGTGTTCAATTAGTTGTCAACTGCTGATTTATATCCTTGGGAATTTTAAAATTAACCCAGTGGTTCGCAAATTGTGGTCAGGGACTCAACAGTGGGCAGTGACCCAGTTTTGGGTGGGTCACAAAACTGACAGAGCAGATTAGGCTGTCTGCATCAAGGGTTAAACAAACTGCTACTTTGGGGGCGAGGGAAGCACTGCTGCCCAATTACCATTATAGCCATACCTCTTGTCATTTATAAATCAGGCACCAGCTTCTAGGGCCTCTAAAGAGTTTGTGAACCCACTGAATTAACTTCAGCTAAATATGGAACATTAGCATAAGCTTCTGCTTGTATGAATACTTCTGGTAAATAGTTTTCCTTAGCTCTGATGGGTCTCCCTGACCCTGTATGCATTTTTTTTTTTTGCAGCAAGCTGCCTTCTCTTAGATGCTGATCTGAGAACTCAAAGCAGTAACATTCGAGTTCTTGCAACTGGCAAAATTTTAGTCCGGAATTGACCCCTTGCCTCCACATTCCTGGATGCTCCCATTTATCTTTGCTGAACATCCCTGGAAAGGTTTTACTGTGTAGATGATGTAATGCATCCTGAGATGTGAGTGAGATTCTGCTGACACTGGCGAAACTAGTTGTGTGCTGGTTGGCTGCGGCTGTAGAATTCTTTGCTGTTCCTCTCTTTTCATAGGTTGAAGCAAAATGTGTTAGAAGGAGAGGAAGGGAAATTTTTCTTTAAAGATAGAAGCTTTCTGGGACATTGGAGAACCAGCAGTTCAGACTGTCATCTCAAGATAGCTGTCATTTCTTCTGCTATTATAAGAAAAATTATGCAAGATCACATCCAGGACCCATCTAACCCAACATCTAGTTTCCTGCTATCAGGACTAGGAGCCATTGATTGACCTGCCATCCATAGATCTGTCCACTCCCCTTTTAAAGCCATCCAAGTTAGTGGCCATCACTATGTTTTGTGGCAATGAATTTCATAGACCAATTATGTGGCACGTGAAGAATCATGTGGTGTGTTTGCCTATCCTAAATCAGAGTTCTTCAGACTTTTTTCCCCATGATCCAGTGTAATTGCAATGATGTTGTAAGTAGATGGTGTGGCCTGCTGCACAATCACAGCTGAGTAGTGGCCGGGGAAGACAGAGGCAGATATCTGTTCAGAATAATAATAATAATAATAATAATAACAACAGGTATTTATATACCGCCTTTCTTGGTCTTTATTCAAGACTTTATTCAAGGCGGTTTACATAGGCAGGCTTTATTTAAATCCCTTATTAAATAGGGGTTTTTACAATTTCGAAGAAGGTTCTTTCTTTCAAGAACCACTACATTCAAGGTGTTTCATTCCGATCTGGCTTCACATTCTGGCCTCCATCCTCCCACGCTCAGAGCAGATGGAATAGCTCGGCTTCAGCTTGTCAGCTGCTTCAAGGTCGCACGGTGCCGCTGGCCTCGAACTGGCGACCTTGTGGATGTTATCTTCAGGCAGACGGAGGCTCTACCCTCTAGACCAGACCTCCTGCCCCCCTCTAGACCAGACCTCCTGCCCAGTGTGCTGGGTGGCATGGAGAGGTAGAACAAAACAAAAGAGCAGCAGATGAAGGCAAGATGGGCTTCAAAGAAAAACATGAAGGAGCTGAGTGGCTTTATTTTGATCTTGTGACCTTGTATTGGGTCATGACCTGTACTTTGAAGAATACTGTCCTAAATCTCCCACCAGTCGGTTTCATTGGATAGTCCCTGGTTCTGGTATTGCTTCCACTCCACACCATGCAAGATTTATAAGTCTCAATCACATCATCCCTTCATTACAATTTTTCTAAGCTGAAAAGCCCCAATTATAGTAGCCTTTTCCTCTAAAGAAGTTGCTCCAGCACTCTGGTCATGCTAATTGCCCTGGATTGCATCTTTTCCAGCTCTACAATATTCTTCTTGAGGAGTATTGATCAGAACTGTACATAGTATTTCAGATGTAGCCTTGCTAAAGATTGGTATATAATAGCAGTTTTATTCTCTTTCCAAATAACCTCCAGCATGGAATTTGCCCTCTTCATTGCATTTGCACATTGAATCGGTTGTACTCAATGAAAATGCCAGATCTATCTCTTCCCCACCCCTGGTTCCTCTGCTTCCTGCCCAGAAATGCCTCAGGTTCTTCTACTGCCTCCCCCTTCCTGTCCACAGCCTGCCCCTGTTGCTGACCTACCATGCCTAGGGTTCCAGGGAGGCCACTGCTACACAGCCAGAACTGCTCACGTTTTTTGGCAATGGCCTGGTCACATAATATATAGCGTAGCATTTTGCAAAGCCATAGGTTGGATTGTGCTGCTGGAACACCAGTTCATAGGATTGGCATTCATAGGATCATAGGTTTGGGCTGTTAGTTTTGTTTGCATTTCCTTTGGTCATGTTGTCTTTTGTTGTCAAAGCTCAATTTGTTTACCCTTGGATGCTGCTATTAATAAAAAGTGACCTATATTCTTTGTTGAAACATAAAAAAATGGCTTATCACTACAACTGTGGATGTCCTGTTTATTTCTGCATGGGAGGATGTATTTAATATTAGTTTCTATGGCTTGCATCCAAAGATCTTCTTGTACAAATGGAAGGCAATTCCATTCACACAAGAGGGGGAGGATTTTTGCCAATCTCCCCTTAATTCTGCAGCCCTCTGTGCTGCATATAGAACTAGTGGAAAGGGGGCTCCCCTGGATTTTTCCCTCCCTGGAGTGGAATTTTGGTAGGCACAGATGGCTGCTGTAATGGGGAAGTTTACCTCCATTAGTTTCATTCCATGAGTGTTCCTCGGAATACAACCCAAGATTTGTTTTCCACTGCAGTGAATGAGGTAGAAATGGTTCATATCAAGCTTGGCTTTATGTAGCTTTAAGGCTGGTAGTGATGACCAGTGCACAGAACTGCAGTTTTATCTGAACTGAAGCACTGGCTTTTCCTGGATAGAGAATGGAGAGGATTATGACACTTACTCAAGTGATCACGTAACTCTTAATTTACATTGTGTCTTTTACAGAATCATGTTAATTTCCCAGGTTGCATTTTGACTACTTTGGCTCACATAGAAAACTGAGACAAAGCAAAGAATGAGTCCAGGAATGTGTTGCAATTTAAAGCTTGCAAAAGCTCTAGTCCATGGGTGCCAGATCATAAAGCCCATGGGAGCTCCTTATCAGATCATTATCTGCTTAGCAGATAAGCTCTGAAGTAATGTACCTACTCTTATCTTTCTGTTGTTTTTTTACAGCTGGACAGAAACCAGGTGATGTGTGCAAATCACTGATAGAAATGATGCTTGGTAGCTTGACATGAGCCAGATTACTGATAGAAGTGATGCTGGCATATGTGCTATGCCAGGGATGTCAACTCATTTAATACAGAGGGCTAAATAGCATTCATGATGCCTGCAGAGGGCCAGAAATGATGTCATTAAGCAAGGCCAGAAATAAGCACTTTTTTCTTTTTTCTCGCTTGGGAACTCATTCGCTGCAAGTGACAAAAGAGAAAATACAGAAATCTTGATCGTATTTTCAAGATATGGGAGAGCCTGATTATCATGTGACCCACCCTTTTAGTATTGTCACTTCAGCACAGCTCAGCAGCTGAGAGCAGCTGATGGTGGTACTTGGAGAGCCCAAGTGCTGGATAAAGAGCTTCCGCTGGCGGTATATTTGACACCCCTGTGCTATGTAGGTAGAAGTGTGCTTCTGTTTGTACCGTTTCCCATGATATTCTTTTGAAGATGGGGCAAAGACCCCTGCAGCTGTGTACCTAAGCCATCTGAAACCCAAAGTCGCAGAAAATTTTGGTGCCCCCCCACGACGGAATAAAATTTAATTAAGAAATTAATAAACATTATTAATTGGCAATGTTATTAATTGGCTTAGTTTTTGTTGCCACATCATAGGCCTGCAGGTTCAGACTCTGCTGTTTCGATTCACTGTCAGCCTCTACTGAATGTGCATGATCCTTTTTCTGATGTGTTCTGGTTTGTGACAAAATAACTGGGCTGGATGGGTGGAATTTATTTCTACATCTGCCTGCTAGAGCACCTATTTTCAAGAGATGTGACCCACTCTCCTCTTCAGGGCAACCCACATTGTGGGCAAGCACGCAATGAAGGCGTAGTAATACTGCAGATAGCTATGTGAAACGCACAAGAGCCGAACATTCAGAACGTTCAGCCCTCGTATTATCACCATGTTTAACCCATTTCTGCCCAGCCCACAGGTATACACACTTGATCCCTGCTGAGTATATGAACAGTGGGCAGAAAGAACTTAAATGGAAGCGTGCTGGCATTCTGTCTAAACTCCCCCCCCCCCCCCAAAAAAAAATCCAGTAGGGGTTATTTAATTTGGGTATGTTAACACCACGGTACCAAATAAAATCACACCCCGATGCTGCTACTAGTGCTGGGAAGAAAACCTCCCTCCCATAGGTCCTTTCAGGGTGCAGTTTTAAAGTGTAGCTGGACTTGCAGTGTATTAGGATTAAAACGAAAATAAAGATGAACACAATTTAAAGGAGTAGCATCAGTACCTCTTTCAACCCAGTCAGACACTGGGGGAAAGCCTCTGCCTGCCCCCCCCCCCACTTTGCTGTAGAAGTTCAGTCTTTCCCTCAACCACTCACTAACCAACATTTGCTGCTTAGAAAAAAAAAACCATGCACATATCTATCTATTGGAAAGGTGCTCTTGAAAAAAAGAGGCTGACGTAAACACGCAACCTGCAGTCCTATCAAAAAGTGAAGGCTCTCAGGCAGGGTGAAAACTTCATCTCCCAAGACTCTCTGCATATGGTGAAGGAGTGGGCATTTAACAGCCTTCTTGTGTCTTAGTGTGAGGCCTCCCTGTGGGGAGAGGGGAGGGCCCGCCTGGCCTTTCCGAGGGGGACCCCCTTGTGGAGGCCTCAGAATGGTTCACCAGAAGAAGGGGGGGTTGTGTCACTCGGTTCCCCCTCTTTGGGTTGGCAGCATTTGCCAGTCAGGAGCAGGGGCTGCTAGCAGCAGATCCTCCTGCCTGCTCTTCTGACTCCCAGCTGCCTTGTCATCCCTGGCCTCCAGGTTTATGTAGGGCAGACCCCTCCCCTTCCCTCACAGGGATGGGACAAAAAGGGCCTGTCTCTGGTACTGCCCTCCCCTGGGATTACCAGCACTCCTCTCCTTGCTCTCTCTGTTTCCCTCCCACCTCCTCTCATCTGGAGTTGCCAGGGTTGTTCCTTAGAGGGCTGGGAAGGCTGCTGCCTCTGTTCTGGTCTCTGCTGCTGCCGCCTCTGCCTTTGGGGGTTGGGCTGGCCCTGCCCACCTGGGTCCTGTAGCTCTGCAGATGACGTCAGGAGGTCCGTTTGTGGGCACCCGACATCATAGCCAGGTGCCCTGCCCGGCAAGGCAGGTCCTGGCTGGCTGGGCAAGGGAGGGCTCCCCTTTTCCCCAAAGACGGGGGAGGGGCGACTGCCCAGCATCCGAATGGCCTGTGTCCTGTCTCCCCCCTCCCTCCTCCAAGGCAGAGGGAGAAGCGGGGGGTTCAGCGCACTGTGTTCCTCAGCTGCGCTTTGCTGCCTACAGGAGTGCCCAGGCAGCTTCCTATGTTCCACCGGCTTCCTCCCTGATCCTCTGGCCCAGAAGCCTTCTCCCTGGTAAGTTGGGGGACTTGTGGGAGGAGGGGAACCCCGACACACAGCCTTCCTTTGGAGAGAAACAGGCTGGAACTAGAGTGGTGGCCAGTTGGATTTCAGGGGGTGGGAGAAACGCAGTATCGAAACTAACGGGAAGAGCCTTATATAGCCATGGTGCAGACAGTAGATACTGAAAGTCAGGGAGGAGAGGTCATCTCAGTCAAAACACGGAAGCAGTTAGCATCCCCTGCAGCGATGTCGCTAGGGGAGTGTGGGGGGTACGGGCCACACCGGGTGACACACCGGTGGGGTGACGCGCCCTGGGGGGGGTGACGAGCTGAAACTGCGGCTTTAGGAGATACCCTGTCATGCCATACACCATTGGATGAGAAACGTCCAATGGAATGCAATGCAAAAAACCAGAATTGAAATAACTCATTTCCTTCAAAGGTTATGGCCAAAAAACCGGAAAGGAAAAATGCATGGAGCCCTATGGAAAGTGAGCCGTATTCGTTTATTCATGAGTAGGCGAACTTGCCATAATCCGTCAGAAAGGGCAGACTGAGAGGAATCAAACGACACCAGAATGGTCCTGATCCAATGAATGCAGCCCCCAAAAACACCGGAGAAGGAGGTCCTTTCCTCCCTCCCAGCTGCATTGAGCCCTATGGAAAGCGAAGCAGCCTCACGGTCGTGTTTACTTGCGAGTAGGCAGATGTGCCTTGGCTTGTGTTCAGATCAGGCAAAGGGGAATGTGAGAGCACCAGAATGGTCCTGATCCGATGGAGCTGGAGCGCAACAAATGCTCCAGAAGGCAGCCCCCCCCCCGCACAAAAAAGGACAAAAAAGAGGCTTGAACTGGTAAGGGGAATGTTTTCTATTTTGCACTTGCAAAACCAGGTGGGACTTTGTATTGATATGCCTTAAATAGAAGAACTTTAAACTGGGCACTGGGGAGGGCTGGAAATCTCATTGATTCTTTTTGGGGGGTTGTTATTGCAGGCAGACTACAGAGTAAGCTCCATTGACCACTGTGGGACTTACTTCTGAGTAGACATGCATAGGCTTGAGCTCACATGCTGCAATTCTACGCACACTTTCCTGAGAGTAAGCCCCATTGACCACTATGGGACTTACTTCAGAGTAGATTCAGTTGGTGGAACAGGACTGGCTCCCCCTTACTTAATTATTTTATTTTATTTTAATTATTTATAATTATTTATTTTAATTTGCTTGATGATGTCACTTCTGGCCATGACATCACTTCCAATAGGTCCTGGACAGATTGTCATTCTAAAAAATGTGTCCCGGTGCTAAAAGTTTGAGAACTGCTGCAATAAATTGTTAGTAAGTTGTCACGGTGTGTGTGTGTGTGTGTGTGTGTGAGTGACTCTAAAAGTTTTCAAAATCACTAAAATCAGAATTTGGAGGAATAATACCATCATGTTATATATCAGTCAATGCGTAATTTCATGCAGAATGCAATGAAACAAACCACGTTGAAGTATCTGTGTTCTAACAAAAAGGAAAGCCAAAAAACCAGCGGGGGCGGAGCAATGGTACATCACCACGCCCACCACCTGGGGCGTTGCCCCACCCACTGCATGGGGTGACGCGCAGGCCTCCCACACGGGGTGACACGAATCCAAGTGATGCCACTGATCCCCAGTCCAAGCACAGTTGAGAAATACGGGCAGGCAAACTACTCCTTTCGGAGGCTGTTGAATTTCTTGCTCTTTTAGCGCTGTGTTGTGGCATGAAGACTGATATTGTGATATAATTAACGCCAAGGGTAGTGAACTCAAAAGTGTCAAAGGTCTGCAAACTATCATATATGAAAAGCTGAGCTAAACGGAACTGAACTTGTGCCTTTTGGAGGAAGGTAAGAGAGTTTGTATCAGGTTAAACTTAAAAGTCTTGAGACTGAGCTTGTTTTATTTAGCTTTTCTTTGGAACGGGTTTTGCTTCAGATACCAGTCTCACAAATGAGACTTGGTGAATATTTGCCTAAACCTGTACTTAACTTAAGGTTACACTTACAAGGAGTGGGCATTTGTAGGGGCAAACCTGTGGGTGGGGAAAATATATTCCTACTATTGCTGATTCTTCCCTGCAAATGCCCCCCATGGGGTTTATTTTGAGCCTAACTGGGGGAAGCTTGGTTTAATGCCATCTGGAGGGCATTTGCAAAGAATGGTTAGTGGGTCCAGGAGCACGGTTTTTAGTTCTGAACAATATCTACTATACACTAGAACAGTGGTTCCAAAATCTTTTAGCATTGGCACCCACTTTTAAAAGTGACACTATCAGAACTCACCTAGCTGTACAAGACTTTTTTTTGAAAAAAGTTTCACCTTATCAGCTGCTCAGGTCTCTGTTTTTATCCTTTTTACTATGGTGGTAGGGGGGACAGCCTTCTGGAGAGTTTGTTGAGCTTGAAGTTTATCAGATCAGACATTCTGGTGGCCTTGCATTCCCCTTCACCTGACCTTTGATTAGAGCAGAGCCACATTTGTTTACTCATGAGTAAATGTGTACATGCTACTCCATTTCAGTTTCCAGAGGGCTCAATACATTTTCCTTTTTAGCCGGGGGGGGGGGGAATTTCCGTCTCAAGTGTTTTTGGGGGCCTGCGTTCATCAGATTGGGACCATTCTAGTGGCCTTGCATTCCTCTTGGCCTGCCCTTCAAAGTGGATTGAAGCATGTTTGCCTGCTCATGAGTAAGTGCACATGTGCGGCTCAGTACATTTTCCTAATTGGCTGTCAGCGTGTCAGTTTCAGTTTCACACCTGACTTATGCGATCCACTGGTGGGTTGCGACCCACGTTTTGAGAGAAACTGCACTAGAATGTATTGGCTCGTAACTTTTGGCTTTGTCACTATTCCAGTGATTACATTTAGCCCATTGTTTACCTCCTGCAGGTGAGGCATTACTGTGAAGAAGGCGAGATGGACCTTGATGTGCTAAACATGTTTGTAATTGCGGGGGGCACCCTTGCCATCCCCATTCTGGCATTCGTAGCATCCTTTCTCCTGTGGCCTTCAGCACTCATCAGAATATATTACTGGTAAGTTTATAAGCATATTATGAACGGCAGGTGTGTGTCATGGGGGCTGAGTTTAATTTTTCCATCTCTGGAATGAACGATTCACCATTTTTACTAATTTCAAAGGGGGCTGATCCTGCTTCTCTGGGGCCTCCTCCTTCACATTGCAGCTCCTTTGGAGTTCTGTCCAATGTAGCATGCCTAGTTTATGTATAGAGTTAAATTTGGGCAATTTTTTTTGTCCATTTACATAAAAAGAAAGAACCATTTAGAACTATGTGAGTGGTGGATTCTGCTCACTGTATTGGGAACACTTTGAGGGTGATCTGTAGTCAAGTTGTATGTACTGATTTTTATACCTTCACTTAAAGCAGCTCCTATGGTATTCCCTTGCCTTCCCTACAGTGTAATGTGTGATGCATGAACTAACCTGCGAACACAGTTGCAATCTGGCACTCCCCAAAGGTGGAAGGGTTGCATAAATTGTTTGTGCATATGTGCAGGTTGGTGGAAGCGAGCAAGCTTTCATCTCATTTACAGTGAATTCAGAGGAACTGCTTTCAGTGAGTGCATGAGTTGTTAAGTGCTCTGTGTGTATAATGGGTAATAGATTAAAACCTCTAACTGGTCAATGAATCTCCCCTGTAAAATGGTTATTACAGTACTTGTAATGGTCTGTTAATATAATGCTGCTAAGAGAATTCTGCCTTATCTTTTCAAGAAGGCTTGTGTTTGTTGCCAGTTGCTAGGCATTATTGTATTTCCCTGGTTACTTTGCCTGCTTAGGAAGATTCACTCCACCCCCTTCCAGTGAACAAATGTAAGTGACTTGTTTCTGTGTCTGGGGACAAATTGCTTTCCAGACAGAGTCATCAGCCAGAAAAGGGGGAGAAAAAAACTATTCTAAACCTCTCACCTTGATGATAATTGTTGCAGTAGGGCTGGAATGTGCATCTCTAGTTAGCAAGAGGAGAGCTGCGGAGAGCATTTGTTCAGGAAAGGAAAGCAGGGATGGGAATAAGACTCACTGGAGTCTGCTACAAGCCAGTTAACAGCAGCCTTGCAAGACGATGTGGCAGGGAAGGGTGGCAATGTTCTCCTTTTCCAAACTGTGTTCCCTGTGTGGTGATTTGGCAGTCCTGCTGTGTTGCATGGAGAGAGTTGTATTGTCTTGCACAAGGAGCCCCAAGTGAGGGACACTTCTTGAAAGAATGTCCCTGGGGCTGAGGTCTGTGCTGCTCTTGCTGCAGCTCTGAATTAGCATCCGATTGTCTCTCCGCATAACAAGCACTCCTGAATGTTTTAAAATAGCTGCAGCTCTCTGAAGTTGTGACCTTCCTCACCATGAACAATGTAATATGAAATCAACACAGTGTCTCCTGTTAATAATGAACAAGAAATGTCTTCTTATCTTTTGGATTGGACCTCTATGGATTTATGGAAACCATACAGAAAATTCTCAAGTTTGTGTGCAACTCAGGTGACTGGGAATTACCAGTAATGGCTGGCCACCTACACTCTCTGATTATACACTTGTCTGGTTCCTGTAAAGTTTCTCCAGAAGGAAGGTGATGGAGACTTGTAACACTCTGCATAGTGGGAGAGAGTTGGTAGAGAGAAGTTTTCCCTCCCTCTCAATGATAGTACCAGAAATAACTCAATGACTACTGGGAGATCTAGTACAGACCAGAGGAGATACTTCTTCACATCGCACCTAACTGATCTGTGGAATTTGTTGCTGCAAGGTGTGGTGATGGGTACCAGCTTGGAAGGCTTTAAAGGTGGATCAGATAAATTCATGGAGGACAGGTCTGTTGATGGCCATTAGTCATGATGGCTATATGCCACTTCCAGGTTCAACAGCAGTAGTTGTCTGAATGCCTGTCAAAGGGGAGCAATGGTGGAAGAGAAGTACAGGTGGTCCTGTGTTAGCTATGATTTTGGCAGTGGTGTCACTAGGGTTCGCGTCACCCGGTGCGGGATGCCAGCACGTCACCCCCCCATGCAGTGGGTAGGGCAACACCCCAGGTGGTGGGCGTGGTGATGTACCATTACTCCACCCCCATTGGTTTTTTGGTTGTACCTTATGATAGAACAAATACAGAACACATTCTGCATGAAATTACGCATTGATTGATATATAACATGATGGAATTATTCCTTCAAACTGTGATTTTAGTGATTTTGGTCACTAGTGGTGTCACCCCCCCCAGGTGTCAACTTACTAACACCTTATTGCAGCAGTAATCAAACTTTTAGCACTGGGACCCACTTTTTAGAATGACAATCTTTCCAGGACCCACCAGAAGTGATGTCATGGTGGAAGTGACATCATCAGGCAAATTAAAATGAATACGAATAAATAATTAAAGTAAAACAAATAATTAAATAAGCAGAAGCCAGCCCTGTTCCACCAAGTGAATGTCCTCTGTAGCCTGCCTGCAATAACATCCCCCTCCAAAACCAGTAAGGTTTTCAGCCCTACCCAGTGCCCATTTCAATTTAAGAACTTCTGTTTAAACCAGATCACTGTCAGGATCCACCTGGCTTTGCAAGTCTCAAAAAAGTTCACATCAGCTGAAGCCTCTGTTTTGATCCTTTTTAGTGGGGGGAGGGAGGGGGAGGCTGCCTTCTGGAATATTTGTTGAGCTCCAGTTCCATCAGATCAGGACCATTCTGGTGGCTTCACATTCCCCTTTGCCTGGCCTGACCACCAGCCAAGCCACATTTGCTTACTCGTGAGTAAATGTGACCGTGAGGCTTAGTTTTGCTTTCCATAAGGCTCAATACATTTGTCTGCTTGGAGGGAGGGACTTCCTTCTCAGGTGTTTTTTTGGGCTGCATTCATTGGATCAGAACCATTCTGGTGTCATTGGATTCCTCTCAACCTGCCCTTTCCAACGGACTAAGGCAAGTTCTCCTACTCGCGAGTGTGATACGGCTCAGTTTCACTTTCCATAGGGTTCCATGCATTTTTTTGTTCTCTGGTTTTTTGGCCATAACTTTTGATAGAAAGGAGATATTTCACTCTGGTTTTTTGCATTGTGTTCTGCTCGAAATTCTGTATTCAGTGGGATATAATATGATGGGGTTACGCCTAACCACCGCGATTTTAGCATGTCACCCCCCAGTGTGCGTCACCCCCCCGTGTGTGTCACCCGGTGTGGCCCACTCCCCCTGCACCTCCCTAGTGATGCTACTGGGTTTAATTATCTACAGTTTTCATCATCCATGAGTTCTGAACCTGTGGGTGGGCACCTGGACCTTCCAAACGCAACTGGAAGTGTTTTGAGGGTGTTTTTTCAGAGTCTTTTGAGGGCTGGGGAGGCGACCCTCAGAATGCCAATTTTGGGCAGAAAAAACAATTCAGGGGAAACTGGAAAGGACGTTTTTATGCCCTTATTGGGCATTTTGAGGCTTGGGGAAGCTGCACAGGGCTGTGCAGTCTCCCTGGCCCTCTGGACACCCTCTGGATGTGACTGGTGCACAGCTCTGGTTGCGTTCGGAGGGGCCAGGTAGGATCCTAATTGGTGGATTTAATCATCTGCAGATTTCGGTATCCATGGGGGTTCTGGGAATGGAACCCCCACAGATAATGAGGGCTGTCTGTGTGTCTTTCTCTCCTACTTGTGGGCTTCCTATAAGTATCTGATGGGGGCAGTGTGGGAAACAGTGCTGGATTAGATGGCCTTTTGGCCTGATCCAGAAGGGCTTTTCTTTTTTTTTGGTATTACTCAGTTAAAGTTTAATGTCCCCAAACTAAACTATAGCAAATTTTAGAATTACCCCACTTAATAAATATTTACTACTGATATTATTTGATAGGTATATCGCGTATCTCAAAAAGCCAATAATTTTGCTGCAGGATTCCTGATATCGAAATTACTGTTGTGTGCAGTGACCAATAGATAGATTAATTCTTAAAAAAAAATTTCATTATAACCAGCAGACTATAACTCCATATCCCAGTGTGAGGATGGTGGCAGCTGTCATTGCTACAACCCTAGGGGTCTCCTTCTCCTGTTTTGGAATTGCATGGCTCTCCTGTGCAAGAGAGTTACACAGGTGTGTGGGGTGTGCTGGCTTCCTTTCCTCCTTCCGCAGGGAAAACTTCACCTCCAGGTGGTTCTGGTAGGCATCGGGGGATGGGCACACAGAAAATTGCATGAACCCTTAACCAGAATTACTAAGGATTTAGTAAACAGTAGTACAAATGAAAAAGGAAGGAGCTTCTTGGTCCCCCTACCAAGTTACTTCACCCCACATTTGTTGTCTAAGGTCCCAGTTCTAACTAGCCTTTGTGGTGACATAAAGGCATGTACAACAGTGTACAGGCTTTTCCAGTGTTGCAAAGAGCACAATGCTGGCTGCCATTTTGGGAACGCTGGTGCATATGGTGGCGGCAGCCCTGGCACTTTGCTGTAGAGGGCACTTTGCTGCACTGAGACAGAATAACTGTTGCAGATGATGGGTATAACAGGAAGAGGAGAGGAGGAACAGGGGAGTTGCTGGGTGGAAAGGGTGGGAGGCAGAATGGGGTAGGGAGGGGATGGTTCCTTATGGCACAACTTCTGCTAGATCCTAACGATTCTCTCTCCCTCACTCTCCTTGGACCTGCTCCAGTAAAATGACTGGTGCAGATTCAAGGAGACCCATTTGGGCAGTGGAGGCTTGGCCCAGGGCAAGGGAGTAATTGTTCCATTTCCTTGAGACCTTTGCGACTGCTGCCCTGCAGGATTTGAGGCAGGTTTAGTTGAGATTGGGCTGTGAGTCCCACAAGTTAGATGGAGGCTCTTTGCACAGGGAGTAGTTCAGGGAAAGGCCTTTGGGGATGGCTGAGTATTCAGACTGATGTACTGGCTTATGTATCATTTCACTGAGGTCTGTGGCTGAATGAGTTTGGAAGTGCCTTTGGGATCCCTTACCCCAGGTTTGGAAATGACGCAGGTGTAGGGATTGCAGCAACTGCTTCTCCAGCCTTCTCGGGGCCTTTTTTGCCTGTCTCTGACCTTTTCCTCCTTCCTGTTTCACATTTGTCCCTCGTCCTCTGTTCCCCAGTGTGGCATTCCTACTTTCTCTTTCGTTCCTCTCATCTCCTCCTTTTCGCCTTCTCTGTTTCTCCTTCCTTCATTCCCCTCTTGCCTCTCTCCCCTGTCTGTTCCAAAGCTTGGCCTTTGGGGCTCCAACCACACCTTCCAGCTTATTGCCATCAGCTGACATCTCCCCAGCTGGAAATAGATGACAGCCAGTGACGTCAGATTGGCAGCTTCTCCTCATTGCTGTGACAGGGTTCCACAGAGCACCAGCTGTCACAGTGTGTTTGATAAAATGGGGGCAGAAATAGAATAGGGAAGGAGTAGGCAACAGTATCTTTTTATCTGCAGTAGAGCAAAGTCAGGATTATGATGCATTGCTCTTGTGCTGTAATAATGTGCTGTGATTCTTCTCCTTTGTGTTGTTCTGATTGCCAGGTATTGGCGTCGAAACTTGGGCATGCAAGTTAGATATGTGAACTATGACGACTACCAGTTTTGCTATTCCTCTCGAGGGAGACCAGGCCACAGACCCTCTATCCTCATGTTGCATGGATTTTCAGCTCACAAAGATATGTGGCTTTCTGTAGTCAAGGTACACTTTCATTTCTCTGGTACTAAAAAAATTCCACTTTGGAGAAATAATTCTTTGCTCTATGGTAAGTTGTGACTGAGAGCTTATTCATACATTACTTTTACAGTGTACAGGCTTCTCCCCAGGGCTGGCCTTCGGGCAGTTGGGCCAAATTGGGACCCATGCTTTCGAGGCACCCTGCTGCCTCCAGCTTGCTCTGTAACTGTTGCTCCAGCTTGGAATTGTCCATCCCAAGGTGCGGCGAGTGGAGTGCTGCTGTGTGTGGCTTTTCTGCCTTCCCCTGGGTCTGAACGGCCCAAAGCGTGTCTCCTGGAAGCAGTTGGTGGTGATGTTATCATGTCACCACCACCTACTTCCAGGTGCAGTGCTTTGCAATGGGGCACCATCGGCCCTGCGCTACGTTCATCCAGGTGAGGGGGGAGGTTCAGGGCCCCCCACAAAAAAGTTTAGCATTTGGCCCCGTAGCTCCTAAGGCCGGTCCTGTTTCTCCCCTGTATCCACAGGTCCCATATCTTCGGTTTCATCTGCAGGTCGCAGATCTCCCCATTGTGCTCATGTTACGCCGCTCTTTGTTTGCAAATGTTTTGCAAACAGAATCTTTTTGGAAACGGAAGCAGACAGCTGAATGCTAGACTCATAGCCGCTAGAGGAGGCAACAGTGAGAATACTTACAGGAAGCAGAGTCTAGCGTTCTCACTGTCTACCCGCTTCCTGGTTTAGCCATTTACAGCAATGGCAGCAGTTGGAAACTTGCTTACATTGCCTCTTGATTGTTAGCTTTGGTAAAGACTCTCCTCCAGACTAACCACTTGGTGCTTTGCTTTCTTCAGTTCCTCCCGAAGAACCTACACTTGATTTGTGTTGACATGCCTGGTCATGAGGGCACCACTCGGTCATCCCTAGATGACTACTCAGTCTATGGGCAAGTGAAAAGAATACACCAGGTAAAAACTCCAGAAGTGGTTCAGCAAACTGTTTGGCTATTTTTTCTATCCTCCTTTCTTGAGTGCATGGGCTTGCTCTTAAGCTACTTGCTCTGAAGTGGCTAGAAATTTGATAGGGAAGAGTTTTGTGTGTGTCCCCTTTTACAAGACTAGATTGTGTGTCCTCAGAGAATGGAAGATGTATTATGGCAGAACCCCAGAGTTATAAAGCACTGTTTGAACAGAGGGGCTTTGTAAGCTCTCGTACATTCTTATTTAGCAACAGACATTCTAGCTTTATTCTTCCAATCCAGTTTTCTGAAGGTTTAGCATAATCAATGACCTAGATCAGGGTGTCCAAACTTTTTGGCAGGAGGACCACATCATCTCTCTGACACTATGTTGGGGCCAAATTAATTTACGTTTCAAATTTGAATACATTTACATAAATGAATATATTAGAGATGGAACTTGTATGAATGAATGAAGGACTTGCTCAAGGCCTATAGGCCTATTGCTCAAGGACTTGCTCAATAAAAGTCCTTGTACAAAGCAAGGCTGGCCTTTCCTTTGCTGCCACTGCTGCATCACAGATGTGAAACAGCAAGCAGTGGAGGGAACCCTCGTCCCACAGCTCATGTGAGAAGTCAAACAGTCATCTTCATGCTGAAAGCAGTTGCTTTGGGCCAGGATGGGCTCCAACAAGTCTCCGGAGGGCCAGAGACTCATTGGAGACTGGGGTCTCCCTGCGGGCCAGATTGTGAGTCCCTGAGGGCTGCAAGTGGCCCCCAGGCCGGGGTTTGGGCACCCCTGACCTTGATTATCACACCTTGACTGTGTATTCCATAAGCTAAGGATGTCAAAACTCGTTTCATACAGCGGGCTGTGCAGCATTTATGTTCTGCCATGACCCTGAAGTGTTCAGGGGCATAGCAGAAGTGTATCAGTTCTGGACAGTCAGCTCTACTGCTGTCATAGAAAATGAGAGTCTCGCAGAAGGAAGATATCACTGAGGAGGAAGGAAATGATCCTTTGCGAAGGACTCATTCCTTCGGTGATGAAACTATCCAAACAAATGTCATACGTTAGGAGCTGGGTCATTGCCAAACAAGGGGGACACATTTTACAGTCCCACAGTTAAGAAAGCATGTTGGTGATCCTTGTGGCACTGAATTTCCTGCAACCTAGCTTGGTTTTGCATTTAAATTCTCTAATCCAGTGTTTCTCAAACTGTGGGTTGGGACCCACTGTGTGGGTTGTGAGCCAATTTCAGATGGGTCCCCATTAATTTCAATAGTTTATTTTTAATATACTGTATTAGACATGATGGTATCATAGTATGTGACTGCATTTGGGGAAATGTTACAGACCTGTACGTTTAACAAGCTACTATGATTATTCTTTCAACCATGATAGTAAATGGGACTTACTCCTGGGTAAGTGTGGGTAGGATTGCAGCCTAGTATTGTTAAAAATTTCCCCGCTTGATGACATCACTTCTGGTGGGTCCTGACAGATTCTCATTCTAAAAAGTGGATCCCGGTGCTAAATGTGTGAGAACCACTGCTCTAATTGCTTCCAGTGTAGAAATTGCTGCCCTGTGGTGTACTAATTATATTTGCCCTTTTGATTTTTCCCCCTAGTTTGTTGAATGCATCAATCTGAACAGAAAACCCTTTCATCTAATTGGGACTTCCATGGGTGGAAATGTTGCTGGTGTTTATGCTGCTGAGTACCCAGCAGAGATCTGCAGCTTAAGTCTTGTATGCCCTGCAGGTGAGTGAGGAACTCTGATCCACCCCACCCCCACCCCCACCCCGGGAACAGGTGGGATGTGCACCCAGGCCCCATGAATTACATGCTGGAGTTATATTTTGTGTTGGCATGGAGCTTCTTGGGCTGTTATAATCTGCCTTTGCTTCAGACAGGAACTTAAACTAATTAGTAGTGGAATTACACATTATATGAAACATGTGCCTGCTGCTGGAAATGTCAGCTATGTGTTTAATTTCCTCTCCCACACCATCACACCTAGGATGACATATGCACATCTTGACATCAAGGTATGTGATCCCATCACCTTCCCCTGTGGCAGTAATGATGGATGGAAAAATGCACAACATCGTGGCACCAGGTTACAGATCATTTGTCCTAGATGTTACAGGGAAGGGAGAGTGACATTTAAGCCCGTAGTTGCTATTTTCTATTGGTTAAATGTCAAGTGTGTACATGGAGGTAGTATAGGGTAGTATCGTGACACTGGTTTTCTTGTGATTTAGATAGGGGAAAAAAAGACATCACTTCTTGACAGGATTATTGGAGGAATTAACATCAGTGCAGACACACACACACACAGCGCCAATCTTGTCGAAAACTGTCTAATGGCTGCGTTCATTTTGAATCTTAGCATGCAGTTGTTCTTGTCCTTTATTGCAGGGTTGAATGCCACAGAGAGCAAATTTGTTAAGCAGTTGAGGGAGCAGAATGAGAGTATGGACAGGATTCCATTAATCCCATCCACCCCTGAAGAAATGGCGGACATGTTAAAACTCTGCTCTTACGTCCGCTTCAAAGTGCCCCAGCAGGTAAGACGTGTGAATTGCTAGGGCGACTTTAGTTGTTAGGAAGTATCTTCTGAGCAGAGGCCTACTGCTACCGTAGTAAATCTTTACTATATTGTATGTGGAAAATGTCCCAAACAGGTTGGCATGTAGTCGTTCTGTGGTAGCATTGTCTCATTTTCATTTGGAGGCTATGAGACTTCTCTCTTGTTGGGAACCCTTCCTTTTTCACAACGGATCAGTTTTCAAAAAGCTGGGATGACAGAGAGCAGTCATATTTTTAAAGTCTTTTTATGTTATGTTTGTGTAAAGAATTGGCACGATGCAGCTTAAAAAAATGTGTCATGCAAAAAATATCTATTTATACTGGCCCTTACTTGGAACAACACAAAAAAGCTCTTCAGTCATGAGTCAAGTACACAGATTGTAAGAATTGCAAATATCAGGTTGACTCCAAAGAAAATGAATCCTTACTAAGGGGCCAATCCTAATGGCCCATAGTGCCAGCACTGACCTCCAGCACCTGCGCTTGGTGTCGTAAATATGGCATGAAGCACATTTATGGCACCGCAGGAGAAGGGAGAGCTGGCGCTGGGTGCAGTGCTGGAAGGACACCAGCCAGTGGTGAGTAGCACTGCCGGTCGATGGTGAGGCTATTTGGGGCTGGGGGAGGATGGAATGAGGGAGAGGCCAAGTCAGGAGGTGGGTGGATGACACAGGCCTCCTCATCTGGATACTATCCTCTGGGTTGGGCTTTTCAGCCTGACATGGAGGTTCTCAAGTCTGCGTTGGCAAAATAGCTGGTGCAGACTTGAGAAGTTCCATTGTGGGGCCTGGGGCTTCCCCAAGGAATCCTCCGGCAGCTTCCCCGTGGCTGCGGGATACAGTGGTAGCCATTTTGGCCCCTCTGTTCCTCCTGATGCTGGGAACCATAAGAATAGGCTGTCAGTCTCATTAAACCTAATGAGATTTAAGTTAGTCACAATTAAGTTGTCTCCATTAATTCATTGGTCCTTGGCAGGATTCACTTTCTTTGGAGACAATCCATCACATATTTGTAGACTTTCTATTAGCCTTCTGATTTCTGAGCCTTTCAGCCATGGATCCTTCTCCAGACATCTTAGATTTTGAGATAATTTTCTAACCAATCCTTCCCCCATGCCTGGGAGAATATCAGTCAGTTCAGTAGTTTCAGGTAGTTATGGGAGTAATCCAGCATGCTCCATTATACTTGTGGGAGACTTAAATTTTTCCATTGGATGATATTCCCTTTTCCTAAGTATTAATTCTCTCGTTTCTCCCCCCCCCCCCCCAACTTTTGTTCTGAACCTTCTTTAGCAACAGTGCGGGTGTTTGTGCAGCTAGTGAATTGTGCCAAAAGACATTTGAGAGAGAGAGAGAGAGAGAGAGAGAGAGAGAGAGATGTGTGAAGGAAGTGATGTTTGTGCTATTGTGAAAAATCAGGTTCCTTACAATATTTGTGAGGAAATCTGACTTTCCTTGTGAAAGCTGGAATATGTAGGATTGTGTAGGTCATCCATGCCAACTGCTAAATGAAGTGGCTAGAATGAGTTTGTTTTTCTTGTACAGTACCAAATGCTTTTTTTCCTGCCTCAAGCGATCTGACTGAGAATTCCAATTTTTCTGTGTGGAAGATACTTTTCCTTTCTTCCCTGTGGGCATAAAGCTCCTTTTTTGGTTAGTAGCTCTCATTCTGTAGCAGCACAAAAGAGCCTTCTTTCCCAAGGGTTTCTTGCAGCAGCCTCTTGCTGCCATGTTCCTCCAAATCAGTTTACCCCCTTAATTGCCTTACATAACACATGAACTGAATGCTCAAATATTCAAGAGTCTGATTGTCACCATGGGTTTTGTTATGTGCCCAGAAAGTGGTGCCTTGTGCTACCTCCTCTGAAAGAGAGGGCCAGCAGAGGAAAGCGTGTGCCTCTTCTGTTCTCCTCCTAATGTGCACTTGTGTATTTGCAGATTCTTCAGGGCCTTGTTGATGTTCGCATCCCACATAATGACTTCTATCGAAAATGTAAGTGTCTGGCATTCTTCTCTCCTGGGCCCTGATTGAGGGCTCCTCCAGATGGCTCTCACTTTGGGGATTGGAATTTGCATTTGAACACGTCTGTTCTCTGAAGCCCACATATGCAAAGAGCTTCAGATGTTTGTTTGCTTCTCTCCTCTTAGTTCCAGCACAGATGTACAGCACGCCCTCTTGTCTGTGCAGGTTGACCCACCCTGCTGATCCATCTATATGTGGATTTTGGCATCTGTGGGGGTTCCAAGAATGTTGTACTGTATATACAACTTAATACTGTATGTTTCTAAACCCCAGAGCAGTTGCCAATGGCTTGTTGCTGCCTTTGCTTGTCAACAATGTTTCTGGAAAACTTGAAACATTTGTACAGTAGAAGCCAAAGCCATACCCATTCTCAATAGAACGAGAGTGATGCTTCTGCCTGTGTTTATAGGCAAAGATTTTCCAGGGTTGCAGACCAGGAGCCTTTCCAAGACCTGTCTGGAGATGCCAGGGATTGAACTGCCTGTTAAGCATATGCTCTGCCACTGAGCTACAGTCCAATTCTGCTACTGTGTTACAGGAAAAGAGGAGATAAATGGTTTTTGACATCTGCCCTACATCAAGTATCTCATCTTTCCTGTCCCTGGAAGAAAGGGCACTCACCAAAAGCCCCTTCCATGCATTCCTTGAGCCTAGCAGGTTTTCTTTGGTTACTTTTGTATCATGGAACTTGGTCAACTTGTACTTACCTTTTCACTGACACATGTGGGTTTTGTCTTTTGAGGAAGAAAATTGAGTGAATGATTAAAAATTTGGTTACTGTACTTGGAGTTCAACTTGTGGTAGACTAAAAATTTTCCCCTTTCTCTCCGGGAAAGTGTTTTTAGAGATTGTAGGGGAAAAGTCAAGAAGCAGCCTTCATGACAACATGAGCAAGATCAAAGCTGTGACACAAATCATCTGGGGAAAGCAAGACCAGGTACATTGGCTGACTTGGTTTTTGCATTTGTTCCTCCTAAGTGGAAAGGGATGATAACGAAGTGCTGCCTTGTGCATCTGTTGTGGCATGAGCTTTTGTGGACCAAAGCTAGTTTCTCCAGATCCAAGATTTTATATCTTTACGGCTAAAGATTGCCGTAAATTGTTTTTTTAATGTATTTTTAAGGTGTTTGTAAGCCGCCTTTTGTGCCCGCTAGGCAAAAAGGCGGGGTATAAATTAATAAAATAATAATATAAAGTATCCAGCCAGTGCTATTGTTGTTTTTTTCTGCAATGTAACAGGCAAGAACAAAAGATCCACTTTGGTTTGGATTTGTTGCTATGGGAGACTGGAGATGATAGCAGAGAAAAGAATTGTCCTGCTCTACAGCATCATACAGGCTTCCAGCCCTTTTATCGAGCTCTTCAGTGTCCCATTCATTTCAATGGTGGCAGCAGAACTGTGTGCACTTGGGGACATGTATGCAGATCTGCTGACTCAACTGCAATGAATGGTACTACCCTTTTTGATGAAGGAGCTCCATGTGTGACTTGGAACTCCCAAGCTGTACAAAATTGTCTGCTTGAGTTAAATGGGTATTAGTGGACGAGGGAGGTGAGTGTTGCAGTGAACACCAGCTCACCCAGAGTGCCATTTGTGTTTTGAGAGAAGATACCATTAACACCAGATCTGTAGTTAATGAGAGAGGCGTTGTCATGACAACTGAAAGGAAGAGACATTGTTCTATGTCGACTTGCTAACAGTATTAAGTGAACAAAATGAAAAAATGCAACTGCAGGAAGGAACAGGGGGAGTGTGAAGAAATAAGCAGTGAGTAGGAGGGAATAACGATGTATTGAGGTAGACCTGGATAACAATGTGGTTCAGTCAGATGTTTGGAAACGCTCGTAGGTCTAGGAAAAGCGTATCCATGGCAGGTCTAGTAACTCGAAATTGGGCCTCTTGCATATATATTGCATATACATAACTGCATATGTATTCCTGGAGGCTCCATGCATGTGCCAATGGCTCCTGGATGCTCCACTGGAGCAGGTAAGGGGGCAATTTAGGGAAGGATTGAGCAGGGAGCAGGTCAACCCAGGGGTGGGAGGGGGAGGATCTCGGTAGCAGCAGCAGTGGATATCAAGATCCTATCTGCCTTTCCTGGCCTGGACCTGCCCCTTGAGGTGCCTTGGCCAGCTAAATAGCTGGTCTAGGTCTGAGGAAACCCTTTGGTGGTCAGGTGGCCTACCAGGAGTTTAGTAAAAAAGATTTTTAGTTACATCTCCTAGGCTGATTCTCCCCCCCCCCCCCACAGCATGCAGTGTGTGCTCCAGCAGCACTGTTGCATAGCATAAGTCGGTGGGGGATAAGATTGGGCCATGAAGCAATTTTCTTTCAGTTTGTCAAACTACATTTAAAAACGAAATATCCTGTCCTCAAGAGCAAATTTGTATTACAGTTCCAGCCTTATTAAATGTTTTTTTTGTAGTGCAACCTTCACCAAATTCTGTGATATAGCATTTTTTCCATAGAGATTACTTCCTTTCTTCTTGTTTTTCTGTCATCTAGGTACTGGATGTATCAGGGGCAGATATTTTAGCAAAGGCAATTCCCGACTGTCAAGTGCACATCCTGGAAAACTGTGGACACTCTGTAATCATGGAGCGACCCAGAAAGACAGCAAAGCTTCTCTTTGAGTTCTGGACAACAGTTCAGAATGCGGAGAACAATAAGAAACTGGCTTGAACTTTCAGTCTGGACTTGAACCCTTAAGCTAGATGTTTCAGCTGAGACACAACACTACTAGTTTAATACATTCTCAGGGAACTTGTACAGAACTTGGTGATTGTGCCAAAATCCCTGAAGAAATCAGAATAATTGATATGTTTAATTTGTAAGCTTGTCAGTGCAGTGGGTTTATGGGATACTGAGCGATTTATGGCATACTACAGGAGTGTGTGGCATTGATAAAGTCCAATAAATTTCACATTATCCAGATATAATAATAATAATAATAACTTTATTTTTACCCCACCTTTCTCCCCGAAGGCACTCAAGGCGGCTTACAACAGATTAAAAACATAATTTAAAAACAAATAAAAACATATTAACACATCATTAAAAAACAGTCAGAATAAAAAATAGGTAAAAAGAGCATAGAGCAGCAGCAAGTCATAAAAGAATCAGGCCTGTAAAAAATATTAAAAGATATTTCGGAATAGTAAAAGACCCATCAGGTCTATGACTTGACAGTATTATTAGTTTACCTCCAAGTGCTTTTCCATTTAGTTTTGGTGACATTTTCACAAATTTTAATTTGGTTGTCCACTATTTTGTTGAACACTGCATGTTGGCTATCTCTCTTCTGATTTTCTCTTGCCAAAATGCTCATTTTCCCGTTTTTTTCTTTTGGTTTTGGTTTGGTCTCTTGTCGGTTTTGGTTTACTGTAAACTGTAATCAGGAAAGGAAAAAAAAACTGGAAGAGGGACTGATCTTTCTGACTTGTTGCAAGGCTTCTTGAATTGC
The DNA here is from genome assembly GCF_035046505.1 of Tiliqua scincoides. NCBI lineage: Eukaryota > Metazoa > Chordata > Lepidosauria > Squamata > Scincidae > Tiliqua > Tiliqua scincoides. Next base: position 220,634,193 of record NC_089822.1, read on the forward strand.
CTGGAAAATGTGTACACTACCTTTTCATTGGGCTTTATCTACAGCATTCATAGAAAATAAATATCGCTTTGTTAATATGACCTAAGGTCAGAAAATTCTGTATCATGGAATGCACTGGCAGCTCCTAGGTTTATACTGCTATGTTATGTGATCTGGCATCAGGACTGTAGGTGTCAATGATATTCTTTTAAAAATCATATAGGGAATAACGGTGAGAAGCAAAACTCCATAGACTGAGAGCCAAGGTATGTTCCTACCTCTTAGTATATCTGGCTTTGCATGATATGCAGCTGTTACACCAAGATTTGGATGATCCAGATGTTTGCTAAAGTGCTGTTTATGTAGCTCATTAATTTATGATTTCGGCAGTAGAGGAAGGGAACACATAAAGCTTTAATGGTAGGAAATTTCACAGAATGTGCAACCCTGCAGTGTTTACACTGATTTATTATGAATGAGTTCTTGTATCCCTTGGTGGCTCCTTTTTTTTTTTTTTTTTTTAAGTATGTACTGCCTTAATAGACTGTAATGCTGAAATACTGGTATCATCTGGCCTATTGTGGAATGTTCTATGGTTGTGGTATTTGAAACAACTTTCCAAATAGCTGGTTTAGTGTTTCAGGCTTAAGGGTCAGTTCACTGATGGCAAAACACATACCCACAAGCACTGGTTTAGTGCTAGTGAAACCAATGACACAACACTGGACTTAAATGATTAGCAAATCATTCCCTGTGAAAAGTGATCTTTCTGTACTGTTAATAAACAAAGTGGAGCCATTTCTGGGACCATTTTCTTTTTCATCTCGATGGGACTTGATCCAAGCAATAATAATGTTTGAAGAGAGATGCACATGATATGATCAAATTCAGGTTAGAGTTGGGACGAGCTGTTTTCTCAGCTCATTTCTTAATTATTTGTTCTGCTGAGTATTTTGATGTACATAATTTAGGCCCAAAACCTAACCAATTTTCCAGTGCTGGCATAGCTGTGCTAATGGGATGTGTGGTGTATCCTGCAGTTGGGTGGCAGTAACAGAAGTTTCCTCAAAATAAGGGAATGTTTGTTCCCGTACCTTGGAGCTGCATTGCCCTTATGACAGTGCTGGAAAGTGGGTTAGGATTGCGCCCCTAGTTTCTTAATGAATTCTGTGAATTCTGTGATTGGTACTGTCTTGGGTGGAGGTCTGGGGCTGTATAATGGATGAAATGTGTAACAATAAAATATAATTAGGGTACTCTGAAGGCTTGTCTGGTTACCACACTCTTGTCATGTGAATGATTTATTAATGAGAAGTAGTATACGCCTTGGCAGAATGCATTTTTGTTCAAGTGTGTTGGTACCAAGCATAGAAAAGAGCAAAAGGTGTTTCTTTCTGGTTATTTGCACTTCTGTCCAGTAGCAAGTCTTAGCTGAATGAAATTTCTGCATAAAAATCAAAAAGCCATACTAGTTACATCTTGTTAACTGATGCTTTTTTTTGTGTGTGGCGATGGCACCTGAAAAATTATTCACACTTAGAAATATGTAGTCAACATTGTTACTAAGTTTTGTAATCCATTTGCATTTGTTAATGGGTATCTTGGGCTGTGGGCCTGTCGCGTGTGCACTTCAGAGCATCTTAATAAGTGGATCCGTCCCGGAATACAGAATGGATTACAGATTGCAGCCGTTGAGGAACTTTTTGACACACTGAATGGAGACTTTGGTTCCTGCTGTTCTTTTATCGTGAACCACTGAGTTCACTGGGACTGTGTTCGTTTGTAGGTTTGATGCTTTTGTCCCAGTTTTAGGTGCTGGCTGTATTTGAATTTGAAGTTGTAAAATCTTCTGATCTGTAAGGATTCTGCAGAATGTTTAAATTTGCCTTTATGACCGTCATAAAACTCCCTTGCAGCTTGCTTTCGAATATGATGCACAGCATTCCCTTGTGTCAGAGCCATTTGTCCCAGTGGGGAGTTTGTCTTTTTTCTTTTTTTTTAATTTGAGAAGATTCAGAAACTGCTTTTCATCAAAGAATTGCTTGCTTGTTTTCCTTACAGGTGTAGATACAAATGTGGAGACTGGTATCTTCATGCATATGAAACTAGTGGCGACAGAGGGGGGTGTTTTCCGCCCTCCCTTCCATGGATTCCAGAAGTTCATAAATTGTTGTATACAAAAGGACCCAATTAAAATTTAATTGAAAGAAAAAAGTCTAGTTTCTTTTGTGTTTTGTTTTGTAGTTCATATTCAGATGAGGAAATAAAACTAATAATAGCCTCAAAATATTATCTGTATTGATAATGCTGTAGTGCTTACCTGAACGACCAGTGAACAGTGGCTATAGGGTTTGTGTATATGTGTGCTTTTCTCTACTCTGCTACTCCCTGTCTGTCTAATTTCATGTCTGTGTAGTCTTGAGTAAACAGTTCTCCTAGGGCGCAATCCTAACCAACTTTCCAGCAGTAGCATAGCTGTTTCATTGGGGCATGTACTGCATCCTGCAGTTGGGGGGCAGTCATGGAGGCCTCCTCAGGGTAAGGTAATGCTTGTTCCCTTACCTCAGAGCTGCGTTGCCCTTATGTCAGTGCTGAAAAGTAGGTTAGGATTGTGCCCCTATACAGCTAAATTGATTAATCATTGTTTAATGTCTCTTCTCTCCCAGGTGAATAAGGTTCAACCTGTTTATGTGGTTAAAAAGCAAGAAAAAACATGGGCAAATATCTCAACAGAGTTATTGAAACCTAGGAATAATGCACACCATAATATATATATAATATATATATATATATATAAAATGTTCTCACACATTTAGCACCGGGACCCACTTTTTAGAATGAGAATCTGTCAGAACCCACCAGAAGTGATGTCATGACTGGAAGTGACATCATTGAACAGGATAATTTTTCACAATCCTAGGCTGCCATCCTACCCACACTTACCCAGGGGTAAGTCCCATTGACTATCATTGTTAAAAGAATATACATAGTAGCTTGTTAAAAGCACAGATCTGTAACATTTCCCCAAATGCAGCCACATACAATGGTAGCATCAAGTCTAATATGTTAAAAATATTGATCTGTAAAAATAATTGATATTGATATTAAAAATAAAGATCTGTAAAAAGAGGCGGAACCCTACCCAGACCTTTTTTGGAAATGGCAGAAGAATTACAGTTGATTGACACATGGAGGACACAATACCTGGAGAAATTATTCAAATTCACATAATTCTTGGTCTAGAATTGATATGTGCTAGGCTTCAATATCCGGTTTAGATGGAACGTTTCAGCCTGAAATTTTACCTAATACATTTGCAGATCATAATCCAATTTTATTAATAATAAAAAATTAAGGAGAAATAGTTGGAAGTTAAATATAACTCATTGGAACGATCAGAAATTTTTGAATCAAGCAAAAACATGGAATTTTTTTTTAAGACCAATTTTCATCCAGAAACTAAAACACAAATTGTATGGGATACGAGTAAAGCATTTTTTCGAGGATTAGCAATAAGAAATGCAGCAAAACAAAGAATTGAACAAGAGAAGAAAACTAAAGATCTTATACAAAGATTAGAGAAAGGTGAAATGGAATTACAGAAAGAACCTACAAATCAAAGAATTCAACAAAAGATTAAGAAGATAAAACATGAAATTAAAATAATGCAAACGCAGGAGATGGAGAAGAAATTGAAAATGGCAAAACAAAATTTTTGAAATAGCAGAAATGGAAGTTTAACAAAGAATGAAAGAGAGAGATTTAGGTAGAGTAAGAAAATATTGGAAGCCTTTTTATGATTGGATAGATAATTTTAGTTAAACAATATTGAGTGTTTAGATAAATTTAAATTATTATAATGGCAAATATGATAGCTTTTGTATTGAAGATTATTGTTGTTGTTTTTTCAGTCGTTTGATTGCTTTTCTTTTTCTTTTTTTTGAATAATGCATGTTGTAATCTAGGGCAATATCCTCATGTGTAACCTGTGTAGTACCTGCCCAAAGTCTAACTCATTTTCCTTTCCTGTATCTGTAATAAAGAAATAAAATACTTAATTAAAATAAAATAAAATATTGAAATCAATGGGGACCCACCTGAAATTGGCTCGCGACCCAACAAGTGGATCCCGACCCACAGTTTGAGAAACACTGATAAATATGTATCTCTTTATAAAATGAGGATGACAATAATAGCTGACCTTTGGCTTTAAAATTTACCTCAGAAAATTCTCCTATGTCTGTTAGACATAGACCTCCTTGCATACCTTCCTTGTGAGATGGTGCACGTCGCTTTTTATTAAGATCAGTAAATGGAGTAACTGGGATCCAGGCGATTAAAAGATTCAGGCATTATTCTCTTCCCTCCCTCCCAGCCAATTTCTTAAAATTCCTTTGGCTATAATGCTGTACTAGCAATCCCTGCCAGAATGCTGAGCTAGATTTTGCATTAAGTGGTCTAAATTGCACTTCCTATTATAGTATGGCATAAATTGTGTCTGCCTGTGGTAATTGACTGATTGTTTGCAAGTTTACAATTAAAATAATTGCAGTGGATTTAATCCTAAACCACTGTTGTCCATATACGCCCTGTTACTCAGGTGCTTAATAATAAGAAACTGACTAACTTTGCCCTAATTGCAGCTCACTAGGAGCAATCCCTGTAAAAGAGCCATTGTTCATCCTCGGCGATTTCAATGCTAGAGTTGGTGCTGATAACAGTTCATGGCCCACTTGCTTAGGTCAGTTTGGCACTGGGAGGATGAACGAAAATGGCCAACGCCTGCTAGAGTTTTGCTGTCATCACGGTCTCTGTGTCAGCAACACGTTCTTCAACACAAAGCCCCAACATAGAGTCTCTTGGAGACACCCAAGATCAAAGCACTGGCACCAGCTCGACCTGATCCTCACCAGACGCTCCAGCCTTCCCAGCATCAAGATCACACGCAGTTATCATGGTGCTGCCTGCGACACTGACCACTCCCTGATGTGCAGCAGAGTGAAACTGCAAACAAAGCAACTGTATCACACAAAAAAGGAAGGAAGACCTCGCATTGATACCAGCAAGACCCGGGATCAGAGAAAAGTGGAGGAATTTGCACAAGCGCTTGAGGAATCTCTTCCAGGCCCGGCCGACGCAAACGCATCCAACAGATGGGAACATTTCAAGAATACCGTTTACAACACCGCCTTGTCCATATTCGGCAAAAAGACCAACAAGGCAGCAGACTGGTTTGAAGCCCACTCTGAGGAGTTGACACCAGTCATTGAGGAAAAGAAGAGAGCTCAAGCAGCATACAAAGCCTGTCCCAGTGAGCGCAACCTGCAGGTCCTCCGAACTGCTCGCAGCAAAGTCCAACAGACTGCCAGGAGATGTGCTAACGACTACTGGCTCCAGCTCTGTTCCGAGATACAGATAGCAGCTGACACGGGCAACATCAAGGGGATGTATGATGGTATCAAGCAGGCCCTGGGTCCAACACAGAAGAAAATTGCCCCTCTGAAGTCTGCCACAGGCGAGGTCATCCAGGATCGGGCGCAGCAGATGGAACGCTGGGTGCAGCACTACTCTGAGCTATATTCCAGAGAAAATGTAGTCACCGAAGAAGCACTGAACAACATTGAGTGCCTGCCTGTGCTGGAGGAGCCTGACAGTGAACCAACCCTAGAAGAACTTCACGTGGCCCTGGACTCCCTTGCCTTTGGCAAGGCACCTGGAAAAGACAGCATCCCTGCTGAAGTCCTAAAATGCTGCAAAGAGATCATCGTCACTGAGCTGCATGAAATCCTCTGTCTCTGCTGGAGAGAAGGTGGAGTACCTCAAGACATGAGGGATGCAAACATCATCACGCTGTACAAGAACAAAGGTGACAGGGGTGACTGCAACAACTACCGCGGCATCTCTCTCCTTAGCGTTGTAGGAAAGCTGTTTGCCCGAGTTGTACTAAAGAGGCTCCAGGTACTTGCAGAGAGCGTCTATCCAGAATCGCAGTGTGGATTCCGAGCCAACAGGTCCACCACTGATATGGTATTCTCCCTTAGACAACTGCAGGAGAAATGCAGGGAACAACGACAGCCACTCTTTATAGCCTTCATAGATCTCACAAAGGCTTTCGACCTGGTCAGCAGAGACGGCCTCTTCAAGATTCTCCCCAAGATTGGATGTCCACCCAGGCTCCTCAGCATCATCAGATCTTTCCACAAGGACATGAAGGGCACTGTTGTCTTCGATGGCTCCACATCAGACCCTTTTGACATCCGAAGCGGAGTGAAGCAGGGCTGTGTTCTTGCACCAACCTTGTTTGGGATTTTCTTCGCTGTCCTGCTGAAGCAGGCCTTTGGAACTGCAACAGAAGGCATCTATCTCCGGACCAGATCAGACGGAAAGCTCTTCAACCTCTCCAGACTGAGAGCAAAATCCAAAGTCCAGCTGAAATGTCTGCGTGACTTCCTCTTTGCCGATGATGCAGCTGTCACTACCCACTCTGCCAAAGATCTCCAGCAGCTCATGGATCGTTTCAGCAAGGCCTGCCAAGATTTTGGACTGACAATCAGCCTGAAGAAAACACAGGTCATGGTTCAGGATGTGGACTCACCTCCCTGCATTACAATCTCTGAGCATGAACTGGAGGTTGTCCATGACTTTGTGTACCTTGGCTCAACGATCTCCGACACTCATTCTCTCGATACCGAGCTAAACAAGCGCATCGGTAAAGCAGCTACCACGTTTTCCAGACTCACAAAGAGAGTCTGGTCCAACAAGAAGCTGAGGGAACATACCAAGATCCAGGTCTACAGAGCTTGCGTCCTGAGTACACTTCTGTACTGCAGCGAGTCATGGACTCTCCGCTCACAACAGGAGAGGAAACTGAGCGCTTTCCACATGCGCTGCCTCCGACGCATCCTCGGCATCACCTGGCAGGACAAAGTTCCAAACAACACAGTCCTGGAACGTGCTGGAATCCCTAGCATGTATTCACTGCTGAAACAGAAACGCCTGCGTTGGCTTGGTCATGTCGTGAGAATGGATGATGGCCGGATCCCAAAGGATCTCCTCTATGGAGAACTCGTGCAAGGAAAGCGCCCTACAGGTAGACCACAGCTGCGATACAAGGACATCTGCAAGAGGGATCTGAAGGCCTTAGGGATGGACCTCAACAAGTGGGAAACCCTGGCCTCTGAGCGGCCCGCTTGGAGGCAGGCTGTGCAGCATGGCCTTTCCCAGTTTGAAGAGACACTTTGCCAACAGTCTGAGGCTAAGAGGCAAAGAAGGAAGGCCCATAGCCAGGGAGACAGACCAGGGACAGACTGCACTTGCTCCCGGTGTGGAAGGGATTGTCACTCCCGGATTGGCCTTTTCAGCCACACTAGACGCTGTGCCAGAACCACCTTTCAGAGCGCGATACCATAGTCTTTCGAGACTGAAGGTTGCCAATACAATACAATAGGAGCAATGAAGGGGATTAATTTTGCGGATTGAAATAATGGCACAGTTAAGGAATACGGTACCCATGTGTGGGACTTGCCTCATGCAACTTGGAGTGTGATGTCACATGGACCTCTGCTTCACCTTCTGTTGATCCAACACTTGACCTTTATACTGTGTTCTGAACTGGCTTTTTTTTTTTGATAGGTGATTTGCATTCTTCAGTGTTCCACTGTGGGACCCTCTCAAGAAGGCATCTCTCATTCTGTGGCCTTTGTGGCCTCTCCTTGATGAGGATATTTCAGTCGGAGAGGAGCAGGACAGCTGCCTGCTTAAACACAGAACTGGTGCTGGATAGAACCCTTAGCCTGTGGCAGCTACCTTCTAACCTTTTCACCCATTTTGTCTTTGCTTGTTGTGAAAATTCTCCTGGTTGCATGGACACCAAATACTTCTTTGCATGAATAAAAGACCTGTGGTTCATTTTGGAATTACTAATGTGTTTGAAACAAAATCAATTTCATCAACACTTTTTAAAGGCAGGTATTATGCCATTCTACTGGTTGTTCCTCTTCAATATATGTGCATTTCATGCTGTCTTTACTCCTCCACAGATGGTTATATGGAGCATCTATGGGCTCATTAGTGTGTTCTTAAAATTAACCAGTATTCTTGAAATGGAAAGTATCAGGTTGATGGATGAAAAATTTCCCTTGGTAGCCACTTCTCTTTACCTGTCAAAGGGCCTTTAAGTCTTGACTGGGTTGTGGCCCCTTCAAATGGGAGAATCATGCAGGCTGCTCTGAATTCCACTCCTGCATAACAGTCTGTTTTGTCCCCAGTACTTGCATCTCATGTGAGTCACAAGTAGGGATTCACCGTCGCATCCTTATGCCTTAGATGACCATGTGCTTGATACTTGTATGCACAGACCCACAGCTGCCCCTCTGAAATGTCTCTAAGTCAATGGGAACCTACATTTATCAAGGGGACTGCAGGTATTCTCTTGGAATGCTTCTATGGCCTTTTATCAGAGGACTTGATAGGCTGGCTTTGTTATGGGTTTGAGGTGAAATTCTGTCCTTAAATGCCCCAAAAGGCTTGGAAAGGTGGCAAAGGGCAAACTAAATGATGCCATGAAATAAAGCCATCATGATTCATTTCACTGAGGTGAATTTGATTTTGAAGACTGTGTGAATAGAAGATGTTGCCTTGTTCTGGGAGCAGCATATTTTTTTTCTGGTGTGGTAAAGAATAAAAAAAGCATTCAGCCTTGTGTGGGAAGTTCAGTAGCTCTTTTCACAGAGATGCTTGTTTTATATTACGTGTGTTTGTGTATGTATGCACATATTTAATACCTACCAATGTGGCATAACTACATGCTTGTGAGATTTGAAGAGAAACTTTCAGAAAGTGCTTTGGGATGCAGTATGTGGGCGTGTGCGTTCATGATTCCATGGCGAAACTGTAGAGGAAAGGAAGAAATTAGACTTCCTTGAGGTTATGTTTTCCTCAGTGTCTGTCTTGGGCTCTTCAGTTCTCAAGGTGTCACTTGAAGTGGGTAGGTGGGCTCCAGTGAAGTGGGCCTCTGCTTTGTTGGATGCTTCCATGGGGGGGAGGAGGGGGCTGACTTGGCCTGTGAGTTTGGTTTCCAGTGTATCCAAAGAATTCATGTGCTGCTTCTTTGTCATGCTCTTTGCAGAGCTGGGCCCTGGCAAATGTATGAATTGGGTCTTAGATCATAATAATATGCTTCTATCACAGACTTGTGCTGGGTTACTTTTAAGTCTGCTGTGGATCCACACATGGTGGCCAGTGCAGATTTTCACTGGTGTCATTGAGCTCCTCATTCCTGATATCATCTAAGCTTGGAGCCAGTCAGTAAATAGAAGAGGATTTCCTTTATACTACCATTATATGATGATAGTGGGAACTAAACAACACATTGTTTGCTATACATTTGGGTCCCCTTGGGTCCCCCAAGAAAGGTGGGATAGAAATATGATAGATAAATAAATACACTAATCCCCCTCAGCAGCCTTTCCAGGAGATTTCTGAAACCTGGTATTAACTACTGCTCTAGAGAGAAGTACAAGAAAAAGCAAGAAGAGAAAGATGAGCTTGTAGTTTTGAGGGTGGTCTTCCTGCTCATAATGAAAAGTTGCAGTGGCATCCTTCAGCCTCTAGGTGGTGTGAAACGCAAATGTAAACATGTCTGGATTTTTGCTCATATCACCATGGCGTACTATGATGTGGGGGACCTTCCCTCTCACATCCACCTCCAGAGGGAGAAGCAAGATGAATATTCTGTAATTTAGAAAGTGTTAACTTGGGGGAAGACTCAGCATAAGATTGCCAGTCCTGGAGAGGAAAGTCTTTACCAGAACAAATTGATGATGTTTTACATGTTGGTGATTATTAACCTTCCTCTCTAATAAGCGTCTTTGCTCACTTGCCTGAATTGTTGTGTGTATTTGCCACACCAGTTCTAGCTGCATGGTGTGTCTTGTCCACTCTCTCCCCTCCCTCCCCCCATGGCTTGAGAGACAAAACGATTTCAATGTTTAGAACAGAGATCCTACTTTCCTCTCTCATATTAGGGCATGGATCCATTTCTCAGCTCACCTGTTCATAGTTAGGGCTCTTTCTGCTATGGAACAGGAAAATAAGGTTGTTATACTGAATTGGGTCAGTGGTCCATTTAGAGCAGTGGTTCCCAACATTTTTTCACTTGCGTACCCCTTGGCAGCCCATTTCCATAAATTGTACTCCTCATATTAGCCCCACAAAGCATTCTAATGCCAACCCCACAAGGCATTCTAATACAGACCTGCCTTTACCACTATTATTCATTTCTTTTTCAAGTACCTAAAGGTCCTGGCAAGTTCCCCTGGGGGTACACGTACCCCAGACTGTGAACCACTGATCTAGATTAATATTGTTTACATTGACTAGCAGTGGCCGTTTCAGGCTTTCAACTGGAGGTTTTTTCGAACGCTACCTTGATATGCCAGAAATTGAACCCCGGGCCTTCTGTGTGCATAGCAGGTACTATACTACTGAATTACAGACTCTCCCTAGCATTTTGGATATTACACAGAGTCTACAATCTATCCTGATGTACTCTTTGAGTTTATCCTTCAAAATTTTACTGATGAGACATCATTATAACAATGATGGAAAAATTTTTATTGTTGGCCAATTCTGAAAGTTGCTGACACAAGGAACTCTCCCATTTTGGTTTAAAGACCACTAGGCTGGTGATGGGAGGGAGAGAGAAAAGTCTATATTTCATTCCCAGCAAATCGTACTTCTTCAAGAGTTCCAGTTTCAATTTATTTCCTGCTGGGGACAACTACTAGAAAGTAGAATTCCTTTCTAGTCTTACCGTGGATAAAGCAGGGTCCCCAAATTACTTGGGCATCACTTGACTTTTCAAAATAGGAGAAAAATATTTGCAAAACATTTGCCCTGTGGGGCTACTTGCTCTCTCTTTCAGCTGGTCCTGGTGAGAGTGATCAAGCCCAGCAGTTCCTTTATCCAGCTGGAGAAGAAAGGTGGTAGATGGGAATGAAGGCTCAGTGGCGCAATCAAAAGGTGAAGAGGGCCAGCTATGATCTGCAAGTTGTAGTTTAGGAATGTGTGGTGTAGAGGCTTTTCCACACACATCCTCCCTGTGCTGGCAGTTGTGTGACTAACAGGGCATTCTGACTTGCTCCAGAATTGCATTGTCTCCACTGAATTTCTGTAGAAAGGGTACTTTATTCTGTGCATATGCAGAAGCTTACTTCCTTATTATTGCTCCACATATTCCTGCTTAAATCCTAGCTCTGAGATTTGGGCTGCAGTGCTGAGCCCAGGCTCAAACTGAGCCTGTGATGGCTTTCTTGATTCATATACTATGCCAACAACCTAGAAGGCAGAGGAAACCATTTCTGAAAGACAGTTTTGCTGACACCTTTCTCTTCCCACAATTATATTAGATGACCCAGAAAAGCAGAGTACATCAAAGGTCTTGGACCCTTTGGACTAATTCTGCCTGTGAAGCACCTTTGCTCTCCCTTTCAGGTCACAGTTGTAGAGAACCCCTGTTCCCAAATGCAGTGTGTTTGTGCAAAGCCATCATCCCTTCTGGGAATGGATGAAGCAGCTGCCGCATCATGCGCTTGGATTTAATTCAATCAGTGTATGAGCCAGGCCAACTGCATTTCCAGGAAAAGAAGAGGGGACATTAGGCCCACAATGGGCAGGAAGTGTTGCTTTGGGGGGCAAACATGCATTTATCTTTTGCTATGACAACCTTATTCACTAGATTTCTAAAATGAGCCACAATTCTGAAGCAGCAGTGGGAGGTATTTTTTCAGAAAAGAACATTGGCTCATGAGGTGACGATCCAAAAGGAACTTAATTGCTTGCACAGTCAAAATAACATGTTGTAGATTCTGCTCTTTGTGTAAGAGCAGGAACGGGGGAGGGACAGCCACACTGTTGAAGCACACTCTCTTCTGGATGCATGCACGTACATTGGCACCCTCCCCCAATCGATGACTGATTCCTCCAGGAGAGGGAGCGGTGCAGTCTCCTACTAGGTAGAAGTCACATTTTTGTGAGGGAGGGTGCTGACATAATTAACCGTAAGTAAGACCCATCTGATTGGAACTGGCGCATAATTGCTAACAATGCTCTGAAAATTTGTCATTTCAAAGCTTTGACACAGAGGATACTAGCTTGTTAGCATAATTTCAGAGCAAACCCTAACATGGGCTATATTTTGTACCTGGTTTGAAGAGGATGTAATTTCACATCAGTGGCAGCAGATGGCAGCATTGTTTCAATTTCAAGGACTCTTAAGCAATTCTGCTGAAATGTTGTCCCTTCACTAGATCTGTGTGTGTGTGTGTGTGTGTTCCCTTCTTTCAAAAATGCCTACTCATTGGGTTTTGAACCCTGAGCAGTGGCCTGCCATTCTTATCCAACTGACTCAAGTAGTAGAACAAAACAAAACTTGTTATATATTGTTCATGTGACTTCATTTAGAGCAGACACAGAAATGTTGAAAGGACAAACCAAATAGCAGTGGAACGTACCAGTCTTCAAAATCTGGTTTTTGTGGACTGGCCAACATAATTAAAAACAAACAAACAAACAAACAAAATCAAGTCTTACATGGAAAAAGAAGGTAAAGTTGGTCTGCTTTCTTTCATATCAAGATTACAGATTTAGTTGCATGCTGAAAGCTAAGGCAGCAGTAACGTGCACTAAGCATTTGTGTAGTGCTTTCCGAGTGTGCAAAGTGTTTCATGTATATTGTCTTGATTTGGTCGCTTACAACAACCTTGGAATGCAAGTACTGTTTTACTGTCTCCATATTGTAGATCAGGGGTGCGCAAACCCTGGCCCTGGGGCCACTTGTGGCCCTCCAGGACTCTCAATGCGGCCCTCAGGGAGCCCCTAGTCACCAATGAGCCTCTGGCCCTCAGGAGATTTGTTTGAGCCCACACTGGCCTAACGCAACTGCTCTCAGCGTGAGGGCGACTGTTTGACCTCTCACATGAGCTGTGGGATGAGGGCTCCCTCCACTGCTTACTGTTTCACATCTGTGATGCAGTAGTGGCAGCAAAGGAAAGGCCAGCCTTGCTTTCTGCAAGGCCTTTTATAGGTCTTGTGCTATTGCAAGACCTTCATTCATTCATATAAGTTCATCTTTAATATATTCATTTATGTAAACTTATGTAAATTTATTCAAATTTTAAATGTAAATTAATTCTTTTTTTCCCCTGGCCCCTGACACAGTGTCAGAGAGATGATGTGGCCCTCCTGCCAAAAACTTCGGACACCCCTGTTGTAGATGGAAACTGAGGCTAAGAGGGAGTGGCTTCTCTAAGGCCACCTAGTGAGCTCATGGCAGAGAAGAGACTTGGACTGGAGAAGTCTTGATTCACAACTTATCAATTTTGGCCACCCACGAATTTGCTTATCTGCAGGGAGCAGGAGTGCCACTTACCTTGCACTGTCCACTGACTGTTCTTGGCTATTTGCATTCTTCACTGCATCTGTGGGCATCTAGGACCTCACCGCAGCCATCCTGATGTCATGTAGCAGCTTTCTGAAACTATTCAGGGCAACCATTTTCAGCCCTATCTGCGCCAATCTACAGGTCTTCCCTACATCTGTGAGCATTAGGAGCTCTCTGCAGCCATCCTGATGCTATTGGGGCCATTTAGGACCTCTCTGCATTGCTGCCCTGCTGAAGCTATCCGTGGTGGCCAGTCTCATTCAATCTGCACCATTGTAATGTTATTTGCTGCTGGTATTCCTGACCAGATAAGCTACCCCTGCCCCTAACCCCATTGATCCCATAGGATCAATGATTCACTATCCACAGATTCAGTACAGGTTGAGTCACATTGTTCGTGAGGGTTCTGTTCATAGAACTCATGTGTGTGCCAAAAATCGCATTAAAGCAAGTCCATTTAAAAAACAATGTGTCTCTGCTAGGTGATTTAAAAACCACCTTGATGACCTTTGTGACATAAGAGTCATTAGGTAGACAATCCATCAATCAGTCTCTCTCCAGGCGCTTAGAAAGGCTTCACTCCGAGCCAGCGACCCCTCCCTTCACCCAGAGCAAAGTGATTATCTTTCTTAGAGCAGTTGACATTAGAAGAATATTCATTGCTGTGTAAAGTCAAGTGAATCCATGGTATGCTACATCAGTTATGTCAATGGTTAGTTTGACAGAGCTTTCAGAACTGATAGCTGTCAAGCTTGAAGCCTCTTATTCCATAATATATCTAGATGAAAAAGTTTAATGGCAAGTTAGCTTTGAAAGGTGCAAGAACTTCCTATGAATACAGCTGTGCCTCCTTATCTGCAGGGTTTCTGTTCTGGAACCCCCCTGTAGATAGTTGATACCGCAGATACAGGTGAACACCCATCCTCGCAGTCCTAGGGAGCACCCCCCCCCCGAAATTGAGGCGAACTCCACTCCTCTTGCCTCTGGAAGGACCCCTGAGCTCAGGAGGCCAAGGGTGTCTGTCCCTAGCCGCTCCAAGCTCAGACTGAGCTCCAAGGCTTAAAAACCACAATTTCCAGTTTCTTGGAGAAACCGGAAGTGATGTTTTTAACGCTTTATGAGTCAGTGGGAGGCCTGGGGAAGCCAGAAGCTCCACTCCCCTCGCCTCTGGAGGGGGTGTGTACGGGGGTGTGTGTGCTCGGGGTGGGGGCCGGACTTGATCAATGAATCGGTGGATACGGGATTCACCGGTGGATACAGGGGCCCCCCTGTACAGGTGTCCAGGTCAAGCCAATCAAGTTGTTGGATGCTCCCTATGGATTCTCACTCTAATCTTTTTACTAGCTCTTTTTTCCAAGATGAAAACTTTTGTTTTGCAGGTAACAAAGGGATTGAAAAAAGACTGTGTAGAAAATAATAGTGCCTAGATTAGAACAATGCTAAATTCTGAGATAAGCAAAGTCAAAATTCCTTCCTCTGGAGCCAGAAGGGCAAGCCAATGGCCCGTAGCTAGCTGTGATGTTGGAAAGAATCTTAACAAATGAGTTTGTCTAAATTTTAATCAGAGTGTGGGGATGAGCCTGCTCTCAGTTTCTTTAGTAAAGCAAAGACACAAGATTGTGACCACACACAGTCCGAAATTCAACATAGCAGCACTCTGAATTTTGTACCTAATGTTCAGGCTAAGCTTGAATGGTTGTGCTCTATCATCTTATGATGATAGACTCTTATGGCACCAAGTTTATTACAGAACCTGATCTTCCACAAGGAGGTTGTGTTTGTGTAGCAAAACAACACTTTTGGTCCAGGACCACTGGCTGGAAAGCAGAGCAGCCCCTGAGAATAATGAAGTTGGCCACCCACTCTTCAGCTATTTTCTACTCTAGGAAGACAGTGTACTCTCAATTCACAAACATCCAACATTGATGGTAATTATGTAATAAATGCTAGTCATGTATGACAATTGTATGCTGAAAATGCTGCACATGCAAGAATTTTCTAATGTGAAGAGACTTTGTGGGGGAATAAAAGAAATATTGTACCAGCAAACTGTATAATATAGTTATGAACACAAAACATATTGATAAGTCAGATAAGTCGCCTCTAAGTCAGATAGAGGTTAAAAGAGAAGATGTTTCAGACCTCATTGATAAATTAAAGATCAATAAGTCACCGGGCCCTGATGGCATCCACTCAAGAGTTATTAAGGAATTGGAGAATGAAGTTACTGATCTCTTGACTAAAATATGCAACTTGTCCCTCAAAACGGCCACGGTGCCAGAAGTTTGGAGGATAGCAAATGTCACACTGATCTTTAAAAAGGGAAAGAGGGGGGACTCGGGAAACTATAGGCCAGTCAGCCTAACATCTATACCGGGTAAGATGGTGGAATGCCTAATCAAAGATAGAATCTCAAAACACATAGACGAACAAGCCTTACTGAGAGAGAATCAGCATGGCTTCTGTAAGGGTAAGTCTTGCCTCACGAACCTTATAGAATTCTTTGAAAAGGTCAACAGGCATGTGGATGTGGGAGAACCCGTGGACAATATATATCTGGACTTTCAGAAGGCATTCCACATGGTCCCTCACCAAAGGCTACTGAAAAAACTCCACAGTCAGGGAATTAGAGAGCAGGTCCTCTCATGGATTGAAAACTGGTTGAAGACCAGGAAACAGAGAGTGGGTGTCAATGGGAAATTTTCACAGTTGAGAGAGGTGAAAAGCAGTGTGCCGCAAGGATCTGTCCTGGGACCGGTGCTTTTCAACCTCTTCATAAATGACCTAGAGACAGGGTTGAGCAGTGAGGTGGCAAAGTTTGTAGAGGTCACCAAACTTTTCCAAGTGGTGAAGTCCAGAAGTGATTGTGAGGAGCTCCAGAAGAATCTCTCCGAACTGGCAGAATGGGTAAAAAATGGCAGATGCGTTTCAACGTAAGTAAGTGTGAAGTCATGCACATTGGGGCAAAAAATCAAAACTTCACATATAGGCTGATGGGTTCTGAGCTGTCTGTGACAGATCAGGAGAGAGATCTTGGGGTGGTGGCGGACAGGTCGATGAAAGTGTCAACCCAATGTGTGGCGGCAGTGAAGAAGGCCAATTCTATGCTTGGGATCATTAGAAAAGGTATTGAGAACAAAACAGCTAATATCGTAATGCCGTTGTACAAATCGAGGGTAAGGCCACACCGGGAGTATTGTGTCCAGTTCTGGTTGCCACATCTCAAAAAGGACATAGTGGAAATGGAAAAGGTGCAAAAGAGAGCAACTAAGATGATTACTGGGTTGGGGCACCTTCCCTATGGAGGAAAGGCTATGGCTTTTGGGCCTCTTCAGCCTAGAAAAGAGACACCTGAGGGGGGACATGATTGAGACATACAAAATTATGCAGGGGATGGACAGAGTGGATAAGGAGATGCTCTTTGCACTCTCACATAGCACTAGAACCAGGGGACATCCACTAAAATTGAATGTTGGGAGAGTTAGGACAGACAAAAGAAAATATTTCTTTACTCAGCGTGTGGTCAGTCTGTGGAACTCCTTGCCACAGGATGTGGTGATGACATCTGGCCTGGATTCCTTTAAAAGGGGATTGGACAAGTTTCTGGAGGAAAAAATCATTATGGGTTACAAGCCATGATGTGTATGTGCAGCCTCCTGATTTTAGAAATGGGCTATGTCAGAATGCCAGATGCAAGGGAGGGCACCAGAATGAGGTCTCTTGTTATCTGGCGTGCTCCCTGGGGCATTTGTTGGGCCGCTGTGAGATACAGGAAGCTGGACTAGATGGGCCTATGGCCTGATCCAGTGGGGCTGTTCTTATGTTTTTATGATGGCATTATATTCTGTAACAACAGACTCTCTGATGTGAAGCAGCAAGGATGCAAGGTAGATCTGTGTGCTATCACCCAAGTGAGCTTGCAGAGATGAGGGCAGCATCAGGCTGCAATCCTAGTCACACTTACCTGAGAGTAAGCCCCATTGACTCTAATGGGACTTCTGGGTAGACATGCATAGGATTATGCCGTGAGTGTTTTAACGCTTCCTTTTTAGATCATCCACAGGCATACCAGATATGCCTCTAACACAGAGGGCAGCTAATTCATGACAATGCATAATAAACTTGACCTATGTCCTGCTATGTCCTGATGACGTTGCTGTCATCAGCCCTTTCAGAGAGTGTGTTTTTTAAAACTTAACCTATATCTGCCCAGCCCACAGGTGTGCACATTTGATACCTGTTGTGTATATGCAAGGTTGAGCAGAAATGGCTTTAACCAAGGATGGATATAATTCTTGCCCCATTGGTTATCTCTAGGAGGCATCCAAAGACTGTTAATAGTGCGTTTGCTGAGCTAAGAATAGGGCCCAGTCCTGAACCCTCCCAGCACCACTGCTGAGCCCTAGCGCTGGTGCTGGGTGCCATAAAGGTGCCGTAAAGAATGTTTACAGCACCAGAAGAGCAGGAAGTGCTGGCGCTCAGAGGTTGGGCTCAGCACTGGCAGGAGGAGGTCACACCACTGCTGGGGGTTAGTGAAACCTTCGGGAAGCAGTGCAGCTTCTGGGGAGTGGGGGTTGGAGGAACCGTGGCGGGAGGGAGTAGGACCGGCAGAACCCTGCTCCACCATATCCTCCTCTCCATGTTGGCCTGAAAAGCCTGATGCAGAGTCTTACAAATCTGCACTGGCAAAATAGCTGGCACAGACTTGAGAAGCGCCATTGCAGAGCTTGGAGCTTTCCCCTCCCTTTCCTCTCAGGAGACTCCCAGTGGCTTCCTGGTACCTGCTGGATACAGTGGTAGCCACTTTGGCACCGCCGCTCCATTGGGTGTCAGGAAGCTTAGGATTGGGCTGCCTATCCATCACGGTTGATTTTCAATCTTTGGTTAACCACCTTCCTTCAACTACCTAGCCCAGGTAGGTAGTGACAGTGGCAGTCATTTCAACAGTGAGTGTATTGTTTATGCAAATCAGGAAGTCTTGTATGTAATAGCCAGTCAAAGCAAGTTAAGAACATAGAATTGTCATGCATTAAATTGTACCTGGGTAGAATTATTGTTAGTTTGAATTGGACCCAGTTAGTCATGTGTTCCATTCAATGCAGATACAATCAATGTACAATGCACATGGGTGGTGATCGGTACCTGGGTTCACTTTTACAGCTCATTCATACAGGAAGGTGTATCTGAGCAAGAACAATTGTACCAGGGTATGACATAATATGTCACCAGCCATTCTAGTTTTACTGAAACACAACCAAGTCTATCTGTTCCTGCATTCTGTTTCGCTTAGGGGCAGGCTAGGATGATCTAGTTTGATGGTGAGGGCTGTTCGAGGCCACCGGCACCGTGCGACCTTGAAGCAGCTGGCAAGCTGCAGCTGAGCTGTTCCATCTGCTCGGAGCGTGGGAGGATGGAGGCCAGCATGTTAAACCAGATCGGAGTGTAACATCTTGAATGTGGTGGTTCTTGAAAGAGAGAACCTTCTTTCAATTTGTAAAAATCCCTGCGTGGATTTAATAAGCCTGCCTGTGTAAACCGCCTTGAATAAAGTCTTGAATAAAGACCAAGAAAGGCGGTATATAAATACTGTATATTATTATTATTCCCTGTTTGTCTCCCAGCAACAGGTATTCAAAGAAACCCTGTACCTGTAGAGTCCTATAGTTATTGTGACTAAAAGCTATTGATCTCATCACAAGAGATGCTCTGCAGTTCTTCAGAAATGAAATTGCTTCAGCTCAGGATGGCAGACAGGTCTTAATGAACAGTGATATCTACACCTGGGACTGGAACAGATATGATACAAGAGAACCATGATCAGATCTCCAGCCCTGACTTCTTTTTTCCACCTTAAAGCTGGTGCAAATGGTTCCAGTTCTGACAGAGCACTGGCACTAGCATAGATTTATTTTATTTTAACCCTTTCCCTTTTTTTATACACCCTTTTTTATACACTTCAGTCAGAGTTATAAAACCTGCAGTGGGGGAAAAAATGACCAGCTTTTTTTCCTGCTGTGGTCCAATAACAGCTTTGGGGGGCATCAGGAAAATGGCATGAAGGAAAAGGTTAAATACTCCTCTCCCAATAGCAATGCTCTGCCAAAAATCGGGGGGGGGGGGGAGAAGGCCAGAAGTCTTATCACAGCTCACCTGCATCATGTCTATTTTGGCCCCAGGCACAGTAATTGCTGCTTGCTAAAACTTGTCCACTACCATTTCATTCCCCTTCTGAAGAACTGCAGAGTATCTCTGGAGACTTTATGTAGCAGTCCTTCCCTTGCCAACCCGATAAAATAAACAGAATACCATAGTCAAGAAAAAAATCCCTCCCATACATATTGCTCGGGTGTTTGTAGCCAGCATGTACACACTCCTTGGCTCTCTGACCGGGAGACACTAAGGATTAGGAAAAAAATTCCAGGGTTGTTGTAGGAGGCTGGGAGGCAGCGTACTATGGGAGTTCCCTGAGGCACACTTAAAAATAGACTAACGGCATTTGTTTTGATTTATTTGAAAATCTGTTGCCCCACAGTTTTTGCAATGCTGCATCATAAGGTAGTGGAAAACTCCACAATAATAATACAAGAAGATAAAGCAAATTGACAACAACAGTGCCCAAGCCAGCAAGTTGGCCTTTGAGCTGGTTGGCCTTTGAGTCATTTACTTATATTTCTAGTCCAGAACAATCCTTGAAAAAACAAGGTGGCTTTAGGTTTAAAAAATGAGTGAGTGAGGTCTTGTTTCTTGGGGAGTGAAGTTGTCCCCTATTATTCTGCCTTGGCTCCCTATGTTCACTAGTCCTCCTCTTGGCCTCCCTCCCTCGATCTCCCAGCATTCAACATGTTTTTGGCAGAAACTGTGTTTGCATTTTTCACCAGGCTATCTTCACGTGTCTCTGTGGTTGTATAATAGTTCAAATCAGGGTAAGAGTCACACACTTGGTTTTCTTCTAGTGCACAGTCAGTGTCTGAAACTGTGGGCTCTTTATTCTCATGCTCTGGAGGCTCTTTCTTTTTTTGGAGCAACAATCTAAAGACAGTGTAAACTCAGGCCACCAAACCCATTGTGGTGATGACCTAACACGGGTCCCTTGAGGTGAAATGCTCTGATCTGCTCGACTCCCCTCATTGTTTTTGTTGACCTCGCTCTCTCCATTACGACATCTATATTTCCTCTTGGATTTCTGACAATACAGTCTGCCTGGTGATGCCTCACTAACTAGAATAATTTCTCCAGGCTTCCTCCCAGTTTAGTCTTGACAGACTTGGATGCTAACAACTCCTGGGTCAGAGAGTTTCCAACGCAGCATTTCAGAAACAAGATGCTTATGAATTTGGTGGAGCTGTAGTGTTCTGAAATAGGGAGCCCCTGGGCCCCTCTTGCGCTTAGTGAGTTATATATTTTTTAATTGTGGAACAGCCCTTTAAAGTAGGCCTGCTCAACTTACGATGACTCACTAAGGGAAACGCAAACCATCTGCTGTGTACTGTGTGCTGGATGTTCCCACTCTCCATTATTTTCACTGTCTCAAACAGGCACTCTTGGCTATTCTAAGTTCTGAAATGGACTGTTAAGTCTATGATTTAACCCAGGGCATTTTAAACACTGGTCTGGATTAAGGAATTGTGTAGTTACAAACATAGTGGCTGAGCCTGTCACACTTTCTCTAATGACTAAGCTCAAGTAAATTATATCCTGAATATTACCCTGTAGTGTCTAAAGCTCCCTTGGGCCACAAGGAATGACTGTGAGTCAGAGTGCCCATGTTGCCAGCTCACTTTTGATGTCACTGCTCAGGGGTAGAGTCTTGTGAGACCCGGCCAGCACCTCGCCGGCCATAGCTTCACTGATTGGGAGTGCAGTTGGGTGTGGGAAAATGTTAAGGCAAGGGCAGGAGGGGAAAGGGGGAAGAGAGGAGTGGTGGAAAGAGCTGGCTGGGACAAAAAAAAAAAAAAGAGGACAGAGACAGGGAACCAAGCAAGGAGTAGGTAAGATAAGAGAAGAAACAGGGAGAAGTGGAAGGAAGCAGACAGAGGGCAGTCTTGGAAGGAGTCTACTATGGAACAGGAGTAACAGGATTGGAGACAAGGTGGAGGAAGCTGCAGGAGAATAGTAAGAGGGACTAGGATGGTAAAAGGTAAGGACCTTAGGTGCACACCACCAGGAACCAGTGGTCTATCTCCTGGAACCAGCCCTCTACTAGAATCCAGCCCTGTAGGGAATGGTAACCAGGCAATACTCAGCTTCTTTGCATATCTGGAGGTTCTCTCTGTAGGCAGATGACCACAAGACCCCTGCAAGGCATGAAGATGGAATGTCCATGAGGAGTGAAAGGACAGGATAGACTTTGGGGGGGGGGGAGCTGGTGAAGACACTGTAAGTGAACGCCTCATTAAACAGAGCATTGGAAGGACAAATCTCTGACTACTTTTATACCCCACCATGCCTTTTCCCAACCCGTATGATCTTGACCTGCTCCCTAGGGAGGAACAAGGGGTGGGGTGGGCATAGATGTCACCTTGAAACACTATCTGTTGACAGATGCCCATAAACGTACAACTTTGGCTTAGTTGTCACCAAGGTCCTCCTGACAAAAAAAAAAAAAACCTGTACGTTGAAAATTTGATGTCAGGGAGAAGGCCAGGCTTTTCCCTGACATGCTAGTTTTCTATGTGCAGGTTTTGTGCATGTGTGTGCGTGCTTGGATACAATATGTATAATTTGTAAAAACTTGAGAGCTACCTTGAGTCCTTTGGAAGTGAGTAAGAATAGGCCTCTTTTTTTTGCCTCTTTAGATAAATATTCTACTATGTGAACCCCTGTCTGCAGGCTGACACTGTACAGTCCAGACACAGGATTACCACCACTATGAGAACTAGGCCTTTTTCTTGTGATTACAGATATATCATGATACTAACACCATGGCATGAGGATTAACCCTGACAGAAGATTGTAAACTTCTCAAAGCATCATTTCTTGATTTATAATGTAAGTCTTTCTTGAGATATGCTTTCCCTCTGTCCTGAGGCAGGTCCATGTGCTCTGACCAAGACTTATGATGGATTCTTAGAAAATGTACTAAAAATATCAGGCAAGATCTCTGAATACTCCTGTGTCTAGATGGCAGGAATCTAGAGCCAAAGTTGAAGTGATGTTTGAGGCCATGTTTCTTTGTGACCTGTTCATGTTTAATTTGTGTGTGTGTGTGTGTGTGTGTGTGTGTGTGTGTGTGTGTGTGTGTGTGTGTAAAAAATCAAAGGGATGTATATGTCAGGGAAATCAAATCCTTCCTACCTTGTCAACACAACCTGTTGCCTGAAGTACTCTACTTCCTGTTCAACTAATTTCCAGTAAAGGAGTTGCCAGTTTGGGAATAAAAAGAGTCTGGGCAGCATCCCAGAGGAAGGTGGGGCAGAGCTCCCCTTAGCTGTGTGCTGCTTTTAATGCTTTAAAAGAGACTCACTTTTAACATGAACAATGGGGCAGCAGACACGTGTACAACCAACGTGGTTGCTGCCATCAACACGATTCTCCTGGCTATTAGGCTGGCTTGTTTCTAATCTGGAGTTCAGCCCTGTTTTAAAAAAGCGATGCACTGCAGTTTATTGTGTGATCTTCATTTCCAATAACAATAGAATTAGGGAGGCAAAATGTCCTCTCTGTAAAACACATTTCCTGAGTAAATTTTTTTTTTGCACAGAAGCCTGTCCCTGGAGAATGATAAGGAAAGTACATTTTGCAAGTCAGGAAACATTCTGACTGCAAAATGCACTTAAGCTGCAATCCTAGGCATATTTACCCAAAATAAATTTTATTGAAATCAATGGAATTTACTTCCAGGTAATCATGTTTGGGTCTGAAAATGTTAGAATGTTTGGGACTCCTAAGTATCTCGTTCCTCAAACTTTTATTCCTTGGCTGTATTACAAGCCGGGAGGTCTTTTTGGACTACAGGATCTAGAGATAATCCTGAAGGGATTATCATGGAGTTCTTTTATCTTCCACTGTTCCACCAGTGCACTGGCTTTCGGGAGGAGGTCAGGGACACACATGATCCCTGTCTTCGGAAATCCTCAATTCAAACTAGTCTTGTTTTCTTTTTCCAGTAAGGACTGGCACCATTGTTAATTTGGGTAAGTCCTAAATTGGGATCAGTGCAGGTTTGCTGCACTGCTTTGACTCCCAGAATTCCTTGTGTAAGGTTCACAGCATGAACAGATTTGGGAACTGTGCCCTATAATGTCAGGGAAAGAGAAAACAGTAGGCATCTGAACAGGGCTGACCTTAGGGCAATTTGACCAATTTCACCAAATTGGGCCCTGGGCCTGGAGGGGACCTGCACTGGGGTGGCGGGTGGAGTGCCCGCAGCTGGCGCCTCGCAGTTAACTGTCTCCTGGCTGGAACTTCCCTGCTACTCACCTGGTCTGAATGATGGCCCCACAAGGTTTTTCATACCATGAAAACAGTAAGCAAAGCACACCCAGACACAGGCAGACTCGAGTCTGCATGCGTGGGGCCCCTGACTTGAGTGTTTTTCAGAGTCTTCTACGCGTGTGACTCATGAGTCAACGAGTCACCAAAAATGCACATTTTTGTGACTTGAGTTCCCATCCCTGCCTATTGCATAGTAGCCATGGTGGGTGAAACATCTTCTTCCCCCAGATGGCTGGAACTTGTTGGAAACTGTTTTTCAAGTCTTTACACAAGTTGAATATTTTTTTCCTTTTAGGACATGAAAAGGTGTGCATATCCACATAGACACTCAGCTGTACTGGACTCTGTGCTGTTTAACTGGTTTATAAATGATCTGGAGTCACAAGTGAGCAGTGGAGTGACCAAGAGCCTATGCAGGTTTGTGGTAAGAATCATGCAGGATGGTGAGAACCCAAATGGATTGCAAAGTGCTCTACAAGGATCTCTCCAAACAAGATGAAAGGGCATCAAAATGGCAAGTGATGGTTATCTTTAAGATTTCAAATCAGGCCTGATGTGAAGGCTCTGGATCCAGTGGAGCGACTGGTCCTGCCTCCCTCGCTCCCTGCTTCCTCCCCCCCCGGCAAGTCTCCCCCTGCCCTCTCCCTGTCTCTCCGACACACCTCCCCCCTCCCTCCGCCCGCCTCCCCCCTCCCTGGAATGCCTTCTCTCCACCCCTGCTTTCCTCTCTGCTCCCCCTGCCCCTGCTTTCCTCTCTGCTCCTTATAGCATGTTTGCGACATTGCTCACCTGTGGTAAGCTGGTGCGCTGAGCTCAGGATTGGGCTCTTAGGGTGCAATCCTAACAAACTTTCCAGCACCAAGGTAAGGGCAATGCAGCTCTGAAGTAAGAGATCAAATGTTCTCTTACTTTGAGGAGGCCTCTGTGAGTGACACCCAACTGCAGGATGCAGCACACGTCCCATTGGCACCGCTATGCCAGTGCTGGAAAGTGGGTTAGGATTTGGGCTTCAGACATTTATCCATGAATGAGCTCCTCATTCTTATTGGATCAGAAGTATTAGTATTATTATTAAGAATATTCATGGTTGGCAACCTTCAGTCTCGAAAGACTATGGTATAAGCCTACAGCACCCGGTATTCCCAAGCAGTCTCCCATCCAAGTACTAACCAGGCCTGACCCTGCTTAGCTTCCATGATCAGACAAGATTGGGCATGTGCAGGATAACAGTTGCTGTCACCCGCCACATTACAAGAGTAGTTCATAAAGCAGTTTCCATAGAAAAATAAATCAATAAATGGTTCCCTGTCCCCAGAGGGCTCACAATCTAAAAATAATACAGAAGAGACACGAGCAACAGCCTCTGGAAGCGATGCCTTGCTGGGGTGAAGAGGGACGGTTGCTCTCCCCCTGCTAAATATAAAAGAACACCACTTTAAAAAGGTGTCTCTGCCCAGTTAGCAGGGGTGACTGTATGTCAAGGGAGAATGGAAGGCAACAGGTTATCTCCTTTATATGAGTGGCTAGACTGCTGTTTTTTTGCTTCTTTGGATAGATGCTGCTTTTAGGTTGCACTTCTGTTCTAATGTAAATGTTCACAATGAATTACCTGATTTAATTGATCTTTATTTCTTTTGATTACCTTGTTTTTCACAGTCTATTTGCATATATATTATGTCATAATAAAAAAAATTCATCTTAAAAAAGGTAGTTTGCCTCAGATACACAGATTATACTCTGCACAAATAATCACATGCTGGTGAAAACACAAGATGCAGAAACTTTTTTCCCCTCTCTCTCCTCATTAAATGCACACACACAACCCCAAGCAAGTGTTTGGGAGGGCATTGTTACCAGGGTATTCATTACCTTAAAAGCACAGAATCAAGCAAACTTGCTGGTCAAATGACCTGACAACCCATTGCCATGGAATGAAAGAGAACTGCCAGTTTCCCTGATAGGCTTTTACTCCCTGACCTGAGGATTAGCAGCAGAATGTTTCAAGCAGAAGTTGCTTGTCCATCATTTCTTCTAGGCTGGATGGAATTTAAAGGGCCCGAGGAGTGAGGATAGCTGACATTGCTATCTTTCCTTAAAAGGCAAAAGGTACAAGCCCTGTCCACTGTTTGATCCTGTCAGGTGGACATGGTTAATTATTTTCCAGCCTTCTAAGCAGCTTTGGGATAAACTTATCCAGGAAGAGGGTGTGGGTAAGATTATAACCAAGACAGGAAGGGCCAGCTGCACTCAAGAACAGTCTCTGCTGGATGAATGCAGTGCCAGTCTTGCTTTTCCAGAAAGGTTTGGGATGTTTCACCAAACACTTTGGGATCACACGCATTTTCCCACATGAATACATGCTACACTTAGAACGATTTTGTAGTTGTGGCCTCAGAGAGGTAGACTCTCTTCCACACATTGTTCTGCATTGTGCTTTTAATCAGGTGCTCAGAGACCAGTATCTCCCCTCATTGTCAGGAAACAAAAAAGGTCCCTCTGAGATCACCTATTTACAACTTTTGCTGGCAGGTGAATTTGAATTTGTGACCCTTCCAGTTGCTAAATTTCTACATTTGAGCAACTTGAAGCGGGCTAAGTTGCTGGTTCTCAGCAACTTGGAGTAACTGTGTAAGCAAACTGGGGTGTTTTAACCCTTATTTCTTAGCAGCTCATGGATCGTTTTAGCAAGGCCTGCCAAGATTTTGGACTGACAATCAGCCTGAAGAAAACACAGGTCATGGTTCAGGATGTGGACTCACCTTCCTGCATTACAATCTCTGAGCATGAACTGGAGGTTGTCCATGACTTTGTGTACCTTGGCTCAACGATCTCCGACACTCATTCTCTCGATACCGAGCTAAACAAGCGCATCGGTAAAGCAGCTACCACGTTTTCCAGACTCACAAAGAGAGTCTGGTCCAACAAGAAGCTGACGGAACATACCAAGATCCAGGTCTACAGAGCTTGCGTCCTGAGTACACTTCTGTACTGCAGCGAGTCATGGACTCTTCGCTCACAACAGGAGAGGAAACTGAGCGCTTTCCACATGCGCTGCCTCCGACGCATCCTCGGCATCACCTGGCAGGACAAAGTTCCAAACAACACAGTCCTGGAACGTGCTGGAATCCCTAGCATGTATTCACTACTGAAACAGAGACGCCTGCGTTGGCTCGGTCATGTCGTGAGAATGGATGATGGCCGGATCCCAAAGGATCTCCTCTATGGAGAACTTGTGCAAGGAAAGCGCCCTACAGGTAGACCACAGCTGCGATACAAGGACATCTGCAAGAGGGATCTGAAGGCCTTAGGGATGGACCTCAACAAGTGGGAAACCCTGGCCTCTGAGCGGCCCGCTTGGAGGCAGGCTGTGCAGCATGGCCTTTCCCAGTTTGAAGAGACACTTTGCCAACAGTCTGAGGCTAAGAGGCAAAGAAGGAAGGCCCATAGCCAGGGAGACAGACCAGGGACAGACTGCACTTGCTCCCGGTGTGGAAGGGATTGTCACTCCCGGATTGGCCTTTTCAGCCACACTAGACGCTGTGCCAGAACCACCTTTCAGAGCGCGATACCATAGTCTTTCGAGACTGAAGGTTGCCAATACAAAATCTTATCTCTCTTTTAATATATACCTTCATACATGACTGTTTGGAGATATTAGTTGTAAAACTATATGCCTAATAAAGGTTTGTTGTATGTTGTACATGCTACATTTAGCAACTAAGAGTTTCTTGTAAACTTTCATTTCATATGTGTTGTGTTTGAAAAACATGTTTTAGAACATGCATGTCATAGTTTTAATCTACAGAATATAGTAGGTGCTAAAAATGCAGAGTCTACAGCTAATGTAGGGCTAAGGAAGAGTCAACAGGGAGGCTTGAATCTGCCACAGAAGAGCATTGTAATATACAAGCATTTTAACCCCTTGTGACCATAGTTACTAAGGGTATATTCCCGACATGGGTGCAGCACCTTTGCAATGGAGCTATGCCTCTGGGGTTCACCGCTTTGTGAACTTTTAGTTGAAAAGCGGTATATAAATACTGTTAATAATAATAATAATAATTCAATGGAGTCCTGTTTCTTCTTTCCCTCCCTTGGCGTGATGAATCAGATCAGTCTAGATCATGGGGGTCTATATGTGCCTCCTACATTCTGATCGAAACCCTCCCTCTACTCAGGGTTACTTGAACTCCTTGATGGCCCTGATGTATACTGTTGGAGGGTGGCAGACTGGAGAAAGCAGGCTCAGCCGAACCCTATAGAGATACTTCTGTATGTGGGTGCTGCACCCATATAGGGAAGGAGTGTGTCTTCCTCTTCTTGTTGGCAACCTTCAGTCTCGGAAGACTATGGTATCGTGCTCTGGATGGTGGTTCTGGCACAGCGTCTAGTGTGACTGAAAAGGCCGATTCGGGAGTGACAATCCCTTCCACACTGGGAGCAAGTGCAGTCTGTCCCTGGTCTGTCTCCCTGGCTATTGGCCTTCCTTCTTTGCCTCTTAGCCTCAGACTGTTGGCCAAGTGTCTCTTACATTTGTAGAATTGGCTAGAAATGGAGGTGCTTCTGATTAGCCAAATGTGATTAAACAAGGGATAGAGGGAAGATGACTCTCCCTGAATGGTACTCCTAATATTACCTGTCATGGCTTCCTCTCATTTTCTTTCATAGTGGCTACTTTTGAGAGTCAGCGAGATGGTGAAGGTTCTTCCCAAGTAGGTACAGTGACTGGGTTGCCCTCCATCTCAGCAAATCAAGGTTGTCCTATGGCTTCTGTATTATTCCATCTCCACAGGTAGGGTGCAGTGAAATACAGAGTTATATACTATATGTTGTTGCCCTTTCACAAGCCCTGGCATCTTGCCTGGATGCCTTGAAGAGGGGATTGGACAAATTTTTGGAGGAAAAGTTCATTACGGGTTACAAGTCATAGTAGGTATGTGCAAGCTCTTGGTTTTAGAGGCAGGCTGCC
Organism: Tiliqua scincoides; assembly: GCF_035046505.1. Classification (NCBI taxonomy): domain Eukaryota; kingdom Metazoa; phylum Chordata; class Lepidosauria; order Squamata; family Scincidae; genus Tiliqua; species Tiliqua scincoides. The sequence continues at coordinate 220,663,016 of NC_089822.1, forward strand.
TCTGATTGCCAGGTGCAGGGGAGGGCACTGGGTCATAGGTTGTGTCTGTTGTCTTGTATGCTCCCTTGGGTATTTGGTGGGCCACTGTGAGACACAGGAAGCTGGACTAGATGGGTCTTTGGCCTGATCCAGCGGGGCTCTTCTTATGTTCTTATGTCCTGGCATGTAACAACATCCAACTTGCCAGTCCTATGTGTAATGTGTCCATGTTACATATGTTAATCATCCTGGCCCTTGCTTTGGTTTCTAACCAGTGAAAATGCAACTTTTTTTTTTTTATTCAAATGGCAACTTTCTGATTGGCTAAGCAGATTTATACAGGCAAAGCACTGGATGGTGTTGGATAGCACAGAACTGCTGCACAGTACTTACAGATAAATGGCAGGCTATATCAGTTCCTCAGAAAGCAGTTCTTCAGTTGCTTCCGTACTTGGCTTGCTCTCAGCCTGAGCTTCCGTTCCACACTGTTTGCCCTTTGCTCAGATAATATTTGCCTCTCTGTTCTTACCCAGCAGCTAACTGGGTATATCATTGCACAGTGGGTGAGGAAATCTTACACCCCTCCTGTCAGGCAAATGTACCTGAGGGTACCAATGGAAACTCCTACTTAAGGAGCTTCTTGGGTCATTAAGGATCATTTGGGTTTCTCATTCAAACCCATTCTTGGGTCATCAGCACTAATCAGCTTGGCAAAAGCCTTGCCCACTGGCAGCCAGTATTCTGCAAGTAAGAAACCAGTTGATCACTGATAACACAGGCCAACACACATTTTGCTTCCTTAAACATTACACCAATTCCTGGGTATATTTGGGGTGTTGATTCTAAAAATTGCATCCATTTTGTGCTATCATGTCTAGTTTAGGAGATATAGTATAGCCTCATTAGTGAATGGTTCAAGCAGCTTCCTTATGAGGAAGCTGCTTGAACCATTCACTAATGAGACTATACTATATCCCCAAAACTAGACGTGATAGGGCAAAACAGATGCCATTTTTGGAATTGGCACCCCAAATTCATATCAAACCACCATCAAGTTTGGGAAAAACTTTTCTGACCCTCAGTTTTGTAGGCCTGTGTAATCACAACCTCAAGCCTATTACCAAATTTCATAACAATATGAATGTACTTCCAAATATGTTGATCATATTAAAAATTTGCATCCAAAAAGCATGTGAATAAACTTGAACACAATCTGTATGGTTTCTACTCTGTCAGGAATTCAGGGATGAACTACCTAAGAACAGCAAGTCTATGATCCATGAATCAGCTGAGGCACTTGGGTTTTATTGCAGTTAGGAGAAATGGTTGCTTCATTTTCAGGCCAAGACTGGCTGATCCACTTCTTGGCTTGTTTCTCCTTCCTGGCTCAGTGCTTCGGGACCACTTCACACACAATAAAGTTCCTTCATGGAGGCCATTTCGAATAGCAATTTATTTAAATCCCACATGTCAGTTATTGGGTATGATGACTCTCTCTGTGTATGTGTGCGTGTGTGACTTTCTGAATGTACACACTGTACATTCATGCTGGAAAGCTGTGGATTGCCCATATGGGGTTGTCAAAAGTAACAACAAAATGAAAGATTCATGAAAAAATCCTGTGCAGCGATGACTTCCACATAGAAGTTTATCTGTCATGATCCTGTTTATGTAACCTGTTCCTAGCAAGGACACATTCTATCCGATCTACAGGATAAGGTGAAGCAGGCTACTGTCCTTGAATTGAAAGCAGTCGATATCCCCATAACCTGATCAACAATCCTTCCAGGTACGCCAGATTGCACTACAAACACACCAGAGTAGTTTGTTCCACTTCTGATGGTGATACCACTGAAGGTTGCTTTTCTTCTTCTTCATATGCTGCATTCTGTACTAATCCTGAACCAATGTCCTCATCTGCTCTCAGGACTGGCTCTGATATGGTGCAGTCTAAAGGTCTTGCACTCTGAGGGCCTGTGTTGATCCTACATAAACTTGTTGTTTGTTCTCTGAATTCTGAGCCAGCAAGCTAGAGGAGTGTCTGCTTTCCATTCAACCCAGCTGCTCTAAAGGTTTGGAGCCCGTGTTGCAGACTAGTCATCTTTACACTTGTACAGTGGTTCTCGAACTTTTCCGGCCTGCGGCTCCCCTGATCCTTATGGCCATTGGCCACGGCTCACCATTACATCACCTCACCTCCCCCCAAAATGGTGATGAAGGTGTTATAATTATACACTAGAAACAAAAAAACAGCTGCCAGCACTCTGAGGCTGCAATCCTAACCACACTTACCTGAGAGTAAACCCCATTGAACAAAATAGAACTTACTTCTGAGTAGAGCTGGTTAGGATTGTGCCCTGAGTTTGTTAGGAGCACACCTGGAGGGTTTTGGAAACTGAGGGCAGGAGAAGTGATGAATTTGCTGGGGGAGGGGAAAACTGTTTTGTGTGTATCTACTAATTGCAAACTGATGTGGACTGATTGCTAATTGCAAACTGAGTCCAGATGGACTCAGACCTGGAAGATCCAGGTTCAAATCCCCCCTCATCCATGAAGCTTCCTGAGTGACCTTGGGCCAGTCACTTTCTCTCAGCCTCACCTACCTCACAGGGTTGTTGTGAGAAAAAAAGGAGGGAAGCAGCTGTGTACACTGCCCTGAGCTCTTTGGAGGAAGGGCAGTATAAAAATGTAATAAATAAATTACATTTATCTAGCTTGCTGGGCAGCAGGTCTGGTCTAGAGGGTAGAGCCTCCGTCTGCCTGAAGATAACATCCACAAGGTCGCCAGTTCGAGGCCACTGGCACCGTGCGACCTTGGAGCAGCTGACAAGCTGAAGCCAAGCAATTCCATCTGCTCTGAGCGTGGGAGGATGGAGGCCAGAATGTGAAGCCAGATCGGAATGAAACACCTGAATGTAGTGGTTCTTGAAAGAAAGAACCTTCTTTCAATTGTAAAAATCCCTATTTAATAAGGGATTTAAGATAAGCCTGCCTATGTAAACCGCCTTGAATAAAGTCTTGAATAAAGACCAAGAAAGGCGGTATATAAATACTTGTTGTTGTTGTTGTTGTTGTTGTTGTTATAAATAAATGTGACACTGAGATCCAGAGACTGTTTGGCTGAAATCCTAACCTCAATTTCCTGGGAGTAAGTCCTATTGAACACAATAGGACTTACTTCTGAGTAGACCTAGCTAGGATTGCGCCTTCTGTCTTATAATAGCAACCAACATCGGCAGTATCCTCCCCAAAGGAGGCAGGAGGGAAAAGGGGGATGGCTGAAAAGGAATGGGTATTTTTATTTTTTAATCAATTTTTGGAGACAAAGCCATCAAGAGTGGCCAGCAGCATAGCGAATGATTGTATAGCCTGGTGTCAAGCTCAAAGTGTTGCCCCAGAAGTGATGTCACAACTGAAAGTGATGTCACCTTGGAGTTTTTTTAAAAGGAGAAAATTGGGAGGAACCCACCTCCTCCCCCCCAGCAGCTCACCACCCACTTGCTCTGCTGCCTCCCCCAGTCAGTGGCATAGCTAAGGCAGCTATCTGCTACCTGGGGTCAAAGAAGATTTTGTAGCTCGCCCTCCATGACAAAATCCGATATAATTAAGTATATAAATAAAAAGTTATTGGTTCCATGCTGTATCATCATAACATTTCATTGGCACTCAGAACAATCAGTCTCATAGGTCAGTTTTGAGTTAAGCAAATCCATAAGAACAGCTCCACTGGATCAGGCCATAGGCCCATCTAGTCCAGCTTCCTGTATCTCACAGCGGCCCACCAAATGCCCCAGGGAGCACACCAGATAACGAGACCTCATCCTGGTGCCCTCCCTTGCATCTGGCATTCTGACATAGCCCATTTCTAAAATCAGGAGGTTGCGCATACACATCATGGCTTGTACCCCATAATGATGCAGTGGGGCTGTTCTTATGTTCTTAAGATCCAGGTGAATGCTAGGAACAAGTAAGCTTAAGAGCTTAGTTTTATTGTTTTAGCATTGTGTAGGTATTTATGTGCATACACATCATGGCTTGTATCCCGTAATGGATTTTTCCTCCACTTTTTGTTCCATAACAGCAGTTGTGTTTTCATTTTCTGGTTAATTGGCCATAACTTTTGATAGAATACAGATATTCCAATGCTCTTTGTTTCATTGTATTCTGCATTAAATTACCTTTCCAGTGATATATAACATGATGGTATTATTCATACATACTAAGATTTTCACAATTTTGGTCACCAGTGTCAAGCTCGGCTTGTTGCCCCCCTACAGCTTGATGCCTGGTGCAACTGCTATCCCCTGCACCCCCTTAGCTATGCCACTGAGAGTGGCTTTTTTTCTTTTTTAAAGGGGGAGGAAAAAAAGAAAGTTGAAGATCCTTAAGCTGACACAGACCCCAAGCCTATGTAGGTCTACTCAGAAGCAAGTCCCATTTGAGTCAATGGGGCTTACTCCCAGGAAGGTGCAACTAAAATTGCAGCCACACAGAGCAAGATTACAACTCACCCCCAAAGTAGATGGAGGATGCTCACACACATACATTCCAACATGCAGATGCCACCCCTGTTCCCCCCAGGCAAGACGGAGGAATGCAGGCTGGGACATTTGGACACCCTCCCACACTAGGAGCAGGCTGGGCTCCCTCCTTCCCAAGCGGAGGAAAGCGCTGCGCTGCCTGTACTTACTGGTGGAGCTCTCTCTAGGTCAGGCTTGTCTCCCAGTTTGAAGCCTGCCAGGAGCCTTGTGCCCTGTGCTGATGAGATGCAGCACCTCCTGCTGCCCAGCCAGCCTTCTCTCCTACCTCCCCCCACCATGTTTCACATGCCCTCCCCACCTCACACTGCCCCACCCACCTGGTTCACAGCCCCAGAAAAGCAGCAAGTAGGGAGGCTCCATGTGCAGCTGAGCTGAGCAGCTACAGCCACCTCTCTCCTCCAGATGCCCAAGATGCCCCTTGGAGGTTAGCCATGCCTCACTAGGGAGGCCCAGTGCACAGACTGAATATCTCAGCACTTGTAGTAATGCTAAATATTGCTTGGAGCACTGCATTATTTGGAGGTTGATCCAAATAATGTTCAGGTGTTCAGGTGCAGTAGCAACCATCTCACACTTCAGCTGTAGCAAGAGATTCTATCAGACCAACTTTTGGAGTCAAGCCACTGTGCAATTTAACAAATTTGATGATTTAATATTGCCTTGAGTGTGGGTGTATTCCAGGAACTGCTACTGGGATATGGAACCCAAACATGATGAACTACTGTATAAGAGAACAGCCTTGGCTCACTAGGAGATCACATACTTTGCATGCAGAAGGTCTTAGGTTCAATCCTTGACATCTCCAAGTATGACCAATGAAAAAATGTTTGAAGAGCTGCTACCAATCAGTGTAGGCAATGCTAACTTAGATGGACCAGTGGTCTGAATCCATAGAAGGCAGCTTTGTGAGTTCCTAAATATGAAAACCTGTTCACAGATTTAGTGGATGTTTAGCGGATGTCAGCCCCAAGGTGCCTGCCCACCATTTATGTGGAAGCCAAAAAAACACATTACGGAGAAGTGCATGGATGCTGTTTCTTCCAACTTCTCCCTGGCAAGATTCAACTGAAAAAACCACATGATGTGACATCAACATATTAGCATTCCCCATCTTTTGAATGTGACAACAAATTAATCACAGTGGGAGTAGGGTGGGAAGATGCAAATTATTGTTGTTGTTGTTAAGAATACTTCACATGATTTAACACTGTGCCATTATTACAGATTAACAGGGAGAGGCGAGGAGAAATGCAGGTCACCGGAAATGCCCATTTATCTCCCAATGATCATGTTCTGTATAAGCTTGTATCATTTTGCAATCACAGTAACAAATGGACAGACTATTTATGTATCCACTTAAAATATATCTATGAAGCAAGACTGAATGGATGAAGTCAGCAAAGCATGCCTCAAACAGATGCAATTTGCATATATTTTGCATCTGCCAATTGTACAGGTCACAGGAACCATATCCCTTAAAATGTTTGAGGTTAAGGAAACTGTATTAAGTTGTGAGGAATAGCTGGTGAGAGAGCCTGAATCCAGAAAAATTGGATAAATTGGTTTTATGCGCCTAGGAATACCTCTGCAAGGTGAAAAATGCCCTACTTCAGAAGAAAAGCCATTAATCTGTTTCTCCTGTGGCCTATGCATCTCTCCTGTAAGCTAACTTGGAGTCTCCAGGTTAACTTGCAGCAGAAAGCTTTCCCTGTAAGCTCTGCGAAAGCTTCATTGTTAATACTTATTAGCCTATGTTAACATAAGAACATAGAAGACCCTGGTCAGATCAGGCCAAAGGCCCATCTAGTCAAGCATCCTATTTCCCACTGTAACCCACCAGTTGCCACTAGGAAGTCCATAAGGAATATGCAGACTTCTCTCTCACCATTGCTCCCCTGCAATGTATTCAGAGGCATACTGCCACTAAACCTGGAGGTAGCATTTAGTCATCCTAACTAATAGGCATTGATAGACCAATGACCACCTTCTGCACATTTTCTACTTCTGCAATATTCTTTTTTTGAGATGTGCTGACCAAAATCACATTAAAATCACCTTAGCAACGATCCTATACAGAATGGAGCTTAAACCCATTCATTCAGTGGTCTTAAGGATTCTGAAGTCTGTGTTGGAGTCTGATCTTTGTGATATTTATCACATACTGTAATAGTTCCTATAATACTGCTTCCTTTAGTGCTGATTCGTTCCAGCATTCTTTGTCCCAGCGTGATAGACGGCTATTCTAGCCAGTGAGAGCAGAGCATTCTGGGCCAATCAATTCCCATTTCCTGCCTATTAAGCTGAACAATGTGCAGGCATGTGTCACTTAACAATGGAGATATGTACTGCAAAACCTGTTATTAGGTGCATTTGTCATTGTCCAAACAATGTAGAGTGGTAGCTGGATAATGCCCCAGAATACCTTGGCATTCTGAATACCCCAGGGTGGCCACCATTGTATATGCAGTCCCTTGTTGACCAAAAGGTTGTTTTGTGGCACATACCTGTATTCTGTTTCACACAGTGTCTGACTTTTGGTAATGGTTCCTCTGTGTCATGAGCGATGTAACTATATGGTGGATGAGCAAAATATTGTTACCAGCCAGTAAGAATAAGCTCCATGCCTCCTGTACCACTGCCATCTCAGTTTCCTAGAATGGACAATACCTGTTGCACCTATCTGAAGATGAGTTAATGTCTTGGATACAGATCCATGTCTCTTTTTGCATTTTCTACTCTAAGGCTATACACCTATACACCTGCAATTTTCAAACTCTCAGGGAGTTTGAAACCCACAGTAAGTCTTTGTGGGAGTGGGGGGGGGGAGGCAGCAGGGGCAGGGGGAAGGCAGCGACGCGATCGCTCAGGGGGCTTCAGGGACTGGGGTGCACCCTCCAGTCCCTGCAGCAGCCGTCCCTGGGTGTGAGGAGCCGTGCACGAGCACCTGCAGGGCTCCCCAGGTCAGGGAAAGTGAGAGTGGAGAGATCGCGCTCTGCCTCCACAAAACCGGAGACTGCGCTGCTGCCTCCTCCCTGCTTCCTGGCTGCCCCCGCCCCTTAAGGGGAAAGGGACCAGGACCCTCAGGCTGGGGCGTTGTGACACCCCAGTTTCAAACTGCTATAGCACTGCTTTCTTCTGATTAGACATGCCTAGGATTGCTTTGTACATGTCACAGAAATTGAACTGACTGATTTTCTGCAGTTTGACTCAGGGAACTTAGACTTTGATTTTCTGCATTACATTGTAAGGACAACAATGACTAGCATTCTGTTTCCATGAAATAGTTGCTTTACCAGAACAGCAGGCAAATTACCAAGTTCTTTGTTTTTTGTACTCTGCCTTTTGCCTGTGTTGTTAGCTGTAAGTTCCTCAAGGAAGGACATCCGGTTGACCATTCTCAGGGTCACCTGAGACCACTAGCCATGTTTGTGCTGTACTTGGCACATGGATATGATGACACAGCACCGGACTGACAACAGTTGTGTGTTCTGTTCCATCTATTTACTTGTGGATTCATCTCCAAGTATTGATATTTGATCAAGGGCCAGATGTCCTTGAATACAATGCCTCTGAGATGGTTCTTTTATCTCATGTCTTCTTCATGTCTTAACCAAAGCAGGAAGGATTGCTGAACAGTGTGTTAACTGTAAGTTCTTGCCTGAATCCATATTTAGCCATCTCAAGGATTAAATATCATGCACTCCTGCGCAAAACAGGCACAGAGTCTGAAGCTCTTGACCTAGTTGATTCTGTCAAATGCTAAATCCAGAGATATGGGCTCATCAAACCAATCTGTCCAAATGGAAAAACAAATAAGTCACACAAGTCCTATGATTGGATTGCTTAAACTCTTTGGGGCAAAGAGCATCTGAACACAAGAAGATCACCATCAGTGAATATTTGTAAATAGTACCTGAACTTTACTAGAACAAATTGTTTTACAAATGGTCAACCGGATGTCTCTGAGAAACTTGCAAGCACAACATGATGGCTATAGCTGTTAGAGGTATACTGAATAAGATTCCACTTTCATTTCATTTAATTGATAGACTTCTTGTCTATTTAAAGCCATTTCTGCCCAATGTTGCATATATGCAACAGGGACAAAGTGTGTACACATTTATATTGTATGTGTATTGAGAATAAAATGGCTAAATTATAATGCCATTGTACAAATCGATGGTAAGGCTACACCTGAAGTATTGCGTCAAGTTCTGGTTGCAACATCTCAAAAATGATATCGTGGAAATGGAAAAGGTGCCTTAAAAAGAGTGATAAAAATGATTACTGTGTTGGGGCACCTCCCTTATGAGGGAATGCTACAGCATTTGAGGCTCTTCAGTCTAAAAAAAAGATGCCTGAGGGGGACATGATTGAGACACAAAATTATGCGGGGGATGGATAGAGTAGATAGAGAGATGCTCTTTTCTCTCTCACATAACTCCAGAATGGGGGGAAATCTGCTAAAACTGAGTGTTGGGAGAGTTACGACAGACGAAAGAAAATATTTCTTTACTCAGCATGTGGTTTGTGGAACTCCTTGCCACAGGAAGTGGTGATGGCATCTAGCCTAGATGCCTTTAAAAAGGAATTGGACAGATTTCTGGAGGAAAAGTCTATCACAGGTTACAAGCCATGATGTTTATGTGCAACCTCCTGATTTTAGAAATGGGTTACCTCAGAATGCCAGATGCAAGGAATGGCACCAGGACGCAGGTCTGTTTTGTGTGCTCCTTGAGGCATTTGGTGAGCCACTGCGAGAAACAGGAAGCTGGACTAGATCGGTCTATGGCCTGATCCAGCCGGGCGGTTCTTATATTCGTATGTACACCAGTGGGCTGGACAAAAATGGGTTAATCCAATCTTTTAAAAAACCTGTATCATCTTGCAGCCATTATACCTTGTGACAATGACAGTGACAAGGTGACAATGACTTCCATACACTGATTACGCACTGTATGGAATTCTTATTTCTGATTGTTTCGTACATGATGTTTGTCAACTTGACTGGATGATCCTGTTGGTTTGGGGGAGAGAGCTGTCACAGTGGCATCACTAGGGTTTGCGTCTCCCATCACCCCCCATGCAGTGGGCGGGGCAACACCCCAGGTGGTGGGCATGGTGATGTACCATCACTCCGCCCCCACTGGTTTTTTGGCTGTACCTTTTGATAGAACAAAGATAGAACACATTCTGCATGAAATTACGCATTGATTGATATATAACATGATGTATTATTCATCCAAACTGTGATTTTAGTGATTTTGGTCACTAGTGGTGTCACACCCCCCCCCCAGGTGTCAACTTACTAACACCTTATTGCAGCAGTTCTCAAACATTTAGTACTGGGACCCACTTTTTAGAATGACAATCTGTCCAAGACTCACCAGAAGTGATGTCATGGTGGAGCAAATTAAAATAAGTATAAATAATTAAAGTAAAACAAATAATTAAATAAGCAGAAGTCAGCCCTGTTCCACCAAGTAAATTTCCTCTGTAGCCTGCCTGCAATAAAATCCCCCTCCAAAACTGTTACTGATTCATTGTACCTACACAGAAGCTCATGGTTACACAACCCCTGTATGCAAACTTGAACTGCCTTCCGTGATTTTGGTGTTGAAATTCTGTTTCTGATTCATTGTATTGTTTCCACTCAGTCTTTGTCTAGGAAGCCAGTCATAGACCCCATTGAATTTTGCTGATAAGTGACATCCTGATCCTCATTCAAATGTTTACATATTCCAAGCACCCAGTTTTGTGTTAGCAATCAAGCTACCATCCAGCTCAGCACTGTCTCCCAACCCCTTTTAAGTGAGGGCTTCCTCTTACATGCTCTCTCTCTCTCTCTCTCTACCCTCAAGACCCAACAAATCTGTGTTGTGTCAGAGAGTCCTCTCCACGGGACTCCCCCCCCTCCAACTGCTCTACAGGACAGGTAACTATCTTGTGCCTGGAACTCTTTCCCTTCTCCCCCCCCCTTTTTCTCCCCTTCTCTCCCCATCTTTAGTTAGCAGCTGGGGTTGGCAGAGCAGGGACCCCTAAAATCCTTCTCTACAACCCCCCTTCCTTATCTGTTTTCCTTGGATGCACCAAATACTCTTCACACGCAACCACCACGAAAGCTAGGTACATTGAATTCAAGTATTAGGACCAAGAAACAAACACTTATCATTTCTCCATGTGCAGTATGTTTACCTTTGTGCTTTTGTAATAAAACTATATGAAAGTTATCTTTCTGTCAGTCTCCTCTTTAAGCAAAAGGGAATTTCTCTGCATTATGCCATCTTGTTATCCAGCCTACGATCCTAATGTTCCAATAAGGGCAGTGTAATAATTTCCCTAAACAAAACAGCCCTTTTGGTAACATTCCCTCCTTGTGTTAATCCCAGCTTTACTGTTCATCTTTGTCATGGTGCAGCAGGAAAGTGTTAAATTCCCTTTCTCTGTGCTCCCTGGCCTGATGCTGTTCACATACACATATACTCATGGCTGCTGTTTAGTTTAAACCACCCCCCTTGCCAAAAAAAGCAGGACCAAACTATACATTTATTATAGCTTTTCATTTGAGCTTTTGGACAAATAGATCCCATGATTCATTTCAGCGCCCTCCCAATTGCTATGTGTGTCTAAGTGCAATGTTCAACACTTACCTAGGTTCCCAGTACCATGTCCAAGTCAAATAGCCAGTAAAGTTCAGATGTAACTAACTCCTGGCTACTGAGGGTCATAATGACTGCCTGCCAAAGTTCAAGTATTAATGAAGCCAGCAGAGCAAAAGCCAGGTTCCCTGCGTCAAACTGTGGAAAATCAGCCAGTTCAATTTCTGTGACATGTACAAAGCAACCCTAGGCATGAGTATTCAGAAACCCCACTGTGTTACTCCCAAGAAAGTGTGTACAGCAGCAATTTTCAACCAGTGTGCCATGGCACATTGGTGTGCCATAGAAGTTTGCGGGAGGGTCATTTATTAATTGGGCCATTGGGAGATGTGAGCCCCCTGCTAGCAGCATGGTGTGGCTAGCCAATTTTTAAAAAACTGAGGGTGTGCTTTGACAACTTTAGCACCTTATCAGTGTGTCAAAGGTTGAAAATCACTGATGTATAGAGTTGCAGCCTTATAGTGGAAAATGTGTGTGTGAGAGAGAGAGAGAGAGAGAGAGAGAGCATAAGAACATAAGAACAGCCCCGCTGGATCAGGCCAGAGGCTCATCTAGTCCAGCCTCCTGTATCTCACAGCAGCCCACCAAATGCCCCAGGGAGCACACCAGACAACAAGAGACCTGCATCCTGGTGCCCTCCCTTGCATCTTGCATTCTTTCATAGCCCATTTCTAAAATCAGGAGGTTGCACATAAACATCATGGCTTGTAACCCATCATGGATTTTTCCTCCAGAAACTTGTCCAATCCCCTTTTAAAGGCATCCAGGCCAGATGCTGTCACCACATCCTGCGGCAAGGAGTTCCACAGACCGACCACACACTGAGTAAATAAATATTTTCTTTTGTCTGTCCTAACCCTCCCAACACTCAATTTTAGTGGATGTCCCCTGGTTCTGGTGAGAGTGTAAAGAGCACCTCTCTATCCACTTTATCCTTCCCATGCATAATTTTGTATGTCTCAATCATGTCCTCCCTCAGGCATCTCTTTTCTAGGCTGAAGAGGCCTAAACGCCATAGCCTTTCCTCATAAGGAAGGTGCCCCAGCCCAGCAATCGTCCTAGTTGCTCTCTTTTGCAACTTTTCCATTTCCACTATGTCCTTTTTGAGATGTGGCGACCAGAACTGGACACAATACTCCAGGTGTGGCCTTACCATCGATTTGTACAACAGCATTATAATATTAGGTGTTTTGTTCTCAATACCTTTTCTAATGATCCCAAGCATAGAATTGGCCTTCTTTACTGCCGCTGCACATTGGGTTGACACTTTCATCGACCTGTCCACCACCATCCCAAGATCTCTCTCCTGATCTGTCACAGACAGCCCAGAACTCATTAGCCTATATGTGAAGTTAGAGAGAGAGACGTGAACAATAAAGACCTTCCAGTCTCTGACACAGAGGCTGATTTAAAGGACTCGTATTTTTGTTAGAAGACCAGTGATTTTTAATTTTCAACATGCTCTAAAACAGGGGTCAGCAACTGGTTGATTGCGATCAACCAGTCAATGGGGGGTCCATTTCTGGTCACTCGCTATCACCCTGGCACGGGGTCCCTACTGGCAGAGAGGTGGAGCATCTGCTAACACTAGGGAAGGGAAGCTGTGGCTGCCAGTCAGCTGGGGAACAGGCAAGATAAAGGACTGTGGCGCCGCTGCTGATCTGCTGGGAGGTGGGCAGGGTGGTGAGTGGGAGGCAGACAGTTGCAAGGAGCAGCTCTCTTGACTCCCGTGAGAGGCTTGGAGCAGGCTGTAGCTAAAAGGGGGGTCAGCAGCCTCAAAATAGGCCTGGCTGCTGAGGGGAGAGGATGGGCTTCTGCTGGATGAAGGAATGGGGAAGGACGAACCCATCAGGTGGGGGTGGGGAAGAGGGAAGGAGCTGTGGGCCAAGCAGGTCTAGGGTGGGAGCCGCTGCTGGGGTTCATATACATCACAGTAGATCTTTGGTAGTTAGTCATTTTGTTAAGTAGCTCATGTATATCCATTGGTTGCCAACCTCTGTTCTAAAACATTCTCCTTTTTCACTTTTATTTGACTTATTTCTTCCATACTCTTCTCTGGGGTCAGTTTGGACACAGATATCGGCCCTATGTCTTTTGTAGTGAAGACGGGTGCAAAGGATTCATTCTGCTTCTCTGCTTCTTCTCTTTAACCTTCCCTTGCATTCCTTCATTATCCAACCACCTCTCTGATAGGTTCTCTGCTTTTGATGTGCTTAAGTACATTGTTATTGTTTGCTTTGCTGTTTTTAGCCATGTGCTCCTCATGACCTTTTTTTTCATAGGCCTTATTAGAATACATTTCCTTTTTGTTTTCATTTGGGCAAGACTTCCATTTTCCAAAGGAAGCCTTCTTGCCTTTTATAGCTGCCTTGACACTGCTCGTGAGTCATTTAGCCCCTTACTGGTGTTCTGTTTAGAAAAAATAAACAAAAAAAGCAAAAGGCCATGTTTCCTATGACATGTGGTTTTGCCCAAAACCTGGGAAATAAAGAGATCATCTGTGCTTTCTTCTTTACTTAGAGAATTATTACATAGTTCTGGTGTAGATTTGCAACATCTGTTTGGCCCAGTTCTTTGAATCTCCTTTAGTTTGATTCTGGTTTCCTTCTGGACAATACCAGTTATTTATGGTGTAAATCAGTGGTTCTCACACATTTAGCACCGGGACCCACTTTTTTAGAATGTGAACCTATCTGAAAATGATGTCATGACCAGAAGTGACATCATCAAGAAGGAAAATTTTTAACAATCCTAGGGTGCAATCTTACCCACATTTACCCAGGAGTAAGTCCCATTGACTAACACTGTTAAAAGAATATACATAGTAGCTTGTTAAAAGTACAGGTCTGTAAAATTTCCCCAAATGCAATCACATACCATGGGAGCATCAAGTCTAATATATTAAAAATAAAATCTTGAAATGAATGGGAACCACCTGAAATTGGCTTGCGACCCACCTAGTGGGTCCCAACCCACAGTTGAGAACACTGGCATAAATGATGGGGGATCATCTATCCCCAAGTTTTCTGTGCCTTACAAAACCAGCTCTAAGTGAGCTTTTTTTCCTTGAATGTAGACATTATGTCCACATGTTTTCTCACAGACATGTCCTGCGTCCATTTCTACAGAAGCTTAGAGCTACCAGGTCTACTCAAGGGATTTCCCCTTCTTACAATACAAGATAAAAGCTGTAAGGCACTTTGCACCCTGATTGGTACTCTAAAACAATTAGTACTGCTAATAATGTGATTGATTCACATGACTGCTACTAAGGAAGTAGCCAAAGTAGAGAGTGGGGGTGGAGATATAGCTCAGTGACAGAGCATATCACTTAAATGCAGAAGGTCCCAGATTTAATTCTTGACATCTCTGGGAAGGGCTGCAAAGGACTCCTGTGTGGAACCCTAGATTGCTGATGCCATGGAGACAACACCAAGCTACAGGAATCAACAACTGAGACAGTAGAAGGCTCCTCAGTTTTGCATTTGAGTCCTGCAGATGGATATCAGCTGACTATCCAAAATGGTTGCGGTGAAGTTACTGCCTTGACATTTATTGTCATTCTCTATTGGTGATCTAGCCATGCTACCATTTTGAATGACAGATTAGCACCACCCTGTTCTGGCTTGGAAACTTTTGTCATGGTGTGCAGACCATGTGTGATTGTGTTTCGAAGTTGTATTTTGCATTGCTGCATGGAATCCTTTGCCTGTGAAAGCAGTCTGAAAGGCCTGTTTCTAGAGCACAGAATGCAGAAGGCCTTGCTGCATCAGGTACTGTTCATAAGACGGGGGCCTGCTGAATCTCATTAGACAGAGTCATGCCTATGTCCATTTAACAGGATTGCATTAAGAAGGTATTTCCACAATTACAGGCAACCTTGCCAACAAAGAAAAATCTTTACTGGAAGGGACCGTAGAAGAGGGGAGATTCCACTGTCCCACATGAATCAGAGCTGGGTGACGCCAATGATTGGGACACATTTGACCAGGACACAATCATCCAAGACACAAATACCCTAGTACTGCTAATATGCGTTTCTAGCTTCGTTCATACAAAAAGCAGCTGTTGCTTTTTTTTTTTTTAAAAAAGATCACACAGTAATACTTTCCATAATGCTGCTTTCTTTACCAATTCTTGTTACAATGGTTTTTAACTGGCGTGATTGCCAGCTGTTCTAGCCAATGCGAGCAATGCATCCTGGCCAACCAGCTCCTATTTCCTGTTTACTAGATTAACAATGTATTCTACAGCTCTGTTTCATGCAGGGCTTGACTTTCTGGAAAAGATCCCCCACATTATGAAAGGTACACTGAGTCCGTGAGTGACAGAAGGCTGCATAGTGGCTTTTGCACAGATGTGACCTATCAATTGTGGTGCTTTTGTGGCAGCACAAAAGCAGCGCTGGCAAGAGCTGACTGTTTCGACCTATGTATTTTCTGACATTCAGACAAACTTCCAGAAAAGAGCAAGTATAGGCATGCTCCCTTATCCGTGGGGGTTCTGTTCTGGAACCCCCTGCAGATAGCTGAAACAGTGGATACAGGTGAAAACCCTTCCCCACGGAAGGGGCCACACCCCCTCCTGAGACAAGGGGAACTGCAGCTCCTGGAGGGCTTCCCTGGGCCTTCAAATGGCTTATAAGGCATTAAAAACGTGACTTCCTGTTCTTCCATGAAACTGGAAGTCACATGTTTTGAGCTCTAAATCTCAGTCTGAGCCCGCCAGAGGATGGGGACAGGCAACCTCAGCCTCTGCTGAGCTCAGAAGCCCCTCTGGAAGCAAGAGGAGCAGAGCTCCCTCTGCCTCTGGAGGGGGTACATGAGGGGAGGCTGGACCTGATCTGTGGATAGGGGAATCTCTGGATAGGGGATCCATAGATATGGGGTCCCTCTGTACTTGTTAAGGTAGCTAGCCCTCCATTCCAGCACAGAGAGTGGCAGCAGGAGCAATAACTGACTTTAGATTGGAAGTGCAGCTCCAGGATATGGGCGAGAGTGCAGAAGGGAGATTTGGAACTGCAGCTTCAAATCTTTAGCAATAAAACCAGAGTCTAGAAAAAATACTTAAGGGTAGATGTGCATGTTTGCTCAATACACTGACTCTGCTTATTTTTCCCCTGCACACTGCTCAAGTGTGGGTCCTAAATGTGCTAAATGTGTCCATTGCTGTATGTGAAGTTTTGATTTTTTGCCCCAATGTGCATGACTTTACACTTACATTGAAATGCATCTGCCATTTTGCTACTCATTCTGCCAGTTTGGAGAGATCCTTCTGGAGCTCCTCACAATCACTTCTGGTCTTCACCACTCGGAAAAATTTGGTGTTGTCTGCAAACTTTGCCACCTCACTGCTCACCCCTGTCTCTAGGTCATTTATGAAGGGGTTGAAAAGCACGGGTCCCAGGACAGATCCTTGGGGCACACTGCTTTTCACCTCTCTCCATTGTGAAAATTTCCCATTGACACCCAGAACACAAATTGACCTAGTCAATGTGAGGATAATTGAAGTCCCCCATGATTACAACCCTGTCCCTCCTTGTCACCTCCCTGATCTGTTTCCTCATTTCACGGTTCCCTTCCGGTTTCTGGTCTGGAGGACGATAGTACGCCCCCAGTATTACATCACTCCTCAGGCATGGTAATTTAACCTACAGAGATTCTATGGTGGAGAACCCACCTTCATTCTCTACTTTGCTGGATTCTATCCCTTCCTTAAGATAAACGGCCACCCCACCTCCAATGCGCCCCTCCCTGTCTCTCCTGTAGAGTTTATAGCCCAGGATTGCGGTATCCCACTGATTTTCCGCATTCCATCAGGTTTCCGTTATGCCCACTACTGTCAGTACTGTCAGCAAATGAAGTCAGCGAGAACAAGCAGTGCCGTGATGGTTGTGTACGTGAGGTGGGGTGTATGCGTGTAATCGAGAGTTATAGGTGTGTTTCTGACTGAAACTATATGACTGTAACTCTGAATCAGGAGAAATCTCTGAGCACTTCCTGGGTATATGATTTACAATGCAAAGTGGACTTAATGATCACAAAGCTGCATGTTTTGCGTAGGTTTCCAGGCTGAGAAGGATAGGAGGTGGTTCTCTGGAGGTTACAAAACTATCAAGATCATTATCTTCTTCCTGGCATGATGAGAGATCAGTCTCCCACGTGTAAGAGAACACAAAGGGCCTGGCAAGGAAAACAATCTTGTATCAAAAGTACATTTGATTTGAATGGCTCAGCCCAGGGCTAGCCTTAGGAGCTGTGAGGCCCATTTGGAAACATTTTATTGCGGGGCCCCAGGTTCACAGCTAAGGTCTATAGAATCGTAGAGATATAATTAAAATTTATGATATATTTTATATCTACATTGGGCTGGAAAGCAATCAAAATGCACACTTAAAAAGTGCACGTGAGTTAATGGACCAAATGCATTCAGGGTCCATTTTAATATTAAATCGCATGCAGAACTAGAGTAGATTACCCTAGCGCAGTCCCCCCTTATCCATGGGACCCAATTTGGAGCAGTTGGTCCAAATGGCTTAAAGCTGGCTGTGGCTCAGTCTCAGCCTCTCTGCTAGGTCTCTTTTCCTTCATTGCACTAACTGGGGAAAGAATCAGTGACCTCAATTTAGTATAATGAGTCTAAGGATTCTTGGCCCTCTCTGCCAACAAGAGCTGCTAATTGACAAGAGCTGCTAATCCAGTGGTACCCAAATTTTTGACTGGTGTCTCCCTTGACCTACTAGGCCATGGGCTGCAGCTCCCCATTAGGGCTACAATCCTTACATTGTATAGAACAGTGGGTTTTTTGCGAGGATTCTGCAGCTCCTCTGTTTTGTTTCCATGGCTCCTTGGGGAGCCATGCAGTGGCATCACTAGGGGGGTGCGGGGTGTGTGGGCCGCACTGGGTGATGCGCCGGGGGGGTGATGCACCAGGGGGGTGACGCGCCTGGGGGGTGACGTGCTGAAACCACTCCTTTAGGAGATACCCTGTCATGCCATACACCATTGGATGCGGAATATCCAGCGGAATGCAATGCAAAAAGCAGAATTGAAATAGCTCCTTTCCTTCAAACGTTATGGCCAAAAAACCAGAAAGAAAAATGTATGAAGCCCTATGGAAAGTGAAAGTGAGCCGTATTGCGCGTTTACTTGTGAGTATGCGAACTTGCCATAGTCCGTCAGAAAGGGCAGGCTGAGAGGACTCCAAGGATGTCAGAATGGTCCTGATCCAATGAATGCAGTCCCCAGAAACACAAAAGGTAGAAGGAGGTCTCTCCCAGCTACAGTCTATTGAGCCCTATGGAAAGCAAAGAAGCCTCACGGTCGTGTTTACTTGCGAGTAGGCAGATGTGCCTTGGCTTGTGATCAGGTCAGGCAAAGGGGAATGTGAGGACACCAGATTGGTCCCAATCTGATGGAGCTGGAGCGCTACAAATGCTCCAGAAGGCAGCTCCCCCCCCCCGAAAAGGACAAAAAAGAGGCTTGAACTGGTAAGGGGAATGTTTTCTATTTTGCACTTGCAAAACGAGGTGGGTCTTTGTATTGATATGCCTTAAATAGAAGAACTTTAAACTGGGCACTGGGGAGGGCTGGAAATCTCACTGATTCTTTTTGGGGGGTTGTTATTGCAGGTAGATTACAGAGTAAGCTCCATTGACCACCGTGGGACTTACTTCTGAGTAGACATGCATAGGCTTGAGCTCACAGGCTGCAATTCTACCCACACTTTCCTGAGAGTAAGCCCCATTGACCACAATAGGACTTCCTTCAGAGTAGATTCACTTGGTGGAACAGGACTGGCTCCCCCTTATTTAATTATTTATTTTATTTTAATTTAATTATTTATAATTATTTATTTTAATTTGCTTGATGATGTCACTTCTGGCCATGACATCACTTCCAATGGGTCCTGGACAGATTGTCATTCTAAAAAGTGGGTCCCAGTGCTAAAAGTTTGAGAACTGCTGCAATAAGTTGTTAGTAAGTTGACACGGGGTGTGTGTGCGTGCGTGACTCTAAAAGTTTTCAAAATCACTAAAATCAGAATTTGGAGGAATAATACCATCATGTTATATATCAATCAATGCTTAATTTCATGCAGAATGCAATGAAACAAACCACATTGAAATATCTGTGTTCTAACTAAAGGAACAGCCAAAAAACCAGTGGGGGCGGGGCAATGGTACATCACCAGGTCCACCACCTCGTGTGTTGCCCCGCCTACTGCATGGGGTGACGCGCAGGCCTCCCACACCAGGTGACGCAAATCCTAGTGATGCCACTGGAGCCATGGCACACAGTTTGGGAACTACTGTGCTAATCAAAAGAACATAAAGCACTGATATCATGTAAGCACGCCACCCAGAACAAGGGATGTGATCTGGGTGACAGAGGGGTGAGCCAGGGCAGGGGGAGGGAGTGGGGCAGGAGGAGGTGGGACCAGTGGAGCTCTGCTCCGTCTGATCCAGAACCCCACTTTGGGCCTCCCGGCCTGACACAGGGCCTCTCAGCTGTGCACTGGTAAAGTAGCTGGTGCAGACTTGAGTAGCCCCATTGCCGGGCTTGGGTCTTTCCCCATGGAGCCACCAGTGGCTGCCTGGCATGTATAGGATGCACCACTGCTCCTCTGGGCTCCGGCAGCTCAGGATTGAGCTGTGGCTTGTCTGTAACTCAGCTGCCCACTTGGGTAGATCATGTTTGGAGGTTGACTGGAAGTGGCCATCCTGTAAGTTTTCTCTGGGAATAGTCCTCATTGAATATAGTGAGACATGCATAGGATTGCACGGTGAATTTCCCACTTTCAAAGGATGTTGGAGACATTGATGGTGACAAGAGTGCATCAGCAAGCCCTGATTGCCACACCAGCATGCTTCATGGCATGAGTGCCTGGCACTCTCCTTGGGGCGAGCATTTATCAGAGGCAGTGCTGTGCTTGCAGAGGGAATATCCACACAATTCAGAATGCAGGAATGAAGCTTCCCTGGTCCCCCCCCCCCCATTTACTTCTCTTTCCATTTGATGCCCAGGTTTCTGGAGTCAACACTTCTGAAAGGCTTCCCTATATTTTCTTGCATAAACTGTCTCAAGCTGTTTGGAAACAAACACGGAAGCTTCCCTTTCCATCCACCCATGTTGCCAGGGACTCAGAGTGTAATTGAAAAATAAACAATTTTATCCCTGTCGCCTCCGTGAAGTTGTCCGGGCCTCCCTGGAGCATTTTCCTTATCCTCTTAGCCCAAGTTTTTCCCTATTTGCACTTTCCCTCAGTTGTGTTTAAAATTAGATCTTCTCTGGAGAGCTCCTTTCCCCCATTCTCTCCCTTCCTGCCTTTGACCTTTCAGGCCTCCTGATATTGTTAACACAGCCCAAGAGATCTGAGCGGCTGCTGCTGTGTCATGCTCCAGCAGAGCCCTGACGCCTCTTCCCTGGTCCCTTTGTTTATAAACTCAGACTCCCAGTCCCATCAACATACTCTTTTTAGCCACTGCACAAAACGTCTTCCTCCTCTGACCCAACATTGCATCAAGCCTTCTTCTTGTCCTCCCACCCCCCACCTCCAATGGCATGGCAGCTTGTCTGGAGTGCTTATATTGTTAAGGCCAATAGTCTCATTTTCAAGACTCTAGAACAGCCATTTTCAACCTTTGTCAGCTCGTGGCACACGGACAAGGCACTAAAATTGTCAAGGCACACTCCCAGTTTTTTTACTTACATTAAATTATGTATTATTTCCCCAGGAAATATTCCTGGGGAAGGGGGTGGGGTGGGGGAGAAGAGGAGAGAGAAGTGCCAATCGCCTGCTTGTGTATTTGAGAAAAAAGAGTGCAATCAAAAGCCCAATCCTATGCATGCCTGCTCAGAAGTAAGCCCCATTATAGTCAATGGGGCTTACTCCCAGGAAAGTGTGGATGGGATACTACCCCCAGAGCCCAATCCTATGCATGCCTGCTCAGAAGAAAGCCCCATTATAGTCAATTACTCCCAGGAAAGTGTAGATAGGATTGTGGCCCAGCACCCTTCCTCTAAAAGCCCCAAAGTGCAGGGAGGGTTGCTTTGGGGAGTTGCAGGCAAACTGGCAAGGAAAAGGGACTTTCAGGGACCCTGAGACCTTAGGCTGGGGGCCTCAGCAGACTCGCTCACTATGTGCCTGCTTCTGGCTCCCTCTTCTCACTCACTCCGCAGCTCCCACCTTCTGGCTCCTCCAGGCTCCTCTTGTTGGCCAATCAGCATGCAGGCAGGCAACAACCTCCTTCGTGCCCAACCCTATGCATGTCTACTCAGAAGTAAGCTCCATAGTAGCCAACGGGGCTTACTCCCAGGAAAGTGAGGATCAGGTTGCAGCCTGAGTTGTGCTCAGGGGCAAGCTCCAAGCAGACTCTTCAGCTGCCTGCGACCAGCCCCTTCCCTGGCTGATCCCTTGCTTGTGCTGCCCGCTGCGGGAGGCTCAAAGCAGCCCCTTCTCCCGCATGCAGGCATGCAGCTGCTGCCTGCCTCCTCTGATCCTGCAGCACACCTGAGGCAGCGGTTGAAAACCGCTGCTCTAGAAGATATAGTGTGATATGAACATAAGAACATAAGAACATAAGAACAGCCCCACTGGATCAGGCCATAGGCCCATCTAGTCCAGCTTCCTGTATCTCACAGCGGCCCACCAAATGCCCCAGGGAGCACACCAGATAACAAGAGACCTCATCCTGGTGCTCTCCCCTACATCTGGCATTCTGACTTAACCCATTCCTAAAATCAGGAGGTTGCGCATACACATCATGGCTTGTACCCCATAATGGATTTTTCCTCCAGAAACTCGTCCAATCCCCTTTTAAAGGCGTCTAGGCTAGACGCCAGCACCACATCCTGTGGCAAGGAGTTCCACAGACCGACCAAGCGCTGAGTAAAGAAATATTTTCTTTTGTCTGTCCTAACCCGCCCAACACTCAATTTTAGTGGATGTCCCCTGGTTCTGGTATTATGTGAGAGTGTAAAGAGCATCTCCCTATCCACTCTGTCCATCCCCTGCATAATTTTGTATGTCTCAATCATGTCCCCCCTCAAGCGTCTCTTTTCTAGGCTGAAGAGGCCCAAACGCCGTAGCCTTTCCTCATAAGGAAGGTGCCCCAGCCCCGTAATCAGCTTAGTCGCTCTCTTTTGCACCTTTTCCATTTCCACTATGTCTTTTTTGAGATGCGGCGACCAGAACTGGACACAATACTCCAGGTGTGGCCTTACCATAGATTTGTACAACGGCATTATAATACTAACCGTTTTGTTCTCAATACCCTTCCTAATGATCCCAAGCATAGAATTGGCCTTCTTCACTGCCGCCGCACATTGGGTCGACACTTTCATTGACCTGTCCACCACCACCCCAAGATCTCTCTCCTGATCTGTCACAGACAGCTCAGAACCCATCAGCCTATATCTAAAGTTTTGATTTTTTGCCCCAATGTGCATGACTTTACACTTACTGACATTGAAGCGCATCTGCCATTTTGCTGCCCATTCTGCCAGTCTGGAGAGATCCTTCTGGAGCTCCTCACAATCACTTCTGGTCTTTACCACTCGGAAAAGTTTGGTGTCATCTGCAAACTTAGCCACTTCACTGCTCAACCCTGTCTCCAGGTCATTTATGAAGAGGTTGAAAAGCACCGGTCCCAGGACAAATCCTTGGGGCACACCGCTTTTCACCTCTCTCCATTGTGAAAATTGCCCATTGACACCCACTCTCTGCTTCCTGGCCTCCAACCAGTTCTCAATCCACGAGAGGACCTGTCCTCTAATTCCCTGACTGTGGAGTTTTTTCAGTAGCCTTTGGTGAGGGACCGTGTCAAACGCCTTCTGAAAGTCCAGATATGAAATGGCGCATGTAGAAAATAGCAGTGGGGAGGAACAGACCTCAGTGGAAAAGCAGCATGGGGGGGGAGGGTTGTGTCTTCCTCTTATCTACACCATGCCTCAAATCTAGTTTGGGGGCCCCACAGCTGCATTTGTAAAGGAAAATACATGGGGAATTCCAATGTGCCATTAAAGTAACATCTAGTTTGGTCTTTTAACAGTAAAGCCAAATGGAATGCAAAGTCAGTCATGTTCTTTAGATGGAATGTAGCAAATCATTTTGGTGAACTGGGCTGGCATCTGGCCAAGGGCCTATGCCCATCAGAGGGCCCACATGGCTAGGCCAACCCCTGAATCATCTGTACTGATCACAGTGGTAGCACTACATCTATCGTCAGGGAGTGTACATAGGAGCCCATTGGGTCAGGACTTTGTCTCAAGGCCTCCAGCAACAAGATACTGGCTCTAAAGTGTATGGTTATCAACACATTTAGTGAGGTTGATTCTCACCACCACTACTAGCAAATGACTGGTTTGCAATTGGGTAGTTGGTAAACCTAATATTTGTTAGATCACAGCTACACTCCAAACTTCCTTAGTCCTTACTTACTTTGCAGTGCTTCCAAAGTCCTTAGTTACTTTGGAGTAAGTAAGCACCACTGAACTCAGTTTTATTTCTGAATAAAGATGCTTATTATCAGGCTAATGAGACTGACTATTAGAGATCAACAACAGTGTTTTCAGAGTGTTGAAGGTGTGAAGGCATCATGGAGGCACTCTGAAATCACTGCTGTTGATTTCGAATAGTCAGTCTCATCAGCCTGATAATAAGCAAATGCTTTGATACCTACAACATCTGACCTACAACATCTGTTTGACCAAACAAGGTAGTGGAGAAAAAACAACAACAAATGTGTATCATGGGCAGGGCACATGGTGAGGTGCAGGGGTAAATTGTAAGACCAGGATCACAAAGGGAACTCAGGAGCCAAATTTCTTGGCATCTTAAATTTTCCTATCTTGCAAGGGTCCATGAGAGGGGGGTACAGAGGGTACATTGTACCTGGGTCAGAAAGGGGACCTGGGAGCCAAGGGAAGGGAGCCAGAAATTTCCTAGGATCTCAGAAAATGTTCGCGTATATTGTGTGAAGATTAGCATTCGCATTTTGTGTAAGCGTACATAGCTTCATATATCGTAATTTGTAGGAATTATGATCCAATGGAAAACAGAAAGGGCTCAAAAGGAACTTTGCACCCCAAAAGGAGTCCAAAAGAAACTTTGTACTCTCTGATAAAATTTATCTCAGAGCGGTTGTGCATCATGCCACCTTAGATTTTCTTAGAAACTTGGCTTTCTTTTGGCAAGTGTACCCAGCCTGGTATACCTCAAAGGAAACCACTGAGAAAAGTGGTTCAGGTTGGATCAAGTTTAGATCAAGTTTGTGTGTGTGTGAGTGTGAGTGTGAGTGTGAGTGTGAGTGTGAGTGTGAGTGTGTGGGAAATGACTGAAAAGTTCAGTGATCCTACTGATCCTACTGTACTGAACACTTAAAAAAGAATGTTGCACACTCAGGTCATCCAAGGATATGCTGATTGTGACAGGCAGGTCTTGTGTTTTGAGATACCAACAGAATCAACGTGCATGCAAGCCTGAGTCTGTCTGGAGACAAACTGGAATTAGGAAATTCCAGGAATCTGGAGCCATATGCTTGCTGCAGGACTGTGAAACAAATGGCACATCCCTTCTCTTCCCCCATCTCAGCTATTCATGACAACTTGGAACAACTGTGGGGAGTAAAATAGCCTAGTACTAGTCAACCTTTTCAGAGCTGGGGCCAATCAGTAATCCCAGCCAACCTGCTACGTTTAACCCACTTCGTAATGTTTTGCTATTGCTGCAAAAGTGGAATTTGATGTGTGAAGGAGCCTTGAACCAAGGGTTTGATTTGGTATAAATCAGCTACCTGTGTTCATTTCTGTTTCTTATTTTCTAAGCAATTGTAAGAGACTAGCACAAAGTCAGTGCACTGGGGCACAAATCTATGAAGCCACCAGTTGGTGAGTTGCAATCATGCTATTTTAAATGCTTAAAAAAAAAATCTATATGCCAAATAATAATTGGGTGGCCAACTTTTGATTTTTATCATGCTGACTTTCTAGGCAGAACTAGGGCTGACAGGACCTGGTGGACTGAAGGAAAGTCAAAAATGTCATTTGGTGGGTCAGAGACGGGACTGGATTGGACAGGGGCAGAGCCTGGCAAAATCTGGCAGGTTAGCACTTCTCTTTTGGCTTTTCAGACTAGTTCACCTCACAGAACCCAATTTTGCTATAACACACTGGCCAGCTGGCAGCCCCCCAAAATTGCATGCTGGAACAGCTACCGCATTCATAGTATCAGCCATTGCAGGTTGCTCTATTCAACTTGTTTACCCTCAGCAACTTGAGAATGATTATGGCCTTTGATTTTTGAAGGAGATATATTAAAACACACACACACACACACACACACACGCCCTCTGGTTAGAGGGATACTTGGTAGGTGAAAGCTGCTGAATCATACTCCTGTGTCAGCAAATGTGCCACTCAACTGGTGCTGGCAGAACTCTATGCCTGCTTGCCTCAGTGTCCTTTTTGTAAAAGAAGAGAGATTGAATTGGCATGTAAACCAGCCTCTTTATACAGGAAATGCTTTTCCTTCATTGTTTGGAGCGTGGCCTGTTCCTGCCTGCGCTTTTGCTTTGGGGGAGAAAACCTCCCCCACCCTGGCAGTGTCTTTCAAGGCACCTGATCCAGTCATGACTGCTTCACAATGTGGTTTTCTCTTATGCGCTTCCCCATCAGCTCACTTCAGTGAACAACTGAGTCTGGCGGCCAGCTCTGTACCGACATCTTCAGTGTAGCTCTCCTGGCTGATAAAGGCTGCTTGCCTGTGACTGAACAACATGCTTAAAAATAAACCGCCCTGATTGTCTTTCCCTCTTAGATCAATGCCAGCTCATTCTATAAAGAAATGGACCTGCTTGCATGGTTCTAAGGAACAGTAGAGAAGACCTGTGCAAAATGAGAGAGATTTTCTGCTGCTGTCTGTATTCCAGGCATTTTTTGCTGATGCCGTTCTCAGAGCTGCAGAGTGGCATTAGAGGGCACTGTGGTGCTGGAGGTGTTGCAGGAAGCAGTTCTGGTGGACTTGCCAAAGAAGGGTGCTTTTCATTCTGCTCTGTGCGACAAGGCCTTTATTCAGAGCCTTCCTCTCTTACACCATTGGGCAACTTAGTCAACGGGCTGCATTCACAACTTTTATGCTATGCTTTACATCATGCATTCAGGTGATGGAGGATTTGCAGTCATAATGTTTATAAGATTCTGTACTCTGTTGGGAGCTGCATTGATGCAGCTGCATTGGGGAATCTGCAATTCCCCGCCATGGTTCATGTGTTGCAATATTAACACATGCAAATCCCAGGGGCAGTCAGATTTGCTGAATTACAAAGGAGTGGCATAAAAATGGACCAGCTCTTTCCTTACAGGCACACACTTCCCTTTATGTCCTGCTGGAACAGGAAACATGAGAGGCTGCAACTTTCTACTGATGGATGTGTGCTTTGTTTATATAATCAGGACTGCCAGTATGTTAACAGGTTTTTAAAAAAATTCTTTTGGAGCACAGTGTTTAGTACAAAAGGAGAGAGGTGTATAGTCAACAGCTTGCGGAGGGAACATGTGTTCCTCTTCAAATGATTACTAGTACTTCAAGAATTTCAGGTTGAATTTGTTAAAGGTAAGTTTCCAGCTATCACAGCTACAGGGAAAAGCTTCAAACAGTTATCATAGCATAACCTGAAAATTCCCCAAGAACATCATAAAAGTCCTGGATCAGGCCAAGGGCCCATGGAACCCAGCATCTTGTTTCTCCAGAGGTCCATCAGCCACCTCCAGGAAGCTCAGAAGCAGAGACAGGAGTACACTTGCCTTTCTCCTTAGCTCCCTGCAACTGGTATTCAGAGGCATGGTGCAGCTGAACTCAGAGGCAGCACATAGCCATCATGACTAGTAGCTATTGATAGACATTGTCAGGGAAGGGCAGCCAACTGAGAGCCCAATCCTATCCAATTTTCCAGGGCTGGTGCAGCTATATCAATGGGGTGTGCTCTGCATCTTGCAGTGGGGTGACAGTTATATAGGCCTCCTCAAGGTATGGGAGCATTTGTTCCCTTACCTCGGGGCTGCACTGTGGCTGCACCGAAGCTGAAAAGTTGGATAGGATTGGGCCCTGAGAGGCTGTACTGAGGGGAATAACACCTAGTGGTTAGCCCTTACTCACTCCTTCCTGCTCTTGGTTTTCCCTTTGTACTGAGTCAGCAGCTAAGGAGGAAGGGGAACTGGTAGATCTGTTCACCTGTTGCAAATGCTTTCACGCAATGACCCAATCCGGCATAGATTTGGCTGCTATTGACATTGACCCACATTTGCCATATGTTTGTCCATTCACCCTGTTTGGAGAGATCCTTATGGAGATCTTTACAATCTGCTTTCATTTTTACTACCCTGAATAGTTTGGAGTCATCTGCAGACTTGGCCACTGTACTGTTTAACTCCAGGTCATTTTCAAATGAGGCAAAAAGCCCTAGTCTAGTACAGATCCTTGTAAATTGCACTTCTTACCTCCTTCCAGTGTGAACCTGTCCTCTTATTCCATGAGTGTTACACTCACTCAAGAACCTTTGCGAAGGAAAATTGTCAAAAACTTTTTGAAAGTTCTAGTATACAGTGTCATCTGGATCACCTCTGTTCACCTGTCTGTTGTCACTCTCAAAGAACTCTAGAAAGTTAATGAGGCAGGACTTTCTACCGTTTTACCCAGAATAGACATTAAGTATGTAATCATAACTGGTAGTTAGGCCGGGGCAAGTCCTTTGCATTGGCCAGGGGTGTCGTGAATGTGCCGTAAAGTACTTTCGCACTACCCTGGGGGCAGTTAGGCTGCCACAAGGAACTTGCACTGGCTGAAATGCACCGTTGCGGGCCCCAGGGACGGTGAGTTTGCATTGGCTGAGTTCGGCCAACATAGATGTCTGGGTAAGGCATGAGGAGGGCAGGGGGGAGGTGTTTCAGGCAGGGGCAGGGTGGGTGGTCCTGGAGGCAGGTGTGTGGGGAGTGTGAGGCAGCTCCAGGATTCAGCTGTTATGCCGGATCCTAACCCTGTACACAGGCAGCTTGGGTCAGCCCCAGGCTACTCAGATTTGCACTACCTCTGGAGGTGGCACAGACCCAAGTAGCCCCATTGGGGCTGTAGTGGCTCTCCCCGTGGTAAAGGGAAGAGCGATACCT
Source organism: Tiliqua scincoides (assembly GCF_035046505.1). Taxonomy (NCBI): domain Eukaryota; kingdom Metazoa; phylum Chordata; class Lepidosauria; order Squamata; family Scincidae; genus Tiliqua; species Tiliqua scincoides. The sequence continues at coordinate 220,691,357 of NC_089822.1, forward strand.
CTTGCTCCAGGCTGAGCCAGCAAGCGCCCGAAACTTGCGCTGAATATAGCGCAGGCTCAGCACAAGTTAGGATTGCGCTGTAGGCTGACCAGTCTGTATTGCCTGGACCTGTTTTTAGATATCAGTGTTACACGGGCCACTATTCAGTCATCTGGCATTAAGGCAGATTTAAAGGACAAGTTACATATTTTTGTAAGATCAGAAATTTTGCATTTGAGTTCCTTAAAAACCCTTGGGGCGATGCCATCCAGACTTAATAATCTTTAATTTGTCAGTACACTCTAGAACCTCATCCCTTGTCACATCTGTTTGACTCATTTCAAACTCATCACACCATAGAGAAATCAAAACAGCCTTGAATGTATCATTGCTCCCTGGTTTTGAGGGCCTGTCCCATAATTTCAGACGTCAGGCATACAAGAGCTCTTGGCTGTCTCCATTAGCTGGAAGGTTCAGCTGGCCAGAAGGGACTTGTCACAGCTCCCAACATGACAAAAATTGCTTCCTGCAAATGAAACTAAATGTGGCACATAACCAATGGTCCGTGGCTCTAAAGCAAAACTGTGTAGATTGACAGAAGGCTGTCCTAGTTAAAAAAGGTACACGACAACTCTCTACAGGCCATTTGTGACTGAGACCTCAATTAAATGAGAATTATCTCTACGTCTAGTCTTATAATGAAAAATGAAAAAATGACTTGTTTGTTAAGAGTTGTAACCCATCATGTCTCCAGAGGGCAGGAACATTTGTAAAAGGGAACATTTGTAAAAGGGAACTTTGATTATGGCAATGATGATCTATTGTATCACTCAGCTTACAAAATTATTTGTAATTCTTATCTATCCTTTCTCCACAATGTCCTTGTGAAATAGATTAGGCAGAGAATTAAAGTGCTTTCAGGTGATTGGTTTCCCAACTAAAGCCCTGATTATCATCACTGTATTGTTTTTCATATAGAACTCAATCTGCTCTAGTGTTCCTGCACTCAAACTGGTGTTCCTTGGTGCCTGTGGGGCAGCCATAAAGCACACTCATACTGTGGTCCTTTACTGATGACAAGTCCCCCATGGCTGCATACAGCAACAGGGGGTGCATTTGCAGAAGGCTATACCACCATAGTCTCCAGGCTTTTTCACTCATACAGATTGCTGTTGGGGGGGGGGGGAGGTTTTGGCAAAAAGTGGCATAGATATTTTATTATCAATAAAATTGCAATGTTGTGTGTATTTGTTGTATTTGTATGACAAATTGTAATGTTGTATGTAACTGCCTATCACAGGTTACAACTCATGAGGACGGCATGCAACCTCTGGGTTTTAGAGGTAGCCTATCTCGGAGTGCCAGGTACCAGGGACTGGCAACAGGACACAGGTATCTTGTGTGGTCCTGGAGACATCTGGTGGGCCACTGTGAGATATAGGAAACTGGGCTAGATAGGAACTAGGCCTGATCCAGCAAGGCTCTTCTTATGTTCTTATCTATTGCAGACCTGGAGTGTTCCAAAATAACTGTGAAATCTGCTAGGAGCATCAAATCCTAAAATTGCTGCTGAAATTACCAAAATGTGATGTGCCTTATTCACTCACGTCTACCACTAATTAGCAGAGTGAAGTGCACAGCAGAGGATTTAAGATAATAAATATAAGTATATTATTGCATGCCAAAAATACATGTAGAAGGCCAAAATACATATAGAAGGCTAGTAAGGACCACAAACTTAACAGTTCCACTATGATGGCTATTTGCAAACAAATATATTTTAGCATTTTAAAATGAAATAGATGATGAGTAAGGGTGTTCTGTGTGGGTTTGCTTGTGAGTAAGTCTTGGGTATATCTACACAGTGCATATGGCAATTATTCTCCCTTTTAAGAGAACCATAAGAATCAAAGGGCCAAACTAGTGGTGATGGAAGTACAAGTGTCAGACCAATGCCAGATGTGGAGAACTACCACTGAGTATGGCATGCGTGGACAGAAAGAAGCTGGTTAACCTCCATATATTCCCTCCTCAAAAAATAATGACTTAAAGGACCATTTCAGGGGAAAGATTCACCTTTCCGGCACAGCTCAAAACATAGGAATTTGGCACCATCTGTATTGGGTTGTGTACTGTTACATTTAGTATGGACTGTAATTATGTAAAGAGAGAAGACATTGCCAGTGGTGCAGCTAATGATCATGTAACCCGATGCTGAGCTCAAAATGATGCCCTGGAAGTGACATCAAACTCAGGCTTTTAAAAAAATGAAAATGAGGGGCAAATTCACCTACTGTCCCCAGCAGCTCACTGCTCACTTGCTCTGCTGCCTCTCCTCAGGCTCCTCCCACATTAACATCTTATCGGTTTCGTGCTGCTGTATCATAATAACACCTAATTGACTCTTGGAACAATCATTCTCATTGGTCAGTTTTTAGTTAAGAACATTTTGTTTTTGTTACATAATGCAGTTGTGTTTTTATTTTCTGGTTATTTGGCTATAACTTTTGATTGAAAAGAGATATTTTGACATGGTTTGTTTCACTGCATTCTGCATTAAATTCTATATCCAATGGTGAGTATAACATGATGATCTTGTTCAAAAATGTCAAGGTTTTTGCAATTTTGGCCATTGATGCCAAACTCAGGTTGTTGCACCACTAAAGCTTGTTTCCTGATGCTACCCTCTGCACTGCCTTAGCCACACCACTGGATGTTGCATGTTTATTAGAATTTTCAGCATCTCACCTCGAATCCCCTGAATTCTTTGGGATAATTCAGGACAGAGAGATGCAAAAGCAAGAAGTGTTTATTGATGAGCATTTGTCATTGCACATGTGAAAACATAAAATAGATGTATTTTGAAATTGTACCTGGGGCCTTGTAGAACCTGAAAATATCCCTGGCTATATACTCGATGTAGGCAAGGCCTTTGAGCTTTCCCTCCTGTGATTCAAGGTCACACAATCTGGGCTGGGATGGCGTGACAGGACAGCCGGTATATGTTCATGGGCATGCACAGAAAGCATGCAAAGTTTGAAGACTTGAGCAAGTTCAGGGCACGTTTTGTGAGGTCAAGAGGTAAGTAGCCAGAGAATATGTATACACACAGCTGTTCCGGGGGATTAGCAGGCGGAGAACTTGTGTCCAGTTGCAAAAGAATTTTGCTAAATATAATCTATGGCATTGAAGCCGGCCACTCTAGACAAACACAAACTCTGGCAGATAAGCTCTCAGCCCATGCCCTTTGAGACCCTAATGTGAAATCCGTTTATCTTTTGCCCATCTGAGTTTCCCTTTGTCCCACATTTTGGTCATTGTACGACTTAACCAACAAAATAAAGGACCAAAATAAAAAACTTTCCATGTCTATTTGAAGAACTGACCTGAAAACCTCCTTAAAGAATAGATATTTGAGCCCTCTTCCTTTGATGGAGAGTGAATGTGTAAATAGGCTTAACAGGAACACACGTACTAGCCCTGACCCCACTGGTGACACATGTGTGCTAGCCTTGCCCCGCCCTCCCTGCATTTGGTGTTTGTTTCTGCAGACAAAGGTCGAACACAGTGAGAGCAGGTGCGGGGCTAGCGCACAGGTATCATTAGTTGGAACTAGTACACATTGTTAAGTTTCCCACATGTTTGCTCCCTGTTGGAGTGTGGGTGCCTGAAAAGGACTTTGGTCTCTACAAATAAAACTGGAGAAATAAAACTTGGAGAATATTCTGCGATCTCCAAAAAGTATAAACGGAGAAAATTTCATAATCTCTTAGAAGCCCAACATGAAGGGAAGGGTGCAGAGGCTATGAAAACCTGGAGTTGCTTTCCTTCATACATTATTCACTAGTGCAGAGGTTCTCAGACTATCCAGGACTCTGAGAACCTGGAGTAAGTACATGCGAGGGCGGGGACTGGGATGGGGGAGATATCCTGACAGTGCCGCAGCGATGGTGGCGCCACAGGCACTCAGGCGCATTTAAATATACCTGGGGGACTGTGTGGCCTCCTGAAGGGTCGTGGAGGCTTGCAGCCCAATCTGTGACCTTCCCCTCTGCTGCAGTGGACTCCAATCTGCAGTCAGAGCCCACTTCTGGTTTGCGGTCAGAGCTCTGGAGCACAGAGTTTCCGAAAGTGGAAATGGGCTCTATCTGTAAATTGGATTCCACTGCAGCAGAGGGGAGGTTTGTGGAGGAGGTTCTGAGCCTCCAGGACCCTCCGAGGGGGCTTCACAATCCCCCCAGGTATATGTAAATGCGCCTGAGTGCCCGCAGTGACATCGGGACACTCATTTATGGATCACTCCCCTTAAGGGGAAAGTGACCCATTTCAGTTCCAGCGGTGGGTCGTGAGCCATCACATTGAGAACCACTGCACTAGTGGCCTTCTAAACCATGTCCTCTTGCAACCAGAGATACTAGTACAACATAATGAAGTGATTTCTGCCAGTGGTATGTGCTAGTCTGCTCTGTTTCCAACAGCCTTCCAGGATGCCATGCTGCTGTTGCTGTTGTTTAACCTACGCATTTAGAAGATGAAAAGGAACAAAGTAAACTTGTATACCTCCAGGCAAATGCTTCTGCAAACACACAAACAGGACATGAAGGTGATAGCCTTTCACTCTTGTTTGCTCTCACCATCTGATATTCAGAGGTATTCTCTCTTATACTAATCACCACAAAGAGACCTGACCTCCATCGAGTTATCCAAACTTTGCCAATCTAAAATCAGGGGCAACACCAGACCTTGTATTAGTGAATTCCTTAAACTCATTATGCATTGTCTGAAGATGTTATTTTATTTTAGTTCCTACTGCCAATGTGCTTCATTGAGGGGAAGAGCTGACCTTTAATATTATGAGGTAAGGGGGAAAAGCTGTTCATTCTCCACACTGTTTACAATTTCATAAACTTCTGTTGTGCTCCATGTTAGTCATCTTTCCTCCCCCCCCCCTTCTTCCCCACTCCTATTAAATGTGCTTGGGATCCTCCACTGCTAAGCAACAGAATGAATCACTGACCTTTCTGCACTATTTTGGCCCCTTTTAAAGTCAGGCATTGCAGGAAAGATAAAGAGGGGACACAATAGTGTACAGGCCCATAATCCAATAGGGCGATGCCGTGACTACCAATTTCAGACAGAGGAGGGTGACTAAATTTCCCATCAGTGAACCATTTTGCTGACTATACGCAGCCTGAGGGAACGCTGTAAAACTAAAGCACTTGCAGACTGGTGTGCTCATTTTCTTTGCTCCTCTTTCCTCATGGGTTCAGTGCTGGGAGCAAGAACTTTTCATATGAGAACTCTGATGCCGCTGCCAATGGTGACAAACCTGTCATCGGACTGTGAAGCCAACAGAGGGCCTGTAATGCATCTTCTGAGTTTCATGGAAATGCCAAATGTTTACACTGGGTCTTGTGGTTATAGCACAGGGCTATGCTTTATCAGACTAAGTGTGATGAAACAGGAGTAGGAAACAGTCTGCCTTGTGTGACTGCATTTGGTGTGCCCATATCAAAAATAGACCTTTGTAACACTATCGGGAAATGGGCAGTTGTTTTGTCTCTTGTTCTGTCCGTGTTACCCAAGAATAAGCACTCACAAGGACTCCCATAATCTCCTTTCTTAATTTGCTAGGACTTTCCAGACTGTTCAACTCTTTGACATGTCTGGTTATTTTAGGAATAGGCCTACTAGAACTGGGCCAGCCCTGGACCTAAACTCTCCAACAGTGCCATATGTTGACTGGATGGAGTAAGCTTGTTCTTATTTTCCACCAAAAGTGGTGGGAACTCATGTTAATTGGACAGATAGATTAGGATCTTTGCTTGATCCTGTTTACAGTAAATTCTCCTTGCCTGTCATCGAGCAGCAAGTTACTGTCAAATGTTCCAGGATGTTGTGCTGTTAGGGTTGTTTAATCTAGAAACCTAGTCTCTGTCACTTCTGGGAAGAAAGTCAAGTGGATTTATATACTGCCTACAACAAGATTCCTTTCTCTTCCCTACCTCCCAGATCTCTTACTTCTTCAACAAGTGAGTGTCATGAAATGGTATGCAGGAGTAGTGCCATGAATCATGCTAAATATGGTAGGAAACAGACATTTATAATTGTTTTATGAATGGCTCTGTGGATTTGGCAGTTCCTCTGCTTAGCAACAGCCCTGAAAACAGAAACCACAATATTTTTCAGTGCAATTAATAACTTGGTACATTTGCCAAGTCTGCTAAGAGAAGTCAAGAAGTCTGGATTTCACCATGCACACCTTTTTCCACTTCAGAAATACAGTGACAAGAGAAGTGGCCCTGGGTGGACTTTTTTCTGCAAAGGTGCAGGATCTCTGTGTATTCATAGTCGCTGCAGGAAAGGTCTCAAACAGAATGATACTTTTTAAGAACACATATTTGAAGTTGTTCTTTCTACTACTGTGTGAAACTACTGAGAACCAATTCCCTTGAACCTTGGCCAGCCTTCCCCAAAGGTTAAAGGGAGATGCCCTTAAAGATCCAGTTATGTGTTCAAGCTCCCAAAAGCAATGGGAATAGCTGGGTAATAAATATTTACTTGATTGAGGGCCCAATCTTATAGTTACCAGCCGTTGTTCCTGATCCTCCACTGGCACTGATTGCCATAAAGCAGCCAGTGCCAGTCTTAAAAGGTGCTCTGACAATGTGTTGCCAAGAGTGCTGGAGGGAAGGCTTGGCCAAGGTTCAAGGTTCAGCTCCTGCCACTCGTCAGAGCAGCTAAGTCAGCTGGAGGTGGGAGGGGTTGGGGAAAGGCAGATCAGGGATGATGAGGGGAGAAATGGGGCGGGGGGAAGGGGCAGATTGGGTCAAGGAAGGGGCAGGTTTGGCAGCAGCCATGGCAGCCAAATCCTATCCTCCTACGCAGACCCAATCCCATGGAACAGGTCCATGTGGACCTGTGCCAGCTATTTAGTTAGCACAGGTCCAAATAGACCCTCCACACACATAGCACAGAGGCTTTTTCTTGGATAAGGGAACAATTGTTCTCTTACCCAAAAGAAACTTTCACAACTGCACCCTCCCACCATAGGATACAGCAGTAGCCATTTTGGCGCTGCTGCATCGGTGGTAGTGGAAATGGATAGGAATTAGGCTGTGAATTTTGCAAAGATTGTATCAAGGTAATACATGCAAAGTACTTGCTTGCTCATTCATTCATTCATTCATTCATTCATTCATTCATTCAACTCTGGTTAATACCCAGGCATTCAGAGCCTGGACCTGGCAACCTGAATATATGGATAGCACAGAGCAAGATTAACAATAAGTGCCCCGCTTGTTGATCAGTTACTGGCTTGTTGATCGGGAGCAAAAAGAATTAGCAGAGCAATGTTGGGAGCTCAGGGCAAGCTAAAACAGCAGCAGAACTATGAGGTTGGCCATTAGTATGCTCTAGAAAATGACCAGGAAAGCTATCTACACACAGCGCCTATTCCCCCTCCTTCCTGCAATGCAGTCAGTGCCGTCACTTAAAAAAAAAAAGTTGCTACTGTTATATTTTAATCTGCAGTGACACATTTTATTCCCAGGCAAATAAATGGTGTCAGTTGTCTCATATCATGTGTTCTCCTCCTTGTTGTAAATCAAAAGTGAATACAGTAATGTAAATAAAAACTGATATGTGAGCAGGAAGTGAGCGGATGCCCAAAATAACATGAAACGAGAGAGGTGTGTGAGCTTGATTTTAGACTAGTGACAAATGAAAAGTGAGGCAAAGAGAAAGCGATATCCCAGCCAGCCCAACTGGGAAACTCCCAGCGGAGGACGTACTGAGAACTCATTACTCTGTTGACGGATGTTAGTCCAGGTCACAGGTGATCATACAAGGTTTTGCTTGGTCTTCTTGGACTGGGAATGTTGGTGAGTGATTGAGCAACGTTCACAGAGAGATTGCTCTCATGTCTTTTTCTAATACCCTGAAAGCAAATGGACAAGGGGTCACAGGGGCTTTATAAATACACATTAAAAAGTGTTCTCTGAGTGGCCACACAGACAAAGGAAGAAATGGGCAATATTTAGATAGAACAAGACTGTAAATGTTGCTGGAGTAATGATTAGTAATTTAATATTCAATCCACCTGGGGCTTAACTCTGAAATATCCAAGGGGTGGAAATTCAAACAATCACAGAGACCTCTAAGCTCTCATCTGCATAGTCATATTTTTGATTCCCCCCTTCTTTGATTATTTCCAGAAATGTATCAGTATGTCCTTTTCCCAGGGTTTATAAGAGCTCACGCCCTCTGGCACTGCTTAAACAGACTTGCATTCTCAGAAGGGAGGGTGAATGGCTGAAACTCTCACCCACAAGCTGCTGATTGTCAAGCATAATTCATTACATGCTACATAATGCAACCATTCAAGCGACCCCATATCTTGAAGCCTGGTGGTTCTGGAACTTCTTGGGCCAAACTGGTTTGTAAATGTGAATTTAAGAAAGAGAGCAAAAAGTGGTTTCATGCCATTTAGGATGTTTTTAAAAATGGACTCCCCAGTTCCTGGAGTCAGGGTTGGCCTGGCCATAAGGCAATTGTGAGGTGGCTATTTCAGCCAAACCCCTGGGGGCTGGGGGCTAAGAATAGGCCCTCAGTTTGGCTGTACTTGTCGTAAGAGGCGACTAAACAGCCACCGGGTAGATGGGACTCGTCAGCCTAGGAAGGCAGCTCATCTAAGAGAAGGAAACTCTGACCTCAAACCTCCACTGCCTTGTGGCTACATCCAGTTCTGGAAAAGGCTTCAGGAGTCAACCTCGAGGCAAAATCAGGAGCCAGAGTCCCTTAGGCAGTTCATGGCTGAACACAGTCACGTTCTGGCAACTCCTGCGACGCCGCTGGAACCAACCGTATTGGCTTCTGCCTTTCCATTGGACCATTCCAGCGACGTGGAGAGGGGGGATTTGCTGCATGGGTAACAGCCTATCCTCCATACCTTCTTTACCCAGGCTTCGCGCACTGGAGAGGACACTCCAACTTCGCCATACGGCGTCGGCACAACACGGGAAGCAGCAGTTTACCGGTTATAAGTCTTTGCTCGATTGGCGTAGAGCATGACGCCAGGGGCTGCTTCCGACGGTGGGAGAGATCATTGCATCTCATTGGGCAGCTACCGCCCGCCTTAAGCTGGGCAGTCCCCAGCCAGTAAGGTGTTGCCTCGCCACGGTCCGTTAACCTCATGGGGTGCGTGGGGTTTAGGGTGAAAACCGACAAGCGGATCGACAACTCTGCACCATGCAACAGAAAACAGAAAACTACTGCCCTAAAGCTGGGCACCTGGAACGTTAGGACAATGACACCTGGCTTCTCTGATGACCTGCAAGAAATAGATGACGCACGCAAAACAGCTGTCATCGACATGGAGCTGAGCAGACTGCAGATGGACATCGTCGCCCTTCAAGAGACTAGGCTGCCAGATTCCGGATCTGTCAAGGAGAGAAATTTCTCATTTTTCTGGCAGGGAAAACCACCAAACGAAACCAGGGAACATGGCGTTGGCTTTGCGGTCAGAAATACCCTGCTGAAATCCATCATCCCACCTACTGTGGGAAGTGAAAGAATTTTGTCCCTGCAGCTCCAGTCATCAGCAGGACCTATCACTCTCATCAGTGCTTATGCACCGACTCTGTCGTCTCCAGCAGAAGCCAAAGACAAATTCTATGATGACCTGGCCACCACTGTCAAGAAAATCCCTGTAAAAGAGCCATTGTTCATCCTCGGCGATTTCAATGCTAGAGTTGGTGCTGATAACAGTTCATGGCCCACTTGCTTAGGTCAGTTTGGCACTGGGAGGATGAACGAAAATGGCCAACGCCTGCTAGAGTTTTGCTGTCATCACGGTCTCTGTGTCAGCAACACATTCTTCAACACAAAGCCCCAACGTAGAGTCTCTTGGAGACATCCAAGATCAAAGCACTGGCACCAGCTCGACCTGATCCTCACCAGACGCTCCAGCCTTCCCAGCATCAAGATCACACGCAGTTATCATGGTGCTGCCTGCGACACTGACCACTCCCTGGTGTGCAGCAGAGTGAAACTGCAAACAAAGCGACTGTATCACACGAAAAAGGAAGGAAGACCTCACATTGATACCAGCAAGACCCGGGATCAGAGAAAAGTGGAGGAATTTGCACAAGCGCTTGAGGAATCTCTTCCAGGCCCGGCCGACGCAAACGCATCCAACAGATGGGAACATTTCAAGAATACCGTTTACAACACCGCCTTGTCCATATTCGGCAAGAAGACCAACAAGGCGGCAGACTGGTTTGAAGCCCACTCTGAGGAGTTGACACCAGTCATTGAGGAAAAGAGGAGAGCTCAAGCAGCATACAAGGCCTGTCCCAGTGAGCGCAACCTGCAGGTCCTCCGAACTGCTCGCAGCAAAGTCCAACAGACTGCCAGGAGATGTGCTAACGACTACTGGCTCCAGCTCTGTTCCGAAATACAGATAGCAGCTGACACGGGCAACATCAAGGGGATGTATGATGGTATCAAGCAGGCCCTAGGTCCAACACAGAAGAAAATTGCCCCTCTGAAGTCTGCCACAGGCGAGGTCATCCAGGATCGGGCGCAGCAGATGGAACGCTGGGTGCAGCACTACTCTGAGCTATATTCCAGAGAAAATGTAGTCACCGAAGAAGCACTGAACAACATTGAGTGCCTGCCTGTGCTGGAAGAGCTTGACAGTGAACCAACCCTAGAAGAACTTCACGTGGCCCTGGACTCCCTTGCCTTTGGCAAGGCACCTGGAAAAGACAGCATCCCTGCTGAAGTCCTAAAATGCTGCAAAGAGATCATCGTCACTGAGCTGCATGAAATCCTCTGTCTCTGCTGGAGAGAAGGTGGAGTACCTCAAGACATGAGGGATGCAAACATCATCACGCTGTACAAGAACAAAGGTGACAGGGGTGACTGCAACAACTACCGCGGCATCTCTCTCCTTAGCGTTGTAGGAAAGCTGTTTGCCCGAGTTGTACTAAAGAGGCTCCAGGTACTTGCAGAGAGCGTCTATCCAGAATCGCAGTGTGGATTCCGAGCCAACAGGTCCACCACTGATATGGTATTCTCCCTTAGACAACTGCAGGAGAAATGCAGGGAACAACGACAGCCACTCTTTATAGCCTTCATAGATCTCACAAAGGCTTTCGACCTGGTCAGCAGAGACGGCCTCTTCAAGATTCTCCCCAAGATTGGATGTCCACCCAGGCTCCTCAGCATCATCAGATCTTTCCACAAGGACATGAAGGGCACTGTTGTCTTCGATGGCTCCACATCAGACCCTTTTGACATCCAAAGCGGAGTGAAGCAGGGCTGTGTTCTTGCACCAACCTTGTTTGGGATTTTCTTCGCTGTCCTGCTGAAGCAGGCCTTTGGAACTGCAACAGAAGGCATCTATCTCCGGACCAGATCAGACGGAAAGCTCTTCAACCTCTCCAGACTGAGAGCAAAATCCAAAGTCCAGCTGAAATGTCTGCGTGACTTCCTCTTTGCCGACGATGCAGCTGTCACTACCCACTCTGCCAAAGATCTCCAGCAGCTCATGGATCGTTTTAGCAAGGCCTGCCAAGATTTTGGACTGACAATCAGCCTGAAGAAAACACAGGTCATGGTTCAGGATGTGGCCTCACCTCCCTGCATTACAATCTCTGAACATGAACTGGAGGTTGTCCATGACTTTGTGTACCTTGGCTCAACGATCTCCGACACACATTCTCTCGATACCGAGCTAAACAAGCGCATCGGTAAAGCAGCTACCACGTTTTCCAGACTCACAAAGAGAGTCTGGTCCAACAAGAAGCTGACGGAACATACCAAGATCCAGGTCTACAGAGCTTGCGTCCTGAGTACACTTCTGTACTGCAGCGAGTCATGGACTCTTCGCTCACAACAGGAGAGGAAACTGAGCGCTTTCCACATGCGCTGCCTCCGACGCATCCTCGGCATCACCTGGCAGGACAAAGTTCCAAACAACACAGTCCTGGAACGTGCTGGAATCCCTAGCATGTATTCACTGCTGAAACAGAGACGCCTGCGTTGGCTTGGTCATGTCGTGAGAATGGATGATGGCCGGATCCCAAAGGATCTCCTCTATGGAGAACTCGTGCAAGGAAAGCGCCCTACAGGTAGACCACAGCTGCGATACAAGGACATCTGCAAGAGGGATCTGAAGGCCTTAGGGATGGACCTCAACAAGTGGGAAACCCTGGCCTCTGAGCGGCCCGCTTGGAGGCAGGCTGTGCAGCATGGCCTTTCCCAGTTTGAAGAGACACTTTGCCAACAGTCTGAGGCTAAGAGGCAAAGAAGGAAGGCCCATAGCCAGGGAGACAGACCAGGGACAGACTGCACTTGCTCCCGGTGTGGAAGGGATTGTCACTCCCGGATTGGCCTTTTCAGCCACACTAGACGCTGTGCCAGAACCACCTTTCAGAGCGCGATACCATAGTCTTTCGAGACTGAAGGTTGCCAATACTATTTCAGCCACCTCAACTGTCAACTTCTCCAGCTGACCATCCAATTGGCCAGTTCCCCACAGCTCCAGTCTTCTTTTTGCTTACTGAAAATGAGCAAGAAGTGGATTGGAACAGTGGAGGCTCACCTTTTTTAACAATGCTATGATTGTGAACAAGCGATCATGGTGGCAGGGCTGGAGGAGAAGGTGGGATGCTGTGACTGTGTTCCAATCAGAACAGGATTGTGCCTCTGCTGGCAGTTCAGACGCTCACTTTGCCCTCTCTTTCAGTCAGGCTCAGTGGGAGAGAGAGGGGGCCAGAGTCAGCCCATCCACCAGGTCAACTGGAGCAGTTCCTTCAGGCAGCAAGAGGCACTCACCCCTGTCCCCGTCCATTACCTCCACTGGCAGAAGTAGAGGTTGGTAAATCACCTAGTAAGGGTGGGGGGTAGCATTAACACACTGCCTCAGATGCCAGGAGTTCTTGGGCCAGCCCTAGAGGGGTCTCAGATCCTGTCACAGTTTCCTCCTCCCTCCCTCCTCGTCCCTTCCTACATCTATTTCCGTTTTGGTCTGCTTTATGAGTTTTTTTAATTGGGAGGTGAGGGAGGGAGGAGGAAAAAGAAGGAAGGAGGTGTGGGGCTTCTAGGATGGAAGGAATGGGAGGTTTGGTGATGACATGCAATGCTGGAAAATGCTACCAGATTCCTTGGTTTGGGTGTACCGGCACCTTACATGTAGGGAGGCAGCACTTATCCTGCAGTCAGTTCCCAGGGTACAACTGTCTCAGCTGCTGCCACAAAGCTGTACTAGGTTCTCAGCCAGCTACACTTCAAAGTGCTCAGCTTTCTTTTTCTCTAAATTCAAAACTAATAAGAGGCTTAGGATGATTGGATGGGAGGGCTTTTCAAGTGCAGAAAAGCATGCTTTAGAGCAGGCGTGCTCAAGACGTCAATCGCGATCGACTGGTCGATCACCAAGCAAAATCCGGTCGATCGTGCGCCGAGCCTCCCGTCCGCCATGTTGAAAGGGGCGGGAAAGAGCCCCGGAGCTTCCCAATTGGCCCGGTGCCGAGTGTCCCGGATGCGATGGCGGGCCAATTGGGAAGCTCCGGGGCTTTTTTCCGCCCCTTTCAACATGGCGGGCCAATCGGGAAGCTCCAGGGCTCTTTCCCGCCCCATTCATTGATTTCAATCAATGATAGGGGCGGAAGCTCCAGGGCTCTTTCCCGCCCCATTCATTGATTTCAATCAATGATAGGGGCGGGAAAGAGCCCCTTCGGGAAGCTCCAGGGCTCTTTCCCGCCCCGTTCATTGATTTCAATCAATGATAGGGGCGGGAAAGAGCCCCTTCGGGAAGCTCCAGGGCTCTTTCCCGCCCCGTTCATTGATTTCAATCAATGATAGGGGCGGGAAAGAGCCCCTTCAGGAAGCTCCGCCGAGACCCCCTCCCTGGGGACAAGTAAGGGGAGCCCGGGAGGAAGCACGGCGCGGCTGGGCTGCGCTGCCTCGCATCGCTGCCTTCCTCCCGAGGCTGGGATCAGCCCTGCGGCGCCCTCGGAGAACTTTTCCTGCTTCCCAGAGGGTGAGCTGAGCAGGCGCCTCAGGGCAGAGGGAGGGTGGGTGGGGAAAAGGGTATGGGGCTGCCCCAAGTTGCCCCCTGGAGGGCTCCCCAGCCGCTACCCTGGCCCCACACCTGGTGTCCCCCAACTTCCCATCACCCCTCCAAGTTGCCCCCCTGGAGGGCTCCCCAACCCCTCCCCCTGGCCCCACACCTGGTGTCCTCCCACTTCCCATCACCCCTCCAAGTTGCCCCCCCTGGAGGGCTCCCCAACCCCTCCCCATGGCCCCACACATGGAGTCACCCCACTTCTCATCACCCCCCAAGTTGCCCCCCTGGAGGGTAGATCTCTGGGCCTTGCTGGGTTTCAAAGTAGCTCTCCAACCAAAAAAGTGTGAGCACCCCTGCTTTAGAGCCTCCTCCTACCACCATTTGTTGTGTCATGTTTCTGGTCTCGCTGCTGAGCAGGGCAGCAGGTGTCCAGGGGTCCCATGAATACCACCAGACACCATCTCAAGTACCACTGGTGGAACCATACCACTGGTTGAGAAACATTGCTCTGTCATGACCCATCTAGCTTTATGAGACTAAAAAAACTTTTATGAGAAAAAAAACTTTAAAAAAAGACTAAAGTGAGTCTTTAGTTCACCTCTGTTCATTTTACCAGCCGCTCAGGCCTCTGTTTTTTATTCTTTTTTCCTATGGGGAGGAGCGACCACATTCTGGAAAGTGTGTTGACCTCCATGGTCATCAGATAGAGATAATTCTGGTAGCTTTGCATTTCCCCTTTGATAAGAGCTGAAGCATGGTTGTGTACTCACAAATGTGTCAGTTTGCTTTCCATAGGACTCACTACATTTTCTTTGTCAGCTTGGCGGGGGGAGCCTCCTCCTGGAGTGTTTTTGGAGACCTGCATTCATCAGATTGGGGCCATTCTGATGGCACTGTGTTCCGTTCAGCCTGCCCTTTGAAGTGGACCAAGGCACATTTGCCTGCTTCCAAATAAACAAACACATGTTGCTCCCTTTGGTTTCCATAGGGCTCAATAATTGTCAGCTTGTCAGTTTTGTGACCCACCCAAAAAATCAGGTCGCAACCCACTAGTGGATCTCGATTCACAGTTTGGGAACCACTGCTTTAAGCCAAATCATTGTGATAGACCCATTCACTATAATCAAGTTGTCTTGTGTGCTCCCTGAAACACTTTGTGGGTGTGTGTATCACACCACTGTGAGATACAGGAAGCTGGACTAGATGGGCCTTTGGCCTGATCCAGTGGGGCTCTTCTTATGTTACTATGTTAATCAAGTCACCTCTGTGGTGTAGCAATAGTACATTTAGCAGTGATACCTTCAATAGCCAGGATGGTGTAGTGATTCAAGAACTTAACTTTGACTTGGAAGATCCAGGCTCAAATCCCAGCTCAGTCATTACGTTTTCTGGGTGATCTTGGGCCAGTCACTATCTCTCACCCTTGCATACCTCACAGGGTTGTTGTGGAGGAGGAGAGGAGAGGAGGAACTATGTTCACTACCCTGAGTTCCTTGAAGGAAGGGTGGTATAAAAAAATGTGAAAAATAAAATAAAAATAAATAAAATATCTTTACCCAAAGTCGTGTCAACAGTCTAGATGTGGTTCCCAGAATCTCAATTCTAACCTAACAGCCCCTTAGCTTTATATGTGGGCCATATAAAGGAGGATAGAGCCACAGTACTTGTTGTTGGAGTATTACATAGCCTAGAGCAGGGGTGCCCAAACCCCGGCCCTGGGGCCACTTGTGGCCCTCGAGGTCTCTCAATGTGGCCCTCAGGGAGCCCCCAGTCTCCAATCAGCCTCTGGCCCTCCAGAGATTTGTTGGAGCCCGCACTGGCCCGATGCAACTGCTCTTAGTGTGAGGGCAACTGTTTGACCTCTTGAATGAGCTGTGGGATGAGGGCTTCCTCCACTGCTTACTGTTTCACGTCTGTGATGCAGTAGCAGCAGCAAAGGAAAGGCCAGCCTTGCTTTGTGCAAGGCCTTTTATAGGCCTTGAGCTATTTCAAGACCTTCATTCATTCATATAAGTTCATCTTTAATATATTCATTTATGTAAACTTATGTAAATGTATTCAAATTTTAAATGTAAATTAATTCTTTTTTCCCCAGGCCCCCGAGACAGTGTCAGAGGGATGATGTGGCCCTCCTGCCAAAAACTTTGGACACCCCTAGCCTAGAGGCAACTTGAGTAGATTTAATATGGCCTTGTAGGTTAGACTGGATCACCTCTGTTCTTGCAGTTTGGCTTGTCTGATCACTAAACCCTGAGAAACAAAGACCTTGGCATCCCAGTCTGACACACACTTTATCTGGAAATGCCACTGAGTTCAGTGGTATTTGCGTCTACGTAAATGTGCTTAAGGTTGGGTTATAAAAGCTTCTGAACACTTTTGTGCTGCCCGATTTCTGGCAAGGAACTTGGCATGGAAAACAAAATTCACAGCTGCCATTTCTGATACTCAGTAATGACTCAGGGATTCTACCATCCAGCTGCCCCCCTGCAGCTGGTAGCTGACTAACACCTGCAGCAAAGAAGCCTCTGTAGGGATAGTTCAGCTGCCAAATGGTTGAATGATGGATGGGCCCAGCTGATAGGGCAAATCTCTTGCACCAGCATGTTGAGGACAATTTATGTAACCTGAGAAGTGCTTGCCAAGGAAGGCACTGAAACATCTCCCATCAAACCACAAGGACACACAGCCCAATCCTATCCACACTTTCCTGGGAGTAAGCCCCATTGACTCTGGGGAGTAAGCCCCATTGACTTCTGAGTAGACATGCATAGGCTTGGGCTGTAAGACATCTTCTACAACACATAGAACAATCTGTCCTGTGTTTTTAATCAGCTTGGTTTCTGTTCTGTTAGATAAATAATCTAGATAACAGAGAATATAGGGAGCAGCAGCAGACTTAGTGCTGGGCAAACGGGGCAGATACCCTGGGCGCTGAGTCCGCACGCCTCTAGGACTGCACAGGAAGCCTCACTGAAGCTCTCAATGTGGTCAGAAACTGTACTTCTGGTTTTCTGAAGTGCAGTTTAACAGCATGGCGAAACCTCAGAAGGCTAGGCTAGGCTAAACATAGTAATAGGAAAAAATATCCTACAACAGGAAAAATGCTGCTGTGGATAGCCCATCTGATCCCTCTGCATGTTAAAGAACTACAGCTAGTGATGGGATGGTCAGTCCTCCAGGACTGGCCTTTTATCTTCAAGAATCATCGTCAATTACATAACGTTGGAGGAAAAAAAGCAAAACCAAACAAAAACCCAGGAAGAGCTTCAGTCAGAGTTGGCAACCCAACCTGGCTCCAAGTGACAAAGCACTCCTCCCAGCTCCCCTTATTATGAAGAGAAACAGGCCTCCGTTCAAAGAACACTGTGTCTGTTCTTGTGCAAGGGTAGGAACTTGGGGAACGGCATTGGTGTTTATTATGGAAATGAACATGCCTGCAAGGTCTCTCTCTTGCTGGAAAGCTAGAAAGCAGAACCAATGAAATCAGATAAATGCATGCAACTGTTATTGCTAAAAGTAGTTGAAATAATGTTAGGAAATGAAATGCCCAAGGAAGTTTGCACAGGTTTACAGCCCAATCCTACCAAACTCCCTGCCTGGCGATGCAGTGACACCAACACGGCATCCTCTGAGTCCTGCGGGGGGATTGTACCCTAAATAGACTGCTCATCCCTGTACCCTGCATTCAGTGTAGGAAACTTCTGGCTTCGAAGCAGATTGAGTCTCAGCTGCAATTTTGGGTTTATCACCTTCATATCCTCCAAAATAGGTTGGCTTCCTCACTGACTTTCCCTATGATTACTAGGCAGTTTATACTTTCAAATAAATTAATATGGAAACAACACAACAACTTTTGCACACACCCCAAAGAACAGACATTTTCTGTCAGTTCTGCTGCTCCAGAAGATCATGTAGGTTGGTCAGCAGGAATCCTGGATTGATTGGGGGCTTCGCTCAGAGAAATATGGATTTTAGTACACAAGAACAGCACAGTGGACTTCCAAACCATACAAGAAGTTAATATAGTGTGACAGTAGTTCTTGGCTGACTTTTCATATGGGCACAAGCAACCATTTGGTTCTGAACAAAATGGAAAGTGCATGCCAAAGAACACAAGAGAGTTAGAAAAGCTCCACCTCGTCCTGTCCTGAGGATCACATCACACAGTTGTGTTGACAACTGTACCTGTCATGCTGTAGCTGCTATGGACAGAGCATCTGTTAACATTTGATTTAAATTCTGCCCTCCTGCCACTGTTAAACAATGTAAAACCAATTTCTTGTCTCAATACAGAGCTGACCACTACTTAGATCCAACCATCTCTATTTCTCTTTATCAGCATCTTGGTCAACAGTGGATAAGACCCTAATAGATTTTTCCCCACCCAGTTCTATTCTCTTGAATTGTATGCACAGAATGTCCCCCTTTGTTCTAGTCAGTTTTACTGCCAGAGGTTTTGTAAATAATGTAAATAATTCTAGGTGTGCTAATGGCAAATCTGGGGCTTGCTATAACAGTAAATTTAAGAATATGATCTGAATAAAATCAAATAGTAAAACAACTTGGCTCCCTTGGTTTTACTTTAAACATGGTAGAAGTAGTGGGATTGAGGGTTGTGACCTCAAGGAAAGGGGAATGAGCCTATGTCTCTCACTTTTAGATGTCTGAAAATTGGTCCATACAAAAACCAATGCAATCAAAACTTCTCCCAATGCACGCTGCTGATCCCCACAAAAACAATTCCTGTAAATGATTCCAAGGCTCCATTAGCATCATAAGTTTCAATTCACACTTGGATCTCTGCCCTCAAACCACTCCCAGGTTGCCTCAGAAAATAATTAGTGGCATTTGGCCCAGACATTTGACAACTGCCTGCTGAACAAGTGCAAACTATAATATTTCTGGATGGAGGTTGGTGATGACCATGTTCACTGATCATGAAGATCTTATCTTTGTCATCAATTAATGAGAGCCTTTGATCAATAAGAGAGCCTTTGATCAATACATACTTTAACCTAATCCTGCTTGTGATGTACTCTGCGTCATTAGGCTATGTTCCCATGTGATTTTGTCATGATAGGATCATGCAGGAGTGGTGTATCTCAGAGGCCTTCAGCCTTGAGTCTTCAAGTGCACATCTCATAACAAAACATAAGAGGAGAGGGAAAGGGGTTCCAAGACTGTATTTGTAGAGAAGGCTCCAGGGTGACTGTATATCCAGTAAACTCACATTTGATAAAAACACATTATCAAAGCAGAAGCCTAGAACTGTTTACATGAGGAAGTTCTTACCCCTGTCAGGGATGTCACTGCTCTGAACGCTTGATAGTGAATTTAATCCTGACAAGTGTAAAAAAAAAAAAAAAATTCAGACCAGGCAGGATAATTTTAGTTCACTCCCACATATCTTTCTTGCTGGTGCAGCAAACTGCGTACGTGTAGCCAGGCCTGTGCTTTGGCTCCTGAGACTAGGCACAAGAAAAACCCATAAAAGTGAGGATCCATAGGCTTATCTAGTAAACCTTTGCCTGTGCAAACAACTGGAGGCTTTTCTCTTGAAAGGAAACCCAAATAAGCTATAAATAGTTCAAAGGACTGATTAATATGCTCCTTCATCAGTCTTAGCTATGCACCAATTTCCAGAGTCATAGGGCAGCATCCTTTCCCGCATGCATCACTTGCTATGTGATCCCTTCCTGTGGGTTGGAAGGGATGTGGTTTATCATGTGGGTTATCCCCTGGGGGCTGGGGATAAGAATAGGCCCTCAGATTGGCTGTACTTGTCGTAAGAGACGACCAAACAGCCACCGGGTAGATGGGGCTCGTCAGCCTGGGAAGGCAGCTCATCTGAGAGAAGGAAAACTCTGATCCCAAACCTCCACTGCCTTGTGGCTACATCCAGTTATGGAAAAGGCTTCAGGAGTCAACCTCGAGGCAAAATCCGGAGCCGGAGTCCCTGAGGCAGTTCATGGCTGAACACAGTCACGTTCTGGCAACTCCTGCGACGCCGCTGGAACCAACCGTATTGGCCTCTGCCTCTTCATTGGACCATTTCAGCGACGTGGAGAGGGGGGATTTGCTGCATGGAAACAGTCTATCCTCCATATCTACTTTACCCAGGCTTTGTGCACTGTTCCAGAACCACCATTCAGAGCGTGATACCATAGTCTTCTGAGACTGAAAGATGCCATTCAGTGGGTTGGAAATGAGAGTACTTTTTTTAATGTATTAGTCACACAAAGGAGCAGTAGTTTAATAGAACAGAAACAAATGAATGGAGGGAGGATCTCCAAATGAATCAGATTCTAGCAATGTTCCAGGGCATAGTGACACAGCTAAGCTGGGGGGGTACGTTGTCCCCCACAGTAGAGAGTCAGTTTTCTGCTGTCTCTGCTGGGTGGTGGTAACAGCGCTTGCTGGATGACAGCACTTATCAGCCCTCTCGCCCACCCTTGTCCTTGTGCAGCTCAAAATTGAGCCGTTTCCTGGGCCAGGATTGGGCATGTGCAGAGGGGGTGATAGTACAGATGCAGGGGTGACACAATGATGTGGGGATGTCCTTGCGTCACCCAGCTCTCAGGGCATGATCTTAAAAGCATGTGATACAAAAACCATGCTGAAACTCAGTATAGCTAGATCCGTTCAACCTGTAAATGAGTGACTGTCTAGAGACCCTGCAGAGCTCAGTGAAAGAAAGGCAGGATAAAAATAAATCTAATGAGCTTGAAAAATCTGAATTTACATCTTCTAATATTAGTTCTGCTTGATATAGATGGTTTATGATTTTTAAAAAATCAGACGTATTGAACTTGCCCTTTGCATTGGCAAAGGCAACAATAATTATTTAAGGCAACTATAATGCAACATTATTGCTTTAAAAATGAATCAGCAAGATGGATAACCCAATCCTGTCTGAGTCTTGCACTGCCGGAACCTGTACTCTGACAGCGCAAGGCCCATTCCATGGCAGAAAAGCTAGGCTGCCCTTGTGTGCTTCCAGGCTGCTGCTGCAAATTGGCAGAGGCTCAGTACACACAGCAATGGCTCCCAGAGGCTCCTCTGCTCTTGGTAAGTGGGTGGCAGAGGAGAGCGAGCCCTTTGGGAGTTTTGGGGTGGGAAGGGTGAGGACAGGGGATGGATTGGGCAAGAGAGGTGGTGGATCCCAGTGGCACCGACATGCACCAGGATCCGATCCCCTGTTTTTCGTCTCTCCCTTTTCTCTCTTTGGACTTGTGCTGATGTACTTGTGCTTTGAACTTAACATAAGAACAGAAGAGTCCTGCAGGATCAGGCCTAAAGCCCATCTAGTCCAGCTTCCTGTATCTCACAGCGGCCCACCAAATGCCCCAGGGAGCACACAAGACAACAGACACAATCTGCATCCCAGTGCCCTCCCCTGCATCTGGCAATCAGAGGCAGCCTGTCTCTAAAACCAAGAGCTTGCTTGCACATACCTACTACAACTTGTAACCCGTAATGAACTCTTCCTCCAGAAATTTGTTCAGTGCCCTCTTCAAGGCATCCAGGCAAGACGCTATCACTACTTCCTGTGGCAAAGAGTTCCACAAACTAATTTTGACTTGATATACAGACTAAAACTACAAACTAAACCACAAACTAAAACAGACTCGATATAGCTGATGAGTGTCTGAGGAGACCCATAGGCCATCAGAAGGCCTACAGGCCTAAATGTAAGAGAAGTATATTTTTCCTTACCTCTCCCAGCCTTCTGATTGCCATCCCCCACACCATCAGATCCAGCATGCACCTCCTGCATATTGGTTGGCAGCCTTCAGTCTCGAAAGACTATGGTATAAGCCTACAGCACCCAGTATTCCCAGGCGGTCTCCCATCCAAGTACTAACCAGGCCTGACCCTGCTTAGCTTCTGAGATCAGATGAGATCGGGCATGTGCAGGGCGTGGCTGCATCATTGCCAATGGTGGGGGTAGGATTGGGCTCTAAGGCTGCAATCTTAAGCACACTTTCTAGGGACTGGGAGTAAGCCCTATTACCCTGAACAGAACCTATAGCTGAGCAAACAGATATAAGATTCCGCTGTCAATATCCTTCAGAGCTGAGTTTCCAAAGTAAGTCTGAACATTTTCAAATTTGATTTCTGAAAGTTTGCTGCTTTTATTTATTTATTTATTTATTTATTTATTTATTTATTTATTTATAGAATTTCAAATGAGTGCAAAATGTCATCCCCCTTTTAGTGTTGCACTTGAAAAGACCTTCACAGCAGAGTGATTTCTGAGTATACTGTTATTGGATGAAATAGGTTGCTATCTAGCAGAGCTCATTCTACAATAAAATACAGCCTCTGTGATACTTTGGCACTTTTTCTTACCTTTTTATTTTACTGATTTATTGGGGTTTATACCCTGCCTTCTCATTAAGAAGTATTAGGGCAGCTCATTCTCTTCCCCACTGGCACAGAAGCACATTTTGGTCACCGACACTGATCTGCAGAGAAAGAGGCTTGTGATCACTTAACATATTGGGATGTATGAACTTTTGTAGACTTGAGTGTACTTCGTTAGCTGCAAACAACCTAGCCCACACAAGCCTGCCACATTATACTTGTTAGCATGCCATAAGACTGTTTGGGCCCAATCCAAACCTGAACTTGGTTGATGCAAGTCCCATGCGCTGTCCTGGGAGTGTTGCAAAAATGCCATAAGGCACATTTGCACCATTCTGAGGGGAGATAGGCCAGCGCATGGATGTATGCCAGCCTCCCTGTGCTGACATGGGCCCCGGTGGAGAGGTGAATTGCGCTGGCCAAGCTCAGCCAATGCAAAGGTCTGGGGGTGTGTGGGGAGGGCAGGGAGGAGGTGGGAGGGAGGCATTTAGGGGCAGGTGGAGGGTGGGTGACAGGCATTCCCAGGGTGGGTGGGTGGGTGAGTGGGGAGCGGGAGGTGGGGTGAGGATCCGGCAAAGACAAATAGAAATGGTGGGGGGGTTTTCCATCTCACACGTTGTACGGTAGCTTCTTTCCACAGGGTAATTTTTAAATGAATACTTTGTGCGTCAATCTCAAAGGCACAAACAGTAGCATGGCATTCAGTGCATCTCACTGAAGATGGAACAGGTGCAATGACAAGAACATATGCTAGCATTTTATTCATGGATTATCAGGCCACCTGCAGTGAGTGGTAGAAAATTATGAGGCCTAAAAGACTAAGAAGTGTGACCTCTGGGAGTGGATGAAGATGTAGACCTGAATTACAACATTGGTCTGACTCTGTTTTGGTAGGTTAAGAGACAGCCAATGTCTATTGTGGCCCGTCAGATGATTCAAAGTGGCCAGTGGATCCCCAGGGAGCCAAACTATGCCCCGTGGTTCCCCAGGGAGTTGTGAAAACCAACCAGGGGAGCTGTGGAATCCTTGTTGAAAACAACCCTATACAATGTATGCAATTGTAATCCTAACGGGGAGCCATGGCCAATGGCCCAGTAGGTCAAGGGTGCTGCCAATCAAAAAAGTTTGGGAACCACTGCTTTAAGCTATAGGGCAGGGATGGACACTTGAATCATGATGACAACTCATGAAAATGATGACTTTTTGCAACTTGTGTCAGCTCAAGTCACATACATCATGGATGTGCCTTGCAACTCGGGGTCAGTGACTTGAAAATGAGTCATGACTTGAGAAGACTCAAGTGATGATTTGCTTTGTGTGTGTGTGTGTGTGTGTGTGTGTGTGTGTGTGTGTGTGTGAAATGCTTGCTTATTTTCTTTGCCATGCCTGACTCGTGCCACAACTTGTTTCTCGTAATGACTCATGACTCAAGTCAAAATGATTCTATAAGTGGCTTAGGTCAAGATGCGATGGCCACCCTTTATGAATTGTGAGTCAAGTCAGGGGGTCGGTGACTCATGACTTGACTTGCAATTTTGGTGTAGTGACTACAGCACATCCCTGCCACAGGAGAGGAATGACACTGATGGAGGTAGGTTTCTCAAGGTTCCCAAACTGTTGTGTGCTGCATCTTTCTCTTGGTCACACAATTTAGGGAGTTAAAAGACACTTCCTGTGAAGCAGCTGCCTAGAACACCTTCAGCATTACAGAAAGAAAGAAAGAAAGAAAGAAAGAAAGAAAGAAAGAAAGAAAGAAAGAAAGACGTGGGACAGTGTCAACGTAGAGACAGATATCTGCAAGCATAGTATTTTGCAATGTTACTGCATTGGCATTCTGTGGTTGATCCAGGGCTGGCAGACAGAGAAAGGCATTCATCACCAATCTTTTGCCTGAAACAATCATTTTAGTTGGCCTCATGGATGGGCTGGCCTGGATGAGTTGATCCTAGCTACATTTGAGTGTCCATTTCCTGGTTTGAGACAGTTGCATGCCTGCCATAGGCTGACCTGGGGCAAATGCCCCAAGTGCCAGCCTCTAGGGCCCCACGGAAGCCTCTCTGCAGCTTGGGGCAGAAACCGGGGCAGATGGGGCAGAAACTGTGCTTCCGGTTTGCCGAAAGCACAGTTTATACCCCTGGGGAACCTCACAGAGGTTTCTCCGGCATGGGAGGAGGTTGAGCGAGGCTCCATGAGCCTCTGGTGAGTAGGGGGGGGGCAGATTTCTGCACGAGGGAGGCAGCGATGGGGGGGTGCTATCGCGGAGCTTTGCCCTGGGCGCGGGGCTGCAGAGGTCCACGGCTGGTCTGAGGACAGGAAATTCAGGGAAGGCAAGGTCTTCTTAAGAGAGCTTTGGCTATAAAATTAGTTAGGAGGGCACATACAGGGTAGCTTTCCACTCCTCTGGCACAGTATATCAGAAGTGTAGAATCATCCATGGAAAAAGTTTGCTATCCTTCCTTCCAGGACAGTTCTACATGCCTGAAGCCCATTGTGCAGATGCCACATCCTGCATCAGCCCCATAACTAACTGCATTGGATGTGTGGACTGAGGATCAGAAATGAAATAATAGGAAAACGCCAGCACTTGCGCCAACACCAAAGGGAGCCTGACTCTTTTGTGGGGAGGAGAGTACAGGTCAGTAGCAAATCAAGAATGAATATTCCTTTAATTCTTTCACTGGTTTAACAAGGCTGTTTTTCCACTAAGGACAATAGGGATACTGATGTATTAGGGGATCTGGCTGTGTAAATACTGCCTCACTACCTCACCACAGCTGACGTCAGGCTATTGTTCCAAGAATGATTTTAGAGATCAAAGGCACAGCATTCTCCAAGGATGCAGAGTGGACAGTTGGTTTGTCCTGATAATGCTCTGCTGCGGTGTTCTTGCCCCTTTGATAGGTAAGCAATAATTGCTTCTGTACTCCACTGCTGGACCTGCCAATTGGTGCCAGGTGTGTCCGGTAGATAATAATGCTAATGTTGGAGAAGCAGAAAATGTAAGCAATAACATCCCGCTGCATGATACGTGGCAGTCACAAAAGGGGGCAGAGAAGGCAGAAGTATATAGCCGAAGACCCATGGGTGTTCTTGTGCATCCATATCCCTTCACTTTGAACACATCAACCATTTAAATGTGCATGGCCAAGAAACCTCATGCACCAGTATAAGTGATCACTACAGATTCCATTCCCCATCTTACACAAATTGTTGAAGCTCCTCCTTAAGAAAGAGAGAAGGGTGAGTGGTGTTGCTAGGGGGGGGGGTGCAGAGGTTGTGGGCTGCACCAGGTGATGTGATCAGGGAAGTGACATCACTACTGGCCAAAAAATTTTAAATCTTGGTATTTTTGAATAATACCAGCATGTTATATATCATTCAATGTGTAATTTCATGCAGAATGCAATGAAACAAGCCACACTGAAATATCTCTATTCTATCAAAAGTTATAGCCAAAAAACCAGTGGGGGCGGGGCAATGGTGTATCATCACATCCACCGTCTGGGGCGTTGCCCTACCCACTACATGGGAGGAGGCCCTCATGGGAATGACGCACTGGCCTTCCACATTGGGTGATGCAAACCCTAATGAAATCACTGAGAGGGGTTTCATTCTTTTTATGTGTTCTGGGGACACATATTCTAGAACAGAGATGGTCAAACTTGCTTAACACAAGAGCCACATACGAGAGATGTCAGATGTTTGAGAGCCCCATGAGTGATGTTTGAGAGCTGCAATATTTAAGAAGCATTTAAATTCTTAAACATATTTATTCACCATGAACATTAAACGTGTGCTGTAATCCAGTGGACTCTCAGTTAATGCCTAGTAAATAAGTATAAAGCTTGAAACTTTTTTATTTACCTTTTATACTAATTATGATGCCAAAAGGAGCTCAGCCAACATATTTCTCCATCCTGCAGTGGGGAGGCAGTCACAGAGGCCTCCTCAAGGTATGGGAACATTTGTTCACTTACCTCAGGGTTGCATGGCGGCTACACCCGTGCTGGAAAGTTGGCTAGGGTTGGATCCTAAGTCCCCATGCAGCATTGCTGTGCTGCTGCCTCAGCTTCCATTGAATCCCAGGGGGCTTTTTGGCCATTGGAGGCCTCCTCAGGGTCAGGGAACATTTGCTCTCTTGCCCTGGGGTAACCTCTAGCAGCTGCTGTGGGTCATCTTGGAGTTCTGGTGCAAGTCCAAGTCGATCTGTGAAGGCAGATCAGGCCCAGGAAGGACGTCAGGATTTGGTGTGCACTGTCACCACCAAACCCACCTTCCTCTCAGGCCTAATATGCCATTCTTCCTGCCTCTGTTACTGGGCCTGTGCAAGGGCAGAACAAGTGACATAGAAATTCACAAATTCACAAATAAAAATCAGCATGCCATCCGTGAGAATTTTCCTTCCAGCACCTCATTAAAGTGAGCAGGCAAATGTTTTAGAGAGGCTTTGCTGGGTGAGGGATGGCGATAGGCTTGCTGAGCAATTCTCTGTGCTGTCTGTTCACAGCTAATCTATAATTATTACCGTGTGGTTTTCCCCCTCCCCACACCACCCCATGTTGTTCAGTCTTGCTGTGTGCCTTGGCTAAAGGGCATGTTTATGGAGAAGTAATTGAAGGGAGCTCTTAAGAGCGGGCTCCTCTTGTGAGCAGTTCATAATGATTCACTGGGAAGGATCGGGATTTGACAATGTGGGAGGCAAAGAAGTGGGACTTCAGCTCTTTGATGTGCATTTCATAGGCAAAGGAGAATTTTTCTTGAAGCAATGGGGTTTGGACACTTTGGGTGACAGGCAGTAAGGTTACTGTTTTCCTGTCACCCTCCATGTTCTATCCTGGATCCTTCAGGTTCATAGACCCGTAAAGCCTTCTCTCTTCACCAACACTAAATTGGTCATGCAGCTGGGCCAGGCTGCATCTGGTGACATGGACATGTGATGGCATCACCACATGCCCAGTTTTCAACTCTGCTCACACTTACCCTGTTGGCACTCACTTTGCTTTCAGGACATTCGTGGGACACTGGAACTGAGTCACAACATGAGCATGCCTGACAGTAGTTCCATGGCTGCTCCATCAAGTACCGTATATCATGTGCTCACATCTTTGACATGCCAATTTAGTCATATCAGTCTATGAAGAGCTCAAAATATTTGGCTGCCTTGAACTACACTGTGTAGCCTCAACCTGCATAGTCAGGGCAGTGAGCATGCAGTGTGATTCAGTGTGTGTTGATTCAGAAGCAAGTCCCACTGAATTCAGTGTGGCTTACTCCTTACGAAGGGTGCTAAAGATTGCAGCCTGACAGCCAAATTCCCCACACTGCTTCTATTCCCTTCTATTCCCCTCACCCCTTCGGATGCAGCCAAAATGGTTACCGCTGCATCCTGTGAGGGGGTGCAGTTGTGGAGGTCTGCTCTGCATACAAAAACATTTGTTCCCTTACTGGGGGGGACAGGACAGGACAGGACTGCCACAGCATCAGGGTTTTTACTCAGACCTGCGCTATCAAAATGCTGACATAGGTCCATGTGGATTGGATCCAGGAAGGGGTCTAGGATTCAGCAGCCACCACTGTCACCAAACCCTCCCTATCCCTGACTTGTTCCGCTCTTCTCCTGTCCTTGTTACTACCCCAGTCCACCCCCCATCCCATCTTGCCTACACCACCATCTTACCTGCCTTGGCAGGTGACTAGCGATCCCCTGAAGCACACAGGAACACTCTGGCCTTTTCACTGGTGTTCTTGCCACGCACTACTTTGCACACTGCCAGAAGCACTTTTATAACAGCCATTAAAAAGGTAGACCTGGTGGAATGCTTGCTCTCCCAGTGCTACTAGCCCATAGGATTGAGTTTTTCGAGTTAAAACCTAAGTGCTAAAGTTCCACTGAACTCAACAGGATAGAAGCTTCTAGTGGGCCAATATGAGATACAGGCAGCTGGACTAGATGGGCCCTTGGGCTGATCCAGCAGGGCTCATCTTATTTTCTTATGATTGCACTTGCACATGTTGTTTTCCATTAGTTTTGGAAGAGTAACATATATGGCAATAACAAATCTGTATGGCCCACCAGGACAACACACTGCGTCACCATAGCTCTTAGATGAAGACTAAATGGGACCTGGTTCAGTAGGCACATTGACCAACATCTCACACATCCACTTTCACCAAGTGCTTCATGACCTTTGGCTGAGGAAGCAGAGGGCACTGTTGTTACATTTTATGAGTTTTCCTCTGGGTTTATTGGGATGTTTTTACTAAGACGTGCCCTGACCTAAATCAAATCAGCTTCAAGAATTGGGATTACTCAACCACATCATTCCAATGGCTTTGCGACTGGCGGAGGCCCGTTGTGCCAGTTACAGATGCCGCAGGCCTGTTTGTAAACAGTCGACTTGCGTGTGTGACACTTCCCATGTCGTAGATAATGAGGGGCGGGGAGGACTTGAAGGGAATTTGGCTGGAAAATCATTAGAAGTTCACAGGCAGCTACCAAAAACAAAACTGTGTGGGAGTAGTTTTGACAAGTGGCACTGCCTCTTTTCCCTGTGTACACACCCTACTTTTTTGTACATCACGGCTTCACCTCTTACACAGTGAGAAAGTCCATTTGCTTGAGTGAAATCCATTTGCTGCTTTGTACAAGTGCCACGTTTGTAACTATGCTCTTCGGGAACCCTCTTTAAACATTTATATGTATGCCTGCATTTGTTTTCTTTTAAAGAAAAATAATTCCCCATGAATCAGCAGGCAAACTTTTAGGACATGGAGATAAATGACTGCTAATGTCAGTACCTCTGTTAAAAGCATGATTAGTTCTGCCACTTGAAAGTTTGGCAGCCCAACTAGAGAGAAACATCTTTCTTCAGGGATGGCCTTTCCACGAGGACAACTGAAGTTATCTCAGGCAGCAGGTGGGTTGGGGGGGGGGAATCCTGTCTGCCTGCCCGCTCAGCCTGCATTGCTCCTGCTCCTCCCCTGGATTGTAAAAGGAAGAGGGGAACAGAGTGAAAGAAGAAGTGTGGATGAGAATGGTGAGCGAGAATCTCTCCTCACTTCCTCTTCCGCTTCCTCTTCCACTCCACTTCCTCTTCCACTTCCTCTTCCAATCCAACCTCTTTTCCTTTTACTATCCAGGGAGTGGGAGGAGCAGAGGCTGGCATATCACCAGGTAAGGGGGGGCAGCATTTGGCATTTCACTTCAGGCTCAGGGGAGATCTTGGGATGGTCTTGTTTGCCCTTTACACTTTACAATGATAGCCGCATCAAGCACTACAGTATATGCAGCTGATGCTTTTCCTACAACTGAACCATCCATGGCAGTTGCTTGAAGAAGGAGCTCCCCTTTTCACCTGCCCAATCACCTCCACTGATCTCTCTTCCTTTTCCAGTTTAGGGAGTCAGTGGCTGGCACATAACCAGGGTAACACTGAAAATGCTGCATCGGGCAACCAGAGGTCTTGGGCAGCCCTGGGGTTTCCCTTGCCTCCATATGAATCTGCCCAATCATTGAAATCCTCAGTTCCATGTGCCAACAGCAGTGTTGTTTCAGTTGTGAAGCATGCAGGACAGGGTCGTATCTGTCGAAGCACCTAATCCTCTGGAACTCCCTACCCAAGGAAATTAGATCTGCTCCATCTCTCCTTGGCTTCTGGTGGTGATAAAAGACAAGGCACTTTCACTAGGCTTTTTATGTTGCTGGATGAATTTCGCTTCTTTGACTTGGACTTGATATGGACTTTCTTGTTTGTTATTGTGTATTTTTTAATGATGTTGTTTCAACTGGAATTCTGGCTGAAAGCCGCCTTGAGGGTGTGTACACTAAAAGACGGTCTTAGAAACAGAGAAATAAATAAAAGTTCATTTTTTTATTTAAATAAGTAAAACAAATAGAGGAAAAAAGAATAAAAGATTCACAGCAGAGATAATAGGCCTGCTCTGGGATATATTTAAGACTAAATTGCAAACACTCTGCATATGTAATAAGAGCATTTATTACAATCACTCTTCTTTAGTCTCATAACAGTACATGAGGAATAATCACATGTGGTGTGAAACACAGGAGAAGCTACTGCCCCCCTTTGTCATGTTTGTCCTGACAGGATGGTAGTTCTTTCAGTGAGCTGTCTGTGAGTGGCTGTCCTGGGGTTCACAGAACCTTATCTGCCAGAGTGCTTCATAGCGCTAGGCACCAGAGGGTTAATTTCATCATAATCCATTAACAATGAGATGCTCTGGGAGGAGGGGCAGTTGGGTTTCCTGTCTCCTAAAGCCAGACCAAGGTCACCAAAGCAATGGTTTGATTTGCTGAACATTGATTGTTCTTTTTCACCCATCCCGGTGGAGCTGACTAGCTTTCCTAGCTGTGCACTCGCTAACTTATCATGCAAATGAATGAATCAGTGCACCACCATGGTAACAGGGACAGCTCTGTGCAGGGCGCCTGCCCTGCTACTCCTTGCATCTTCAGTGGCCTGTAGCCCAGGCCTTCACAGCACTGTGGCTGTTTCATACTTCTTACCCACTCACATCACACTTTATGACTACCCCATCCTCCCACATTGGTACCTGATGCTATCAAGTCTAGTTACCCGAAAGATTTTGTCTTCGCTATGATTGTAGTGGGAGTCAGTCAATTTAGTTTAAGTATTACACATCTGGCTTATAAAATTGCATGAAAAAGCTAACAAATAGGATAATACTTCAGAAAAAAATGGAGAAAAAAGAAACAATGTTTGTGAGATGCAGAGCAACTTTACTATGCTTCCAGATACACCAATAGCCATTCCGGGTTACAGTGGGGGAGGAGGGATTGCAGAGGGGGGTAGTAAAAGTCATAACGTGGTGATGTTTGTCACAACTCCCATTGGTTCCATGTGTCTAAGCTGTACCACATCAAATGACTGTCCTCTCACTCTCTCCTCACACGTACCCACGCAGGACATTTTCTACACATGGAAAACCTGCACTTTTGATCCGAAGCAGTGCTGCTCACAGACACATTTATCACCAAAGTGGTGATAATTAGGCCTAAGTGGAAACAGGACAACATCAAGACAACATCACCCTGCTAACTCATCAGCCTTTTTTGGTAAGGCGATCAAGAAAGAAAGCTTCTCGTGGCCATGCTGTTTTTCTTCTAGAGGCCTCTCCTCCCCTCCAGTAGGAGGAACTATGACGAGATCTATCCCGTGCTGTGCATGCAGGGCCAGTGAAAAGCTTTCCCAGCAGATTGATGTTTAGCTATTTCCTTACCAGCATGGCACTGGGAGCAACGTGTTGTTTAAAAGAGGTGGCTGCGTGAACCAATGCTATAATTATTCCTCAGTGAACTGAATTTGGTCCAGCTCATCAGGCAAGAAGAGGGACTGAACAAAAGAAACCCAGCACACAAGAGCAGTAACATGCACGATGCAAAAGGGAAATGAAAATTATAACTTCAGAGTCATTAATCTCAATTATTCTCTCATTGGGAGACATGCAGGCAAGGCTTGGAACGGTTTCCCATGGATAGGTCCTTGAATGAGATAATGCAGGCCAAGCCCAGGATGCGCTTGCTAGCCTTTATGATGAGCTGTTTTGCAGCTGCCCAATTGTTATGGCAGTTCTGGGTTGTCTCACCACCACCTCAGGGGTTGATCACGATATGCTCAGACTTCATCTCCAGCCTTGAAGTATATGCAGATCTTTGTAAGAGCGAAGGGGTGGAGACACTGCATTTAGATAGTTCTTCTTATTTGTTTGAACAAATGAGGCAGCCTTGCAGGCAGCTGTTGGACCCCATGTTGCTTACTTAGATTGACAGTGGCTCTCGAGGGTCTTAGACAGAGGTCTTTCCATCACTTGCTACTTGAACCTTTCAACCAGAGTTGTCCATGATGGAACCTTCTGCATGCAAAGCATGTGCTGTACCACTGACTTGTGGCCCCGTACTGTGTCTTTTCTTCTTTGGCCAACTCAAGGCGACTTAGCTGAAGTTGGCAGACATTCAGGATCACTGTTCTTTCAAGGAGAGATTTCCAAATTGTATTCTCAGGCACCTATCAGGAGGAAGCCTACTGAGATTTTTTGATGCGATGATCAGTAATGCAATGCACTTCTACAAGGGAGTTTAGATTGTATGTATAAAGGCACACTCTCATCAAGGTCATAGTGGAAGGGGGCAGGGGGAAGTGGAGCGCTGGGACTTCTCTGACCACAGGAGTGGTGACTTCATTAATAGGAGCATTATGGGTTGCCTTTGAAATGTGTTTGGAAGGGCCTTAACCAGGAGGAAACATCAGGCTCAGAGGTGATACACTGAGAAATCTATCTGGGGCATACGTTAATATCCAGGTCATTGTCTTTCCCAAGGGCTACCTGAGAGACAGTGTGTAGCTCACATTACATTAAGGTTACAATCCTATGCAAATCTATCCCAGAGGAAGTGCTAATGAACACATTGGGATTTATTTCTGAGAAAACATGCCTAGGCTAGCACTCTAATATATGTTTTATAATTATTTGGGATTTTTAAAATTCCATTTTCCATGTTTATAAACTCATTTTAAACTATTACAGCCCATTCCAGAAGTCTGAAAAGTACATAATTACACATCATTTAAAAATGCAGTTTGTTTTGCATTTTAAATGATGTGTGATTCTGTACTTTTCAAAGTAGAAATCAATGGCATTAGACATTTCTAATGAAGAAATTTCAGGTTGCGATTGTGGTTGCATACTCTTAGTGAAGCACAGTTATGGGAGGGGTAACATGACAAGCTCCTGCACTTCAGAATTTACCACCACACAACTGCTCTCAGGTCAGGGTGGGAGTGGTGTGTCTGAACAAGACCACCCATTGCTCAAGTGAGCTGTGTGTGCATCATAAGACACTTCCCAGAACCTTCCTTAGCATGCAGGGACTCTTCAGAAGAAAAGCCAATGTGGCAAGATTTCCGGAAGGGAGAAAGTTTGAAAAACTCTGCTTAAGACAATTTGTGAGAGCCCTATGGAGTTACTACGTACCACCTCAAATCACTTTACAAAGTCCTCAACTCCATACACATGGAACCCTCTCCTCAGATGAAATGTCTGTCCACTTCTTCAAGTCTTGCAACCCATGTTTGTAATGATGGCATGTAAAAACCTTGAGGTCATCGAATCGCTCTTACTTATAAGTCCCATTTGGAAGCTTACTGAAAGCATCAGCTCTTTTTATAGCCATTTAACTTAAATGCACTGCCTGGTAAGTTAAGTGCCCCTCTGGTAAGTACCTGGGGGGCAGGGGGGAGCAAATGCCCCAGGGTACCACCTAGGGGGGTGCTGCCATGACCCCCTCTCCTGCCACCATTTTTTTTTAAACTGGTCATTACAGGCTTTTCCAAGTCCTTTTGAGGGCCAGGGAGGCCACCCATAGCCTCCCCGCCCCCAAGAAAGCCTTCTCAGTTTTCTGGAAAGCCTAAAAAACAGGGCCTATGAGAGGAATTTTGTCAGGGGGTACAAAGTTTCTTCTGGGCCCCTTCCCAAAGGGGGAGGTGGGCAATGGGGGAGGCAGAACGGGGACAAACTAAGGCAGGTGGAGGGTGCTGACAACCACAATAGTCTTTGGAGCCCAGGTTTACTAGGCTTCTTGATGCAGAGCCCAGGTCTACCTGATCATGTGGCACTGGTAGCTAGATAAAGGAATATGGAAAACCAAACAAACTCCTATGTCTCTCTAAAATCTTTGAAATATAGAAAATCGTTTGCAGAAAATTAGCATCATTGTATTTAGGCTCACACTAGAATGAATCAAAATGAACTTCCACAGCAGCTGTAGCCTCACGCCTGGGTCACTGAGCATCTATGCACTCCTTCATGGTTATGGGATCCACAAGCCAAAGAGCTGCTGTAGCAATCCAGTTTCCTCCCAGATTTGACACTGTGTTCAGGCGGGTCATGAATGCATTCCTGAGCCCAGTGTGTATGGCTTGCAGCAGCAGTTAACACTGCATGCACGTGGTTGTGCCCCAGCATTATGCGCTGGCAGTGAGTTCAGGTGAGATAGGAAAATGTCAAGTCCCAGGAACTTTTCTGGGCCCCCTCCTTTGGCTCCTGGGCCCTCTTCCTGACCCTGGGCCTGGATGCAAATTACCCCCTTTACCCCCCTCTCCTAGGCCCTGCTAAAAAATGTTGCTTCTGCTTTTCCGTGAAAAAAGGAAGTGACATTTTTAGGCCTTCCAAAGGCCTCAGAAGGCCTTTGAAGGCTGGGAAGGCCGTGGGTAGCCTCTCCGGCCCTTTGAAGGCCTCAGGACAAGCCTGGTGGGGGATGGGGGCAGCATTTTGTGGAGCTGGGCAGCACAGGTCTTGGACCAAGTGCACCTATGAGCCTCACCTATGAGCCTAACAGAACAATGCAAAATCAAAGTCTGGAATTCACCGCCCTGAGACATGGGATGGCTAGTACCTTCATGGGCTAGTACCTTCAAGCCTTTTGAGGGTTTCCGCAAGGGTTTCCTTTGGTTAGCAGTTGTCGGAAGCAGGATGCTAGACTAGATGGGCATTAGGTCTCATCCAGAAGGCCTCTTCTTAGGTTCTTAAATATGAAAAAGCCCCAAGAAGGAATGCAAGCTTAAAGCAATATAATTTAGTATAAGAATCTCTCTAGAAAGAATTTTGCAGCTAATACACAGTGTATATTATACATAGTGTATATTTATATTATTGTAGGGTGTATGCATATGCTTTCCTTAACAGGAACAGAATGTTCATCCCGGAGGGGGGGAAAAAACTTTTATAAATGATTTACATTGCAGGAAATCTTCCTGCTTCACCAAAAGAGGGAACTCCTGTTCATTTGGAATGCAGCAAAACAACCTAATAACTACTCTTTGGATTACAAAGGAAATTGAATGTATAAATGCAACAGGTCCATCTGGTTGAGCCTGGTCTGGAATTCACCGTGTTCCTGTCATATCAATAAGTGTGCCAATCAGCCATAATAAATCTGTGATATCAAGCGACAGGTATCTTGCAACATATTTCTGGTGTGCTGTGTGGTGTTGAATGGCTTGCTGGACTCTGGCATACCTCACATTTTTTGTCTTCATGACCCCTTGGCATTTTAGCTTCATATGCCGTGGGTCTGCTGCAGGCTGTCTTGTTTCTAGCTTGTGCAAAATTTTGGTTTACATTGTTTATAAACCCAATTCATGTTTCACATGCATGGAGCAAGCCCTAAGCATGGGTAGCTGTGGTGATCTTTTTTTCACCTTCTTACATCTTCCCTATTTTATTATTATTATTATTATTATTATTAGTAGTAGTAGTAGTAGTAGTAGTAGTAAATGTATTTATAGACCACATTTCAACTAAAAGCAGTTCACAAAGTAGTTTGCATAGCAAAATACTATACAATTACATGTCATGATGGAGCCTGTTTGTAAACAGGAATCTTGTACGTGGTACATGCTATGTTGAATCATGGAAGCTCTCAGAATTCATCCAGCAAAGAAAGCAGGTATGGGGAAAAACCTTGACAAATCATATCATCTAAATCCAGAGGAGTTGGATAAGGTAATACTGACATGGGAGAGTAGAAGGAACTGATTGGCATCCTTACCTACAGGCAAGTGTGCAAGACTTTCTTCCCCACAAAATTTTCTAGCAGGATAAATTGGGGATGTTTTATCCTCTTTCAGACTGAAGAAAATCAGGGATGACATTTAAGGAGGACAAGGGGAGGGAACTCCAATGTGTTTCAGACAACCATATATTATTGTTACATGCCCAGGGCAGTGCAATCTGGACAGCTGACGGACCTCCCATTCATTCTATGGGGCAAATGCCCTGAGGCTCCTGACGGGGTCAGAAACTGTGCTTCTGGTTTTCCGGAAGCATAGTTTAAAGCTTCAGGGCAGCCCCAGGAAGCTTCCCTGATGAAGCTTCAGGTTTTGCAAGGTTCCATAAGCTTCAAATAAGTGTGTGTGTGTGGGGGGGGGTGAATTTGTTTGTGGGGGGCAGTGACATTCCAAAGGGGGTGCCATCACGAACTTTTGCCCTGGGGCTCAGGGCTGGGGAGGTCTGCCACTGCATAACTCTGTGGCAGAGCTGTAGAAAAGAAAAGGAAAAAGTGCCTTACTGTGCTTCTCACTCAATTTCATTAAACCCGGAAGTGCAAGACTTCTGGATTTATTTAAAGCATTTTCTATCCCTGGTAATCAAGCCAGAACTCCTGCACTTCTGGCTTTAAGGAAAATGCATAGGGAGCAAGGTGAGGGGGATCATCTGCTTCTCACTCGAGTGCACAAGAAGTGGATTAGTGCACATCTTTCCCATCTTTCAGGGTGAAGTGCACCCAGATCTGCCACCCTCTGATGCCTTGCTATCCACCACTGATGCAATCTGCTTAATCTTGCCTCATGGTTGGGCCAGCAGTGTTCATGCCCGCCTTTTCTTAGCAGTGAGAAGTTCCAGGAGCTATGGTACAACTGTTGTTTGGGTTTCCTTTGGAAGAGGAATCTCTGGAGACTTATGGGGTCATTGCAGTATTTGGTTTATTTATAAATATACAGTTTTCAGCATTGGATTGAGTAAAAAGCAGGCTGTTGATGTCCTGAAAGAGGTGGGTGAAAATGGTGATAATGAAATTAAAAATATATGACACCGCTTTCTGTACTTTTTGTAAAAAACACACCCCAAACCCCTGAAATCTGTGAAAAACAGTTTTATTTATTATTTAATGTGGGGATGCATGGGTAATGACTGTGGCTACATCTGCTGACACTATCTCACCTATATAACCGACTTGGTACACTTTTAAAGTGATTATAATTTATCATTATAATGTAAATTTGGAATAAAAACACAAAACACCGCTTTCTGCACTTCTAATTTTGGAAAACACCAAATCCATGAATCCGTTTTTACCCACCTCTGTCAATAACATGTGTTCTCTAAGCATGTCTGCAGCTGCTAGGTCCTGATCTGGACTGAGATTTGCACATGCTATTTACACAATTAAAAACATATTCGCCTTAATAACTGGCTTCATGTAATGTATACATTACCATTGTCCATAGAGTGCCAGAGCTGAAATAACTAATAGGTAATATTCTCATATCTCATTGCTGTCCATATGATGTCTCTAGCAAAGGTAGGGCAAATGCTTTCCTCTCACTACCCAAACTTGTGGGTGTATTTCTTTTCTGAGTTACTTGAAAAAATATGCTGCTGTCAGCAGGTAGGATAAAGTTCTCTAGCCGTTCACCGACATGATGATGAGTCAGGTACTTTCATCTCTCTGGAAATGAAAGTTGCTTAAGGGTTAGTCAGTCAATGGTCTTTGAACAGCACAACCCACAGGGGGATCTGTACACTTCTTGTGCAGGAGTAATTAGTGTATAGTTGCACACAGTCCATGGACAGGCCTGGCTCAGGCCCCCAGAATCTAGTACTGCTTCTTCCAGCGGCATCCAGAGTGTGTCACTCTTCCCCCCACATCACCAGTGGTCCTCTTCCTCCCTCCTACCCCCCATCCAGCCCAATGACTATTATATGTACATATATCTCAGAGTTGCCACTGGTAAAACTGTTCAGCAGGTTTTTCTCCTGCTTAAAAAATACTGGCATTTGGGTGGAATGCAGGACTTGGGGGGGGGGGAGCAGTGTAGTGCCCAGAAACCTGAGACCCTTTGCCTGTCCTCTATGACACCTGTAGGAAGTATGCCCCTTAGTGCAACTTCCTTCCTGCCCTTTATCCCACATGTTTCTCTCTCCCTGACCATTGAAGGAGACAGATGCAGACTGCAAAGCTCTGTCTCCACAATGGTGGACAGCCATTACTGTGATGTGCATTCCCTCACACACACACACACACACACACACACACACACACACACACACACACACACACACACAAGACCAGTAATATTTATTTTGACACCTTAACAGCCTCTGCTCCTGTGTCTTTATTGAGAGCAGCAAACCAGCTGGGTGGTGGAAAGGGTTCTGCCGATTACTCTGCTCTCTAGAAACCCTAGAACCTCCTTTTCCAACAAAAAATGTGTGAACTCCATTTCACAAGTTGTTAATAGTGACAATAGTATAGTGTGTGTGGGGGGGAAACTATAAGTATTGCATGTACCGCAGTGCGCAGTGTAAGAGGTCCCTCCCACTCACCATCAGAACCATTCTAGGTAGCACCAGCAATGTGCAGGAGACAAGGTTTGGTTCAGCAAGTGCCTGTGCATTGCTGTTTTTGTTGCTGTCCAGAATGGCTCTGATGGCAAGTGGGAGGGCTGCTTACAAGGTGCATTGTGACACCTGCAGTACTTACAATTTCCCCATCCCCAGCTAGGCTACTGGTGACAGTGATGAGCATGCAAACCATGGTGCCTCCTACACCTTTCTTAAAGAAGTTGATTTGGCTCTGTATACCTTTGCAGCTATAAATATCTCACACACCATCAGGAATGTTTTGTTTACCATGGATTTGAAAGACAGGCCTTTTCTACAGCACACCTGGCAAAGAGGGGTTTTGGGGCAGGCTACTCTCACTCTAAAGGGACACCTGATGGCAACTGGTGGGCTGGTTTCCAGGAAACACTCTGAGTCATTCTCCTGATCCCATTCACTTGGCTCCCTTGGGTTTTAATCTGACTTTCTCATTTGCTGCTTTGTTTCTCTTCTGAAAGAAGCATTAGGAGGCTGCAGTATTCATGATCTGCTGAACAAAGAGATGCTGCCCCCTCCAATCCCCATAGGGCAGTGGTACTCAAATTTTTCCGGCCAGTGGCTCCCTTGACCCCCATGGCTGTTGGCCATGACTCTCCATCATGTTCCTGAGGGTTGGAAGTGACATCATTAAACAGGAAGTGACCAGAAATATTAACTATATTAACTATATTAAATATAATATTATAATAATAATATAATATTAAATATTAAATATATATTAACTATATTAATATTAATTATATTAATCATATTATTAATTAAATGCAGATCTTAAAAATATATTATTAATACACAGCAATATGCATGCTTTATAAATGATCAGCTGCTGATCACTGTTGGAGACAGGATGCTGGAGCAGGTAGATTTTGTCTGGTCCAGGAGGACTCAGTTTTTTAAACTTTGTAAGCATATCAATAGAATTGTTTTATCAAATGAACTTTGTGAACAACCAGTCTGACCAACATTACACACACACACCCCTGTGGACCCCAATCCAACTAGTCATTTCTCCCATTCTCCTTGGATAGGATTGAACCCTTTATTAATTTAATGAAATTAAATTTTTCCAGCAGCTGGTGGGGAAAACAAAAATAGACCATGAAAATATATCAGAGCTGATAAGGGTTTGGTTAGGAAGCTGATTTGTCTCCTATACTAGGAGATGCACAGCTCAAGCCTATGCATGTCTACTCAGAAGTAAGTCCCATTAGAGTCAATGAGGCTTACTTCCAGGAAAGTGTGGACCGAATTGGGCTGGCAATCACTTCATCAGTGTCTGAAAGGTATTCCCTTCAAATAGCAAGATTCATCACTTTAAAAATACAGCCTTTCCTCTTCAATCAAACAACACGATTAATAAATCACTTTAAAAACAGTACCCTTTTTCTGCTCCTGGCCAAGTAAAGTGTGTGCTTGTCTCTCCCTTCCCCCTTGCCAACTGCATGGAAACAACTTTAAGACCCCTGGTGACTGGTAAAATAGGAAGCGTTTTATTTGGGGAGGGGGAGGAAAGCGGGAAGGTTTGGAGATCGAAAGGGGGGAGTGGAAGAGGGAGGGGGTTGAAAAGAAAGATTTCACTTTGATGAGAAGTGATCGCAGGCTGGGAACTAGGAACCAAGCAGACAAGGATCAACGAGGGTTAAGGACTGCAAGCTGAGCCTGCTGGGTACTTGCCAGATGGGGGTTGGAGTTGAAGAGCTCTGGAAGCAACATGCAGGGAACACAGAAGGCGTGGAGGGAGAAGAGGGCGGGGCGGCAGCAGTCACTCTCGCAGCTGAGCAACTCCCATTTCTTCTGCTTTACAAAAAAGCACAGACGAGGGGCAGAAGACAGGTTTGCATTCTGCCCAGGGGTGTGACTGTATCGGTGAGAGAGGACATTCCACACCTCCCCTTTGAGTTCCTGGCACCTCCCTAAAGAGCCACGCCGCACAGTTTGAATAACACTGCCATAGGGTGTGCTTCAGAGGAGATGCTTTGCTAGTCTCACAATTAATTACTGCATCAAAATTGTTTTCATGGCAGAATGGAAATACATTTCCCCCCAGTGAGTGGTTGTTTTTTTCCCCAAGCAAAAATTGAGAAAGCTGAGCAATGAGGCTAAGAATAGGACCCTCCAAGCTGTCATCCGTACAACTGTAGAGAACAAAGCTGTTATATAACCACTTTTGTGGGAGGGGGCTGCATTCACAGCAAAACTGGGACAATGTTACTATCTGTTCTGCTGTGATCTGTTGGGTGCTGCAGCACAGCAAGAGATCATTGATAATTTACCACTGTTCTCTTGATGCAGTTATAATAAAAGAGTCCTGAAGATCATCTCAAGTTGTATGGAAATCAGTGCGGAGGAGAATAGAGTGGTGGGCTACAGTGTCATAGATGCTCTTGTATGGACAGCTTCATATAAATAGCTTTCGGGCAATGCACAGCTTGTTATTTAGTGTACTGCTGCTGTGGTGGTACATTTTGAACTATTGATAACATATTGTAGACATAATGTGGTGTTTTTTTTAAAGTACAGGTGTGCCTCGGAACCCACTGGGGTTCCGTTCTGGACTCCCCCGTGGATACCTGAAATACTGGAAACTGGGGACACCTTTAAAAATAGGGGAAAGTTTAAAAAATCCTGGTAAAACAAAATTTTTTAAAATGTTCCCCTATCTTTTTAAGAGGTTTCCCTGGTATCCATGGATAACTGAAACAGTGGATACTGAAACTGTGGATATCAGGGCATTCCTGTATATCTTTAACCAAAAGAACATATAACCTCTCTTGGCGCTTAAAATCAGTGAACTGTCAGATATTGTATTAAATAAATGTAGCATATACTTGGTGGAGGACAGCCTTCTGCAATGTAGAATAGTGAAGGGGGGGGGGTTTCAGGCTATTAGGTGTTTCCAGTATGCCCTTATTCTTGTCTGTGAAATGCTGGAGGGTATGTGAACGTGAGAGAGGACATCCTTTCTGAGAGAAACAAGATCAATCATATTGATTCAAAAATTATTACACACCATTAAAAAGGGAGCAATTAGTTGGTCCTTTCAGCTCTGGCCAAAATCAGATAACTGCTCTAAGCTGGCCGCTCTGCCCGATACTGCTGCTTCTGCTCTATCTCTGGGATATTACTGTACTGTTCTACAGCATGGATTGCCAAAAGGTTGGATTAATGCTGAGGTATTCAATCTGTGCATCCTGCCTCCCTAGTGAGGCGTGGCTAGCCTCCTGGGGCATCACTAGGCATCTCTGGGAGAGAGGCAGGGCTGCTCTGCTCTGCTCCACGTGTTGCCTGCTGACTTGCTGCTTTTCTGCAGCTGCGAACGAGGTGGGTGGGGCAGCGTGAGGCTGGGAGGGCTGTGAAACATGCTGGGGGGAGGTGGGAGAGAAAGCTGGCTGGGCAGGCAGAGGTGCTGCATCTCATCATGGAGCTCACTCCATGTGCAACCTCGCCCCAAGGACTACATTTCCCAGTGTGCCCCTTGCCCTGGGCATCCTGGGATTGGTCAAGGCTGCTTGGGAAGGAAGGAGCCAGCTTGCTCCTAGTGGAGGGGGGTGTCCAAATGCCCTAACCTGCATCCCTCCATCTTGCCTGGGGGGAACAGGGGTGGCATCTGCATGTTGGGTGTGTGTGTGTGAGCACCCCCAATCTACTTTGGGGTGAGTTGTAATCTTGCTGGGTGTGACTGCAATCCTTTCCACACTTTCCTGGGAGTAAGCCCCATTGACTCAAATGGGGCTTACTTCTGAGTAGACCTACATAGGCTTGGGGTCTGTGTCAGCTTAACCCAGGATCCTCACCTTTCTCTTTTTCCTCCCCTTCAAAAAAGAAAAAAAGCCATTCTTGATGGCTTTTTCTCCAAAAATTGATTAAAAATAAAAATCCCCATTCCTTTTTAGCCATTCCCCATTTTCCTCCTGCCTCCTTGGGGGGTGTTTGTGTGGGGTACTCTGTTGGCTGCTATTGTAAGACAAAAGGCACAATCCTAGCTAGGTCTACTCAGAAGTAAGTCCTATTGTGTTCAATGGGACTTACTCCCAGGAAAGGGGTTAGGATTCCAGCCAAA
This sequence comes from Tiliqua scincoides, assembly GCF_035046505.1. Taxonomy (NCBI): domain Eukaryota; kingdom Metazoa; phylum Chordata; class Lepidosauria; order Squamata; family Scincidae; genus Tiliqua; species Tiliqua scincoides. The sequence goes on from NC_089822.1 coordinate 220,734,037, forward strand.
CAGTCTCTAGGACTCAGTTTGCAATTAGCAGATACACACAAAACAAAGTCTTCCCCTCCTGCAAATTCATCACTACCCCCCTCCCTTTCCAAAACCCTCCAGGTGTGCTGCTAAAAAACTCGGGGCACAATCCTAACAGGTCTGCTCAGAAGCAAGTCCTATTTTGTTCAGTGGGGCTTACTCTCAGGTAAGTGTGGTAGGATTGCAGCCTCAGAGTGCTGGCAGCCTGGTTTCTAGTGTATAATAATAACACCTTCACCCCCATTTTGGGGGTAACTGAGGTGAGGTGTTGTAATGGGGAGCCGTGGCCAATGGCTACAAAGCTCAGGGGAGGCATGAGCCGGAAAAGTTTGAGAACCACTGGATTAATGCATTTCTTGTTTTTTTCCCCCAGCCTGCATATAGGTGTGGGAATGTATGGTTATTTTGTGCCTTTCCCTCCACGAAGAACATACAAACTTGTTACAGGGATGGCATCAAAGTTTGTCCCTGGCCCTGGACTACCAGGGGCCCAACTGGTTGACCCCTGAAGCCTCTCAGTGCAAGCAGCAGTGGAACAAGTTCTTCAATGAAGCATCTTGTGCTGCTGCTACCTTGCCTCACCTTCCCTATTCCAAGGCTTCCTCAAGGCCAGTAAGAGAAAGGAACTATAATCTTGGAGGATTCCTCCTCCATAGTGCTGTTAGGGAGGCATCTTCCACTAAAGTTGCTCGTTTCCATGCACCATCTGGGATCACTCTGAATGGGGGGTTGAGTGGAAGGGTTTGTGTATCAGCAAGCAAGCACCACAAGGTGTCAGAACTGAAACTGGCCTGTGGGACTCCCAGATCTTGGTATTCACACTGCTGCCTTTTACTGAGTCAGCCCTATATCCATTTAGCTCAGCTCTGTCTGTATGGGCTGGCAGTGGCTCTCTAAAACCTAGAGAGCCACTGCCAGCCCATACAGACAGAGCTGAGCAGTGGTCTTTCCCATCCTAACTGGGGATGCCAGGAATTGAATGTGAGACCTTCTCCTCCATGCACAGAAGATGCTCTAACACTGAGCTACAGTCCCTCCCAGACATCCTCGAGGATACTCTGCTTCATTTCTTTTCCTAGCGACTTGGTTTGACTGATCAGATCCAGAAGTTGAAGGAGTTGCTTTATTTGCTGGGAAGAGGGCTTGCTGACTTATAATTACATTTTGCTTCCTTCTTCTTACTGTGTTGCCATTATGATGTCTAGTTGACCTGCTTCCCATGGCCTTTTGCAACCAATAATGGGTGCAGTGATTGTTCCACCAGCAGTAGCTTACATCAAATCAATAGAGTCATATAGGACACTCCTACACAACTGAAAACAAAGCCAAATCCCACAGTAAGTACTAGCTGCCACATACAGTTCCACTAAAGATACCTTGTGTATTGATGCAGCCACTGTCCTGTGAACCACACTGCTGCACCTTCCATCCTTCATTTCACTCATTTTAATCGTCTTTCCCTTCTCATCATCTTCCAGGAATAAGTTTATTTATATAGAAGAATTATATATTGGTTTTCCTCCTGATTATATGTGCCAGGATGCCATTGCTTTGTTTTTAGGCATGACGTGAGTTGATAACTTCATCTCAGATTTTCTGAGCATATCATTATTGCTGCTTTGATTGAAGTGGATGGCGTGTTTGCTCCACATTCTTAATTTTTAAATGTAATTTTGGGAGAGCTTTCTGAGTCAGCTTGAGCCGAATCCACAGTGCCCACCGCTATTATAGTCATGCACTCCTACGCACAGCTATGCTGAAGTTTCTGTCTATTAGCCTTGCAGGAAAAGCTATTCCTTCCAATCCAGGGGCCTACACAATTTTTCGAATGCGTTGCAAGCACAATCTGGTACTGGCATGCTCCGCTCTACTCGCTTTATTGAAATGAACAATCCTGCCTGATTATTAAGCCCTCATGTCATGTTGTACTTTCAAAACCCAACACAATCAGGTAATGAAGTACATCCTTCAAATCTTGAAGAGCTTCTTTGTAAGACTCCTGTTCCAAACAACACAATCCTTCTAGGTATGCCTGAGAAAGGCCCACAACTCAGTGATAAAGCATGTTTTGTATACAGAGGTTCTCACTTTCATGGCAGAGTCACTGCAGACTTGGCTAGATCAGAGGTGTCAAACTCGTTTCATACAGCAGGCCGAATTGCATTCATGATGTCTGCTGCAAGCCAGAAGTGATGTCAAAAAGCAGGAAGTGATGTCAAAAAGCAGGTCACAACCAGTAATAAGCACTTTTTCTCATTTAAGAGAAATGAGCTAATATCATTTGCATTAGCTGCAAATGACAGAAGTGAAAATATGCAAATCTTGATCATATTTTCAAGATGTGGGACAGATTATCCCACATATTATCCCAACTCCTTCTGAGTTCTTGCCCTTTTTAACATCTTTTTTAACATCTTTTAATATTTTTATAGGCCTGATTCTTTTATGATTTGCTGCTGCTCTATGCTCTTTTTACCTATTTTTTATCTGACTGCTGTTTTTATGACATGTGTTAATATGGTTTTATTTGTTTTAAATTATATTTTTTAATCTGTTGTAAGCCGCCTTGAGTCCCTTTGGGGAGAAGGGCGGGGTAAAAATAAAGTTGTTGTTGTTGTTGTTGTTATTATTGCACCTGATGGTGGTGCTCAGAGAGCCTGAGGGCTGAATAAAGAGTTTCTGGGGGCTGCATCTGGCCCATGGGCCTTATATTTGACACCCCTGAGCTAGATGGACATAGGAAGCTGCTGTCTATGGCCTAAGATAATTGGTCCATCTGCATCACTCTGCATCACTCTTGTCCACACAGACTGGCACAATGTTTTCAGGGCAGACATTTTTCTCTACCCTACCTGGGGATGCAAGGGATTGAAACCTCCTGCATGCACCAATGAGCTGGTTCATGATGAGGCAGTTCTCCGCTTTTCTGAGATGTGAATCCCACTGTGTTGAAGGAGGTTTACTCCCCATGTGCAAAGGATTGCAGCCTTAGTTTTGCTAGACTTAAAGGGAGGTTGTGTGGACTTGCCTCTGTGCATAAATCTTGGTGGAAGAAAAACATGTTTCATGATGTGATTTACATGAGGCTCTGAATATGATTCAGCAAATATAGGCTCTGTTAGCTTTATGTCTCAGCAGTGTTGGGCATTTTGGGTGTGCAACCCTGAGAAAATTATGCCGAAAGCCAAACAAAAGATTTTGATAGAACTGCCCAAGTTATAAAAATATCTTTAATTGCACAGTGCCTACTGTAGATTATAGCTCTCTACTTACCGTTTACAGGATCAGAAACAAGTAGGTAGCCATTAAAAGCACCTGAGTGAGGAATTCCCTACCACCTAGCAAGCCCTTCGGTTTCCAGATCTGCTGACATTCCGTCTCCATGTGTTGGTTGACATGTAGATGCCTATTCCCCAAAGCTCCATCTCTTCCCCTCCCCTTCTCAATCTCAGACTGTTGATGGCCACTGCACTCACTGATGTATGGGTATCAGGGATACTTGGTAGAGCTCAAATGGGAGAGAACATCATTGTCAATGCTCAGATAACAGACCAGGTGGCAAGTGAAAAGCATTCAGGGAACATGAATTGTGAGTATATTTCCTTCTGTAAACAAAAAGGAATATTTTCTAAAGAACAAAAAATGACACGGGCTGAAGCACAAAGGAAATGAGAGATCTTTGATCAGATGAGAAAGTAGTCATGTTGCATGGATTTGAATGACATGCAAAGATACCTGTTACTTAATTCAAGGGCCTATGCTGATTGGTGGGAATCTCCATGGTTTCAGACAGGTGTCTTTCTCAGCCTTACCTGAGGTGCCAGGAGTAAACCAGAGACAAAATACATGCTGTATACACAGAACCTGGTATCCACAGGGGTTCTAGACCCCTCCCCCCAGATACCAGAATCTGCAGATATCGGAACCCACATTTAAAACTCCTTAAAAACAACAAAAAAGCATCAAAATTCAACCTTTTTACCTTTTGGTGGCCAAACCACATAGTTCCCAAGCCTGTAGAGCTGTTCTTTGCACAGAAAGACCCACTTCCAGGCAAGGCAGAGGTTCCTTTCATCTCCCAGGCTTGCCTGTCTGTTTTTCAGTAGACAAAGAATCCAACAGGGGTTTTGCTCATCATTAACTCTCCAAAATAATAGACTTTTGATTAATCATTCCACCAGTTTGCTAGATTTCCAGTCCCTTGATTATCCAGCAGAAGAAAACAATTAATTTCTGATTTGGAAGTAAGGCAGGCAACTTTAGTGTTAAAGGCTAAAATTAACAAAATCTTTGCATGGTTTTAGAACAGGGGTGCCGAAACCCTGGCCTGGGGGCCACTTGCGACCCTTGGGAACTCCCAATCTGGCCCATGGGGAGCCCCCAGTCTCCAATGAGCCTCTCCCCTGACACAGTGTCAGAGATGATGTGGCCTTCCTGCCAAAAAGTTTGGACACCCCTGTTCTAGAACTTCAGTTCTTCTAGAACTTTCCAAAACTCTCAAAAAGCTGCAAAATGTGGTGCCTGCAGTAACTGTGTGTAGTTTCTAGGAACAAATTACTTTTTATCCATTGTAAGGACACTTTAGGTTAAATGAGTGGTTTGGCCCTGCATTTTTTTTTTTTAATGGCACAATCCTAACCAACTTCCTAGCACTGACATAGCTGTGCCAATGTGGCATGCATTGCAACCTGCAGTGGGGAGGCAGTCAAGGGGGCCTACTCAGTAAGTGCTCGAAAGTTGGTTAGGATTGCGCCCTAAGTTAAATAGTTGCCATGACATGTGTGTGGAGTTCCACCAAGCTGTAGTGAGCCTCAGAAATTGGTGCCTCAGTAGCCTACTCTGATCTCCCTGCAATGATATCATCAGAGTGACAGGCTGGGACAATGGCTGTTTGAGAGCCCCACCAGCTCCTGTAACAGGGAGGTGTGGAGTCATGTGGGGTGGGAGAACTTAAGGACAAGGAAAAAGAAAGTAGGGCCAGATGGAAAAGAAAGCAGGGAAGAGGACGAGTCATAACAAAGGAGAGAATTAGAGAGAAAGTGGAGAACAGTATGGGAGAGGGGAAAGAAAAAACAGAGGGAGAAGAAGTGGACATGGAGGAGAGAGGCTGACTGGAGTAGAGGCCAAAGGAAGGTGGAAACAGGTGGCAGCTGAGGAGTACAGCAGAAGAACTGAGTGGGGCAGACAGAGCAAGGGAAGGGAGAAAGGCCTGGAGGAAAGGGAGTGGCTGAAGAGATGGGTAGAGCCAAGGAAGAGCAGGGGTCAGCCAGGAGTCAGTGACGAGGGCAGCCCTCCACCCACCTGAGGTGTCCTGCTGACTCACCTGTTGGATCACCCCCCCCCCCAACAATCTGCTCAGTGGCCTGGGAAGAGGACCCTCTCAGAGGAGCAGTCCATTCTTAGGATCCAGACATGACCCATTCCCCAGGTGTTATTCCTTCTGATGGGCTATGGAAAGGAAGTCTATAGGGGGTGGGCTTCCCAGCAGCAGACCTCTCCAACCCTGCGCCCAGGGCAAAGGTCTGTGATGGCACCCCCCAAGGGCTACTGCCACCCCCCATGCAGAAATTTGTCCCCCCCTCACCTGAGGCTCACGGAGCCTCGCACAACCCAGGAACGCTTTGGAGAAACCTCTGTGAGGTTCCCCGATGCTTTAAACTGGAAAACTGGAAGCACAGTTTCCGCCCCTGTCGGGAGCCTCAGAGAGGTTTCCACAGGGTCCTGGTGCTTTGCACCAGGGGCTTTTGCCCCATCGGACCTTATAGTAGGTCTGCAACTGGGGCTTCCACCAGTGGTGGAAACAGGAGAAGGGAACCCCGAAGAAGCATTTGGGTGGTTCACGCTAAGTGTACAAGAAACAGATAATAAAAAATGAATGTGCTTCAACATGGTAAACCTCTCATTTTAGCATAAAAACAAAAGTGCTTGCCTCCACGCCCAGCCTGCACCCTTGTGAAATAGACGTACCCCCATAGGATGAGGCAGAGCGCAAGGGTGGCCACTGCAATGATCAGAATTGGGAATGCAATAACCTGGAAGAGGTTTTCCCCTTGTGCCAAAATAGTAATAAATAGATACATTTTATTTATAAATATAATAAACAATAAAAATAACATTCTCAAAGTTTCTATTTGCCTTGGGAGGTAAGATTGTGACTAAACTATCCTTCAAGATTTTTTTTTTTCCTCCCCAGCATGTTGTAACGTTGCAGATTCCTGGAGGGTGTGTTGAAATGTCCAGGCGTTGCTATCACCTGGAAACTGATGTTGATTCCTGGAGACTCCAGACCAGTCTTGGAGGGTTGGCGACTCTACCTTTGATTTGTGCTTGTTACTTTCTTCGCTGAGTCCTGCTCTGCTAATTATTGAACTTTGGTTAATCCCTCTCACACTCAGCAGGAACTGAAGTGCAGCTTCAGAGTAGGAGAAAGTTACTCTTTACCCTCTCTATCTGTGGAGTTACAAAGGTTGTCATTATCAAAGCAGCACCAGATCAGCAGTTTAAGCAAGTCTGTTCGACATGGAACAGCCATCATAACATACAGACGTTGTGAAGATGAGCAGAAGACATTGCTGCAGTTGCCAGGACTATACTGAAGAAAGGCACAACCTGTTATGACCAAACTTTTCAGTTATCAATTGCTTCTTCTGTTGCCTTACCCAGAAACCATCTCCTCACTGATCTTTGTACTATTAATGATTCTAGTGACTCTGCCTTCAACACTACATCTATAGCTCCCATAAACAATTAGTGAGTACTGGCATGCTTTATTGCAGTGGTTCCCAAACTTTTTAGAGGCCCTGGAGCAGCCATTTTCAACCACTGTGCCGTGGCGCACTGGTGTGCCACAAATGGTCCCCAGGTGTGCCATGGGAATTTGGGAGAGGGTCATTTATCAATAGGACCATTGGGGGATGCAAGCCCCCCATTGACAGCACAATGTGCCTTGTCAATTGTCAAAAAATGGATAGTGTGCCTTGACTGTGTGCCTTGATGCATCTCAGTGTGCCATGAGCTGAAAAAGGTTGAAAATCACTGTCTTAGAGGCTACTGCCTGATTTATAAATGTCAGGGGGTGTGGCTATAATGGTGATTGGGCAGCAGTGCTTCCCCCCTGTTTAACGATGCACATAGCCCAATCTGCCCTCTCGGTTTCATGAACCAACAAAAGTTGGGTCAGGACCTGCTGGTGGGTTCTGGACCCACAGTTTGGGAACTACTGCTTTATTGTAATTAATTCCTCTTACGAAAGAAACCAAGCAACATTGATCAATGTGAAGGCAGCTGATATTGTGCACTGACATGGTTGGCCTATCCATGAAACTGGCTGAGGCAGTTGCCTCAAAGCTGCAGATTGGTAGAAGGGGCCCACTTCTGTCTGCCTCCTCTTCCCAGTTTGTGGTTTGGAAAAGGAAGAGGGAGGATGGAATAGAAGAGGAAATGCACTAGTATGAGCAGTTTCTCTACAACAAGGTCAGAGATGTTCTAATCAAGCTCATCACTCTTCTCCACACTTTCTCTTCTTTTCTGCCCCCACTTTTTCCAGTTCAGGAAGTGGGAGGAGCAGAAGCTAGAAGGTCTTAGACCTCTGTGCACTGATTCCACACGTTTTAATGGTTATATCTTTTCCTTATTTGTTGACTATCCTGAGCTGCCCAGCGCGTGAGGTTGCAGCGGCACCAAAATGGCTACCACGGCATCCAAGACATGCTGGACAGCCCGTGGCGGCTTCTTGGGGGAATGGGATATTCATCTCCTTCCCCTGGGTAAGGGAAGTTGCCCCGTAATGGGGCTCCTCGATTCTGCAGCAGCTCTTGAGCCGGTGCAGAATCAAGGAGTCCTATGTCGGGCCACATGGCCTGACATGGGGCTCAGGATCTGGTGGAGCTGAGCTCTGCTGGTCCTGCCCTCCACCCCATTCCCTCCCCTGCCACCCCGCCTCCCTGCCCACCCCCACCTCCCGTGCCCCAGCTCACCCCTCCACCTCCCCCATGCCCCCACTTACCTCTCCACTGCCCAGCAGTCTGGGCGAGTGCTGGGGGGAGAAATGCAGCCCCAGCACTGGAGCTGGCCCAGCATAAGCTTGCACTAGGCTAGCTTGGGTGCTTGGCCTGTGGTAAGGTTCACAAACATGCCTTATGGCACATTTGCAATGCACTGGGCTCTGGATCATGACCTATGTTTATTGTGCACTGCCTTGAGTACTTTTTGTAGAAAGGCAATGTGCATTTTATATACACAAATTAAACCAAAATTTAACATTCTGTTGATGCTGTCAATAGAGGATGTGGTCTGAAGGTGGGCATGTGCTTCATTGGCCTTGTTGAAGTTAGGCATGTCCAATTTTGGTGAGTATTTGGATGGAAGACCATATGGAAACTGTGTGTCTGCTGCCTAGCGTCCCAGAGGTAGGATATAAATGCAATAAATAAAATAACTCACAGTGGATCTGTAGTATTTATACTGAAAACACCTGGTGATTAGTGTTAGTTATGGTAGAAACCTGTACCATTTCAAATTGTACTACATTTACAATATAGGTAAACATGTGAACAGAAGCCATGTGGCTTAGTGATGAAGGCTGGTATGTGCATGCACTAATCTAGCATTATGCATTCCTTTAACTTCTTTAATCTTTATTACTGTTACTGCTGCTAATTTGCTGTTTTATCTAGGGTTCTCACTTAGAGCCCAATCCTGGGCTTGGTGCCGCTATGCACTGTTGCAAACGTGCCGCAAGGCACGTTTGTGAGCCTCATCGCTGGGCTACCACCCATGCTAGCCCACCGCCGGCTAGTGCTGGGCTAGTGGGGGTGGTTGGGCACCCAGTCTCCACTGCTCAGCAGTCTCACGCACCACTGAGCCACGGCACAGTAAGCGGGGCCTGGGAGGGGGCAGGGAGGAGACATTCCAGGGAGGGGGGAGGTGTGGGGAGGGCGGAGAGAGGGTGGGCGGGAGGCGTGCTGGGGGGAGGGAGTGGGGAGGCAGGAAGCAGGTCCAGTGGAGCTCTGCTTCACTGGATCCTGTCTGTTCACGCAGGGCTCAGCACCCTACTCAAACAGCTTTACTTTACGGCCAACCTTTTGGTCAGCGGTAAAGTGAGTAGCCCCATTGCAGGGCTGCTTCCCTTACCCGGGAGAAGGGGACAAAAGTCCCCATCTCCCAAGGTGCTGCCTGCAGTAGCCTGAGGCGCACAGGATCCAGCAGCAGCCGTTCTTGGTGCCGCCGAAGCTGGGCACCCTGGGCAGCTCAGGATTGGGCTATCAGTAATTATATTGCTCTTTTAATTATAATTGATCTGTACTTCTATGGGTTTGAGTGAGGCTCATGTTAGGTTCTGGGTGTTGATTGATTTTGAATTTTATTGATTATCTGAACGTTATCATAATGTATTTTATTTATTTGTGTATTTATTATTTTATTCATGTGCATTATAATAATAATAATAATAATAATAATAATAATAATAATAATAATAATAATAATAATAATAATAATAACTTGGTATTTATATACCACCTTTCTGATCATCGGATTACTCCTCTGACTTTACTCAAGGCGGTTTACATAGGCAGGCGTTTCTAAATCCCTCAAGGGGATTTTTACAATCATAGAGGTTCTTTCTGTCAAGAACCAACAACATTTCAGAATGGATCTTCCTGGTTTGGTCTCACTTCTGGCCTCCAGTTCTCCCACGCAGGCTGACAAGCCGCTCCATCTCTCACATGGAGGGCAGCCAAGATGCTTCTTGCTCACACCAGGAGCAGGTGGAATCACTCAGCTGGGCTTGTCAGTTGCTTCAAGGTCTCACCATTCTCAGCCGTTCAGGGAGCTGCCGGTGTCCTCGAACTGGCGACCTTCTGATGTTATCTTCGGGCTAACAGAGGCTCTACACTCTAGACCAGACCTCCTGCATTATGTATTATGAATATTGTTAGCCACCTTGAACTTATGGAAAGATGGCGTATATCTCTTTAAATAAATAAAATAAAATAAACTTTCTCTATTGCTTTGTTAATTCTCCCAGTTCATGGGCAGCCCATTCCTGCACTCCTGTGGCACACGGATGTGGCAGAAGTGAAAATGGCTGCCGCCACATCTAGCTCACCCATGGCAGCCACAATCAGCACCTCAAGAGAAGGGAACTTTCATCCCCTTCTCCCAGCTAAGGGAAGTAGCCCCGCAATTGGGTTACTCGATTCATTGCCAACTAAAAGATCGGTGGCGAGAAAAGAGCATTAGTGTCGGGCACTGAGCCCCGCATGAATGCTCTGGATCTGGTGGAACGGAGCTTCATCGGACCCGCCTCCCTTTCTCCCCACTCCCTCCCCACTCCCTCCCCCGGCACACCTCCTCCCTGCCCTCTCCCCGCCTCCCCCTTCCCAGAATGCCTCCTCCCTGACTCCCCCCTGCCCCCACTTACCTTATCGCGGCTCGACGGTCCATGCTACAGGTGCTGGCCAGGTGTTATGCCTCGCAAATGTGCCTTATGGCACGTCAAGCCCAGGATTGGGCTCTAAGTTTTTGTGTGCATATCAATGTCAAAATCTATTTCCTGCCTTTCTGTTTTGTTTTTGCTTGGCCTTCGTGCAACTGCATGCATTTTTAAGTACTACATGCTAACACTAATGTTGCTTCAGTGTGGCTGAAATATATAATTGGTTATTTCTTTGAGACACATTTGTACATGACTGTGTAGGAGGGTGTAAGACAAACACTCATTTATCCTGCAGAAATCCAAGGTGTGTGGATCGTTGAATGCAAATAAATTCTAAGCAATGAGTCAGAATGTATCAAAATGCAGGAGAGCAGATCTACCTACACAAGGCCTCTGGATGTGACTGGTATCACGTCACTTTCCTGAGGGTTTTTTTAATTGCAGTCCTTGCTGGGGATTATTAAGCAAGAGCCTCCCTTGTGCTCTGGGATATTATCATTCATCAGTACAGAGCACAGGGGAGATCATGAATAATAATAATCCTTTAAGCACCTTCCATTGAGGAACAACATGTGCTTTTATAAACATGAATGAGTTAAGCTTCTTGAATCCCTGTGACGAAGAGGAAACACAATATGAGCCCTTCTCCATCTGCTGGGGCTGCATGTCAGAACATGTGTCTGTGCCAGCTGCTTGCCCAGTCCTTGTTGACATGACACAGTTTCTCACATGGGCCTTCTGTGCAGTGCATTGTCGGTTTCCAATTTGACCTTGACCGCAGGGCAATGAAAGTGCTGTGTTTGTAATTATAATCATATCAGGGATGGCCCAGATTTAGGGATGCCTGCTGACAGAGCAGGGGCAAGAAATCTCCAGGTGTCTTTCTAAAATCCTCTCCACAGTTTTGCTAAGCGGACTTAATTTAATAAGGACACGGGTTGCACATGCTATTCTCTGTTGAGAGCCATAGGCCCTTATTAAAAACATTGCCCTACTTGAATCTTGTACGTGAGAATTACTCTTTCACACCTGCTTCTATAGGCCAGTGTTTTCTAGCTTTAAGGTTGTTGTAGGAATATTTATTCTCTGGTCTCAGGGTCAGTTGCTGAAATTCCATTAGATCACAATTATGGCTCGGAGTGACTAAATACTACATGCTCCGTACTTTTGACAGTAACATTAAATGTGTTGTTAGAGCTGTTATGTCTTTCCCCCCCTAAGAAACAAGTCAGCTGTAATGATAGGCACACTTAATATTAATATGCTACAGCCTTCAGAAAGTTTGTGGAGCAACTTTAAAGACAAGCTCTGCCAGATTTCACAGTGAGTTTTGACTTCTTCCATTACATCCATCCACTTTTTTTACACGTAGATGAGCAGAGCTTCCTGGGTGTCTCCAAACATCTAGCGCAGTGTTTCTCAAACTGTGGGTTGGGACCCACTAGGTGGGTCACAAGCCAATTTCAGGTGGGTCCCCATTTATTTCAATATTTTATTTTGAATATTTTAGACTTGATACTACTGTGGGATGTGACTGCATAATAATAATAATAATAATAATAATAATAATAATAATAATAATAATAATAATAATAAAACTTTATTTTTATCCCGCCCTTCTCCCTAACGGGACCCAGGGCAGCTAACAACATATTAAAAAAACAAATTTTAAAAACATTAATACAAACAGATAAAAACATTTAAAAACACATTACAGAGGCCATAAAAACAGTAGACAGATTAAAAGACAGAATAAAAGAGCAAGTCACCGAGGAATCAAGCCTGTAAAAAACTAAAAGATGTATAAAAATGTTAAGAAGGTCAGAAATCAGAAGGCTTGTTTAAACAACAGTGTTTTCAGGCCTCGCCGAAAACTCTCAAGAGAGGGAGCCATTCTCAAATCAAGGGGAACGGAGTTCCATAATGTTGGTGCCACTACCGAGAAGGCCCTATTTCTTGCAGCCGCCTCCCGGACCTCCTTGGGCGGCGGCACTTGCAAAAAGGCCTTCTCTGATGACCTGAGATGACGAGCCGGATTGTACGGGAGTAGTCGGTCTCTAAGATACCCTGGCCCAGAGCAGTATAGGGCTTTAAAGGTCAAAACCAGCACCTTGAATTGGGCCCAGAAACGAATGGGCAGCCAATGTAGCCCCCGGAGAAGCGGACTGACAGAGTCAAACCACCTGGCTCCGGTGACCACACGGGCCGCGGCATTCTGTACTAATTGTAGTTTCCGGAACGTCTTCAGGGGCAGCCACACATAGAGCACGTTACAGTAATCTAACCTTGATGTCACCGTGGCATGGATCACCATGGCCAGGTCTGCACGATCCAAGTACGGTTGCAGCTGGCGCACCAGCCAAAGCTGAGCAAAGGCCCCCCTAGCCACAGCCGCCACCTGGGAATCCAGGAGCAGCTGCGAGTCCAGGAGGACCCCCAAGCTGTGAACCTGCTCCTTCAGAGGGAGTGCAACCCCATTCAGAGCAAGCCGATAATCCAGCACCTGCATCAAGGATTTCCGAACCAGGAGAGCCTCTGTCTTATCCGGATTTAATTTCAGCTTGTTAGCCCCCATCCAGATCCTCACTGCTTCCAGACAGCGCTCCAGGCCCTCAACTGCCACCCTGGAGTCTGGAGAAAAGGAGAGATAGAGCTGGGTGTCATCAGCATATTGATGACACCTCACTCCAAACCCCCGGATGACCTCTCCCAGCGGTTTCATGTAGATATTAAATAGCATGGGGGACAGAATTGAACCCTGCGGCACCCCGCACCTCAAGGGCCAGGGTGTCGAACAGGCATCCCCCAGCACCACCATCTGGGACCGACCCTCCAAGTAGGAGCGGAACCACTGCAAAACAGTGCCTCCAACTCCCAACTCGGCCAATCGGCCCAGAAGGATACCATGGTCGATGGTATCAAAAGCCGCCGAGAGGTCCAGCAGGACCAATAGGGATGCACTCCCCCTGTCCAGTCCCCGGCGTAGGTCATCCACCAAGGCGACCAAGGCAGTTTCCGTCCCAAAGCCCGTTCTGAAACCAGATTGAAAAGGATCCAGATAATCCGCTTCATCCAAGACCCTCTGGAGTTGGGCCACCACTACCCGCTCAATTACCTTGCCCAGAAACGGGATGTTGGAGACTGGCTGATAGTTATTCAATACAGTGGAATCCAGGGAGGGCTTCTTCAGGAGGGGGCGAACCACCGCCCGCTTCAAGGCAAGCGGCAACGTCCCCTCCATCAAAGAAGAGTTGACCACCCTCCCCGTCCACTCAGCCAGCCCCCCCCCCCCGGGCCGCTCTAATCAGCCAAGCTGGGCAAGGGTCAAACAGGCAGGCAGACGGCCTCACACTCCAAAGGAGTCTGTCCACATCCTCAGGCTGCACAAGCTGAAAAGAATCCCACAATACTGGACAGGCAGTTGCCAAGGGGACATCATCAGACATTGTCAATGTGGCATCCAAGTCGCGACGAATACGATCGATTTTATCTGCAAAGTGTTGGGCAAACACGTCACAGCGGCTGACCATGTATTCCTCCTGGACTACCGAAGGGGCCTGATGAAGGAGGCCCCGCACCACATGGAACAGCTCTGCAGGACGGCTATCAGCAGACGCAATGGTAGCAGAGAAGAACGATCACTTCGCTGCTACCACCGCCACGGAGTAGGCTCTATAATGAGCTTTACTCCGTGTCCGATCGGATTCATCACGAGTTTTCTGCCACCATTGCTCTAGACGCCTGCCCTGCCGCTTCATCATTCGCAGCTCCTCAGTAAACCAAGGAGCCGCTCCGAGTCTGCAGCGTGGCAGAGGTCGCTCCGGAGCAATCTCATCCACTGCCCTGGACATTTCCCCATTCCAGAGGTCGACCAGGGTCACAGATGAGGCGCCAGTCTTGGCAGTGGGAAAGTCCCCCAGGGCCCTCAGGAAGCCTTCAGGATCCATTAGCCTCCGGGGGCGGGCCATAGAAAACGGTCCCCCGCCTCTGCGGAGGTAGGAAGTCGCAACAAGCCTAAACCCTACCAGGAAGTGATCTGTCCATGACAACGGAGTGATGTTGATCTCCTCTACCTCCAGATCATTGCCCCCATGCCCAGCTGTAAACACCAGGTCCAACACGTGTCCTGCTGTATGTGTCGGGGCCCAGATCTTCTGGGACAGGCCCATGGTTGTCATGGCAGCCATGAAATCCTGAGCTGCACCTGCCACAGGGGCCTCGGCATAAACACTGAAGTCCCCCAGCACTAACAGGCGGGGAGCCTTCAATGCCACCCCCGAGATCACCCCAGTCAGCTCAGGCAGGGAGACTGTTGGGCAGCAGGGCGGGCGGTACACCAACAGAATCCCAATCCTGTCTGGCCCTCTCAACACCACATGCAAGCACTGCATTTGGGGAAATGTTACAGACCTGTACTTTTAACAAGCTACTATGTATATTCTTCTAACAATGTTAGTAAATAGGACTTACTCCTGTGTAAGTATGCGTAGGATTGCAGCCTTGGATTGTTAAATTTTCCTGCTTGATGATATCACTTCTGATCATGACATCACTTCCAGTGGGTCCTGACAGATTCTCATTCTAGAAAGTGGGTCCCGGTGCTAAATGTGTGAGAACCATTGCATTAACCTATATGTAAAATTTTGATTCTTTGCCCCAGTGTGCATGACTTTACATTTACTTACATTGAAAAGCATCTGCCATTTTGCTGCACATTTCCCCAGTTTGGAGAGATCTTTCTGGAGCTCATCACAATCTCTTCTAATCTTTACGACTGGGAAAAATTTGGTGTCATTCGCAAACTTGGCCACCTCGCTGCTTAGGCCAGTCTTCAGGTCATTTATGAACAGATTGAAAAGCACTAGTCCCAGGAAAGATCCTTGGGGCACTCCGCTTTTCACCTCTCTCCATTGTGAAAATTGCGCATTGACACCAACTCTCTGTTTCCTGGTCGTCAACCAGTTCCTAATTTAGGAAAGGACCTGCCTTCTCTGACTCTTCCCAGCCTAGCTGTCTGAGATTGTTTTAACTGAAGAAACCAGGGATGTAATCCAGGACTTGAGGATGGCAATTCACATGGTTTACTGTTAAGCTATCACTGGTGTAAGCACGAGGTTGCCGGGACCCCAGGAGCAAAACCCTGCTCTATAGCCCTCATGGTGACCCTTGCCCACCCACTGATGATGTATCAGGTGCTACAACTGCCCTCTGTACTGAGGGTTCAGGGGTCAGTCTTGCCAGCTAGACCCTCAGAGGGGCATGAATTCTTGGCCAATGCCCAACTAGGCCAACATCAAATGCAATCCCTGGCTATGTCCCCTCCTTGGTCCACAGGCTATATCCCATTATCTTCTTTGCAGTGCTCTGTAGCTTTTTTTTACCTTAAGACGGACATGGAATAGCAGAGGGAGACATTGAGCAAGCGAGTTCAAATGAAAACAGTCTGGCCAAGTGGAACAGGATTATGTAAGCAACTGTAACAGGATCATTGCAAATGGTGAGGAATTCTAAACATTCCCAGACGAACAGCCTGAAGTGAGGCTGCACCACCCCAGCACTCCTAAACTAGGAAATGGTATCTGTTACACAGTGAGCAAACTACCACAAGAGTTGTCCAGGCTTGAGGGATGGGGCCATCAGTTAAAGACTGACTGGATTGCCAGACGTGCAAACAGGCTGTTTGCTGAGAGCAGGCAGCTGGCATTCTGCAGCGACCTCAGGTGAAGATGACGAGAAGCCAACATTATTAGAAAAACATTTCCCATCGCCTCTGGCACAATCATGTTCTTGAAGAAGGCAGCAAACAACATTTTAGTTGAATGACACTATCTTCAGCATTGGACTCTCAGGTCCAGACTATTGTAATCATGTGAACAGTAATGGTCCCAAAGTTGGACTCAATGGGCCAGAAGATTATTTCTCTGTATTTCTTTGTTGGCAGAGATTCTGTCTAATGCCCTAATGCCCAATGCCCAAGCCTAATGCCCAATGGAAAGGCTTCAAAGACCAGCCTTTCAGTCCCAATCTGTCATATTCAGCCTAGGCTGAAATTCCAGTTTTACACTTTAGTCTCTTGTAAATGAAAATGCTCTCAAGTGCTCTTCAACACTCTAGTGAAAAACCTGGACTCAGGAAGAGTGAACTGTAAAAAATGGAAACAATTTTTATTTTAATTATAGACAGGAGTAGTAAAATGGCTGAAGAAAGAGCTAAACTGCGACTACTGCACCAGTCCACTTGCTGGAGAAATGAGAACTGTTAATGCTGGAGGGGAGAAACCTGAATTTGGAAAGACACATGAACAGAAGGCTCCTTTATCTTTGTTGTGTATTGTTGTGTATTGTTATTTTTAGATTGTGAGCCCTTTTGGGACAGGGAGCCATTAGATTTATGATTTTTTCTGTAAACTGCTTTGTAAACTTTTTGTTGAAAAGCGGTATATAAATACTGTTGTTGTTGTTGTTGTGTAAGCAATGCAGTCTACAGAACCATTTTTCTGGAGGGAGAAGATGGCTTCTACTCCTTTGATGACCTCACCAGCACTGCACATGCATCTGGGGCAGGGACCCCCAAATTCTCAGGTACCAGGGTCACATTACTCAATCTCACTCTTGGGAGGGGGGCTGGAGTGGGTCAATTATGTACAATAATGTATACATTTTAAACATAGAGGAATGTTTAAGAATGTTAAAGAATGTTCACAATAGGAGGAGCATGTTTGCAAAACGTTTATTTGCAGCTGTGGGGCTGATTGCTGCCTCCTTCTCTCAGCTGGGCTCTCAGTGAAAGCAACCCAACCCAGCAGGCACTTCATTCAGCAAGCAAAAGAATGTGTGTGAGGGCAGACTAAGGGATGGAAGAGAGAGAGAACGAGTGACGGGGACTGCACGTAATTATAATGGCACAGGGTGCAGCAGGAAGGTCATGATGTGTTGGTGGGTGGGTTGGCTGCCAGCCATAGTTTAGGGACCCCTGGTCTGTGGTCTGGGCTTTATCAGTTACTGCCTCCTTAGGTTTCTGTAATCTATTGACCTTTGTAACCAGAGTAGGATGGCAGCCCACATTTCTGCTCAGCCACAAATCCCATGGGCATGTATACTCTCACTCTAGCTTACATCACAGGGTGGCTGTCAGAGTAAAATGAAATAATTGACACATATGCAAGCTTGGAGAAAGATGGGGGCACAAGTATAAGTTTGAATATTCATAACATCAGTTGTGATGAAATGGGACCTAGATCCATTTCCAGCATTGCTTTCTTAAGTCTCAAGTGTTGCAAACATCAGGTGGAGTTACAGACAGGCATATAATTCTCAGGCTTCAAATGCATGCTTACGAAACCCTGAAAATGAGCCAACAACCTTCACTGGAAATAGACGTGGCATTCAGCCACTTCTTACGGGAGGACATTTTCCTGTATCTTTGGATGTGTGTCTCAACATGTCACTGAAGCAGCCTTTAACATTATTCCCTCTGAAGATCAATCAATGTTACGTTATTATTGGACAAATAATAAGGCACAGATTGATAATCTGGCTTACCCACTGTCAGAAAGCGAAACAACTGCTTTTAAAACAAACCATTTGTGACTCCCTATTTCCCTTGTTCAGAAGCTTTTTCAATCTAGCGGACATTTGTTTTCTGCTCTTGTGTCATTTCTGACTTGATCTATAGAGCTCTGTGGGTGATTTTTTTGAAACCCACTTTATGTTTCCTCTGCATTTCAGTTCCATTTGGCACATGTTTAGATATTTGCAGCGAATGACTATCTTTGCAAGATTAGTCTTGCAAACTAGTCAAGGTGATCTGACTAGTTACATAACAGAGGCGCTGCACTAAGAATAGAACACAGAAGAAAGCCTGAAGTGGGAAGAGCTGCTGAGGAGGGGAGAGGTTAAGCACATGAAACGCACAAGAAATGTGAATCTCCCTTCATGCTGGCAGCTTTCATTCTGTCATCTTGGCATTTCCCCGAAGGCTTGTGTCAGTTTGCAGAAACATCCTTGGGCACATCTCCCAGGGCGCTGAGGTCCAAACGTCACATTTGTGAAGAAGACCACATTCATCATGGCTCTTGGAATGGCTCTCAATGTATTTGTTCCCCGAGTTATATAAGAAGCAGTAAATTATGTTTATGAGTTATGCAAAATGCCAAATTATGTTGACTGAGTCACGCAGAAAGCAGTGGTAAAGCTTAATTGCTTGTTGATGTCGGCTATGAACAGTCATATATGCATACTTCCCACTGAAAACTATGGACTATAAGTGAATATGACCGGAGCCTAAGCTATTGTCACAGTAAGGGCTCGAGTCTATCCTTATGGTATGCTGCAGGCTGTGAGATCTGCCAGCATACAGCAAGGTCCACTGGTGCAACAGCCTCTCTGTCGGTCCATGAAGTACTTGCCAGAGGTGCAAAGACCAGAAGGTCATGCACCAGTAGCAATGCCATTCGCCTCATCTTCCTGTACCATTTAGGGTGACCATTATCATGATACTACCATGTTGTGAATTCCTCTGCTGATCTCCACTCTCTGCACTGTTGGCTGGTGGGAAGTGGCGAACTGCACAATGTGATGATTTTGCATATGCAGATGTGTCTAATATATCAATCAGAAAGGGGGAACATGACATGGAGCTGCTGCCACCAATGGAGGCTGATAGGGATGCTTGTGGCAAAACAGACACATATGTGTTCATAGCACATGAAGGTGTACTGCCCCATGCAATTTTTTACATGGAACTGGTATTTCTGTAGGAAGGTTTTCTTTTGTAAAGCAGCTCTTCACAAGGGAACAAAGGAGCAGCTTTGGGGGTTATGCACCATGAAAATACAGGTGTGTGTCAATAACGGGGATACATTTTCTGATTTCCGTTTTTATGCAATTAGGTCATTAAGCGAACATTTAGCCCACTCAGGGCGGGCGGGGAGCAGGAGGTGGGGCTGGGATCTGGCAATTATGCTGGATCCCAACCGCCATTCCCAGGGAGAACGGAGCAACTTCAAGCCACTTCGCTCTCCTCGGGCTTGTGCCACCTCAAGAGATGGTGCAAGTCAAGAGGAAACCCATAGGGGAAAGGGCACCTTTCCCAGGGATAAGGGGGAAAGTTTCCTATTGCCTCTGACTGAGACGCTTTTGGTCCCTATTCTGCGCTGGATACAGCACAAGCCCCCTGGCTTGCCTGTTCCAGTGCAGGGTAGGATTGCACCCTTATACTATGGCAGCATGTACGGTTAATAATAAAATCAGAGAAGTGAATTGGGATACAGAGTGACAGGATCATTGTGTCTTTGACAATTGTGTCCCGGTCAAATGTGTCCCTATATTGGACATTTGTGTCCTTTCTTTTTGCATCCCAGAGATTTGTGTCCCAATATATGTATATTTGTATTAGATGTACTTTTTATTTTTAAAACACAAAGGTAGGGTTAGGATTAGGGCTTGGATACTTAGGATATAGAGGCATGCCCATTCCAGAACCCCCTGCAGATACACAAATATGCTGAAATAGGGAGACACTCCCCACCCTCTAGAGCAGTGGTTCTCACACATTTAGCACTGGGACCCACTTTTTAGAATGAGAATCTGTCAGGACCCACCAGAAGTGATGTCATGACTGGAAGTGACATCATCAAGCAGGAAAATTTTTGACAGTCCTAGGCTGCAATCCTGCTCACACTTACCAGGAGTAAGTCCCTTTTACTGTCATTATTAAAAGAATATACATAGTAGCTTGTTAAAAGTACAAGTTGAGTCTCATTATTCGCAAGGGTTCCTTTCCAAGAACTCATGTGGATGGCAAAAAACGCACTATAGCAAATCAATTTAAAAAACAAAGGGCGCAATCCAAACCCGCGCTGGAGCAGGCAGCTGCATCCAACGTGGGTTTGTGGGCAGCAGTGGCTCAGCCAGAGGCAAGGGGAAACTCTTCCCCTTACCCCTGGGTAAGGGCTGCTGGCCCCAATGGTTCTCCTTGGACCTGTGCCACCTCTGGAGATAGAGCAAGTCCGAGGAGAGCGGAGCGGCTTGAAGCCGCTCTGTTCTCCACAGGGACAGGGGTTGGGATCCAGCATAACTGCTGGGTCCCAGCCCCGCCTCCAGCTCCCCACGTGCCCATCCCCAGGGCTGCCCATTGCCCGCCCTCCCCCTGCCCAGAAATGCCTCCTTCCCTTCTCCTCCCTTCTCCCCCACACCTACCTTTGCCTCTTGTGCCGGCGCAAGCGTGCCGACACAAGCGGCTGTGGGGAAGCCGGGGTGGAGGCTTATGCCAGCCTCCTCAGGCCAATGCTTCTTGGAGCCCTGGCCTGGCTTCATGGCACGTTTGTGACCCTCTTATGCTGGCCCAAGGGACTTTGGATTGCGCCCACTTTGCTCCGGTGAATTAAAATAACCTTGCTGACCTTTGTAATGCTCACAGAGGTAATTAGTCTCTCTCCAGGAGCTTAGGCTTCACTAGGAGGCAGCAATCCTTCCCTTCACCAGGTGCCCCAGCAAGAGGGAAAGAATGCAGAAGGTGATAATCGCTGCCATTTAGCCTTACTTCACATGCTCAGGGGGAAGCAAGGAGTGAAGCCTGCAGAGAGAATGATGGATTGTCAGCCAGCTGCCCTCTCTGGCATTATTAAACTACTGTTTTCCTTTAATTTAAAGGGCCTTTCTCATCAGCTCTGAAATAGAAAAAACTGTGGCTACTTAGGTTATACCTGTAATCACTTGCATGACTGTCTCTCTGCAACAGTAAAAAGCAGTTTTTTTAAACTGTGATTTTAAAGGGGTGCATTTTTTGCCTTCTCCAGGGACTCGTGCTGAGTCAAATCTGTGTATAAAAAAATCCGTGTATAACAAGGCTGAACCTGTACTGGTCATAAGAACATAAGAACAGCCCCACTGGATCAGGCCATAGGCCCATCTAGTCCAGCTTCCTGTATCTCACAGCAGCCTACCAAATGCCCCAGGGAGCACACCAGATAACAAGAGACCTGCATCCTGGTGCCCTCCCTTGCATCTGCCATAGCCCATTTCTAAAATCAGGAGGTTGCGCATACACATCATGGCTTGTAACCCGTAATGGATTTTTCCTCCAGAAACTTGTCCAATCCCCTTTTAAAGGCATCCAGGCCAGATGCTGTCAGCACATCCTGTGGCAAGGAGTTCCACAGACCAACCACATGCTGAGTAAAGAAATATTTTCTTTTGTCTGTCCTAACTCTCCCAACACTCAATTTTAGTGGATGTCCCCTGGTTTTGATGTTATGTGAGAGTGTCAAGAGCATCTCTCTATCCACTTTATCCTTCCCATGCATAATTTTGTACGTCTCAGTCATGTCCCACCTCAGGCACCAGTCATGTCCCACCTCAGTCATGTCCCACCTCTTTTCTAGGCTGAAGAGGCCCAAACGCCATAGCCTTTCCTAATAAGGAAGGTGCCCCAGCCCTGCAATCATCTTAGTTTGGTCTGTAAGGTTTCCCCAAATGCAGTCACATACCATGGTAGCATCAAGTCTAATATATTAAAACTAAAATATTGAAATGAATGGGGACCCACCTGAAATTGGCTCGTGACTCACCTAGTGGGTCCTGACCCACAGTTTGAGAAACACTGCTCTAGAGCAGGGGTGCCCAAACTTTTTGGCAGGAGGGCCACATCATCTCTCTGACACTGAGCTGGGGGCCGGGGAAAAAAATTAATTTACATTTCAAATTTGAATAAATTTACATAAATGAATATATTAGAGATGGAACCTATATGAATGAATGGTCTTGCAATAGCTCAAGGCCTATATATTTCTTTCACTGCTGCTACAGCATCACAGACATGAAACAACAAGCAGTGGAGGAAGCCCTTGTCCTACAGCTCACACTGGAGGTCGAACAGTTGCTCTCACACTGAGAGCAGTTGCACCAGGCCAGCATGGGCTCCAACAAGTCTCCAGAAAGCCAGAGTCTCATTGGAGACTCCCTGTGGGCCGGACTGGGAGTCATCGAGGGCCGCAAGTGGCCCCCGGGGTCAGGGTTTGGGCACCCCTGCTCTAGAGGTAAGGGGAACTTCCCTGGGCCTCCCTATGTAAGGCTTCTCCAGGCCTTCTTGTGCCTTATAAAGCATTAAAAATGTCACTTCTCATTTGCATTTTTTAAGTACCTACAATCATTTTGAACACAGCAGAGGCCACAGGTGGATGCGCACGGGGGACGCACGTTGTGGGGGAGCAGACCCGATCTGCAGTTAACTGAAATTGCGGATATATGATCTGTGGATGGGGGGGGGGTCCCCTGTATAACGCTGGGTTTGTTGCTCAGTCATAGTGGGATGCAAATAATTGGGACACAAAAAATAACCGGGCAGGAATATCCCGGGATGTCAGTACCATTCGTCCCAAGTTTTCTCCCTGGGAACATGTGGACCAAACTAGAGTACAGCTGCCTAAGGGCTACCTAGCCACTTTGAATGCCCTTTGGGGAGATAAAGCAGGGTAAACATTTAATAAATAAATAAGGGCGTATAAGGGTTTGGTACATTTATCCATACCAGCACAGCAGATACAGAACCGGTACATAATGCATTCTCTTATCTGGATTAACATTTCATTTAGGGATAGTGCTGATAAAAGGGTAGATTGTCCTTTCCTTAAAGAAATTAGAAGAGATGAACAAAGGAAATGCTGTTTACCTCATTTGAGGAATTGGGGAATAATTAAAGGCAGTTAGAAGTCACTTTCCAACCTGGTCTGAGACAAAACTGATGTTTCAGACATACAAAATTCCATGGCTAATTATCAGCTGTTGAGCCAGCCAATCTTTGTGTAACAGATATCATAAGGAGTGTACATTTCAGGCCTCTAAGCTTTACTGGATTGTAATTTGCAAAATAAATATTACCTTAAATTGCATGTTATAGATTAATAAGGGTTTTGATGGATACGATCAGTCCAATGAAAATGAGCTTAAAGTAGTGGTTCTCCATGGGTTGCGACCCACCAGTCCGTGTAACGCTTCCCCCATCCCTTTAAGGGGCGGGGGAAGAGGAGAGTCAGAGAAGCAATCCTCAGGATCGCATCCCAAAGGGGGGGGAGAATGCACCTCCTGCAGGAAGTGCTTTGTGATCGTGCTGTTTGAAGATTCCAAGCCTCGGGGAGCCCTGCGGATTGTTGCACTGCAGATTGTTGCACCGCACATCCAGCAGCCCGCACTGACTACAAGTAAGTGAAAGAATACCCGCTTAGGGACACGATCCTGGGGATTGCTTCCCTGCCCTTGCCCCTCCCCCGCAAAGACTTACTGAGGGAGTAAAGCTCCCTCAAAGTTTGAGGGCCACTGGCTTAGAGATCACCCATTCACTACAACCTGAGGTGAGGCAAATATAAATTCATCACCGGTGACACCTGCATTCCTGACAACTGGAAATGGCACCTGCTCAGCCACCTATCCCATCTACCTCAGAAACGTTAGGGGAACCCCACACAGAACTTGCTTTCCAGTCAACAACGTCCTGATGAAAACACTTTTCACGGCTTCTTCATTTGCCACTGCGAAGTCAAGTTGGAAGATGCTCAGCTGGGAACTGACTCAGCCTAATAACCTTTTTTAGCCCCAGGTCCCAGAGCTCATTTTGAAACGATTTGTCCAGCCAAGTCTTTTCAACACTCGCTTTCCAAGTGGCTGTTTGCATTATTATTTCATAAGTTCTCCAGACTCCAAGGGCTGAATGGAGAGGACAAAATGCATTTCTACAACACTCACTCCTAAAGTGTCCTTTTCAACAGATCATTTTTAATAGCCTCCGTCACAAATGCAATCCATTAATCACAGTCATTTAACTCTTTCATCTCACTAATAAGTGTTGCACATTTTTGTTTGGGGGAGGTTTTTTGGGGGTGGGGGGGAAATATTTTCAAATTCCCTGCAAGAACCACAACCTCAGGCTATTATGCACAGTGCACCAAGTGTTGGAAAAGGACTGTGAAGGGCTCATATTATTGCAGGTGATCAAGGGACAAAGCAGGACTGTCTGGTAAGCAGGTAGATTTATTTTTCAAAGGGAAGTCTGTGATAATTTTAATTACAGATACGTTGTGCAGAAGATACAGAAAAAATAGGCACAAGAGACAAACATACCTGTAACAAAGTATCTAGAGAGCCATACATACAGATAACTGTTATCCTGATATTTTTATCATTTCAAAAAGCGATAAACATAGATCATGACTTTGTGCATTTCTTTTATACACACACAGTCCAGGACAATAAAACCAGTACAAACAAAATACAGAATCAGCCAGTTTGTGTTGAATTTCATTAAACAAGAATCTGCCTTCTGCTGAGCCAGACCATGGATCTCTCTAGCTCAGTACTGGTGGTAGGTCTCCAAAAGACATAGTCTTTTCATGCCCCAGCTGGTGGTGCCAGAGCCTGAACATGAGACCTTCTGCATGCAAGGCATGTGCTCTAACGCTGAGCTAAGCCTCTTACCCTGCTCTGTCTCCCTGGTCACAAAAATAACCTTCAAATAACAAAAGCAATCCACTGTTAATATTAGATAGCATGTGCAAGTTGCACTGAGTAGTCTTTGATGCCTTTTGTTGTTAGGTCTGTGTCATAATCACATACAAGGAAATTCTTCTTTCAACACAACTGTTAAAGAGTCAGACAGAGGTCTTGAAAAGAACAAAACTACATCTGCTTAGCAACTGAGTTCAGATCCCAGCCTCTCCCTGGTTGCACTGGTGCAGTGCCCGGGAGGGTGTTTGCACCGGCGCCTGTGGTGCGTCGGATGGTTATGCCGCCACTCTGCCGGCGTACCTACAGTTGTGCCAGTGCATCTACCATTCTGCCAGCACAACTGCAGGTTAGGATTGCACCCTAAGAGTGTTCTACCATTAAACAAATAGCTATGAAGCCAAGGTACTAGGTGTGTTTGCTAGCAGTCTCTGAAACAATAGTTCTGCAGAGGGTGACAGTGATTCAGAGCAACTGTTTCCAGGTTTGTGTCAGAGATGTTAACATGATAAAAGAAACACAGCAGGGTTTCATCAACTGGAGAGCCACAGGAGAGGACCGCCAATCAGATAACAATACTTAGCATCTGTATAGCACTTTAAAAATACCTTCTCTTGTTGCAATCCTTCCACATTGTGAAGGAGATCATTATTATTATCCCTATGTTGCATGATGGAGAACTGAGATGGAATAGCTTCCCTAAGACCATCTAGCGGAGGGCTGTCAAATTTGTTTCATACAGTGTGCAAAATAGCATTCATGGTGTCTGCTGAGGGCCAGAAGAGATATCATTATGTAGGAAGTGACATCATTAAGCAGGTGATGATCAGAAATAAGCACCTTTTTCTCACTTAGGGACTCATTACACCTGGCCACAGTGACCCATGCCCTAGTGACATCCAGATTAAATTACTGCAATGCGCTCTACATGCAAGCTCTACATGCAAGCTCATACATGGGGCTGCTTCTGAAGATGGTCTGGAAACTGCAATTAGTGCAGAACGCGGTGACCTGTGTGGTTGCTGGGGCTTGTTGGTTCGACTCAGTCGGGCCACTGCTTCGGTGGCTACACTGGCTGCCAGTTCGTTTCCGGACTGAATTCAAAGTGCTAGTTTTGACTTTTAAAGCTCGATATGGCTTGGGTCCAGGGTATTTGAGGGATCGCCTCCTTCCATACCATCCGACCTGTCCTCTCAGGTCATCAGAGGGGGCCTTCTGACTGTGCTGCCACTAACGGAGGTGAGGGGAATGGTGGCTAGAAAGAGGGCCTTCTCAGTGGTGGCTCCCCATCTGTGGAACTCCCTCCCCCTGGAATTGAGGACAGTTCCCTTTTTAGAGTCCTTTCTGCATGGGCTTAAGACCTCTTTATGGCTTAAGACCCCTTTTATGCTGACACCTGGGGGCATGGTACTTTTAAAATGTATTTTCATTCAGGATCCAGGTTTTTTTTATTGTGTTTTATTGTTTTTAATGACTTATATATATAAGACATATATGTATGTATGTATGTATGTATGTATGTATGTATGTGTATATATATATATGTATGTGTGTGTGTGTGTGTGTGTGTGTGTGTGTGTGTGTGTGTGTGTTTTATGTTTTATATGTTTTTAACTGTGAGCCGCCTTGAGTGTCCTTCATTGGACAGAAAGGCGGGATATAAATCTCTAAAATAATAAAATAATTAGCTGAAAATAACAGAAGAGAAAATACACAAATCTTGATCATATTTTCAAGATGTGGACTGCCCTTTTAGCAGAGCTGCTTATGCCAAGGCTTTGTTTTGCAGCTCATTAGCTGAGAGCCCAATCATATTCTCCCCCCTTCCCCCGCTGGTGTAGCCATTCTGAAAGGACTGTGCTGCATCCAGTGGGGTGGGCAAATTGGGAGGCTTCAGAGGGGAAAGATTTACTCTTCATTAAGCCTCCCACTCTGCAATGGGAGTGCTCTGCACACTACTGGCAGCCACTTTATGACAAGCGAAGCTTCTGTCATAAATTCTTTCCCCCTACAGCCCAATCCAGAATAGGGCTGGGCTGTGAGAAGTGCTCTGCAAAGTAACGCCTCGGCAGAAGCAGTACTTCTGAAAGGAGCAGCCTGCATGATAATTGGCTTCTCCTGGAAACTCAGCAGCTTCTCACACTTCTATGTCTGCCTCTTTCCCCATACCATTCCTCACCTTTTGAGCCCTCCTTCCATCTCTCCCTCCCAGTGCCTCTGCAGAAGCAGCATGGCTAAAAAGGCGGCTCTTGCCCAATTATAACACAGGCCACCCTTTCAGCAGTGACCCCTATGCATGCTAATTGGGCTATCCTAGCACAGCCCTTTCAGCAGTGCCACTGTGCAAAATGACACATCTGCCAATGTGTCATTTAGCAGCTTAGCAGCTGAGAGCAACTGATTGTGATGCTGGGAGAGACCAACTATTAAGCAGACCAGATAAAGAGCTTCCATGGACTGCATCCAGCCTGCAGGTATTACGTTTGACACCCCTGATCTACCGAATTCATAGCAGAAATAAGATTTAAACTTGAGATTTTCTGTCTTATAGCTCATGCTCATAGCCACCACACCACATCCTCTTCTCATATGAACATATGCAGCATGTACATGAATATGCATCCTCATATGAACATATGAGGCATTTGTACATATATGGTGGCATCACACTCTGCTCACATTGCCATCTTTCCATTGGGTTGGAAAACTACAAGCACAAAATCTGGCTCACAGTTTCAACTCTTTGGCAGAGTAAATATATCACTTCACTCCTTATGCTGGGAGGATAAAGGGATCAAACTGAAGGACATTGAGAAAGTACCAAATTACTGCCATATCAGTCTACACTCCTGCTCTTATATGAAATCAGGAATTACTAGGTAATGACAGATCCAAGGATTCTTGGAGAAAGAGGGCAACTGTTCAGAAAGGGAACATGAGACGTACATGAGCTAAGGGCAGAAGGGTGAATGTAGAGAGCTATGGGATGAGAACTGAGAAGTAAGCCATAACATCACACCTGGGGCATAGGTTCTCATCCTCTTATTACAGCCTTCAGCTACAGCCGTAAGTAAACTGATCACTGGTAAGTATTGGGAGGTCAAGGCATCTAAATGACCTGTGTAAGCTGGAACCGAATCCCACCTAGCTAATTAAGAAGTGCAGGGGAGAAAGCAGTAAGGTCTGAAGAAATCTAATATGATTGCAATAATGTGACAATTATCCTAAATCATGTCTGAGTGTAAGATAATCATACATCTTCCAATAATGGCTTCAAAGGGCTAATCCTCAGAACTCATCTTCCACTAATGGTTGAGTATAAACAGAATGAGCACTTTGGGGCAATTACTGTAAATAATATACATTTTTCTCAAGAGAGCTTTATACACTGTGACATGGGCTTATCCAGGCAATCAGTGAATGCATTTTGGCTTTTGCACAATAGTCCCAGAACTCCAGATTTAAAGGTAATAGTGCAATATCTACACCACTAATAACAGATTGGCAGGGGGAATGGGATAGTCTTCCTGGTAGCCATACTGTGACTATCCACATTCCCGCCCTAGTGCACATATACCAGCCTAACTACCAGGGGTGAAGTGAAGGGAGAGCAACAGGGAGCACGTAAGGGCTGGTCTGACCTGAAATGCCACCCAATGAATCGGATCTGCTGCTCCTACACTTTTTTAAAATTCTTACCCCCCCCCCCCAGCAGTGTCTGTTCTAGTGGCTGTCTGCTGGTATTCATTTGCATCTTTTTAGATTGTGAGCCCTTTTGGGACAGGGAGCCATTTAGTTATTTGATTTTTCTCTGTAAACCGCTTTGTGAACTTTTTGTTGAAAAGCGGTATATAAATACTGTTAATGTTAATGTATATAAATACTGTTAATGTTACTGGGCTCTTTACCTTCATTGCCTCCCTCAATTTTCCAGAAAGTAAAATCAGAAAGTTGAGTACTTCTAGGTTTCAAGGCAGAGCATGAGGAGCCCTGTAAGTGAGGAGCCTCATTCCAGTGCAAAGCCAACCATCCTTTAATTGAGGAATGTGGTGACAGTTGGAGAGAAGCAGTAGTGATGGCAGACCCAGGGCGACAGGCACCTTTGACCCCGCAAAATCAGCTGCTTCCAGCAGCTACATGGATGGCCCGACTTGAAGCAGACCTCTGGGACATCTCCTGCAGTGGGACGGGAGATGCCATCAGCAGGGGTGCTCAGCTGCTGCCTTTGAAACTTTTTCAAAAGGAACTTCGCCAAGAAGCATTAGGCTCAGCAGAAAGCAAATGGAGAAATCTGTCTAGGGGCATCTGTTAAAAAGTCTTGGCCATCATCTTTTTGAAAGATTACCAGAGAGTAGTATGTTCCTCATGTCACAATAAGGCTACAATCCTATGTAAATTTGCCAGGTCCTACTAAACACCATTGAACTTCGGAATAAATATACATAGGCTGGTTATCTAAAATAGGACTATTCAGTTTTAAATTCAGTTGGGATAATATTTTATATTCAGTTGGGATTTTTTTTTTAATTCTATGTTTCAATTTGTATGCATCTGTTTTAAACTATTGCAACCACTCCAAGAAGGAAAAAATGGGCTATATCTTCAATCCTATTTACACTTTCCTGGGAGTAAGCACCATTGAACACAGTGGGATTTATTTCTGAGTAAACACATGCCTAGGGTTGCACTGTAAATGAAGTACTGTACATTATGTTTCAAAGTAGCAATAAGTGGCAGGAGATGAAAACACTAATGAAGAAATTAAAAGTTGATGCTTATTTTGTATAGTCTTGGTAGGATGTAGTCGTGGTGGTGGAGGGGCTATACGGGATGTTATGAGCTCCTGCACTTCAAACTGTACCACTATAACACTGCTGATCATCAAAAAATACTGGGACTCTTTTTAAAAGATGCTCTGGGAGCCTGATTAAATAACCAGATGTAAGCAGTCTACCAAGGTTGTATGTCTTTTCCTCTCTGGGATCTGATAAAAAAACAGGGCATAAAATTAAAGGAAAAAATTCTGTATGCCTAATTCCCATTACAGAACCATGTCTGTGGGGGAAGAATCACACACACAAAGCATGCAATATCCTCACAATAGAAACTGCCTTCAGGGAAGCTGTTTGGATCCTGCACGAAAATATAAGTAAGCAATCCTAGCTTGCCCCTGAGCCACGCAAATCCCTTGCTCTGGCTCCTGAGTGTCATGAACATGCCATAAAGCATGTTTGCAGGTACTTGAGAGCAGGCTAGGGCAGTGCAAGGATGTCTGCTGGCCTAGCAGCACTGGACCTGTGGTTGGAGAAGGTAGGTTTGCGCCGGCCTTGGCAGGCCGGCGCAGAGGATGGAAGAAGGTGGTGGGAGTGTAGAATAAAGAAGGGGAAAGGGTGTTTTGCGGCAGGAGGAGGGCAGCCCGGGTGGCGAATTGGGCCTGAGAGGGGTGGGACCAGTGACAGCAGCGCAGGTCAGATCCTAACTCCTGGCCCTGGCCCAACCAGCATTACACATGCCACGTGGATTTGTGCCCACGAAATTGCGGGCGCAGATCCAAGTAGTCCCATAGGGCTGGCTGGAGTGCAACATGGGGTAAGGGGATACAAACCCCCTTATTCTAAGTCAGTGTTTCTCAAACTGTGGATCAGGACCCACTAGGGGGTCACGAGCCAATTTCAGGTGGGTCTCCATTCATTTAAATTTTTTATTTTTAATATATTAGACTTGATGCTACCATGGGATGTGACTGCATTTGGGAAAATGTTACAGGTCTGTACTTCTAACAAGCTACTATGTATTGTCTTTTAACAATGATAGTAAGCAGGACTTACTCCTGGGTAAGTGTGGGTAGGATTGCAGCCTAGGATTGTTACAAATGGTCCTGCTTGATAATGTCACTTCCAGTCATGACATCACTTCCAGTGGGTCCTGACTGATTCTCATTCTAAAAAGTGGGTCCCGGTGCTAAATGTGTGAGAACCACTGCTCTAAGTTGCACTCCAGCCCGCACGTACCTTGTGCTGGATACAGTGCAGGAAACCTGGCCTACCTGTTCCAGCGAAATTTAGGATTGTGCCCTAAATTGTATATTTATTGTTTGAAAAGAAAAGAAAAATATTTTAGAGAAAGACCTCAAAATGCAGAATTCAATGAATGCCACTAACCAACACAACACATGAACAGCCTTACAAATGAGCTGCATGCTTCCTTCTCACAACACAAGACTGAGAGAACAGAAAGATCTTCAAATCATCTTGAATTACAGTGGATTTGGGTTGACAGATGGAGAGGTGGGGGTGGAGGCTGTGAATGCCAGAGTCTTGTGCTGAAAATAATCTGATGTGCAGACATGTTCATCTGAGGACTTTGCGAATTATCCCCAAGATTGTCTTGCAGTAGCAAACAGGGAGGATGCAGAATTTCATGAGTCAGTGGGAAATGGGTCTGGACCAAACAGATACCCAGTATAATCTCAAAACTATCTTGTCGGGAAGCTTGCAAATAGTTTCAGGACTGAATTAAAAATGATCCTTTTTATAAATGTAAGGCCCATTCATATTGCTTAACAGTGTGTCCTTTTTACTAATCAGTAACTCTATAAGCATCCTGATACTCAATAGATACACCATCCCCTATATGTGCTTGATGCTTAAGGGCACAATCCTAACCAACTTTCCAGCACTGGTAAAGCTATGGCCGAGGGGCGTGTGCTGCATCCTGCAGTTGGGGGACAGTCATGGAGGCCTTCTCAAGGTAAGGCAATGTTTGTTCCCTTAC
This sequence comes from Tiliqua scincoides, assembly GCF_035046505.1. Classification (NCBI taxonomy): domain Eukaryota; kingdom Metazoa; phylum Chordata; class Lepidosauria; order Squamata; family Scincidae; genus Tiliqua; species Tiliqua scincoides. The sequence goes on from NC_089822.1 coordinate 220,765,765, forward strand.
CAAAGAGCTGCATTGCCCTTATGTCAGTACTGGAAGGATTGCTGCCTAAAACATCTCTGACTGGTTCCTTCCTAGACTTTGCTTGACTATATTCAAGGAAAAGACAAAGCTTCTGTCAACATCACCCACTGCTGAGTTGCCTTTTTCTGATGCTTAATGTATAAATTACTTTTGTTCTGAGTTTTGCAAAGGAGCACAGATGTTCTCCCTTTTCTGACATTTGAAAACCTTCTTCTCTTTCTTTTCTAATCTTTCCCTATCCTCCTAAACATATCCAACTCCTGCAGCTGTTCCCCAGACCACTTAAAGCTCTTCTTAGAATTCTTTCTAATTTGCTTGCAATCTTCTTGAACTGTAATTTCTACAACCGAACGTGGTATTGCAAATGTAGTCTTTGCCAGTGCTGGGCAGAGGAATAATATTACACTTTGGGACTTGGAAGTTTCTATTAGCTCAGTCTAAAATATACCAAAGTATTCTTACTGTTGACTTGCGCTATTCTGCAGATTGCTCAGAAAGATCTGACCACTGCTCTTGAATACATGTAATTCTTTAATATATGCATTACAGGGGGGAAAATATGCTTGCTTTTTAGCCCCTTTTATCCTGCTGACCTTTACAATGTTTAATATTAGCACAAAATGCCAGTAATTTAGGCCTGAACAGTACCATCATTCCATGCATGTGATTAATTGGGTGGCACAGCTCAACTAAGTTAATTGTCAAAGATCCTGTCTCTTGGTAAACGCAGCAGTAATGATCTCTGCAGCTGTTATTCTCCTTTCAAAGATGACAGCTCAATTACAGCTGGTGTATTTGTGTGGCTTCAGGAAGGACCTCATAGCTGCAGCTTCATAGCACATCTGGATCAAAGCACTTCTTGCAATAAGATGACAACATCAATTCAGCTAATAGTAGATCAAAGAGAAAAGGAGTGCACAAAAATAGTCTAATTGCACAGTGCACCATGTGGATTGTAAAAAGGAAATAAATAATCAGAAATAATTTTCTCATTCTCTTGATCCAGACTTTGGATTGTCACTGTTTTTAAGATATCCAGGTTATATAAATGGAATTAGAAAATGGAATCAGGTTCAAAACAGCCAGGTTCAGTTAGAACACAATATAACTGGGTGTGTTAAAGGAAGCTGTGTAGGAGAACCAGGAAGAACCAATGACTAATGCTACTTCAGCTAAAGTTAATCTACCTAACTCAGAATCCACCCTATCTGCCACCCTTGCTCAATCAAGCAACTTGTGGGGGTTCTCAAGTAGGGTGTGATGGTGTCATGAGCAAGCACCCTCTCTGGAAAAAACTCTTTTTTCTTCTTCTAAAAGCACTCTGTGCATACCATGGCTGATTTAGGAAGCAGCTGTCAGATCCTCCATTCTGACCAGAGCTTTAGGCCCAAATCCTAACAAACTTTTCAGCACTGGCATAGCTGTGCCAGTGGGATGTGTGCAGTATCCTGCAGTTGGGTGGTACTCACGGAAGTTTCCTCAAAGTAAGAAAGTGTTTGTTCCCTTACCTCAGAGCTGCATTGCCCTTAAATTGGTGCTGGAAAGTGGGTTAGGATTGCGCCCTTAGTCAGGCAGCACACAAAGCCTTCCTCTTTCAGATGTTAGTTGGAGTACCATGACTTCCTGGTATTTCCAGAATACTTCCAGAGAGCAAGAGCCTTGCAAGAATCTACCTCGCCCAGGTCATTGGTTCATTTTTGGCCACTTAACTTGGGAGTGGGAAATTTGAAAGTCGTTTACCTTAAAACTATCAGACCTGGTGGGGCTAGGCTCCCAAAACAGAAAAAATAGAGCTGTTCATGTGGGTAGGAGATCTAGCGGGATCAGGTGGGTAGGAGATCTAGACCCAGAACTGACCAGATGAAAACCAGATGCAGAGACAGCAAGATGTGAGTTGGGATTGCCAGCCAACTAACCAGCTAAGAAGTTAACTCCTAGGAAAATCTTTCCCCCTGGCACTAGGAGGATGCTGCTGTTGTGAATGAATGGCTGAGCCTAAGAATCTTACTAGACTCTGTTGTTTATTTTGGAACTTCGCCTCTTGAACTCAATTACAGAATTCATCTGCTTTTCTTGGTGCCATTTTTATTTCCAATATAACTTTTCCTTTGATTTGTTTGAACAACCTGCTTTCACCCATAGCAACACACCATCCCTGACACTGTACTCAGCCCTGCATGCTATAAAGAGAAGGCTTGGGTGGGTGTGTTATTATATGGGGATGTGTGAATGTGTGGATCATCAGCAAGCAGGTAAGACACTCCCCATCCTTCTCCCTCCTTAAGTAATTCTGTGCGAGGGCTGTTCATGGGCAGACAGACAGACAGTCCCCTAGTCGACTCTTATCCTATATTATAACATGACCCTTATCTTGCATTTTCAGGTAGTAGGGGAAAATATACCCCCACATATAGGCAAGGCATATCCGAACATATGATTTTTTGGGCATGATCTCTGAGTGGGGAAAAACAACAGATTTCCCAGAGGGGAACATGGTCCGTCTTGGCTCCACCCTGGAGATAGCCACAGATGGCGATAGTCATTATGATCATTTCCACAGCAGTTGACAAATGACATAGTGAGAATGAACAATCAGAGAGAGAAATGATATTTCCACAACAATTTTGACAATGACATAGTGGTTCTGAAACTAGATGATAGTTTATAAATCTGACTTATAAATCTGATAGACTTCTTTGCCACTGATCCTAATTCTTTTTTAAAATTGTTTATGCTGGTTGCCATCAATAGTGCCAGCACCAGGTTGTTGGCTATACTGGAGCAAAGCCCTGTATTGGACCTTCCCAGCCACCCCCAAATGGCACACTGTGCACTATCACTGTGACCAGTTCTGAGGGTACAGGGGTAGGTATGACTATATGAGTCCTTTGATGGGTGTAGGTTTTTGACTAATGCCCAATTTGGTTGACCCAACACCATCCCTGGCCATCAAACAATATTTGTGACAATCATCCTATTGTCTACGGGCTATTTCATTTTGCGTGTTTTCAAGCTTGACCTAAACAGATCTAGGTTCAAATCCTGGCTGAGACTATTGCTTTGTCTCAGTTGTCACTGTCAGAGGGAAACTATCAGGAACTGCCACACAGTTGTTGTGAGGATGAGTAACTTGAAAAACTGTCTTCATATTAAAAGTTGCAAATCTTTTCCATATTATTTACATTACTTTGGAGTAATTCAGGGCTATTGCCAGCCTTCCATGCCAGATGGAGCTGCCACATTTTCAGGGCTTCAAACAAATGAATGGAAAACTTGTGATTATATATATTTTTATGTATTTATTTATTTAATTTATTACTTACTTATATATCCACATATGTCTATATGTACACACACACACACACACACACACGTTTTCTGTCTACTCAGAAGTTAGCCCCATTGTGTTCAGTGGGGCTTCGTCCCATGAAAACATGCATAGGACTGCAGCCCTAGTGACTATGAATTGTTAGCATCAGAAACATATACAGTGAATAAGAGCAAATATTGTTACGCTCAGAAGCTTTTGCCTACTAAAATTGGACATAAACAACAAACTCCTACAAAAGGTTAGAATTGCAGATGAGCTTATGCAAGCTATATGAAGTCAAACGCAATGGAAAATTATCAAGGTGTTAAATGAAACGACAGGTATATTTTTTGCTACATAAGAATTAACAATGTTAACAGCATGCCATCATCCTTGGTGATCATTATCACCCGATTTTTAAAAAACCAACTTTTAGCTATTTACTTTCTGTGAGTTTAGAAGACTGCTTAAAGAGACTGGAAAATTTAAGCCTTTAACAGCCCAATCCTATCCCCGGTGGCTGCACCAGGTGCAAAGGCACCAAAATGGTTACCACTGTATCCAGTGGCACTGCTGGGACCTCCAGAGGTCACCTCTGGGGAAGGGGACTTTTATCCCCTTCCTTCAGGGAAAGCCTCAGGCTCCACTATTTTGCTGGTGCAGACTTGAGAGCCTACATGTTGGGCTTGGCAGCCTGACATGAAGGATAGGATACAGCAGAGCAGAGCTCTGCCAGGCCCACCCCTCTCCTGGGCCAGTTCCTCCTCCTGCCCCACCTACTCCCCGCCTCCCCCTCCCCCTGAAAGTACTCACTGATGGCATTGCAGGAGTGCTGGCTGGCCCTCGATGCAGCGCTGAGGGCACATCAGCACCATCAGTCCCTCCTCTCCGGATTCCGCAGATGTGCCTTATGGCACATTTGCAACACCCAGCACTGGTACTGGAGCTCAGTGCTGGTGCTAGGGCCACATAGGATTGGGTCTAAAGTCTGCACCAGCCAACTGGGTGAACAAATGGACAAACTACTTTTGGGGGGAGATGTTCAGTGCAAAAAATGATGCAGGTAAACGGTGGGATAAAAGTTTTCACCCCAGCTTGCTATGTGCTACACCCCCAGATCTGACCAGCCCATCCATGACATACAAAATTATGCATGGGCAGGATAAAGTGGATAGAGAGATGCTCTTGACACTCTCACATAACACCAGAACCAGGGGACATCCACTAAAATTGAGTGTTGGGAGAGTTAGGACAGATAAAAGAAAATATTTCTTTACTCAGCGTGTGGTTGGTCTGTGGAACTCTTTGCCATAGGATGTGGTGACGGCATCTGGCCTGTATGCCTTTAAAAGGGAATTGGACAAGTTTCTGGAGGAAAAATCCATTACGGGTTAGTAGTAGTAGTAGTAACTTTGTTGTCATTGTGCTACAGCACAACAAAATTTATGCACCTTTGAGATACAAGCATATATATATATATATATATATATATATATATATATATATATATATATATATATATATATATATATATACTACAATTCCAACAATCACACTCTACACACTCACCCACACATTCTATACAACATGCATCATAATATAAAAACAGTATAACAGACCATAATGCCCAGGAGCATTGTTAACAACTATATCGCCTTATTCAACGTAATTATGGCTGTGGGATAAAAACTGCAAACTGTTACAAGACATGATATGTATGTGCAACCTCCTGATTTTAGAAATGGACTATGTCAGAATGCCAGATGCAAGCGAGGGCACCAGGATGCAAGTCTCTTGTTATCTGGTGTGCTCCCTGGGGCATTTGGTGGGCCGCTGTGAGATACAGGAAGCTGGACTAGATGGGCCTATGGCCTGATCCGATGGGGCTGTTCTTATGGCATCTCTCTCAGCTATACTTGAGAGGGTGCCCAGCTAACAGAAATGAGATGCTGGAAGGTGTGCTTTTCAGCCTAGGGAAATCGACAGTCTCTGTGTTTCAAGAGACAGGGAGACTCAGTGATCTCATGGCTTGGAGTAGCCAGGGCCCTACGCAATATGCCTAGGGAGGATTCAGGATGAAGCTAGTCAGAACTTTTAAGCACCTTGTCATACTCATAAACTAAGTATCTAAAGGCAAATTTTTTCTGTTTGTTTTTGTTTCAGGATCACTTAACTATGATAAGGATGACAGTTATCCCCTTTTGTTTATTATTTGTGAATAGGAATAATAACAAAACAATAACAGTAATAGTGATTTTGAAAAATCCGCCCTGAACCAGGGGAAAATTGTGAGTGTTCATAAATGGGTAAGAGCCCAATCCTATCCAATTTTCCAATGCTGGTGCAGTTGTGCCAGTGGGGTGTGCACTGCATCCTCTGGTGCAGGGGCAGTCACTGGGGCCTTCTCAAGGCATGGGAACATGTGTTCCCTTAACACAGCGCTGCATTGTGAATATGCTGGAGCTCAAAAGATGGATAGGATTTGGCCCTAAGTCATGTGATTGGGGTTTGAAGCAATACCGCTTTTGCTAGCTATTGGCTGCATCTAAGTTTTTTTTAATTAAAGGAGAATCTTCTCTATTCTAACAGCAGACTCTTATTCTTTAAATGGAAACTGTCATGTCACCAATTTAAAAAACCCATTTTACAAAAACTAAGGTGCGGGTAATCTGGTGCCCATCTCAGGGAACAATCCTAACCAGGTCTAGTTAGAAGTAAGTCCTATTTTGTTCAATGGGACTTACTCTCAGGAAAGTGTGGTTAGGATTGCAGCCTGACACTGCTAGCTACTGTTCTGCCATAAGCTCTGCTGAATGCAGAAGGCCTTACTTCTGGGTTAAGATACAGGGCTTGCGCAGCCCAAGTGCAATATATGCATCAAAAAGCATTTTGGCAACTGATTGTTCCTGCAGCTGACCTACAGTAGTGCAGTGAACACAAGACGTTGCCCTACCTATACCAAATCAAGACTATTGGCCCATCAAAGGGCAGGAGGTCTGGTCTAGAGGGTAGAGCCTCCATTTGCCTGAAGATAACATCCACAAGGTCGCCAGTTCGAGGCCACCGGCACCGTGCGACCTTGAAGCAGCTGACAAGCTGAAGCCGAGCTATTCCATCTGCTCTGAGAGTGGGAGGATGGAGGCCAGAATGTGAAACCAGATCAGAGAGAAACACTTGAATGTTGTGGTTCTTGAAAGAAAGAACCTTCTTTCATTTGTAAAAATCCCTACAGGGATTTAAGACCAAGAAAGGCAGTATATAAATACCTGTATTATTATTATTATTATTATCAAAGTCAATCCTGTCAACAATACCTGCAAAACGGCTCTTCAAGGATTTGGACATGAGTTGTCCCCACCCCTATCTGGAGATGTTTGCAATGCAATCCAGGACCTTATGCAGTGGCGCTCTACTGCCGAGTTACAGCCCCAATATCAAGCTTGCTATGGGCAAAGGCAGCCTGTTGCTTAAGGGTGAGGGGCTGTCACATCTCTGGAATGAGACAAAGCATTCCAGAGAGGGATACCATCAGCATGAGCCTCCCATAGCATACATAACTTTGTATATTATAGTTAGCTGCCTTGTGTGCCCTTTGGGGAGAAAGTCGGACTAGAAACTGAATAAATAATAAATAAACCAATAAAGTATAGGACAGTGTTTCTCAACGTTTGTCCTCCACTGTACCACTTCACACGGTTCACCTATTCAAAGTGCCGGCGATGTAACTAGCGATGGCCAGTTACTTCTGGGTTGGGAGGCCAGATGCACGCGACAAGCACCAGTAAGAGGCTCAGGGTGGACAGGAGGGCTTTTTTGAGGATGGAAAAGTGGAGTTTGGGGCTCTGCCCACCATGCTGAGCCTCCTACCACCATGTGCCATGTCACAGTCCTGGTCTCGCTGCCAGGTGGCAGGGGTGCAGGGGCACTGCGAGTGCCACCAAATTCACCTCAAGCACCACTGGTGCTACCTGTACCACTGGGTGAGAAACACTGGTGTGGGACCATCCTCTGGCCTATACACAAGGAGGCCACCGCAGGGAGGTGCGGTGGGTGGGAAGGCAGGTGAGGCAGAGCCTCCCCTCCGGAGTCCTTCGAAGAGCGCCGCCACCTCCTCCTCTGCTTTGCTTCCCAAAGGTGCACGTGCCCAGCCTCGCTCCTTCCCTCCCCCCCACCGGCATCCTCACGCGGCGCACGACACCTCCCCCTCCCCCTCAGCTCCCCTAGCAACAGAGCCGGGCTGCCTCGCGGACCAATCAGCAGAGGCTTGCTCCGTCAGAGCCAATGAAGGCGCAGTGGGCGGAGCCTGCTGGCTGCGAGCGGGTGGGGGGACGGGGAAGGGCCGTCCGCTCCACTCGGCGCCGCCATTTTGGCCTGTGAGGAAACAAAAGAGTGGTGGCCGGCGTGGAGCTGACGAGCAGGTAACCGCAGCCTCCTTTCTCCTGTCTCGGGCCGGGTGTGTGAGCGGGGAGGGCCCTGCCTGGCTCCCTGCAGCAACCGCTGCAGCGGCCACGGTCTTCCACCTCTGGCTTGCGGAGGTGCCGGCGTGAGGGCAGCCGGACCCCCCCCCGGCGCCCGCACAGCGCCCTTGGTCCTGGCTAGTTCTGTCTGGGCAGCTCGCCCGCGCTTCAGTGGCTCACGCCTCAGTGGTGCTGTCCGAGGACCGTCTGCGGGGGGGGGTCGAGGGGCTTGTGCTGGGGGGAGGAGAGCGAGGGGGCCCCCCAGCTCCACCCGAGCTCCACACAGTGGGAGTGCCCCCCCTTCATGCAGCCTCCTGTTCCGCTCGCGCCTCTCCCTTACCATCACAGAGGAGGGAGCACTGTCTGTGCTCTGACTCTGGTGGGGAGCACCACCATCGGGCGCGCTCTCTCCCCTTTCTCACCCCATGGGCCTCCCTAAACCCATGGGAAGGGACTGGGAAGCGAAGGCTCTCTGGCAGCGAAGGCTGAATCCTATGCATTGGAAAACCCAGTCCTATGCATGCTTGCTCAGAAGTAGGTCCCCCCCAAACCCAGTGGGGCTTACTCCCAGGTAAGTGTGGATAGGATTGCAGCCTAAGCCGGTGGTTCCCAAGCACTTCAGCACAGGGACCCACTTTATCTATGGCTGGACCCACCTAGACTTAAAAAAAGTTCCACTTTACCAGCCACTCACAGCCCAATCCTATCCACACTTTCCTGGGAGTAAGCCTCATTGACATTAATGGGACTTAGAAGTAGACTTGCATAGGATTGTGCTCTTAAACTTCTGTTTTTATCCTTTTTACTTTTGGGGGGAAGCACCTTTTGGAGTGTGTGTTGAGCTCCACAATCAGGAGCATTCTGGAGGCCTTGTGCGCCCCTGTGACAAGAGCCAAGGCACACTTCCCTGCTTGCAGGAAAATGGGTGCCTGTGGCTCAGTTTCACTTTCCATAGGGCTCTGCATTTTCCTTGTCAGTGTCAGTTTCATGACCAGCCAACAACTAGGTTGCTACCCACAGTTTGGGAAACACTGCTGCAAGCATCTCCCTCCTCCCCCTTTGGTAAGGAGACTTTCCTTCTTGGGGAGAAGATGACCCAACTTGAGTTAGGGCATCCATTGTGTGTAGGGCCAGAACGTTATAAAATGATGAGGTCATCCACACTTGTTTGTGTGTTAAAGCTTTTATTGTTATGAGGAAGTGCATGAGTCATTGTTACTTGGCATTTTTGAAATTGCACTGTTTGACTTAACAGATCAGATGCTGCCAATTTGTCCCCTACCCCCTAAGTATATATTTAGATGAGAGTTGTATCACAACTGTGCCGTGTCACAGTGGTGTGCTGTGAGTGGTCCACAGGTGTGCCATAGGAATTTGGGGGAGGTCATTTGTTAGTAGGGCCAATGGGGGATGTGAGCAGCATGGTGTGCCTTATCAGTTGTCAAAAACCTGAAGGTGTGCCTTGACAATTTTAATGCCTTGTCAGTGTGCCATGAAATGAAAAAGGTTGACAATCACTGTTCTAGATGTTTTTGTAATGAGCTACATCTTAATTGAATTGAACTTTTGACTTTCTCCTAGGTAGTATGCTACATGGCGAAGAACCTTTGTTGCCCTGAAAAAATAGCAGCCATCTGAGGTACCGTTGTAGCTGTTCTCTCAGATTGCTGTACAGTATTAATTTTTAATGGTGTTATATTTCTGATCTAATTTTCATGTGATTAATGTTTGAGCTTCATAGACCATCCTGTTCTGGAGACTTGGCTTGTGTATAGCATGTAATTTTAAAAATGGCAGAAAATAAATTACTATCAATGTGACTCTCTTTCCTTAATGTCCTCACATCTAGTAAGACTGTCGATAAAGTGACTTGTATAGCTCCCCCAATACATGCTAGAAGATGCCGTAATGGGGGAAAAACTGTTGATCTCTGTGGAATACCTGTTAACAGTTTCCTGTGTGCTTGATTTCATAAGTTGACCTGGAGATCATATTGTATTGTTAAGAGGACTAGAACCTTGACCCCTGCTTTGTTACAGTTCTTAACCACAGTTTTTCCAAATCGAAGCAAGTTGCTCAGACCAATGTACAAACAGTATTAAAATACACAATATGAATACATGAAAAGAACAATAATTAAAGATGTGCACTGGTTATTAAAAAGTGAACAGCCATCGCATTCAAAGGTCATTGAAGGCTTTGGTAAGCCTAAGTGGTAACTACACATTGGAAGACAAACCATGATAGTGACAGAAGACAGTAGGAAATAGTGGTGACTCTAGAACACTGGTAAAATATGTTACTGATGGTTCTTCGCCTCTTAGCAACACGTGCTTCTCTTCTCTACATCAACTGTATACCTTAATAGTTTTACAAATAACGGCACATGAACAATTTTTCAAATGCTTCAGACTTATGGTGATGTCTTCTGTATCAGCAAGAAAAGATTAGGAAATTTTAAAGGATCCTAAGTCATCACTGTAATGTGGTGGTCCAGGAGTATACAGGTCTCCACAGTGCAGTAAACAATTCCTGTCAGTGATGAGCATATCCACTCTGTCTTTTTCTAGACTACAGGATCTTTCAGCCATCAGTACAGTGTTTTCATCTAGATTCAGTGTTTTTTCCACCCTTATCTGATGCTTCCCTCGATGAGGCATAGTCTAACAGAAGCTAGACATGTGGTGTTTTATTTAGAGCTTAAAATTGAAAGCAGCTTCATTCCATTTGATTAGTTGACATTTGGTTATAGTTGAATATTTAGATTACTTACCCTATTGTATCAATTAGAAGCAGTACCTAGTGGTTTCCGTTGTGTTGTAAAGGTTAGTTCACATGATACACATTTGCCAATGTAAGCCTTTCCTACATTCATTAAATGTGGATTTCCATGGTCAACTGTGATATTGAGCCAGAAGATATTGAGCCATTCAGTCTTTTGCAAAGCCTCAAAAAGATATAGATCATTCCAAGTACTTGATTAATTTTTACTAAGTTTAGAATGTTGCACAGGAGGGGAGGTGGTTTTGCCTGTCTCTCCCTTTCCCAAGCAAACTTACAACATAATCCCATGCATAATCCTATGCATTGAAGTAAGTCTTATTCCCAGGAAAGTGTACGTAAGATTGTAGTGCTGCTCGTGGAGAGGAGGTTGAGATGAAGAAGGCTGGTGGACATCCATCTGCCAGTTCTCTCTGACACTACTAGCCCTTTCTTTGCACAGGTATACAGTGGGCCTTCAGTATCTGCAGGGGATCCATTCCAAGACTCCCCAAGGATACAGGAATCCTTGGGGGGCGTTGGTTGGCAGGGTGCCATGATTACTCCAGGCAATTACTCACCGTGCCTGGCCTTCTGGAGGTTGTGCCAGCCTCCTGGACATGACCAGAAGCCACTTCCAGTTATGACCGGGAAGTGGCTTCTGGTTGTGTCCAGGGGGCCCTCTGTGGTGCGGGCTTGGCATCTGTGGATTCCGAACCCAGGGATAAGGAAGGCTCACTGAATTTACTGGTGAAAGGAGGATGGGGGAGAAAACTGGGTGGTGGCGAGCTTATCTGAGTTGATCCCGGGTTTCAGTGAACATGTGGAGTTGGCTTATAATGGCTGAGCAAACCGCTAAATAATACACGCCCTCTAGCTTTCAACATCACTAGGGACTAGTAAAAAGGGTAGGGGATTTCTAGAGGGAAGGTAATGATTTTACTGGGCAGAAGGGTTTGGTGAAGGAGAACTTGACAAATGTTATCTCATTTAGTAGAGCCCATTTGATGGGTGACCCTCCCAAGAAAAGTATTCTCTGTCCCAGTTATACCTACAGAGTGTCATGAGTAATTTAAGTTGTAAAAAGGCTAATGCATCCTGGCCTGCTGCTCACAGAGAAATGCTTTTGCTACCCATAGTGACCAGTTTAAATATTTCGCAAATAAAATTCCTCTTCTCTGGTTTGACTTTGATGAAAGACAGCCTTAACCAGAGGGGACTTTAGCATTGTTTTGTTAGGTTATTTTGGAATTATTCCAGTTTAATTTATCTTGGGATGGAAACAGGGTGCTTGGAAAGATTCATTTGGCCTCATCTTGTTTATATTTTTGACATTCTTGACTTATAATGCTGAGAGAAAACAGCTCCTGTGCTGAAGGTGAAGATACATGTTTGTGGGGAGAAGTTGCTGTCAGTGTCTGAGGTGTTGGTGGCAGTAGTGTTCCCAGAGGGGGGACATAGCGCTAAATTTTGCAGACGCCTCCATGCACTGTGTAAGCTGCCACTCCCTTTCACATTCAGAGCCATTCCAGGAGGTAAGAACAAAGTGAATGTGTCCACATTGCTTTCACTGCCTGGAATGGCTCCGAGGAAGAGGGGCAGCTTACATGGTGCATTGAAGCACTTGCAAAACTTAGCACTGTGACTCCCTCTAGGAACACTACTGGTACTGGGCAGCCCAGTTCTGAGCTGCCCAATGTGAGGGGCTGCAGCGGTACCAAAAATGGCTGCCGTTGCATCCTGCACACCCCAGGTAGCCGCTGCCACCTCCTTGGGAGATGAGAACCCCAAGGGTCATCATAGAATTCAGAGCCTCCCATGTCAGACAGACAACTCAACAGGAAGACTCAGAATCCGGTGGAGCAAAGGTCCGCCAGTCCCACCCTCCTCGCGCCCTGCTCCCTCCCCGGCACCCCTCCTCACCGCTCTCTCCCAGTCTTCTCTCTGCCTCCCCCATCCCAGTACATCTGTTCCCCGCCTCCCACCACCTACCACTCCGCTGCCTGGTGGTCCATGCGACCGCCGAGCAGCGAAGCTCCAGTGCTCCACCGGTGCTAGGGCCTGCAAACGTGCCTAATGGCACGTTTGTGACAGTGCTTGCCTGCGGTGAGCTGGCATCCACTGGTTAGGATTGGGCCCTAAGTATCTTCTAAACGCTTTTATGTTGGATCTAGACTAGCTGAGAAATAATGTTATAGGTAGAACTTCTTTAAAAATGTGCACACTTCTTTTGCTTGGTATCAGAGAGAGATGCTGGAGTAATTATTCCACTATTTCATGAAATTATCCTGTGAGTATCTCAGAGCTCTGTGATGTCTTTTGACTTTTTTAATACAGCAGACTTTTGATAATCCAGCACCTTTGAGATCTAGATGGTACTGAATTATCAGGTATGCCAGTATTAGTAGGTACTGTCCTGCAGTTGATGATCCCCAGATCTAGCGTTGAGGTCACTACTTACATTATTGCCCAGATCCAGTGATGGTATCGCTATTTGTATTATCACCAAACCTCTAAGGTTGACTCCAGACAGCTTCTGTAGCCTGTCTTGGTGACATCATCATCAAGCCAGGCATGACTGCCTGCTCAGGGGCCAGCAAGATCAGGTGTCCACTCCTGAACCAAGAATACTCCTGGACAGTTTTGATGCCAATCAGGAATGCTGAACAATTGGGTGCCAGACTATAGGAGTTTTACTGTATGTATTTTTAGCTGCTGAAAAGGGGGTATGATATTTAATAAAAGGATTTTTATGCTGCCTTTTTGTGGTGCAAAGCAGTGTACAGCAACATAAAACATAATTTTAAATAAAATGACATAAAAATGCTGTTCATAATATATTCATAACAGGTACATTAAATCCAAGAGAACTGTATCATATCAGCAGGTAAAATTAAAAACCATGAAAGCAGCCCTAAAACTCAAACAGTGACTAAAAGAGATCACCCAGGGGTTCATCCAGCCTCAAAGACTAAATGAAATAGATGTGTGTTTAATAAACCTCACTGGAAACTATATATAGAGGACTGTCCTAAGATCTTGTGGAAGCTCATCTATAGACGTGGTGCCACAACAGAGAAAGCCTTGTACCTCGTTGCCATTCTCTTAGCCTTGGATGGTGGTGGTTTCCTAAGTAGGGCCCTACCTGATTATCTTAGGACTGCTTTCTCTCAGTCATTCCATGTCCATCCCCTAAATCTTAAAGCAGACCTTCAGATACCCCAGTCCCATGCCCTATGGGGCTTTAAAGGTAATCACTAGCACCTTGAATTGGGCTTGGAATTGAATGGCCACCAGCGCAACTGCCAGAGTGGCGGCATAGCAGAATCAGACCGCTGAACCCTAGTGATAACATGGGTCGTTGCATGCTGCATGAACTGCAACTTCTGGACCATCTCCAAGGGCAGACTCACATAGAGTGCGTGCGTTAACAGTAGTTTAGATGTCACAAGGGCATCTGACCATCACAGCTGGATCTGACTGACTTGAGTATGATTCCAGCTGGCGCACTCCCTGTCATAGCTGCTACTTGATGATCCAAGTCCTCATGGAGGACTCCCAGGCTACATAGTTGCTCTTTCAGAGTGAGTGCAACCCAACCAAGAGCAAGTTGAAGATCTAATACTGACATTTTAGTCTTCCAGATGAGGAGGACCTCTAGATTTAATTTTGGTTTATTAGCTTTTATCCAGGCCCCAACCACTCCCAGACAGCGCTCTAGAATTCCAACAGCCTCCTTGGAATCTGGATGTCATTTGGAGTTGCATCCCACTTCAAATCCCCAGATGACCTCCCCCAGCAGTTTCATATAGATTTTAAATAGCATGGGGGATCAAATGGATCCCTGTGGCACCTTATATGTCAGCAACCAGAGTGCCGAACAGGCCTCCTCCAACTTCACCATGGGGTCTGGTCAGCCAAGAAGGAGTGTAACCACAGTAAAGCATTGGATGCTAGTCAGAAGTTATTGAAGACTACCTGGAGGGCTTTTGGGGGAATGGCAAATTACCTCTGTCTGTAAAAGTTTTGGAAAGACCCCCTCCCTGAGAGGTGCATTTACTGCCCTCTCCACCACTTCAGCCAACCTTTCCCTAGGCTGATGTTTCCCCTTAGCCATGTGGGCAAAGATCAAGAGAACAAATTGAAGGCCATATTATCATTAGTATGCTGAAGACACAGAACTTAATTTTTTTGGTGTCTTACCTTGGGTTAATGTCCGAGGCAGATGTGTGAAAGATGTGATAGTTTATATCCAGTCTTACTGAGCATTCAGTCTGATCTAGATTCATGTGGTGATGGTGAGGCTCTGATTGTTCCTGTTTTGTATGTATATCTGTCAAATTGGATTGCTTTCTTGTTGAAGATTAGATATGTAATGTGGGACTATTCATGGAACTGTCCCTGGTTTTTGGATGCCCAAGTGATGGTGACAGCTAGGTTATATTTGATGTGCCAAATATAACCTTGTTTGAAGAACATAGATAGTGGGCCTGTTTGGATGATACATCCATCTATGGCAGCCCACTGTGTAAAGAGGAGAAGTGAAGCACCATTACCGTGTGCCTGTAATTACATTGCTGATAGTTAGTGTTTGTACATTAGTATTTCCTTTCAGTTATACTAGTATTTGCACAGGGATCTGCTTGTCCCCTGTGGCAGAGAACTGTGGTGCATCCCTTCATGCTATTGTCTAAACTGGTTCTCTGTGATAAGTATCTGTTTTGGTTACTATCAGTATCAGTTACAAGATTACTTGATGATAACAATTTATAGTGTTTTAGAATGTATGAAGCAATTGATATAACAACTTCTACAAAATCTCTGTAAGGTGGCCAGTGTTGTTTTTCTTACACTGTAGATGTGTACCTTAGGCTGAGAGAGAAGAGCTAATCTAAAGTAACCTAGTGAGTTCATAGCATGATTTGAACTTGAAACTTCCTGTTTGTAGTTCAGTTTCTGGTTACTGTTGGATGCTAACAGTTGACCATAACTGGAAACAGCTGTTGTGAAATGGTGTGGCCTTGAGTGGGTACTAGAAACACTGGCTTCTGTTCTGCACCACCTTCACTGGTGTTCCTCTTTAGTTCTGAGCACAGTTCAAGGTGGTGGTGATTAACTTGGGCCTGTTGTGTATTATGGAGCATCCTCTCCCATTACAAAACTCTTAAGATGTTGAGATCTGCAAATGAAGTTCTTCTCCATATGGCATTTGCCTAAGTAAGAGTTAAGACATGCCATGGCACTCAGCAGGGAGACCTTGCAAAGCCACATTCTGTTTGTTTTTCTTAAAGGCTTTTAATTTTAAATTGATGCCCTCTGTAGCTTTTTCTTGCAGTCTACTGCATACACTTTCAGTTACCAAATCCATAGGTTTGTAAATCAATAGCAAGCTACTAAAATAGTAGAAGCAGCTACAACAGCTTACCAGGAAATGAGTAAAAACCAGACCTTAAAATGAGTAAAACCACAGGACACTATAGATGAGAACAACTTTGAGGAAGCATAAGAGTATTTTACCAAAGTGCAGAATTGCATCTTGTATAAATATTGCCCCATTACTGCATATTGTGATAAACTATTTTCAAACTGAGGTCCTTGTAGCCTTGACTTAGAGTTGATTGTTGCTAATAATTGTAGTGCATAATAATAACAAGATTATTCAGCTTTGCTTTTAGCTTCAGATATGTGGAGATTCCTTTTTATTACTTTAAAAAAAATACAAGCACAGTAGGGTTCAATCATCAGAAGCACTTTAAAGTTGTATTGGTATCAAGAGAACAGCAAAGCATATTCTTTGATGCATTGAAAGAAACTAACACAATTTAAAAGTGCTGAATATTAGCGCAACTGTACCCATGATTCCTTGTTGTTACCTTTTGTGGATCCTCTTTCTCCTTTGAGCCTTAACATTCCTATTTTGCGGTCTTCCGTTTCCTAGTCAGAACTGGTAAATTCACTTTCATACAAAGTTAGTGAGTTCCTAATTTCCTCCCATTTCTGCTTTTCCTTTTCTCTTGCTATTTATTTGCAGTTGACTTTTTGATCATTCTGAATATATCTGTGAAACAAATGCTGACTCCAGCGTTAATCATACTGACCTGTTGTTTATTTGTGGCCTTTTATTTAACCAGTGTCCAGCTGATTGTAATGGAGAATAGAAATATTAAATAAGATTTTTCTTTCAATAGTTGTGGCTTTGAAAAAATATTTTCATTATTATCGATATAATAAATTGGAATACTTCTCAGTAATTTGTTTTACCATAGAGAAGTTGTATCTGTTTTCAAAGACTTAGGGCGCAATCCTAACCACTTTTCCAGGTCTGACATAAGGGCAATGCAACTCCAAGGTAAGGGAACAAACATTGCCTTCCCGTAAGGAGGCCTCCATGACTGTCCCCCAACTGCAGGATGCAGCACATGCCCCACTGGCATAGCTATGCCAGTGCTGGAAAGTTGGTTAGGATTGCGCCCTTAATGTTTCAGTTCTATAAGTGTCATATATGCAAGTTGTCTTACTGAAGGGGGGATCCTTGCATGTTGCAGCATATGCATAGTCCACTGTGGCTCACATGGATTTGTGAACAGCTAGTCAGTGAAATAAGAAAAAGCTTGCATGTACAGTGGCCTTTCTGTGGCTTAACAAGTAAACATTATACCCAAAAAGTATTCTGCATGTTCTGCTACTGCTTCTTATTGCAGTGTTATACTCCATTACAATATTTTCTAATGGAAGCAGATATACAAATGATATCAAACACCCATTATAGAAGTAAAGGGAAATTAGCAAACAAACAGCATTTAAATTTGTGCTCAATACTTGCATACACCATGCATAGTAAGCAGCAATCTTACCATAATGTTTTTCAGAAGTTTAATTTTGTTTTGTGGTTCTGTGATGAAATAGAATTCTTGATTTTAAAAAGTGCAGATCCAGGTTGTGTCATTTAAGTGATAATTTTAACTTTATCATGTTGTCTCTTGGTATCAAATGTAATTTGTGATAGACAAGTTCTAAATTAAACCTAATATGGCACATTTTAAAATCTATAATTTATTTAAAGATGCTACTGAAATTAGGATGCTGTAACCTATACAATGCAAGGTTCTTTCTTGGTTTCAAAATAAAATAACCTTTGAAGTCAAAGAGATTTCAGAAAGAATGGAAACATCCCTTCTCAGCAGTGGAAAATTTTAATCTCTTGAAGCAAGCTGCAGAGATACTAAGCTAGGTTTGGGGCATCCTGTGACCAAGAACAAAAGTATTGGCATGCAAAGCCATAACACATCAGCTAAATTCTAGAAGAACTTTTGCTCTTATATTTCCTTATCAAATTCTGCTCCATGGAGCTCTAACTGTTGAGCACAAACATCTTTTCATAGAAATGGCAAATGTGACTGAGCTATGGAACTCTAGAGCACTTACAATTGGAAAGCCCCCAGAATCTTCCTAACTGCTTGTTTTTGGGTTTTGCTGGGTCAGTGCTGCCTTAGTTGCCATTAGATCCAGCTCCCATCCTCCCACTCCCCTTGTAGAGTTCTTATTTTGCAATGCAGCTGCGGTTGTCCCTGCATAGAAGGAAGGGACTAGTTGCAATCGAAAGCGAGGATCATGTGTTTCTTTTATACTAGCTTATGAAGAAGATGAAGTATTCCCCTGTGCATGTTATGTGCATCTAGTCATATATTTCTCTGCATATCTGAAGAAAGGAAAAGAGACTGCAAAATTTAATCTGTATGTATTTATGAATGGTTCATCGTTGCTGGGTTGAGGCTACTGTATCAGATTATCTTCCCTGTAAGACCTTGAATATTCTGACTCTCAGAGGTGCCTCCCAAAAGCATGATGTAAGATGTAACCTATACAATTCTATGCTGGTGAAACAATATCTGTTAATGTATAACTTCATTAAAATGTTGTCATTTGACCATTACACTTGTCTAGTGTAAGTAGTTCTTGTTCCTAGGCAAGTATCTAAGCCAGCAGTTCCCAAACTTACCTTTATCGTGACACCTCTGCATCCAGAAGGAACTAGCAATGACATAACAACATTATTGTGAAATGATGTCATTGCCAATTACTTCTGAATTGGAGGCTGAATGAGAGCCTAAACAAGGATGTTTAGGGCGGGTGGGCAGGATGGCGCAAAGATGGTGTGTGGCAGCTTTGCCTGCCATGCTGAGCCTTGTGCCACTGTAGGCTTGTGCTGTGGTCTCACTGTTAGTGGCGAGCCTTCTGTGACACCTCGGTGAGTGCCTTGCAATGCACACTATGGGAACCTCTGACCTAAGCAACGAACTTTGTAGTGCTAAAACAACTTCATGTGCAGCACTCTCTTGCACTTTTTGGCTAAAAGAGAAAGAGAAGCGAATAATGCATATAGCTAGTTCTCTGGTGCGTTGTGCTTAACACTTTTTTGGGCTATCTGCATGGGTGATGTGAGACAAAGAAAGTACTGGAACCATCAGCTGCTATGTAATGCTGTGCTTGTGGCTCTGTTATCAATTTTAAGGACTTCCAATAAAGTCAGAGAGCACGTAGCCTGGCATGAAGGTGGAATGCTGCTCGCTGCTGTAACTTCTTCTAAAATCATGAATCTAAAGAAAGAAGTGGAGAAAAATCTGTTTCCATGCCGGGTTTCCTGCTACAAGGAAAAGACAGGGATCAGTTACCCCCTGCTACTTTGTTCAAACACTAGATCTCTTGGGTCTAAGGGATGCAGCAATGGAATAAATCAGACTTATGAAAGACCATGACCTTGACATTACGATGATACAAATGGGACTTGCAACAAAACAGCATGATGTAGAGGCGTTTCCTGGTGCATTTTGGGCGGGAGGGGAGGCAACCTGCAGGAGTGAACTGCTGAGGTTCAAATCCTAACCAACTTTCCATTCCTGACATCTGTGCCAATGGGGCATGTCCTGCATCCTGCAGTTGGGTGGAAATAACAGATGCCTCCTCAAGGTAAGGGAATCTTTGTTGCCTTACTTTGGCACTGCATTGCTCTTACCTCGGTACTGGAAAGCTGGTTAGGATTGCGCCCTGAGAATAGTGTCTGTGCCTGAAGCTCTCCTCTTGGAGATGCATTAAAAAAGAAAAGGGAAATGAGTCACCTGAAGTGAATAAGGAAATGTTTTGGTGGGTGGGTAAGTTCTCTGACTTCAGTTACAAGACTGTGATAGGCACTCAGTCATCTGACTTTTATTATAATGATAGGAAGGAAACAAAAAGTGTCTTGTGTTTCCTGTTCCTCTCTGTGTCTGCCTCATGGGAGCAAGTAGATCTTGAACAATCTTTGGTGGGGAGATATATAAGTTTATATTGCTCTTGTTGCCACCAGGGGAAATGAGAAAAATTTATTTCATATGAAAAATAATTGCTATTAAAGTATTTCATCTTTAAAGTCATCAATTACTTTATAAATACCTGTTGGAAAGTTCTGCGTTTAGGGTCTCAACAATAATGAAAGTAAACGTCACTAGTGAATCTTTTTTTCTTCAAATATAAACCTGGTATTGAGCTTGAGTTAAATGCAGTATCTGTGTGTGTATAAAAATCTAACTTCTTAACCGCTTTGTCTAGTTGGTTCCTTGAAGAAAATGCATTGAATGTTGACGAAACCCACCAACTTTTGAGAATATTTCAAAACTTGCAGATGCCTGAGTGAATGTTGATTGTCATATAGAGGCGGTAACAATAGCAACAGTTCATGGAATCTTGAATAATCCTCACCATTGCAATTTCTTTGTCTAGTTTTTGGATCCCCTCAGTTGGTGCTTGACTTTGTAATTCTTAACTGTGATGAACTTGGGTATAGAATGACTTGATAGCTTCTGTTCCATGTTAGGCTGTTGCATTCATTTTGGAAATTGCATTCACAGCTCTCCATAGTCAGCGCTTAATTTCCAAAATGAGAGGTCATCACTGATTATCTCATGGTAACAGGAATGCAGTCTACACTTGCTCATAAGTATTGTCCTATTAACTCCACAAATTCCTGGCACTGAAAATAAATTCTGGGGGTTGGTCCACAAAGCTGTGGCTTGAATTAAGCTCTGAGTATTGTGCTAGTGGAGAAAGGAATAGCACTAGTTGCAGTCCTGGAAAAAGTCAGTAAAACAACTTTATGTATTACATCCTGTCTAAAAACATTGTTTAACAATTGAAGTTGAACCCGAGTTTTATCAAACAAGCTTGATGTTCTTGTGGTTTAAGCTCCCATTGTAGGCTTATTCTATTACCCTTTTGAGTTATGCTAAGGTGTATGTATTATGATCTTTACTTAAAATTAAACATTCTGTTTCTGCCTCATTTAGGGAGTTTTAGTACTAGGAAATGAATGATTAGCATTAACTTGTTTTAGCATTTGCAGGGCGCAATCCTAACGCCTTATGTCAGTGCTTTCCAGTGCTTTCCAGAGTGACATCGGGGGTGTCACTCATGTCATACAGTGGGCCGAATAGCATTTATGGCACCTTCTGAGGGCTAGAAGTGATTTCATTAAGCAGGAACTGATGTCATTAAGTAGGTGATGACCAGAAATATGTATTTTTTTCTCACTTAGGAAGTCATTAGCTACAAATTACAGAAGAGAAAATACACAAATTTTCTTTTCAAGATTAGGGGGAGCCCAATTTTTATGCCAGCCACTCTTTTAGTAGTGATGCTTCTACTGAGGTGTCATTTTGCAGGTCAGCAACTGAGAAGCATTCTGCAAAGTAACGTCTTCGCAGAAGCAGTGCTGCTGAGAGTTGTGGCCTGCATGATAATTAGACTTTCCCAGCGCATCTGCAGCTTCTCACCTTCTTACCCCTCTTGGTCTACCTCTTGCCGCATACTGTTCCTTGCCTTCTGAGGTCCCCTTCCATCTCTCCCTTGAGTGCCTCAGCAGAAGTGGCACTGCTGAAAGGGTAGAGCTGGGAGAGCCCACTTATCACGTGGGCTGCCCTTTCAGCAATGACACTGCTAAAAGGATGGTCTGAATGATAATTGGGCTTACCCAGCACCTCCTCTTCAATAGTACTGCTTCTGCCAGTGTATCAGTTCATAGCTCAGCAGCTGTAAGCAACTGATAGTGGTATTGGGAGAGCCCAACTATCACGCAAGCTGGATAAAGAGCTTCCATGGGCTGCATCTGGCCCATGGGCCTTATGTTTGACACGCCTATTCTAAATCATGGGAGATCCTAGAAATCCAGAATTGTGCATTGTTCCTTGTAATGGAAGTATTGAAAACACTGAGATGTTTCCCTGTTGTTAGTATCCTGTTGCAAGTGACCAGAGACTTCTGTGGTTTGTTCTGAGGCCTGCAGAGGTCAATAGAGTGGTTCACCAGCCCGGCACAACCCAGGATTGGCCTTCAGAGGCTCCAGGTAAGTTTGGGAGTGCATCCAAGCTTTGGAGTGCATTCAAGCATCCACATAATTCCTTATTCGGGAGGGGGGGCGGTGGTCTGGAATCAAACCATTGCAGGTATGAAGGGCCCACTGTAAATGGTAATGACAAGCCCAGAAGACTGGTATAGCAAGAAAATTGCTATGAAAAAGAGGTGTAAAGTATTTCACTTCTCTCATTTAAGTATCCCAAATTTTTAGGAAGTTTTTAGTTTTCAGCATTTAGTCTCTCCCTTGGTGAGAGCTGGGCCCTTGTTCAAGGAAGCATTTCAGGGGTGGGGGAAGATGGTGTTGTGTGGGATAGAGCAGTGAGGTTCTGTGAAGGCTCAACTGATGGACTTAAGGAAAGGTACTGCGTAGTGGCATTGGGGAGTTGTGCTCACAGGGTACAATATAAAATTATTTGTTGCCAATCAAATAGCTTCATAGCTCTAGATATTGTATTGAAGGTTTGTTAAAGAGCAACTGCTGGTTGTTCCATTCACATGAATGTTTGTTCTAGGTTTTGTAATTCTGGGAAACATTTAGTTAGAATGCTAAAAGCTTGACTTTATACATAGTACAGTGTGTTGGACAGTTGTCAGAGTGGATTGATGAATACTTGAGAGTTTCCATTAAAAGGCATAGATAGGAAGAAATAAGATGCAAGAAATAGTGAAATGGTAAAGCCAGTTACTGTGAAAAATGCAATCACACTTATTTCGTTTCGATTCTTAACATCTTGTTCCCAGATATGTGGGTCGTTTTCTGTATCTCAGTATTTAAGCAGGATAGTCTGTTCTTGGGGATGTTTGTTAATCAGGAATTAAAGTTCTGTCTTTTTAGAGTTACATAAAGGGGTTCATGAGGGAAAAGAGAAAATCTAGTTTGGGGTGGAATTGTGAAAAATAACAATTTCATTATAACCCTCAATTACAGCAGGAAGGAATGGTATTTTAAAAAACCTGCACATTCCAGCATTTTACCTTGTGAGATCTGCTAGCTTAGATGGATTTTTAGGCTTTCGAAACAGGCTTTTTCAGGTATGTCAGTATAGCATGTCCAACACCTGTAAAGTCACATAGAGACTATGATGATGCTTATGTTGATCCCTTTAGATGCACTCACCAGTGAGATGCACTCACCAGTCCCTGCAGCATCATCTTGGAGGTGCGGAGATCCCTGCACGAGCACCTGCAGGGCTCCCCAGCTGAAGTGAAAGTAGAGCGATTGCGCTCCACTTCCGCAAAACTGGAAGTGGAGTGCAATCGCTCTACTTTCACTTCTAACCCACTGGGGAGCCCTGCAGGCGCTTACGCAGGGCTCCCTGCACCCCCAGGATGATGCTGCAGGGACTAGTAGGTGATCCCAGTCCCTGCAGCCCCCCTGAGCAGCGCAGTCCTAGGGATCATGTCGCTGCCTTCCCCCCTGCCACCGCCCCTTAAGGGGGCAGAGGCCAGGGCCCTCAGGCTGGGATGTCGCGACGCCCCAGTCTGAATACCACTGCTTTAGTCTAATGGTGGACTTCAGATTAGGCAGAGAGGTCACCTGAAACTTGAATGAAAGATGGTTTTTTCCTTTTTCATTTACCAATATGTAGTATGCTTACCTACAAACTGTAGCTGTGATGACAGTTAGAGCAGCGGTTTCCAAATCGGGGACCGCTGCATGCCAATAAACTTGTCCCTGGTGCAGGTGGAGCATACTGTTCTAAAGGGGACCTCCTGTTCATACCACAGATTGCCCCGACCTTCACGCTGGCCTGCTGCTTCTGGAGTCTGTTGCTCCAGCAGGCTTTGCGAAGGTTGGGGGTGATCTGTGGAACGAAAGGGAGGCCCCAGGTGGAACAGTAAGCTTCATTCATCAAGGATTGCAGTGGGTGCCAGATCCAACCTGCAGGGCGGGTTTTGATGCCCGCTGGTTTAGAACAGAGTCATGAACTTGTGATGGTTTTTGATTCTTGTACTTAATTGCTGGAAGTTCTAAGTACTTAATTGCTGGAAAGTTTTTACTATAAGTTTTTACTATTTTACTATAAAATACCTGAATATTAAGGCACAATGAAGCTATACAGTGACTTAATATCTCACACCCTTGCAAAATCTTAATAGTATATGGAGAGGTGCAGAGCAAGCTCTCACCAGATTATGTTCATGAATGATATATGATAGAGACTACTGTCCATGATATGCAGGAGAAAGACTGTTTAGAACAGGTGTCTCCATGGGCCTTATGCCCCCCCCCCCGGCAGAAGCAATTTCCCTGGCTTCTATTATAATTAGGCTCTCCCAGTGTGATAATTGGCTCTCTCATATCTTGAAAATATGAGAGATTTGAGAGAGTATCTTGTTCATACTCTCCTGGTGAAAACCTGGTGGAATGCGGAAAATCCGCAAAAGTGGGATACCGCAATTCCGGGCTATAAACTCTACAGGAGGGACAGGGAGGGGCATGTTGGAGGTGGGGTGGCTGTTTACGTTAAGGAAGGGATAGAATCCAGCAAAGTAGAATTTGAAGGCGGGTTCGACTCCACTATAGAATCTCTGTGGGTTAAATTACCAGGCCTCAGGAGCGATGTAATACTGGGGGTGTACTATCATCCTCCAGACCAGAAACCGGAAGGGGACCTTGAAATGAGGAAACAGATCAGGGAGGTGACAAGGAGGGACAGGGTTGTAATCATGGGGGACTTCAATTATCCTCATATAGACTGGGTCAATTTGTGTTCTGGTCACGAAAAGGAGACCGGATTCCTTGACATGTTAAATGTCTGTACCTTAGAGCAGCTAGTCATGGAGCCCACCAGAGGACAGGTGACTCTGGATTTGATATTGTGCGGTACTCAGGTCCTGGTTGGAGATGTCAATGTTATGGAGCCATTGGGTACTACACTGGTCTTAGTAGAAGATTACAATGCATGCAGAACAGAAGCAAGGATCTGATTTGTAATATTGGTGTGTTATGGATGCCCTGGTAGGAGATACAGTTTTAAAACCCTGAGTGTTTGGGGGCAGAGACCTGTTGAGTCTTGTCCTGGACAATACCCAAGATGCTGCAGTTTTCTAAATACACAAAGTTCATAAATCTCTCTGGACTGCTTGTACAGAAATGAAAGAAAACAAGTTATGAATGTGCTTGAAAAATTAATGAGCTCTCTGGGGATGAATGGCTTGCTGTTGTGCTGTCTGAAATTTCACTTTGTGCCAGATATCCTTTTCTGTACAGATCAGGGGATGTAGAGATACAGATGATATATTCTTTCTTTCTGCTGTTACAGATATTAAATATACTGTATTCATGGTATGACTTTTAAGTTGGATAGATTCCAAACAGATCTGCAGACTGTTTGTTTACATTCATTTATATTCAGAAGCAAATCCAGTTAGGGTTAGTGAATTTTGTCCCAAGCTATCAAGTATAGGATTACAGTTCTAATCTGAGAACATAACATGTAATTTGCTTTAACTGGAAAAAATAGTTAAGGGCGCCATCTTCTGGGTAAAAGCATATTGCAGAAATGGGTGCAATAATATTTTAGTAGCCAGACTGTGTCAGATCAGTAAACTATTAAGTAAGCAAATATAAAGTGTGCTTATATTTTGAATGAGTGTTTCTGTTGGATCAAGCATTATGGAGCTCTCAATGTTGCAGTTTGCTTGAATCATGTTGTCATTTGACCTGTTATTTAGTCTAATAAACCAGCATATGTTTTCTGTTATGCTATATTCAGAACTCCGTATCAAATATTTATATACAGGTCTCAAATTTTATAGAGAATAATTCCTCATTTCTGTGATTCAGTCTCTTGGTACTTAATTTTAGGATATGGACTGCAATTGTCCATACTTGTTTGGGTTAAACACTTGTATCCGTTGGATTTACTTCTGAATTAACGTGATTTGTACAGCTTTACGGTGTTACTTGGGTATGCATAAAAATAGTTCTGCGACCTAGAACACTTTGTGGTCTCTCAGAATTAGGTGCATTATTGTACATGTTAATGCTCTTTAAGGGAGAACCAAGTGTTGGGTTATTTTTAGATGTAAAAGTTAATGACTTAAGCTGTAGCTCGAATTATATCGCTCTATTTTAAATTTGCTAATAAGATTTAGACAATCTTATCTTCCATTCTCTTTTCAAGATGAACTGTTAAATAACTCACTTGGCCACTGAGATACAGAAAGTACTGTTGTCAGATTGCCTTGAAGGTATGCTGTGATTCTGGATAAAATGTGAACATTTATAAGGAAAAAAATAACTGTAGCTATAATAGTTGCTGAATCACTTTTAAAATTATACTGGCATCAGAGCTATTTAAGAAACACAGACGAAAGCTGAACATATTTCAGTGAATATATATGTGTGTGCGTAGCTGGGTGAGTTTCTGAGGAACTGTAGAAATTCACTATTTCATGTAACTTGTGCCTGAGTTTTTGTGTTCTTTTTTGTTGCTGCCCTCACAAAACCCTAAAACTGCTGCTCTTTATGAAGTGGCTGAGTTCAAAAAGCAGGTTGAGATAACGGGGGGGGGGGGGCGGCGCTCGGAGAGAGCGCTCATACTCCTATCCTTTCTAAAAGCTAAATTGCAAAGAGATTTATTAATTCTATAAAGTTTGAAGAGGAGAGTTCTGAGCAAGGGCCACTTTAGGTTCTTGCCAGTGTTTTTTGTTAAAGTAAATAGTTTTTGTGCATGCAAGCAGGCATGCATATTCTATAGATAAAAAATCATTAAAAGAAACATAGCGTACAATGATTGGTTACATATTGTAAGAATGTTTAAAAGCTATCCTGGTATCTGTAATGAGATATTGACAAAAGAGTGAAAATGCATCTTTTATCTCAGGTTTACCCTGTGGACTATTATGTTGATAAGGAAATGCTGCTAGGGTTAGCAAATATGAGCAGCCGAGCAAAGGAGTGTGAGCTCTCCCTTCCACTTTCTGCATTGACATTCCCCTTTTGCCTTCGTAAAGAACACACCTAGTAGCTCTTGGTTAATTCTCATTGGCTAAGACCATGATGGGTGTGGTATGCAGGCTGGGTTTTTTTGCTCTACTTGCATGACCTCACTCCTGTTTGTCTCAGTGCTCAAAGCTCGTCAGCTCTTTTCAGTTTCGGCTTTGCTGAGGAGCGTATGACTTCTTTTTTCTTGTCGGTGTTTACCAAAGAATCTGTTCATATTGCTCTTTCAGAACATATCTATACAAAGTTTCTAAAAGAAAAGGGATTTCTTCTGTTTCCATAGACTTTCTAAACTGGAATAAACACCTTCCAGAGGTAGAAATCTCAGCGTGAGCTGCCTTCACAACTATCATCTGGGTCTGTCTAATGTGCTATAAGGATGAGCCCGGCATTTGGAGCTATGGAAGTGGAGCATTATTCCAAAGGCGTCCTTCTGGAGCCTTTTGTTCATCAGGTTGGGGGTCACTCCTGTGTCCTCCGGTTTAATGACAAGACCATCTGTAAACCCCTCATTCAACGAGAGCACCAGTTTTATGAGACTCTTCCTGCAGAAATGCGTAAATTCACTCCTCAGTATGAAGGTATGTGATCAACCTTAGAAGGGGGCTGGGCTTTGTATACATTTTGTCAATCCAAGTGTGCTCTTTTGTCTCTAAAATCTCTTATGCTGAAGAGATTTTAGGGAGTTTCTTTTCATGTATTTTGATGTTGTCTGAGCCAGGCTGTGGAGATGCAGGGTGGAGATGCTTGCCAGTGGGTCTTTGGGCTGACTAACAGCATTAGAGTAGAACAACTCTGCTGGTGATAGCCTATAGATCGCCCTTAGGCACAGGGAGGTAAGTATATTGATAACAGCTTGTAAATGTTTTCAGTAATAATGTGCTGCTGCTTTCTGATTTTGTGTTTTTTTATTTTTGCTTCCTTTCTTTTTTCAATATAAGCTGGCTAAGTTTTTTGTTTCTCTTGTGGAAGTTTAGTGTGGATTTTTGGATTGTCCTCTACCTCTTGCATTTTGATTATCATAAATAACTGTCAGCATAGCAAAGAAGGTTAATAAAAATTGTTAAATATATTCAACTTGTTTTTGCCCTTAAGGAAATGGGAAAAAACCTTGGCCGTTAGGTAGGCAAAAGGTGAAATACTGTTGACAAGGCTGACTCAGATGGTATGTGGGAGTGGATATTCCAGTTCTTTTTAGCTTTGCATTAGTTGACCCAAGCATTCAACTCTCTGTTAGGTTCTCCAGGATTTGGATTAATTAAAGACATCTGAATTTTAAAATTCTGAGTAGCTTTTTATATTGTATTATGCTTTTTCATTGAATAAAGCAATCACTTTTTAAAAAAATTGTGTATGTTAATTGGAGGAAAGATTGATAGAAGGCATCTCTTAGTTGTATTCCTGTATGGTATGCACGCTTACTGAAACATTCAAAACTGTCTTATTACAAGCTTTTAGAATTAATAGATGAAACTGTGTTTTGAAAATGTTTGATGGACTAATAAACTGTACTAGCATATGTGGTTTTTCTCTTTTGGGGGGATGTATGGGAGGGGTCTAGGGGTAAGGGGGGCTCATGTGGTCCATCTCTGTTGTCTTTTCCAGGATAAAGCTAAAGGCCATTTTCTAGCTGGCTTCCCCCCCTTTCCTGTAGTTCTTTCCTGTGTGGGCAGCAGGACTGTCAGTCAAAGCTTCCGCACTCCCCACTCATGCTACCATAGGTCCCAGAGCTGCCTGCCCTGCTCAGAAGTGCCAGTCTTTCGCCAAGAACTCTAGTGATGAGCGGCAAGGATGTGCAGATTGATTGATTGATTTCAGGATAAAGAGAGAGGACTGAGTAAAAAAAAAACATTCAGCCAATTGTTACAACTTCTTCAGTAACATTCCTATATGGCACAGGGGTGCACCCCTGTCAGAACTTTCCTCTAAGACTCTCAAAAAAACGCAGTGCTCTAGAGACTTTTGAGCTGAGGAGGCAAAAATGCTTTCAAGGTTCACCATGTTTTGATGTACCTCAGTCCAATTTGTTTTGTACTTCATTTTGTTATTTCTTTTACAAGACTGCTACGTAATCAACATCAATAAAATTTATTCCCCAAAGGAAGAAAATAAGAATTGTGAAATTAAACGTGGTGATTCTAAGTGGAAGCCTTTGAATTAGTTGTCTGTTGTAATGTGTGATGTTTTACTTGTTTTGCTCTGCTTTTGCAAGCTTTCCCTTTTCCCTGGCGTCTTATTAACTTTCCTGAAAGCCTTTGTTTGGATAAATGCTTTTAGCTTTGCTATTAAGCAAAACTTAAAGCTTTTGGTGTTTCTGTGCAGGGCACATTCCAATGCAAGATGTAAATATACAATGTTTTACATCTCTTCTAGGGTCAGATCAGATTTTTAAAAATAATAAAAATTTTCAATAATTGAAAACGTCTCCTGTTATTATTTGATTCTTATGTGATTCTGCTCACAAGAAAGAGAAGAATCTCCTGTATCATTAATGTGTTGTCGTCATGATAAATTGTCTTCTCTGTGAGGTGTCACTTTGTCTAGATGTTTTGATATTTGTTAGGTTGACAGATGAGTTTTGGCCTGTGGCAAGATAAAAAAAACTAAGGACTGGGGTAAGAGAAAAACCAAAGTTGCTATATTCTTAGTGTAAAATTATGTTGTGTTGTAAGATAGATTTCTCTTATTTCATGGATTCTTAACTAGATGCCTCATTTCTCCTCTCAAGGTGTGGTATCAGTAAGCTTTGAAGAGGGCGAAGATGGAAACCTTTGTCTAATAGCATACCCATTAAATGGGGACCATGATAACTTGGAAAGCCTAGATAATTCTGATTGTGAACCCAAAAATAAATTACTACGATGGACTAATAAAAAGACCGTATTACTAGAAAATGAAAAGTTAACTAAGGAATGGGTCCGACAGCACAGAAAAGAAGAAAAAATAAAAAGGTAAGAGTTCTGTTCAGTTATCATTTCCACCACCACCCCACTCACAAAATCATTACAACTTCCAACTGTGATTCTGCTTAGTTAGGTATATTCGGGTCTCATAAACTGAAGTGATAACCATGCAATTCTATGTAGAAATCAGTCCCATTGTATTCAGTGGGACTTACACAGTTGTGTAATTGTGCAAATGTGCAGCCTTAGTTTGACATAAATGTATAGGATTGTGTCTTATATTTTTGGTGCCTTTTAGAACTATTCTCCCGTTGTTACATTGGGAAAAAAGGAACTGAAGAATTATCCTTCTTCAGTCTTCCCTTACAGTATTCATCATTGTCCTGTTTAAAATAGTAGTTTAGGGAAAGTACTATTTTAAAATGTTCATGAAGACTTGTTTGAGACAAGCTACCCAGAAAGTATACTGAAAAATAGTGACTGTAACCTGTAAAAGTATTATGAACTAGGCTATGGGTAAAGTGATGTATGGGTAAAGATTAGCCAAACACTATTTTTAGATGGCAGGATACTGATATTTCTTTTCAGCGCCACATATTAATGTTCCTTTTTTGTCTTTCAGTCATAAGTTAGAGGAAGAATTTGAATGGCTGAAGAAATCCGAAGGGTTATATTATAGTGTTGAGAAAAAGGGGAACATCAGTTCTCAGTTTAAACCTCACAATCCTTGGAGCATGAAATGCCATCAACAGCAGTTGCAGAGAATGAAGGAAAATGCAAAACATCGGAATCAATACAGTATCCTTTGTCCATGTATATCTTGTGTGGTAGCCAGACAGGAACTGCTTTAGCTTGGGAATGGTACTCTATTAAATGTCCTGAAATGTGATGGGTAACTTAACTTTGGGAAGCTACTAGACCAACTTTTGTTTATTGTTCCATGGCGAACAGTAACTATAAAAGACCATTTGCTACTTCTGGAATTCAGGGTCTACAGGCTCTTTGTAATGGAAAGACTTATTAATGTTTTGAAAAACAGAAGAGGGTATTAGGCTCTGCTTCGCCTCTTCACAAGATCATGAATAGTAAGTTTTACTAGCACAAGTTTCTCTTTGGCATTTTGTCAACAATTGTATGGAGAAAGATACTGATTTTTTTTAATGTGATAAAGCAGTAATTTTGCTGTTGCCTTGTCCCAAGATGGCTATCTTTGTATAGTCAAGGGGACCTGCATAGGTTGGGGTGCTGGTAATTTTTAAAGTATTTTTTTAATAAATAAGACAATTCTCTAATGAGACACAAGATTATGTTATGTTTTGCCTGTAAGTGACTTATTTGCTGTAGAACTTGGGGGAAAAAATCTCATGCATGAGAAGAACTTCAAGTGGTTTTTCAAAATGGGTATTAATCCATATTGAAAAGTGTATATTATAAAAATTATCTGCACAAACCTTGTGAAATTTTCCATCTGAATGAGTGGTATAAAATATTCATATACTTACTGATATTTGTACAAGATAATTTAGATCTATTTTCAAATCTATAGATTTGAGCATGGGCAACACCATATGTGGGGGCACTGAACAAAGACCTACGCAAGGATATACAGTATATCACCCCAGGAAGATGGTGCACAAATCACAGCAGTATATAAAGTTGTATATAGAGTTGTATATAGAAAATGTAGAGTTGAGTAGTGTTTTTATACTAGTCTGTATGTTACACTTAAGTCCAGCAGCAGTCAGTGGGCTTACTTCTAAGGTACCTGTGATAATGCAGAGGTGGATGGTCTTGTATGGGCAGTTTCAGTTGAGCTTGCACCCTGGGGAGCCCTGTGTGATTGCAGGAGGGTTGTCTTGCAGGAGAGTATTTTACTTTCCTATATTTGGAGAAAGCAAGACATTACATAGTATTTATAGCCAACAACATTTAAATGCCAGCCCTTTAAAAATGTTTAATTGAGTTACTCAGGTTCTAGTAATGCAGTTGGGGCAATACTGGGAGTTCTTGTTGCTGATCAGATCAGTTTAAGAAATGTCAGTCTTGGTTCTTGTAGCTTTTTCTTAACTAAAAAGAATTTATCTTACTGGAAAATCTAACCTCACGATATGAGGTACCTTGTGTATTGGATCTAAAGATGGGAACCCGTCAACATGGAGATGATGCATCTGAAGAAAAGAAGGCTAATCAGATCCGGAAGTGTCAGCAAAGTACTTCAGCTGTTATAGGAGTTCGGGTGTGTGGTATGCAGGTGAGCTTTGTAAAGGGCAAATGCAGAATGAGGTGTTTGGGAATGAATAGCTTTTGCTTGAAAGTAAAACTGATTACTACCTACATTTTTGACTTTTTTTGAGAGGCATTGGACTATTTTGAATTAAAGAAATATCAAAGTCTGATTATTGTTGTTCTGGAATGGTAGAAGTAAATGCAGCATTATTTACATGCAGTTCAAAAATACAAACCTGATTATTCAAAACAGAGTAAATCAGTGATGATATTAATTTTGGACAATTCTGTAACCATCCCACTTTATACTTTTCTAGCTGAGAGATTTCACATTTTATTCACCATCTTGCTAAAGAAGGCTCCAGGACATGGCAGTATAAATGTATTTGGGTGGACAGGCCACTTCAGAGCACTTCACTTTGCTCTCTCTCATCAAGAGCAGAGAAGGCGAGTCATTGTGCCTTTCTCTAACCTTGCATGGAGTTAACCATCAGTCTGTCCTTAATTTGATTGGCAATCTAATATGACAGATAATTATAGGGAGTTTCTGTTTACACCTGCATGTGCATGGACTGAGGCATGCACACAGAAATTCTGCCTACCCTAAGAGTCTTCCCTCCCTAATGGACAGAACTTTCCAAAGTCTCTTGTAGTCGTGAAAAGCTAGATTTGAGGCCAAATTATAGATGTGTTAAAGCATGTCATTGGCCCTTGCCTAGGTTTTTGTTCACTAATTAGCCACTGCAGGTGGTATGTGGGGGATTAGGATTGATTGTGGCATGGGGAAGGACTGTAACGTTTTATGTTTTAAAACCTTTATTGGCATTAGAGGAATGAAATGCTTTGTTTACTACCATGTCCTGATCTGGATTGGAGCACTCCTGTGCCTACTGTTTGCCCAAGAAGGGAAGTTTTGGGTGTTAATGGCAGTCCTTCCCTCTCAGGGCAAAAAGCAACTGCATGGGGGATGGAATAGGTAAGAGCCAGATCAGGACTACGGCAGAGAGAGAGCTAAATTCCCGTTACCACATTGTGGTTCTGCTATCCCCTTATCCATCCCCCCCCCCCACAGCAGCTAGTTAGGACACTTAAAAACAAGCATGCAAGGACCAGTACTGTCTTGAACATAAAGATGGCATCCTGAGTAGTGCATCTGCCTTCTGAAGCTCCACCTGCAAATAGAAGTTTCCTTGGTAAATGGAAGAAGCTTTCTGATTGCAAAATGGATCCTTACAGCTGTACAAGCACCGCTTCTCTGAGAAAAACGCTGCTTATGTTTGCAGATGATGCTGCTGATGGTGGAAGAACTAGCTTGGATGCTTCCCCACAGTATGTAGTTTGGTTCATGGGTAAAAATATATTCAGTGATAAATTATACCTGATAAATTACACCCTTTTAAAAAAAAAATCCTGCTTTTGAATTTTCAGAGTACTATCATATAGTTCCAACAACAGTAGAAAATTGTTGCCTCTATAAAAGGATGTGCTAGTTCATTTTAGATGCTCATTTAGTAGAAAGAGGATTTTATTTTTACTAGGAAGAAGAATGGATAATACTTTGGATCTCTAGTGAGGGTTGGAAAAATTTTGTTACTCTCGTTATATTTTGTTTTTTTATTACTACTGGACTGTTTGAAGGAACAAAGGTATTAAACAAATTTTTATAGTGCGGGGACTTGATGAAAGCACACCAACAATAAAGTCTCTTTTACAGAGAACTAATTATGCTAATATTAAGGCCAACCTATAAGCACTTTATAAGTACAGTACCGTAAACAAATGGGACAATATTGATGAGCAGATTAGAGTCTTGGCAAACTTTCTTGCAAACATTGTTTGAATTGATCGAGGTAGCATCTTTTCACTCCTTGCTGTAAGATTAGATTATTTGTCCCACTGTGTGTTTCCTAGTGATCTTTATTCATTAAAGGTGACCTCTGCCTTTCCTCTTGAATAGCATTATTGCTTTTGAGGATAACATTCATACCACACAAGTCCTCCCATTCATAGAAGCTTTCCTTCTTTCAAGTGGGAGAATATTTTTCCAGGTGTTTCTCATTTCATCTGTGCTTGTAAAGAAGAGCAGTAGAAGTCAGCTTATTTTCTAGCAGTTAGAGTGGTTGGCCAAAGAGTGCAGAAAATACCTTTTACTCTTCTCTAGTAGGGGCCAGTTGATGCGAGGCATGTCAGTTCAATTAACAGGGACTGGTTCATTGATCTTCACTGCTCTTCTAGCAGATACTTACCTGCTGACATGAAGATTTATAATGGGATAGCAGTAGCTTCATTATTCCAATCAATTTCTTCAGCCTATAGAGTTCTCCTGTGGCTCACCCAAAAAGTGAGACAGGCACATTGACACTTCATTTAAAGTACAATTTTCACCAACACTGAACATAGCAAGCCACAATTTCAGTTGCTAGTAGTTTTGCAAACAGTTATAGCAGGCACAGGCATGATATTACTGTTAATGGTCTGAATGATAGAGTGCCACTGGGCATGTTATAGCTTGACTTTGGAAACAGTTGGCCAAAGAATTTCTAATCCTACTTTAAATTCTTCAGCCTTATTTCTGAAATGGAAAAGCAATCTGAAGAATTTGCTTTGTAACTATATTTATTTTGGAAGACTCTAATTGCTATGATATTCTACCTCTGCCTTCCTTCAGCCATACCAGAACAGTTTTGAAAATATTTTCTTCCTTTCTGTACCAGTTAATTTCTAAATTCAGAACTACTGCTGTATTCAGTGCTAACATTGTTTTCTTACCTTCCACAGGTTTATCAGCCAGGTACTGGCCAGTTAATGTTTATGAATAAATACCATGGAAGGAAGCTTTCAGTCCAAGGATTTAAAGAAGCACTTTATCAGTTCTTTCATAATGGGAAATATCTGCGACGAGAACTCTTTGAACCTGTTTTAAAGAAACTGACTGAATTAAAGTCTGTTTTAGAGAAGCAGGAATCTTACCGCTTCTACTCCAGCTCTTTGCTCATCATTTATGACGGGAAGGAGTTGCAAGAACTGGCTGTGGACTCTGACCCAGAAGACCTTGAAGGTCTCTCAGAAGAGTCATCGGATGAGTCGGCAGGTGCATATGCCTACAAACCCAGTGTGAGCTCTGTTGATGTTCGAATGATAGACTTTGCCCACACAACGTGCAGGTATTATGGAGAAGATAGTGTGGTGCATGAGGGCCAAGACACGGGTTATGTTTTTGGACTTCAAAACTTAATAGCTATTATTGAAGAAATAAGGGACGAGAACAGTGAATAAACATTTAGAATGCAAACCAGTAGCAAGCACTATAGTGACTCTTTATATTCCAGAAATACTGACCAATTTCTGGTGATAGCAACCTGTACAGACTCTGCCGGGGACGCCCCATCAGATTCAGAGCTGTTCAGAAGAGGGCATTTCCTTTTAGTG
Source organism: Tiliqua scincoides (assembly GCF_035046505.1). Taxonomy (NCBI): domain Eukaryota; kingdom Metazoa; phylum Chordata; class Lepidosauria; order Squamata; family Scincidae; genus Tiliqua; species Tiliqua scincoides. The sequence goes on from NC_089822.1 coordinate 220,801,207, forward strand.
GTGCTAGCGTTAGCACTGACACATCTGGGTATCTTTATTATTTATTTTAACTCTCTCGTAAACATTCCATATTTGATTATTCAAATACCTCTGTTATTCTTGTGTGTATATGTACCAATAAAATTCTTTTTGTTCATTGTAAATGTTAATGTTGTTTTTCAAGGTTCTTGGAACTTGCTGGTTACATAGTAAAAAAAAAAAGTGGGTGATGTTGCTTGAGGAGGGTGGACAGGTTTCCTTTAATTTCATCTTCCTTATAAAAGAAAATTCCAGGGTATAAACAATGTAGCCAGCCACACAAGAGGGAGGAAAACCCCCACCATAGAAGAAGATGGGTATTGGAGGCACATCTCTGATCACTACAGTTCTTAGTGCCCTGCCTTGGCCATTTCCCAAGTTATTGGGAGGCAATCTCTTAGGAATTCTGGAAGCTCATACAAACAGAGGCGCTTGAGCAAGCTTTCAGATGGTTTTGCTGTAAACAATACATCAACCAGCTGATGTGTGCAGTGCTTCATCTTCTTTAAAGGTGATAAAGCCTGGAGTATCTCCTCATCCATGTTTCATTCCAAATTGGCATGATTCCATCAAGACTTAGCCCTAAGCAGGGTTGATTAGGTTGATTAACCTAATCAAGACCCTACCTAACCACGAAGTATTCATTTGTGGTGTTTGTTCTTCCCAGCTCCCACTTGCCAGAGAGGGCAGGTGTCCGCTTGCATCTACATGGTCTTTTCCTTCATCGCTAGGGCAGGACTTTTGGTAATGGGCCATATAAAATGCCTTTCTCTGTGATAATTGTGTTAAGGTACCCTCTTGATAATTTTTGTCACTGATATCGGACTAGGAGTGAACTGGTGCTTTAAAATGTCGGCCTTTATGCTCCCTGCCTTGGACCTGTAGTTATGCTTTTTAATGGGCCTACGCATGACTCACACATGTCCTGAAGTGAGATCTCTTACCTCTTCTAAATTGTACAGCTGTTTATCTTGCATGTTTTCAGAGAATGCAGTTTCATTTCAACCCTGAATCAAATCATTATGACCTGATGCACCTTAACAATGTATGTATGCACAACTTGGCCAAAAATAGAAGAGAGACCTCTCGTTTTATGCAGGGGGTAATGCTTTTGAAAAGGAGCATGTATCTCAAAATGCATAAATTAAAAATATTTTTACCATAAGAATGTATGTAAATGGTTCAGACTGGGGGAAAGTGATAGAACTGTCTACATCATCACAGATTGAGCACTTTTCTTTATCTTCTCAGTACTGCACTATCTTCAGTTGTACAAATGGTGCTTCCACTTAAACCAAGCATTTGGCTAACTTCCAATATACACTTTCCTCTCTGCAAGTGGTTGATTGTATCTGTACAGTACAGTTGGCAACCTTCAGTCTCGAAAGACTATGGTATCGCACTCTGAATGGTGTTTCTGGAACAGCGTCTAGTGTGGCTGAAAAGGCCGATTCGGGAGTGATGATCCCTTCCACACTGGGAGCAAGGGCAGTCTGTCCCTGGTCTGTCTCCCTGGCTATGGGCTGGCTGCTTTGCCTCTGTCTGTTGGCCAAGTGTCTCTTCAAATTGGAAGAGGCCATGCTGCACAGCCTGCCTCCAAGCGGGCCGCTCAGAGGCCAGGGTTTCCCACCTGTTGAGGTCCACTCCTAAGGCCTTCAGATCCCTCTTGCAGATGTATCGCAGCTGTGGTCTACCTGTAGGGCGCTTTCCTTGCACAGGTTCTCCATAGAGGAGATCCTTTGGGATCCGGCCATCATCCATTCTCACAACATGACCGAGCCAACGCAGGTGTCTGTTTCAGCAGTGCATACATGCTAGGGATTCCAGCAAGTTCCAGGACTGTGTTGTTAGGAACTTTGTCCTGCCAGGTGATGCTGAGGATGCGTCAGAGGCAGTGCATGTGGAAAGCGTTCAGTTTCCTCTCCTGTTGTGAGCGAAGAGTCCATGACTCGCTGCAGTACAGAAGTGTACTCAAGACACAAGCTCTGTAGACCTGGATCTTGGTATATATCTAATTTCACATAAATTGTGATTGCTTATTGTGCCTTTTTAGCTTTAGCTCCCCAGACAAGGCAGAAGCCTGTTTTCCAAACATGATTGATGGGGAAAACAGTTTCACGCTTTAAAAAAATATGTGAAATACAGCAACTCAAAAGGGATCACGTGCAACTGCACTGCCAGCCAAACAGGCAGGAGTGCATGGGAGGTTTGACTGAGGTATTGCAAAAAAAACCCCAAAATTAGGTTTTGGTATGTACTCAACAAGCGCATTCTTCCAAAAACATCTAAATTACACAAGTAAAACAAGAGATCCCTGTGTGTTTTCTGGTTTTGCTTCAAGGTCAGTTGAACTAGTGTGTTTCTAATGATGGGCGGCCTCCACAATAAAGCTTCCATGAATCGAAGTGCACTCTGTGAATGCAAGCTCCTTTCATTCTTGGAAGCCATTTAGTTATTTGATTTTTCTCTGTAAACCGCTTTGTGAACGTTCAGTTGAAAAGCGGTATATAAATACTGTTAATTAATTAAATTAAATTGAAGTGCGCTTAAAGAAAGGTGAAACCTGTAAGTTGGAATTGTATTGGCAACCTTCAGTCTCGAAAGACTATGGTATCGCGCTCTGAAAGGTGGTTCTGGCACAGCGTCTAGTGTGGCTGAAAAGGCCAATCCGGGAGTGACAATCCCTTCCACACCGGGAGCAAGTGCAGTCTGTCCCTGGTCTGTCTCCCTGGCTATGGGCCTTCCTTCTTTGCCTCTTAGCCTCAGACTGTTGGCAAAGTGTCTTTTCAAACTGGGAAAGGCCATGCTGCACAGCCTGCCTCCAAGCGGGCCGCTCAGAGGCCAGGGTTTCCCACTTGTTGAGGTCCATCCCTAAGGCCTTCAGATCCCTCTTGCAGATGTCCTTGTATCGCAGCTGTGGTCTACCTGTAGGGCGCTTTCCTTGCACGAGTTCTCCATAGAGGAGATCCTTTGGGATCCGGCCATCATCCATTCTCACGACATGACCAAGCCAACGCAGGCGTCTCTGTTTCAGCAGTGAATACATGCTAGGGATTCCAGCACGTTCCAGGACTGTGTTGTTTGGAACTTTGTCCTGCCAGGTGATGCCGAGGATGCGTCGGAGGCAGCGCATGTGGAAAGCGCTCAGTTTCCTCTCCTGTTGTGAGCGAAGAGTCCATGACTCGCTGCAGTACAGAAGTGTACTCAGGACGCAAGCTCTGTAGACCTGGATCTTGGTATGTATACTTGATCTAATATTGTGTAATAGGAAACAACAATATTCCACCTTTTCAAAGTAATGGACTGGGAAAGATCAGTCAGAGATGTGTTATAAAGGGCCTTTAGGAGAAAATAAAGAGGGTTTTTTGGTTTTGTTTTTGCTAAGGACCAGTGAAATAGGGTATTCTGACAGGAGAAGGGATTATCCCAGTAGTGGGCTCCGGGCCTCACTGTGCTTTTATGGCTAAAAGAGATGAAGTTCTACTCAAGTCCCATCCTATTTGCATCCAGCTGCTCAATACAAGTATCAGCTAGTAAGGTGTGCTACTTGATAAGCTGATGCTGTTAATGAGACTTCACCTTTGCATCCTGCAGGTGCTTTGTTACAAGGATTGCCTCTTTCTGAGTTTTATTTTTATAGTTCTCACTACTTATTTTGGCTGTAATGATTGCCTAATGATGCTTTAAAAACAATCTTTATGTTAGTTTAGCAATAAAAAGTTTATACTATTTTAAGCTCTGCACCTCTTGTCAGATGTGCATTGGAACAGTTTATGCAATCACCTCTCCTTGACATACTAGTTTTCTATATGCAGGGAGTTTTGTGCTGAAGCATTGAAACTTGCATTCTTCCACTTTAGTGTGAAGCGATTCTGCTAACTGTGTGATTTGTTGTAGGTTATGACAATTGCATGTGCCTCTGGCACATCTTAAGTTAACACTCTTGCCATCATTTGTCAGCTGGTACTACAGAGTAAATCAGAAGCAAAAGTACCACAGGGAGAGGGAAGGGAAATTGGGTCCTCCTTTCCATTTCCACCTACTTTTCTGTACGCTATTCTTTTACAACATTTATGTCTACCTTTCCGTCCTATTAAAATGACTGTCAAGGCAGGTAACAACATGTATCAAAACAGCAGTATAAAAACATAACAATTTGGAACAGTGAAAACAAGGAGACATTTGTTGTTTTGCTGCTGGGCCAGCCAGTTTTGTGAGCCACTTCTTGATTGATGGAAAAAGTCTAGACTTCCATGACTGACAACAATCTTTTTTTTGCCATATCTGATGTCCTTTCTGTTAGAACTGAGACAACTGGAGTATAACCCAGTATTAAATGTTGAAATAAAATGTATTGCTACTGTTGAGCACTAGGTTAATACAAGCAGGACAGCTGCAAAAACTTATGGATGGGTTCTCCTCTTTAGACATTGTTCATCCTTAAGATTGTATTGACCTCAGCTGATCAAATATATTTTTAGTCATGGTTGCCACCTGATAGGTAATTGTGTAGCCAAACCAGATCCCAGATGTATACTCCAGCTATGATCGTACCAGGGAAATGTGACCCTGTCAGTACAGAAACCCCACTGTCCTCATATGTGGTGAATGGGACCCCTTCATTCTAACTGAAATCTCTGGCATCTCCAGGTAGGGCTGGGAAAGATCTTGGAAACCTAGGAAAGTGTCAGCCCATTAGTGTACACATGGAATTAAGAACAGAAGAAGAGCCACTGGATCAGGCCAAAGACCCACTGAGTCGAGCTTCCTGTATCACATAGTGGCTTACCAGATACTCCAGGGAGCACACAAGACACCTGGTGCCACTCCCTTGCATCTGGAATTCTGAGGTTCAGAATTACATAATGTCAGATTTGTAAGGGATCTTGGAGGTCAATATTGAGCTAGATGGTCCAAGGCTGCTTCCTACGTACCTCCGTATGCTGATGTGTCACAAATTTTCAACTTATGGCACATTCATGACTGTTCCATCGGACTTCTATAACAGTGGTGCACAAGCAACCATTAGTGCTGGATCCATTGTATATGCTTGACAGTGCAGCTGCTGTTACCAGTATCTTTGCTATTTCTCATGTTTGTCATTGTTTAGGTGAAAAGGAAGTAATTGATAAAATTACAGCTGCACAGCTTAATGCAGTGTACAGAATATTTTCTTATTCTCAGTAGAAATGACCACAGCCTAGTGTAATAGACATCCTATTCATAAAGAAAAAAAATTACTTTCAAAAAGCAATTTGTGCAAGTGGATATTGTCATGATATGGGATAGTTTCTAGGTGCTCAGAGTCCTTAACAGCAAAGGAAGTTCCAGTTTAATTGCTTTGGAAACACAGTAGCATGCTAACAGTGCAAAGGGTTGTGTAGAATTTAGTCTATGACATTATACAGACCTGCATTTTAAGGTATATGAAAGCATCCTTTCAATAGAAAAAGGGTGTTGGGGGGCATGATGGAGATTTATAAAAAAAACAGCTCTGTTGGATCTGGATAACTTTCTTCTCCCTCTCTAATAATACTAGAATTCAGGGACATCCACTGAAACCGATGAGTAGGACTGTCATGAATATGTACAGTTTAGGCCTAGGTTAGCATGTGAAGCCTGAACCAAACTAAGTCAGTAACGGAGAAGTGGCTAGCAGTTCCAAGCTGCAATAATGTGAGTAAACAAACAAAAAGATTGTTGTCTCTCCTTTGCTGGTCAGAAAGGACAGACAACAAGAATTACAACCCATTGGAATGTTTAACACCTCAGTAGAATGAGGGGCGCCTGATCAAGCAGAATGGAATGCAGCTATGGATCTCCAGTTGGGAGGGGTAAGAACTAGGAGGGCTAGCAACCAGACCCATTCCAAGAAGGTTCTGTCCTCAAAAGTTTCTGATTGGACAGTCTAAATAAGTATTAAGTCACCTCAGTAGTATTAGCATAAGAAGTATACTAATGAGTGCCCCAAGGGTGTGTCCGGTTCTTGGGTTTTTGGGTGCAACATCCTGCACGCTGGGAGCTCCATTGTTGTTTACGACAAGAACATTCACAATAAACAAAAGGAAGTATTTCTTCACGTGTAACCTGCTACATTTATGCAATTAGCTTGTTGCAAGAGGTGGTGATGGCAATTCAGATAGCTTTAAAATGGAATGAGACGTATTCACTTGCTCAGTGTTTCTCAAACCATGGGTCAGGACCCAATTTCAGGTGGGTCCCCATTCATTTAAATATTTTATTTTTAATATATTAAACTTGATGCTACCATGGTATGTGACTGCATTTGGGGAAATGTTACAGACCTGTACTTTTAACAAGCTACTATGTATATTCTTTTAACAGCGTTAGTCAATGGGACTTACTCTTGGGTAAGTGTGGGTAGGATTGCAGCCTAGGATGGTTAAAAAATTTTCCTGCTTGATCATGTAAATTCTGGTCATGACATCACTTCCGGTGGGTCCTGACAGATTCTCATTCTAAAAAGTGGGTCCCAGTGCTAAATGTGTGAGAACCACAGCACTAGCTATTGGCCTCCCGGTTTATGTAGAACTTACATGTTCAGAGGCAGTATTCCTCTGAAAACCAGTTGCTGGGGGAGCAATGGCAGGGGAGTACTATTGCTTTCATGCTCCACTTAGGGACTTCCAAGCAACATTTGGTGGACCAGAGTGAGAAACATCCAGTCTTGATTAGGCGTTGGTCCAATTCAGCAGGGCTCTTACGTTCTTACATGGGTTTTTATTTTTGAATGCACATGCACTCCCCTTCTTTCTCATCCTGAACCGATGGCCCATGTGATTATGATTGGAAGCAAAGGGCTAGCTCCCTTCAGTGTCATTTTGAATTATCTTTGATTTTTCAGCTTATGTTTACTTTTCTTCCTCAGTGAAGATTTATTTTAGACACTTTCTTAAAGCACCTGATTATCAACTGTCTCGCCAGGGGGCCGAGGTTCAATGCCCACTTTGTCAGAACCGGAAGTGAAAGTTGCCAGATAATACAAGAAGTGAGGGTGGGGAGAGTGTCACACTTCCTTGTGAAATGTGCCCACATGCTGCTACTATTTCCTTATATTAATTTTAAATGTATGGAGAACAATACAGCTGTAGGGAAGGGAATGGCTTCATTATTAAGAATGTTCTTTAGGAGCAATTATTTAGGAGCTTCCAGTGTCTGATGGAACCAGTGGCGTTGCTAGGGGGGTGCGGGGGGGGGTGCGGGCCACACCGGGTGATGCCCATAGGGGGATGTCACCTTTACTTGCCAATTTTTAAATTAAATTTTAAATTAAATTAAATTAAAATCTTGGTATTTTTGAATAATAGCATCATGTTATATATCTGATGCGTAATTTCATTTAATGCAGTGAAACACACCATATTGAAATATCTCCATTCTATCAAAAGTTATAGCCAAAAAATGTGGGGTGGGGCAGTGTTGCATCCCCCCTTCCACTGCATAGGAGGAGGTCCATCATGGAGGTGACGCGCTGGCCTCCTATACCGGGTGATGCAAACCCTAGCGATACCACTGGATGGAAACCCAGTCTTCTAACAAATCATATAGATGTAACTGAATAATGCAATTTATAGCACAATGCAAAGCATATGAATTAAATGGGATTTACTCAAAGTATGCATAGGACTGTAAACCTAGGCTGCAAACTTGCATGCATACTTACCTGGGAGCAAACCTCATCTAACAGAATGGGACTTAGCTCCAGGTAGGCTTGCATAAGGCTGCCCTGTCAACCACCCTTTTTGGAATGTATAAAGTAAGTTTCTTTTTATTGAGAACTGCTTTTTAATGATAGAACACAGTCACTCAAGGGTTTGGGTGTTTTTTCCCCCCTCCATCCCCTGCCGCAAGTAGGGCTTGCAGAGAATTGAATGACATTATGGACTGGCTATTGTAAGAATAAGGTTTGTTTTTCTTCCTTGCTTCTTGTTCTGAAATTCTTTCTTGCAGCGCCTATGTTTGCAGAATGCCAGTTACATAACTGCTTCTTCTGAGTTTGCCAGTGTTAAGCACCATTAGTCCGTGGGTGGAAGTACAGAGTGTGATTATTTAAACAAAGTCTGGCTTTTATTGCACAAGTAACCAGGTGGCACAGATTGCCTCTGATGCCAGTAATAAGTTATTGGAAGGGCTCTGGAGGAGAGACAGAGGTTGCCATGAATCACAGAAACCCACTTCCCACAAGCTTGAGGGGCGGCTGCTCTGTATTCTGACTGGGGCAGACAGAACAGGGTGACTGCACTGTAGACATCTCTGTGTCTCTCTGCAAGACTTCTGTGATTATAGGAACACTTTGTCATTCAAGAGTCTCCCAAATGCTTTGAATCACAAGGATGTCAAGGAAGAGGCACCAATGTTAATAAATGTTTTATAACTCCATGCTTGTTGTGCATGAACACTTGGGTGTGAAAAGCAGCATTCCCTAGCAAAGTGGTTCCCAAACTGTGGGTTGGGACCTACCAGTGGGTCATGACCCAATTTTTGGTGGACTGTATAACTGACAAGCTGATAGCTGACACGGTGTATTGAGCCCAATGGAAAGTGAAACTGAGCTGCATGTTTACTTGTGAGTAGGTGACCAGGCCTTGGCTCTTCTCGAAGGCCAGGCAAAGGGGAACACAATGTCACCAGAATAGTCCCAATCTGATGAACATGGTGCTCAACAAAATGCCCCAGAAGGCAATCCTCCCCACCATAATAAAAAGGATAAAAACAGAAGTTTGAGCGTTTGGTAAAGGGAAACTTTTTTAAAAGTCTCATAAAGCTAGGTGGGTCCTGATAGGGTGTTGTTTTGAAAAATGGGTCCTGGTGTTAAAAAGTTTGGGAATCACTGCCTTAGCAGGTCAGTGCCAGAATTAGATTTTTGTTCAGCCTTTCATCCAAAACCCAGCCAAGAGGCTGATGCAGCAAAGTCGTTCCTGCTGCAGGATCTTGGTCACGTTTTGCATCAACGATGCACATCATCCCTTGGAGCATCAGGGAATAAAACTGCTGCAGACTATGCAGTTGTGGCAACCTGAGCCTTGTGCCAAGGCAGCAGGCAGAGCAGCAGGGGCCATATTGGAGGAACCCATCTTGGCAAGCAAACCTCTTCCACTTTTAACACTTCTGTCCTTTTGGTCATAGCTGCCAGACCCGTTGACATCATGGTCCCCTCCATCTTCCCGGTGCCATCGTCCAAAGCAAGTTTAAAATTACTGTCCTCCCTTTGATAATTCATGAGACACTTGAGTCTGCAGTGAGTGAGTATCAGCTGTCATCATGCAGCTGACTCACAGCCCTTGATGGGAAATTCCACCTCAGCGAGCAGCTCACATAGTATGACTGAAAAAACCCCCACAGCCCACACCCTTAAGCAAAACTGTGAGCAATGGAAGTCATGGGCCTCAGCTGTAGCCCAGAACAGCGTCTAACACTGCTGTTTCTCACTAATCTATTTGAGGAAGGAAAAACAATACAGAAAATACTCCTTCCCTTCCCCCCCCCCCCCATTCTGCAGGTCTTGCTCCAAGAGGTCAGAGGTTTTGTTAAAGAAGGTTGTAAAACTGCTTCATAAAGTGCATGTCAACTGCAAAAAGGAAGCTGCAAAATCTCTGTGCTTGGAGGGGTGAACTCAGGCAATTGCCTCAACAACATGCAGAAGAGCCCATCCATAAAGCTGTCTGGAACTGACACTTTGCAGGAGACTTTGAAACTCTGAGAAGCAGGGAAGCTGAAGCATATGTGTTCCCTGGCCACACTAGCACAGGGCAAAGTTTACCTTTGTAAGGGAGCCTCGTGTATTCTTCTAAAATAACATTTTGCCAAGGTCCCCCGTGTCTGCTACCTGGTACAGCAGCCATCATTTGGCCATGACAGCATCCTTCAGCTTGCAACAGCAGTATGGATTTTTGGAGCTCCTGCAGCTGAGATCCTTCAGTGATTGGGGCACTTCAAAATCCAGTCTCAGGTATCATGTGGACTGTGGAAAGAGCTTCTGTCACACAGTGGCTGCCAGGAAGTATTTAGCCTGATTAGAGAATAGCTGTCTACTCTGTGACTTTGTGCTAATGCACAAAAAAAAAAAAAACACCACCACTGGGTTTCAGCTAATGGATCCTGACCCATAACCAGGTTGTATCATTATCTAAGGTGGATCATGTCACAGGTACAACCATTATCTAACCCATCTCTGCCCAGTCCACAGCTGTACACATTTGATCCCTGTTGCATATATGCAATGTTGGTCAGAAATGTCTTAAAGTCTTTTTTGAAGAGTAGACAGACAAAGGGTGCAATCCAAACCTGTGCCTGGCCAGCGCAAGTCCCTTGCGCCAGCCTGGGAGGGTTGCAAACATGCCATAAAGCATGTTTGTGCCTCCATGTGAGTCGGCTGGGTAAGTGCAGGGATGCACGCTGGCCCTCAGAGGCCAGATCCAGCCTCCGCGCTGACCAAGAGCGGTAAGTTCATGCCATCTGAGCTTGGCCAGAGTGGGAGTATGGGGGGTGTTGGGAGGAGGTGTTTCAGGGTGGTGGGTTTGCCCATGGGTGGGTGGGCAGGGAGCGGAAGGCGGGGCCAGGATCCAACCCTTATGCTGGATCCTGACCCTGTTCCTGGGCAGCCTGGGCCAGGCTTCTTGGATTTGCGTCACCTCTTGAGGTGGGGCAGACCTGAGTAACCTCACTGGGGCTGCTGCAGCTCTCCCTGGGGTAAGGGAAATTTTTTCTCCCTTGCCTCAGGCTGAACCTCAGCCAGCCCAAAACTTGTGCTGGATACAGTGCAGGCCTGCTGGCCTGCCTGTTCCAGCACAGTTTAGGATTGAGGTGACAAAGAATAGGGGTAAAACAAAGAGAGTTAAAAGTTCAACAAATGGAAAAAAAATGCTAAAATTGCTTTTCACTTGGATCACTATTTGATCTGGTGGCAGCCCTGAGGGCAGGTAGAGAAGAGGTGTCGCTACAGCAAGCAGGAATTTGTCTCGCTATCCGTGTGGTACCGGGAGAGGTCCCTCACAAGTGTTCCTAGGAATGGTGTGGCTTGGCATCAGAATAGTCTTGAACGACTGTACAATCCATGTTGGTAAGAAGGCAAACATTCATCAACAACGAAGCCAAAAAGGAAAGACAGAGCAGCCTGAGAAAAACTTGCAGGGTTCATTGCTCCCATTCACCCACTCTACAGACTTCAAAAGATGGCTGCAGACAATGTCTCCCACCCTCAGGAAAAACTTCTTCTTGGACAGATCCTCCTCCCCATGCCCTTCACTGTTCTAGGCCAATCAAAACTGGTCACTGGGAGATTCTTTAGAGTCCAATGGAGTGGGCCATCATGCATTTCAAGTTTCTCACAGAACTTCAGTGTAAGTAAATGTAAAGTCATGCATATTGGGGCAAAGAATCAAAACTTTACATATAGTCTAATGCAGGGGTGCTCACACTTTTTTGGCTCGAGAGCTACTTTGAAACCCAGCAAGGCCCGGAGATCTACCAGAGTTTTTTTACAATGTTCGCGCCATCATAACATATAACATTTATGTGTACAATGTATGTTGGTGTACCTTGAGCCCCACTGAGTATAACAGGACTTACTCCTGAGTAGATATGCCTAGGATTAGGCTGTGAGGCTGCAATCCTAGCCACACTTACCTGGGAGTAAGCCCCATTGAGTACAATGGGCCTTACTCCCGGCGTTTCCTCCCAGAGGCACCTGAAGGGAGGGGGGTCGGCACTCCGCGATCTACTCATTTTGCCTCGCGATCTACCGGTAGATCGCGATCCACCTATTGAGCACCCCTGGTCTAATGGGTTCTGAGCTGTCTGTGACAGATCAGGAGAGAGATCTTGGGGTACTTGTGGACAGCTTGATGAAAGTGTTGACCCAATGTGTGGTGGCAGTGAAGAAAGCTAATTCTATGCTTGGGATCATTAGAAAAGGTATGGAGAATAAGATGGCTTATATTATAATGCCATTGTACAAATTAATGGTAAGGCCACACCTGGAGTATCGTGTCCAGTTCTGGTGACCACGTCTCAAAAAAGGATATAGTGAAAATGGAAAAGGTGCAGAAGAGAGCAACCAAAATGTTTACTGGGCTGGGACACCTCCCTTATGAGGAAAGGCTACAGTGTTTTGGGCTCTTCAGTCTATAAAAGAGGCGCCTAAGGGGGGATATGACTGAGACATACAAAATTATGCAGAGAATGGACAGAGTGGATAGAGAGATACTCTTTTCCCTCTCACATAACACCAGAACCAGGGAATAGCCACTAAAATTGAGTGTTGGGAAAGTTGGAACAGACAAAAGAAAATATTTCTTTACCCAGTGTGTAATTAGTCTGTGGAACTTCTTGCCACAGGAAGTAGTGATGGTATCTTGCCTAGATGCCTTTAAGAGGGGATTGGACAAATTTCTGGAGGAAAAATCCATCACGGGTTACAAATTATGGTTGGTATGTGCAAGCTCCTGGTTTTAGAGGTAGGCTACCTCAGATTGCCAGATGCAGGGGAGGGCACCAGGACGCAGGTTGTGTCTTGTTGTGTTGTGCGCTCCCTGAAGCATTTGGTGGGCCACTGTGAGATATAGGAAGCTGGACTAGATAGGCCTTTGGCCTGATCCAGCAGGACTATTCTTATATTCTTATGTTAACTACCGCAGATGTTAACTACAGCTAGCTAACCCTACAAACAGTTGCTGGAGTGTCAACAGTTTAATGTCAGAACTTAACATCAGATAATTGCTCCCCTAGTGGGCAGGAAAATCATGTTTCATGATTGTAGGTGGACAATGTGCTAACTCACCAGTATATATGAGAAAGCAGACATGTTGTGGTCTTTGTATAAGCTGAGGTTTCTATTTTACATTTGCCCTGCAGATCATTACTGAGTACAAGCTTATCATTAATTCAAAACTGGCCAGAGTATGAACTCTTCGCCAACCAATACTTAAGCTCTAAAAGAACAGCCTTCATTGGATTTGTTTAATCTTTATGTATTCATTTTCAACAAAATAGTTGTACATGGCAGCCCGCCTTGTCCTCCAAGGAGCTCAAGGCAGGATAGAGGAGTCTTCCCATTTTATCATCACAATACCCAAGCAAGGTAGGCTGGACCAAGTAACCTCAATCACTGCACAAGAATTCAAATCTAGGTCTCCCTGGTCTGTCCAATGTACTCTCCAGTTCGCTACTGTGGCTCATTAGGACAAGAAGAATAACCTTGCCTAAGGACTTCATAACCTCTGCCAAGTTGCTTACTTGCTAAGCATCCTGTAGAAACTGATTTCAAACATTGGTCAAGCATGCATAAGGGCCCATCATGGACTGGGGACAGAATCCCTCGTTTAGCAGGAAAGGAGAGTCCTCTTCACTGAAATCACAGGTTTTGAAGGTTCTCTGAGAATTGGGCTTTCAGGCACACATGGACAATTACCCAAAATGAGGAACCCTATCACAATTCTCCTGAAGAATATCTATAATCAGGAACAGAGAAACTACCAATCCTGCATAACCTGGCAAGAGAATCTATGAAGGTTCCATCAGAAGTCTGAAGCCACCAGTCCGAAGAAAGAGAGGTTACTGGCCAAGGAATTTCTCTTAAAGGAGATCAGAAGACTTATAGGTCTTTACAGAATAGGACCTTGAGGGAAAATAAGGCTGCAGTCCTAAACACACCTGCTGGGAGAAAGTTCTATTGAACAAAATAGGACTTTTCTGAGTAAACATGTATAGGCTTGTACTTAATTGTGTTACCAGAGTAGAAGTGTCCTTGCAGGAAGAGAGGGCAATTGCTGATACAAAGTGCCTAGATTGTCTAGCTCAAAATCAGCCTAGTTGTTGGACTCCTTCCTGAACAAGAGGATTCTGGTTGTTCCTTCGAAGCAAACATGTCTGAGCTTGCTATACCAGACATACAGAGTTCTTTATTATCTTTCTGGTCAGGCCCAGTGACAGATGTGGGCTACACGTCTAGCTACACGTCTGTGCTTTTCTCTTGCACTGTTCTTCCTTTAGTTGCTGTTATTCCTTTATTAAATAAAGGGAAAGAAGAGCCTACTCTGTTGTTCAGGAGTTAGATGCTTAGGTGGAAGAGGGGACATGGCCTTTCCAACTCAGTGGTGAACATCTGCTCTTATAATAAGCCCGCATTGGGGAAGTGCTAAGCTTTATGTAATGTTAGCATTTGCTAATGAGACTGCCCTTGCATCTTGAGGTCATGAGGATACACCAGTGTGAAAACATGTCTACATACAAGGCTTGGTCTCACTATAAGCTTAGAACCACTGTGGACGGTACTTGGAACAGCCTGTCCTAACTGCATGGGGGAGAAGTGAGGGCATATATTCCCCTGACCCACCCCAACCTGGCACATTGTCCTGCCACTGCCTAACTGCATAACAGGGTGTGTTTTGTCAGAACCACTTCTTCATGTGCAAATTGAACACTAAAATGGTTCTTAACCACACATTGAGGGGCAATTTGGATGAGACACCCTCCCCCAGCATAATTAACCATCTGCATTCTGGTGCCCTGAATTGTTGGGAGATGTACACACTCAAGCTCCCCTCCCACATGAAGAAGGGAACTGCTCAGAGTATTGTCCAAATCAGACCTATGTATAAAATACAGGTGTTTTGGGATTTTGAGCTATAGACTATGCAAAGATGGGGGAAGGGGGAAAATAATATCTGCAAATGATACACAAAACTCTTTGTGTGAGGTACTGCAGTTTTAAAATACAGTATGTATCTTTAACTGTATATTTAAATATGCTGATAAAAAAGCCTACTGCTGTGCAGTGAATGTGGGTATGTGCAGCTGCCTTTGAGCACTGTCAGGCAGTGCTGTCAGTACAGTGAGAAATGGTCTGTTAGAGGCACGCAATAAAACAGAAGAACTAGAGGAATGAAAGAGAAAGCAGAAGTGGCTTTAATGTTCAGCAAAATCTTGTGGGTAATCTGGAGCAACCTTGTGTCTGCCTTAGAACTAACTGGATGACCTTGGGACTGGTTATACTTGTGGCTACTGTATCTCATCGCACAAAATCGCTACTACAAATACCAAGTTTTGCGCAGGTGGGTCCACCTACTTGCCTTTCCCTACGTCACTCTGGAGTTTGCCTGTGGCCCTGGAGTTTGTCCAACCTGAGGTAAAAAGGCTTCTACTAACAGGTCCTCATTCATTTTGCCCCTTTTACCCTGACAAGAGGTAGTTATTAAATTGGCATGTGAGAAAGCAGAGGAGGCAGAATGTTAATATCAACAAACAACTATATTGGGAGGGAATATGAGATGCTGCTTGGCAACTGCTGCTAGCGCTAAGCTCTTGGGAATGACCAGGTCTGGCTTGGAGCCCTGATCTCTCATGCCCAATTGGTATTTAACCTTCTGAGGAGGCTGGAGGAATGGAAAATTTCTATCGGCTCACAGTCAACCTTCTCCCAACCCATTTGACGCTGACAAGCATAGGTGCAGCAGCATCTCACCTGACTTCCCTGAGACCAGACTCTTCAGGGGTCTAATATCCACCAACCTTGCTTTCTGGGACAAAGCTGAATTCCCAGAAAAAGTCAGAGGAGGAGGTTCCCCACAGCAACAACACTACCATAGACCAATGCGTTGTCAGAGGTCATTAGGGTGGGAATGCCTTAACAATTCCATAACTTACTCCAATGCTGGCCAAAGATCTCCTAGTGCCCAAGGTGGCATGCCAACAATTCTTCACCCCTCTTATCTGACAGTACTTCCAGTTCCTCTCCCACTCCCTGGCTTTGAAAAGGAAGAAGGGGAGGGAAGTCAGAAAGAAAGGTGAGTAAAGTAGTGGGCTAGAGTGTTGGAGAACTCTAGCCCACACCTCTTCTCTCCTTTTCACTTTCACTTCTGCTCCATTCCCCTTTTACTTTTGAATGCAGGGAGTCAGAGGAGGAAAAGGAAGAGCTGTGACATGCAGTCTTGTTACCAAGTATGCCCTGCGACCTGTGAATGTGTGCACATGAGGGAAATGCACTACTTGTGCAGGGATTGAGTGCAGGGGCATATGGCAAACTCAATGGATTGGCATGAAATAAGGAGAAAGACGAGGTTAAAGGTGTAACAAGATAACGTGCCTAGGTAATAAGATAAAAATACATAACTTGATATATAACAAGGTAGATTCTTATTTAGTCAAGTCATGATGATAACAGTGAGCAGTTAACACAGGGGTCTCTGTCCATCAGAACCAGCACAGCTGTTGACTGAGGGCCAAACAAGGCAATATGCCCATTGCAAGATTACCATCCAGGCCCTTGTTTTATCTAACGTAAATAGTATGTGGGAACCCCAATACTGAGTAGGAATGTGATGCTGATGGGGGGGGGGTTAACCATTTGCCTCAGTTGAGTCCTACTCCAGATCAGCCCCTCCCCTCATAACTGCTACTTACCCAGTAGCAAAGTTCCTGCTGGCACCAATATGAGAAACCGGTAAGGGAAGAGTGGCACAGATTCTGGAGGTAAATCTAGGGCCAGAGAAGCCCTTTCCCTTCATATTCACTTGGCAATGAGGACAGTGTTTGTCAGACATAATTTAATCTGAACAATTCAGGCCCAGCTGTAGGGAGGACATTTGGTATGGAACATGCATTCCCTCTGGGAGAGAATTCAGGCAGCGGTAACATGAAGAGGAAGCGAAGAGCCCTCACAAAGGTCGTGGCTGGCCGCAAGCACAGCTACTAGTTTTGGCTCACCAACTCCTCGTGCAATCTTCTGGGGCTGTGAAACGTGAGGAAGAGGCAGTTTCCTCCAATATTTCCTATCTAGATAGTCAAAAGTTAAAATCTGCTTTTTCCAGGAGATCAGTCCTCATCATGAATCATTCACTCCCCCCCCACCCATGGCCCTTACACAGTGGCGTTGCTAGGGGGCGCGGGCCGCACAGGGTGACTTGCGCAGGGGGGTGATGCAAACAGGGGGGGTGACACGCTAAAATCACAGTGGTTAGGAGTAACCCCATCATATTATATACCGTTGGATGCAGAATTTCAAGTGGAATGCAATGCAAAAAACCAGAGTGAAAAATCTCCTTTCTATCAAAAGTTATGGCCAAAAACTGGAGAACAAAAAATGCATGGATCCCTATGGAAAGTGAAAGTGAGTCGTATCGTGTGTTTACTCATGAGTAGGCAAACTTGCCTTAGTCTATTGGAAAGGGCAGGTTGAGAGGAATCCAATGACACCAGAATGGTCCTGATCCAATGAATGCAGCCCCCAAAAACACCTAAGAAGGAAGTCCCTGCCTCCAAGCAGATGAATGTATTGAGCCCTATGGAAAGCAAAACTAAGCCTCACAGTTGCGTTTACTCGTGAGTAAGCAAACATGCCTTGGCTGGTGTGAAAGATCAGGTGAAGTAGAGTGCAAGGCTACCAGAATGGTCCTGATCTGTTGGAAATGGAGCTCAACAAGTGCTCCAGAAAGCAGCCTCCCCCCCCCCCCCCATTTAAAAGGATCAAAACAGGCTTCAGCTGGTGAAACTTTTTGAGACTTGCAAAGCCTGACAGTGATCTGGTTTAAACAGAAGTTCTTAAATTGAACTGGGCACTGGGTAGGCCTGAAAACCTTACTGGTTTTGGAGGGAGGGTGTTATTGCAGGCAGGCTACAGAGGAAATTCACTTGGTGGAGCAGGGCTGGCTTCTGCATGTTTAATTATTTGTTTTACTTTAATTAGTTATACTTATTTATTTTAATTTGCCTGATGATGACACTTCTACCATGACATCACTTCTGGTGGGTCTTGGACGGATTGTCATTCTAAAAAGTGGATCCCAGTGCTCAAAGTTTGAGACTGGCTGCAATAAGGCGTTAGTAAGTTGACACCTGGGGTGTGTGTGTGTGTGTGTGTGTGTGTGTGTGTGACATCACTAGGGACCAAAATCACTAAAATCACAGTTTGGAGGAATAATACCATCATGTTATATATCAATGCATAATTTCATGCAGAATGTGTTCTATCTTTGTTCGATCAAAAGGTACAGCCCAAAAACCAGTGTGGGGCGGAGTGATGGTACATCACCGCGCCCACCACCTGGGGTGTTGCCCCGCCTAATGCATGGGGGGTGATGCACTGGTATCCCACACCGGGTGACGTGAACCCTAGTGACACCACTGCCCTTACATAAGCTTTCCCTCTCCAAACCCTCCAGAACTGAGCTGTTTTCTTTGCATTGTAAGGATATCATTATGATGCTGCCTTATACAGATTCGCATCAGACCTGGGCTGGCTGGAGATAACAGTCTGTCTGAAGCGGCCTGTTAGCACTACCCTCTATGCTGTCACTTCTCTCACCTCCCCAAGCTCACGCACACCTTGCTTGGCTTCTTCCTCCATGTGGGCTCTTTGCAGGAAACAGGAAATGTGGAACTTGCTCGGAGCAATCCCAGCATGCTTCACATTCCGTCGTTCATTAAAAAATCCTGCACAGAGGAATAAGAACATAAGAACGAGTGAGATCAGTATGTTCCAATCCTCGGAGCGCAGCCACTTGACCCTTGCCCTCTCACCTTGCTTCCTCCTCCACTGAGCTCTTGCCCAGAGCACAGCAATCTTGCTCCTTCTTCTGTGCAGGCTTTTTAAATGATGGAGGAGGTGCAAAATGTGATCCACATTTCCACCTTTGTTTGAAGAGTCTGTGCAGAGAAAAGGGCAGATAAAGAGGCCTGCTTGGTCAGATGTGATGGACTGGAGGAAGGTGCTGGGTGTCTTCTGCTCCCCTCCCAAGGTGCCACCAATGCAAATGGCCACTTTATGGATGAGCCGACCATGCATCAAATATTCTCATCCAACAAATAAAATGATGTAGGGTGACTGACTCATGTTGAGGGTGGTTTATCTCCAGGCAAACTTAACAATAATTGTTACTTCACATGAAAAGCAACTTTACTGTAACTCCCTGCTCTTTAGACTTTTTCATTGCTGGTTTTTGGCTTAGGGGCAATGGGGTATCATCCACTTATATTTCTTCAGGTCCTCTCCTGCTCCCAGTTATTCATGCTATCTCTCAGGGAAGTCAAACAGATTAAGCACATAGAACAGAAAGTAGTGTTGTCAACATCAGGTCGGCACTTTGTACCCCTGAAATTTGCAGTTTTGCTAACAGGAAGCAAATGCTCATTAAAAAAATAAACTGCATACAGAGGGTGTGGGGGGGGGGCATTTGAAAGCAAAAAAATCTCTACATTGTATACAGTTTCAGAGAGAGAGAGAGAGAGAGAGAGAGAGAGAGCTGTATGGCTTGTGGAAATTGTGGTTGGTATTCTCTTCACAGAATGTTCTCTCACAAGGAAGTCACGATTATGCGGTTAGAGCTATGGAGCTGAGTCTGGAAGCAGTGGTCACAGTCCCCTAAAGACCATACAAATGTGCTTTCATTGGACTACTCAGGAAGTAACAATTTCCACAATTAGGGAGGTGGTCACACCACTGTACAGGAAATTTATAAAATTAAGAACTGGCTGCTGGAAGTCTGCAAAGAGAGAGGAAAAGACAGTTGGGCTTTAAGGGGGATGAGCTTGGTGAGTAAAAGAGCTTCAAACAATGGGAACAGGACAAGAGAAGCAGCAACATAAGATTGTCTTAAGCCAAGGAGATGTCCTCATAAGTAGTGTCCTGGAATGTTATTTGTTGACTCTCAGCACCTTCAGGAAAGATCCCTAAACAAATTCTGTGCTCCAAATGGATAATGAAATTTATGATCATTTGCACAATTTTTTTGTTTGTTTTTGGTTGCAAAATCTGGATTCTTTTAGCGAGGCCTGGAGTGACCAAGTATGTTGAAGAGATGGAACTATCACCTGGTCACTCACGACTGTCATTACAAGTGAGTGCCCAAGGATGATGCAGGGCCCAGTGACATCCAATTACGACCCTAGTTAATGATGATTAATGCAATTCCCCCTCCCCATTTTGATATCTAAATCCTCAGCAACTGCAGAGCTTACACGTTCGTTATTCTCACTAGACATTTTTCAGACTTCAATTTGGGGTGGCAGGCAAAATAAGGTAGGACTAAAACTGGGTGCAATTTTGAAGGGTGTCCAGATGAATTTTAGGGGCAATTTGTAACTGTTGGGTGGAAGGTTGCTTTCCTGTTTTCTTTTAAATGCTTTTCCTTCTGATTTCTGGGTAGTGGTGATGGAAGTAAGGGTAGCGTAGAACTCTTCTCAACAGCTGGCTACCATGAATTTCCCCCCAAGGTGAATGATGCCAGGTCATCATTCAGTGTCATTCTGAGGGGTCTTCTGGAAAAAAAAAGGCAGCTGCCAATAGGTTGAGAAATTTCTCAGAGTCTGTTAGTGCCTCCAACGCAATTGCCAAAATTGGCTCTCCATTATAGCCACCTGAAAATATGGGAAGGAAAATGGGGAAGGCATTTTGGATCAACTTTATGATGAGGGCTGTCTCCGCTCCAGGATTCGTCCTGGAGCCTCCAGAGATCTCAGCTTTAATCTCCAGGTTACAACTGTAAACAGTTCTGGAGATTTGAACCCTGCCTCCTTGGCTTAACAACATTTTGTCAGACTGGAAGATAAAACTTCTAGGAACAGCTTCAATTAGAGTTGGCAACCCTACTTATGATCAAAAGGACTGAACAGCTGCTATCAAAAATTAGAGCTGAAACTTTTGTTATAACAACCACAACATTGTGCCCAGTCCAACATTGTTAAAAAAAAAAAAAAGACACAACCTTTTTTTCTTATGTGGAGTATTGCCGAAAAGCTGCTGTAAGTACAAGGTTAATGCTTTGCTTACATTTGTTTGCTCATGGGACAAGTTGTGACCCTCTTTTAAAGTTCTTATCTCACATATCCTTTTAAGCAGTGCTTCAGAGAGCCTTCTCTAAGCCTGAGAAATGTTGTGCTCAAATGCCTAGCCTCTCTAATGGAGAGCTGGGAAATGTCGTGTTCTGGGTGAGGATTCAAAGCAGCCAGGGTCCAAAAAGTAACCTAAGCCTATATGCTTCCTTTCAGAATTGGGCATGCAGCCTTGACATGCCAGATGTCTGGAGGATTTGCTTGGTCTCATAAGGAATGTCTTTCAATCCTTGTCTCCCTGGCTGTACACACCCTTCGCCCAGGGAAAGGAAGTGGGCAGACATGAGAGTCATGTTGGATTACCTGTGGTTCGTACCAGATTAGAAAGGACACTGACTCAATCAGAGGCAGGTTGCTGACTGGAATTGGCCCCTGTTGCCAATTTCACAAGTTATTTTGGTGCTCACTTGGTTTCCAGGTCCAGTTTAAAATGCTGGTGCTTGCCGTTCACACCCTAAATGGGCTTGGATCTCAGATATTTGAAACGTCATCCTCTCTCATGTGAGCCAACCAGCAATCATCACCTTCTTTGGAGGCCCTGCTCCCCATGCTTTCTCTGCTTGAGTGTGTTGGGTGGCTGCATGGGGTATGGCCACCTCACTAGTGATGTGAACACTAGTGATGTGTTACGGTGTCTCTCCCCCAGGAACATGTACCTTGCTGCTTCCCTATTGCCTTTTTGAAGGTCAGTCAAGCAGGGCTTGACAGGATGGGGGTTGTATAGGTCCTC
The DNA here is from genome assembly GCF_035046505.1 of Tiliqua scincoides. Classification (NCBI taxonomy): domain Eukaryota; kingdom Metazoa; phylum Chordata; class Lepidosauria; order Squamata; family Scincidae; genus Tiliqua; species Tiliqua scincoides. Next base: position 220,822,799 of record NC_089822.1, read on the forward strand.
TGCTTAGTTGTTTTGGATTTGTGTTTCCTTGCTACTGTTGGGATTTCCTGGTGTTTTGATGCTTCATTGCTGATTTTGTTGTTCTGTGATACTTTTAAAAATTTTCTGCTGGATTTTTAATTACTATTAACTGCCTTCAGGGTCTCTGAATTGGAAGAATAGGATGGAAAAGAATACATAGGCAATGCTTGGAGTCTGCACAATCTCAGTTTGTTACAATTCTGAAACAGAAATATGTTCCTCCACAATGCTGTGGGCAGGGGGCACTTTACAGGGCCAGAGCCAGTTCTAAGTTTGAGGGGGAACACCCACATCGTGCCCTTGATGGACCTCCCTTGTCGTCTTCCTCACCTCCAGGAGGGTCCAGTACACACTCTTCAGCCAGATAGAGTGGGCTGTGACTGTGCCTACAGCCCCCTGTCTCTAAGTGGGAGAGGGAGGAAGTATTGTGGCCACTGCAGGCAGCAATAGCATGGCACAAAGGAGAGAGCCCCAAAACTCCTAGGGAACCCTCATTTTGGCAATGGTTGCTGCTGTTTCACCATGGCCATAGGGGTCTCAGCCACTGATGTAGCTAGAGGGAGGGTGGGTCACTAAGTTTTGCAAGCGGCTCCTCCCCTCCCCTTTGGAGCCATTTGGGGGGGGGGGGAAGGAGGAATAGATTCCATTATTCACCCCATCTAGTGACTGAATGTGATATAGTGTCTATACTAATGCATTCTGGGGCAACAACGGAGGAGCAAGAAATCCCAAAGTGGGTCTTTAAAGCTACCTTTAACCCTGAGAAGTTTGCAGCCAGTGCGGTTTAACAGCGTGAAGGTAGGAAATTGGATTTTCGTGCTTCCCCCCCCCCCTTATTACAAGGAATTTAAAGGTGGACCCCGGTATCAGTAGTCAGTCAAGTCAGTGGATGCCAAATCAGTGGATACTGAGGTCTCGCCTGTAGTTGCAGGGTAGGGGACAGGACGGGACAGCTACAAAGGACCTTCTTTCTTGCCTTGTGTTGAAAGGTAAAGGGGCCTGATTGCCAGACAGAGGTGTTAATATGAGATGACAGAAAGTCTTTCATTCCACTGCCAGCTTGTTTCTAAAATCTATAAAATGATACCATTGTCTCAGATTTGGAGAGAGGCTTATCATATCTTCAACAGATAGTGGTGGAAGGGGAAGAATTGGTCATTGTGTCGAATTGCCTTGTGATAAATTGGTATCTTCAGAACTCCTCTCTCAATCACCTTTGGAGCCAGCATAATAGGTGTGATCTCTCAGCATGTTTGCTCAGAAGAATATTCTATTCAGTTCAGTGGAACTCCCTGGGAATTTGTGCTTAAGAGTGTGGTTTTTCTGTTGATCCTCCCATATTTTAAGCCCCTGATCATTTTGATTGCCCTCTTTTGGCACCCTTTCTAGCCCTTAAAGTGTGGTGACCAAACTGTGCACATTATTCCGAATGTGACCACATTATAGATTTATATAGGGTCAACATAATCTTAGCAATATTATTCTTGATCTTTTCTTACAGCTCAATCCCAACTAATTCCCTGCATAGTGATTCAGTGGCACCCACAGGGGCATTTTGACCTCTAGGGCTCCTCAGGGTAAGGGAATATTTGTTCCCCTGCCAGCCTGGTGGGTCAACTCAGAACTGCACTAGTGGTATTACTGGTGCAAGTTTGCCAGGACCAGTAAAAGATTGAACCCAAGATTTGGATTTGGATTCAGCAGATGCCACTGAACCTGCCTGCTTTCCGATCCTGATCTGCCCTCCTTCCTGCCCCCATCACCTCCCCATCACTTTCTGGAGCGATGTAAGAACGCTGCATTTTGTTTTATCTGTTTGAGGGAAATTGTTGTTTGTGCAGGGTAATAAATCCCAGCTCCTGTTTGTCTCCTACTGGTCTGCTCTTTGCCTCTGTATTGGAAAAAACCTTTGCTCTTCTGGCAGTTCAGACAGAGGCAAAGAATTCATTCAGCTTCTCTACAATCCCACCTCCTCCTTAAGCTTCCCTTTCATTACCTTGTTAATTAATGGTCCAACCACCTCTTTGGCAGGTGTCCGACTTTTGATTTACAGTCAGTCCTTGGCATCTGCAGGGGCTCTGTTCCTGGAACCCCTGCAGATGCCAAAACCCACGGATAAGCAAATCCACGGGTCACTGCCCTCACTCGACCTCCAGACATGACAGGAAACACCTTCCGGTTTCTTCTGGAGGTGTTCTGAGGCCCAGAGAGGCCACATGCTGCCTTTCTGGGCCTCTGTAAGCTTCCCAGACATGACCAGAAGACACTTCTAGGTGCATCTGGGAGGTCAGGCCAGTTTGGAACCCACAGTGAGTCAAATCTGCAGATTCTGAACCCGCAGATTGAAAGGGCCCGCCTTTATTAAAGAAGTTGGTATTGCTCTTTTTGGTCATGGTACCCCCAATTCATTTTTTGCTTTTCATATGGTCAGCCTACAATTTTTTTTTGGGGGGGGGGCAAAGTTTGTGTTTCTTTTTGTTCTTCTCAACTGGGCAAACTTCCATTTTCTGAAGAAAGACTTTTGCCTTTTATAGCTTTCTTGACAATACTCATGAGTCATGCGAGCATCTCTCTGGGCCTGGTGGTACCTTTCCTATGTAGTGGTGTACATTGAGTGGAGCTTCTGCTATTGTGGTATTAAATTACCTCCATGTTCTTCAGAGAGATGTGACCCTTTTGACTTTTCCATTACAGTTTCATTTTTATTAGTCCTTTCATTTTTCAGAAGTTCCTGCTTCTGAAGACAAATGTGACTGTTCTGACTTCCTTGGAAGCATTCCAGTTACATATCAGTTCAACAACACTTAATATCTTGCACCAGATCCTGGGCACCAATTTGGATTATTTCTAGGGTCACCTCTCCTCTGGTTGGGTTCCAAAACCAAGTATTCTAGAGCACAGGTTATGAGAAGATATGCTTGGCAAATGGGAGATCTAAGAATATTCTGCTTATAATTTGCCGCACTTGCTTCACATCACATCCTGATTGTTTCCTCATGCATGACTTTTTCTTCAAACACAGTCATAAAAATAAGTGCCAGGATGCTGACATGCTGCTTTAATAGAGACGGAGCTATCCCCTCAGGACGTGTTTTAATAGAAACTGATCCCAGTTTAAGAGTGGGGGTCTGCACTGTTATTGGGGGGCATTTAGCTTTACAATTGGTTTCAGCTTGCCCACAAAACCTACCTAGCTCTTGTGTGAGTTGCTCATGGTATTATAGAATGTTCACAAATATTCTTATCCAAGTGGGAGAAAGGTTAATCATACAATACTGGTATACACAACATAACTTCTCTGAAGAATGTGACATTTCAATTTTGTTATGAAATACCCCCACACAGGGCTTAAAGACAGGCATGGAATTTAAGGGTGTTGACTGGGAAGAGAGTTTAGGGGTCAACAGCTAAGGGCAAGAATGGAGCAGAGAGTGGCTAAAGAAAAGGGGACAGTAAATTCTGTGAGTTGAGAAGTGAAGACCAGAAGGAAAAGTAGATGGAGGCAACAGGTGAGAGGAGGAGACAATGGGCAATGAAATGGAATGTTCCTTCCATGTGAAAATACCTGTCTTGATTTGGTAATCACTGTAAAAATCCGGATGTATTCAAAATTTGTGCCTTCCTGATTGTAAAACCCCATTTGTCCTGAATGTATATAAAAAGGATTCTCACCTTTTGTTCTGCCCTGCTCTTGAACTCAGCTAGAGGTTTGAGTCAGTAACCATGCCAATGGTGTAATTATGCTGAAATCCCCAAAGTGCATTTTCTGTTTTCCTGGAAAAAGCTCAATGGAAATTCAGGAAGGATTTGGCAATAACTTGACCCCCCCCCAAGGTGCTGTGATACCCTTTTACCTGTAAGGAATTATGCCCTAGATAATAAAAGGTGTATTTGTTTTTTGTTTTTGTTTTTAAAAAAAATAAAGTCATCTTTTTTCACCAGCTGAATTCCACACCTGCTTCTTGATGGTCTCTGCCACTTTGAATCCCATTCTTGAGCGTACCACCAGTGCTGGGTGTCACAAACATGCCGTAAGCCACACCTGTGACACTCTGTGACACCTTGATCTGAGTCAGCGCTGGCCCATCACCAGTCAGTGCTGAGCTCAATGCCTCCTGGATGCCGCCCAGAGCTAGGCAAGAGCTCTGGGCAGCGGTGAGGGCCTTGGGGTGGGGGGAGGTGTTTGGGGGCAAGGGGAAGGCTGGGCAGAGGGGAGGAACCAGGGCAGGAGGGGGGGTAAGACCAGCATCTCCACCAGATCCTGAACTTCATGTTGAGCCAAAAGGCTCGACAAGGAGTCTCTCAAGTCTACACTAGCAAAACAGCCGGCACAGACTTGAGAAGCCCCATTGTGATGCTTGGGGTTTCCCAGGGGAAAGGGATAAAAGTCCTGTTCCCCCAAGGAGATCTCCAGCATCTGCCGCAGGGCCGCAGGATACAGCAGTAGCTGCTTTGGTTCCACTGCGCCCAGCAGCAGCGCGGCCTTTAGAATTGGGCTGTAAGATGGCCTAAGTAACCCTTGATTCAATATTGTTCAAAATTGAAAGCTGACATGTGAGTATTTCAGCCCACTCCCATACATTTTTATGCAGAAGTAAGTCCTCATAGTCATGACATCAGAGTTTGTAATTCTTTGGTTCAGAATACAAAACTTGACAAGCGTGAACTGCTCAGCTGAATGCTCAAGCAACATGTGTCCCCCTCTCCCCCCCCGTACCATTTTTCTCGTACTCAGATCATCAAATGAGGTTCTGCCCATATGTGGTCAGTTTACAGAAGACCAGGTGCTGAAAGTCAACTGCTTTGTAGGCATATGTGCAAACGTTATTTATGTCAAGGCTTAGCGCTCATTGATTGCCACAGAAATAAATAAACAGCTGGGGCACGCAGGGATGTTTTCTCACTTCTCTATTACCATTTGTTTTCATTGCTAAAACTCTCATTTGTTTGGTTGCCCATTGTTAAAATTGTGTTTGGTTTGTAATAAAGGCCATCCATGTTCACTAGAAAGCACACCCATTCATTTTTGTAAAGGAGGAATTGTAACGCTGCAGAGTGGCGGGTGTTTTTTGCCACTCTGGTTTTTAAAACAACAACATCTGAAGTTTTTAAGGAGTGGCAAAGCTGCTTTTGGCAGCTGCCACCTAGGAGTTTGTGTCTGAGTGTTTGTGAAGATCCCTGCCTGCCTGGGTGTAGTAGAAGATAGTCGTCATAACCTTGCTTGTGAATGGCGGAGAGTCACATTCAAAGCATTTCCAGGAGTGCTACCACAATCCTGAATGGACATCTCTGGTAGATTCAAGTCACTGATGCCAATAACATTAACTCATCATGAGTAACTGCAGTTAGAATTAGAGCTTTCAGTTCTCTATGGCTACATATTAAAGCAACAATAGTAAAACAACAATACACCACAGCTAAAATCCGTATGAGTTCAAAGCAGCTGTAGTGGTTGGTAAAAATGAACAAACCTCAAAGGCTAATTGAAATGAATATGTTGGGAGTTTAGGCATGTGCAGGCGTGTTGCTGATTTGTGATCTCTGCAATGATGCAAGCTTCATCCTTTGGCACCCCAACCCATAACCCCTCCATCTTCTGTGTCTCATGTGCAGTCAGACTGACAAAATGCTTAGAGTTTCTTTCATTTCCTCATTTGTTGTGACCATCTTTCACTAGTTAAGGGGGAGGTCTTGAGATTAGCCCCAGGCCTCCAGTGCCCAATTCCCCTTAAAGAATCGATTGAAGGCTCCAAGGAATAAAGATTAATGCTTCCAATTGAAAGAGGTGTAATTAGGGCAGAGCTTAAGGGGCCACTGCCCCGGGTGCTACACCAAGGTGGGGTGCATGGCTGCACCTTAGTCTCCCTCCTAGTTACAGAGGAGGCACTGGCGGCTTCACGCTTCTCCATTCCTTCTCCTTCAAAGGGGAACCTCCACAGGAGAAGGAATGGGGGTGTGAAGCCGCTGCAGTGAGCAGTCCTTTGGGGAGAACCTGGAAGTGGCATCACAACTTCATGTGACATCATGCCATTACTGCCCCAGCTGCTTTATGCCACTGCCAGTTAACCGCTATCCTGAAAACTATCACAACCCAACAAGAGGCTCATTCCTTTCCTGCAGCTCTGATTGAGGCTACAGAGAAAACTGATCAAACAGCAGTCTTGTATCATGGTTGGAACCTTGGTGCTTCCCTTCCTTTCCCTGGTCTTTCTCTTCTCCCCTTCCCTCTGGTTCTTCAGCCCCCCCTCCCAGGTAATCCCGATTCCCTAAGATACTAACATTTTGCTCCCCTCCTTTCTCCCTGTCTCTGTTTGAACCATTACAGGCCCCTTTCTCTTTAGAAGGATTTCCTCTTTTTCTTTCTTATTGCTGCCTAGAAACTGCTGATGTGTAGGATGAAATTTTATGACTGATTGTTGTGTACGTGGCATCGTATTATCTTTCTCATCACTCTGATACAATCCCAGTGATTGTATTCTTATCCCTACGACTAAAGCGATCTTTTGTTGCACCTGCAACCGTGCCTCCCTCCACAGTTCATGCCATTCCTTTGAGTTGAGTTGTCCTCTGAGCAGTGCACTTGGCCAATGAACCTGCAATATAGTTCCTTGATGTATGCTTGAGTAATAATGCAATTGGGGATGGGAGTAATGCAGTCAGACCAAGGGGTCAAGGCAGAACCCAGTCTGGACTATATTCAAGACCAGCCTTGGTGGACTTACCCCTCCCTGCTCCTGGGGCAAAGATCAGTGAAGCCACCCCCTGCAAGATGTTACCCCCATGTGTGTGAAGCTGCCCCTACCTTTGGAGTGCAACAGAGCCTTGTGCGACCATAGGACTGACTGGGAAAGCTTTCTGAGGCTTTCTCGTGGTCTTAAACTGCACTTCTGGAAAACCAGAAGTGCAGTTTCTGACCATGTTGGAAGCCTCAGTGAGGCAACCTGCATAGTCCTAGAGACTCACGGGCCCAGCGCCTGGGTCATTTGCCCAGTGCTAGGTCCATTACTGGACCAGTGTAATACAATATTCCATATGTGATCTCTCTCTCTCTCTCTCTCTCTCTCTCTCTCTCTCTCTCACACACACACACACACACACACACACACACCCCCCTATATATATGCTTTCTAAATTAGAAGCAAAATCTAGCCCAGCCCTTTCATAAAGCAGCTACCTCCCTCCTCCTTTTGAGGGGTCATGAATGCTGTCCGAATGTTATCTGTACCTTGCCGTCTGCATCTTTTCTTTGGGATGCTGTGCAAGGCTGTTTCGCACTGTGTGGTTTTTTGCAGTGCTTGCCATTAAACATCTTGACAGTTATTGAAGGTGGGTTGTCAAGGTAACCAATCATGTTTGTGGAATTCCCCACATTCGGCTTCATTTTGTCAGGACTCTGGGCATGAGAGCAATTGAAATTCCTTTAATCCTTTCCGAAACCCGCTGGGAGCTTACAAGTCACTGACTCTGTGTCCCAGCGAAAAGAAAATGTTACCTTAGCCAGTGCTACAGGTGCCTGTTTGGTGTTTGCCCCCTGATGTTTGGCCTCTGGAAACTGCTGGATTCAGCAGGAACCCATAGACCATATTGTTTTAGAATTAAAGGTGGTTTTGCATTACACTCAGCACAAGTGAAATATTAACCTGTTTGTCTGGCATAGAGCAACTTCCACCTTCTGGAGTAGAAAATATGTTTGTTGGAAAGTCCAGACAGCTCTCTTGAGGGAAACTAAGGTGATGGATGGCTTACGTGCAAGCTTACATTTAAACACACACACACACACACTCACTTTGTGTGTCAAGAGGTCAAACTTTGTACTGGGTAGGACTACAGTGGCTTCTGGAAAACAAAATGTCCATTGCTTCCTGTGAAAACTCTTTTCTACTTATGCAATGAGAGTGAGGTTCTGAATACTACTTGCAGGGCAGCAAAGACAGGAGAGAAGAATGTCTTTCTCTCCTGCCTGCGGACTTCCCAGAGGCCTTTCTTTAATCCTTCCCAGAACCCTGTGGGAGCTTACAGGTCACCAACTCTGTGTCCACTGTAGGTCACTGAGGAAGCAGGATACTTTGGCCTCATCCAGAAAGACTTTTTGAAGGTTCTTATGTCGGTTATGGTCATGCATTCATCTTCTCTGGCATAAAACCCTGCTACACTCAGTGAGACTTACTTCTAAGTAAACAAGCCTAGAAATGAGCTGCAAACTTTGAAACGAAAGCCGGCATCATCATGAGCTGAGACCAAGTTCAGCATCTTTGCTACACAAGAACTACAGGACTCATTGGGAGAAGCCTCAACAGTTAAATTGGCATAAAAGCAATATATATTTGCCATGTGATTACACCTTAAGAAGACAGAGTCTGGATTTGCAACAGCAGATTGCAACACTTTCCCCTATGGCTTGTTTTCAAACATGCTCATGGTCCCTCTTTTGTCCTTTGGGTAGTAAAGTGTCTTGTTCACCTCCACCCCTGCCTTTCTTTAGCATTGGTTTAGTTCATAAGCCTGGCTCATTCCATCACTTCTCATCACATGGTCAGTGTTTATCCTCATAACCCAGGTTTTGGCTCTATGCCTGTCGTATGCTTTGTGTCATGAATCAAGTTGTGAGCATTTGGGCAAGCAAAGGATACAAATGCACACATAATAACAAACTAAGGTGGACAGCAGGGTCTTTTTATGGTCTTCAGCAACAACAACCTGGGGCATTTGGTGGGCCGCTGTGAGATACAGGAAGCTGGACTAGATGGGCCTATGGCCTGATCCAGTGGGGCTGTTCTTATGTTCTTAACGGTCTTCTTTACGTTTTGGAAATATGTCACACCCCACTGCTGCATCACTGCTTGAAGGGAACAGTTTTGAACTGTGGCCTGAGAGAGAAACAGTTTTGAAATAGAGTTGGCTGATAAAGGCAGTACTAGCGCTAGGTTGCTAGAGGACCTGGGAAAAAGCTCTTCTCCCGTGCCCCCCATGGCTCGTCCAATCACTCCTGCTGGCACATTGAACATTGCCATTGCCATCAATACTGAACAGTGCTCAGGTCAGGAGTCAGTCTGGTTTGGTGGGTCCTCTGGTGGTATGGGCTCTCAACCAGTGTCTTACCTGACCTTTGTTGTGAAGGCTTGAAGATTGACAAGATGTTTCTGGCTAGCAGAAGCAGCTTCTGGGCCATAGAAGTGATACTCATTATATTACTATTATATTGCTAATGCTGCAGCCTACCTGTGTGCATATGATAAATATCCATAATAATCACAACAACCAGAACAATAAAAAGAACATGCTTTCTTCCCATATACAGTATTAAATAAATCTGTTCATCCTGCACTCTTGTCATAAGCTGATATTAAGCACCATAAGCCTGTGCTTGTCTTCACAAGTATACGCCTTAACATTGTTTTGGGACTGCCTTCTATTTAGGAAAGGGAGGAACATGAAAGAGGAAGTCATAGTTAAAACAATGGTTTTTAACAATAGTTAAAAATAGATGCAACAACAGTGTATTGTGGTTCTTTTCTTTGCTAGTGTAGGAACAACTGCAGTTAGAAATGGCACTGCGGTGCATTGTGTTTTGCATGTTTCAGTCAGTCTGAGGTAAAACGAAAGTGCCAGGAATTGAGGGAGATAACAAGATAGCTGTGGTGGCAGATAGCAGGATACATCTTAAGTGGCACCCCCAGAGAAACCATTTCCTATGGTGTAGAGCCTCATTTCTCTGTTGTCTCCATTTCAATAGGTTTTGTAAGTACTTGAAGCCCTCTGCAATACAAGCTGGAAACCTATGCAAACCAGAGGATTTAATATTTCTATGATGGTCTGAGAGATTTTTCAACTCCTTCCTTTCCCAGTAACTGCAAAGTTGCCTTATCATTGGTCAATCTAGTCCAGTGTTGCTGGCCTCCTCTGTCCAGGGCCAGTTTTATGTGCATACTGACAGACCAACTTCTCCTCCAGCATTGCTGGAGATTTCTGGGCCCCTTCCTTTGGCTCCTGGGCCCCCTTTTTGACCTTGGGCTGGGATACAAATTACCCACTTTACCCCCCTCTTGTGGGTCCTGGTGGGATGTGTAGGGACAGCATAGGTAACACTGCCTCTGTCTCACTGCCTTGCTGGGATATAGATGGACAAACAGGCACCTCGTTTCTGATCTTAAGTACAAAGAGAAGAGGCTGCTTTGTGCCAAAAGTGGTTCTAGGAGAGAACAGACTCTCAGAGCCTCTCCTTCTTGTTTTATGTACTTTTCCATAGTCCCAGCTGTCACGTCTGGCTCCAGGGTAATAGGACATCAGCAAACAAGTCTCCTGTATTGCATTTAAGGCTGGTGACCGGATTTCACAGGGAATGTGAATGTGCTATGACTGATGTGTGGGCAACAGGTGCTAAGGGAAGGTGCTGAGAACTTAGCTGGGGCCATGAATGTGTCGCTTAGAGGCTTGTGAGGCTCACGAGATGAAGGAGGAGCCAAGGGGAGCAGTTAATTATTTTTAATGTGCCTCTTCTGTGAACTTTTGCCAGCTGGTGCTCAGCCAAGGCGGTGAGAACATGACCCAGCGACCAGGAGTCAGTGAGGCACGGCAAAAGAGATCTCAGAGTAAACTAAGGAGAGCAGCCAGCCAAGTCCTTCATGCCTTTGACCATGCAGGATATCCCAAACTGGAGGGACAACTGGGTCTGTAATGGCAGAGGTAGTGGGGCAGCGTTCCTTTGCATGACTTCAGCTTGAGAATGGCTGCAGCATAGCTCACTTCCCTTCCTTCCAGTGCAGCCTTGGCTCATAATGATTCCCATACAGTTGACTTTAGCCATTATTTCTTTATTTCACATCTGTGTAGCCCTTTCTGCTGGGAGGGCAGCACACACGATTCTTCCCCCCATTTTATCCTCAGATTTGTGGATGCATTTGACCTGGCAATCCTAAGCAAGGCCAACGAAAAAGTGTGGAACTTGTGCTTTGCAGAGCACCTATGGAGAGGCATGTTTCTTCTCTTTACCCATTGAATGAGTCTCTCCAAGAGCATTAGGGCAATTTAATTAATAAAAAAGATCAAGATTTTTCCAGTGAAAAGAGCTTAATTAACCTCCTCTGGTGACATGAAAGCACATGGCGTGCTGTGGATTATACAACAGCACCTCCAGGACACAGGCATGGAAAATTCCTTTTAGCTTTGCTGGGTTCTCTCTTGCATTGGTCTGTTCAGTAACTGCAATGCAGAATTGGAACAGACAAATTTGATCCAAAGGAAGGAGGAGGGTGCTTCAAGTGGGCCTCCTGTGGATCAGGACCACAGCATGTGGGAAGGATGAACACTGCTTCCTCCACAGTTCCAGGTGGATGGGCTTCCTCATGTCTATTTGCTACGGGGAAAAGGCTCACCTGCCAGGGGCAGGTACAGTGTGTGTGTATGAATGAGTGGATATCTACCCCCCACTTACAGCTTTATAGCTCAAACTGCAATGATAAACGTTATGTTCTTGGAAGCTCCTGATTTGGTCCCAGAGTTACATACTGCAGGCTGTAGTAGCTTCAGGCTTGACTGATGTCAGAAGGGTTGGAAACAAAGATCTGTCAAAGCCCAACACAGTTACCTAACATAGACAAAGCAGAGAGAGAGAGAGAGAGAGAGAGAGAGAGAGAGAGAGAGAGAGAGAGAGAGAGGTGCATGCAGCCTGCCCAACTGCCACTGTACACTCGATGAGCACAGACAGTGGAGGCCAGCAACCGTGTCACCACAACTATTTTAACTGTTGAGTGATTTCCTGCCTCCTCTTCAGTCCTGGCATAATAAAGTCAGAGCAGTAATGAGGTCAGCTTTGAAAGGCTTCAGGCGGACTGGATGAGCAGAGGGAGGAGGCATTCAGGTTTGGAAGAGAGAAGACCTCAGGATCACTTGGAATCGCGGAGCCCTCCTTGTTGCATGCTGTCTCAATTGCAACACTGTCTTGGGCACACAGACACCATCTCTTGATGTTTCATTTTGCCTCCAATTTGTACGCTTCAAATGTCTGACATGCCAGAGACAGTCCTTAATTTCTGATACCTACCTCTGGTAAACTGCTGCCTGCCCTTGTTTGACTAAAGTTAGGCCAAGCATTTTTTCTGCACCATTTTCAACTCAAAGAAGGATGATGAAAGGCAGCAGCAAAATTGACGGAAGCACCAGAAGCCTTTCCAGCAGTCAGCTCCATCCAGCCACCATTTTCTGCCCCTGGAATGCCCTGGGAATGATCCTATATCACAGGGGTACCCAAATCGCAGCCCAGGGCCATTTGCGGCCCCCAATGACTCCTAATCTGGCCCGCAGGGAGCCCTCAGTCTCCAATGAGCCTCTGGCCCTCCAGAGACTTGGTGCAAGGTGCAAGGCCTTTTATAGACCTTGAGCTATTGCAAGACCTTCATTCATTCATATAAGTTCCATCTCTAACATATTCATTTATGTTAATTTATGTAAATTTATTCAAATTTGAAATGTAAATTAATTCTTTTTTTTTTCCCTGTCCCCTGACACAGTGTCAGAGAGATGATGTGGCCCTCCTGCCAAAATGTTTGGACACCCCTGCTATATCAGGATGCTGTATCATGATGTAGTGCCTTTCAAGAGGTATGGGGGGGAAATGTTGACAGGAATTGAAGCACAGAGGCATGGCAAACAGAGAGAGAGAGAGAGAGAGAGAGAGAGAGAGAGAGAGAGAGAGAGAGAGAGAGAGAGCGCATATGGACTGCTAGCATTCAGCCACTCCTCTGGCTGTCAGCTGCATACATTTAAGGGCCCAAGCCGATTCAGCTTTCCAGCACTGGTACAGCCACAATGCAGACAAAAGGTAAGAGAACATTCCCTTACCTTGAGAAAGCCTCTGTGATTGCCCCCACACTGCAAGATGCACCACACAGCTGCACTGGTACTGGAAAGATGGATAGGATTGGGCTGTAAGTTACTGTCAGATTGGTAACCATCATCTTCATATTTCTAAACATTCACAAAATGCATCAGATTGCCTTGTGATTATCAATAATCACACAATTCTGGTCATTTCCTGAAATCAGGAGTGGCCATCCCCCAGCAGGCCATGTGCCACTTTTTACATAAAGAATCTTGAATGTGCCACTCCACTTTATTTCCGGACCTGCTCAGGTGGCTCACATGATCTGCCAAGCCTCTGCTCTGCTATCTGGGCTCTGCCCTGGCTCCCTTTCTGGGATTCAAGCCAGGAGGAGCTCTGTGTGCTTGCACCCATGGAACCCTGTATCAACTGGTACGGCTGTGTATCAACTGTATCAGCTGTGACACGTGACTTTGTGAGTACCACTTTGAAAGGGTCCACATGCCAGTAGTGGCACACATACCGCAGGTTGTCCACATTTAAAATAGATACATAAATGGTGTGACTCACCCTGACCTTCATAAAGGAATAAGGTATGGATTTCAGTAACTAATTAAGTGGGCCGACAACCATGACATTTCCAGACTAGGAGCAGGTCATTGCAACTGTCAGGCCAAGTTTAGCTCCACAATTTTTTCATAAAAATTCCCCGGAAACCAGCCTTCCCTCTAAGCTGCACAATTGTATGGCTGTGAAACTTGAATTGGAGCTCTGTGCAGCTCCTGTCATGGTGCTCTAGAGCCTGGTGATTATGATGATGTCATTGCCAAGTGCTCCAGAGCTTCCCCTGTGCAGCTCCATACAGGCTCTGTGCACTCCCTGGAAAAATTACAGGGAACTTTTTCAGTGACTCACAAAACTTAAGAGATATAGGGCTCAAACCTAACCAACTTTGCAGCACCAAGGCAAGGGCAGTGCAACTCTATGGTAGGGAACAAGCATTCCCTTACCTTGGGGAGGCCTCCATGACTGCCACCCAACTGCAGGATGCAGCACATGCCCCACTGGCACGGGTATGTCAGTATGGGAAAGTTGGGTAGGATTAGGGCCATAAAATGTAATTATAAACACAGATTGGCAGCCCCATCTTATACCTTGGAAATGCTGTTCTGGGTGGTGTAGGATATGGTGTATGCCCTTGGATGCCAGTGCAACTATAGTTACAGCACACAGCATGCCTTAGAGGGAACAATGGTGGTGTTGGAATTTCCATAAATACTGTTGGAGGTACTGGGAGGGCTGCATCACTATTGTCCGGGCTCTTGTTTCTCCTCCTTCTTTGAACAGCATGGCCTTAGCTTATGATGGATGTTGCTCCAACTTTGCACTAGTGTAGCAGGGATATTGTTGCTACTTGTGTATAGGCTAGCACCGTTCATGATCTAAAATCACAAAGTAAACACTACAGCAGCCATTTTCAACCGCTGTGCCATGGCACACTGGTGTGCCGTGAATGGTCTACAGGTGTGCTGTGGGAGTTTTAGGGAGGATCATTTATTAGTAGGGCCATTGGGGGATGTGAGTGCCCCCCCCCACCAACAGCCTGGTGCGCCTTGTCAAAAAAATGATGGTGTGCCTTGACAATTTTAGTACCTTCTCAGTGTGCCAAAAGATAAAAAAGGTTGACAATCACGGCACTACAGCATTTTCCCCATTAAAACTGACCAGAAGCCATACTCAGATCCCTTGCAAATAAAGAGGCCCTCATCATCAGTCTGAAGGAAGCCTTGGTTTATTCCAACCAGCTCAGCTAAGGCCAAAGATGCTCAGAAGTGGCCACTCACTCCCTATCTACAATTTAGGTGCATCATTTTCTCCTGTTGTTTTCCTACCAAGATCTTTCTTCTCTTGGCTGCTTATGTGAGGAGTCATCATAAGAACATAAGAACATAAGAACAGCCCCACTGGATCAGGCCATAGGCCCATCTAGTCCAGCTTCCTGTAAATCACAGCGGCCCAGCAGATGCCCCAGGGGGCACACCAGATAACAAGAGACCTGCATCCTGGTGCCCTCCCTTGCATCTGGCATTCTGACATAGCCCATTTCTAAAATCAATGTGGTCTGTGGCCTACAAGCAGCTGCTTCTTTCTTTGTTCCTGTTTTACCAGAGATGGCAGGCCAGGCACGCTCTCCTTTCTCTCACACACACTTTAGCATGTAAGTGGGTCACTGCTCAGTGAAACTGGAGCAGAGAGGGAGGTCCCTCTTAAGTCACCACATGTTGCCATTGCAGGAACTGACCACGCATAAGACATAATCTTGTGAGCTTGTTAGGATTTTTCCCATGCACTTAACTAAGCTTTGATCACCAATTTCAAGCTAGTCGCAGCACACCCTGTGGCAAAGCATGTGGAAGCTGCAGGAGCTGGAAAATAAGCGGCTCTGATTCTCAGGCTGTGCCTGTGCTGGCTGGTTTGCATGTGATTCATTCTATGCTCTAAACATCTTTTTCATTGCTTGTCAACTCTGAAAGTGATGCAAAATTGGAAGGAGAGTTTAAAATATTTTGAGCAGCTGTTGTTTCCTCAGCATTCTCAGTATATATGAGAAGATGCCATCAATTGAGGCTTGAAAATGACAGGAAAAACTTTCATAAGCACAGCACAAGCACAGAGAAAGGTGAAGAAAGAGATTTGTGGCCCAATTCTAAGTGGTGTTCTGGTGGTGTAAGGTCCTTGATGGTTGTTGCAAAAAGTGACAAGTCATTTGGCATGGCATGGCCACTTCTGCAAGAGGCAGGTAGCTGGATATGCACACCTCAGACCCTGGATACCCACTGGTGCTGATGAGTTGGTGCAGGGGGTTTGAGGGAGGTGGGAAGGGGTAGAACAGGGCAGGGAGGGAGGGGAGGGAGGAGGGAAGATTGGGGCCAGGAAAGGGCGATGTTAGCAGCAGTGGTGCATGCCAATATCCTAACTCCCTTCCTAGCCACAATTCCCTGATCTGAGTCCATGCAGGTTTGTGCCATTTATAGAGTTGGTGCAGGTCTGAGTGGACCCAGTAGCCTCGCATGGGAACAAATGTTCCTTAGCCCGAGGAGGCCTCTTTAGCCCAAGAAGGCTGAAACTCTCCAGTAGGTTTTAATGGTTGCAGCTGCATCACCATGCAGGTGAGAAGTAAGATTGGCAAGGATGGGAAAATCCAGTGTGGCATGGCTCAAGTCGAGTTGCATGTCTCTGCCCCCCTGCAACTTGACTTGAAAACAAGTCATCACGGGGGCACTTTCCAAGTTGCCCTTTTGTAACTCTAAAATGAATCAAGTCGAGTTGCGCCCTTTAAAAACTCAGCTGTGGGGAAAAAATGGGGCTGCTGCTCGGGTGTGTGTTGAAGTTTCCTTTAAACACTCCCCTGGTGTCCCCACTCATCTGTAAACAGGGCAGAAGGGGGTGGGAGGGACTGTGAGAGAGCCGGGACAGAAGAGGGAGGAGGGTCACGTGCAGCAGCTGTGAGGCTTACTAGGACAACCCAATCCTTGGCAGCTCTACTCAGAATAGTCCCACTGCAACCGGTCATTCACTGAGGGTTCCTCCCCCCCCCCAAGTAACAATGGCACTCACAGTAGCCATGCAGTAGAAAGCGTGATTGCTATGAACTGCTTCCCCTCCCCCACTTCCCTGCCTCCTCCCCTTCCTTGGGGTTCTCCAGCCAATCATAAGGCAAGAAATCCCTTGGGCTCCTCCTCCTGCCCTACCTCAGCCAAAAAGATATCAGAACACCCATCCATCATCCAGTGAACATTGGTTCTTTCAGAGATGGGCAAGAGAGTCTGCTCCTGCCTCCCTCCCCCTCCCTGGGGGAAAGCCAATCATAAGGCAAGAACTCCCTTGGCACCTCCTTCTGCCATATCTCAGCCAAAGAAAATATCAGAACACCCATCCTTTGTCCAATGATCATTAGTTCTTTCCTTCCTATCCCCCCCTCCTGTTTGGATGCAAAAGCAAGCATTGACCCTTTCGTGCTTCCCGGTTGGAACTTCCCAGCTGCTCACCCAGTCTGAATGATGGCATCATGAGGTTTTTCACACCAAAAAGTAAGCAAGTACACTCAAACAGACTTTAGTCTGCATCAGGGCCAAAGCTAGGGGGGGGGTTTGTCCTCCCCTGAGCCAGCAGTTTGCCCCCCTGGCATTTTTTCCACACTTGTTATGTAAATGTGGTTGAATGTCCTCCAATTTAGCTCCTGTTCCTCGAGAGCTCAGCCCCTCCCTGTAGGCAGCCTTCTCCGATCAGCTCAGGTTGCTGATGCTTAGTAACTCACCTTAGGGGCCAATCATAGTGACCTGCTGATAGTCACAGGACACCAGAGAGGCGGGCATGAAAAAGCCGGGAGTGAATGTGCTCAGTGCCTTCAATCACCTTCCTGGGAGCTGAGTGGCTGTGCAGGCACTTTGCAGGACTCTGGAGGCTGCTGCTGAGTGACTCTTGCATCATTTGGGGGTGAGCAGGCAGGAGGCTTGGATGGGCCATTTCTGCTATTTGGCTCTGGTAGGGCCTTTCTCTTTGGGGGGAGAGAAAAGCATGGCTCTGGGATCTGAAATTTTGGATGGACCATTTTGCTGTTTGGGTCTAGTAGGGCCTTTCTTTTTGGGGGGGGGGAAAGAGGAAAGCATGGCTCTTGCCTCTGAGATTTTGGATGGACCAGGGCTTTTTTCCTAATAGAACGCACCGGAATGGCGTTCCGGCACCTTTTAAATAGGACTACAATCTACTGCCTGCAGCAATCAAGACCAGGCAGGACTACAAGGAGAGAGAAGAGGTGCGTGATCTGCCCTGCAATGCTTTCTCCACGAGGTATGCACAATTCCATGGAGGGCAGTGCTTCTCATGGACATGCCCATTTCCTCTCTCAGCCAATCAGAGCGCTGGGGTTTGCGGGTGGCTGGGCGGTTGAGATTTGGTTCTGGGTTGAGGGAGGCAGGGCGGGGTGAGCCAATCATAGTGCTTTATGAGTCAGAAACGGTTGTGGGGCAATGGGACTTCCCTCAACACAGCTGCTCCTGGGACAGTCCCGCAGTGGGCCATTGCCCACCCTGTGCCACTTTCACCCCCCTTTCCATTATACTCAGCATAGGGACCAGCAGCTGCCACGCAGCCATGAGCAGCAAGCAGGTGAGAGGAGGGTGGAGGGGGGCAGGCTTCAGAGGGACTCATCCTGCCAGCTCAACACCTCCCATCAGTGTCTCTGCCTCCTGCATCAGTTGCCAGCCAAGTCCTAGACATGTCTACTCAGAAGGAAGTCCCATGAGTCAATGGGGCTTACTCCCAGGAAAGTGTGGGCAGGATCACAGCCTAAAGCCCCAGTGCCCCACACTTACTGGTCAACCGGTTGCCACTGTGAACTAGCCAGCAAAACTGACCTGCTGCTAGTGTGCAAAGCTTTAGCAGCAGGTTGATATGTAGAAATCCAGCTGCTGAAGCTTACCCTGCTGATAAACACCACTGGAGTAAGAGCTGGTGGAAAAAGTTGGCAGTCTAATCCCAAGGGAACTCAGGCTACAATCCTGTCCACACTTCCCTGGGAGTAAGCCCCATTTAATATAATGGGACTTCCTTCTGAGTAGGCATGCATAGGCTTGGGCTCTCAGGCTACAATCCTATCCACACTTTCCTGTGAGTAAGCTTCATTGGCTATAATGGGACTTACTTCTGAGTATACATGCATGGGATAAATAAATAAAAGATTAACAAGTTGTGAGTGAGTTCCTGCACCTTTTTTTTTCTTTTTCTTTTTCTTTCCTTTTTTTTTCTTTTTACAAAAAAAGCACTGGGATGGACCATTTCTGCTGTTTGGGTCTGGTACGGTCTTTCTCTTTGGGAGGGGGGAGAGGAAAGCAAGGGTCTGGCTTCTAAGATTTTGAATCTTTCCTAGAGATCTCAGAGTTTTTTTTCACGGGTATTGGATATATACGAGGGTCGCCCAGAAAGTAATGCACCACATTTTTTTTCTCAGCCTACAGTAATGGTACGAATGCAAAACTTTAGATATACATTATTTGAATTTTCAGGAGTACGCACACAAATTTTTGGTTTCTTCAGACAGATAGCGTAGCTGCAGCACTGTTTCGAAATGGTGTCTGTAAGTGATGTACGACCAAATAAACAGACATTTACTCTGAAGAACCTGAATGCAAAAGAATCAGTGTTGAAATCTTCCAACATGAACTGTTTCGTTGTCAGAACAAACCGAGCTTCAAACTCATGTAATCAAGAAACTTTGGAAACAACAGGTCGAGATAGAGAGGTATCTTTGCTTCTGCTAGCACCAGTAAGGCAATTAATGAGAAGACTCCTGATGATTTAGCATGAGTTAGCCTATTAAACAAACTACTCGTAAACTTGGTAAATATCCAAAGAACAAAGATGGCAGATCATTCAGATCAGAGTGGTTTCAACATTTTAAGTGGTTGGAATATTCTTCAAAACTAGATGCTGCATTTTGCTATCCGTGTCACCAATTTGTTCCATTTACTAAAGAGCAAGCTTACATAAAAAAGGGATTTAGCAATTGGAAGGCTGCATTAGATAAAACTAAATCAGGATTTTTCAAGCATGCTTCATCTGAGACCCACGTGCAGACTATGTTAATGTGGTCTGAAAGAAACCAAAGAACTGATTCAAACACATCTATTTCAACTCTAATTAATGACAGTGTGCTTGAAAAACAAAGGTATTACATTTCAAGCATTGTTGAAATCATTCAGTTTCTTGTAGCTAATGAGCTTCCAATGAGGAGAATATACAACATTGAAGAACATGTGGAGGAAAGTTTATTTAAAAACCTTTTCAAATATACCTTCAAAAAGGACCCAAAACTAGCTGAATCTTATAAAATTATTCCAAAGAATGCCACTTACCAATCCCCAGAAATTCAAAATGAAATAGTTAAAGTTATGACTGATCTCATTCAAGAGGAAGTTTCCAATGACATAAAGAATGCAGATGTCCCATTTTTTTTCTGTCTTGGAGGATGGAACAAAAGACAAAAATCGAAGAGAAAATATAGCAATTGATATGTTAAAGATGGTGAAATTTACGAATCCATGCTATCCATAGAGACAACAACTGTTTTGGATGCTGAGACATTTACAAACACAACTTTAGATATGTTCTAAAGGTATGGTTTAAATCCTAACAATCTGTTGAGCCAATGTTACGATGGAGCATCAGTTATGAGTGGCAAGAAAGGTGGTGTCCAAGCATTAATTTAAAAAAAACTGAAGAAAGAAATTCCATACGTCCATTGTTTTAACCACAGGCTGCATTTAGTTGTAGTTAAAGCCGTTGAAGTTGTGCCAGTGGTGAGAGAATTTTTTGGACAATGTGTGGAATTATACAACTTTTTGTCCTGTGGGGTAGTAGCTGCTGAGTATGAAGGCAAAACTCTTTCTCGTCTGCTGGAACAGAGATGGTCAGGACATCTTCAGGTGTGTAGGACAATTTTTGAAGAATACAAACATATATCAGAACTCTTGAACTAATATCAATAAATAATGGAAAAAGATTTGCTGGGGAAGATGTGGTTCTCAGCACTGGTCTCCATCTTATAATGCGGAAGCAAGAGTTTAGATTTTGTCTAGTGGTAATGAAAAATATTTTGGAAATTCTTTCTCCAGTAGATAAGGGACTCCAAAGTCATGACATTTCCTTGGAGCAGGCCTATAACTTAATTCAAGCTACAGAAAGTTCACTAGAAGGCTTAGGAAACAGTGAGACTTTGAAATCAATTCTGCAGGAAACATCAAAACTGGCTAAAGAGGAAGAAGTAAAAATGCCAAGGAAAAGGAAATTTAATTCCTTACTTGATAATTATGTGGTGTCTGAAACAACAGGTAACAGAGCATCCTGTAGTGACACCCACAGTAAGCATGCTTCTGACTTTTTTGAAATTCTGGATGCAGTGCTAGCTGAAATAAAAAGAAGATTCCAGGACAATGAAGAGATTCTTCAGGCAATAATTGCAGCAGAAAATTTAGATGATGAATATGGTAGCCTTAATTATTTAAAAAATTTCAATATTACCATTCCAAGTAAAGAAGAAATGAAAGTAATAAAACATTTCCTTGAGAAGAACAAAATTGAAAAGCAAAATTTCTTCAGTGAAGTATACAAACACCGGAGTGCCTTTGAAGATTGTTACAGTATGTTAGCGGCAGTAAGAACTTTTGCATGTAGCACAGCAGTTTGTGAATCGACCTTCTCAGTGCTTACATGAATTAACAGACCTCAAAGACTATCAATGTCTCACTCAAGAATGGCTAATTTAGTATACCTAGCTTTTGAGCTAAAGAGAACCAAGAATTTAAGTGTGAAAAAGGTTCTAAGAAGATTCAATTCTCAGAAAGATAGGAGAATTCAGCTCTGCTAGGTAGTTCTGTACCTTGCTTTTTAAAAGTAATGAATAATGTAAAAAAAACTAATGTTCCATGGCGTTGCTATATTTTACTTCAATATCTTTCCTCTTGCTTTTAGGTAAAGTAAATTTACTTTTGCCATCAGCAAATGAAAGGCTTTCAATACAAGTAAATACTACCTGTACCATCATGATATGTTTTACTTTGGCAGTGTTGCAAGGCTGTGTATTGCACTGGTGTCCAAAATGAAAGGACAAGTTGCATGTTATTTCTATGTAGGCAAATGGATTTTACATTGCATGTAGAGATGCATTTATTCTATGCAGATCATTGTTAGATTGCTTTACAGATAATGAATGCATCTTTCAAAAAAAAGCAACCCAAAATATTTCCTCCTAATGAAATTTGGGTTAGTTATGGGTCTTTGATGTTTCTCCATACTTATCCTGCAGGGACAGGGACAAAATTCTTTCACTTCCCACAGTAGGTGGGATGATGGATTTCAGCAGGGTATTTCTGACCGCAAAGCCAACACCATGTTCCCTGGTTTCGTTTGGTGGTTTTCCCTGCCAGAAAAATGAGAAATTTCTCTCCTTGACGGATCCGGAATCTGGCAGCCTAGTCTCTTGAAGGGCGACGATGTCCATCTGCAGTCTGCTCAGCTCCATGTCGATGACAGCTGTTTTGCGTGTGTCGTCTATTTCTTGCAGGTCATCAGAGAAGCCAGGTGTCATTGTCCTAACATTCCAGGTGCCCAGCTTTAGGGCAGTAGTTTTCTGTTTTCTGTTGCATGGTGCAGAGTTGTCGATCCGCTTGTCGGTTTTCACCCTAAACCCCACGCACCCCATGAGGTTAACGGACCGTGGCAAGGCAACACCTTACTGGCTGGGGACTGCCCAGCTTAAGGCGGGCGGTAGCTGCCCAATGAGATGCAATGATCTCTCCCACCGTCGGAAGCAGCCCCTGGCGTCATGCTCTACGCCAATCGAGCAAAGACTTATAACCGGTAAACTGCTGCTTCCCGTGTTGTGCCGACGCCGTATGGCGAAGTTGGAGTGTCCTCTCCAGTGCGCGAAGCCTGGGTAAAGAAGGTATGGAGGATAGACTGTTACCCATGCAGCAAATCCCCCCTCTCCACGTCGCTGGAATGGTCCAATGGAAAGGCAGAAGCCAATACGGTTGGTTCCAGCGGCGTCGCAGGAGTTGCCAGAACGTGACTGTGTTCAGCCATGAACTGCCTCAGGGACTCCGGCTCCTGATTTTGCCTCGAGGTTGACTCCTGAAGCCTTTTCCACAACTGGATGTAGCCACAAGGCAGTGGAGGTTTGAGGTCAGAGTTTCCTTCTCTTAGATGAGCTGCCTTCCTAGGCTGACGAGTCCCATCTACCCGGTTCTGCCATCAACTAAGGCTGAAATTCTAGGCTCACTTCTTGAGAGCAAGTCCCGCTGAACCATGAGGGATTTACTTCTGCATAATCATGCAAAGGACTGTACTGTACAACAAACAAACCAGATCAAGTAAACAACTAACTGCACGGCAACACTGACTTCACAACCCTGTTGCTCGGAGAATCAGTTTTGCAATTTGACGTGCCTATGTTCGTCCTGCTGCCATCCAGGAAAAAGCTTCGTTGCAGAAGATGGTACAGAACTTACATCAACATAGAGGTCCTGGTGTTTATCCATGTATGTGAAGAGGGGTTCCAAAACAGATGCCATTTTCTGATCACAATAGTGCGGCTGAAAAATCTGGTGCAGCGCAGCCACAAGGAACAACCCAGCGCAGCCCAAAACTAGCAGCGGTGTGTTACATAGGATAAGAGAAAATCTTATACAGTGTAAGGGGAGAAATATTGCCGTAGGATACTGCGCAGGCCACTGCAGCCTTGCTGTACTAGGTTAGGATTACACCCTATTACTGAATATAGATGCTGTTTTTAAGAACATTCCATGTGTGCGCACACACAAAGGAAGGAAGAAAGTTTTCGGTGAACGAACCCATGAATTGTTTGAAAAAAACCCAATTTAAACATATTGTCTAAACAAAGAGACTCATGCAGATGACTTCAAAGCTCCTTCCTTCACAGAAGGCATTTCTAACAAAACCTGATGTGAACTCCTTATTTTAAACCTGCAATTAATTAATGAATCAGCATGTGACAAGTCAGCACAGTCCTGGGTAGCAGTATGAAAGCACAGAGGGGAAGCACTTTTGTCATGACAAAGATCCCATCCCAGCTTCAAAAGGTGGGATGGTGGCAGGGGAGATCTTGTGAGACACATCCTTGATGAGCTTCTGCTTCCAACTGACACCAAAGTCTTTATACTGTCAGGGAGAGAATACAAGAAGTCAACCAGGGAACCTTCCTGTGTTTATGCTTGGGCTGCTCTACTGAAATGATGATCAACTAGTTTACCTTCAGGTAGCTGCATATTCACTGCGAAACAGTGGGGCAAGGTAATTAAACAGAAGTAGGTGGGAATCAGCCATGAAATACCTGCACTCTGCATGGGGGGAAAAAACTGCACATGAGCATGAACCCGGAGTGATACTATTACTCCCCAGAATCTGAGGTTTATAGCTTCAGACAAGACGCTCCAGAAGACAGAGGAGGGGTTCCTGGACCTTGACGGAGCAGGCTGCAGAGAAGTGGAGCTGCAAGGCTGAGCCTTCCAAAGCATTTTTGCATCTGACACTAAAAGTGTCTCTAAGCATCTCAGGCTGTTAGTGAGCCTATGAGGTGGGTTCATGCCAGACGGAAAGTGGAATAGAGATTTTTTTTTTTTAATGAACATACATCTTAGCCAACATTAATTGTACATCCTCATTACAGACCCATTTAAGCAAAAGGCTAATTTAAACCCAATGCATGCCAGTGCCATAAACTGAAACAACAGATGCAGGCTATGAAATGCATATACCCATGCTCACATGCACGCGCACGCACACACAATTTGAGCATCACTTATGAAATACCCGAACAGTGTCTGACCTAAAGGCTCATGGAGCCTGAAGGATGGATGGTTCTGTGGAGAGAGAGGGACCCAACACTACCCTTCGGGCATCAGGTTTCAGCCTTTGGGCTGCACAAACAGACCAACACGGCCTATGCTGGGCACTGGAACTGCAGCAAACTATTTTATGTGCTACTCATTCCTGTGCTCCCTGCCCACAAAGGAGAAGCAGCCCTCAGGGGGTTTCTGGTCACATCCTGTCTTCTCTTTAGGTTGCTGTAGAAAGGAGACACCCAAGTCATAAGGAGCCCTGTGTTGGTCCATTAGGAAAAAATCCAGTAACGCCAAATGCTTGCTGCTCATGATTCTGTGTCATTTTGGCTGGTCCCAATAAAGGTATTACCAGACTGTGGCTTCTGCATCAAGAGGGTCACTGCTGCTTTTACCATGAGAAAGGAAGAAAAGCAACCAGGAACAGAATCCCCAGGTGCAAACCATAGCCTACAGCCACCAAACATGACTTGGTGGCAGCTTCTAGTGAGCAGATAACAGTAGAAAGTCAGTATGGTTGGACTTGGGTTCAAATCCCCAACCCCCATGAAATACAGAGGAGGATCTTGAGTTAACGCTACTTTCGGTCTGATCCATCTCACAGGGTTTGGGGAGGATAAAGTGGGGGCAAATCTGCAGACACCACCCTGATCTCCTTGGAGGGCCTGCAAACTCATTCACTGGAATACCCAAGGAGAACAGGTGTATGCCCCCACCTGTGTTGGAGAACTTTGGCACCAGAAATCTGTCTTTCTTCAGAGAAATGCAGCTGTCAGGACTGAGTGGCAGAATCCAAGCCTGGGAGTTATTCTGGCAGCTCCAGTCATCAGCAGGACCTGTCACTCTCATCAGTGCTTATGCACCGACTCTGTCGTCTCCAGCAGAAGCCAAAGACAAATTCTATGATGACCTGGCCACCACTGTCAAGAAAATCCCTGTAAAAGAGCCATTGTTCATCCTCGGCGATTTCAATGCTAGAGTTGGTGCTGATAACAGTTCATGGCCCACTTGCTTAGGTCAGTTTGGCACTGGGAGGATGAACGAAAATGGCCAACGCCTGCTAGAGTTTTGCTGTCATCACGGTCTCTGTGTCAGCAACACGTTCTTCAACACAAAGCCCCAACATAGAGTCTCTTGGAGACATCCAAGATCAAAGCATTGGCACCAGCTCGACCTGATCCTCACCAGACGCTCCAGCCTTCCCAGCATCAAGATCACACGCAGTTATCATGGTGCTGCCTGTGACACTGACCACTCCCTGGTGTGCAGCAGAGTGAAACTGCAAACAAAGCGACTGTATCACACGAAAAAGGAAGGAAGACCTCGCATTGATACCAGCAAGACCCGGGATCAGAGAAAAGTGGAGGAATTTGCACAAGCGCTTGAGGAATCTCTTCCAGGCCCGGCCGACGCAAACGCATCCAACAGATAGGAACATTTCAAGAATATCGTTTACAACACCGCCTTGTCCATATTCGGCAAGAAGACAAACAAGGTGGCAGACTGGTTTGAAGGGGCAGAGGAGTTGACACCAGTCATTGAGGAAAAGAGGAGAGCTCAAGCAGCATACAAGGCCTGTCCCAGTGAGCGCAACCTGCAGGTCCTCCGAACTGCTCGCAGCAAAGTCCAACAGACTGCCAGGAGATGTGCTAATGACTACTGGCTCCAGCTCTGTTCCGAGATACAGATAGCAGCTGACACGGGCAACATCAAGGGGATGTATTGGCAACCTTCAGTCTTGAAAGACTATGGTATCGCACTCTGAAAGGTGGTTCTGGCACAGCGTCTAGTGTGGCTGAAAAGGCCAATCCGGGAGTGACAATCCCTTCCACACCGGGAACAAGTGCAGTCTGTCCCTGGTCTGTCTCCCTGGCTATGGGCCTTCCTTCTTTGCCTCTTTGCCTCAGACTGTTGGCAAAGTGTCTCTTCAAACTGGGAAAGGCCATGCTGCACAGCCTGCCTCCAAGCGGGCCGCTCAGAGGCCAGGGTTTCCCACTTGTTGAGGTCCATCACTAAGGCCTTCAGATCCCTCTTGCAGATGTCCTTGTATCGCACAAGGGGATGTATGACGGTATCAAGCAGGCCCTAGGTCCAACACAGAGGAAAATTGCCCCTCTGAAGTCTGCCACAGGCGAGGTCATCCAGGATCGGGCGCAGCAGATGGAACGCTGGGTGCAGCACTACTCTGAGCTATATTCCAGAGAAAATGTAGTCACCGAAGAAGCACTGAACAACATTGAGTGCCTGCCTGTGCTGGAAGAGCTTGACAGTGAACCAACCCTAGAAGAA
Organism: Tiliqua scincoides; assembly: GCF_035046505.1. Lineage (NCBI taxonomy): Eukaryota > Metazoa > Chordata > Lepidosauria > Squamata > Scincidae > Tiliqua > Tiliqua scincoides. The sequence continues at coordinate 220,849,343 of NC_089822.1, forward strand.
CTTCACGTGGCCCTGGACTCCCTTGCCTTTGGCAAGGCACCTGGAAAAGACAGCATCCCTGCTGAAGTCCTAAAATGCTGCAAAGAGATCATCATCACTGAGCTGCATGAAATTCTCTGTCTCTGCTGGAGAGAAGGTGGAGTACCTCAAGACATGAGGGATGCAAACATCATCACGCTGTACAAGAACAAAGGTGACAGGGGTGACTGCAACAACTACCGCGGCATCTCTCTCCTTAGCGTTGTAGGAAAGCTGTTTGCCTGAGTTGTACTAAAGAGGCTCCAGGTACTTGCAGAGAGCGTCTATCCAGAATTGCAGTGTGGATTCCGAGCCAACAGGTCCACCACTGATATGGTATTCTCCCTTAGACAACTGCAGGAGAAATGCAGGGAATGACGACAGCCACTCTTTATAGCCTTCATAGATCTCACAAAGGCTTTCGACCTGGTCAGCAGAGACGGCCTCTTCAAGATTCTCCCCAAGATTGGATGTCCACCCAGGCTCCTCAGCATCATCAGATCTTTCCACAAGGACATGAAGGGCACTGTTGTCTTCGATGGCTCCACATCAGACCCTTTTGACATCCGAAGCGGAGTGAAGCAGGGCTGTGTTCTTGCACCAACCTTGTTTGGGATTTTCTTCGCTGTCCTGCTGAAGCAGGCCTTTGGAACTGCAACAGAAGGCATCTATCTCCGGACCAGATCAGACGGAAAGCTCTTCAACCTCTCCAGACTGAGAGCAAAATCCAAAGTCCAGCTGAAATGTCTGCGTGACTTCCTCTTTGCCGACGATGCAGCTGTGACTACCCACTCTGCCAAAGATCTCCAGCAGCTCATGGATCGTTTTAGCAAGGCCTGCCAAGATTTTGGACTGACAATCAGCCTGAAGAAAACACAGGTCATGGTTCAGGATGTGGACTCACCTCCCTGCATTACAATCTCAGAGCATGAACTGGAGGTTGTCCATGACTTTGTGTACCTTGGCTCAACGATCTCCGACACTCTTTCTCTCGATACCGAGCTAAACAAGCGCATCGGTAAAGCAGCTACCACGTTTTCCAGACTCACAAAGAGAGTCTGGTCCAACAAGAAGCTGACGGAACATACCAAGATCCAGGTCTACAGAGCTTGCGTCCTGAGTACACGTCTGTACTGCAGCGAGTCATGGACTCTTCGCTCACAACAGGAGAGGAAACTGAGCGCTTTCCACATGCGCTGCCTCCGACGCATCCTCGGCATCACCTGGCAGGACAAAGTTCCAAACAACACAATCCTGGAACGTGCTGGAATCCCTAGCATGTATTCACTGCTGAAACAGAGACGCCTGCGTTGGCTTGGTCATGTCGTGAGAATGGATGATGGCCGGATCCCAAAGGATCTCCTCTATGGAGAACTCGTGCAAGGAAAGCGCCCTACAGGTAGACCACAGCTGCGATACAAGGACATCTGCAAGAGGGATCTGAAGGCCTTAGGGATGGACCTCAACAAGTGGGAAACCCTGGCCTCTGAGCGGCCCGCTTGGAGGCAGGCTGTGCAGCATGGCCTTTCCCAGTTTGAAGAGACACTTTGCCAACAGTCTGAGGCTAAGAGGCAAAGAAGGAAGGCCCATAGCTAGGGAGACAGACCAGGGACAGACTGCACTTGCTCCTGGTGTGGAAGGGATTGTCACTCCCGGATTGGCCTTTTCAGCCACACTAGACGCTGTGCCAGAACCACCTTTCAGAGCGCGATACCATAGTCTTTCGAGACTGAAGGTTGCCAATACAAGGTTGCCAATACAATACTTATCCTTCATTTTGCACACCAGTATAGATACCTGACATAATTGCCCCCCCCCCTGAAAAAATGGTTGCCCCCCCACCTCTAGAATCCTGGCTACAGGCCTGGTCTGCATGGATGGGGACAAGTGCCATCCCCCTTGTCAAGAGTCAAGGACAAGTGTCAGTGGCCCTTGGCTCAAATGTTTTTTCCAAGTCTTCCACGTGTGCAACTTGAGTGTACACGAGTCAGCAGAAAACATGCGTATGACTTGTTTTCGCAACTCAGGCTTGAGTCACGTGACTCAAGTTCCTATCCCTGAAGATTGGGCTGTTGCAAAATTTCCTTTGGAAGCAAATGTTTGAATATCAGGGGAGGCGGTTTCAGTAATAATGAATTCCTGGCTCTGTGTAAATGATGTTGCTAGTTAACCTGGGAACTTGTGTAATGTAATATAGTGGCTAAGTGAAAGCTGTGAATCAGGCCTTCTGTGGTATATACCTTACCTATACCAGGTGGCCTCTCAGCTTCAGTTCAAGTGGACATAATAAAGGTCATCTGGATAACATGTCAAATGCTTTGTATGCCCTACAAGTGAAATGCTATTATCAACCTTTGAAATCAGTCTTCTGCTGCTGTTGAAGCGTTCCCATCTCTCCTCTCAACCAATTCAAGGTGCTGGTTTTGACCTTTAAAACCTTTTAGAGCTTGGAACTGAGTTTCTGGGGGACATCCATATCTATGGGCCCACCACTAAGATCATCTGAGCAGACTCTCCCACCTGTGCCATCTGTGACTGAAGCCAGGGTGGGGTGGGGGGAACAAGAGGTAGAGCCTTCTGTATGATGGTGCAGCAATTAAGCTGAACAGAGATATATCCCCTCCCTGGGGGTTTTCTGATGGGATTTAAAAACCTTTCTTTTTTGCTTGGATTTCTCTTTATCGTGTGATATGGAGTGTGAACGTGTGTCTTTTGGATTGGGGGGGGGGGGTTTCCTGCCAACCTTTGCTGCTGTTTACAGTATATGTCCTTGCAGTGTGGTTGTTTTTACTGCTTTACCTTGTGCTCTGTTATCTTTTATGCTGCTTTTACCCACATGTTATCAGCTGTTTTTATTTGTATTTTATCCTGCTGCTTTGTCTACCTGTTTTATCTATGCAGCTACTTCTTGCTTCTGATCATTTTATTGCACTGCAGTTATTGTATTCCTGTTTTGCGTTTTATTTTTGTACCTTGCTTTTGCTTTTCTTCTTAGTGGAGCTCACAAGGTAAGCCAGCCAGAGACTGGAACCCTTTGGTGCTTTGTGAAAAAGGAAAAAATAGGAAGCACACAAGAGGTGTCTGCCCCAGCTCAAATCATTCCAGTTATTCAAATCACCTTTTTTCCATCTGGACCATGGTGCAGCAGGAACAACAAGATATCAGTTCCAGGCCCCTTTGTTCCAGCTCTGCATCCATTGTAATGTTCTTCACGTGGCTACTTGCTAATTCAGTGATTTTCAACCTTTTTCATCTCACAGCACACCGACAAGGCACTAAAATGGTCAAGGCACACTCTGACAATTGACAAGGCACACCATGCTGCCAGTGGGGGACTCACATCTCCCATTGGCCCTATTAATAAATGACCTTCCCCCAAATTCCTGTTGCACACCCGTGGACCACTCGCGGCACACCAGTGTACCACGGCACAGTGGTTGAAAATGGCTGTGCTAATTTATAGCATCTGATTTCACATTCTGGAGGAAAGGGCAAGATAATTACACCCAGAACTTAAGCGACGGGAACAAAACATTTCCTGTTTTGCCAAATGGGAACGTCACCCGCAGGAGGTGGGTGTCTGACCTGCTCCCATCTCACTAGCTCTTTGGGCAATTTTGTCTTTTGCAAATCTGTACACAAGGCCATAAACTGAGGGAAGGGCAGCACAAGCCAGTTTAGGTGAAGGCAGCCGACAGTAATCTCTGATTTGCCTTCTTTTCCTACTACCGAATTTCCCATCAGCATCTGTGATAAGGGCTCTCTGGCTCACTGCCAGAGTCTCTGCCCTCAGGGATGGGCATGCTGTGGCTGCAACCTTTCAACTAGAGTTCTCCAATAACAGGCAAGGCAGTCAGCTATTGCATCTGCTGTGGGTGGGGTATATATTTCATGCTCTGTTCTCCCGGCACGAACTCCTCCTTGCCACCTAGGGACACCTGCACACTCCAGGCAAGGGCCACTTGATATGCTTTCTTCTATGCCTGCTAATAATCCATAAGGATGTCCTCCACATGGCGTTCTCTGGCTCAAACCTCTGCTCTGCAAGGCAGAGTGGGATTTTGAGATAAGCAAGAAGTGCTTGCAGGCACCAGAAGCAGCTTCCATCTCTCTGTAGCAGCTTGGGAGGGTTTTCAGTGGCATGACTGTGTGTGCGTGGGGGCGAGGGTTAAAGGTTAAATTACCACTCCTAGGCTCCATGGTCCTAAAGCACAAGTATTTAGTGTTATATATAGTTTGACTTGAACTGCAAAGGAACAGGGTCAGGGGGATTTTGTCATGAAAATCACCTCCTGAATGTGTGGCTGCTGTAACACCTGTGTTTGTAGGACATTTCCTAGACAGAGAAGTGGGGACAATTGCCTAAAATTGCAAAACAAGCTAAGAAGTTAGACAAGTGTAGAAAGCAAGAGGGAAGGACAGATCAATTGGCAGATGCATCAACAGGGTAACCAGCTTGTCCCCCTAGTATAAGTGAGGGTGTTTTCACAAGCAGTGGCGTCGCTAGAGGGGTGTGGGGGGTTGAGGGTTGCACTGAGTTACGTGCAGAGTGGGGGCGACACCACTATTAGCCAAATTTTTTAAAAAATCTTGGTATTTTTTTAATACCATCATGTTATAAATCAATGTGTCATTTCATGAAGACTGCAATGAAACAAACTGCACTGAAATATCTCTATTCTATCAAAAGTTATAGCAAAAAAACAAACTAGTGGGTGGGGCAATGGTACATCATCACGCCTACTGCCCTGCCCACTGAACTGGAAGAGGTCCATCATGGGGGTGATGTGATGCTTTGGCCTCCCTCATGGGGTGATGCAAAACCTAGTGACACAATGGTTCACAAGTAGAGCTTTTTTGCCACCTGGTGCCATAATTCCAGGGCCAGATGTTCAGGTGTCTTTGACGTTGCTTGAAACTCTTAACTCTTTTATGGCAATGTGGGAGTGACCACATACCTTCTGGTTATGTGCATCTGCAGCCCTCCACTGTAGGTTACAACGACACTATAAAAGGCAAGACTGTGTTCACCACTGCATTGCGTTGGCGCAGAAATGTTTTGTCTCAATTAATTGGCTGGTGGTGTGTTTGTTTGTTTATCTGAACTTCTAATCCCTGCTCTCCCAGAGGCAATCCTAGGACAGGATAGACTCTTGGCAGGCCCTTGCTACATTTCTGCTTCTTCAAATCTCAGAGGTTCAGTCATAAGATGTTGCTTATTCTCTCGTCTGCTTCTTTCTTCCTTCAGCTTGGCCAGACGCCACACTCTCTGGCTTCCTGGCTGCTGTGTTGCCCTTTGCTGGGTCAGCAGAATAGCCCAGTAGGCTACTTACTGTCCAGTCAGGGACAAAAAAGAGTGACAGTGTTCCTTTCAGCAAGAGGGGAGAGCTGTGCTCACCCGCCTGCCAAGATGGCACAGCTCTTCCTGTTCCCTACACACTGGGTGCCCACGCTAATGACGCAAACCGGACTGAGCGACAATGCAGAGATTTGTAAGGCACATAATAGGGAGGGGACAAAGCCAAAGGCGAAAAGGCCTCTGGGAAACAAAGACAGCTGGGCTGGGAAGCAGCTGCTCCAAAGATTTTGTCCCACCACTTGCTTGTCTGACTTACTCTCCCCTCCACTGTTTAGTGCAGCCTCTCTCCATAGCCTTCGCTCCTGCAGTCTTCTGCCTATGAACATGAGCCTGGAACCCAGTGCCCAGTGCCCTGGGCATTTTCCTCAATAAAGCAAAGAGAAGCAAATGGTTTTGATTTGAACCCCACTCTTCATATAGTTGCTTAAAAAAATGTATAGAGACAGGAGATCAAATTATGGATCTCTGTCATCTTGTTGCCTAGTTTGGTCCTTAAAATAAAGGGAGAAATATCAATTGACTTCCATGGGCTTCTGCACCAAAATGAAGACCATTTGCAAAGATCCATGACAATGCACTGAAAAGACACTATGTGGATGGACATAAATAGTGCTTACTAGAAGTAGCAGACCTAGCCCTTTCTGCCACCTCTAGGCACAGCATCGCAACATACTGCCCCCCCCTCTGGAGACTCACCCTGCCATAAAGAACCTCGCATGACATCCCCAGGTGCTCTGAAAGCCTTCTGAGGTCTCCAGTTTGCTATTAAACAGTATTTCTGGTTTTCATCAGAAAACCAGAAGTGCTGTTTAGCAGTGTTCCAGAGGCCTTGGAAGGTTTTTGGAGCACCGGGGAAGCAGTGCAGGGCTTCTCCGGCCTGCGGAATGGCTCTAGATGGTGGGCAGAAGCAGCAGTGCTGCCCCCATGGGCATGGCACCTGGGACTTTTGCCCCCCCAAGCCCTTTCCCCCCGGGACTGCCACTGCTTACTAGACTAGGAGAGATGGTAGGTCCATGGTTGAGTGACTGCTTTGCATGCATAAGGTTCTGGGTTCCATCTCCAGCTAGGATTATGAAAGACTTTTATCTGGAATTTGGGAGAGGTTTGATTTGGTCCTGGATCGATCCCAAAAATCCATCCTTGATATCCAGGAAAGCTACCACCTGTCACTGTAAAACAACAGTAAGCTGGTTGGTCCTAAAATCTGCCTCACTATTATAAGGCTACTTCATTTACTAAAGGTGCAAGAGCTGGTCAGGCCAGGTTTCATAATGAGGAAGGGGGCTGTGGTGCAGTTTCTGTTGTCAATCCAACCTAAACTGAAGTAGATGTCACGATCACCTGCCTATTGAATTGAAAGCCACGAAGCAAGACTTCCACCCGCTGGAAGGTCTGCCTCTCCAATAGCATCCCATCTGCTGAGTTTCCTGCGGAGCGTGAAGGAGGGCGACTGGTCTTGACTGCCTTCCTTGCTTGGCTTCTGTCCCTCTCTCATCCACGCATCCCCAGACAATCTTGCATACCCTCAAGCTTTCTGTGAGTAGCATGTAAGGTTGAGCAAGGTAACAGAGGCTAGAGGCCAGTGGCTCTTCGGGATAAAGGGCTAGACAGGTTGGTTTTAATCAAATCAAAGGAAAAGATTGGGATTAAAATGGAACAAGGGAAAAACAAACATTCTAGACTTGAGATCAAGAGGCAAAGTTCAAATAAAATAAGAACAGATTCTAACTATGGTTTCCCTGACTTAGGGCCAAATCCTATCCAACTTTCCAGCCCTGGTGTAGCCAAGTCAATGGGGTATGTGGGAGGGTAGTTACGGAGGCCTCCTCAAGGTAAGGGAATGTTTCCTTGCCTTGGGGGCTGCACTGCAGTTGCACCAGCATTGGAAAATTGGATAGGATTGGGCCCTTACAGAGTCCACTTACAATTCAGCATCCAGCTGGCACAGAAGAGAAAGATCTTCTAAGGAGTTCGCTCTTTCTTAGTTGGAGAGCACCACAGCCTTCATCTTTTCTTGACTGGCATTCTGAAAAGCATGAGGCACATCTCCTGCACATCTGGCTTTCCTTTATCCCATTCTGGGGAGACTAGCCCCACCCAGCACTGAGAGGCTGCTTTGAAATTAGTGGATGTTCACATTTCTTGTTCCTGAGTCAGGTGAATGTGCTGGGCCAATGATGAGCTGTGAACTAAACCCACTGGAGATCCAGGAAGGAATTGTTCAAGGCTATTGCTCTTTGGGGGGAACTAGACAGTCATGGGACTCCAATACACACGTGAGAGGGGAATGCTATGTGTGACACATGACCTAGAGTTCTGGACCGAATTGAGAATGTGACCATTCCAAGGGTAGTCTCAGTGCACCCAAGATCCTGATATTTGGGTGGGAGGGGTCTTCTCAGGAAGAGGGTGCTAGCTTGTGATAGACTCTGACATCTAGTTGAGCAATTATTGCAGGCATTGGAACACTGCACAAATATAATAATAATAATAATAATAATAATAATAATAATAATAATAATAATAATAATAATAATAATAATTAATAAACAACTTTATTTGTATGCCGCCACCCAGGGTGGCAAATTTAATAAAGCATCTGAGGAGAAATGACAATGGGAAGCCTGTCCACAAGCAACAAGGCCTGGTATATATATCACCTTTCTGGGGGGGGAAAAATATTCTTCTCCAGGCATGTTACTCCCATTATACAGGGCTTCCCATTATACAATGACTTCTGTTACAGTTGAGCTTTACCTAGAGGTTTATATATGATCAGTGTTTACGTGGCCAGGGCATTTCAACCATTAGTTGTGACTTTTTTTACCGTTTGACCTTGGCCTCTCCTAATCCTTGGCCTCTTCTTGGCAATTTAAAAAATCCCAGTACATAATTTGAGGAGGGCTGTTGCTGGTATCCAGACCCAGGCAGACTTTTCTGTTTGCAAAGTAAGGACTGGCTTGTGAGGAGCAGCCATCAGTGCTGGAGAGAAGATAGAATAAATCATGTTTACTTTTTTGTGGCTGTCTCTGACGGTACCTGCTTTCCTTTGGCCTTCTCTCCTCTACCATGGGTTCCTACCTTTGCCTCAAGTGGTTCTTAGCTATCACCATTCTTGCTCCCCACAGGCTTGGGACACAACTGCCACAAGCAGAGTGGAACAGAGTTTCTGAGTTGCATGCGCCATGCTCAGTCCAGGGCAGATGTGCCTGTTCTGTGCTCCGAAAAGCCTGCCTTGCGCTCACACGGCTCCCTACAGAGGCTCCCTACAGAGGACAGAGCAGGAGGGCGGCAACAGGCACACAGGCTATAATTGTGCTGCAAATTCACCTCGCTCACGTCCATCTCCAGTTATTTACCAGTTCAGTTTGACTGCAAGAGCCTCCGTGCTGATATCACAATAGACTTATTGAGTTTCCTTCATCTTGCCTGGACGCCTACAAGGGCTCTGTGCTCAGTGTTGTAAGAGATATAAAGATAAGGACTGGGGAATGGAGTATCTCACAGCTCACAGGGTCACAGGAAACTAAAGCTGTATTGTGAGGCCTTGTGAGAGAATACAATGAGAGAACATCTGTTCTTTCTGAAGACCGTCCCTCTTGCCCCCTCTCCCTCATTGCTATGATGGATGAAAACCATCTATGCCAGAGTAATACCGCAATTCATGTGCTGATCTGCAGATAACTTTGCTCCTTCCTGAAAAATCAGTACTTTGTTCTGAATTTAAGAGCTGTTCCTGCCCTTGAATATGCTCCTGCAGATTTCTCCACATAGATCTATGCAGAGTCTTCCTAGGCACTCACGTCCTTATCCTGCATCAAATCCATGCAGACTTTCTCTGCCTCCATAATCAGTATAAACAGAGCGGTGTCAGAAGTTGGCCAGGCTGAGCCCTGGTTGAAATCCCATGTCCATCAGAGGGCCTAACTGGCCAGGCTGACCCCTGAACCCTCTTATTGCTGTGGTAGCACCCACTGTATCATCAGGGGCACCATGGGGACCCAGTGTGGGGTTTTGTCCCAGGCTTCCAAGCAACTTGACATCATAGCTAAATATGCCATTTCCCCTATGTGACTTTCTTCACAAAGTTGGCATTAATGATCAGTGAGGGGAACGAGATGCCATCTGCCTTCATGGTCTTGCTACTGCTGTGATGGATGACAGATGAAGGTTCCTGGAAAGGTGGTGGGGAGTGTAATTTTGCACGTGTAAGCACTGCAGTGATGTGTATTATTGAAGGCTCCTTAAGAATGGCACTGGAAGAGCACAGCAACAGAACAAATCAGGGATCAGGTCTAATAATAAGTCACTGGCAGAAGCCAACTTCCTTGATTGGGACTGTAATGAGATTTATGTAACCTTCTTGCTGTAATCCACCTCTCTGTTGGATCTGTTGCCATGAACAGTTTATGCAGCTCAAAAGCAGCTTCCGAGATCTATAAGTGCCTTAAAGGAACATTAGTTGCATATAAACAGAACCAAGTGGCCCAGCCAGATGACAGAGAGTTGTCTGTTACACATGTACAAGAAGGGGTGGTGGCAGCGGCCGCCAGTGATTTAATTCAAGTGTTTTGTTGTGTGTGACTGGTGCTTTTATTTAGCTGCATTCTCTTGTGACCACAACAAGCCTTCGAACTCAAGAAGAACAGGCGTGCTTCATTTCTCCCTGGAGATCACAGATGGCAGCAATCCTAACTTGCGCTGAAACAGGTAGGCCGGTGGGCCGGCACTGTATCCAGCACAAATTTGGGGCCTGCTGCAGGCCAGCCTAGGGGAAGGGGAAATAATGCCCCTTACCCCAGGTAACATGCGGCAGCCCCAATGGGGCTATGCTGATCCATGCCGCCTATAGAGGTGGTGCAAATCTGAGCAGCCCAGGGCTGGCCAGGCTGTCTGGGAATGTGGCTAGATCCTGGCCCTGCCTCTCACTCCCCACCCGCTCATGGAACCTCCGCCTACCTCCTACCCTCCTCCTACCTACCTCCTCTGCCTCCTACCCTCCCCCCGCCCCAAAATGCCTCCTTCCCACCCTCCCTATGCCCCCCAGACCTCTGCATCACCCTCGAAAGGCCTGTGCAAACTCACCTGTCCCAGGGCCTGCATCAGTGCAGGGAGGTCAGCACATGTCCCGACTCAAATGGATTTGTGTCAGCCCAAGGGCGCTTCAGGATTGCACCCTAATGCAGGTAACCTGGCAGGGTGGTGGTTGGCCTGTCAGATAATGAAGGGATAAAATAGAAGCTTGATGAGAGTATGGAGATTACAGGGATATAAGACGAGGTTCCAGAACATAACAAAATGAAAATTAACAAACCAGTGGGTCCAGGTGGTATTCACCCCAGAGATCCGAAGGTTCACAAATTGCTGATCTTCTCACAAGAATACATAACTTGTCCTTTAAATCAGCCATGCCAGAGGACTAAAAAGTGGCCAGTGTAACTTTGATATTTAAATTAGATCTGGGGATATCTAGGAAATAACATGTTGGTCAACGTGCAGCGCATTCCGATCTTGCGCGGGAACAGGCAGGCTTGGAGGCCTGTGCTGTATCCAGCGCAAGATAGGGGCCCAAAGTGGCTTAGCCAGAGGTAAGGGAAACTCTTTTCCTTACCCCCGGGTAAGCCACCACAGTCCAATGGGTCTCCTCAGATTTGTACCACCTCCAGAGAGGCAATGCAAGCCTCTCTGCCTGAGTCAGCGCGGAGGCTGGATTCAGCCTCCACAGACTGATGCGCATCTCTGCACGGGCCCAGCTGACTCTAGAGGGAGGTGCAAACATGCTTTACAGCATGTTTGCATCCTTCTTGGGCTGGTGTAAGGGACTTGCACCGGCCCAAGGGTGAGATTGGATTGCGCTCTTAAATGTCAGTTCCAGATAAACTGCTGGAATTTTTTTCTGTGCTCTGGGCTGCATCTGCAAAATAAGATTGCCTGTATCAGTATCCTCCTCCCACAATGTTGCAACAGAGAGTTTTGAGAATTAGGCATGGGATATAAGGAAGCTGGATCAACATTTCCCATGAGAGAGGCTCATTTACTTGAGTGCTCCTTTCTGGAGTGGAAAGGTGGGATATAAATTCTACTAATAAAATAAATAAATAAATAAATAAATAAATAATGGTATTTCTATACTGCCTTTCTTGGTCCTCAGATTTCTCCTTAGACTTTATTCAAGGTGGTTTACATAGGCAGGCAAATAAAATCCCCGTAGGGATTTTTACAATTTGAAAGAATGTTTCTATCTTTCAAGAAACCACAACATTCAGATGTTTCTTTCTTGATCTGGTCGCACATTCTGGCCTCCATCCTCCCACGCTCAGAGCAGATGGAATAGCGCGGCTCAGCTTGTCAGCTGCTTCAAGGTCGCATGGTGCCTGTGGCCTCAAACTGGTAACCTTTGGATGTTATCTTCAGGCAAATAGAGGCTCAACCCTCTAGACCGGACCTCCTGCCCAATGGACCTCCTGCCCGATGGACCTCCATTTCCAATGGTGCTGGAGCTATAATAACTTGCAACATTTCTTAGCCCACCCAGGATGAGTAAAAGCAAGGTAATTTATTCAAAACATGCAAATCTAGTTGGGATAAAGGATATGGGCTACAAAATTTCCTCGATTCAAAACTGTTGTTGTTGCGGTAGTAAGAGAAACTCTTCTTCCCTGAAGGATCCCCAAAAGCAGCTAACAAGAAGACCCCGCGCAATATCAACCGAAGTAACAATTCTACAATGCCACATTTCTGTGATGCAGTGAACCAACTGCTTTCAAAAGAGTAATCCGATCATGAATACAATATAACAACAGAATTCATTTCCAGAGTCTGAACAACAGTTGAATAAACTGCAAAGTACACAGAGCCCTCTCTGCAGAAGTCAGGTGCAACTGATGGCTGGGGGGGGGGGAGTAGAGAAAGGGCTGCCCAGCTTTTGGAAATGGACTTGGGTGGTGTATCATCATCCTTATGTGTTTCAGGTCAGATGGGGAGAGGAGAAAACATAGCACAGAGCTCCACTCGCTTGCTGGCTCGTGTTCTCTCTGACAGTGGCACGTGAGGCGAGAGCTGCTCCAGCTGCTGTCAAGAGAAACAACATCTGCAGCTGTCAGTTGTTTCCAACTCTCCTTCTCATTCTCTGATGCAGCAGAATCTGCCCAGGGCAGCTCAGCAGAAATTCACAGCCCCTTTTCTCTCTGGGATGCTCAGGGATGATGTAATCTGCCTGAATTTCCTTTTTTTCTTCATGCTGCAAAGGGGGAGGAAGAGAATTACACGGCACACAGGTCTATCAGCAGGCAGAATTGTTTCCTGGGGCCAGCTGACCCCAGGCCCATCCCTGTCACCCCAGAAATTGCAGACATTGTAGAGGTTTTGGTGAGAGAGTTCCCTCCCCAGCCAGACATAAGCAGACTGCATCTTACCTTGTCTCATTGCTCTATGCACACAGCACCACTTCCTTCCAAATGCAAATACTGCACCTCCCACGTACCCACTGCAGTTTTCCTCTCCTAAGAGCACAAATTTATTGCATCTCCCCTTGTCCATTTGGGCATATATGTTGCACCAGCAATCATTCACCAATCAGTGATCACTTCCCTCTCTTTCTCTACTCTTCTCTCTATCCACTTTCTTTACTCTTCTCTCTAGGTGTAACTATGTGCTTTCTCCCAGAGACAAATGCTGCATTATTCTGTTAACACATAAACACTGTATTGCAATCAATACAGAGCTAGACTGAAATGGTATCTTCCTCTCTAGCCCTGTATGTACACAAATCACTCCATCCAAAAAGCACAGGACTGAACTTTCCTGATTATACATAAACACACCTCCTCAATTGCCCTGATCCACCTAAACACATTTCAATGTTCCTTCTGCTTATCACAAGTACACACTGTCCCATTTTCCTTCCGCCACACTTAAACAGTGTCTTTCTCTCACACACACACATTTTCACAAAACCCTAAGTTATGCCTTGATCTTTCCAACAGTCAAGAGTAACATGTTTTTGTAATACTGTACTGACTTTGTTGGTCTGGAATTGTACAATATACGATGCAAGAGACCTTCAGAATCTGAACGTTCTTTTAAACAAGGAAATGATGTTGAGTGTCCTCAGATGTGGCTAAGACCAATTAGTGTCTCAGAGTCTGCTCAGCAAAGTCTTATCCAAAGGGACAAGTAGGGAAGGGCCCATCCCAAGTGCCTTTGGGTGATGATGTGAACAGACCCAATTGCTTGCCCCACCACAATACAGAGTGGACCTGCTGATGAGGTTTCTGACAGTATTGGTCTGGCAGGCTACCAATGTATGTTGAAGAATGGCAAGCTTTTGTTTCCTTCGACTTGATGCAATTCACTTAACACCAACTTTGCAGCCTCGCTAACCTAAGCCTGTCTTGTTATGACTGTGAAGGAATTGATGAGCTAGGTTCTTCCACTCCCTCTGACGTGAAGTTTGTGGTTAAGCAAAGCCCCTTCTGTCATCTGGCTTTTTGGGTGGCTGTTAAAGCTTTAATCTTGTCTGATCTCAGAAGCTAAGCAGGGTCAGGTCTGGTTAGTACTTGGATGGGAGACCACTTGGGAATACCAGGTGCTGTAGGCTTATACCATAGTCTTTCGAGACTGAAGGTTGCCAACCAAGATCTTGAGGGAAACATGATGGCCACAAATCTCTACTCTGAGGACTCACATCACATTGTAGCGGTGGTGTAGCTGGAGGGGGCGGCGCACCCAGTCTGGCAGGGGGTGGGCAAGCAGCCCTTCCCTTCGGAGCCTTTCCCGACAGGGGGAGCAAAATGGAGCCGTATGGAGGAATGGCTCAGAAGGGAGGGGCCACTTGCCCGCCCCGCTTCCAGACTGCGCGCTCCACCCCCCCTCCAGCTACACCACTGCATTGTAGGACTGTGGACGGCTCCTGGGCCTTCTTAATGGAAAGGTGTTTCTAGCTTGTAACCTCCCAGTTATGAAACACTTATTATGTCTCAGCTATGACTAGGTCATTCTCGGTAGAAGGCAGTCCAGACTGTTCTGTTAAAGCACAGAACACTCAAGGCAAACAGGCACCTCTGAGGACGAATGATGCAGGCTGTGTCACATGGATATAAAAGGCAACAAATGCAGAGATCTTAAGAACAGCACACTTTCTTGGAATCCCAAAAATCCATTGAACGTGTTTTTAAGACAAACACATGTAGGGCACAATCCTAACCCACTTTCCAGCTCTGACATAAGGACAATGCAGCTCTGAGGTAAGGGAACAAACACTGCCTTACCTTGAGGAGATCTCCATGATTTCCCCCCAACTGCAAGATGCAGCACATGCCCCACTGGCACAGCTATACCAGTGCTGGGAAGTTGGTTAGGATTGTGCCCGTAGGCAAGCAATTTCAAACGGCTATGCCAACTGGGTAAAAAATGTCACTGCTCACTCATATAGTGGCTACCAGTAATCACTGCATTTTAGAAATTGCCTCACCCCACCCCAAATCAGCACTTGCACCAGCCCACAGCATAATTCCAAACCACATTCATACATATTCCATCCATGCACTACAGATGTGTTTATTTATTCATTTAAAAAAACTGCTTAGCCTGATTTTAAACCTGGATGTCCACATCTGGTAGTAAAGCATGAAACCAGACAAGTAAGTAAAGCATATAAGCACCCCTCTGGTCTCTGTATTCATCCCACATGTGCAAAGATTGCCACAGCCAACTATCCATGAAATTGTTTTTCTTCCTTCAAGACCCACCTCCTCTGTTCCTTTGTGGTTTCTTCCTATATATTTTTCTTCCTTCAGACAATCATATCCCCTCTATCTATTGTTCATATGGAACATGCCAGCTTGATGTGCTTTATATGCCACGTACTTTGAGGCAGCAGTGCTATTCTCACAGGGATACCTTACATGCATGAATGGAGGTGGCAACAGTAGAATTTCGGAAACATTCCTTGATATATGAACACTGAAATACTGAATGTTTTTAATGCTGGCAAGTGAAGCTGTTTGAATGCTCCTTCATGTAACTCCCAGCTTGTGGTAAGTTAGCACATCACTGAAAAAAAAAAAACCTAAGCTAAAAGCCACCTCTAATGTGCTCAGTGTTTATGTGCTGGCAGGGAGCTGTTTAGATGGAGGAGCACAGACTCATGATCTCATGCTCATTGCCTGAAGCTCACCACATATTATTTCTCCATGTTTGACTAGTCCCACAATGAAACTAAACAGAACTGCAGCAGAACCAGGCTCCTCGGGAAACTAGCAAGGATCTGTTCACTCAGTGATGGAGGGCACAGTCCTAAGGCACTGTAGGGCTGGCACAAGTCTCCTGTGCTGACCCGGAGGTGTTGCAAAAGTGCAATAAGGCACTTCTGCACCACAGGAAAGTCAGGAGGCCTGATCTGGCCTCTGCAGTTCCAGCTGGGTGGGTCCGGGAGGGGGGTGGTACCAGGATTTGGTGCTTAGGCCAGATCCTAACCCCCCTCCCAGGTGGCCCAGCCTAATGCCAGGCTGCTTGGACCTGTGCCACCTATTTAGGTGGTGCAGATCCAAGTAGCCCCATTTGACCCGCTGCCGTGTTACTCGGGGTAAGGGGAATTATTTCCCCTTGCCCCAAGTTGTGCCACAGCCAGCCCCATGACAGAAATAGGATGCAGCACATGCTAGTCAGCCTGCCTGCTAATCTGCCAGGACAGATTAGGATTGAGCTGTAACAGTATTTACTGGAACATTTATTAAAACAATGGATTATATATCCTATTTCCATGAGTAGAAGGCAATTCCATTCATGAAAGGGACTGATGTTTGTTGAAAATCCCTTGTATTCTTTGTGCCACATACTATCCGGAGCTGGTTTACAGGGTGTGTATATGCAGAAGGCTGCAGAGGGAAGGAGGAATTGGCAAAAAATGTCTCCTGTAGTGCATGAATGGAAGTGCCTTCCATTTGCAGAGATTAACAGCCTAATGCTATCCCTGGCGGGGCCACCAGGTACAGCAGCACCAAAATGGCGACCGCTGTATCCTGTGGCCCTGCAGGGACCTCCAGAGGTCTCCTTCCCCTGCAGACCGCCAGCACAGACTGCTTCACAGCCCGACACAAAGGATAGGATCCAGCAGAGCAGGGCTCCCCTGGTCCCACCTTCCTCCTGGGCCGGTCACAACCCCCACCCACCCTCCCCCTGTTCTGGAACATTTCCCCCATCCCCAAAACCTGCACCACAACCCAGCAGTGCGACTTACCCCCAGGCACTCCTGCAGCCCCTCCTCTTGTTGCAGGGTTGAAAACGCAACTCAAGAATAACTCGGTACTCAGGAATGAAGGTTCACAGGCTTTTTACTTGAATTGCATGCAATTGGTCCACGGGACTTCCTGTCAAAAAGCATGGACCCCAACCCAATGTGGATTCCAACCTTTTATACAATTTTGGGGCCCTTTGTCCCAAAATCTAGACTTCCCATTGGCTGAAATTTGACATCAGAAATGGGGCTAACTCCTATTAGGATACAGATAAGGTACCATTTACATAAAAGATGGGAAATAGGAGGGCAACAAGTGGGCAAAACAATTGATTGGCTGTGATTTACATACAGGTGGGGTTTCACCTTAAAACTTAGTCAAAACTACACTGTTTCCAAAAGTTTTCAAAAACCAGCAGGGTGTGCTATAATTTCATTTACCCAGTGTTAAATTTCATTCACATAAATCAAGCCAATTATACAGATTGTTTGACAGGTAACATCATTAAAAGAGAGCAGTATAACACAAATACACAAATACATCATTAAAAGAGAGCAGTATAACACAAATACACAAATACATCATTAAAAGAGAGCAGTATAACACAAATACACAAATACATCATTAAAAGAGAGCAGTGTAACACAAATACTTAAAAACAGGTGTGAAGGCCAACATGACTTAATTTCTTGGCAGAACTTCTCATCCCTCATTAGGATGGCCTATCTTATCTCCTCTGCGTTCCTTTTAGTAAAGCACTGTGGAGTCCTCTGCAAACTTCTGCAAAGCAAAGGCTTTTAAACTTTTAACAGTTTTACTAAAATCAAGCAGTTTTGGTTCCCTATGCCCTTCTTCCATGATTATTATATGATTAACATGTCCCCTTATATGTGGGTTACAGGTTACTTTGTCCCTATATTGCATATCTGTGCTTTTGTTCTAAATCAGTGATGTGAGGCCCATTCCTCCATTAGTTCTGCTATCTCTTGAGCTATATCCTTTGAAGCTCAACCAGCTTTAGTCAGACTGGTAAAAAGGATTCTTTATTAAAGCCAAGTAGCTTTTACTTTGTGTGGCTATGCTTTAGCAGAGCAGGCTTTCACATATGGGCTATAGTTTGGGGGCTACTGTGTGTTACTCTTGGCGCTAAGGCCCAGCGCCAACTGGTGCTGGCCCAGCACCAGCCACCTCTCCTCCCTGGGTGCCATGGATGTGCCATACAGCACCTTTGTGACACCCAGCACTGGCGCTGAGGTCCAGCGAGGCATTATGACCTCTCAGGATTGGGCCGTTGAATGTAATCCAGTATCAACAGTCTCCAGTGCTTAACAAGCACACATGTTAAACTGGATTAACAGCAAAGTTTTTCACAAATAAACCCTTACATGCAGGAATGTTGCTTCTTTTTTTCTGTAAGAATGCTGGGAATTGTCTGCTCCATCTCAGAACCATTCTTAGAGTTCATGGGGGGAATCCATGACAGTTAAACTAGTTTACACGGCTATAGTGTAGTTTGGCTGTTCTTTGCAAGTGGGTCTGGAGATCATTTTGGCTCATGGTACTTCTGACTTACATAACTTGGATATGCTTAATGAGTGCAGATCCCCCCCTGCCACCCCCATAGATATGCCCTGATCCTTTCAGAAATTGAATTTAGTAGGCCAGTGGTTCCCAAACTGTGAGCCGTGGCTCCCCAAGGAAGCCACAGAATCTTATGAAAAACCTATTGCACTATACAATAAGAACATAAGAACAGCCCCACTGGATCAGGCCATAGGCCCATCTAGTCCAGCTTCCTGTATCTCACAGCGGCCCACCAAATGCCCCAGGGAGCACACCAGATAACAAGAGACCTCATCCTGGTGCCCTCCCTTACATCTGGCATTCTGATGTAGCCCATTTCTAAAATCAGGAGGTTGAGCATACACATCATGGCTTGTACCCCGTAATGGATTTTTCCTCCAGAAACTTGTCCAATCCCTTTGGTTTTAATTTTGTGTATTTTGTTGTGTTGTTTTGTGACTAGCTGGTCGGATGACCGTTAATAAAGTATCTATCTATCTTGTCCAATCCCCTTTTAAAGGCGTCTAGGCTAGACGCCAGCACCACATCCTGTGGCAAGGAGTGTATAAAATTGTAGCTGCCCTAATGGCCCGGCTAGTAGGTCAAGAGAGCCAGCAGTTGAAAAAGTCTGAGAACCACTGTACTGGGCAGAATCTAAGTTCTTCTGTACAACAAAGTGTACTGCAGAGCTCAGACCAGCTGTGATACAGAGTGAATCCTCCCCGTTTCACAGGGCAGTTTCACAAGAGAAATAGCTCCACAAAGAGACCCTAAAGGTGCTGATGGGAGTCACATCTTTTGAGAGGAAACTCCCTGAGGCTGCTTACTGACACTAATAAATCTTGTGGCTCAAGCTGCTTGCGCAGTCCACACTCTCTGAACAGCACTGACCAGCATCAGCACCAAAGATCTCACTAATCACATGCAAGTGTGGGTCTCTTCTTACTCATCCTGGTCTGGAAGACAGGGCAGCCCAAGACCTCACCTGCTTGGCTCTTGCCAATATGGGGTGTGCAAAATCCTCAATACTGTACACATTAATGAATAACAGCTTATGACTGCCCTGTATCCCCAAAGGCTGTTTATATAAGTTTAGGTCGTTCCTAGGTTGAGCAATTAAAAGGAACTTTTATTGCCACATAAGGCTGTGCTTTATGAGTTGTGCTGATGAGGTGTGAGCAAAAGGAAATGCGTAAACCTGAGGATACGCAGGCTGCAACTTTGACGTGTGCAGTTTCAATTCATGCACTGGCTTCAGGCAGCCAAGGGCCTTCCTCTGGGTTTCTGAGCACCAATGAGTAATTTCTGGAATGCCTTGGTGTGGTGGCAAATAAAGAGCTATCACTTTTGTGCACAGAGGATATATGTCAGTGTCAAATACACTTAGGGCTACTGTAATTCTAGACAAGTGCAGAATTTTATATTGGGTGAAGAATCCAGCAGAACCTCATTTAAAACCAACCATCAATACATGTTTCTAGCCCTTAGGGTTACAAAGGTTGGACTCTCTAAAACCAGAATTAGTTCAGAAATTACATACATTTGTATACAATACTACACTGCCTCCAAGGATCTCAGGGTAGCACACATGGGATACCCCCTTTAATTCTCATAGCAACCCTGTGAAATAAGTTAGGTTGAGAGATGGTGATTGACCCAAAATCATCCAGTGAGTTTAACAGCAGAGAGGGGATTTGAACTCAAGTCTTTCCAGGTCTATTCCTTTAAACACTACACTACACTACACTGGCACTTCAAGTGCCCTGTAGAGTGATTTTCCCTTCTGGATGATTATCAGAAGCAAGAAAAATTAGTGGTTCAACATATGCAAATATTGAACAATTTATACACAATGAAGAATTTGGTTTTCATTTCCATTTCACAATGGAGAACCCGTGGACATTATATATCTGGACTTTCAGAAGGCGTTTGACACGGTCCCTCACCAAAGGCTACTGAAAAAACTCCACAGTCAGGGAATTAGAGGACAGGTCCTCTCGTGGATTGAGAACTGGTTGGAGGCCAGGAAGCAGAGAGTGGGTGTCAATGGGCAATTTTCAAAATGGAGAGAGGTGAAAAGCGGTGTGCCCCAAGGATCTGTCCTGGGACCGGTGCTTTTCAACCTCTTCATAAATGACCTGGAGACAGGGTTGAGCAGTGAAATGGCTAAGTTTGCAGACGACACCAAACTTTTCCGAGTGGTAAAGACCAGAAGTGATTGTGAGGAGCTCCAGAAGGATCTCTCCAGACTGGCAGAATGGGCAGCAAAATGGCAGATGCGCTTCAATGTCAGTAAGTGTAAAGTCATGCACATTGGGGCAAAAAATCAAAACTTTAGATATAGGTTGATGGGTTCTGAGCTGTCTGTGACAGATCAGGAGAGAGATCTTGGGGTGGTGGTGGACAGGTCGATGAAAGTGTCAACCCAATGTGCGGTGGCAGTGAAGAAGGCCAATTCTATGCTTGGGATCATTAGGAAGGGTATTGAGAACAAAACGGTTAGTATTATAATGCCGTTGTACAAATCGATGGTAAGGCCACACCTGGAGTATTGTGTCCAGTTCTGGTCGCCGCATCTCAAAAAAGACATAGTGGAAATGGAAAAGGTGCAAAAGAGAGCAACCAAGATGATTACGGGGCTGGGGCACCTTCCTTATGAGGAAAGGCTACGGCGTTTGGGCCTCTTCAGCCTAGAAAAGAGACGCTTGAGGGGGGACATGATTGAGACATACAAAATTATGCAGGGGATGGACAGAGTGGATAGGGAGATGCTCTTTACACTCTCACATAATACCAGAACCAGGGGACATCCACTAAAATTGAGTGTTGGGCGGGTTAGGACAGACAAAAGAAAATATTTCTTTACTCAGCGCGTGGTCGGTCTGTGGAACTCCTTGCCACAGGATGTGGTGCTGGCGTCTAGCCTAGACGCCTTTAAAAGGGGATTGGATGAGTTTCTGGAGGAAAAATCCATTATGGGGTACAAGCCATGATGTGTATGCGCAACCTCCTGATTTTAGGAATGGGTTAAGTCAGAATGCCAGATGTAGGGGAGAGCACCAGGATGAGGTCTCTTGTTATCTGGTGTGCTCCCTGGGGCATTTGGTGGGCCGCTGTGAGATACAGGAAGCTGGACTAGATGGGCCTATGGCCTGATCCAGTGGGGCTGTTCTTATGTTCTTATGTTCTTATGTTTTGGCTTTTTGTGTGCATGTTGCACAGTTATTTCATCCCAGCTGGGTGTTGTTGTGAGATGTGTCAGTGTCGACCTGAAGAGCCTCTCATTATTTGAAGGAAGCTGTGGGAGATGTGGTGTCTCCTGTGTGCTAAGCCTAAGACACAAGTCCCTGACATCATTCTCAGAAAATCATTGGCTAAACCATTTGTTTGTCATCATCTGGAGCTTGTTAAATCCTTTTGATTTAGTAGTTTATGTGGATGCCGTTGTGTCATTCATTGCTGTGGTTGGCATTATGGTCCTTGCCTCCTCCTACTCCTTTTTTTTTTTTTACAGAGAGGGAATTGAGAGAGAGAGTGACTTTGTTTTGCTTGTTCTTTTGGGTTATGTCATTTGTCCAAAGGCTTTTGGTTTCTCAGTACATTGTGATACAATGATAATAATAATAATAAAAAAAACAACTTGGATCATTTAAGCCTTGTTTTCCTCGAGAATGTCAGCACAGCCTTGGGACTGTGAAAGCAACATATTGTTTAGATCCTTGCCCATTTTGATTGGGTAAGGCCAACTGAGTGGAATTTGAGACCTACTGTCCGAATAGTCATCGATTCCCTTTGGGAGGAGAGAAACCCTCTTCTCAAGATGCTCAAATCATGGAAGGGAAAGGCAGGGGTCCCATCATGAAATCCACAAACCCCACTCCCTATCCCCCCCCCCGCCATCCAAATTTTAGCCAAATCATGTTATGGGATGCTGTGGGGTGATATAGCATTGTTCAGAGGCATTCTGGGAAAAAGGTGGCAGCTGCTTTGAGGAGTGCTTCCACTATCAGTGTGAAACAGATGGTGGCCACAAAAAGCAAAGGGGACACAGAGGGTGGGCTAATATATTCCCCTTTTGCTTCTGAAAACAACCCAAAATTCAGCAAAATGTTTAAAGAATTTTTGACCCAGCCCCAGGCATTCATCACAATTATTCTGAGGATGGGGAATGACCTCCCTGATGAGGTTCAAAGCTTTTCTAGTTTTCTAGCGTTTGGAGAAGAAGACAGAACCTACCTACTCTGGAAGGCCTAGAGCTTCTGCATGGACATAGTGACCTAGGGTTGCTGCTGCTTCTGTCGCACATCATTTTTAGGGTGCAGTCCTAACCCACTTCCCAGCATTGATATAAGGACAATGCAGCTCCAAGGTAAGGGAACAAACATTCCCTTACTTTGAGGAGGCCTCCTTGACTGCCACCCAGCCTCAGGATGCAGTGTTACCAAAAAGGGCTGTTATGTTTTAAGGGGAATTATTATATTACCCTTTTGGAAACTTCAGGATCGCAGGTTAGATAACAAGACAGCGTCAGTTGGTAACCTTCAGTCTCGGAAGACTATGGTATCGCGCTCTGGATGGTGGTTCTGGCACAGCATCTAGTGTGGCTGAAAAGGCCGATTCGGGAGTGACAATCCCTTCCACACTGGGAGCAAGTGCAGTCTGTCCCTGGTCTGTCTCCCTGGCTATGGGCCTTCCTTCTTTGCCTCAGACTGTTGGCCAAGTGTCTCTTCAAACTGGGAAAGGCCATGCTGCACAGCCTGCCTCCAAGCAGGCCGCTCAGGGGCCAGGGTTTCCCACCTGTTGAGGTCCACTCCTAAGGCCTTCAGATCCCTCTTGCAGATGTCCTTGTATCGCAGCTGTGGTCTACCTGTAGGGCGCTTTCCTTGCACGAGTTCTCCATAGAGGAGATCCTTTGGGATCTGTCCATCATCCGGCCATCATCCATTGGGATCCGGCCATCATTCATCATCCAAGACAGCGTAATGCAAAGAAATTCCTTTTTAGCTTGAAAAGAGACTGAGAGAAAGATGACTTTCAGTAAAGATTATATTTGTATTACAAAAGCACACATAATGCACATGGAAAAATAATAATTATATGTTTCTAGTACCTAGCTTATGGTGGTTGCATGTGCCATGTATTTGGTGCATCCGAGGAAATCAGGAAAAGGATAGATTTTAGGGAAGGATTTTAGGGGTCCCTGGTCTGCATAACCCAGTTGCTGACTAAAGATGGGGAAAGAAGGGGAGAAAAAAAGGGGGGGGGGTGGAACAGGGAAAAGGTTCCAGATGCAAGATATAGTTACCTGTCCTGAGGAGCAGTTGGATGGGAGGGGGGAAGAGTCCTATGGAGGACCTCTGCCTTGGAGGGCAGCCAGAGAGAGAGAGAGAGAGAGAGAGAGAGAGAGCACATGGCAGCCTTCTCTTTTAAGGGTTTTTGCTGTAACCTGGATGCTGACCTAAATGACCCGGATGTGGCCTAGAGCTGCCCTGAATGCGCATGCTCACTACACACAGTGGGACACGTGGAGCATGCAAGAAAAACAGGATGATCAAGGAGTCAGCTATCAGCAAAGGCTGGCCTCCTGGGGGGGTAGCTGGCTGTTCAAATCTGCATACGGTACTTAAGAGTGATTAAGCTACAGCAATAGGAAACATTTAAACAACGATTTACAGTGATTGAGACAACAATTTGCTCTTTAGACTTTGCTGCTAGAGTCTTTGTTGCTGTGTGCATGGAGAGGTAGAGGTGGTGTAAACTTGTGACTTTTACCAGGGTTTTTGGAAAAGTGTGCTGGGGGAAGTGTGTCCTGTTTTTTGAGGCTTGGCCTGCATGAGTTTTAGTCCATAATACATAACCAGATATAAAAATCACAACTTAAAAGGAAAAAAAGGGGATTTTCACATAACAGCAGCACATGCCCCATTTGCACAGTTATGCCAGTGCTGGAAAGTTGGTTAGGATTTGGGCCTTAAGTGTCTCCATTTTTTTTTTCTTGTTTCACTTCTGAAAGTGAACTTTTGAGAGGCTGTGCAAAAAATGTGATAAATAAAATAATCTAGAGCAGAGATTTTCAACCTTTTTCATCTCATGGCACACTGGCAAGGCACTAGAATGATCAAGGCACAACACCAGTTTTTTGACAATTGACACGGCACACTGTGCTGCCAATGGGGGGCTCACATCCTCTAATGGC
Organism: Tiliqua scincoides; assembly: GCF_035046505.1. Taxonomy (NCBI): domain Eukaryota; kingdom Metazoa; phylum Chordata; class Lepidosauria; order Squamata; family Scincidae; genus Tiliqua; species Tiliqua scincoides. The sequence goes on from NC_089822.1 coordinate 220,873,716, forward strand.
CCTACTAATAAATGACCCTCTCCTGCAGCACACCTGGAGACCATTTGCAGCACACCAATGTGCCATGGCATAGTGGTTGAAAATGGCTGATGTAGAGCAAGGTTGTCAAACTCATTTCATACAGAGGGCTGAAGTTAGCATTCATGATGTCTGCTGAGGGCCGGAAGTGACTTCATTAAGCAGAAAGTGACATCATTAAGCAGATGATGGCCAGATATAAGCACTTTGTTCTCAAATAGAAACTCATTAGCTGCAAAGGACAGAAGAGAAAATGTGCAAATCTTGTCCATATTTTCAAGACAGGAGAGAGCCCAATTATCATGCTAGGAGAGCCCAATTATAATGGGGGTCCAAGAAATGGCTTCCAGGGTCTACATTTGGCATGCAGGCTTTATTTTTGACATTGATCTAGAGGTTCACAAAACAGAGTCCAAAGCACTCAGCTGACCAAAGGAAAAAAGATTGTTACTTGCACTATTTCTTGAGTGTGTGCTTCCATAGCTATGTTTTTATGCCAGTGGACTTGATACATTGTAGAAATGGAAAAGGAATGAAAGAGAAAGCTAAACTCTACTTGGCCCAAATACAAAATTGCTACTAATGACCTTGGGGTATATTCAATGTATAGGACAGGTGAAAAAAATGGAAGCATGAATTCCAAGATTTCTTTAACCTCTTTACTAAAAAGCTTTAAAAATAAATATCATACATTGTTGGAAAGATAAAAATACATTCTCTGTGGCCCTGTGTTTTCATAGCCTTTCCCCAGTGCCCTCCAATTATCTTTCCATCTCTCTTACACAGCTCTGTAATTTATTCTCCTGCAGAAAAAGTGTTTTGATGTGGGAGGTCAGGTCTTGTGAGCGGTGAGCACGGAGCCATAAAATTACCCCCTAGGGCCCCTGGGAGTATCATTACAGGAGCCCCCAGAATAGACTGCAAAGTCTTGGTTCATCCTTCAATTTATTGTGTTTAACTTTATTTTTGAACAGATTCCCCAACATGTCTACCAAGCAACCACACCTATGCTCGTTGAAGAACTGATGGTCAGGGAAGAAATCCTTGAAAGAAAGGAGACAGATCCTCTTGCATTGATGAAACTTGGATAGTGCATTGACTGCAGGGTACACTCCTCATTGTGTGTTTATTCTCTATGGTAGTCATAGGCGTTCTGGCATCTGAAACAAAAAGAGAATATGATGTCTCCCTGCTTTGTGTTACATTGCAAGATGGAAACTAGAGGTAGGTAAATGAAACCCCACATGTTATCTTCTGCATGAAGTTGTTAGAAGTCAAGTCTGGTCCTCTGGGCACAGAGTCCATCTTGAAGAAGGATAAGCTCTGCAGGAATTCTGAACTTCTGAGGAGAAAACAAAGGGTTCTTGTTTCTCTCACTGCTCATTGTCCTAATAGAACATTAGATTTGACCTCCAGCTTCCAAAAAGACAGACACCCAATTTCTTATTAAGAAAAGCAAACCCTTTCTTTTCTGCATAACAACCAACAATGTCAGCAGCCATGTTGAAAACAGATGCAGCTTCTTCTTCCCAAGCTGCACTTGGAAGCTGAGGACCCTTCCTCCAAATATTAACACTCAATTCAACATGCAGTACTGATGCAGTTGCTTTGCAGAATATTGCTTTATTAACTGCTTTGTGAATTTTTTGGTTGTTGAAAGTGGTATATAAGTATACTTAACAATGGGCACAATTCTAACCAGGTCTACTCAGAAGTAAGTCCTACTTTTTTTAATGGGGCTTACTGTCAGGAAAATGCGGTTAGGATTGCAGCCAGTAACAATGACAATAACATTTACAGAAGTGAATACCTAATGTTGTTTCATGGTAACCTTGGTTCTGCTCAGAAATGCAAAGTCATTCATCTTTTATGGAGTTGTGTAACAATATTTTGGGGACCCTAAAGTACAACTAAATTCTTCAGAAGAAGGCCAAATGAACAGTAAAATAACATAAAAATATAAGAAGAGCCCAACTGGATCAGGCCAATGTTCCCGAATGAACACACACACGATTCTTTGGATTTTTGGAGAGGCAAACAAACAGGCAACAGGAGAATTCAAAGAACTTCTTACGTTTACTCGTTTGCAAACGGGACCCCCCACAAACACACACACGTGGAGGGACCCTAAGGATTCCAATGATCCAGGTTTTATAGGGTAGTCTAAGTAGGGGAGGGGGGACAAGAACACACAAAGAGAGCAAAACACATCACAGACATTTGGCATTGTTATCAGATCAACATCTTGATCCTCAGGATGTTCAGGAGGGCAATTCGATACGCATTGGCAATTTGTTTACAGAGATATCCATTACAAAGGATCTGGTACTCTATGCATCCCTTTTATTTGTTTATGGCTCTTATTTATGACTTTCTGTCTTACCCTTGTGAACCCATAACACAGCTAGCTTGTTCTCTAAGAGGGATTTTAGATGCTGGCTTTTGGTCAGAGAAGAGCTTTATGGGTGAACTGGGCATCTTGGGATATTTCCATATTGTGAGCTGGGCATAATGAGATCACCAAAGACCCCCCCTAGTCCAGCTTCCCATATCTCACAGTAGCCCACCACATGCTTCAGGGAGCACACAAGATAGCAAGACACAACCTGTGTCCTGGTGCCCTCCCCTATATCTGGCACTCTGAGGTAGACTACTTCTAACATCAGGAACTTGCACATACCTATCATGAGTGGAAGAGAACAAACTCCTGAAACCAGGCAGCACAACCATAAACTAGCTTCAGATGCCCGCACAGGAATTACACGCCAATGATGCTTGTTTGAGACGACTCAGGGAAAATCTCCCAGCTTTCTACCTCTCCCTCTGTCGAAACTAAAATTCCAAGCTGCTTTTAGATTTTTTTTTTATCCCTCCCCCAAGCTTGGGGTGAGTGTGAAATTCCAGTGACTGGATAGAGATTTGAGAACATTAAGGGTGCAATCCTAACTTGCGCTGGAACAGGCGGGCTGACTGGCTGCACTGAATCCAGTGCAAGGTAGGTGTGGGCAAGGGCACAACTCGGAGTAAGGGGATTTTATTCCCAGTACCCCATGTTGTGCACCAGCCAGTCCTATGGGGCTATTTGGATCTGCACCAACAGTGTTGCAGGTGCAAATCTGAGCAGCCCATGTAACACTGCTCCGGCCAGGGGCATGGGTCAGGGTCTGGCCTGTGCTGTCTCAGCCAGTCCCACTCTTCTCCCAAGCCCAATCCACCTCCTGGGCCACCCTCCTCTCACCCAAATCACTTCCTCCCCGTCTTCATTACCCCTCCCGCCAGTCTCACTCATTCTCTGCACTGGCCTGCTCAGGTTGGCAAAAACTAATGCCATCTGGGCACGGGTCCACGCTGCTAGGCCAGCGCATGTCCTCATGCTGCCTAGCCTTATCCCAAGTAGCTGCAAACGTACGTTATGCTACGTTTGCAACACTTGGGAGCCAATATGAGAGACTTGTGCTGGCTCAGGGGTAAGTCTGGATTGTACTGTAAGGCTGCAATCCTGCCTACATTTCCTGAGAGTAACCCCAGCTGAATACAATGAGACTTTCTTCTGAGTAGACATGCATAGGATTGTACTCTAAGGACCATCAAACTCAACTCAATGCTAAGCATGCCCTATTGCGTTCAACGAAATTTGTTCCTAAACAAGTGAATAGAGGATTGTGGGCATAATTCCAAAACTGGCCCTACCTGTTCCTATACAAACTTGGTTGGGGAATAAGGTTGACAGCTCTTGCTTGGCAATTAGTTCCATTTTGCTCAGGTGGCCTGCTTCCAAGTACATTTGTTCTGTTGGATTTCAAATAGCTCTCCCCACCTTTTGACCCCAAGTTGTTTTCCAAATGCTTTCCCTAAATCTTTGAAGGGTCCCTTCCAAGATCCTAATCCTAAAGCACTTCCAAGTGCCTGATCCCAAATACTTTCTCATTCCTTCTTCTTTGTAGAACTCAGATGTGCTTAGAACAGCAGTGTACATCTAGAAGAAGCCTTGTTCAGAGCTGTGTTTCCTGCTATGAACTTGGTTGCTCCTTGTGGCCAGAGGACTGCAGAGCACACCTAGGCAGAGTAGGATGTAGCTGCTGCATTGTGATCTTCACCAGAAACAAGCATGGCCTACAAAACACTGCACCCACTGCACATGCAGTAGTAAACCTCTGTAGTGGTACCCTGGCAGTTGCCTCTGGTATTAGGGGAGCATGTAGCAAGCCAGTCTGCACAGGTGCAGTTTGTTCCTTCAGTGCCTGCTACAATTCACCTAATATCTGTCAGCTCAGCCACCTTTCTGAAAGCCTGATAAGAAACGCCTCCAATTCCTATGCTGCACAGGCAGGTCCCAGCCTCTGTGATCGAGGAATCACTACCCCAATCCAGTCCCACTGTTGTGCAAGAAATCCAAGCTCAGAGCTGATCTTTCAGTGCCTGGTGCTATCAGTGTTCCAACCCTGGAAAAGAGCCCTAAGAGGGATCCCCACTGATGTGCTTTGGAATGTGCATGTACATTCCCTGCTTTGGAACGTGCATGTCCACAAGAAATCTCTCCACCTCCCACACACATATGGCACACACCATGGTGCCTAGGTAGCAAGTGGATGCAAATTCTTCTTCATGCTGCCATCTGTGGGCTCAAGAAGGACATTCCCACTTGTCTGATGCTTGGTTCCCTGTTAGCTTTCTGGGCTGGGTGTGATTGATCATACAGGCCAGGAAAGCTAACAGGGCAGCAGATGGGAGCTAGTTCTCTTTCACTGCCAGTTATGGGGCAGTGCAAAGGGAACTTCTGTGTGCTGTTGCCTGCTTCCCACTGTCTCTGCATAAGCCTCACTATTGGGCCCTGTGGTCTTATGCCTTATGAGTTGCCTTATGAGTTGATGGTGATGCAATGCTCAACTGTCCCCAAGGGCCCTGGCTTATCAGGCACTGGTGAGGAGTAGTGATGGCAGCAGAGCCCTGCTGCCTTGGGGTTGACCAGGCATGGACCCCACCAGACCCTACCTATGGTGCTGCTTGTGGGTTTTGCCTTTGCACATGGGATGCTTTTCCCTTCATTCCACCATCAGGTGACGCATGAACCTGATGCAGCCTGAAATGACAGTACCTTCTTTAGGTTTGTCAAGGCAAGAGAAAGCAGCATTCAAATTTGGTTGAATTCCTGGGGTCCCTGGAGGAGAAGATGAATGGCGTGTGCTTAGCAGACAAGAAGGGGCAGTCACTACATCAGATGTGTTATTTTTCCTGGGAACAAGAAACAAAGGCAGAACAAGTTAAATGTCTTGCGACGGTTTTGTCTTGAAACCCTCAGTGTGCACATTCACAGACAGCAGGGTTCCTTCATGCTCTCCCACCCGTGCTTTGTAGGAGAATGGGCTTCACTTTATTTTATTTTGTTGGCCTGCCTTCCTTGTTCCCTGGACCTTGTGCGACCTTTTGTCTTTTTTCACTTCTAGGAATTCCAGCTGTTGACAGCGCCTGAATGTTCCTTCTTCACAGCCTCCAGGGAGGGGCCCTGGGACGCTGCCAGGAGTCTATAGATTCTCTGCACAACAGGTTATGTAACTGAGACTTTTGAGAGAGAGAGAGAGAGAGAGAGAGAGAGAGAGAGAGAGAGAGAGAGAGAGGCAGCAACAAAACCTCACTGTATCTGCAGGGACAAATGCTTCCAGCGAGCCACCCAGATGCAGACGGGCCCTTTGCTTTGGGTTTCTGTTTACTTCTCGCTCGCTGTAAGCCAGGCTCAATAGAACTGCGCTGGTGTTTTCAATTACAGCTCAGATGCTTTCTTTCCCTCGCTCCTTCTTGGCAGCAGGCTGACCCTGTGTTTACTCTGCCCTGTTAATGGAGCCTGGTGTCCTCAGTCAGAGGCAGTGGAGATGATTTATTCTAGCTGTGCAGGGATTGTCTTTCCCTGCTGCTGGCTGAAGACATTTGTTTTTGTGTTTGTTCCCCCGGTGTAGACAAATGAATTGGAGCTTGCCAGCTGAATTCCAAGAGGAAGCAAAACAGGGACTAGCCAAAGAAACAGGACCAGTGTTTGTGCTGTAAGAAGAGAAAGGGAAAAGAGAGAAATAAGGGAAAGTAAATTCTGAAGCACTGTATTCTTATTTACATTGGCTTATTGACATTGGGTGGCCTCTGGAAATGATCAAGACATACCAGCCAGGATATACAGTCAGTAGTCACATTGGAGGTCCAGACAAGTCTATTGTTTCATGCAATTATCTGCCTGTGGGGTTCTGACTGGCTTTGCACATTATGAGAAAGTAGCATTGGAGTGTGTTTCTGCATCTTTGGAATAATGCACAAAGGGGGAGCCAACCGCACATGCAGTGGCGAGATTCATAAGCTGTTTCCACATCTGGAGCTCCTACACCTTTTCACAAGGGAGATATGACCATGAGAAAGGGAGAGAGTCCTGCTGGATCAGAGCCATATCCCACTCTTGCTGCCCCAACAATTGATATTCCAATAATATGGAACATGGGTGTTCCTTGTTAATAATAAACATAGCCATCATGGCTAACATCTCTTGATAGACCTGTCTATTCCTGGCAAAAATAATCCTTGGCATTTGTATAGCACCTAATCAGTGCACCAACAACTTCACTGGTATTATTCTTGATTGAGTAGTTACAACAACCCTGTGAGGTTTTACTATTCCCATACTTCAGATGAGGCTGAGAAGTAACAGCTTGTCCAAGGTCTACCTAGTGAGAAATAATGGCAGAGGCAAGATTTGAACTTTGGAAACCCTGATTTGCAGCCCAGTCTCCCAGTTGCAGTGCTCCACCAACTCTCTAATGGTCTAATCCCCTTTCAAAGTTATCTACTGGTAAACTAGTAGGCATCCTCATCAGTTTATAAACCTAAGTCCTTCCTCCCCCTTTAGTTCTCTTTTTTCTAAATGAGGAAGTCCTAAATGCTTGAGCATTGAGAAGGTGCTCTAACCCCTTATCCATTTTGGTTGCTCTTTTCGGTACCTTTTCCAATGGTCTATCTGTTTTGAGATGTGGCAAGCAGAAGTGTACACAGCAGGGATGGGAAAATCCAGTAAGGTTTGACTTGAGTCTAGAGTCACTGCTCCCCTGTGACTCAACTCGAAAACAAGTCATAACAGGGCACTCTCTGAGTTGCCATCGCCCTTCCACTCTAAAGGACTCAAGTCAAGTCACTCCCTTTAAAAAGCCAACTGTGGGGAAAAAAAGGCTGCTGCCGTGTGTGTGTGTGTGTGTGTGTGTGTGTGTGTGTGTGTGTCAGAGTACTCCTTTAATACTCCCCTGCTGTCCCATCCCATGTGTAAACAGGGTGGGAGGGACTGCGAGAGAGCGAGGACAGAAGCGGTAAGAGGGAAGAGTGTCACGTGCAGCAGCTACAAGGCTTACCAGGCTGACCCAATCCTTGGCAGCTCTACTCAGAAGTAGTCCCATTGTAGCCAGTCATTCAATGAGGGTTACTAACAATGGAGCTGTGCCTTGCAGTGGAAAGCATGATTGCTATGAACCCCCTCCCCCCTGCTTCCTTCCCCTCCCTGGGCTTCTAAAGGGAGGCAAGAGCCCCCTTGAGCTCCTCCACCTGCCCTCCCTCAGCCAACTATCAAGCCTCCCATCCTGCATCCAATGATCACTGGTTCCTTCCTATCAGAGATGGGGAAAAGAGCTCATTCCCGCCTCTTCCCCTCTCACTCCATGCAAAAGGAAAACATTAACCCTTCCCTGCCTCCTGGCTGGAACTTCCCTGCCACTCACCTGGTCTGAATGATGGCCTCACAAGGTTTTTCACACCATGAAAACAATAAGCAAGCACACCCAGACACAGCAGACTTGAGTTTGCATGTGTGGGGATGAGTGCTGAGTCGTGGGCCCCTGACTCGAGTATTTTTCTGAGTCTTCCATGTGTGCAACTCACAACTCCATGAGTCAGTGAAAAATGTGCATTTTCGCGACTCTAGTCCAAGTCACACAAGTTGAGTTCCCAACCCTGGTACACAATATTTCAAATGTGGCTGTGCATAAAGGCGTGTGGTAGCTCAGAAGTGTGAAGAGAAGGAACATGATGACTCACTTGTATTTCTGCTCCTTTCTCTTCTTCGTATCATACAAAATAATTATGTCTGCCCACGGACCTATTCACTGATTTTGTGAATCTATTCCCTATCTATAATGATTTATTTCTTTAGAAAACTTGTACCCCACCTTTTCCAGCCTTGCAGGAACTCAAGGTAACTTACATGATAAGCCAAACCAATTGCTGCATGATCCAGTGGATCAAATGCAAGTTGCAGAACTGAGAGCCTGGATTCTCTTCCTAGTTCTGAGGCTAGCCTATTGTTTGGCATCCAAAAAGTACCTTATCCTTGATATCAATGGCTTCCGTTTCCCTATCTATAATACTGATGCAGAAATATAATTTCACAATAGTGGGAGAGAGCCCTGCAGAAGAATGTTATGGTACTTTGGTTGGTTCAGGCTGACCCAGCACATCTGCTTGGCATGTGTGCTTGTTTGCAAGGACGGACCTTTCCCACATGACTGCCTGTCCATGGAGCACATTGTGCCAACTATCATGGATTAAAAAAAAACAACACTGAGGATAGAGATAAATCTATAGCTAGCAAACCCCATAGACTCTGAAGTGGACAGGGGTGGGTGGTTAAATATTTCTTCTTGCTCAAGTGGATGGCCCTTTCCGTTCTTTGTGTTATCACAGTAAACTCCCAGAAGGCAGATCCCTGCTAATGCTTACCTCTTCTTTGCTGAGTGTTTCCAAACAGTAAAGCTTTAAAAAAACTTTTACAGGAGTCAGCTAGTGACCCTCACAAATTAAATGTTCAAGATAGGCCTCATTTTCTACTGTTCTGTAACTCTGAAATATGTTCAAGACATTTTAGTATCTAAGGTTGGTGGGAGCCCTGGGGCAAAGTCCTCTCTGAGCCCTTCTTGGCATCATCTACAAGCTCCCTGGTGGTGCATTGAACATTACCACTTCAACTGGTTCAGAGGGCAGCTCAGCCAGGTGTATACTCTGATGGGCATGGGTCCTTAACAAGTGCCTTTCCAACCTGACGGACCCCTGACATCACCCTGGTAGCCCATTCACTTCATTGGAGCTTGCTGTAATGGAAGATCAGAAGATCATCAGGTGGATGATGTGGTGTTGACAGCAATTCCATGTTTTGACAGCTGATTGACAGCTCTGGGAAGGGCAGGGCTGGCTCCACAGCTGTAATCCACCAAGGCCAATGGGACTCTGATGGACACCTGAGCTTCATTTGACCTTGATGGGACTTTGAATGGACATGGACTGAAGAGATGGCTCAGCTGAGCTTAATTTGGGTGCTGCAGGATAAAAGGCAGCTTCAGAAGGAGCAAAGGGTTGACCAGAGTCGGACGCTGACCCAGCCGGAAGCAGGACGCTGACGGAGCCAGAAGTGGGATGCTGACCCAGACCAAGAGGGCTACCTGACCCAGACCTACAGGAGAAGGGGACTGCCAGGACTCTGCTGGAGGACACAGAAGAGAGGACTGCCAGGACCCTGCTGGAAGAGACACTCTGTTGGAGAGGACACTGCTGGAGAGGAGGGATCCTACTGCAGAAGACTGGACCAGGAAGACTGGACTGGGCTTTGGAGATTAGACTGTGGACTTGGACTGGAGGCATCAGACCTTCACCCACAGAGTTTTGGGGAGGGAAAGCCTCTGGATAAGAGGACTTGCAGGGAGTGTCTGTGTTTGTAGCAATAAATTCTTGTTAACTGCTATAGATAAGGAGTTCTGTGTTCATTCCTTTGCACACCACAGCTGTTGTTTCTTGGAAAAGGAGGGTGTTAATTAGCCAAAAAGCGGGCATTAGAAGGGAGTTGGGATATTTGGACGAGACACTTGCATAGGTGAAATCCTTAGTAAATAGGACACTGTAGCTCAGGTTTGTCTGTTGCCAACTTTGCTGCCCTTTACTATACCCCAAATTTTCTACCTCACCTTCCTTTGTGGCATGGCTACTTCTGAACACATTCCAGCATCTTTACCCTGTGGAATCCAGTCAAGTTTAGTTTAGTTCAAGAATGGAAAGTACATTGTTGGTGTTTTGTGCCCTTGTAGCCCTAGGGCCATGAAATCCTGTCAGAGTTCTTTTGCTCGGTGCTGAATCGAGGTGGAGCAGAACAGGTTTTATTGAGGCTATGACTGAAGAATGATTTATCTGTTTGTGCTATACGATCTGTTATGCAAGCACTCCAAGGATTATATAAAGGTCGACTGTAGAGAACTTGCAAGTCCATGTTTACGATACTGGGATGTATATGGGATGTTTCAGGGAGCTGGTTACCAGAAACGGATAACTAGTACCTGGTTTTTGTTTGCACTAAGGACAATTTATCTCATGTTTTATCACCAAATATATAATCAAGAGGGAGCCACAACCCAGATATATCCTAAATGGATCTATCTTTATTTTTTTCCCATTCAAGTCTTTTTATCAATAGTACTGTGTTGTCTTTTAATCCTTATGTTGTATACCACTTTGAGCATAGGAAAAGCAGTACAGGGGAGCCCCTGTCTCCACAGATCCTATATCCACGGATTCACTTATCTGCGGATACGGGAGAGCCCCCTGTGCCCCCCTACCCTCCAAAGGGGAGGGAAGCTGTGCTCCCTTCGTCTCTGTGCTTCCCCAGCCCTCATAATGCCTCCCCCCCAAAAACCATGACTATTTTCATGACTCTGAGGCCTGCAGAGGCCATGGGACTCTGCAGGGCTCAGAAGAGTCTCCGATGGGGATGGGGCATCCCTGGTACCCGCTGTTTCAGGTAACCATGTGGATACTGGGGCACACCTGTACAGAAATCGATTAGAAAGAAAGAAAGAAAGAAAGAAAGAAAGAAAGAAAGAAAGAAAGAAAGAAAGAAAGAGCTGGTCCAAGACATTTTCCTGCATGAAGGGGACAAGATGGTGCCCCCAAGCCATGTCACCAAGTCAGGACTGGCACACAGGCACTCTCAAACAGTGCCACTATGGCAGGTTAGGAGTTTGCTACCTCCTAAATAGATCTAGAGCTTCAGCTTTTCTCCAAGGAGTTCCCAAACTAAGGGTCTCGACTCAAATGAAGGCTGCACAGAAGGGTCACTGAAAGCAGTGTTCCCTCTAAGTTGCATGGTCACACAGCTGGAATGGAAGCCCTGGACAGCTTCTCTTTTGTCCTCAGTATCACCAGCACCCAAGCAATGCCACATAGGTGCTGCTCTCCCAGTACCAACTCAGTAGGTTGCCAGACTGAGAGGAAAACTGCATTTAAGGTTGGGATGAAAACGTTTGGGAAACACTGATATAAATGGTCAAAATTAGAAATTGCTAAGGAAAAGGGAAGCCCAAAAGTTGTTAGAATTGCAGAGCCAGGTCTCAAAGGGTTAACTGAAATTTTAAAGTATCCGGCAGGTTTTTTTTAAGAAACTATGTGTTCACTTGCAATAAGTTCATTCGTGAGTTTCTCCTGTTTCTCTTCTGCTGTTTTTGTATTTCCTCCAGTAATTCTGGAGGAGAAATGAGTGTCGCTCTGAGTCAGCAACTTTCTAAACCGGCTGGGTCATCGCAGGCTAGCAGGGAGAAGAGGCACTGGAAGCCAGCAGAGAAATGAGTCTGCAGGGACCACCTTTGAGATCCTCTCAGCACAAACTGCAGTGTGCTGTGCCAAGCAAAGAATTTTGGCTGAGCAGAATGGAAGGGGTGCGCAGTGTTCACCTTGTGGCACTCGCTGTGCTGCTGACTTCATGGAAACAGGGCTTACCGTAGTTGTTAGGAGTGTAAACAGCAGCTGAGTACATTCCAGGGAACAAAAGGAGTTGCCTGCACACCTGGCAGCAGCAGGCCTTACCAATCTAGGCATGGAGAGAATGGAGACAAAACGGATGTTTAAAGTCAAGACAATTGGCCCAGTGAGACAACAGCATTGGGAGGGACTTGGGTCATGTGGATTCCCTGCAGCCTACGAGAGAATGAAAAGGGGCATTGTTTTAGTAGGAACATGGGCTAGAATTACGAGTCAGTCCTGCGGCTAAGCAAGCAGCTTGGCATGTTGGAGGAGAGAGAGAGTAATGGAGGCAGCTCTAGAAAGATACATTGAATTGGGGCCTATGTAGTTGTAGAGGAGCATAGACAGACTGCAAGGTCCAGTGATAGGTGCGCAGTGATTTTCAACCTTTTACATCTCACGGCACACTAACAAAGCACTAAAATGGTCAAGGCACACCATCAGGTTTTTGACCATTGACGAGGCACACCATGATGCCAATGGGAGGCTCACATCTCCCATTGGCCCTACTGATAAATGACCTTCCCACAAATTCCTATGGCACACCTGTGGATCACTCACAGCACACCAGTGTGCCACGGCACAGTGGTTGAAAATGGCTGTATGTGCGGAATGAATGAGGCCAAAGGGCTGGTGCAACATAAAGAATGTGTGACAGGTACCCAAGTACTAAGCAGGGTTGGCTCCAGGTTTCAGGGGGCCCTTGGCAAACAGCCCTCATCCATGGTCCAGCTGTCTGACTGGGCCCTAAGGGTTGAGCCCACATGAAGGCTAAGGGCACAAAGAGTGTATGTGGGGTTGGCAATGGGCCCTGGGCACTTGGTCATGCCTAAGGATTGACACCAGCTCTGTGTGTCAGTGTGTGTCTGTGTGTGTGTGGGGGGGATGTACTTTGAACACAATGTAGGGAATTGTTTCCATAATCTCTCGCCTATTGCCTGCCAAGAAAATCCTCTTTGCTGAGTCAGGTCTGTAGCTTGTCAGGATGGAAACTTGTCTAAAGGACAGGACGTGCTTGGGAGAGGCTGAGGTGCTTTGCTCTTTGGACTCCTCCAGTTTTTGATAACAAACCTCCTGTTGAGCTTCTGTTCATTGAGGCTGCAATCCTGTATGTACTCGCCTGGGAGTAAACCATATTTCACTCTATGGGGTTTCGTTCTAAGAAGTCAGGCCTAGAACTGTGCTATAAGAGACCCGGCTTTTTCTCATACGGCACTGGGAGTATAATCTTGGTCTCCATTCCTTGACTTCTGGCCTTTTTTTCCTGTCCTTTGAAATGTAAGTGCTCATGTTGGTAGTCAGCCCATATTATTGAGGTGAGGCCTCTGTTCCTTTCCCTTCATTGCTGGAATACAACCCTTGATATCCATTTACCTCCTCCACAGAGAGACAGCCAGGTAATCTGAGCATCTTCCCATTGTGTAATCAGGCCAGGCTTGGTACTGCAGTCCAGAGTGCCATACAGAAAACTATGTGATTCCATCATGCAGCCTTTTGGGTTTTGATTCTTAGGTGCTGGTGACATTTTAAAACAAACACAGGAAAGCTGATCGGGGGCAGGGGGGTGTTAAATTATCAAACAGATGGACTTGTATCTTATCTTTCCTTGTTACAGCAAACCCAAGGTGGCTAAGACAATGAACAACACATGAAAAGAATAGGAAAATACAGGCTGACCCCAAAAAAAAACAGAACCCACAAATCTTTGAATAAAACTGTTAATTTTAATTTTTCTTCTTTTTTCTTTCAGGGTATACAAGTCGACTTTGTGCATAAAATATTGGAACAATACTCTTCCTCAAACTCAATAAGTTTGAGTCCAGTAAGTTTCTTGAAATTTACTGGACCTTTGTAGGATTTAATGAAATTTTTATGGGTTCTGTTTTTTTTGGGGGGGGGGGTCACCCTGTAAATGGATACCGATTTTTCTCAGAGGCAAGGCCACTTGACTTGATGGTTTCCTGACCCATTTCTCTTCCTTCTGGTGCTGGCTGCAGCCACAGGACAAACGTGGGACATTATGTTGCTCAGACTCCTCCCTAGCCGTCCCAGATGAACCTGTTGCTCTGCTGTGTTCCTCCACGCTCCACAGGGCCATAGTGGTCTGGTAAATGTAGCCTCTGCTTTCTGGATGGCCGATGTCCTTATTGCATGGAACCAGCAACCCTTAATCCTCTGCCTGATGGGCAAAGGTTGATTTGATCTTCCCTTTGCTGAGAACTTAATCCTTAAAGCACAGTCCTCCACAGAGTACAGGCTGGTGCAGTGCATGCTGCACTGGTGCTAGCCATTGCAAAAGTGTCACAAAGCACTTCAGGATGGCATAGCAGTTGCCGGTGCTGGCGTGAAGGCCCACACTGGCTTGCACATACTGGCAGGAGCAGCACATACCATGGAAGGAGAGTTCCATGCTGTGCAGCACAGAGGTGGAACGGGGAGGGAGTGTAACACAATAAAAGGGACTGGCAAGGTGACACAGTGTCTTACGCACAGTGGTGTTTTAGGTCAATCCTGTGTCATTGAAAAAGAAAAGCAAACTCATGAAGAGATCTTTGGGGAGTTCTCTTCTTTTCCTGCCTGGTGCCTGCTCTTCATAAGGTTTAATTTCGCCCCATGAGGCCGAGTTGAGCTGACGTGCCTCAGACTGTGATTTCATCATTAGCCTAGTAATGAGAACAGTGGAAAATCTGCCTCTGGAACAAGATTAAAATTAGGCATCAAAAATCTTGGCTGTTTTTATCAAGCAGGACTAAATACTAGGCAAATCTTTTTTCTTTTACAAATGAAATAGTTGATGTAAGTACATTCTAATAACTTGCGGAAGACAATCACCCTGGAGAAAACGGGTGTCCAAATTTACAGTTAACACAAACAAGTGTTGGATAGCTCTACTGTGCGCATGAAGAAATATTTTCATCTTCTGGGTGAATTCATTCACTCATTCATTCCTTGGAATATAAATATCTCCAAGACATCAGATTAGCCAATTCTGGAAACACACTGCTAAACTAGATGTCTTTTTGGTCAGATTCAACTGGACTTCCATGTTCTTAATAGAATGGTACACACACCCAAAGCGTGGGAATGGGTAAGTTCAATAAGTCTGGTTTCAATATACATCTCTTGATATCCTGCTAGTGAAAAGCAGCTGTTTTTATGCTGATGTAGTGTTTTGAGAGGTTATATGAACACAAGAAGCTACCTTCTGAGTCAGATCATTCGTCCATCCAGCCCAGTGTTCTCTTCTACGCTGACTGCCAGTAGCTCTCCAGCTACTCCTCTATAGCCCTACCTAGAAAGGCCAGAGATTGAACCAGGGACTGAATGTGTGCAAAGCATGTGTCCTAGTACTGAGCTACCTCATCTAGCCCATTTGAATAAGTGCCTGTTTGCATGTGTCATGTCCGTTTGGGCCCCGAGAGGAGTGAGGCTAAGGGGAGAATCAAGTGGGGAGAGGTTTTGGTGGATCTGGCACTTAGCCGGTCCCGGAATGAGTCGAGGAGGCTTCGGTCAAGGTCAGCACCACTGTTTTATTCTTGTCATATGTTTGACATTCATTAGGTCCTGTTACAGCACAGGGCCTAGCGCATACAGACAATCAGCACGATCCCCTTTGGTTCTGGTTCACCAGGGGTCACTTTCTCCCACTCTGTGGTTCTGACGGGAGTCTTGTAGCCCTAGTTCCAGAGGGGTTTGGTTGCCAGGGTCCAGGTAACCACATGATTCCCAAAGGGGGAAGATTAGGTAGGTTCTTTGTCCATTTTTGGCTCCCTGTGGTGTGAAAGGGGCATTCAGGAGGCAATAGGGTGTAGCTGTTACTGGCTGAGGGGATTTGCCCCTGCTCCGGCCCTCTAGGGTTGCTGTTCCAGGGCCTCTGGTGACCAAGGAGGAAGGCTTCCCCCTGGGAGGTCTAACCTCCCTCGACTTGGGAAGGTTCATCAGCATTCCCCTTTGCCTTGCTCCCTCGGAAAGAGCTCAGGGGAGAGCCTCCTCTCCCTTCAACAGCCAGCCTCCGTATGAGCCTGCTGGTTGGGTGGCTAGGCTCCACCCTTTCCTGCTCCGCCCCCAGCCCAAGCTCTCATGAGATCTTGAGCCTTGCAGGGCTGGATCCTGCCAAGCCTGGCTGCCCAACACCTTCCTGCTCCCCTCCTCTCCTGTAAGCAGTATGGGGAAGGGGTGCTCCCGGATGACAGCATGGTAAAAAGCACCATGCCAGTGGTTCCCAAACATTTTAGCATGGGGACCCATTTTTAAAATTACACTTTATCAGGACCCACCTAGATTTATGAGACTTTTTTAAAAAGGAGATTTAGAGAGAACTTTAGTTGTTTGCAAGTAACAATAACTGAAAAAAGATGCTCAAACATTTATCTCCCTATATTTATACATGCTTGCTAACAGCAGGAGCTCAGTTTGCAAGGAACTGAGCTCTTTGCAGGGCAATTAGCTGCTATATGATTTTTGAATAGCCTCAGGGCAGTAGCATTGCTAAGGGCATGCAGGGGGTAGCAGTTGCACTGGGCATCAAGCTTTAGGGGGGCAACAAGTTGAGCTTGACACTAGTGACCAAAATTGTGAAAATCTTGGCATGTATGAATAATGCCATCATGTTATATAATCATTGGAAAGGTAATTTAATGCAGAGTGCAATGAAACAAACAAACATTGGAATATCTATATTCTATCTAAAGTTATGACCAATTATCCAGAAAGTTAAAACTGCCTTATAGAACAAAAAGTGGATTTTCTTAACTCAAAACTGACCTATGAGACTGATTGTTCTGAGAGCCAGTGACATATTATTATGTTATTGACATGTTGCAATGACATGTTATCATGTTACAGCATGAAACCAATAAGGTGTTAATATGAGTCAGCTCTCATTTCCATGTATCATAATACAGTTACCCCTGCTAACTGGGTCAAGATGCAATTCTTCAAGTGGTGCTCTTCTTATATTTGGCAGGGGGAGAATTACTGTTCCTCTTCACCCCAGCACAGTGTCTCAAACCAATCAAGGGCACACTTTTTTTCATTTACTTAAATTGGATTTTGTCTTGGGGGAGCTACAAATCTTCTTCGACCCCAGGTAGTAGATAGATGCCTTAGCTATGCCACTGACTAGGGGGAGGCAGCAGAGCAAGTGGGTGGTGAGCTGCTGGGGGGGGAGGCAGGTTCCCCCCCCATTTTCACTTCTTTAAAAGCCTGGGTGTGATGTCACTTATGGTTGTGACATCACTTCTGAGGCATCATTTTGAGCTTGGTACCGGGCTACATGATTAGCTATGCCACTGCCTCAGGGCTTGGGGCAATTCGTTATGTGATCTTTCCATCACCCCTGTTTTCATTGGAGGCACTCCTCAGCTGCTATGGGAACTACCAAAAATCAGGTCACACTTCACCAGTGGGTCCCGACCCACAGTTTGGGAACTACTGCACTATGCAGTTTGAAATGTATAAATGTGCCCTTAGTTATCAGCCATTTACTGGGGAGAGGCTACAGCTCAGTCGTACAGCACATTATGTGCATGTAAAGGTTCAGTTCCTGACATCTCAGTTACAAGGTTATCTGTCAGCAAGGCTGGAGATCCTCTGCTTGTCAGAGCCAGGGGTGACAAGTCCATGAGCTCAATTGAAACAGTCACTTTAGGCAGCAGATTGGTGGGGGTGCCCATCTCCATCAGCCCACTTGCCTCCACTGCACCTCCTCATCCTCCCACTCCCTGGAAAAGTATCTGACACTTTTGTCCATCACTCCCTTCTCCCCCATGTTTCCTCTTTCACTCTGTCCCCATTTTCCTTTTCAAATCCAGGGAGTAGGAACAGCAGAAGCCCAGGTGTCTTGGGCCGACTCTGGTCAGTGCAGAGTGGATCAATAGCCTGATTCAGTATATTGCACCCTTCGTTCTTGCTATCATTTGGTAGGAAATGGATGCCTGCCTCTGTAGGAGCAGGGCCAGCCCACAGATAATGTGACATGAATATGCCCACCACTGAAGGGATGAGGGGAAAAAGATGCAGCAGGTGTGGCTGTCACTGCCTCCTCCCTCTCTCTGCTCAAGTAGCTGCAGATGTGTGGACAGGGAAAGGTGGGGCATGGCAATCCCGAACCCTGACTCCTTCCACACTGGCCCCTTGTGTGTACTCTGCATGGGTCTTCTTCAAATTAAATAGGATGCCCAGCATGCTCAGCTGCTCCTGTGCAAGGACAAGCAAGGAGATAGCAAGGAAGGGGAAGTCGGGGTGAGATCATCCTTCCTTGCCTCTCCCTGTGGCTGCAGCCAAGTGGCAGAGAGCAAGGGGGCAGCAACACCACTCCGGTCCAAATCCTAATCAACTTTACAGCACTAGCAGAGCTGTGCCAATGGGGTGTGTGCTGCATCCTGCAGTTGGGTGGCAGTCATGGATGCCAATTCCTCAAGGTAAGGGAATGTTTGTTGCCTTACCTCAGTGCCAGAAAGTTGGTTAGGATTGTGCCCTCCCTCTCTCATCACACTGAAACCAGGGATCACCAGTGAAATTAACAGGCCATGAATTCAGGTGGGAGAAAAAAGAAAGTCCTTCACACCACCCATAATTAACTCAAGGAATTCCTTGCCACAAGATAGGGTAATGACTACTAACTGAGGCCAAGTCTGTACATGCAACAGTATGAGGCAGTTGGATCTTGAGGTGGTAGAATGTATTGTACCACCTCAGACTGTTAAGCTGAGTAAGAGTCTTTCTCCCTCACATATCAGTTTTCTACTTGTGTAATATTTGTTTGTTTATGTTTTATAGAAGGGAACAGTCAAAATTGGTATTATGTACCTCTAGTCTGGAGTGGAACAATCCACTGTATCAACCTGAAATGGTACCATCACATATTCTTGCACGTGTTAAGCAAGTCATAGATAGCTTTAAAAGGTAATTAGACCAATTCATGGCAGGGCAGAGCTCTATTTTGGCTATTAACCAGAATGGCTATTGTGTTATGAAGCAGCATGCCACTGACTATGAGTTCTTTTAGAGGGAAGGAACAGCAGAGAATGCCACTGTCTTCTCCAAGTCCTTTTTGTGGGCATTGGGGAAAGGATGTTGGACTACCTATGGCAAGGGGATCTTCTATGTCGTCATTTTATACCAGGCTCTCCTCCAGCTCTACACACTCTGTCCTAATTAATTCTCATTTCTTCACCTCTGTAGTGATTTATCTCCAAGTCCGTTTTTGGCAAAAATTCACCCACAGCTCTGACAAATTATTGTCATTATTCCCACAGGTCATTATTCACAAAAGCTCAAGCCATGGTATGTCAGCACTTTTCCAGATCTGTGCATTTTTCAAATACTATTTTTAGCTAGAAGTGAGTAATGCAAAATCACAGGTTGTTTTTTTTTAATTTAAACACCACTACTTGTCTGGGCAAGCAGTGGATGGAACTTAAAAAAAAACTAAACAAAAAAAAACACACCTTGAATTTTCTATATTTGTTAATTTATTGAGGCATCCAATAGTTAAAACTCTTGATTTGTGAGTTTTTAGCGCCCTCTGCTGAGCACTCTGTGCTGGACAGGGAATGGCACTTGCTATTTTCTTATTACGCTGGACTAGATGGGCCTATGGCCTGATAAGAACATAAGAACAGCCCCACTGGATCAGGCCATAGGCCCATCTAGTCCAGCTTCCTGTATCTCACAGCGGCCCACCAAATGCCCCAGGGAGCACACCAGATAACAAGAGACCTCATCCTGGTGCCCTCCCTTGCATCTGGCCTTCTGACATAACCCATTTCTAAAATCAGGAGGTTGCGCATACGCATCATGGCTTGTGCCCCGTAATGATGCAGTGGGGCTGTTCTTATGTTCCTAAGATCCAGGTGAATGCTAGGAACAAGTAAGCTTAAGAGCTTAGTTTTATTGTTTTAGCATTGTGTATGTATTTATTTTCTTAAATACCTAAATGCCTTTCAAGTAATGTGTAACCATAATTCTACACTTTAAATACCTCATCCTAGTATTACAGGCTTGTGTCTGTGTGAGTACAAAGGAACGGGGCTCATCTCAGTCTGGCCTAGGCCACTGAGGACCCAATCCTATTCAACTTTCTAGTGTCTGCTGCATCCTATAGTGGAGGGAGCAGTCATGGAGGCCTCCTCAAGGTAAAAGAATGTTTACTTCAAGTCTGCATCAGTTCCAGAGAGTTGAATAGAACTGGGCCTCAGCCTGCTGTTGTGAATCAAAATAAGAGCTCTGAGGCCTGGGTCCCTGGAGGTGGGGGAGTGAGTTGTGCTGTAGGACTTCAGCTTCCTCTTGCCTGAAGGACTGGCTATTTAGAAGGAGTGGTGGCATCTACTGTTGTGCTGTATGCCCTGAGGACTTGTATGCCCACCTGAATGGGAGATTTGACCAGTCAAGTGGATGTGTGCAGCGACTTGTACTCAAGGTAAGGCTTAGTTGCCTGGGAACTGTGCCGTGCTATCTCATGGAGTGTTAAGATTTTTGAGATGATAGTATATGCAAGAGCAAACTGCAAACAAGCATTTCTGACTCACGGGGTGGGGGGTGGGGCATTGGGCCAGTGAACCAGGAGAGTGTGAGACTGATCTCTAAGGAAGACAGTGGACCATGGCAGGATGATAACAGCCCACTGTACAGAGGCACAGACTAAGAACCAGGCAAGACAGTTTCAAGCCCAGTCAAGGGGCTTGCCCTACCCATCAAGGCACTCACCTTGTGGCCAGAAACACCCAGAGCAAGGACAAAAGATTGAGGAAGATCTACAACCCACATTGGCCAGTCAACAAAGCTGCTCTCTAACAGCTCAGCTGTAGCAGGAGACAGAAAAGAGCACCTCATCGAATGTTTAACATCCCACATCACTGCAAATAGTCACAGCTGGCTGGGAGGTCTACCACATAGACCAGGGGTGTCCAAGCATTTTGGCAAAAGGGCCACATCATCTCTCTGACACTGTGTCGGGAGCCAGGGAAAAAAAGAATTAATTTACATTTAAAATTTGAATAAATTTACATAAATGAGTTTATTAGTAATGGAACTTATATGAATGAATGAAGGTCTTGCAATAGTTCAAGGCCTATAAAAGGCCTTGCACAAAGCAAGGCCAGCCTTTCTTTGCTGCCAACAGCAAACAGCAAGTAGTGGAGGGAGACCTCATCCCACAGCTCAGGTGAGAGGTTGAACAGTCATCCTCATGCTAAGAGCAGTTGCGTTGGGCCAGCACAGGCTCCAGCAAGTCTCCAGAGGGCCAGAGGCTCATTGGAGACTGGGGGCTCTCCTTGGGCCGGATTGGGAGTCCCTGAGGGCCGCAAGTGGCCTCCCGGTTGGGGTTTGGGCACTCCTGACATAGACCAATGAGAAAAAACACTGCATAGGCCAATCATTGGGCTGGCATGGTTGACAGAGGGCCTCTGTTGCAGCAGCCTAGCCATCTAGCCACACCCACCCCATGACTATCTTTTGCATCACTGGTGGCACCTGTTGCATGGTGGCCCTGGCATGGCTATAGTGAGTTGCCCTCCCCACCCCTTTGCAACTATTTATCTTATAGATCATGTTAGCAAAGAACAGGGGGCTGATGACTGTCAAGGAGCACCCCCTCGCTCCTGAAGGCCATGTAGTCAGAGAATGAGGATACTGTAGACTATAAACCCTGCAAGCAGACAGACCCCTCCCTTCCCTGCGGAGCCCGGCCCCTACCCTGAGGCCCAAGGCTGTGGTGAAAAACAACTGTGGTGGGATGAAAGGATCCCAGTCTACTAGCAAAGAGACAGCAGGTGTGATCAGGTCAATATTTTATGGCACACTCTCAAAGATGGAGCAGCATCTGAAAAGGAAACACACAAGTGGGGTTGCCAGTCATCCTCTTCGAGCAGGGATGTTGTGCCATTGCTAGTTATCCAGGTGCCAGTGAGATCTGGCTGCAGCAGTTGGCTCACTGTTTGTTATGGAGTTTAATGCCACAGAGGCCTGTCTGGAATGAATAGGTCTGCAATCTCCCCACCCCCTCCAGCAGCAGCTTAGCTCACTCTGGTCACTCACTACCCACACAGCTGGGCTCACATTGGTCACTATAGGCTTCTTTTGAAGTTTGCATGATGTCTTTGCCTGTAGGACAGCTGCAGATGAGGAGCAAGGAGAAACACAGAGAGAATAACAAGGAATAGACAGCAGCACCAGTAACCCACGTTCTCTGGATCACAATGCATAATTGGTGTTTGTGATAAGAGTAATGCCACAAGAGCATACATGCAGTGAGTGATGCACCGTGGAAGGTGGGGAATCTTGGCAAAGAGCATTACTTCCCCCCCCCCCCATTGGAACTCTGTGAGGAATGACGGCTCTGCCTTTTGTGGCAATGGTGTAGTCCTGAAAAAAAAAGTCTCCAGAGGAGTGTTTGGCTAGCAGTGACAAATGGTTAGAGTAGCTGACATTCACCAGGAGAGAGCATACAGCAATCATTATTAGCTGCTGCAAAAGGATGATTAAGCAACGTAAAGACACATTTGACAAAACTGAAGGATTGGTATTGGGGGGGGGGAGAGGAGACATGAGACAGATATGCAGATTCCCTCTCCTCCTTTGCTTACCTGTGTAGGATGCATTGTCCTTACTCCCCTTGTTGGGGTAATAAAGTGGAGGACCACCTGGGTATTTGTGAGTGGAGTTCTCTTGGGGCAGAGTCTCTGTATCAAGAGTTCTGAGGACAGAAGCATTAAATATCTTAGGGACTCATCATATGATGGTCACTCACTACCATCACTTTCTGAGGTACTGTTATTGAGCCCTAGGGCGCCAATGGTTAAGGGCCCAATCCTATGGAGTGCTGGCAGGTGCTGGGCTAGCACTGGTGTAGCACTGGAACTCTGCCACTTGGCGGTCTCCTGGACCACCGAGCAACGGAAAGGTAGGTGGGGCATAGGTGGAGGTGGGGAAGAGGCGTTCTGGGGAGGTGGAGGAAGGGTGGGGAGAGGGTGGAAAGAAGGCGTTCTGAAGGAGGGAGCGGGGTGGGAAGGAGGTGGGACCGATGGGGCTTTGCTCCACTGGATCCAGAGCCTCCGTGTCAGGCTGGCTGCCTGACATGGAGGCTCTTTATTCTATGCTCACCTTCAGGTTGATGTAGAATCGAGTAGCCCCACTGCAGGACTACTCACTTTACCTGGGGGAAGGGGACAAAAGTTCCCTTCTCCTGAGGAGGAGGAGGAGGCTGCTGCCAAGAGTGCGCTGGATGTGGTGGCAGCCATTTTTGGCACTGCTGCAGCCCCGCGCTGGGCAGCTCAAGACTGGGCTGTAAAGCAGCAATTTTCAACCAGTGTGCCATGGCCATTGGGGGATTGAGCCCCCTACCAGCAGCATTATCAAAAAACTGATGGTGTGCCTTGACAATTTTAGCACCTTGTCAGTGTGCCCTGTGCTGTAGGCGGCCTGAAATTCCTGAAAACCTAGGGATCCAGCCATGGGTTATTATGTCCCTGTACTACAGTACAGGTCGTGCCTTGTTATCCACTGGTGTTCTGTTCCAGAACTTCCAGTGGATTAAAAAAAATCAGTGGATACCAAATCAGTGGAAAAATAGCTTTAACCTATTTTTGCCTGGCCCACAGGTCTACACATTTGGTCCCTGTTGCATATACGCAATGCGGGACAGAAATGGCTTAAAGACCTACTTCCAGGTTTCCTGCTCCTCCATTGTTCCCCCAGAACGTATTAGCATAGACCAATGGTTCTCAAACTTTGAGTACTGGGACCCACTTTTTTAGAATGAGAACCGATCTGAAAGCGATGTGATGACCAGAAGTGACATCATCAAGCAGGAACATTTTTCACAATCCGAGGCTGCAGTCCTACCCACACTTACCCAGGAGTAAGTCCCATTCACTGGTTGGCAACCTTCAGTCTCCGAAGAGCATATACTTACAGGCCTGTTCAAAGTATGGATGTATGACATTTCCCCCAGTTCAGTCACATACCAAGGTAGCAACCAGTCTAATACATTATAAATAAAATATTGAAATGAATGGGGACCCACCTGAAATTGGCTCGCGACCCACTGAGTGGGTCCCGACCCACAGTTTGAGAACCACTGTGCAGTCACATCCCTGGATGCAGCGCAGGTGTTGCAGCCCTTGCGGCCAGCAGAGGGCGCCGCAGGACAGCGGACGGCGAGGGGGCGGGGCGGCGTGTCACGTGGCGAGGCTGCGGGGCGGGGCGGGGCGGGGCGGCGAGCGGTGTTTACATCAGGAGCCGGCGGAGGCAGCTGGCCTGAGGGTCGTGGGCAGTTCCGCGCCGCCATGTACCGGGCCTTGTACGGCTTCCGCTCGGCCGAGCCCAGCTCCCTGGCCTTCGCCGCCGGCGAGACCTTCCTGCTGCTGGAGCGCAGCAACCAGCACTGGTGGCTGGTGACCCGCGCGGGCTCCGGGGAGACGGGCTACGCGCCGGCCTCCTACCTGCAGCGCCTCCAGGTCAGCTGCGCCGGGCGGGGGCAGGCGGGCGAGGCTCCTCTGCGGGGCCGGGCCGGGCAGGGTGAGCGGAGGGCAGCCCCTCAGGAGGGGGTGGGCAGCCTGGCAGTCGGGCGGCTGTGGCAGCGCACGTGTTTGTCCTGCACGTGTGAAGTGGGAAGCAGGGGTCCTCGCTCGTGTCTTCCCTGCGTCTGTGCACGCTATGAGCCCCAGCCTGTGCGTGTCTACTCAGAAGTAGGTACCATTAGAGTCAGTGGGCCTTACTCCCCGGAAAGTGTGGGTGGGATTGCAGCCCTAGAGCCCAGGCCTCTGCCTGTCTACTCAAAGTAAGTCCCACTAGAATCAATGGGGCTTACCCCCAGGAAAGTGTGGATGAGATTACAGCCTAATCCTAGGCATGTCTGCTCAGAAGTAAGTCCCATTAGAGTCAGTGGGGCTTACTCCCAGGAAAGCATAGATAGGATTGCAGCCTGTCTCCACAGTGCTCCTTGAGGCATGTGTGGCCAGTGCACAAGGATGCTGCTTTTTGGGGATGCTTTTTTATGCTGCCTCTTACCAAAGTGCCTGTGATGTCCTAGGAAAAAGGAATGGTGAGGCCTTGCCTTTGAAAACCTGCAAAGGTGTGTGCACCTTGACCTTTCAGCAGTATTAGTGGTGTTTGGGAGAAGTTGGGTAACCTGCGTGCTGGTCTCTTTCTTAAGCAACAACATGGGATTTGCTCTGTGTGTGTCAAATGTCAACAGGACACATGTTGGAAAAAGGATGTGTTCTATTTCATAGGATATGGTCAATGGACCAGACTTGTAAGACAGTGTGCCTCCCATCTGGTCACCTTCAAACCCTACATCAGTGATGTAGGGTCATTAAATCTGTATCTAGAGCTGTACAAATGTAAGTTGCCCTTGGAGAAGCGACAACTTCTCTGCCTTCAGGCTTCTTTTGTTGGGGTTTGTCCTTGGTTGTCCCTTAGTAGCTATGTACTGCTCTTTGAACTGTGCGTTTTTGGTTTTAAAGTAGTTGAATAAATATTTTGCAAAAATGCTGCATGTGCACAAGTAACTTTGCTAGCGTGCATGCACAAAAGAATGAGAGAGGGGGATGAGGGAATGTCTAGCTATTTCCAGATGTTATAATCTGTGTGGAACACTAAATAGTATAATGTGAATGGAAAACTAAATACTATTGTTTGGCAGGGGACACGTAGGTAGAAATGCAAATATTCAGAAGTACTTTAAGCAGCAGCAAAAGTGAGGAGTGGAGGATAAATGATGGGACAGTGTTCCAGATGATGGAACTCAATGGGAATTTTTTAAAAGCAGTAATGTGGAAGGAGTTTTGGTTTGGGGTTATGATATGAGAGGAGGGGATACAGCCCTTTCTCCCTGTAGTACCTTATTCCTGATTCAAATAGACCTCCCCAAAGCAGCTTTTAGCAATAGAGGGGAAGGAACTTGAACCCTTTTAAATCTGTGATGATACATTTGAGTTCAAAAATTGTGCAGATATTCCCATAGGGGAAGCTTAGTTGGGGAACTGGTGCAGGTGCAGATGGCTTAAACTCCCCTTCACCAGAGCCCTGAACCAAGTCAGTTCCTGTAGGTCTGATTTTTGAAAAACAAAAACACATGTTGGAACTTCCAATCATGGAACTCCCACATTAATCTGGTTTTGTCCTTACTCAACATCTCATTGCACAAGAGACATTCTGTGTCTGATGAGGTAATAATTTTCCGAGGGAAGCTTGAATATGGGCAGGAACCTGCGTGAGGGGGGGATTATACAAATCTTGATCTGCAACAAGTCATGTGGAAGAAACTAGTGCCCTGCCATATCTAGTGTTCATGTGGCTCCTGTCAGTGGTACCACTAGCATGTCTGTACCCCATGTGTGAAATATATAGCTTGTCTAAGCCAAAGTGCATTGGTGTGGGTGAGTTGTGAAGGTTCATGAGAAGCAAAAGAGCAACATGGAAGTTATTCACTGAGGGTCTCTAGGGTGGATAGTAGCTGTTACAAGAGTTTGATCATTAACGTGTATTATTTGATTCTGCTGCCATGAACTCTTTTATATGTACATGCATGTCTATATAAAGTTAAAATAAGGCAGCTGCTTGAAAAGTGTCTCTGAGGCCAGCTTTCTGTGTCTGTTGTAAACACTGCTGTGAAATGAGAACACAGAAGAGAGCAGTTATGGTTGCAAACCTTCTACTTATGTGGAATATAACGGGCTAATAACAGGGCTGTCCAACTACTGATGAGGGGGCCAGACGGCCAACCCTGAACAAATGTAACAATAATGGCAGTAATTACAGTCAAGTCTGACATGTTAGCAATTATGGAAAGTGAAAAAACAGATTGCTTCAGCCCAAATAGGAATCAGAGTGATCAGTGCAAACACTCTCCTTTCTCATCTAAGGGTATATTTAGTGGAGAATTCCTAGGGACAGTTCTGAATTGAGAACGTGCTTTGCAACAGGCATAGTTTGGATCAAAGTGCCTTTCTCTAATGCTAGAAATTTGAAACGGTGCCTGAAATAGTAACATAAAGAAAGTGTACTTGTGTGTTTATATAATAGTTATAATTACACTTATATAATTGTATTTATACACTGTCTTATGTACTGTGTATTGGGTCTGCAGGGCCCCTGCGTGCCCTCTCCAGAGATGAGGGGAGCTCCACTGTCTGTGGCCTCTTCAGGGCTCAGACAGAGGCTTAAGGTAAAAAAAGTGGTTTCTGGTTTCTCCTGAGGACTTCCTCAGGCCTCCTGATTCTCCAACTCTGGCACCTCAGTGCCCCAGCCTGAGGAGCTCTTTGCCCCTTTAAAGGTCAGGGAGGGGGAATGCAGCTATGCGATCCTCAGGATCACACAGCTGCCAGACAACCTACTTCCGCTTTTGGGTTGCGATCTTTATTTTTAGATTTTCTGAGGGAGCCCTGTGGAGGCTTCTGTGGGGCTCCCCGCACCCCTGGGAGATGGCTGCTGCTGGGGAGTAAAACAAAGCCCCTGTCACCCCGGCAGTGGTGGGTTCCTAAAGATCACTCAGCTGCATTCTCCCCTCCCCTGAATAGACTTACTGTGGCTTCCAGACTCCTTGAGAATTTGGGAACTGCTGCCTTATAAGGCATTAAAAACATCACTTCCAGTTTCATGGATAAATCAGAAGTTGCTTTTTTTTTAACCTTAAGGCTCAGTCTGAGCCAAGCAGAGGCTGTGAATCGACATCAGCGGCCTCTACTGGGCTCAGAGACTCCTCTGGAGATGAGGGGAGCCCAACTCCCCTTGGCTCCAGAGGGGGAGGTATTCACTCATATCCATGGTTTCACTTAACTGCAGATGGTTCTGGACCAGAACTCCCAGGCATGCCTGTACTTGAAAGAAATCAATTATTATTATTATTATTATTATTATTATTATTATTATTATTATTATTATTAACATTATTAACATTATTAACAACAGTATTTATCTACCGCTTTTCAACTAAAAGCTCACAAAGCGGTTTACAGAGAAAAATCTAATAACTAATGGCTCCCTGTCCCAAAAGGGCTCACAATCTAAAAAGATGCAAAAAGAACACCAGCAGACAGCCACTAGAAAAGACACTGCTGGGGTGAGGAGGGCCAGTTACTCTCCCCCTGCTAAAAAGAGGAGCACCCACTTGAAAAAGTGCCTCTTACCCAATTAGCAGGGGTAATTACTTATTACTTAAAAATACTTATTATTCCTGACTTGTGTTGGGAATATCGAAGTGGAAATGGTGAAGCACTGTGGCATAGGTGGAGAAGGGACTTTAGACAGACATAGTCCGTCAACAGGCTACTGTGGCTTGTGTTGAAAGTTTCTGGAACAATCATCTTCGCACATTTTGGGAAATTCCATAGGAGTCAATACTGTAACCTTATAAATAGTTCTAGGTGACTTTCTGATCTTCCATTAGTAGTCTGCGACAAACTGGCTGTCACCCTGATCTAATGTGGGGCACATAAGTGTTGCTCCCACCATTTTTTCTTTCCATGTTTAGTATATTTTAAAGTGAAAGAGAGGTGTAGCGTGAAAAATGAAGGATGGGTAGATACATGAGATTTTTAAAAATGTTGATCCGATGTTGAAGCTGTCTATGAAGGTGTATTGCTCAAGATTTTTTTTTAAGGAAATCACCTTTTGTGTCTGTTCTAAGCTTATCCAAGGGAGGTGGAGTAGGGTTCTATTAGTTTAAAGAGGTTCAGGGCCCAATCCTAGTACAGCGCACGCCAGCTTACTGCTGGCACGCACTGTTGCAAACATGCCATGGCATGTTTGCGGGCCCTAGCACCGGTGAAGTGCCAGTGCTAAACCCAGCGCTGGGCTAGCACCAGGCGCTTGGTAGCGGAGAAATAGCTGGGGGTTTGGAGGGAGACGGGGAGGAGGTGTTCCAGGGCGGGGAGATGAGGTGTGCCAAGGGGCAGGAGGGAGATGGGATTAGTGGAGCTTTGCTTCACCAGATTCTGAGCCTCTGTATTGGGCCACTGGCCTGACAGGGAGGCTCACAATTCTACACTGACCCTTGGGTCAATGTTGAATTGAGTAACCCCATTGTAGGGCTACTTGGCTTACCTGGGGGAAGGGGATGGAAGTCCCCTTCTCCCGAAGAGCTGGTGGCGCTGCCTGCGGGAGCTGGCGCTGCTTCGGGAGCTGCCCGAAGAGCTGGTGGCGCTGCCAGTCATTTTTGGTGCTGCTGCAGCCCTGGGTGCCAGGAGCACAGGATTGGGCTATCAGTCATCAGTGATTGGATGGGATGTTTCACAGTCTCATGCACAGATTCTTGTTCAGTTCTCTTCTTTCCTTGCTGGGCCAGATTCTGTTTACCCCCTGGACTTGTGTTTTTCCTCTTTGTTTTTCCTGTCCATGAGAGTTACGGGGCTGCACATTTAAGGATGGATGATATGTAGCAATAGCTTGACTTTCATCCACTTAACATTTGCTGCTTTGCTCCTTCAGCCATTTTCAATTACAGGTGTGCGCCGTTTAGCGATGTTCCGCCTAACGACTGACCGCATATGTGATGGTGGTCACCTGAGATGAAAGCCTAATAGGCTTTAGTGCCAAACCACCTCCACACACTCTGCAAAAATGGGAAGGCAACAAGTGAGGCTTACTCCCAGGAAAGTAAGCAGGGATTGCAGCCTCCAGATACTCAGATCAGGGCTCCCATTGCCAGTGCCTGCCTCGGCATCTCTGCTTAAAAGCCTAATGAGTTCAGGAGACAATCCGGTTGCTGGCATGAATGTGCATACAAACAGGAAAGCAAAGCCTACTCAAAAGTAAGCCCCATTACAGTGATTAAGGTTTACTCCCAGGAAAGTAGGCAGGGATAACAGTCTTCGGATGCTCAGGTTGAGGCTCCTGTTGCCAGCATGTGACTGTGCTTAAAATCCTAATGAGCTCAGGAGGCAATCCAGTTGCTGGCAAATGGGAAGGCAAAGCCTACTCAGAAGTAAGCCCCATTACAAGGAGTGGGGCTTTCTCCCAGGAAAGTAGGCAGGGGATTGCACCCTCCCGACATTCAGATGGGGCTCCTGTTGCCAGCAAGCGCATCCTTGCCTCTGTTTAAAAGCTTGCCTAATGACGGGACCATATAACGACGGAGATTTCAGTTCCTATCCCCGTTAAGCAACGCATAACTGTACAACCACACTTCAAATTGCATCCACATGCCTTCCTCTTTTGTCCAATTTCATCCAACCTTCCGCGAAGTTCATCTTCGTTTGTATGTTTATTTTTCTTTTCTGTTTATTTAGGTTTTGTATGCATTTGTATGCATAGTTATCTACGTTTTCTGCCATCCAAAATAAATTTGCAAGCTAACTAAAGCTATGCTTTAACTAACCAGACAAATATGCAAGGTATTGCTGAATAATGAACTTTCCCCATGATGGGTGCTTGGAGGGTTTCCCTCAAACTGTTATTGGCATTGCTGTTGTATGCCAGCTTCTCCTTGGCTCTGCCTCCAACTGTATTTGTCTCATATACATCTCCCTTTGGAGTTCTGCAACTTTGCATCAAATGGATACTCTTACATTCCATCCAAACAAAGTTTCTGCACAGTGGTGCAAGTGTATGCTCCACTATATCCCACAGAGGAATGTCAGCTGCCAGAGGTCTCTCTGGCGTAAGGGGACACTTGGTTCGGCTGCTGGAGGTCTTTTTGGGGTAAACCTCAGCAGTTGCAATGGGTCAGCTCGAACATATGCCTGTCTCCCTTCCGTGTTGGCAGATTAGGCCTGGGAAGTGGCATAGGATAGCGTGCATGCCACCAATCCTGTTCCTTCCTGGGCACCACTGTTGCCGCCCTTCCCTCACCTTGTTTCATTCATTCTCCATCCTCCTCTGCATTAGACTTAACTGCTCCAGCGGGGATCTCTGTGTCTGCCATCACCAGTGGGAAGGCGCCAGTGCCAGCCTTCTCACCTGAACTTCTGGCTGTCATGCCATTGTGTAAGAAAATGGGAAGGGGAGGGGAGCTTCCATAGGGAGGCTCAGAGTTCCTGGGAGGGAGCACTCTTCCCTAACCCCACCTAGCTTGAAATTGGATGCCAGCTCATCCCCTGTTGGTATTCACAATGGAAAATCAAACAAAACATTCCCTGAGCGTATTTTGATTTGGGAACATTCCCTGAATCACATTTTGATTTGGGATCAGTGTATCAAGTCATCTTTATCAATGTTACCTCCCCCTTATCTAATAACGTATTTTGGCTCTATTTCTTGTAATCTTTTAATCTTCAGTCAGAAGGCTGCCACTATGTGGTGGGACCATCTTGAACAGTTTTCTTTTTGATGTAAGGATACTCTGTTTTGCATTTTGAGAGCATATGCTCTGAGAAGCCAGAATAGAGAACTTTTAAAAGATTGGTTGTGCTTCTTTTAAACAGTTCCACTCCACACTGATTGAATTTCCATGGTCTGATCGTCACAAACTCTTACATATCCAACATAACTATTCTTTGTATGTGTTCCAGCTCCAGAGATCTTTCTGTCTTCTGGCTTTTTGAATGCATGGTTTAATTGTGTAGTGGCTCTGTGTTTAATTGGCTTGCTGCTCTAGATGGTAAATTTAGTTGCGATTGTTTTCCTTGCTAGCTTGAAGTCATTTCTCCCAAGAGGCCATTCTAGTAAGTACACGTGGTGGAATTTAGCTGGGCTAATACATAGTCTTGTGTTGCAGGATAATTAACTGCTAATTTCAATGATATGCTATCAATTCATTGATTTTACATCCAATCAAGATGCCATTCTTAAAAACGTGCTGTGATAGAGTTAGATCTTATGGGTCTCTAAGACATGGGTTGCTAGGTGGCGGTGCCTAGTCTTCTGATATTGGAAAAATCAGACTAGATTTTCATAGTAGTTACTTCTGGTAATTTGAATATGTTGACTTGTTCTTTAAAGTGTGTTCATTTCTTATTTTGCTTTTTATTTATTTATATTGCTTTCAGTCTGATAGGCCATATAATAATAATTACAATAGGCAACATTAAGGAGGCAATCCTCCTTAAGGAGGATGTTTGGTGGCTTGTGCTTATTCCATTTTGGTTCAAAAGAATACATGTATGATTCAACTGGAATATCCCATTTTGACCTGGAATTTCAAAACTAAGTTTGGCTTTTCAGGTGCTGCTGTGTAGCAGAAAATCTTCTGAAGTTGAAAGAGTGGCTGCTCATTGCTCAAATGAGAAATAGGTAGAGGTTTTAGTTTCCAGTGAATAAGATAGGATTACAGCCTAAGTCATAATGAACACAATGGGCTTACTTATGAGTAAAATAAATAATACTGTTTTCAAACACTTCTATAAATGGGGTAAACTAAAATCAAGCTTTTCTGCAATAGCCTATGACTCTATTAATATCTTTTAAAGGCAGAAACAAATTCTGTGTACATTTCAGAAATCATATGAAAGAAAAGATCAGTGCAGTAATAAAGTGGTAGAGTAAAAAGTTGGGACTGAAACCAACCTGTGTACATTCCTGTGAACTACCAGTGTGTGTATCCCTGTACTCGCATAGATGGGCCCATCTTGATGATTGGATCCATGTTTGCTGCGTACATTGGTGCAACTGTTGTCAAAAAATCATTTGATATCTTAGAATTCCAAGGAAGTGGATGAGGCTATAACTATATAGAAATATTTGTAGACATGATTTGAAATGAATGTGAGTATTCCTGTTAGGATTGTTGCACTGATGTGGAATAATTTCCAGCCTTTTTATAGCGTCTAAATGTTCATCTGTTTTCATTTTGGAGATGTTGATGATCTAAGATACCAATAATTGAAAATAAGCTGAATCTCTTTGTCTTGGAGGCCGGTCTTTTTGTCCTATGTAATTTTGATGGAGCTATATAAATAACTCTTTTTTGACCTGTTCCTAACCAAAGGATGGTTTTAAGAGTTCAAGAGCTGTCTGTTCATATGGCTCCCTCCATTTAATAAGAATATTGATACCAGTTAGAGGCAAAATACTAAGAGGCAATTTATGTTGACACTCACTACATCTAATGATAAGTGACACTGTACAGAGACAGGAGAAAAGAGAATGTGTGTGTATTGCCAGTGAGTCACTATTGCTTAAAAAATAACACAGCAGTGAAATTTCATTAATAATGCATTCAGGTTCCAGGTAAACGGCACATGTTGCAAGAGCTACAGTCAGAGGAAGAAAACCTTCTTCATTGATAGAACTGCCCAGCGGGAGTGATGAACTGAGATCACAGCAGGGCAATTGAAGTAATGTCACTTAAAGTGGGATCCCTGGCTTAAGTTAAGGTATTACACCTGCTTGTTCCACCTGCACATTTCCTTTAATGCTGAGCTACAGTTTCCTGATTTGTCCCTCACATCCTGGTTTCATTAGGAAAAAAATGCACAATAGTTAGTTTTGCATTTTTTTAGACATTGTTCTCTAGCATAGTACTGTACTTCTCTCTAGTTGAAGCCTGTTTTGTTTCATTTTAGCCTGAGAGATTTTCACATTTTTGTGGTGCTGTGGAGTTCAGTACCTTTCAGTAGAAAACTGGATATCCCTAGAGTTAGGTGGTGCAAGAATTTGAGGGCAGGCTCTGAAGGATTGCGAACGAAAAGGTTGCTCACTACTGCTTGTATGACTTGTGAGCTCAGTGGCTTTTGCTCCTATTTATCCCTTTCCCATGGTAGCTTTTGCCTGTCCTTACAGATGTTCTGCATCAGATCTCCATTCTTCCTGATTTTTCCTTATTCTCTGTCACCTTATTCCTTGGCAAGACGGTCAAAGTTTTTAAATTGAACCTTAGGCAAAAAATTATGCACACGCCTCAATACATTTTCCTTTTTACTATATCCGTTTTGCAGAATATGACTGATTGCCGTATTTGGTAATGATAAAGATGGCAGTTATCCTGGGTCCTTCCTCCCACAGCTTTCAGCTTCTATCACCCTTAGCTAGTTTCTTTAGGGATTTCAACTGCTCTCTGTTTACTTGTGAATGCTGATGTAGAAGGTGGTGAACTGATGGATGGCCTCTTTGGTCACTTCCAACTTTGCCTGTTTGGTATGTTTCTCCAGTACAGATTTTAAGTTGCCCTAGTACAAAACTTAGATCTCTGAAAAGAATTCACATACCCTCATTGCAGCCTTCTCTCTGCTCTGTAGCAAACATTCCTAGAATATATTTCTTTCTGAATGTGTATTGAAGCTCTGTGAAGGAGGGCAGGGGTGCTCAATAGGTGGATCGCGATCTACCGGTAGATCGCGAGGCAAAATGAGTAGATCGTGGAGCCCTGTCTCTCCAAACTGTTAATATGTCAGTTTTGTCTAGTGACTAGACGAAACTGACATATTTAGCTGACACTAAACTGACACTGAAACGGACACTGAAACAGACACTTTAGCTGCTCTTCAGGCATGCAGCAACAAAACTGACGAAACTGACTAGACTCCAGCAGGGGCTCCATACATTAAAGGGGGTGTCTGTCAGACGCTTCCTTCCCCCAGGTAGATCTCCGGGCCTTGCTGGGTTTCAAAGTAGCTCTCGAGCCAAAAAAGTGTGAGCACCCCTGCCCTAGGGCATTTGGTGGGCCACTGTGAGATACAGGAAGCTGGACGAGATGCGCCTATGGCCTGATCCAGCGGGGCTGTTCTTATGTTCTTAGGGCTGGAAAACTCTCAACCTTAATGCTTTGCTCCCCATGGTATTTAGGCTTGCAACATTTTCAGCCACAACCATCTAACAATTTGAATAGGTGCAGTGGATGTGATTCTGATCTCACCTTCTCCAGATCCTTTAGCACCAATAAGAGAAGACCAGACTCTCCTTTGAGCCTCCTGGAGCATGCAGAGCTTGAGGCAGGAATTGTATCTCGCTCACGTTAGGATATGGATAAAATAAGAAATGGTGGAAGAAACTTTTGCTGCTTCTTACCATCTCCAGACCACATTGCAAGTAAGAGTTTGGGAAAAGGGGTTCTTATGTGCTGCTGGGTTGTCTTGCTGGAGGGCCAGGAATGCATTCCTTGAAAGCTGGGAGGGGATACATTCCTTGCAAACTTGATTGGTTTAGAACCAAGCATCCACAAATCATTTGAGCTGTATATCCAGGAAAATTAAACGATGTAAGAAATGCATAGAAGCCTTACCACTCACCTGATAACCTCAGAATTGTATACATTTAACATGAATGACTTTTTAAAAGATCAGTTGTATAGTAAAGATTACATAAAATGATCTAAGGTGTCATAACCATTTTACCACCTATAGAGCTATCTAAAACAATTCATGGTAATTTAATCTTGGTGCCCTGTCTATAATAAAAAAGGGTGCTTATCTCAAAGCAAGACTTGGTTGCATTTGCCATTATTATTCTATAGTACATCAGATGAGGGATGGGCAAATCGTTTGATATGCCACATTCTGTACTTGGTACTGAGATAAAGAAGTAGGAAGAGCTCTGTCTTTTATCTTGTATACAAAACCAGGTAATATCTATGATGGGTAATTGCATCAGTGATGGGTACCCCTCTTGAATTACAATATTTGTATGTCTAAGGAGCAGGAAACCCATTGACGTTATAGTTTTGTTTGACAAAAAGCAGTTAGGTGAACATGATGACATAACTCTGATACATTTGTCTTTCCATCACATCTCTCCCCTCACTACCATAGTGAGATTCCCCTGCTCCTGATATTAACACTTGGCAGGTTTTCAGCTGCCATAATACTGTTCTGCTTCTTAGTTGAGAAGTCTAGGGTTCAGAACTGTGAGCGTAGCCACCCTAGTGCGCTGCTGCATTTTCCTGTCCCAGGATGCCTGGTGGAGTAGGTACGGATCATTAGGTCTGTACTCAAGGTTACTCAAGGAAAAAATGTTCTTGCCCCAATAAGTGGCAAACTGCATGGCTGCAGGTATGAAAATACAGTGCCTTGATGGAGGAAACCCTCTCTTATAGGAGTTACATTACTGGCTGTATGTCAGTATGTTTGCACATAGATGCCCTTCTCAGCATATCATAATATTTTTAATGTATTATGTAGCAAGTTAACAAAAAATTGTGTTCCAGTGTAAATGTTTGCCATCTGGTCACCAACAAGTACTTAAGCCCTTGAAATAGTTGTGTAAATGCCATAAGAGAATGGTCAGCTGCCACCTGTATTGTTATAGCAAAATGAGTGGCGTTTGTAGTGCAAACAAGCCCTTGTGTTTAGCTAGAGTTTTGGACCCAGTGTTTTAGGATTACTCCTTTGGCGGGAACAATGGAGCTAACAGGTGTTACAGCTGAGAAGCATGAGCAGTGTGTATCTGACAGCATCTGGTAAATTTTTCATTGCAAATTCTGCTAATAGCTTAATGCAAGGCAGGTGTTGTGGCAGCAAACCCAGCTAAGAAATTCACAGCTTCTTGTTAAATGGATTGTGAGTGTGCATGTACCTGTGTGCGTACAAGTTGTTGGAAGATAGCTATGGGTGAGAGTGATGTTTTAAATAGGTTGTGAACAGCAGAAAAGTATAGTGACTCCAATGGAGGTTTTTCACCTGAGACAGAGAATAATTTATTGTGGAAGATTCAAGTTTTATATGAAGTAGTAAAGAAAACTCAATTTAAAAGCTTCCTCAGGAGAAAGGGATTTATTTTTGTGTCAAGGAAGTGAATAGTTGCTGAATAGGGAAGAAAACTCAGCGTAACAAATGAGGGTCTTGTGGTCAGGTTAAAAATCCATATGTTATCTTAATAGTGAAACATGTAATCACTTAATGGGAATCTGGATCTGTTCCAAGTTTCAGCTTTTAGTCGATGAAGGTGTGGGTTGCACTCATAGCTGCCCAGAATATTTATAAAGATGATAGTACAAGCAATATTGGCCCTCTTTCTTGGCTATTGAGAGCAAGACAAGAAATGACATCCCCTACTGTCCGTTGAACTGATTTCTCTATCCTTCAAGAACGAGAGGAAGGAAAAGCTGGTTTAGCTTTCATAGCATCTTCCTTATTCAGCCAGGGGAATGCCCAGTGATATATTTGTTTGTTTTGAGATCCATTTTGCACAGCTGTACTGGCAGAGCTCCATGCCAGAAAAATAAACCAAGCCAAGAAAAATAAAAGTTTCAGGTTGAGTGTTCAGTCCAACAAACCAGGTTATCTGAAGAACTACCTTCTTTCACACAATCTGACCCACCCCCTTAGGTAAGCAGATAGTGTTTTTGTGGGTGCTGCCCCTTTCACAGGTGAGGGGGGTTGTGGGTAGAGGAGGTTATGGATGGGGGAAGGACTTTCTCTGTGATGGAACCAAGGCTTTGGAATTCCCTTCCTGAGGATTTGTGAACTACTACTTCTTTGCTTGTATTCCAGCAAAGGATCAAGATGCATTTATTTCAATTGACTTTTAGTTAGGTTTCTGGGTTTAATTAATTAAATTTTATGGCCTTCCCCATGTTATAAGTTATGATTGTGTGCTCTCTCTCTGCTGGCTGCTTGATTGTTTGTTCTTACCCTCTCTTTTAGATTAAGTTATCTTAATGAGCTATTTATCATGCAGAATTGATACAGTACTGTTATTTTTAAATGATATATGCATTATGTATTTTTATGTATTGCAATTTTTTAACTTGTACTGCAAACCATTTGAGCAATTATGTAGCAGCATCAGAAGTTTTTTTATCTTTGAGGAGCCACCTAAAGCTTGTGTAGGTGACCAGATTATTCCAAGGTAGCTTGGTTGCCTGTATACTCCTGTCAAGTGTTAGGGAGAAAATTACTGCACATCAGATGTTGGTGTTTAGTAAAATGGTTGTCCTCAGCATCAGGGTTTATCAACCATATTGAATCTGTGAGAGCTTTAAATCCCCACCCTTTGGTCACAACCTGCAGGATAACAACTTAGATTGTAGAAGTGATACATTAATTCAGAGCCTAATGATTTCATCAGGTGATAACAATTAATGACTGTTTTCTTGACTTGCAGATAGGATCCTTTTAAAAATGTGTGATTAACCTAGAAGGTCAGGCTTACCATGTTTCCCCGAAAATAAGACCTAGTGTGTTTTCTGAGAATTGCTGAAATATAAGACCTAGTTGTGATCAG
This sequence comes from Tiliqua scincoides, assembly GCF_035046505.1. Taxonomy (NCBI): domain Eukaryota; kingdom Metazoa; phylum Chordata; class Lepidosauria; order Squamata; family Scincidae; genus Tiliqua; species Tiliqua scincoides. Next base: position 220,911,570 of record NC_089822.1, read on the forward strand.
GGCCAGGATGGGGAGGGGGTGGAAGGGGTCCTCGGGCGGGTGGACAACATGGCCAGGAACTCTGCAGTCCCCCACCCGCCACCTAGAAAGCGCCTGCTGTGCTGCCTTGGTCAGAGGACGCTGAGGCGGGAAGCAGCAAGCGAGGCAACCCTGCCTACTGGGCTCCGAGGCTCTCCACACTGTCCAGGGAGTAAGTCCCATTAACTATAAAGGGACTGACTTCTGAGTAGGTAGGCAGGCATCCCCCGTGCCCACCACCTAGAAAGCACCTGCTGTGCTTCCTTGGGCAGAGGACGCTGAGGCAGGAAGCAGCAAGCGTGGCAACCCTGCCTGCCAGGCTCTGAGGTTCTCCACACCTTCCAGGGAGTAAGTCCCATTAACTATAAAGGGACTGACTTCTGAGTAGATAGGCAGGCAGGCATCCTCCTGGGGGCTGAGGGGATGTTTTTGTAATGTATATTTTTTTACATGAATGACTATGGTTTGTTGTACATTAAAAAAAAAAATCAGACCTACCCCGAAAATAAGACCTAGTGTTTTTTTTTGAGCAAATATATATATATATATATATATATAAGCCAAATTTATATATATATTTGTTGAAAATGAGGTATATAATAGAGCTTTGAGTGTTAAGTATGTTAAAAGCTAGTTTGGCACTAGAATTCACAGGTATTAACTGCTGCATACCACCCTGACATGCTCAGAAAGTTTTTAAGCCCCTGTTTAATACCATGTACTATCATACTAGTAAAAGGGAGATTCCTACAACATGCCTGAATGTATGACACTGTCTGAAATGCTAAAAATAGAGCTCTAAGATATGTTGGGCTGGGGGGGCACAAAAAGATTGAACACTGACACAGGTCTACAAAATTGAGGGTCAAAAAAGTTTTTTCCAAACTTTATGGTGGTTTGATATGAATTTGGGGTGCTGATTCCAAAAATGGCATCCTTTTTGCCCTATCACATCTAGTTTTGGAGATATAGTATAGCCTCATTAGTGAATGGTTGAAGCAGCTTCCTCAAGAGGAAGCTATGGTGTAGTCTTCCTCATGAGGAAGCTGCTTGAACCATTCACTAAAGAGGCTATGCTGTGTCTCCAAAACTAGATGTGATAGGGCAAAATGGATGCCATTTTTGGAATCAGCACCCCAAATATACCCAGGAATTGGTTTAACGTTTAAGCAAAATGTGTGTTGGCCTGTGCTATCGTTCTTAAGTGCAAAATTATTAAATTGCTCTAGATCTGCTGGTCTTCATCTGTGTTCACTGGAATTTGACCAGATTATACCCCTCACCAAGTAAATTCTGTATGCCAGATTTTGTAATTCTAGAATAAGACCAGAAATGTCTGACTTTGTGAACAATAGACTTTTCAGGGTTTATAAGGATGGAACACTGCAAAATCAAGACACTTTAACTGTGGTGCAGCTCTCGGGGTTCATTAAGAAACAGTGAACACAAACATAGCACTGAGGGTTTTACAATGTTGTGTTTGCCTCCCAATAAAATCCTGTTCAAGAGGACAATCACAGAATACTAGAGAACTATGCAGAAATGAAAGGAAGTTCACCATGGAAAATCCCACAAGTGTGGTTTTTATCATGACGGTTCCATGGGATCAAAAGGAGAAAGGAACGAGCACCCAATTTCTGACAGCAAAGGTTCTCTCTCTGACCTGGTCAAAATATGTTGTGTGTCTTCCCAACTATAGGAGCTGCCAGTGTTCAGGCTTTTATTTTGCACTTAAAAGCACCAAAGGTTTTAACTGCCAGTATAATAGAGCTGTCAGAGATGAGCTGCATCCTTGGAGACTTTGATTAAGGCAGAGGATCAGAGGAAGGCAAGAGCTACAAACGCTGCTATAATCCACGGGCAATGACTTCATTTTCAAAGAAGAAAAGACTTGAAATTAGACTAATAAACTATGAGTTGCAGCTCCCTCTTAAATGGGCTTTACCATGGTACCTTCTTAGTCACAGAAATCCTCTCGTCCACTGAGGCAAGAAGTGTTAATTCATTGTACATGACTTAAAATAACCCACTGTTAATCACACAAGAGTGAACCCAGGCAATTAAAAATCCTATCCCCAGACTGGGAAAAAAGTACTTGGGGCGGGGTGGGGAAGAGAATCAAAGCAGAATCATTATCTCTACTCTTTAGCGCAGTATAGCTGTAATGTTCCTAATCACAATTAAAAGATAGGGAGTGATCAGTGAGATGATGCACTGCCTGTCCCTTTCCCATCTCTCATATACACCAGTTTTTCCTCCGTACTTTCAACCATGGTTAAGATTTACATTCTCACTGGCTTTGGTTTATACTAGTGGTCTCCAAATGGGAGACTGTTGCAGTCTGAAAAAGCCCTCCCCGTCCTGACCAATGCTTACCATTCCTCTGTGCAGCCTCTTTGTTTTCTGCTTGATCTGGGCACAGGGACACTATGGGCAGTTGTGTATATTGCCCAACATACCAGCAGGCTTTACAACTGGATGTCTTGGGAAGACTCAACTACCCAGAGCATCCCTGTGCCCAGATCAAGTGGAAAACCAAACTGCAGCATAACAGGACAGAAAGTGCTGCTCACGGGAGGGGGACTCTCACCTAATACTGGATCTGGCCTCCATGTTGTAGTTTGAGAGCTGGTTTATGCAAAGCAAGTTGCTTCTTAAAAATGGTTTGTTAAATTCAGGACATACTGAGAATCCTAACTAGTGTGAACCATGGTTAATGTCTGTGTAGTGTAACCCTTAAATTTGGTTAGGGTTGCCAGGGGAAGGCAAGGAGAGTGTATTTGTGGGCCGAAGGATGGTGATGGAGAGGAGAATTAAGCCAGCAGTCCTCCAGTTTGGGTTTAAAACAGAACCAGAGAAGAATCCTAGAGCTTCAACAACTTGCTTGCATCTCCTTCTGAAGTGGGTTTTTATGCTCTTAAGTTCTATTCCAAGTCCAAGTTTGGAGATTTTTGTCAAGATCTCTAAATGTAAGCTCCTAAATTAAAGCTTCACTGTTCTTAATGTGTTGCAAATGAATTAGCATGTTAATCAATTTCATTGCCTTTGAACAGTAATTGACTGGTCAACTGGCAAGTTTAATTTATTTTGACTGATCAAATGTCTAAACCTAATTATGTCTTAAGAAGGCTTCTTTTGTTTTTGAACTGGCTTTTAAAATGCAGTTTCCATTGGTTTACTAGGAGTTTTGTGCAGCTGTTGTAGATCTCTTCCACCCTTGGAAGTAAATAATAGTAAATACTGTATTATATATAGCTATAAGAAGCTTAACCATAGCAATGGGTCTCCTGTTACTAGAATGATAAAAACATCGGATTGGGGTAGAGATGGATCTTCTGAAAGTATTAGCATTTATCTCTGCTTATTTTTTAAATAAATAAACTGGCTTGAAAAGACTAAGCAATTGGAGAATGAGAGCAAAATACATAGTGATCCAGGTTACCCATAGGTTTTGAAATCTTCAAGGTTAATAGTAACAGCCTAAAATGTCTAAGTAGTAGCAAATGTAGAAAATATGTCAACAAATTCTAACAGTTGGGGTGGCATAGTTGGGAAAAGAGAGATGTACAGAGGAGCTAAAATATTCTAGGCCAGAATAGTCTGAGGCTCCATTTCTATCCTGCTCATACAAGAATAACCTGGCATGCGATGAATCGAGAGTAAATACTCTGCCAACAAGCAATCTGTGAAATTCACACCCACAGCATACTGTTGTGGATATATATAGGAATAACACTGTTGCTCTAATGAGATTGCAAAGATAAATGGTTGTTTTTGTGAATGCCTGCTTCGATGTTTCCCAAGCACAAGAGTTTCTCTAAATCTCTTCTATGCTGCTGTTTAATTTCAGAATTGTTCTGTGTCTAGATTTAAGGTGCCAGGAGCCCTGGTAGATGGTCCAGTATTCTGTTGCCAGCAGTGAGCAGTCTTCTGAAACTCACAAGTCCCTCACATGAAGACCCAGCCCGTTTGCTTCTCCCCTAGGATGCTTTCTAGGATCAACACCAATAAGGGAAAATGGGCAGAGTCATTTAGAGGGGCCAAGAAACTTTTGAGGGTGGTACAATCAGGGAAGCAAACCTTGTAGGCAGTTCTGGAAGAGGAAATACATGCAGGAAAAAAGAGGGTGTGGTACATTCATGTAGAACTTTGGTGTTGAGGAGTTTGTGCTTGAAATTAGTCCTGCTGAATTAGATTAATGGCCCAATCCTATCCAGCACAGAAGCTGACATGCTAAACAGCTACTGCTGAATCCAAGCAGGCTGGAGGTTCATTCATCCCCTTAGCCCAAGTAAAGCCCCAGCCTGCTCAATGGGGCTTCTCAACCCTGTGCCAGCTATTTCACTGGTGCAGATTTGAGAAGTCCCATGTTGGACTTCTGAGCCCGACACAGGGTAGGATTTGGCAGAGGAGCCCTCCGCTGGTCAATTCATCTGTGAACCAGTGATTGAAAACCAGCACAGTAAAAAAACTGAAACATAATATGTAAAGTGATCAATCACCCAGAATTTCTCAGCACACTTCTGGTGCAAAACAGTGCAATGGCAGAGTCTTCTGTTCTTCAAACAGATAAAAAGAGAAAACATGAAGTCTGGGCTTTCATATAGAGGAGATGAGGGCTTGTATTAATTACAAACATTTTGCTAACATGAAGGGTACAATTTATGGAAATAGGCTGCCAAGGGATATGCAAGTGAAAAAGGTTGGAAACCACTGCAGGAGATCCATGAATCAAGTCCACCTTTAAGCCCAAAGCTCTACATACAACCCATAACACATAACTGAGAGTGTGCAGTTCAGTTCACAGCAGAGAGATGAGCTGCATATAGTTGCAACCCTTTTTACTCAAAAGTAGACCCGCTGCTTTCCATGGGTGTTATTCTGAAGTCATGGTGCACTGAATTGTAGCCTGGGTAGGAGGATCCCATCCTAGTGTTTCAAAAAACAGACCTGCTTTGCAAGCATTTGCAAAGCAGAACCAGGCTGCAGCAGAAGGAAGGAGATTAAAAGGTTAACTTTGGCTGGAATGTCCCAGGAAAATTACTATAGCAATTTACAAGGTGCCTGCCTGAGCTGAGTGAAGAAAAAGAAACTTTTCTGAGCCAAGAAACTAAATTGTTCAGAGTTGAAAGGCTCTGCTGTCTGATTGACCTGGAGATAAGGCGAAATGAGAATTGGAGCTTGATTACTTGGCAAAAATTAGGTGAGTATGGTAGTTTCTCCATTTCTGCTGCATAAACTTGGTGGTAGAACACATTCAGTCTCTAGAGTCTTGTGTTAAAGGGTATCAGGTAGCAAGTCTAGGGTGAAGCCTGCCCTGAGGCCTTGGGGAGATGCTCTCAGAGTAAGCTTGACCAGGCCAGTAGACCAGTGGTATGAGTTGGTATGAGCTAGTTTCAGATACATTTTTTACTTGTCTGCAGGTTTTATACCATGCTAGGGAGAAGGTTGGTGCAGATAGAGAAGAGTTTGGGTTTTTTTAAAAGTTGTTTTTGAGCAACATACCATCTCACTAGTTTTGGCACAAATTTGTAGAAAACAGCTGCTATGGAGGGAGTACCATAGATACTTGCCTATAGGGCAAGAAATTTCTTCCAATAAATCAAGTACAGGTTGTCCCTCCTTATCCACGGGGGTTTCATTCCAGAACCCCTAGTGTGGAGGTTTTCAGACTGGGGCGTAGCGATGCCCCAGCCTGAGGGCCCTGGGCCTCTTTGCCCTTAAGGGGCAGGGGCAGCCAGGAGGCAAGGAGGAAGCAGTGGCGCAATCCCCAGGATTGCGCCATGCAGGGGCTTGGCTGTACTTACCACAGCCTCTTGCAGCCACCTGGGGGTGCGGGGAGCCCTGCACGGCTGTCTTCAGGGATCCCCAGGCTTCCAAGGTGAAAGTGGGGCGATCACGCCCCGCCTCCGCTAAACCGGAAGAGTGCGTTCGCTCCATTTTCACTTCTGACAGGGCTGCAGGGACTGGGCTGCACTCTGCAGTCCCTGCAGCAGCTGTCCCTGGGTGCAGGGAGTCCTGTGTGAGTGTCTGCAGGGCTCCCCAGGTCAGCAGCAGTGAAAGTGAGCGATTACACTCCACTTCCGGTTTTGTGGAGGCAGAGCGTGATCACTCAGTTTCACTGCTGCTGACCTGGGGAGCCCTGCAGAATCTCGTGCAGGACTCCCCGCACCCAGGGATGGCTGCTGGAGGGACTGGTGAGTGTACCCCAGTCCCGGCAGCTCCCCTGAGTGGCGCCATCCTGGGTATTGTGTCGCTGCCTCCCCCTGCCTCCGCTGCCTCCCCCCACCCCTGCAAGGACTTACTGTGGGTTTCAAACTTGGGGAGAGTTTAAAAACTGCAGTCCTAGTGGATAAAAAAAAGCCATTGATTAAAAAAAAAAGTGGAGAAATAGATTTAAGAACCCACTTCCGGGTTTCTTGCCCCTCCATTGCTCCTAATGGTTGTGCCTCAACATCCGCAGGGATTTGATTCTGGACTCCCTGCTGATACCATAGAATGTGTAAAATAAAAGCAGTTTAAAAATTAAAAAGTGTCCCTTTACAGTTATGGTTTAAAAACAACTTTTCTTACTGTTGTAGAGAGGCAGTCGGCAATTAGAAATGCAAAGGTCCCCAACCTTTGCCTGGCTCAGCAGAAGAATGGAATTATCGCTTGCATGACTGTCTCTCTACAACAGGGGTCTCCAAACCCAAGCCTGGGGGCCAGATGCAGCCCGCAGCAAGCCCCTTTCTGGCCCACGGCCAGCCTTTTGTTCCCTGGCAGCCTCTGGCCCACTTGGCTTAACATGACTGGAACTGTGCTCTGGTTGCGTCTGGAGGGTTGTGTCTGGTCTGAAGGGTCAAAGAGGTTAAATGAATTAGCCCATTCATTCATTTATTCACTCATCTAAGTTCCATCTCTGATTTATTTGTATTTATTTTATATTTAAGTTTTTTTTCCGGCCCTCAACACAGTGCCAGATATTTGAAGTGGCCCTCTGACCAAAAAGATTGGAGACCCCTGCTCTACAACATAATAAAAGCAGTTTTTTAAACTGTGATTTTAAAGGGATGCATTTTTCCCCTTCTTCAGGGATCAGCACATTCCTTCTCATTTGCAGTGGCCATTTGTGTTGAGTCAAATCCGTTTATAACAAAGTTGGACCTGTATAACTCATCTCCTCACCTTATCTGTGGGTCATTCAGGGGTCAGGTCTGTTCAAACACATCTTGGCAGCCAGAAGCCCAGGACAATGCAGAGATAATTGCAGGGCAATCAGTTTCCATGGTGATGGGCTCCAGGGCAACCTGCAGCCAAAGTTAACCTTTTCAGTTCTAATAAGAAAAAGTAAGCCAGGACTCAACACTTCCATTTAAATCAAGCAAGCCTCCTTTTCTTTGGCAGGATCACACTGACCCTTCTGCACCCTCCTTCCGTTTTGCAAATGTTTGGCAGAGTTCTGATTTTTAAAACACCAGGATGTAATTCTCATTTCCATTTGAAACAAAGTCCCAGGCTACAATTCAGTGCACTGTTTCTTAGGAATAACACCCATGAAAAGCAATGAGTCTAATTCTGCTTAAATTGGGTTGCAACTATATGTAACTGTGCTTGCTCATGCTCACTCCTTATTCCTTGTCTCCCCACTGTGAATTGAATTTCACACTCCCAGTTATGTGTTAAGTTGTATGTTATATGTAGAGCAGTGGTCTCAAACTGATGAGGCGCGACCCACCAGTTCGTGTAACGCTTCCCCTGTCCCTTGAAGGGGAATCCTGGGGCATCGTGTCGCTAAGGGGGGGCGAGGGTGGGTGCTTTGCACTTTCAGAAGGCAGGGCTGCAGCAGGCTGCAGGAGACACAGGGAGCCCTGCACAGCCCTGCACAATGCTCCCCGAGGCACTAAAAGCAGGCGCAAAGCACTTCTGTTTTACAGGAGGTGCTTTGCGCAGCTTTTAGTGAAAGTTCCAAGTCTCAGGGAGCACTGCACAGGGCTCCCTGCACCTGCTGCAGCCCTGCCTTCTTAAAGTGCAAAGCACCCCCCTCGCCTCCCTTAGCGATGCGATCCTGGGGATCTCATTGCTGCCCTAGCCCCTCCACCATAAGAACTTACTGAGGGAGTAAAGCTCCCTCAAAGTTTGAGAACCACTGATGTAGAACCTCTGACTTAACACACCAGGCACCTTAAAGAAAGATTTGATTCATGGTTTTACTGGTATATTGTTTACAGTGCATACTCTGTAAACACTCTGATAGTGTTTACAAAAATGTTGTGAAGACCAGAATTTTAAAAGTTAATGGATAAAAATGTATCTTATGATTTTCTACTATATTTTTAATAAATTTGAGACTGTGCAGTTCTTAGGTAACAATTCCTAGTGGGTTAGTTTTCAGGATCTGGCCACAAGTAAATTATAGACAAAATTATAATCAGACACCCCACTAAGTTTAACCCTGACTTATATGAGAGTCATAGAAAATTCCATGATTTTGGCTCAAACCCTGCCCTCGACTTATCTGTGAGATCAACTTATGCTCGGGTGTCTGTGGTGTTTTTTTGCGGCTGCATAGCTGATCACTGTGTGTGCTTGAAAACCAATATTGACACTGCCTGCAAGACCAGTATGTATTACAGTTGTGGACTTGCTCTCTCACTCTTGAGAAGGAAAGGCGTTGTATGAATCAGAAGGAGAACTTGGATCCCCTGAGTGCACCATCCATATTTATTATTTAAAAGGTTTATACCCTGCCTTTTCTCTGTCAGAACAAATGCCCAAGGCGGCTTACTGTTTCAGATATAAGAAAACAAACTAAAAAAACTGCACAATATATACAACAATAAAATAGTAAATAAAAGCATAAGGGCATACAGGCAGCAGACAGATGACACATCACACTCACGAGATGAAACAAACGTTTTTGAGCTCTTGCAGAAAAACCATGAGGGAGGCGATAATTCTTAGTTCCCCTGCATCATTGGGGTGCCACTATGGCTAAGACTTGCCCCATGCCGACATCCCTCTAACTTGGGATAAAGGCGGCACTTGAAGGAGAGCCCCCTTAGATGACCAAAAGATTGGACCTGAATGTATGGAAGAAGGCAGTCCCTCGGATAACCTGGACCCAAACTGTGAAGGGCTTTAAAGATTTAGTACCAGCACCTTGAGTTGGGCCCAGAAATGAGTGGGCAACCAGTGCAGTTGCTGAAGCAGTGGTTCAAACAGCCTACTTCCAGTAACCACTTGGTCAGAAAGCCATGGCTTGAAATAATTTTTAACAAGGCATTGATAAGTGGTAAATAGTTTCTTAAATGTAAATATTTGTTCTTGCCTATTTTCTAGTGCTCCTGAGCTATCCTTTCTTTCAAAAGTGTGCCAGTTCCTGAAAGCTGGAGGAAAACAGTGAATCTGACCATTAACACTGTTGTTAGGTCTCTTTCACTTACAGAACCTGACCTTCTTTTCTTTCCCTCTCCTGGTAGTTTCAGTGTAAATAAAACTAAGCAGAATTTTTAATAATGTCTTGGCTCAGTTCCCAGTTGAAGGATTTGAGCTTCATCCTGTTCCTAGCCAAGATTAGGTATTCAGCAAGTGAGCTGTCATTCTGGGTACCAGCGAAAGGATAAATTCCTGAAGGGGTTTTGAAAAGAAAAACAAAATAGCCTTCTTATGCAACAATACATTGCAGCCTGCCCACAACATTCAGTGTCCCTAATTGGCAGACATTCTGAAGTGTTGTGGTCAGTAGTGGAACCCACATTATATAACTACCAGGTTCTGAAGGAGCAAAGTGTGGGAGATTTTAAAAATTTAGATACATGTACTATACCGTAGTTCCAGAGGTTATAATTTAAGCGTCTCTTCATTATTGTACAGTGGTGCCTCGCATAACGAATGCCTCACGCACCAAAAAACTCGCAGAACGAAAGCGTTTTGCAATTTTTGGTGACTCGCACAATGAATTTTTATGACCTGTGCTTCGCAAGATGAATTTTTTTTGTTTTGGTTTGTTTTAAGGGGGGATCTTCATGCCGGTTTATGCTCACATTCACCCTAAGGAAGGGGGAGGATCGTCATGCCAGTTTATGCTCACGTTCACCCTAAGGAAGGATGATGAGTTCTTGGGGTTTCCTCGTGCAGCAGCGGGTCAGTCAGCATCCCTTCCTCCCTCTCACACACACACTTACGCTCTCTTCACCACCCCTCACTCACTCACTCACAGGGCCAGGCTCCTGTGTTCCTGTCAGGGGTTGCACGTTCTTGCTCCCGCCCGTTTTTGTGCCCCCCGCAAGCCTGGAGCATTGCAGCCTCTCTCTCCCCCCACCCCAAGCCTCACAACTTCTCTGCAACACAAACACTTCCCCCCTCTCTCACTCACACAGGCTGCCCCCTTCTCTTACACACACAGATGCTCTGCCCCCCCCCACTCACACAGCAGGGGAGGGGTACCTTCACTCACCTCATCCAGCATCTGAATGTAAGCCCCCCCAGCAACCTGCCATCGCAGCCTCCCCCCCCCCCCGCAAGCCTGATCCCATCCACCCTAGTAAGGGGAGGATCTTCATGTCAGTTTATGTAAGTAATTCCCATTGTGCTTGCCCCCAGGAAAGTGTGCTCAGGATTACAGCCTTCAAACTCCCTACTCAGCATCCCCCCATGGCTCATTCACCCTCTCACTGCCCCATTTCCTTCACGTTCCCCCCATGATCATGGCAAAACCAAGCAATTGAGTGCAGCTGCTCTGTCCTCCTCCCCAGCTTAGAGCACAATCCTGTGCGTGTCTCCTCAGAAGTAAGTCCCATTGTGCTTGCTCCCAGGAAAGTATGCACAGGAATACAGCCTTCAAGCTCCCCACTCAGCATCCCCCCATTTTTGAAATCCTCAGTACAGTATGTATGCCTTTAAAGAGCACTTAATAAACACTTTGTAACCAAATTTGACTTTGTTCTGACTTTTCTTGCCAATAGGAATGCATTAATTAAATTTCAATGCATTCCTATGGGAAAACGCGCTTCGCAAAACAAAAAACTCGCATAACGAAAGGACTCGCGGAACGAATTAATTTCGTTATGCGAGGCACCACTGTACTTGGGTCAGTTACACAGTTAGCTTTGCCACCACATGCATTTTTAATAAATTGTGGCAAATGCCAAGAAATCAGTTTTGAACAACACTGATTCGAACAAATTCATGCCAAATCCTTGGATATTTTTTCTGCCCAGGCATCTCATCATTTTTGTACGTGTTTGAGACATCCCGCTGTACAGGAAAACTACTTCTGCTCTGGTTTATTTCATTGCTGTGGAGTGCAATTGCTGGCATGATATGCTAAACATCTTCCTCTATACAAGATTCTGTACGTGAAACAAATGTAGTAGTGCATCTCGTATTGTAAAGAGAGAAAAAGAAATTGGTCTGATCTGTGACAAATTCAGTTCCTTCCTAAATCACTGACAAGCATTATCGTTTGCCTATTTTTAATCTATCACGTTGCTGTTAAAACCAAACTGAGTACTTCATTGTAAGTCTGAGAGGAGACTTAAACGCCACTGAGTAAACAAATGTGTCTTTTTGCCTAGATACTGTTGCCATCTGCCTGTTTTTGTGTTAGCTGTGGGTGGAATTGAGTCTGGATGCACTTAATAGTTTTTCAGAGAAGGCTTTTTGTTTTTCTTTGCTTACTAATGTACACTTTCTCCTGCACTTACTGCATATACAGTAATGGTGTTTTGGTATTGCGTGAGTGGGCAGTGTCTTGAGTTTTTTAAACAGGGATTTGTTTTTTAAAAAGTGGGTTGCAAAGGCAAGTAAATTCTGCCTATGCATATGGAGGGACTGCATTAGCTGGGTATAATTTAATATGTATAAGCCTAGGGGAAAAGCAAATGTCTGCTTCTTCTCAAAGTGGGGTTGGTGAGGTGGAAGAAACTTGAATGGGCAAATGAGCCAGAGGTGTTGGCAGGGACTGTACAAAAGGCTCCATCTTTTATCAAACATTCTTAATCATGTATCTGTGATTGTGTTCTGTTGGCTGTATTACCTATAGATAATAGAGTTGGTTTGTATTACATTTACTCTGTTAAATTGTAATCTTATGTGAATGAGAATGGGTTGATGTTCTCAAGTTTTATTTACTCATCAGCTGCCTGTTAACTTGCTATACTGAATATACAGTGGTATATTCAGTTTCTCCCAACACCCCCTGCTTGCCAGTTGTAATTGTAAAACTGGGTCATATCCTGGTTGTTTGTATTTTCTGATAGTCCTCACTAGACAGTGTAGCTACTAAATTACATGATGTCTTCAGACCAATGTTAAATGACATTTGTACTGTTTGTGTATAAATTCATTATTACAAATTCCACATTTATCATACAATGTATTTGGGGTCCTTTTGTACAAGAATAGCAGTATTGTAGGTATTATCTGTTACTTCATCCATGCCTAGAGGAGAATCCTTTTCAACTGCAAAGATGGTCACCTGATTCTCACCAGCTATCAGTTCTGTAGTAGCTGCTTGAAATCCAGTGGAGTCCTCCATGCCTGAAAATTTGTGTGTAGCTGCTCCTCAGTAGCTGTTGCCACTAGCTTCACTACCCTATTGCATGCTGTTTTCTGGTTTTGTGATTGTGTGAATAAGTGAATCTCTTGGCAAGACCCTGCACATTGAAGGGCTCTGTGGAACAGTCCCAGTGAAGTTTGATTTCATAAAGCTTCTTATTGTTGTGAATTAGAGTTTGAAGAGGGGGGAATATTGGTTGCTTGGTATATTGCCTTCCTAAGCAGAAACTGTTTAATGCTCACTTTCTTGCTGTTAGAGGAGACTTCCTATCACAGTAGGTCTCCATTTAGAAAAATGTGTATGCAGCAGTTACTATAATCAGTCTTGTGTCGCACATATAGATTGTTTCTTGGCTGCTGTTTGGGCAAAAATTGGCCATTAATATTCCATTCATGTGGAGTTCTAGCTGCTTTTTCTCAAGATAGTACTTTATTGTGTGGTTATCTCTTATGTCAGCAGTGATTGTTGCTGGGAAGCATTGTTTTTCTTTCAGGTAGCATGTTACTTTCAGTTGTGAGTATCGTATGGAATGTAGATGTCACTTTCATGGGCCCCGGTTGGATTGAACCTGAAACATCGCTAGGGATAAGGACAACTCTACTTCCCTCACTGTTAATGCCACATTGTGAACATCTTCATTGTAAAAAATGAGCCTCTCATCCAGAGACTATCCACCTGTGCCACTCTGGTTGCCCAAGGGGCAACAAGAGCCCATGAACACCCTGCTGGTCTCACATCTCATGCCTAGGGCGTACGCCCTGCCTGCCCAAGAGGCAGCGAGAGACCACGAGCACCCTGCTGGGATCACACCCAGTGCCTATGCCCTGCCCACCAGCTCCCTGCAGATCTGGCAGGCATGTGGAGCAGGGCCAGTTGTGGCAGCTGGCCATGGATGCAGCCGCTGCAGTCTAAGGCGAGTGTGTGCATGAGGGCATGGGAATGGCATTTGTGGGGGACGTGCCCTGCCGGTGTCCTTATGGGCTCACAGCACATGAGCTGCCAAGACCTGGGCATGGGGTATCTGTCCATGCCAGTCTGAGCAGGGGACTTCACTGGCATGTTCATATGTCTGTAAATCTTTAAGGGGTTGTTGTTGGTTTGGGAGGTGTTGGCAAGAGGTTATTCTCCACATAGTGATGCACCATGGTTGCCAGGCAACACAAGCCTAGCGTGCCTAGCCAGTGCTGCGTAGGCGTGCTGCAGTCACCAGGCAATGCAAGGTGTGCTTGGCTGGCATTGTGCAGGTGTGCTGTGGTCACTGGCTGGCTGACTGAGTGCATGTGCTGCTAGGTCCCGGTGCCTGCCCCTTCTGTGCCAAAGTCTGGGCATTCCGACTCTGTCTGCTCCAGCCTTGTAACTGCGCTTAGGATATGGTGGTGCTGGAAGCATAGCATATGGCCTAGGTTGCCCTCCTGCCTTTGCACTGCTCTAGCATTGATTAGGATTGGGCTGTTAAAGACTTTGCAACCTCTTGCTATATTGCTCATGTAGAATACTCAGCCTTATTTATGACAAAAATGTGGATACTCGCACGTGCACACCATTGTAAGAATGCCTCACTATTTTATGAATCTTTGTTCTGTTGGATAAGTTTGTTGTTTTGAAGGGGATGCCCTCTTGCAATGTGTGAATGAGATTGGGCGTTTTTACTTTAAGACTGGCACATGCAATTTGACAAGACTCCCTTAGGAAAATAGTGCTGCTGCACATGCCCCTTAGGGCAATATGATATTGTTGAGAAGGGTTTTTCAGGGTAGGAATTTTTTATGAATAGATGAACTTTTTGGTGTTGGAGCACCCATCCGATTAGTTCATAATAGGATAATGGATGAGCAGTTAGGGACCGCTCCCAAAAGAACTCTCTTCTTGGTCTCTCAGTGTGTAGAGCCAGTGTGTTGGTGGTGTTGAAGAACTTGATCAAAAGCTGGGGTGTCATTTGTAGGAATATGTGGAGAGAAAACAGAATTATCATAATTAACTCAAGGCATCTTAATAGTACTTGAATAGCAGCCCCATTGCTATTCAAGTATGCAGTGGCAAATTCTTGTATGGCCGATACTTACCAAGGGTGGCAGCTTCTTTTTTCAGTGTTCACAGGAAAAATGCTATAATCTGCAGAGAGGAGGAAAAAGTCTGTCTAAAGCCTGAAGTGTACAGAAGCCTCCACAACTAGTAATGAATTGGTTTTCAGGCATGACTTTAAAGGAATGGGGCAGGCAGATCACACTTGGTACATCTGGTGTGTTCAAAGAATATGAGTAACTGAAGTGGGAGAATGTGCAGTCAGCTCTGAAGCACAAGGCTCTGGAAGACAGACTGGAGAAATCAATAAGGAAAATGGATGGGAAGGAAGCTACTTTTTCAAGCTGTTAAAAAACAGATTGGTCAGCTCGAAGCAGTTAATAGGAAAAGACACTTTTCTTCTGTCTTCAGATGAATTATTTGAGCTGTCTCCTGTTTCTAATCACACCATAAAAGATCTTCCCTACTTCTTAAAAATGAGGGATTTTGCATGTGTTTCAAAAATTGAGAAATGACCATGAAGGATTTACGATGTCATAAAAGCTGTGGTTCTAGTTCAGTGTGATGTATGACACTTCCTTCTTCCTGACGCTGTTCTAATTTTGCAGAACCTCTTCATTGGTTTACTTTTGAGAATCCCCTCAGATCTGTTTAGTGGAAAGCTGCATACACCAACCATGGTGCTGTTTCATCTCTAATTACAAGCCTCTATAAAGGTGTGTGTTGCCCAGATCGCTACATCTTCGTTTATTGCTGCATTTGCCTATCAGGAAGAATCATTCTGTTTCACCTTCCTCCTCCTTACTGTATATTTTTCAGATCTGGAATAATATGCCAGGTTAACTCCTGTGACTGAATCCAAGTGCAGCATCCTTTTCTGAATGAATAATATGTGTGACATGAATCTAGGCAGCCCCTTAAACTGCAGCAATGCTTACAGGATGTCAGTTTATGGTTCTGTTTGCAGAAGGTGATCTGCATGTATTACTTATTCCGGCCATGTGTGCATATGCATTCAGCTCCTGGCTGAGGGTTAGCTTGTGGGAATCTTCTAGCACTTTTACTGAAATACAGTCTGAAAAATAACTCTAAGGTTCTAACATCTGTATCCTAGTGGGAAGAACAATACTTCCAGTTGAGTGGTCAGAGCAAGTCCCCCAAATAGATGCATGTGGTTCTAAACAGATAGCAAGACCTCTTGCATTCACAATATTTTTTTTTCTCATAAGGAAGCCACTTTCTCATGTGATTGAAATTCACATAATTAGATGCAGTAGGGATCATTTTGAATTCATTCTCAATAATTTACAGGCGTGTGCCACTTAACGAACCGCTTAACGGACCGCTTAATGACAAGCCACATATATGATGGTGGTCAAAGCACAACAAAGAGGTTCTTAATAAGGCAATCAAGTCTCCCATAGCCTGCAGCAGAGTGTCTGTTTACACAACAAGTAGACTCTTAATGCAAAGAAGAGGCAATCTATCTCCAGTAGCCTGTGCAGCCAGCAAGTGTCCAGCAGGGAGCTTTTGTTTACACAACAAAAGCACTAGATTGGGTGGAATGTTTGCTTAACAACCCAATAGCATAACGGAGATTGGTGAATGTATCCCTGTCATTCAGTGGTGCACACCTGTATATAGCTTCTGCTTATGAAGCCCATTTTAGGAGGAGAACCATGTGAATGACCTTTTTAATATAAGCATGTCCTGTAGCAGGCAGAGCCTTTGCCTTTTAGATCAGAATAAAGTGTGTTCAGAGAACATCTCAAGGTCTCTTCAAAGTTTGTACTGATGCTTTTACACTTCACAACAACAGCTTTGTAGGACGGAATGCAGGCTGTTCTGTCAAGCCCCTGGGTTCTCTTCCGATTGCTGTTGAAAAGATCCTTGGGATTTGTGCCCCTAGTTTACTGTTCCTTGTTCAGTGCTTCTCACATCTGTGCAGGAAGAAAAATGTAACTAGTGTCACTTTTTCTCTCCAGTCTGTCCCATGAGCATAAGAGGAGTGCCTTTTCCCTCATTAGCAGCTTTATTAAAATACATGTGACTTTGCTTATGTAGCTGATACCTGAAAGCAACGTTTTGTTTTGCTCTCATGCAGCGGGTGGGATTTTTGCATGGTTTAAATCCACAGCTTCCCCACCGCTTTCATTGATCCCTTGCTCCACAGCCACTGCCTTCTCTTCTGCTTTGCGGCTGACCAGCTCAGCAGTTGACAGCAGGGCTGTGCAGCTACTGGCAGCTTCCCTTTAATAACTGCTTGCTGATGTTAGCTATTGATCAAGCAAGTTAAGCTTCAGCTCAGGGGAGTGAGGTTAGTTTATACTTCCCCACTTTCTCGTTCCCGTCAAATCAGTGCAGTAGAACACCCTTCTTAAGCAGTAAAGCTGCAGACATGTGGCTAATACCGTGCCTCTGGTAAGGAGTACTATCAATATGGTATTATTTGGAGGAATATAACATTCTTCCTTTCCTCCCCCAAAGAAATTAAGGCAACATTCTTCTTAATGTATCCTTGCTGTTCTAGTTTGTATGTCTTATTGTCTTGGTTTTTGGTGGGTGGGGGTAGGGGGAGGAAGATGGGTTGAGGATGAAAACCAAGTGAACTACCTGAATATTGTTTTGTGTGTCCCTATATGGTGATCTGCTGGGGCTGCCACAGCCCATTGGCTGAAATGGGAGAGGAGGTAAGGTATGCAACCTGTGTACCTGACCTTCCCAGGTTCTATTTGGGGTGAGTGTGACATGCATCATCCTGATGTAGTTCCTGAAAGTGTAGCTGCTGCCATCTGCAAGAAAAGAAACCATTAAAAGGGTAGCATGCGCTTCTGCTGTCTCAAAAAAGACCAATTGATGTTCTCTCAGCATGCAAACCAGTTGCTGTAAACGCACCCAGGGAGCCAAGTGAGGGAGCCAAACCCAGCTCCTGTGCACCTGTATACACGATGTTATACTATTAGCTTGAGTGATCTGTAGGAGACACAGGGACAGTACATTTCTGCTGTGGTCCAAGACATGTAGAAGTACATGTCTGTAGAACATGTCACACTCTTCTACATGTACTGTAGAAGTACAGGTGTGTACCCCCTCCCCCGGTATTCGTAGGGGATATGTTCTGTTCCTGCCCTCTGCAGATACCAGAAATTGTGGATAAGGGGGAATCCTTTCTCTACAGTTCACCATGCCCATTTACAGCCCCCACACCCAATATTTATTTCACTGGACTTGTAAACTGCCTTACTCCCCAAAGGGCACCCAAGGCGGCTAACAGCACTTAAAAACCATAAAATAAATAAAAATACATAAAATTATAATACAATAATAAAATAAATAGTAGAACAGCAAGGCCAGCAGCATTAAAAGGAGCAGTATAAAAGCAATTATTTAAAAAGCAGCCATCATGCCCTCTATCGTGCATCAATACCTTTGTTTGTCTTTGTTACATTTGCACAAAGTAAGAACATGTTCGTCTTTAACCAAACGCTATAAGCAGAAAGTTTATAACAAGGCAGGCAAGCAGCCTGCAGACTAGAGTGGAAACTGAATGTTAACTTGCTGCTTCCTCTTCACTGTTAGTCCTTCTCTAACCTGCAGGCTGCCTCCCTCCTTGTCTTGCTATAAGCTGTTTGCTTATAGCAGTGGTATTCAAACTGGGATATTGTGACGCCTCAGCCTGAGGACCCTGTTGTCTTTCCCCTTAAGGGATCCCCAGGATCATGCAGCTCAGGGGGGCTGCAGGGGCTTGGGCACTCCCTCCTGGGAGTGTGGGAAGCCCTGCGCGTCCAGGTCCGGGAAAGTGAGTGGGGCGATCGCACCTCGCCTCCGCTAAACAGGAAGCGGAGCGTGATCGCTCCACTTTCCCTTCTGATGGGGCTGCAGGGACTGGGGTGCATCCTGCAGTTCCTGCAGCAGCCGTTCGTGGGTGTGGGGAGCACCTGCAGGGCTCCCCAGGTCAGGGAAAGTGAGAGTGGAGAGATTGAGCTCCGCTTCTGGTTTAGCGGAGGCAGAGCGCGATCTCTCCACTCTCACTTTTCCTGACCTGGGGAGTCCTGCAGGTGCTCGTGCACAGCTCCCTGAACCCAGGGACGGCTGCTGCAGGGACTGCAGGGTGCACCCCAGTCCCTGCAGCCCCCTGAGCAATGCGATCCTGGGGATCCTGCCTTCCCCCCGCCCCTGCCGCCTCCCCCCACCAAGACTTATTGTGGGTTTCAAACTCCCTGAGAGTTTGAAAACCGCAGGCATAGGGAACACTGCTGTAGTGGTCCCATTCATCACATGCTAGTTTTAATCAGAGCACAGGTATTTTTCTGGTAGGAAGCTAAGCTGTACTGCAGATTGAGCATGGGTGACCACTTTCAGAGCAGTGCCCATGTTAGTGTGTTGCAGCACGTTCAGCAGTCTTATAGCATCTCAGAGACGGAAATGCATGCATCAGTCTTTTAATATATGATTTTTGAGCATCGGATGGTGTCTTTGCTGTGTTGCCTTTATGTGGCAGATGTTCCTAATAGTGTGGTTGCAGAATGGTTCACACAGTCTGATAGGGGGAGTGACCTTGTTATGTTGTATCCATTATACTTTTAATTAGGCATCTCTTGGTTTTAAAAGTAGAAACCCTATTTGATATCATCATGACTTGCAATCTAACTAATTTTAAAACGGGGAGAAGCTTGCTATTTGGGGTGGTGTCTATGGGAAAAGTGTTGTAGCAGCATGGGATTATAGGAAGGGTTGGCATTGTTGTCTTGGCAGCATGATGACAAATTTGCATCTCTCCACTCACTGGAACATATTTATGTCCTTTTGCCCCTCTCCCCCTGAAAAATGACAAAGGGAGCATGAACATTTTCCTATATCTTGGTCCCCCGTTTTAGCTCAGCATTACGTTTAACAAAAAGATAAAATGGATTGCTCCCCCTACAGCTTCTGGAGGTCTACAGGGCTTGAGGGAGAATTTTGTAGTTTGGATGTGCAAAGTGTTCTCCCCACTTATAAATGGCTTTCAAGCTCTCTGCTGCTGCTGTGCACTGTTAACATGGTGTCACTGAAGTCAAATTGGATTAAAAACAAGTGCAAGAAGCAATGTGTCCTGCCCTTGCTCCAACATCCTCTGATGCCAGCCAATGACTGCTGCTGCCAGGACATGTGTTCAGATGGCTGTGGTGAAAAAGGTGAGTCCATATTGAGCTGAAAACTTGAATAAATTTTTCAGTTCAACTTTAACCAGGGTTAAGGCAGCAAACTAGGGTGAGCACTAACAATGGTTAAGCATTTTGCCTACATAGGATTACTCTGATGGTAGATACTAAACAGCATTTTCGTTATTTCTTATTTCTTCTGTTAGGTAGCAGGGAACATTGCTTGAATGTAGCATATAGCTACTGCATATGAATCCAATCTCTAAGCAGAATGTAGAAAGCATCTTGCATCTAATTTAGCATGACTCATGGAATGAAATTGGTACAGGTTTGCAGTGCTTTCCTTTAAATTGGGAGAGACAAGGAAGGCGAGGAATATTATTGTGGTTAATCTAACCTTCCCAAAGGAAAGGGAAAACTGGGCCAGAAACACACATTTTTCAGGGACTTGTCATATGTGTAATAGTCCTCTTTCCATAAATATGTAAATTTTGTGCTCAGTGTATGCCTACAGTTCGTCTTTGGCTCTGTCAGCATACCCTATAAGATCCCATTTGTCTAGAAGAATGTTTTTTCTGAAAGGTATGATTATTCTAGACTGCTGAACAAGTTCTCCTATGTGACTGGCATTTAAACAGCTGTGGCGTTTTGCAGACTGACACTTAAAGAAGTACTCTGCAGGAGTGATTTTTTTGTAAGTGTACTGGAGGGCGTCAAATGGAAAATAGAAAAGTGGTTGGGGGATGGGCTGTAGAAAGGATCATATGGTCATGTTGCATTTTTCTGAATAGTACAGTGACCTGAATTGGCTTAAAATCCTCTGTAGCCAAGATTGTGGAGCAGAACAGAATTTTAGAGGGAAGGAGAAAAGGCAATAACTTTGGGAAATGCCATTAAGCACACTGAATGCTTTGTGCAGATGTTCTGTGAGTGAGTTTAGAGAAAAACATTTCAGAAATGTAAAGAAATCTCTCTCAGTTGTTGGGGGGAGAAAGCATTTTCTTCTCTGACTCTGAGTCTAAAGCATAGACATAAGCAGGTTTGGTGGAGCTTTGGAAGAAAAAAATTGATTGTATTTGTGGTGTTAATCCAGAGAAGGAGAAATAAGGAGGCCCATGGGATAGAGTGATTAAATTTTTTATTTACTCATATTATTAACAAAGATTAGAAATATCAGTGTCTGGATTTAGTTCTAAGATTATGCCCTGCTAAAATATAAATATGGTATCCTATGTGCAATAAAACTTTGATTAGTCTTTCATCAACCAGCATCTGCTGTGGACCTCTGATAGTGGCATGCTCCGTGTAAGGAGTCACTCTTGCATGTTATGCCTGCTGTGGGGAGAAGTTGCCTTGCAGAAGCTTTTTCAGATGGCTTTCATTTTACTTAAGTAGTATGTGTACCTGTTTTTTGTCTCATTTGAGACATCCTCCAGTATCCAGGAAAGTTTATGTTCATATTCCTTCCCCATTTGAGAATTCATTCTGTTATGCAAAGACCTTATTAATGCCCTCATAAACCTTCTGGCATAGGGATGGGAAGTGTGCTTGTGATAACATGAAGTATTTAATTCAGTTATAGGAGGCATGCTTTCCTACTAAAAAGGATCTAATGTTCATCATGCCTAAATGATAGATTTTCAGGGATGTGATTTTGTTGCACCAGGCTAGTGAGTGTAAGTTGATTTTCCTCCTATCTTGTGTTGCACTGGGGCAATTTTAGATTACTTAAATAAACCAAGAATCTGTGACAATTGTAAAGAATGAATCATGTGCAAAAAAGCATGAGATACATTGTAAAAATAAAATCAAACTGACTTAATATCAGACTAAGACTTTGAGTTTTAAATGATTTAAATTACTTAGAAAAAAATGGGGTCTAATTAAATCGTATTTCCCATTTAAATTCATGCATTTGCTGAACCAGAGTCACTACTGCACATGCCTGATCTTGTCTGATCTTGGAAGCTAAGTAGGGTCAGGCCTGGTTAGTACTTGGATGGGAGACCGCCTGGGAATATTGGGTGCTATAGGCTTATACCATAGTCTTTCAAGACTGAAGGTTGCCAACCATTAATTGGTTTGCTATACCAATTAAGACACATTGATTGGGTTTTTTTAAAAAAAACAAAAAACACTGTATACTCTGGAGGAGAATAATCCTAAAACTTTTTCTCTCTGGCAGTTTGTATGATTGGCACTACACAATTATAGTGGCTTAGACAAGTGTGAATGCCTGAGCAGTTGTTTGACTAATGGGTTTTCGTTTGGCTTTCTGTACATACACCAGGAAACCAAGCATGATAGTTTACTTGAGGAGAAGTATTGCAATCCAGTATAGAGCAAATTGTGCTACTGGATTGTAGGGTAAGTGAGTAGAACTTTACTCGGTGTGCCCCAAGGATCTGTCCTGGGAGCTCTTCAACCTCTTCATAAATGACCTGGAGACAGGGATGAGCAGTGGGGTTGCAAAGTTTGCAGACAACATCAAACTTTTCCAAGTGGTGAAGACCAGACGTGATTGTGAGCAGCTCCAGAAGGATCTCTCCAGACTGGCAGAATGGGCAGCAAAATGGCAGATGCGCTTCAATGTCAGTAAGTGTAAAGTCATGCACATTGGGGCAAAAAATCAAAACCTCACATATAGGCTAATGGGTTCTGAGCTGTCTGTGACAGATCAGGACAGAGATCTTGGTGTGGTGATGGAAAGGTCGATAAAAGTGTTGACCCAATGTGCAGCGGCAATGAAGAAGGCCAATTCTATGCTTGGGATCATTAGAAAAGGTATTAAGAACAAAACGGCTAATATTATAATGCCGTTGTAGAAATCGATGGTAAGGCCACACCTGGAGTATTGTGTCCGGTTCTGGTCGCCACATCTCATAAAGGACATAGTGGAAATGGAAAAGGTGCAAAAGAGAGCGACTAAGATGATTACTGGGCTGGGGCACCTTCCTTAAGAACATAAGAATATATGTTTCCTTATGAGGAAAGGCTATGGCGTTTGGCCTCTTCAGCCTAGAAAAGAGACACCTGAGGGGGGACATGATTGAGACATACAAAATTATCCATGGGAAGGATAAAGTGGACAGAGATGCTCTTTACACTCTCACATAACACCAGAACCAGGGGACATCCACTAAAATCGAGTGGTGGGAGGGTTAGGACAGACAAAAGAAAATATTTCTTTACTCGCTGTGTGGTCGGTCTGTGGAACTCCTTGCCGCAGGATGTGGTGACGGCATGTAGCCTGGATGCTTTTAAAAGGGGATTGGACAAGTTTCTGGAGGAAAAATCCATTATGGTTTACAAGCCATGATGTGTATGTGCAACGTCCTGATTTTAGAAATGGGCTATGTCAGAATGCCAGTGCAAGGGAGGGCACCAGGATGCAGGTCTCTTGTTATCTGGTGTGCTCCCTGGGGCATTTGGTGGGCCACTGTGAGATACAGGAAGCTGGACTAGGTGGGCCTATGGCCTGATCCAGTGGGACTGTTCTTATGTTAACTTTCCAGAAGCAACAAGATGGAAACTAAATGTAGCATACCTATACCAGGTCTCTGAAAGAATAAGAAAAAGTGGTATGAGCTGGGGAGACATAACGTGGCAGCAGCATGTGTAAAAAGGTTCTAGTTATTAACAGTATTTATTTATTAACAGTATTATTATTTATTTATTTCTAGTGATGTGTGAACCACAAGCTGAACATGAGCCAGCAGAGTGATGCAGCTGCAAATAAAGCTAATGCAATACAGCAGTACTTTGACTTTAATCGTTTTGCTCTTTTGACTGTTTTCAATTATAACGACATTTCAAATTTTTGTCCATGTGCTTTCCTTTCGTCTGATTTCATCCAGTTTGTACAGTATGTTTGTCTTCCCTCTATTTTTTAGGTTTCACACGCATCCCCATGTTTTATACAAATATGTTTTTTTGCCAGCCTGAATAAATTTGCAAGCTAAATAAGGCTATGCTTTGACATTCATTCATTTTTACTTTCGTCCATGCTCTGGTCAGTAACCAGCTGAAAGTGCAAGGTATTGATGTATTAGACTCCATTAATTGAGGCATTGAATATAGTTCATGAGAAGTAATACATATGCCCTGTTCAACATTTATTTGGGATATTGCACCCAGTGCTGGGCATTTTAAGAGAGATTGACAAGCTTGAACTGGTTCATAGGAGGAAAACAAAGATGGTGAAGGACCTGGAAAACCAAATCTAGTGAGAAGTGGTTAAAAGAGCTTGATATGCAGCAGCAATGTGTTGCAAAATTGAACCAGGGTGATGTATTTGCTTTTATGAATTGGGGAGGATATAGAACAAATCTTGTGTGTGCCCTATCTGTTTCTGTTCATCTTGACCTCCAGTACTTTTTTCCTCTCTTTAGTCTGTCACTACTTTTTTGTCTTTGTTTTCCTGTTGGTTTCCAGTTTTGCTTCTCCCTTAATACGCTTCCTTGTCTGTTTGTGTCCCTTCCTTCTTTCTCTCTGTACCTTTGTAGTCTTTCTTTATTTGTTTCAATCTTTCAGAGTACGCTTGTTCTGGATCAAACTAATAGGCTGCTGAGACTTGGCAACCTTTTTCAGCCACTATGCCATGGCACACTGGTGTGCTGTGGGTGGTCTACTAGTGTGCTATGAGAGTTTGGAATCGAGGGGGAGGTAACTGGGGGATGCAAGCCCCTGCTGTCAATGGGTATGCCCTGTCAATTGTAAAAAAATGATGGTATGCATTGACAATTTTTACACCTTGTTAGTTGCTATGTGATGAAAGGCTGAAAATTGCTGCTCTAAAGAATTATCTATGTTCAGGGACTTCCAAATTGTCTGTGGGTGATCTTTTTAGCTGTAAATCTATTACCACCAATTTTTTAAAAAAGCAAAGTATAACTGAAAGCTTAAAAAAAACTGGTTTTAAAAAATCATTGAGTTTTTAATCCATCCTAGAAGTGGTGTTGATAGGTGATTGTGGTCTTTATAGAGGGAGATTTTCTATTTTTTTAATGGGGTACCCTAAAAAGAGTAGGTTTGTGATGCAGGGGTGTTTTTGGTCTCCTCTTAGCTGCTTGAAAAACATGTAAATGTTATGGCTTGGAGTATCTTTTGACAGTAATGGAAAGGTCAGGTGTTCTTCCCTAAAATGCAACAATTCTGACACCAGTGATCATGCCCATGTAACCTTGAAGTTCAGCTAATGTCTCTCTGCCTGGGGCTGCCTTGAATATGGTTTTAAGGCGAATGTCATTTGTCACCCCTTTGCAGCAGTGGGGAGATAAGAACATTATAAACCATCATTGCAGTAACTGCACTGGGCCCAATACATAGTACAGTCACCCCTCATCTTACGTGAGGATTACTTTCAATATCAACACACAAAGCTAAAATTGTGCATATTCAAAATGACACTGAGAATTCCTGACATTAGAAAAATAGGTACAGGTGGGCCCCCCTTTCTACAGATTTGCTTATCTGTGGAATCTAGGTTACCTATTTAAGAAACAAAATAAAGGTCGTGATCCATAATTTCTGTCAGTGGCTTGGCTCCTTCAGTGACTTCCTGTGTTTGTTTTCAGGTGCCTGGTTGCCTAAACGTATAGACTCTACGTTGGCTTTTAGATTTTTTGGGGGGGGCGGGGTAGGGAGGAATCCAGCTCCTTATTCTATTCAGAGGCAAGCAAAGACAGCAGAAGGACATAAACTTAAAATTGTCACAACTTGCAGTGAATAGTGAAAGAGTCACTGTGGCTATCTGA
Source organism: Tiliqua scincoides (assembly GCF_035046505.1). NCBI lineage: Eukaryota > Metazoa > Chordata > Lepidosauria > Squamata > Scincidae > Tiliqua > Tiliqua scincoides. The sequence goes on from NC_089822.1 coordinate 220,937,048, forward strand.
ATGTGAAATTGATCTGAAGAGCTGCATTGCGCCTCTGAAGTTTTGCAATTGATCTTCCTGTAATGAATTGTTGGGACTCCAGGGCCCAGGATGGGTGAGTGGAGCTGTGATGTATCCCCTACAGCTTCCAAACAAATGCTTTTCTATTTGGCTGATAAATCTTGCACAGACAGAATCCATTTTGTATGTTACTTTAAAAAAAAAAAAGCAAACTTTAGTGTTCTGTGTCTCTATTTTTTAAAGGAACTTTTATCAAATACCCATAAGATAGAATTGGGAAATTGATTTCTATTATAAGCATCAACTGTGGTTATGAGAGTACTAAACAATGAGTTTCAAAGGTTGTCTATAAAAGAGGATTAAGATGGCTATGCTTGTCAATTTCATATTGTTTAGAAACTTTGGGAAGATGAAAATGAAGGTGCTTAACAGGTAGCATGTTCTATTCCTCAGGTACTTGAACAAGATGTGGTTCTACAATCTATTGACAGAGCTATTGAAGCAATTCATAATGCAGCAATGAAGAATGGGGGAAGATACAACTTGGAGCAGAGAGATGTCCTTCAGTAAGTATAGCTAGTAGCAAACAGGAATAGTCAAGACCAGTGGTTCCCAAACTTTTTAGCGCTGGAACTCGCTTTTTAAAACAATAGTCTTTTGTGACCCACCTAGGTTTATGAGACTTTATAAAAAGTTTCACTTTACTAGCAGCTCAAGCAGCCTTTTTACTATGGTGGAGGCGCGGGCCACCTTCTGGAATGTTGAGCTCCATGTTCATGGATTGGGACTACTCTGATGGCGTTGTGTTCCCCATTGGGCTGCCCTTCGAGGCACAGTCACCTACTCAATAGTAAATGTGCAAGTGCTGCTCTGTTTCAGTTTTCATAAGGCACAGTATATTTTCCTTTGTCAGCTGTTAACTTGTCAGTGACCCACCCAAAATCCTGGTCTGTCTCGACCCACAGTTTGGGAACCAGTGTTAGGAGAGTATGGACTGAGCCACTTTAAATGAGATGCATTATTAGAATGCAAATGGGTTTACTGCCTGCAGTTTCCATTTATGACCAGATAAGAGAGATGGAACTGCCATGGCAGTTTCTATATTCTGACTTCCTTGTGACACTAAATAGGAACATAGGAACAATGTGACACTAAATAGGAACAACATAGGATATGATGTTGTCACACTCTGAACCCTGTTTCACTCTCTTCCCCCCCCATTGACTAGCCAGATAGTCAATTCGCAAATATTCAGTACAATATCTTATTAAGATATTTTAATATAAGGTTAGGGCGCAAATATACAGTACAATATCTTATTAAGAATATTTATATACCACTTTTAAAAATGTTCACAAAGCCGTTTACAGGGAAAATCAAATAACTAATTAGTTTTCTGTCCTAAAAAGGCTCACAATTTCAAAAGATTCAGAAGAAAAAGCATCAAAAGCCACTAGAAAAGACATTGCAGTGGAGTGAAAAGGGATAGTTGTCGTGGCTAATGAGAAGTCTTGTATATGATGGTTTTGGTCTATCGACAGGAAGTTAATCCATCATCGGAAGGAAACGGTTTCCCGCAAAGCTAACTTGCCATCCACTCAAGGGATGACTCCATCCTCCAGTGATCATCATCTGGACCTAGCCAGGCAACCCAATGGTGTCTGCCGGATGGGATATGAGCGACACCACAGTTTGCCCAACACTGAGCCCCAAGAGGATGAAGGTGGCCTTTACCAGGTAGTATCTTTGGCATATTAAAATCTTTATCACGCAAAGTACTTCTGTATGTGCTGTTCATACTGGAATTTTATCTTTTAGGGAGATGGTTTGCATTTCTTACACTCGGCCTTTGTAATTGGTTGTAGATGTTGGTTCTACACAGAACAAGTAAAAAGCTGTTTATTAGTCCAACATGCCACTTAGTTTCTTTAAGTTGTCAAAGTCTATTGATTCTTTATCAGGCATAGTTGTTAAAAATGTGACATGTCACCTCCTGGCTCTCTCTGCTTCCTCTGTACTCTGCTCTGAGAACACAAGATGGTAGATCAAGTGAGGTTAATTCTGTGGCAGGTTCAGGTTATCTTTACCTGGTGCAGGTGATACCTCTTTGGCTCGGTTATCCAAACAAATCATAGTAAAGACAAGAACAAAACTTGGTGAGCCTTACACTCGCATGCTTCTCCCCTCCCTTCATGTGTAAGGGGAGGAAATTAGAAGTGTCTTTTTTTTCTAACACATGGAATATAGCAGAAAAGAGCAATTTGTGACAAAGTCTTTAATTCCTTCAGAAGCTATGCAGGGGATAAAAATATACAAAGATTAAAATAGCCTTTTAGGCATTCCTCTGCCTTTTGGTTCTGAGAAGTACCGTTACATCATATATTGACACATTTTAATTTATCGATTTAAGGCTGATGAAAAATTTTGGTTATGAAAATATTGAACTCAGAGCTCTTGGGCTTAAACATTTTAGAGAGAAACTGAGTAAGGTGAGCCTTTGTCTTTAATGCAATCGTTGCAAAAACCCTTGCATTTGCCTATTTTGTGGACTTTTCTAACCCCCTAGAAGCTGTTGTGATGTCCCAACTACTACAAATAAGCAGCTGAGACATCTCCATGCAGGAGTCCAGGGTCATTATAGAATGGGCCCATGGTATTCCAGATAACTGCTCTGTGGATTTGCTGTGTCATTGCCTGGGTTTTCCTAGAATCAAAGGATACTGGCTAGTCCTCTTCTGAAAGTAGCATTTGCCCACTGACAGTCAAGCCCACCTGGCAAGGTTAAAGGAAAGGTGTGGCTGGATCTAGGTGGCCCTCACTCCTCCTATAAGCTGACCCTATGATACTGGCGAATGTATGTTTTCTAGAGTCATGCACAGTTGCTGTGGTTTTTGTTTATTGCTATGCATTAATGAAAGGGCTCAGCTACTTGATAGAGTTCAGGACCCAGATCCCTTCCCCCTTTCTTCTGACAAAGTGTGTAGGCTAAGAACCGGGGAATATCTAACTATCTTGCATCAGTGTCTTTATCTTCAGCTCTGTCAACTTTGCCAGACCCTGCTTTGGAGCAGCCTTGCTTTTTCTTTTGATCTGTGTCATGTGTATTTGATCACCTCCATCCCCTCCCTGTTTCTTTATTTTCTCTTTTCCCTTTAATCTCTTGTTAAGCTCCTTTCTATTGTTTATTGCCTGGTTGCTCTAAATTCATCAGAGTGAGATTGGTCATCAGATTGTCATGGTTTCCCAGATGCTTGACCTTCATTTTGGCATTTGCTCAACCGAGGGGTCTTCCAGATTTTGGGAACCTGTGTACAGATTAGAGAAGGAGGTTTCCAAGTTGACTGTTTCTGTCTAGCGCAGGGTTTCCCAAATTTTGCAGCACCGCGATCCACCTCATTCTCTGTGATGGGTTCATGATGCTCCTAGTGGTACTGGAGTCCTCTCCTGGCCAGCAACCCACTCTGCAGACCTCGGAATGATCCTCCAAAACCTCTGTAAGCCACTTCTGGTTTTTAGAGGCAAACTAGTAGTGGCTTTCAAAAACTGGAAGTGGCTTCTGAAACCTTTGGAGGGCTATTCTGGGTCTGCAGATGCCTGCAGAGTGGGTTGCTGTCCTTCTGTCATTTACTTGGATGTGATCAGCTGTTAAGCAAATTAAGCAAAAACAAAACAGAGGAAGATCCAGTAAGAACTGCGAGAGGAAATGGAAAGTACATTTTTGCTTAAAGTTTTATTGAGTAATAACTTTCTTTAACTGTCTTAATAACTTTAACTTTTATTGAGTAATTTGTGTTAAATTTAGGTCGAGTATTGATCCAAGCTGATCTTGCACAATCTTTAATATTTCGCTCTTGCTCATTAGTGAGACGTCTGAACCTGCATTTCATCCACCAGCTTTTTGAAGTTGGGTGAATATTGCGTGAGGGCCAGTCTCAGGGAATCCTGGAGATGTTCATCTGTCATGTTGGAACGTTGTGTACTCTTTGTCATTTTCAGATGGGAAAACGCAGATTCACACAAATAAGTTGAACTGAAACAGGAGTGTACAGCTTCACTGCATCTTCTCAAGTTGGGAAATTTGTCTCTAGGCACTAGCTTCCAAAACGATTCTTGCTCAGCACGTGTCTTGAGAAAAATGTCATTTTTAAGGGTTAATATTTCGTTTTCAAGAGATGGCTTGTTCAGTGAGTAGTTTTTACGGATAGCAGCTGCAGTTTCTTTAATGTCCACATCTACTTTGAATGGGTATGACAAATACTCCACAACTGTTCCAATTTTTTGGAAGTCACAGAATCTATTTTCAGATTCCTGGATAACAGAACAGATTTCTGTCACATACTTCTCATTCTGAAAAACAAAATTTGGATATTGTCCCAGATGGTCCTGCGTATTAGGAAAATGATCAAAAGTGTTGTTTGCAAGGTCAGTCATCATTAGCTCAAATTTGCTCTTGTAGGATGAAACTGTACTCACCATCTCGCCAATACATTTCTTTTTACCTTGTAGTTCAAGGTTCATATCACTTAGTTTGCCTGTAAAGTCAGCAAGAAATGCCAGATCACATAACCACTCTTCATCTTCCAACTCTGCTTGGTCATCTCCCCTCTCCTTCAAAAAAACTTCTTATTTCATTCAGCAAATCACGAAATCTTTGCAGAAATTTGTGCCTACTTAGCCACCTTACATCTGTGTGCAAAATGATTTCCACTGCCCCTTCATCAAGAGTAAGATTGAAAAGCCGTCTTTGGAGTGATCTTCCACGAACTGAATTTACAATTTTGAAAGTGATGTCCATGACAGTCTTTGTATTGAGTCTCTTGCTTGCCAAAACTTGCTGGTGAATGATGCAGTGGTAAGAAAGGAAATCTGGGAAGTCGTCATGCTGTCTACAGAGGGCTATGAAACCGTTAACCTCACCTGTCATTGCTCCATCAGTAGTGATGGAAACAAGTCTATGCAATGGAAGATTACACTTTGTCACAGAAGAATGGAAAGAACTGAACATTTCCTGATCAGTAGTTCTCCCTTTTAAAGAAATCATTCCAAGTAGTTCTTCTTCAACACTGAAGTCTTCAAAAACCATCCAGATAGACTACTAACTGGGCTATGTCTCTTATGTCTGTGGATTCATCGAGTTGGAGTGAGAGAGCACACAATTTGAAACAACGTCCAACAATTGTTCAGTTGTGTGTCCACACGTCTTTTCTATTTGCTTCCCGATGGTGTTTCTTGACAATTGTACATCTTGAATAGCAGCTATGATCTCTTATTTTTAAATCCTTCAAAAAGATTGTCAGCTGCTTCAGGAAAACAATCTTTTACAAATTCCCCTTCAGTGAAAGGCTTGCATTTCTTTGTGATCAGGTTGCTGACCTTGAAGGATGCTATAGTTGCATTGAGCGAATGTGACCTTGGCTTCGCCATCAACTGTTGCTGAGTATCCAATTTTGATTTAAGTTCCTTGAGCTTCAGTTTACAAATTTCACTTTTGGGTGGAAAATTATTGCTATGCAGAGCCTTATAATGACGTTCCAGATTACCCTTTTTGGGCAAGGATAATGGGGCGTTACAAATTCGACAACAACACTTGTCTTTCACCATGATGAAGAAGTAGTCCATATCCCAGTCATCATGAAAGTGGTAGGTTTTGCTCTTTGGAACACTCATCTTCGTTATACTGGGGTGGCTGGATGTACAAGGGTCGCCCAGAAAGTAATGCACCACATTTTTTTTCTCAGCCTACAGTAATGGTACGAATGTGAAACTTTACATATAGATTATTTGAATTTTCAGGAGTGCGCACACAAATTTTTGGTTTCTTCAGACAGATAGCGTAGCTGCAGCAGTGTTTCGAAATGGCTTCTGTAAGTGATGTACGTTACAAGCAGCGTGTCGTCATTGAATTTCTCACTGCGGAGAAAAACTGTTGGGAACATTCACTAACGTTTGTGTACAGTTTATGGAGAATCTGTAGTCGACAGAAGTATGGTTAGTCACTGGGCACAGAGGGTGAGGCCATTAGAAGGTGGTTCAGCAGAGCTCCAAGATTTGCAGCGTTCGGGGTGGCCATCCACGGCTGTCACACCTGACAAGATGCAGCTTGCTGATGTGCTCATTCGCGAGGACCGACGCATAACGACTGTTTGGCGCTGAAGCTGTCAAACAGCAAAGGAAGTGTGGATGCAATAATCCATGCTCTTGATTACTCAAAAGTGTGTGCACGATGGGTTCTGCGCTCTTACGGTGGACCACAAATCTCTCAGAAAAAACATTTCTTCTGAGTTGCTGAAACGTTTTGAAGATGAGGGGGAAGCGTTCTTGTCCAGGATTGTGACAGGTGATGAAATCTGGGTTCACCATTTTGAGCCCAAAACAAAAAGACAGTCGATGGAATGGCGTCATCCTCAATCTCCACAGAAGAAAAAATTCAAAGCAACTGCTTCCGCCAGTAAGGTCATGATCACTGTGTTTTGGGACTGTGAGGGCGTCATACTCATTGATGTGATGCCAAGAGGCAGCACCATTAATTCTGAAGCTTATGTGAAGACATTAACCAAACTCAAGAAGCGCTTCCAGTGACTTCGGCGCCATAACAACCCAGGTGAATGTTTGATTCAACATGATAACGCTCGGCCTCACACAAGTTTGAGGACTTCGGAACACATCACTAAACAGGGTTGGACTGTGTTACCCCATCCACCCTACAGCCCTGACCTAGCTCCCTCAGACTTCCACTTGTTTGGGCCATTAAAAGATGCCATTCGCGGAAGACATTTTGAGGATGACGAAGAGGTGATTCGCACAGTGCAGAAATGGCTTCGTGACCAGAACAAGGAGTGGTACTGACAGGGCATACATGCCCTTGTGTCTCGCTGGAGGAAGGCCATAGAACTGGACGGAGATTACGTGGAAAAATAGGGAGTGTAGAAGAAACATCATTCTTTCTTGTGTGTAAGTTTCATTGTGTTCAATAAATAATTGTTGAAGAAAAAAAATGTGGTGCATTACTTTCTGGGCGACCCTCGTAAGAAGGCCAAATCTGCTAAGTTAGTATAAACACTGGCTGAATCTGGTCCAAAACTGTCACTGTCCCAAAGTATTAAAGATCAACAGGAACTGAAGACCTCTGGATGATGTGCAATACAAGGTCTGGAGATGCCAAAACCACACATGCAGTTCTAAAATAAGAATTCATCATACTGGCACCAATAATCAAATACCACCAAACAGTCATCAAAAAAACTCAAACACCTGTCCAGCAAACCAGATAAAATCAAATACTGCCAAACAAGTTCAAATACCACCACACGCGATTTAATAAATTCTGCACACAGTGTAGAATCAACGCAAAGGCTAGGCAAACTAAAATTGCAGAGGCAAGTAAAAGTCACAGTGGTTTGAACCAATTTGAAAGCAAGGCATAGGCAAGTTAGACCAAAATTGGAAAAGCCCGCCAAAATCATCAAATTCTTGACACTTTGTTGTGTCTGCCCGAAAACGTTTAATGAAAGCAAACTATAAAGCAACCAATGACCAGCACATGACACAACTAATACAGTAACTGTATTCAGTTAAAGCCTGGGCGAATGGATATAGCCCGGTATATAACACACTTCAAAGGGGTGCTGGGACGGGAGCAGGAGTGGGTGATTCTGAGAGGCAGGAGACCAGGTATGACGCCGGTCCTGTGGCGTCTCGTTGCGGGGACGCAGGCAGCAGTCCCCTGGGGTACCCACAAACTATTGGCACAAAAACTAGTGCCAAACAATATACCTGCAGGAAAGATTCCCACAGACAGGGAAAAAAGACAGGCAAAGGATTAGCAGCGGCAGCAAGCCCTCTGCAGATGACCTGCCAGCACGAGCTCTCCCTAGCGATGGGGCGAACTGCTGGAGAGATGGAGCCAAGTGGGGCTGGCGATCTACCTCTGACCCCTCCGCGATCTACAGGTAGATCGCGATCTACCTGTTGGACATGCCTGGAATAGAGTAATGCATGTCACCTGCTGTATCTTGTGGTGTTTTGTTTGCATCTGTAGTCAACAGGAACAAACTCATTAAATCTCTTCTAAAGAAAAGGAGAAAGTCGAAGTGTCTCTGGGCAGAACAATGAGCAACACAAATCCTTTCTCCATCTATATTTCCCATCGTGATCCTCTTGTGTCAGTGAAGCTCTAGTGAGATGCAAGTGCTTCGACTAATAGGACGGCAAGTTTCCTGTATGTAGTAACTGAAGGATTTATGACCAATCTCCTTGGAGTGCACTCCTCGTAGAATGTCTGTGGCTGTGTGATAAACAGATGAACTTGGAAGCAATGAAGAAGAAAAAATCTTCGTATTCTTAGAAACATCCAACTGAAGAATGCACTAATTTGCCAGCTTTCCAGATTGTTGAGGCTGATTTTATTCCCTCCACTTTGAAAAGTCATTTGCTAGCTTTGAGACTGATGGTAATGCGAAACAGAGCAAAATTATTTCCTAAGCAGTGATAGCATTAAACAAGTAACTGTGCAAAATTTAAGGTTTCACAAACTTCAGTCACTGCAAAAGGGATCTTTTTGGGCCAGGTTGATGTTGGGATGGGCACATTCTTTACAGGGCACACATCTACGGCAAATTCTCCCTGTCCTCTGGTTTTTTTTTGGGTGACCTGGGGCAGTCGTATCTGCTGAAAGGTTTTCTTTGGGGGATAAAATTAGGCTCTTTTAAACCACTTCAGCCCCTGGATTGGGGAAGTGTCTGGATATCTTTGGATGCTCTTTGTGTAAAAATAAAGTCTCTATGGCTGACAGATATGTGGATAAACCTGAATTGGGTGATTTTTTGACCTAATTTATGGGAGTGACTGTTGATATGGTGTTTGTTGCATGTTGTTTGTTCATGCTAGTAAAGCAGAAGTGAGAGAAGAGGAAAATTTTTCTTTTGATGCTGTTTCCCGTCTAGGTTTCTCTAGTATTATGTTGCCAGTGTGTTTTGTGGGTGGTAGGGGAGAGTTGGTAAGCACTAGCAGCATGAAATTGATCTGATTCTTTTCAACTTCACCAGCTTTCACTTGGTCAGTGTCCAGAAAGCAGTAGCAAAAAAAGGAGAGGTTAACACAGAGCTATTTTTGTTGTCCAGAAAACCAGGGCTTAATTGTGGTAACAGAAAACTCAGGTTGATTCAATTAATGAGAATAGTATTGTATATTAAGAGAGGCGTTCGTGTGCATTGTAATGCTAATACAGAGGTTAGAGAGCATTTTCAGGGGAGAATACAGTGCAGGGGAAAGGCAGGGTATTTGTGCATTAAATAAATGAGAAACAGGCAGATGGAAGCAGAAACTCTTAACTCTTTCTGTGACCACAGATTCTTCCCTGAAAATGCCCTTCCCTTCCTAGGACAGTGGTTCTCAAGCTGTGTGCCATGGTGTCTGAGGATGTAGCACTGGTGATCTCACAGGGGTGCCATGGGATGTCTCTGTTGGCATCGTCTTTTGTGGTGCCTGGGAGAGCTGGGAAGATGGGTGCTGCCTTCTTGGATTGCATGAGATCTCAAGTGATTTCGTGCAATCCAGGATGGCTGCGCCCAGAAGAGCACTGAAAAAGACGCCACTGCAAAAGAAGGGTGCCATGACCCTGCTAAATTGGGGAACTGCTGTGGAATATTTATTAAATTCTTCAACTCGGAACCCATCTAGGGAAATAGTCCAGCTCTGTGGGACATTGATGGGGAGAACACACATTTACAGGTGAAAGTCAACAGAAATGGTGAAGCTCCCTTACCATCACAACATTCTCATTAACCGGCAAGCACATATTTGGAAAGTAGGCTGTTGCCTTAAAATCATCCAAGGGGTCCTTGTTTTGAGTGCTGCCTCTGAAGAAGGTGTTGGGAATGGTGGCCAGAGGCAGGGCATTTTCAGTGGTGGTACAGCTTCTTTGTTACTCTCTTCTTTATGCACTTTAGGACATCTTTCATGTTGTTGGGATGCCAGCAGGGTTGAAGACTTGTTTCAGTTAGCTGCTTAGTTGGGGACACTTTTGCTGCAAATGGTTAGGCTGGCAGATGCTGTATGAAGAATTTTATGTGGCACTCTACCACTCCCTTCCATGTTTTATTTATTTTAGTACTTTAAGAAAATTTGATCTCATGTAAATGTTAGACACTTCGATTTTCTTTTTAGAAAGCAGGATATAAATTTTTATAATACAAATACTCAGTGTCAGAACTTATTTCCTGAATTCCACTCAGAACTACTGTACATATTTTAATCTCAGACAAGGCAAATAGGGGTTGAGTTGAGAAACTTCATTAGAACCAGTGAAGCACTGAGAATTCCTTTCTAACTTCAGGTGAAATTACAATGAAGAAGGCTAGATCCTGCTGCCCCTGGCTATTTCAAGCTGTCTGCTGAGCCAGTAGGGTTTGCTGAATATAGAGGAATTTTGATTTAGACTTGCAGCTGCACTTACAGAAGCTTGTGGGGGAACGGAAAAGGCATTTTGCCAGTATTTTGAAAATACATTCTCTGTACTTATTTTTCCCCAGCTGTGATATTTTTGGGAAACTGGGGACTGTCAAACCTTTCAATGAACAAGTGGCTCCATTGTTGTCAGTTTTAGCTAAATCCTGAATGAGCATAATCACTTCATACTTACACTTTTCTATATGTTCAGGATTTAGCTGGAATTGCAGGAGAGAGCTGCAGTTTTCATAAAGTGTCCTAGTTTGAGCACTTTAGTGAAAATGTATCCATTAACTGTAATCTAACAGTTTAGGTTAGTGATAAAAGATGGTTGTAGGAAGCAAAAAAGATAAGAAGACAAGCACATAGAACTCGTGTCATCAAGACACTCCTTTGTAGTGTGTGGGGTGACATTCAATTAAAATTCTAAGTTCCAGCTTTAAATTAAAAATTTGCCCCTTTTAAATTTCAGAAATGAGTTGCCCGTTTTGGTAGCTAAAAGTGTAAAGGACTTGGAAGCAAGGTGTCATGTAAAATATGCAAAACTATTAAAACACTAACTCCTCATAAGGTTGCTTTGACTTTTATAAACATTTGAATTGCAGATTTTCTAGAAAAAATAAATAAAATGTAGAATGAGCTCATCATGTTTTAAAACTATATTTTTTTCTGTTTACATGCTTGGCCTTGCATTGCTGTCTACCTGTAGCAAATTTAAAATATCCAGTGAGTTATAGCCTTGGATCTGCCAAGTCCACAGAAAGGATATGTGACTATCTTTCAAAATAACCAAAGCCATCAAGCATTTATTTTGTTTGGAATGCATGTGGGAAGGAAAATGCCTCAAATTCCTAATGTGGAGTTCAGCCGTGTAGGAAAAGCCCTACTGGATCAGGCAAAATAATCAACCCAATGTAGGAGAGGACAAATTTCTCTTCCCACATTACTTCCCTGCAGTTTTTATTGAGTGGCAGTATGCCCCTGAACTTAGAAATTGCACACAGTCATCTTTTCATGTAGGATTTAACTGTTTATAATTATCCATGCAACATTGTATGAAATCTCAGCCATGTCCTGATTTCAGCACCCTTCCCTCCCCTTGCTAAAAAGTTCCAAACATAATATCCATTCTTCCTAAGGAAGATGTTCCAGTCCTCTGCTCATTTTGGTTGCCCTCCTGTGTACCTTTTCCATCTCTAGAATATTATTCTTGAAGTGTGGTGATCCAACGGTACACAGTATTCCAAATGTGGTACACTATTGATTTTAACAAGGGCATTATTATATTCACAGTCTTATTCTCAATACCTTTTCTAAGACTCCAACATGACACTTGTTGCCTTCATCATTGCCCCACGCTGCATTTTCATTGAGCTACCCACCACGACCCTTAAGATCTCTTCCTTGGTTTGTCACAGACAGCTCAGATCATCAGTGTATATGTATGATTTTGAGATTTTGGGGACCCCAATCTGCATAATTGAACCACAGGATAAGGCGTTTCCATGGGCCTGCTGTAGAATGTAATTCCTTGTCCACTCTATTTGACACCATCCCTGAGAAGGTGATTTCAGGCCTGGGTATCTGTGTCTTCTGTGGTGAGAACAGATGCAAAGAATTCACTCACATAACACCAGAACCAGGGGACATCCACTAAAATTGAGTGTTGGGAGGGTTAGGATAGGCAAAAGAAAATATTTCTTTATTCAGTATGGGGTTGGTCTGTGGAACTCCTTGCCGCAGGATGTGGTGACGGCATCTGGCCTGGCTGCCTTTAAAAGGGGATTGGACAAGTTTCTGGAGGAAAAATCCATTATGGGTTACAAGCCATGATGTGTATGTGCAACCTCCTGGTTCTAGAAATGGGCTATGTCAGAATGCCAATGCAAGGGAGGGCACCAGGATGCAGGTCTCTTGTTATCTGGTGTGCTCCCTGGGGCATTTGGTGGGCCGCTGTGAGATACAGGAAGCTGGACTAGATGGGCCTATGGCCTGATCCAGTGGGGCTGTTCTTATGTTCTTATGACAGCTCTACAATATCTGTATCTTTTTTTAAGGTCACTTTTATTCCTTTATTGTCTAACAGTTCCATAGTCTTCCTGTCAGGTTTCCTGCTTTTAATGTGTTTGGAAAAAGCGTTTGTTTGCCTTGACATTTTCAGTCACATATGCCTCATTTCTTTTTCTTTGCATTCCTTAGTGTCAGCCTACATTTATTTTGCCAGAGTTTTTTTTATTATTTCATTTGTTCCATATGAGTTAAAGCCCTGCAAGATAGAAGGTGAAAGTGACTCTTCCAGACTAGAAAGGGTTCTTTCCATTCGTTTCTGTATTTCCCACCCCATATGTAATTACAGAAGCCTGCTTCCATTCAGGTTTTCTTTGTTGGAGTTGGTGCAACACCGTCTGCTGTCCAGAGGGGGCAGGATGCTGTCCAGAAGGGATCAAGCTATGACCCAGTGATTCTGACCTTTCTACCTGTTTTCTCTGTGATCCTTGTGGGGTGTGGCCCTAACCCTTTATCCTTCCCTTCTCTGAGCACTTCCTCTTGTCCTCTGACCACCTACCTCTTGAGATGGCACACACCAGGGCTCTGATGTCCAGGCCATCTTGAGCACAAGGCATGCAGGGCAAGGCAGCTCTAGGGCCTTGCTTATCTCTAAGTAATAGCTGAACCTCTGATCCTAATCAGATGCTGTAAATATACACTCAATGGAACTGTAAGTAAATAACTTCATTTTTGCAACTTTAACAAGCCATTGCCTCTTTGTCTTTTTTTATTGATTAGCAGTCAGGCGGGTGAGGGAGGTTCCCTTGGGTGATACCCAAAAGGGGGTCCGCTGCTTAAGCTACTCTGCTTCCCCCCAAAGAGGAAACTATTTTTAATTTCCTCCAACATTCTTGCCCTTCAGAGTCACAAGGCAAATAGGTATGACTTTCAGTGGACTTAGGTTTGCCTTGATTTAAGTCCTGTTTGTTTTAGTAAGCACCAACATCCATAGAGTAAAAGGAAACCATCCTAGCTAGCATGTCTGCAGTAAAACTTCAGCTCCCAGAAAGGAGAAATATTCTTGTGGTCTAATGGTACTTTATGTGAATGGTATGGATTAGTAGTTCCTTCCACAAATGCAGTGATTAATCTTTTTCTAAGAGACCTATCCCTATTGCTGGTGAATGTTGCAGTGTCCCAGGTCCTATAAAGAGAAGTCCAAAGCAAAGGGTCTTTTTGTTTTGGAATTGCCTTGTGTCACAGTTAGCTAATCTGGCCCTTGTGAAATGTTAGCTTGCCTACCCCCACCTACAGGTTTAGCAATGCAATCATTATTCCAACAATATCTGTTCACAGGGGAAGTGTACTATATTGGACATGTATGAGCTGTAGGAAGCTTAGTGCTGTGTGCTAGTTGAAGCTTTTCCTGGCAGGAGCCTCTGCAGGGAATGAAAAGCATTGTAAATGGCCCCGTCTAGCTTGAAACATTTTCCTGCCTAAGTAGAAATTACTCTGAATGCATTAATGTGACAAACACCTTCATGCATCTAGTCTTTGTCTTTATCCCTTCATGACAACAATTTGTTGCATGGATTGCTCCAAATGCTTCTAATAAGCACATGCTTTGCTGCCTCTGTGGAAGAACTGAGAGCAGCACAAAGTGTATGTTTGACAGGTCTGTGCAACACAAGTGCAGTGCACTCCTGAACATAATAATTAAACACGCTGCTTTTTCTGTCATTGGGAGGGAGGAAAGCGACACGTTCAAAATTTCTGCTTTGCCCTTGGAGGAAACTGATTATTAACATTGTTGTTCTCCTGGGGCATCTTTAAGGAATGATGAGAGCAATATTGGGACAAATTTGTGCACACATGAAAAAAACATACAAAAGTGCTATATCGTCTGACAAGAGTTGGCTTCCTTTGATCGTTTTAATATGTTTTCCTCTAGATCCCACCACAGCCCCGCCGTGCTGTTCCCGTAATGCCCCCACCACTAGAGAAACGCAAGAATATACCACCAACTGCCTCTATTAAAAGTAAGGAAATTTTTTTCCATGTGTATAATGTTGAGGATCAGGTATTGTTGCATAAACAAACTGACTCCTGCCTCCTTGTGCTCTGTATGATGGAAGCAAAAAAGTTAATAGATGAGATTTATGCTAAACATTTGCATTGTGATTTTTTTCCATGACATGTCCTAGTATGCATGCTTAATCTTGAAACAGTGAATTGTACCCTAAACTTGGGTGGTCTTGACTGATTTGACTAAGGTGAAATCAGTGGGACTTAATCATGACTAACTGTAAGATACAAACCAATGTTTCCAGTCGTTCTCAAATCTTCAAGAATGAGTTATGTTAGCTGAAGATTGAGGTCTTATACTTTACGACTTTTTAGTCTTGAGTTTTCTGATGCAAGCCATTTCCATGACTGAAGTTGTCAACCTGGGAAGGCTTGTGTGTCCATCACAAGAGAGACATGGGCATTGCAGAAAGCTCTGTAGTGTACCTTTTGTCCACTTCTGAGTCAATAATGAGCATGTTGAATACTGCTAGATTCTCTCTGTGCTCCTGTATTGTCTTTTTGATGTGTGCCTGTTAGTCATACCTTAGTAATTTAGCTATTGGAAATAACTTTGAACACTCCTTGGCATAACGGAACACTCTTTGGCATGACACGTTTTATCAAGAAGACAGGCTTTGAGATTTTCCTTCCAATTGATTTTGGAGAAACTGAGCAGCAGTGTTGGGTTTTTCATGAGTGATTTGAAAGACCTGGTAGAAAAGACCTGGTAGATTACTCTTTGAGTAGTCAGTTGCCTGTATCTTAGCATGAATGCCTTCCAGCTGCCTGGAGTACCGCAACTGGAGTGAAAATTTTAGCTTTCTCCTGACTGATGTGATAATTTAATACATCACCAGGGGGAGCCCACTAATAATACAATGCTGCAGGGCTCAATTAAGACTGAGTTTTGGGGAATAGTTCATTGTTCTCTTTGTCAGATTTGAATGTTGTAGAAGTGGTCTTCTTTCAGCTGCTACCAGGAGGGTGTTCCACTACCAAGCACTATACAACTAGGTCTGGACTGTTGATATTGGAATAATAGAAATCAGAGTTGGAAGGGACCTTCAAGCCAAAGTCCAACCCCCTGTCAGTGCATGTTGTCCACAACTGCAACATCCGTGATGGCTACCCAATCTCTGTTTAAATATCTCCAGCAATGGAGATATCCAAGGCAGTTAGTTCCACTACCAAACAGCTTGTACTGTATCATTACTGCTCTGTCTCAGCACTGTATGTGTTGTTGATGTAGCCAGTTGTTTGCCTTCTTTGCATCACACCGCTGGCTGCTTTTTGCTTATCCTCTGTTAAAAAACCTAATCTTTTTCATATGTACCACTGCTCAGGGATGTGTCCTCCATCTTATTCAGTGGTCCCCCCATATCTGTGGGTCCTATATCAGTGGTTTCACTTATCTGCGGTTCTCAAATTCTCTCTGTCATGCATGCATAGTCAGTTCAATCTAGGGTTCTAGGTTTGAACCAATACTTAGCTGTGGTTTAAATATTACAATGTAACATGTTACAAATTCACAGACGTTGGTAGTCTGCATGTGTGTGGATTAATCTATTGTTGAAGTGATGGTATCAAAAATTCCTTTAAAATTTGAGGGTCAATCCTATACATATGTACTTGGGTATTAATTCTAGTGGAAATTAAGTCCCACTATGTTCAGCATACTAATATGCATAGAGTTGCACTCTAATTTACTTTTTACTTCCAGTAATTGTTTGTGATAGAGCTTTGTAGTTGGTGTTGCTTGTCCCCTGTACTCACATGTGTAGTAATAATAATAATCATTTGGTATTTATATACTGCCTTTCTGGTCATCGGATTACTCCTCTGACTTTATTCAAGGCAGTTTACATAGGCAGGCATTTCTAAATCCCTCAAGGGGATTTTTACAATCATAGAGGTTCTTTCTTTCAAGAACCAACAACATTTCAGAATGGATCTTCCCGCTTTGGCCTCACTTCTGGCCTCCAGTTCTCCCACGCAGGCTGACAAGCAGCTCCATCTCTCACATGGAGGGCAACCAAGATGCTTCTTGCTCACACCAAGAGCAGGTGGAATCACTCAGCTGGGCTTGTCAGCTGCTTCAAGATCTCGCCATTCTCAGCTGTTCAGGGAGCTGCTGGTGTCCTCGAACTGGCGACCTTCTGATGTTATCTTTGGGCTAACGGGCTCTATCCTCTAGACCAGACATCCTGCCCAATTGACTCAGCTTGTTGAAAATCTTTCATTACCACAACTAACCCCAGCATAGCTGGTGATGGGGAGACTGGGAATGAACTGTGTCCAAAAAGCATTTTTTTGTTTCCTCTTCAGACAAATCTGGAAACTCAGAGTATGAAATAACTATTCCCTCACCTCTGGAGGGTGGTGGGCATTTCCAGTATCCATGGACTCGGTTATCCATGCAGGGTTCCAGAACGGAACCCCCATGGATGCTGGGGCACTCCTCTACTCCCCTGAGGTGACCGTGTGACTGGTAATCTGCAAACTGGATTTAAAGCAACATGTGGTTAAAGCAGTGGTTAAGCATATGTCTTAAGACCAAAGGGAAGAAAACTGTGCTGAGAGCTGATAAAGCTGAAACCCTTTAGCTGGTAAAGAGATATATGGAACCTTGGATGAGCAAGCACACAAAAATGCATACACCAGCAAAGTTCTTTGAATGCAGTGGTTATATTTCAGAGCAAGGGTTATCACAAGTAGAATAATCAGTAAACATTCCTAGTCAGCACGATGAGCAGTCAGTCCATAAACACAAATCCAAATCAGTTTTCCAAGATACATGGTCAGTAACAACATGTACATACTCACATCCAGCCTCCCATGTTACTGGCAGCAGTTCCGTAGTCTCCTACTACACTCCTACTGCTGCACTGGAGGCCCAACAGACCAAACATTAAGTAGTTGGAGTGGCCAGTCGGTGCAGGCTATGCCACACCCAGGGTGTGGCAGTCACAGGTGTTGCTGATCCTGCTGACTCCAGCAATCTACACCTGTTCCTGAACCACCTTGTTGGCTGTGTTTCTGTCTTACCCAGAACATAGACCTGACAAGAGCCCCATGATGAAACCTGTGCATAGAAAATGGATCAGAAGGCATAGAGATTTTCAGTGTTCATAAAGAAGGCAAGCTTCTAAGTGCAGTATTGCTGTTGGCTTGTGACTTGAGTGCAAGGCACAGGGAAAGTACTGATTCTTTCAGAAAGGAAGATAATCTCTTTCCTTTTGGTTTGCTCCAGGGCTTTTGGTGGGTAAAGTGAAAGAGGAGTAAGGGTGATCAAGTACTAGAATTGGCATTGCTGCTATTTTGAAAGTTCTTATTTTCTCTTGCACCATTTTTTTGATAAGCTTATCAGTGTCATTGTCTTCCATATATAATCTTCCTTGTTCTAACTATGAAAGACAGCCTGGTCCTTCTCTGTAGTACCCTATTTTTGGAAGATAAGGTATAAAACTGAATAGAGGAAATGCTGGAGGAATCTTGACATTCTGGCCGTTAGACTGCTAGCACAAATAAACTAGGCTTTATCTTGAGTATTGGTTTGGGCAGGTGTCTTAGTTCAGACAGTCAAAATGAAAAATTGGCATAATGCTAGAGAAATCAGATTCTGCAAGAATAAATTGTGTACAAGTCTCTGGTCTCATACATTCATTACATTTGGATTTATTGGTTGTAAACCCTTTTCATTATCAACAAAAGCTGAAACTGATGTACCACTAGTTACCTAACCTAGCATGGCTAGTGGTGATGTGTTGACCCTAATTGCAATATAGACCAATAATACAGCAAGTTCTCACTTAAAGTTGTTTTATGTTGTTTCATTTTAAAGTTGTTGAGAAAAACTATCGATTCCTGGCTAGGGCCACTGTCTGTATGGAGTTTCCATGTCACCCTCCCCCCCCATATCTGCATGGGTTTTCTCTGGCCCAGAACTGTTACCCTGCACATGCCTGATCTTGTCTGATCTTGGAAGTTAAGCAGGGTCAGGCCTGGTTAGTACTTGGATGGGAGACCGCCTGGGAATACCGGGTGCTGTAGGCTTATACCATACTCTTTCAAGACTGAAGGTTGCCAACCAGAAAGCTCACATTTATTTCAAAGTTTAATACAGAAGTGTGTTGGTTAAAACTTTAGTTTTGGTTTAAACTTTAATGAAAAGTTGGATTGTTGCCAGTGTATTTGGAACACCAGATGCCAAGCTGGATTCAGCAGTTCAGTGTAATCACTGCTGTGTAATCACCCAAGTTGTTCTCCTAAATGGTGGAAACATCTCATTAGCAAATAGTAATTATTCTGGTTTAAGGCAGGAAAAACCAGTGACGGATACCCCTCCACCTTGATTATGAATGGGTTTAGCTAAAACATATTTGCTTCCCCAGATTGGAAGATGTCTTAACTATTTCAAAAGTCATTCCATAGTTTGGACCTGGTTGCACTTCTAGTGTTGCAGTCTGGAGCTCAGAGGAGCCCAAGCACCTTTTCCTCAACCTTTTCTCTTAAGCATTCTGTGTTGTTCATTTTTTCAAATCTTTCTCCTGTTGGGGCAGCATCAGGAAGAGAGTCCGGTGCCAAAGCCACCATTATGCCAAAGAATGCTTCCATGTTAGTTTCCCTGGTCTCTGGAGTCCTTAAAGGTTTCCTCTTGGGCATAATGGAGGCCCCAGCACCAGGGTTAAGTGAGTGGATAAGGAAGGGAGTTGGAATGGGTGGTATCAGGGCTCATGCTGAGCCAGTTCAGAAGGAAGGGGTTAGGCTTCCAACTGACTTGCATATTACAAACTAGGACTTTTGTATTTAAAATCCCTGAATTCCAAGCTTCTGTATTCTCACAAAGCATCTCTGTAGAAGGAAGACTTTTGAGTGATCTTATATGAGCCAACATCCCGTCATCTGTAAGCTGTAGATGGGTGGCAATCTATACTTTTCAACCAAGTGTGATCTGACTCTTGATGCGCTCTACCTTTACTGTATGTACTCTTTTTTTGGTGCAGGCAAGTAGCTGCAGAAAGGAAAAAGGGATGAGGCTTGACTAATGGGCAATTTTTTTCTTTGCAGTTGAGAAACATTATTCAAAAATAGGATATGTGCCTTTAAACAAAAATTATTGTCTAAACCTATGGGGAAAAATATTTCCACCCTTCCTACTCCCCCCCCCCCAAGTTAGTGCTTTTCTGTAAAAACAGTGAGAACTTTGAAGAAAATTCATCTCTGTAGAACAGCCTTTTCTCCCTTGCTGAAAAGAGGTTACTGATCCGGAATACTCAAGAGAGAGATAATACAATTTTGCTTGGAGATAAGTGAGCTGGGAAAGAGGAGTTAAACTACTTTGGAAGCATGCACAATGAGCTTTTTAATGGACTCTGCTGTTGCAATTTGGCTTTTCTCCCCTTTTCTTTTGATGCTGTTGCTAAGATATTTTAATTGTTCCTTTTTCAGATACAGCTGAAATAACCTCTGGGTCAGTCTCCAGTGCCTCTTCTGTAAGCACAACTTCACTGGATACCTTGTACACTGGCTCTACAGAGTCAGGTCTACCAACTGCAACTCCCAGCCCTTGCAACACCCCTCCCCCTGTCCCTAGCAGAAGTGCCCACACAATGGTATCACAGAGCTTGGATGTTAGTCCTGTCATGCAACGAAAGCATGAGAGCGCAAGCAAGTCACCTCAGACCAAAAGGGCTGCCCCACAACCTCCCATGCAAGCAGAGATTCCCAGTGTGAATGATGAAAAGAGCATACAACCCAAGGAGACTGTGCCGGCTGCTTCTGCAGGAGTAGAAGATTTTGACTCTCTCTGCCTGGAAGATAAGAAGGTAGCTGGTCTGGAGGAGGTGGAAGAGGAATCATCGGGCAGAGTCATATCTGTGCCAAAGACAATAGGTGCCGAATTGATTGAACTAGTCCGCAGGAACACAAATCTCAGCTACGAGCTTTCCCGGGTTGCCATAGGTGTGGTAATTGGCCACATTCAGACTTCTGTTCCTGCCACTGGGAGCATTATGGAGCAGATTCTCATCTCACTGGTGGAAAGCAAGGTAGAATAAAATCCTTAATACTACCTCTATGGACTAGGCAGAAAATGAATGTGTTATGTAAAAATTGTGTTTGTTGCAGTTTTGATTTTAACTTGATGGCCCAAAATCTTGGGAAAATCAAATGCTTGGGTAAATAAGCATGCTGTTCATATAGGATCACAGGGTGACAAATCAAGGAGGAACATGGTGAATTGAGGCAGTGAGTTTGTTTATAGTCTCATTTCATGGGCTGAAGGTGCATCCAAGAGGAAGGAAACCACAAATTCTCACAGGTGAAATGAAATTACTAGCACAGTGGAAAAGGTTCAAGTAACCGTAATTAGTTATAATGGCAAATGTGACTTCTACCCAATTCTGGACAAGTCTTCAGACTTTTAAGGCTCTTATAAAATGAACTTTAAAAGCCATTTTCCATGGCTGATGAACTTTTTGTACATGAAAGGTGTGTTTTGGGGAGGAGAGGTTAACAGTGTGTTATGTGGCTGGGAGGTGTAGATCATTGCCTGACAAGGTTTATTAGCTCCTTTCATACTCTTAAAGATACAGCAGACTCCTCAAGGGTGATTTATTGTTCCAAAAAAACCTGCCAAGGAAGCAGTTTCAATTTCAGTGGCTGGATTAAATCCATTCCTTTCTCATCTAGCAATCCACAACCCCCCCTCCAAAGCGAAGACTTTGATGCATAATGTTGAGCCTCTTTCAGAAAAGGAGCCATTAGCTCTTAGATTTGCATTATAATAATGTTTCTCTGTATAATAAATTATTATTATTATTATTATTATTATTATTATTATTATGGTACTGAAATGGTGGAAAACTAGATTATACTGATAGAATCATGTTGACAGTAGAAATCTATTAAGAGGGTTTAATAAAAGGAACTACCCTTAAAGGAGCTGTGAAAAGCGCAAGACCTGAGCTAGAGTAAAACCAGATTTGAGGTTACATTTTGTTTGTACTATTCTGACTGCAGTAGACATAAGCCTAAATGCAGAATAGAACTGGACACCAGTGCTAGTTCATCAGAAAGTACTGAACTGAAAGTCTAGCTATAGCCTAAAAGCATTTTTATTCTTCCTGCAATGTGCATATTCCACAATTTTTTCTCCAGTGTAACTGGGATAAAGGTACTGTGCAATTAAGGAGTGGGGTGGTCAATACTGGAAGATATTGAACTGTATTGAAGTAGGGTTGTTTTTCTAATTCTTCTGAAGAGCTCTGGGGTTTGGCAGACACTGCTGCTGATGCCCATGGAATAAATTGTTAAACTGTCAAAGGCTTAAGAAACCTTTACAAGAAGGCAGAACTTGGGGAGCAGTGGAGTTCCCTGGACATGGGGAGTCAAAGAATTTCTGCTACACACTCAAGATGTTGGAATCAACCTGTGCCTTGTGATGTACACTCCAGCATAACGTTCTAATCAAACAGCATCACTGTCACTTCTCACAACACATCGAGTCTTACAGACTCAAGGTGCTTCAGACAGGCTATACTAAACTCATTTTTACAAATTGGTTTTTACAATAATTGTTCTACAGGCAACTTGTAGAACTCTCCACTTCCAGATTGAATCGTTCACAGCATGTTCATAATATCTGGCATCAACATTTAGCAAATAAGCAGTTTATTCTGTAGCCTTTGCTCCCTGCAAGCCAACCAAAATTTGTCTTTAAACTGTTGATTTCTGATCTCTATCCTGGGACTTGGGGCCCAAATGGAGTCTAAAATACCTTGGCCTGGCCATATCCTGATAAACAGGCTTCCATTTCCAACACTAATGTTTAAATGTCTATTGCTTAATATCTAATGTTAAACTAATGTTTAATTTGAAGTCTGAAAAGTGTGAAACCTCTTCACTAACTCTTCGTGCAAGGATAACTTTAAAACATCCAACTTTTTTCTTTGTGGCCCTAGTCTTCTAGAAGAAAATGGGACTGTCACTTTTCTATTTGGAAGTGGCAGCATCTTATATCTTCATAGGTTTATAATGATTGAAATCACCAGCAGACTAACACTGAGCTTCCTTAGCTTGAGGCAAATGTTTCATAGGTTAATCTTCCTAAACCAGACTGTAGGGTGGGGCACACTAAGGGAGCAGATGCACATAAAGTGCACCATGCCAAGTGCCTGCAGAATAAAGTGCTTAATGCGGTTTTACCACATATTATCTGCTCTGCTTTTATTCCCATTTTTGTCTTCTATTAAATTCTCTGGGAGCCTTGTTGGCTGAAGAACAGGGTAAAACATTCAGCAAACACACAGGATGATTGAAGCAAGCTTATTTTGCATGCACTTTCTCAAACAGCAGTAGTTTATGTCAGTAGCCACTTTAGCACTGATTTACTTCATTTCTATATGGTGCATATTTGATGCAGAATAAACCAAGATGGCAGGTTACTGCTGCAAGTTGGCAGCAGAGAATTGATGTCTTTTATGTCTCTTTTCTGCAGTTTAAAAAGGCAGTCAAGGCCAGTTACAGCATAAATTGTAAATTAAAAAAATCAAACTTGCCCAAAATGGAATAAAAACTGTAGATCACAAGAAGAAGCAGTAGAAGGTAGGAAACCCAAATCCAGTTACACCAACCCAAGTGCCTGGCTTAAGACAGTGGTTTTTGGAAATCTCCAAGAGGAGGTGGTGGCGATAAGGGCCAGTTGGACTTCATTGGGAAGAGTGTCCCTAGATCGCAGAAGCTACAGAGGAAGCTCTCCTCCATGACCCACCTTACTTGGCACAGGAAGTTGGAGCAGAGCCTCCCCAGATTTCAGGAGGAATAAACTTTCAGGAGGAATAAACTACAGCAAACTATTGTTGTTTGAAAGTACCAAAGCGAACTCTAAGCAGTGTTATACTGGTGAAGGTAAGTCCATTGTAGAATGGGACCAGTCTTTTTATGATATAGACAAAGGTCAGTGTTTTATTTTGGGCATGACCAAATGGCAAGGTGAGATAGTGTCAGGGTAAATTCTTCTAGGAAATACATCTGACTTGAGCAGCAAATATAAGAGGAAAAATGAAGGTGCAGGTAATCAAGCAACCAGGGCAGAACAGGAATTAAGAAAAGCTTTGGTAAGTGACAAGGGACATTCATGCATAAGTTGAAAGGCTGACCAAAGGATCAAGAAATGCACTAGAATTTAGTGGAAAAACTAGACATAAGGTTTAAATCTGACAGCTTGAAGAGAGAAAAGACAGATTGATTTGGTGGGTCACCCATAGGTTTTGAAACTCCTGACTACTAAAGACTGTACTTTCAAGTTCACCTGGTCCAGTTTGTTCCAGACAGAGGTGATAAATCCCTTGGTCAGCTTCAGTGTCATGAGAAGAATAAAGTATATTTGAGTTTCTCTCTGTACTGTATGTACGTAGTATCAGTTCTCTGCATGTAGTATGTCTGGGCAAAGCGAGAACTGGAGAGGAAAGGTTTCTAAATGCCTTTTTTCTTCAGTGGAGTAAGAGATCATCATTGATTAAAACTTCCAGATGCTCAATACTAAATCTCACCCCTTTTTTCCATGCTTCATATTACATTCTTTAATTAGCTGTATCCTTTCTTCTGTCCTTCTACTTTAAATTAAAAGTCAAAACACTACTTTACTAAATCAATTTTAGAATCTATTACCACAGACATATTCCCAGTCTGCTCTTTTGAAGGATGAATTGCTTGTGGTATTTTTCATTCAGGTCTACCGTGCTGTTCTGTTCATGCAAAACAAGGATCAAAGGAGAAGAAATACCTTCTCATACCTCTGATGTTGCGCAGTCTGCTGGGAAGTCCTAGCAAATATTTGGCAGTAGAAATTTCATAAAATGGGAACTGGTACACCATCTTCCTCCCACTGATATTGCAGGTGAATTACAACTGGGAAGTTGTAATTCACCTGCATATCATTGGGGAGTGGGGAGGAAGATGGTAGGGGAGAATGTAGCCAAAGATGATCATGAATTGCTCTGATGGGGGGGGGGGGCTTTATAAAAAAATAAAACTTGGAACTGACTAAGCTATCTTCCCCCAGATTTTGAGCTTCCATTTTCTTCTTGAAATTGCCTTTTTATATATCAGCCAGTTGGGAAATGTAGGTGAACATGTTGTGAAGAATAGCACTGAGGTCTGTTCATGCATTCAGTCAACTAGACACTTGATGGCCACAAGTCTGTAACCCTGCACGGATGCCCCCATCCCATACCTCCATTTTTCACAGTGCTAACTTGGCAAAGAGACACTTTTTAAAGTGGTACTTTCCATACATGTAGCCAGGGGAGAGACCTATCCCTGTTCACCCCAGCACATAATGACTCTATTAATAGCTGTTTGCTAGTTTTTTTCTGCCTCTTTTTGGAGGAGATCTTTAGGGACAGGAAACCATTTATTTTGCCATGTAAAATGCTTTTTAATTGAAAAACAGGATAAAAATATTCTTAATATGGGAGATTGCTCTATTTGTTAAATACAATAGTAATTGTTCTTCCATACTGTCATTGCAGACATTTTGCTTTGAAGCTCCTTATACCATCACAAGAGCTCGTTTGTTCTCCAGATAGACTTGAATGGCAAGGCCAGATGTTCAGCTTCAGTGACACTTGCATTATTTACAGTCTTGTGAAGCTGGGAGATCACTTCCCACAAACATTTGTCCCTTTCAGCATTGGGCCACCAACTTAGTCATCTGAAAGCTGCATTAAATGCCTACTTCTGAAAAGAGAGGTTTAATTTGCTTTTACATGTTTTTGTATTGATTAGTATCCATTGTGTTTGATCAAAAGTTACTGCAGGGTTTGCTTTTCCAGATGGAGCTCAAGCTCAGTTCTATTAGTGTGAGGTCATGCTTCCAGATATTGCCTTCTCTAATAATAGAGAGCCAAAATATCTGTTTTGGGTTACCATCACAAACTGTGTGATACTGTCCACTACTCTTGCATTTGGACAAAGAGTGATGTGTGTGATGATTTTTACAGTTAGATTTGGAATATGGCATGCCCAATTGGAGTGCTGATGTCTTGTAGATGGTTGGATTTTCAGGGAATGAGGACAGTTAGGTATTCCTTAAGCCCTTGATGAGAGATTAGTCAACCAGGATCATTTACTGCCTAATAAATTTGTGGAGGGCGTGCTTGGTTTGCTAGCCTTCAAATAGCTGGTATACCTGATGGGTGAAGACTAAGAAGCATAAATTATGCAACAGCAAAGTCCAAGACACCCCTCTTCCTGTTTGACACTATTGCACATCTGCAACTGCCTGCCTTCATGGCTCTGTGAAAACAGGCCTGCTCTTTATAACAGAATTACAGCTTTAGGGATGGGAAAAAACCCTGTAATTACTACACACTCAGCCAGGGAGCTGAGCTTGCTCCTAAATGAAACACCAAGTTTTCAAATGGGCTACCCTAGAGAGTGGCTCAGTAAATTGAATTAAGTGTCTGTCTTGCTCGGCACTGTTAATCTGGGCTAGATTCTCCTGGGGTATGTTGTTGAGAGGACGGCCCCTTCTCTTGCATTAATGGTAGGCCTGTACTGGGGTTTATTTGGTGCTCCTCAGCAGACGGTAACATATCATGTTTCCTTTTTTAATACCCTGCCCCAGTTCTAAATTTTGTGTATACTTAAAGAAAACTGGAAGGGTGCCTGTGTTCAGGGTACCATTGTCTCTGCAGAGCATCTAGTAAAAGGGGGTGAGGGAAGAACAGCTCTTGCAGAAATGCAGCCAAGTTTGCTCACCAGAATCAGCAACCCATCTGTTAGCAGTGGAGGCGAAGTGATAGGAGAGAAGCTTCCCAAAATAATCATGTTCTCTCCAGCAGAAATAAAAACACTGTGGATGTTGTTTCCTGAATATAATTTTGTCCTCCAAATGCAGAATGACAAGCACAAATGAGCTTAAGGCAAACCTTGCAAATATTATAGTGTCTGCTGCCTTCCGGAGGCATTGTCTGGTTCCTGGAAACAGCAGTATGGGGTGACTGTACAGTTGTAATAGCTGCCAGTTTTCTTAATAACCACTGATCTGACCCTGGCAGTGGGAGTGAAAGAAATGGAGCTGGTGCTGAAATTACATTAAGATACCACATGATATGTCAAGAAGTTAGTCAGATTAGAGAGCCTGGCTAATAGATTGATCTTGTTCAGGTCCATTAGCAGCTTGGTGCATGGTGGGAAGCTTCTGGATGCTGGGGGGGATGGTAAGAAAATTATTTGAGTGTTCAGTCATGAAAAAAGAACTTGGGAGTAATTGATAAAGACTATAAAGAATGAGGCTTTTTAAAGACTTTGTGCCAATTTAGTTTTTTCTTTGACCCTTGTTGACACCAAATTTTATGCTTTTCTTGTACATGCATGGTTTCCATTCCTGCAATTTCATGCTGGGATGTTTGATTTTAATAATGTTTAATTTGTGTACCCAAACACTGTTCAGTATGTTTTGTGTAGTGAGGTGGTGGTAGGGAACCTTTAGCTAGATTGTGAAGCAGGATTATGAAGTGGCCATGTCCTTAAAGGATTTGCTTTTGCCACTCCCTTAAAAGGGCCTTAGCAAACTTTGGCTCTGTGCCGTTGAGCTTCCCACAACCAAGATCCAATTAGTAGACATACAGAACAGTGACTCTCCCATGGTGGCAGCACTGTTTTTAAACACTTTTCTAAGAGATGCCTGGCAGTCTCTTATCTTCTGTTTTAAAGGATTCAGCTAATTTGTTTTTGTCCACCTTCAGCAACTTGTGAATTCTAACAGTTTCATTCTTAAATTTTCACATTTTTGTGTTTATCCCTCTGTAGTGCTGTTCTGCCAAATCCCAATCCACTGGGCCTCGTGCCCGCTTAAGGCTGTTCAGTCCCCCTTGTGCAACTCACCAGTGCAGTAAGCGAAAGTCAGAGTCCAGTTCTAGTCCACAGATGCCAAGTAAACCAGTCCAATCAATTAGAGTTGCCAAATCAGAGTCCAGAGCCATTAAGCCAAGTTACAGTCCAAGGTCAGGTTCCAGGTAGGTCAGTCAAATCTGTAGGGTATCTAAGTCCAAAGCCAAAGTCCAGTCAGATTCCAAATTCAATAAGCCAAGTCAGTCTCCTCTCCAACCTGCACTCCTTCAAAACCCACCAACCCTTTCTGCCTCAGGTGCTCCTTATATCCCTGAGGGCCCTATTGCCTTCCAGTGGCTGCAGCTGTGCAGCACACTCTGCTGGATGCCCAGGCCTTACCCTTAAAGGGGCCACTGCTGACACCACATCTACCTCCTCACCAGTTCTTCCAGATTCCAATACAAGCGCTTTCATATTTTTATATTTATAATTATTTTAACTGTTCTGATGATTTGGTAGTTGTACATGGTTTTTGGCTAGGAGAAAGTATAGAAATTTCTGTCTTGTGGAGGTGAGTGGATACAGTGGCAAAAGTTCATTCAGAAAGGTGCGAAGGCACCAATGGAGGAGGAAAGGGCAATAATGAGTGTAGCCGAATACCATTTGGCCTTCCCAGTTGTACAAAATGCTTGTGTTAAAATGAGGTGCATGAAGGAGCCGGATTTGAAATGGAAATGGTGACAGTTTATTGCACCACTATCTCCTTACAGCAGTACCAGCCACAAATTGTGTGAAGAACTGCTAATGTGAACACAGCCTTCACAAACTTTGTGGTGGGCAAGGCCCAGCTGAATCAAGTCTGCAGAGCTCAAGTGATATAGTGAGGTGCTTAGCACCCTTAGACAGTCTTGTGTTCTTTTAATCCTTGGGCCAAGAGGAGACCTTGGGTGAAAAACAATACTTGTCCTGTGCAATACCCCCATGCTGACAGCAAGGAGTTAGGTATACCTAACCTAACCTGAATTGACTCTGCAGTCTTCAGAGCTATCTTCGACACATGTGTGATTGAGCAGAAGACCACTTTGAGCATGTGCAAATGAAGACAAATGAGCTTTGAAATAAGCTCTATCAGGATATTCTTTTTCATATAACTTCATCAAAGCCTGATCATTTGCTTTGTTTACTGAGTGTCAAGCACCCCAGAAGAATTCTAAAGGAAATGAAGCTGTAGGAG
Source organism: Tiliqua scincoides (assembly GCF_035046505.1). NCBI lineage: Eukaryota > Metazoa > Chordata > Lepidosauria > Squamata > Scincidae > Tiliqua > Tiliqua scincoides. Next base: position 220,965,621 of record NC_089822.1, read on the forward strand.
CATTAGGATTAAACATAGGCAAGAAGTCTGATTCTCTAAATAATCCCACAGTGACTGTGTAAATAAATTGTGTTAAGGGGACTGACTCTATGCAATACCAGTGCACTTTGTAATTTACTTGGATATGTGTCTATTTTTGATTTAACTTTCAGAATATTCTTCAATCTATCTCAATATTGAGATCACTGACTGACAGTGACTCTCCATGAATTCAGGCAGGAATTTTGCTGTGGCCTATGTTGAGATGCCAAGGATTGAGCCTAGGACCTTCTATATGTGGAGCAGGGTTCTACTACTGATCTTTAGCCCTTTCTTTGAACATCAAACAAATAATGAGCCAGTAGTATTTTGAAAAACTTGCTTGAATAAATTTGGAATCCATTGTTATACGGATTATGTGTCATTGCAAGTAGTTAGGTCGTTTGATGATATTTCAGGTCTTTAGATCATGTACATGCAGATTCTAGGGCATGTTTTGCAAAGAATTGAGGTTTTCAGAAAATCCCGATCACCCAATTAAAGAGGTGGTCGGAGTTTGTTTGGCCTGGCCGGGACACGAGAGTCCAGCCCCTCCCCAAGGGGGAGGTGAAGGGGGCGGGATCTGGCAGCCATGGTGGACCTTGTAAAAGGGGACAAGACCCAGCCCTCTTCCTCCTTGTGCACGTGGGCACCATGGGAACAGAGTGGACCTGACCCCATCCAGCCACCTTAGGACCAGTGCAACTCCCAAGGAGGACTCCTGCGCTGGATCTCATGTGCAGCGTCTTTGATCTGTAAGGTGGGGATGGGGGTTTGGACAGGCTCTGCCCAAGGAAGGATCAGGTGCAGTCCAGGCACACCTTCCTGGGAGTAAGCCCTGGGGAGGGCAGAGGGTCTTGCTTTTCTGGGAGTAAGCCCCAGGGAGTGCGGGGGACTTGCTCCAAGCAGACATGCTTGGAGTGTGCGCTCAGTCCCTGGCCTGGTGGGCGGAGGGGGAAGGCAAGCCCAGGGCTCCCAGTGCGCTCCACGTGGGAGCAGGATCTGCATGGCAAGGAGCAGGCACCTGGCCGCACGTGGCTCAAGCTGCAGGACTGCTGCAGCTCCCTGCATGCGGCTGCAGGCCAGCATGGGGCTCCAGGAGGTGTCCCGCCGAGCCCGGATCCCTGCTGCATGCAGGATCACACACATGGGGAGTCGCCATGGGAGGCGGGCGCCAGCTCAGCACCTCCACATCACCCACTTTCATGCGAGTAAGCCCCAGAGACCATAATGGGGCTTGCCTCTGAGGAGCCAGGCAGAGGCTTAAATGCTGGGGCTGCAACCCCAACCACAATTTCCAGGGAGGAAGCCCCTTGGACTATAATGGGACTTGCTTCTGAGTAGGCATGCAGAGGCTTGGACCATAGAACTGCAGTCCTCGCCCCACTTTCCAGGGAGTAAGCCCTTTGCACTATAATGGGCCTTGCTTCTGAGGAGGCAGGCAGAGCCTTGGACTCTGGCTGCAATCCTAGACAAACTTTGCTGAGAGTAAGCCCCATAGTCTATAATGGGCCTTGCTTCCGGATCATAGGGCCGCAGTTCTCGCCCCACTTTCCAAGGAGTAAGCTCCTTGGGCTATAAGGGAGCTTGATTCTTGTCATACATTTGGGTCTCACTCCCAGGGTTTTGGGTGCTCAGAGTTGTTGGTTCTGAACCCTAGAGCCCTCAAAGATCTCTGTTCGGTAGTACTGCCACCACCCTGTAAGAGCCAGTGCCTCAGTCCGGGGAAACCGAGACCCTCTAGGCTTAACTATATCCCTTGTAGGCACTGAGCACTTCCTTTACTTAAAGTCTCAGTCCTCAAGTTTCTAGTCCACAATGAGGATTTTTGGTAGCTTGCTGAACGGCTAGGCAGGATTCTGAACCTTTGTCCCCAACAGACAATGAACCAACATGGTAAAAAGATTTTCTACTTTATTAAATACATAGGGTTACAAAAAGGTTACAAAGGCGGTAAATGCTAGAGGCATAAAAACTTCTAGGAAACATAAGCATAAAACAACAAAGCTAACTGGCTAACTCTATTAATCTCTGACTCTCACCTGTGTCAGCTTCTTTTGTAGATCCTCAGTTACCTAAGAGGCCACATGGTCCTGGTGGGGCAGGATGTGCTCCCACCACCTCTCTCACTAGAGACAAGGAACAAAAACCCTGAAGCTCGCCCTCTCAGCTCTTCTCCCCCCCCCCCAGATCTACAGCTGCATTCCATCCTTGATGGGCATCTTTCTGGCTGCCTAGGTGCTACATTATCACCTTCCATTGAATTGTAAATCCTGGCAGCTAGGACTGCAAGCCCCTTCTTTGTTACTAGGTTACTGTGGTTCAGGCTTTGCAATGCTACTAGGCCTAAACTGTACATATTCATGACTGTACATATTCATGACAATTCTGAACAGGCACACAGAGACTCGGTCATAGGGTTGCAGTCCTCGCCCACTTTATGGGGAGTAAGCCCCTGGGTGATAATGGGGGCTTGCTTCTGATGGGGCATGCAGAAGCTTGGAGCATAGGGCTCAGATCCTGGCTCCAGCTTCCAAGGAATAATTCCCAGGAGTATAAGGGGTCTTGTATCCGGGTAGACATAGCTGGACTTAAGGCTACAATCCTGTACACACTTTCCTGGGAGTGTATTCCATTGATTTTAATGGGACTTAATGATGAGTATACAGGCATAAAATGAGCTCCAATGAGTGCAAGCCAGTACAGATACACCAGCCCAACCACCTGCAACAATCTCCTTCCAGGCACCTGACCTCCTCCTTGTTAATACTTCATCCGTTTTGGAGGATATTTAGAGGCATATGGGGAGCCCCTGGCCATCTCGGATTGCTTACAGCATACACTCCATCTATGTGGGAGCCGCTTTGAAAGCTGCCTGTGCTCCACCTGGGCGAGAATGACCTTTTCAGGAGGTCTGGTCTGGCTCTGATGAGCAGAGCCTGTGAGGACATCAGCACCCTTATGCATTGGCTGCCTGGTACCGCCTTGGTCTGGTCGGACCTCTTGCAGCGTTGTGGATGGTGAAGGGCCTTCTGCTGCACTAAGATTGAAAGGATGCGCAGGAAAATCACCAAGGGCATTGGTGGCTTGGTGTCTCGCGCTGGTGGCAGCGTGGTAATGCATCTTGCAATTGTGTTGTCACTACCTTACCTGTACAAGGGCGATGTGTGTTCATTTGTCGGAGAAAGGCGCAGGCATCTTTCTTAAGGACCTGCAGGACGGCCTTAAGTCACTTCTGCCCCTGTTTGGGAGCGGGGGGGTCAAGCGCTAGGCTGACCCCTCCTTGTGGCAGGTGGTGCGGGTTAGGAGGCGTGAATGGGACTTTGGCATGCACCTTCAGGCGGCATAGGCAGGGCAGAACCCTATTTCAGTCCTCAGGGGCTTGGCGGCACGAGGACGTAGACGGGGCCCTGGCCGGGACCGCGAGGCACACCTCAGAGGCTCAGCGGCTCGAGGTGGTGCAGTCTGCGGTCCGGCTGCCTTCCCCTTAAGGGATAGACATGGATGAGACGCGCTGTCCCAGCAGCAGGGCGCAACTTTGAGTCGGGTGCATGCCCGCCTGGGGGCAGAGGTTTCTGGTACCGCCCAGAGGTCCCTCCCCGCACCACAGGGGCTTTTGCTGCCTCGGATGCTGCAGGTCTCAGCCTCTGCTTCTCTTGGTAACATGAAATAAAGTTTCCCTTTCTCCCATATCTGTTGTCTCGAGTGTTCATTGGACCGTGCAGAAACAAATTGTCTTAACTGCAGCCCAGTGGTGCTTTCTAACTTGAATGATTCTTCTGAGGTGATCACTGTCCAGGGTGCCAATTAGCCAACTAAGGAACTCCTGACTAGATCAAGCATCTATCTTTTCAGGGCCTGTTTGCCTGATCAGGTTTAAACAAGGGACAATAGAGCATTTATCTTTGGCACAAAACCTGAGCTATTTTTGTTGCCATTCCAGTTGTGCAAGATCTCATTCTCATCAAATGGGGTGGAGATAATGTAGAGATAACAGAAGTTGCACAAATGAGGAGGAATGGATTTCTGTATGTTCTAGTCCAGAAGGGATTGACAATGACTTTTAAACAGATGAAATTTCATTTGTAGAGAAGGTATAATCAAGTTAATGACATAACTGACAGGTGCAAAACCCTACTGCTTGTAAGAGTCCCAAATAGCCTCTTTACAGGTGTGATTGTGCTCAGTAAACAGTGTTGGTTAGTGTTGACACTAATGCTCCCCAGAATATATGCATCGTTGAGGAATATGATTTTCTGTGTATCAACTGAATTAGCTAATTGTTAAAGCTGTTTGCCTTCAGTTCCCTAAGACAATGACATGGAAAAGGTGTTTCAGTTTTCAGAGTACTAATTGATGCTTTTGAGAAGATTCTTATATATATCAACCTCATTTAGTCCCTGTGGATGACCACATGATGTAGAAAAGACCATTTATTTGATGGCCCACTTTGGAAGGTGGATTTACTTTAGCTTTTTAAAGCTTGATGGTGCTAATTTTGGTCAAGTCTTGACCTGACAAGTCTTGACCTGGATAAGCATCAGTTTCCAGAAAGGTAGAGAATGCAGTTAATTGCAGAAAATACAGAAATATTCTGTACCATCTTTAAAGACTTGTTGTAGCATAAGTACTGGTGGGCTGTATTCTACTTCTTACCTCTGGTGAACTGTAACTAGCAAAAACCTTTGCTGAAATAAATGTGTTAACTGTAAACACTATCAAAAGCATAGCATCTGGATATCTTCTGTGGTGTCAACTGATTTAAAAGGAATGGTATGGGAACCAGCAGAAGAAAAATGGTGCACTATGGATGTTCATGATCATTCACCTCCAGGCCTACCTCGGCACATGTCAACAGCTCCCATAGGGCCCCACCCCTCTACAGCAGTCACAGTCGCCTTGAAGTAGATTTTCCTAATTGAACTCTGAGGCTGTTGCAATTCCTGCAACAACTAGTGGGACTTTTCCATGAACCCTCTAATTGCCCCTGGGAATATCCTTATTGATGTGCAAGGTAGGAGGAAGACCAGATACTGGTCTCATATTTGGGGGGTGGGGAGGAATTGCATACCTTCAGCTGCTGTACCTGCCTGCCCTCTAAGCGTGGGGGGAGGGTGTGAGTTGGGGGGCACAACCAGTGGGGGATGCATGCACAGGAGTCCAAAATTTTTTGATGCCCTGGACTTTAGTGCCAACCATGGTTAGAGGCTTCAATGCATACTTGTTCATACACCAGGCACAGAAGTTCTGCTTACTGGGGTGAGGGGCAGGGGGCAGAGATTCCTTGGTGGCAGCACTGAGGTTTATAGAAATTCAAAAGGTTCATCTTACCCTTCCTCTTAGTTTTTAGACATTAAGTTTTATTTCAGATGTGTTATATTTAGGATTTTTTGTGATCAGCTTTTTTATTCTGTTTTATTGATTATCTGGTGATTGGTTTTTATATCTTGTAAGCCACTTTAGAGACCTGTTTGGGTTAAAGCAGAATGAAAATGCCTTAATAAATAAACTTAAGAAGTACTGCCTCTGAAAGTTCCAGCCCTGGCTCTCCTGACTGATAGCTATTGATAAACCTATCCATCATGAATTTGCCCGGTCTTTAAAAGCAAGAGCCACTTGCTAAAAGTCAAAAGGCCTTGTGTCCTTTCTTCTCTCAGATCAATGTTTGGAAACTCTATTCAATGAGAAATCTAGATATATATATTTTTTAAACACAAAGTAAACTAGTTCTTCCAAGAAGATGATATACTGTGTATGTCAGTACGAACTAGGTGTTGCCAAAGCAGCTTGCCTACTAGAAGGCAGATTATAGTGGAAAACTAGAGCTCTTTAATTGGTTGCCATTAAAAGTCATGCATTGTTTTGTTCTTGCAGGATTTGTGTTCAGGGCTGCCATCCGGGCAGATCTGCCATGATGAACAGAGGTTGAAGGTGATATTTGCAGATCTGGCCAGGCATAAGGATGATGCTCAGCAACGTAGCTGGGCCCTCTATGAAGATGAAAATGTCATTTGTTGTTACTTGGAGGAACTGCTTCGTATTCTGGTAATTTTGTAGAATCGGCAACAAACTATTGAAGCCCCCATGCCCCATTGAAGTTTCACAGTCCTCCCCCACACTTGGTAACACCAGATCAGATGACGTTGCATGTTCATGCATGTGTCTTAACTTAGATCCCAAAACTTCTGTTGTACTCCAGCTCTACTACCTTTTAAGTAACCAAAATGGTAATTATTGTGTTTCTGTCTAAATTGTCTTCTCTAAGACCTGGAAAAATACATAGGATAAGAATTGTAAAATGTGTTGTACCATTTTCCTAATGCACTCAGTGGTAAATAATTTCATCTTACATTTGGTTCAGTCTTATTTTTAATGTAATAAAGGCATGGTAGTTACTGTAGGACTCTTAGATGTAACATTTTTTTCATATGACATGGGCTTAGATGTACAGTTTTCTGAAACATGTTTTTCAGTAATCATTTATGGTAGTCATTGGTCTTTCAGTGGTTTAAGAAGCTCTTGAGGAGCTGCATATGTTCATTGTTAGGTATATTTCTAGAACATATGTTCCTATGGATAGAGTCTTGTTTTGATGTCTTTTGATGTTTGATGCGAATATCTTCTCAGTGCTATTGGATCATTAGTTTTAGGAAAAGAGAGGCTGAGATTTGGAATTTAAAGTTCACACTTAGTCTTTGTTACTATCGGAAAGAATTCCTCACTCCTGGCACTACAGAAAATAAACATTTCCATTTGTATTTCCAGTCAGATGCAGATCCTGAAGTTTGCAAGAAGATGTGCCGGAAGAACGAATTTGAATCGGTTTTGTCCCTTGTTGCATATTATCAGATGGTATGAGACCCAATTCCATGTTCTTTGAACTCAAGGAACTAAGTGTTGGAATACTCAGGTCTTATTAAGATTGTCCCAGGGAATAGTCTGAGGGTACCTGCTACCTTACTGTGGGTAAGCAAGTCTAGCTGTTGTCATTGCCTGGATGGAAACTGCCAGAGATCTCTATGTACGTGCCTTGAGTTCTGTGATGGAAGAAAAGTTGGATTCAAATAAAAAAATCCTAATAATTAGCATAACTTTTCACAAACGTTTGAATAATTTTTCTGGACAAGAGTGTGACAGAATTCTACCAGGAAGTTCTGATTCCCCAACCCCCAAATTCCTTTTCCTTTTGGTCTGTCTTGCTGGTGACACAAGCAGGCAACCAAGGACAGCAACATTCTACAGTGTGATCAAATTGACCAGAGGGGGGAGAGATGTGGGGACTATGAGCTTGTTGAGGTAAAACTAGAAAGGCATAAATAAATCCAAAGCAATCCACTGCTCCACCCCCAAAAAGTGTATTCTTTGAACATCGTAGCTCAGAAAAGGCTGCATGAAAACAATGCTTTTATCTGGGTCACAGGCACTTACTTGCATAGAAGAAATAAGGAATAAGCGTCAGCTAGCCTTTGAAGGGTAAAGCTAGCTGCCCTTCATAAAAAATACTTCACGGAGGAATAGCAGTAGCAGCTTTGCTGTCATCTAGAGGAAGGATTTCCGGGAATGCCTTGGGAGCAGAGACAGGCTGTTCCTGCTCTTCTTTTAATTGAGCCACATCTGTGCATTGGTAAACAGCTTTTGGTTGAAAATTAGGTTATGAAGAGACTTCCCTGGGACAAAGGAAGGAAATCAAGTATGCAGAGGAACATGTGGGAGTTGCCTTTGGTGCCTACAGAAATACTTCTCTGCTGCATTCTTTTCTGTAGCAGTTTGGCCTAGAAAATCTTCTCTTCCATGATCTTCCTCCCCCTTGCAATTAGATACCCTGGCTCCCAGAAATTTTTACCCTTTACTTAAGTATTTCTTCATTAAACATCCAGAATGGGAATGGTGGAAGGGCTGGCAGTGTGTTTGAGAGCCCACTTGGGTGAGGAAGAAATTAGCAGGTTTTTCCAAGTATGACTTGGTGTGTCTCTGATGCAGAGTTCGAGAAGAATGGTACAGAAAGGTGGTAATATAAAGATGTGGATTACTTGTCTTGTTTGTGAAGAAGCTTGAAAAGGTGACTTGGGCTCTGACAGAATGTTAATGGAAGCAGACATGTTCAGCTTTCTGCAAGACAGTGTTAATGTGGCCGATCATGCTAATATTTCTTTTAAGAAAATTGGTTTTCAGATGCATCAGTCTGAAGGAATCTGTTTCTTGCGAGTTTGAATTAGGTGCCTCTCTTTGGGAGGCATAGTTCTCCTTTCCCTGTATCCCAAACCAGGCATTGATTTTGCATTTTTGTGGTGTCATGTAAGTCTATTGCATGACTTGAGGTGCTGTGAATTAGTGCAGAGGGTAGTGATCTCAGCATAATGTTAGATGGAAATGTCCAACTATGTTCTGTAGCAGTCAGCTAGTTTCAGTGCCATTTTCATTAACGATTTAAGTACAGGAATTGAGAGAGTATATCAAATTCACAGATAAAAACTGAGAATGTTACACTAAGAAGGAAAAAGGCACTGATGTTGGGTAACAATCTAAGCATGACCTAAGAATGTGATACTGTTATACAAAAGGCCAATATCATTTTAGGTTTTATTAAGGGGACCATCATACCCAGTTGGAAAATGCTAGTATTGCCCTTCTCAACTGTGTCAAAAAATCCTTTGGGAAATACTTGGGTTTAGGCACTGAAATTCATGAACAAAGATCAGCTATTTGCTGGGCCGCATTAGCATAGGCACACTGTCCAGATCACAAGAAGTAAGCATTTCACTCTATTCTGCACTGGTCAGACCTCATTTAGAATACTGTGTTCCATTTTGGACACCATTCAGGCTCTGATTTTAAGCACTTTTGAATAAAGTACTGTGAACACTTCTACACTAGTGCTATAGAAAATAATGAAATACTGTTCTGTTTCACACAGTACTCCATTTCCAGGAACATACCCACACTGTTAAGCAATATTACTGTATCCTGAAACTGCTCGTATGTTGGCTTGTTCACTTAAAGCAATTAGTTCATACAGTTACGTGTAATATACTGAGCTCATTTCTTGAACTGAATACTTAATTTATTTAAATAAGGTATTTCCACCTTTTCAAGAGCTCAAGCTGGCTTACATAATAAGACAATAGTAAACCAGTACTTAGTTATGTGAACGCAATTATCTGTAACCAACAGAACTGAAAATATTCAGTGTTTTGTCACTTAAAATAATTCTTTCTGCTTAGGAGCACAGAGTCCCATTACGACTGCTGCTTTTGAAGTGTTTTGGAGCAATGTGCAATTTGGATGCTGCCATTATATCTGCTCTGGTGAATTCTGTCTTGCCAATGGAGCTAGCCCGAGACATGCAGACTCATACACAAGGTGAGACATGTTTATAAGAGAGACCTTGTCTGAGGTACAGCTCTTCTGATTATTGCCATGGATGTGTCAAGAAGTTGTGAATGCTTAAAGTTTGGTATTCAAAGTCACTGCCAGAGAGTGGAGGTTGATACTTGAACAGTGATCTGATCCATTGTTGCAGGAAGAAATTGAGATCATTGAGCAGGGTGGAGACATGCCAGGAAGTAGAAGTGGGCCATGGTCAGTGCTGGAATATAAATGAGAAAAGGGGAGAGGAAGAAGGGAGTAAATCTGGGTGTGTACTCTTTTGGTTGTCCAGTATCTTGCATGCTTCTACTTTCTCAAGGGTCTTGTACTAAGCTTCACTGTTGAGGGGAAACAGTGATGGTCAGTGCTGAGTTTTAGCTTTCATTTGATGAACGTCTCCTGGATAAAACTGTGTAGGGGTTGTTGGTCTTGAATTCAACCTGCTTAGTTCTAAGAAGTCCTTTAAATAGCTCCTGTTTCCCAGTTTGTCAGCCTAACTTTGTAGTACTTGCTCATTGTGATTTGTCAACTCAGCAGCTCTCATGGATGCAAGTTGTAGCTAAATTGTATATTTTAAAGCTGACATTTGTTCCAAGCATTTTACTTAACCAGCATTTCTTCAAGTGGGTTTACTGACTCCCGGTAAGTCCCGAGTGTCCAAGATTACACAGACCAGGGCAACTTTGGAAACAGTTCATAAAGCTTTTTGGTAGAGGCAAAAGATAGTAATTTTGAGGGAAGTATGTGTGTCTCTGGAGAGTAGTCTATACTTGTGATCAAAAGAGGAAGGGAGGGCAAGAAGTGTGCATGTGGCAAGAAGGGAACTTGCTGGGTTCAGGCAATTAATAAAGAAAAGGAAGCCAAGGTTTTGGTATAGGGGATGTGTGGGAAAGCCTGAGGCAGTTTTAACACAAAACAGTAGATCCCTATCTCCTGGGTGACCTCTTGTGAGACATTAATTTTGAAAACAAAATTCTATAGAAGGAAAAGTTTGGAAGGAATTTTTTCTTAAATAAACTTAGCAGAGCTAGCCAGTTTTGCTCTCCGGTATATAAAATATGCAGTAGAGTAGACTGAATAAATTAATTCTGCAGTTTGTTTATTGCTGCAAAGTGCTGATTTTAAATCTCTTGGCTTCCTATCAATTCTCTAACTTTGATGGGCAATGGATACATATCCAGGAGAAAGAATCCCATGGTACATTGTGTTCTGCTTCTGATGTGCATGTACAGTAATTAAGGAAGACATGGAAAGGTGAGAAAGAATTGCCATTCTTGAGTTAACTATTCCACCTGTTGTTGCCATATTGCAACCAGGTGAAAGGATTAAAAAAAAAAAATTTTGAAGTCAAAATATTAAAAAAAAATTCAATTATTGGAAGTATCCCTAAAAAATAACTACATTCAAAATTAAATCTGAATTTTAATACAGCCATATTAAAAGGTCTACACTGTACTCCATAATCTTTTAAACCAAAATCCGCTGTCTTCTACCATACACAGCCTTTCTTTGGAGCTTGCATTGCCCTGTGGAGCTAAGTCGGTGATAGTTCTTATTACTACTTTTAAAAGACGTAGGTGTACATTTACCAAAAAGATACAACATAGTTGTGGCAATGAGTGGCGTTTCTGCATAGGATGCAAAACAATCTGTATAAATCTGATTAAGCTGCTATCCATTCAGTTTCTTGAAGGATGAAGATGGATGTCTTCCAAGAGAATTCATTTGCTTTCCTATAGAAAACCACAATTCTGTTTTGTAATACTTGTCTTACTCAAAGGTGCCTAGGATCACTGTCGGTGCTATGGATTGGGATGAACTTACAATTAGGTGGCCTTTCCTAAGAGCAAGCAGCAAGACACAGCAGACATGGAGGGGATTAATTGAAGTTGACAGAAGTGTCGGCCAAGCTAGAAAACAACAAGGTTCTGCCTTAGATCAAATACAACTCAAAAGCCCTGCTGAGCTGCAAGGGAATGGCAGAGAATGCCAAGCAGTGGTTATCTGTATGCAGATGAATCAGATTGTTTTTCCCTGAAAGCCAAAATAACTGGCAGCCTCACTTCCCACAAATGAGGTGGGAAAACAACTGTACTGTGGAACAGAGCTTGCATAGGAGTCTGCTTGAGTAGATGGCATTGTAATGTGGGAGATGGTGTTTGGTTTCTCACGCAACCACCTGGCTGTACTCTGTGGGGCATTCCTTTCTTCCCTGTCATACTTACAATGCAAATACAGTAGTTGTGATTTGTTATGCTTATATACGTATGGGCTTTATCTCAGTGGTTTATCGATTGTCCACAGTGTCTGAAGCGTTAGCATTTTTATCTTGGCATCTGAAGTCTCTGTAGGCAGTTTCTTTCTGCTGATTAAGATGGTAGTTCTAGCAGGACGCTTGCCTGAATTTCAAGATTAGTTCTGACTTTCTGCCATCTAAAATTAAATGGAAAGTTGCATCCCATCATTAATGTGTATGTTGGTCTCCAGGCAGATATTTTCATCTTGTAGTCAATACTTCTCACAAAGGGAATTCCTTCCTTCACCCCTTGCTTTGGATGATCAACAATAACGTAGATGCCCTTTTCAAAAAAAAAAATTCTATTGGATGACTTTAGAAAGGTTTAACTTCAGTCTTGCCTTTCTTCCATCTCTCCCCACAAGATCTATGTGATACTTCCGAAACCTGGAAGTATAGTCTAGCACTCTCAATGTGCAGGTCAAGTTGTGGTGGGAGTAGTCCTTAGGATTGCCTTTCATGATCTCTCTGTTAATAGAACATTTCAGTGCTTTGGAACAGCATAGAACATTTCACAGCAGCCCTGCGACTGGTAATTGCTTTCATTCAGTGTGATATTAAGTACTGTGCAGCTCAGATGAATTCAAATAGAATAAAAGTGTTAGGGGAGGGAGCCATAAAGTCAGTGTAAATATACTGGAACCTTTCATTAGCTTGTTGCATGCATGAAAAGGTATGTCTGCCCTATTTCAAATGGAATCTTTCTTTTATGTTGAGATTCCTTCAACTGGTATGTACACCATAAGTTGTGTTAGCAGAGGCAACTATGAAGCATTACAGTTGTGTGCCTTTTGTTTGCTTTTTAGTTCTGAGTAAAGATACTGCATTTAACTTTGACTTCCCCCACATCTGGACCACTTAATAAACACATGAACCTTGACAGGCGTGTGTTTTTCTGGTAGTCCCAAAATGCCCAGTGCATGTGGCCTACTATTTGTGTCAGTGAGGCAGTTCATTTGAAAGAAACTGCTCACAAGAAAGTGAGGAACTGCTGCCCTAGAGATGGTGATTAAGTGGCAGGGAGCTGTTTGCACCTTGCCACTGCTCTGGCTTTTAGCCTTCTCTTGCTTTCTAAGGGCCATTTTGTAATGCAGTGCTTGAATTTTTTTTTCTGTTGCTGTCACAGAACTGTAAACAGAATCTCTCATGAAAAATGACCTTGAGTCTTGAAGTGATAGCAGCTTATTTTGGTGCTAGGAACTTGGGAGTTGAGGCTGATCCATCTTCTGATAGGCTGCAAAGTATCTAATCCCTTTTGCGGATGGCAGAGACCAGAGCAATCCATGCCAACTGTCAGATGACTGGGAATTGTTGTCGGACCAGATGCAAGCCTTCCTCGGGATCATGCCTGACGTTAAAGAGGAACACTGGGAGATAACACTCTCTGCATGAATTCTGGATTCTTTTGATGAAATACTAATGCTTTACCCTTGTGTTGATGCAGACACCTTGGCTGCTATCCAGCTTTTTTTGCTAGATGCTTTGTTTTTTACTACCCATGGACAGATAGTAACTTTCCTGTGATGCTTCTGGCCTGCAAATCTTTTCAACATGGTGTTTTTTTAGGGAAACTTATTATAAGATGTTGCAAGACGGAATTAACTAGAACAGTTCTGTTATAATTCACTCTGTAATCAACTGTCCCAGGTTCCTGTTAAACATAGCCATAACTCCACTGCCAGTCATAATAATAATAATAATAACAGGTATTTATATACTGCCTTTCTTGGTCTTTATTCAAGACTTTATTCAAGGCGGTTTACATAGGCAGGCTTTATTAAATCCCTATTAAATAGGGATTTTTACAATTTCAAAGAAGGTTCTTTCTTTCAAGAATGACTACATTCAAGGTGTTTCATTCCGATCTGGCTTCACATTCTGGCCTCCATCCTCCCACGCTCAGAGCAGATGGAATTGCTTGGCTTCAGCTTGTCAGCTGCTCCAAGGTCGCACGGTACCGGTGGCCTCGAACTGGCGACCTTGTGGATGTTATCTTCAGGCAGACGGAGGCTCTACCCTCTAGACCAGACCTCCTGCCCAGTCATGTCTTTTCATCCTGTTTTTTTCAGAGTCTTTCTTTGCTGCATTCTTGGTCAAGAGAACTAGTTTTACGGTTCAGCTCAGAAAATGTTCTTGTTAACTCAAAATTGTAGAAAATGCAGTTTTTAGACACCTCTGCCCTTCATAAACAGGACTCGGCTGTGTGTGTATATTGTCAGTTATCAGCCAAGTCCCCCTAGTGAATCACAGGGATGTACCTTCAAAATGAATTGGGTTTCTCCTGGCTTTTTATTCTTCCTAGAACTTCTAGTAACCTCTTCCCCACCCTTGTTTTTTAATATATTTGTGTTACAAAGGTAGACTATTGCATCATAGAAGTGTTTGCTAAGAAAATACCACCACTTCAGCAGTACTTGAGAGGAAGAAACTAGTCAAATGAAACAACTCTCAATTTAGTGTTAATTAAATTAATGTAATATGAATAATTATGTTGGCTTATTATTATTATTTACTTTATATCCCGCCTTTCTCCTCGAAGGGACCTAAGGCGGCTTGCAACAATAATTAAAAACACATTTAAAACATAATTTAAAACAAGGTAAAAACATATTTCATTTTAGATTTCATTTCTCTAAATTTTAGCATTCTGGAAAGATTTCTTACAAATCATGAATTGCCATTACTCTCTGTAGCAAGTAAGATCTCTTGTAGATGAAACATTGCAACAGAACATCCTCCAAGCCATTTAAGTTAGTGTATTATCCACTGGAGTGATCTATTTTTTGTTAATGACAGTATGCCTGAAACTACCGCTAAGGTCTAGCTCCTTTTAGTTTGTGTGGTTTGATTATCCCTACCAATGCTGCTAGAAGCAGCCTCCCTTCCAGTTATGACAAGATCACTAAGACCAAGCAGCTTAGCCTGGGAAAATTTGACTCCATTGGCTAAGGCTGGTCACTTATCAAACTAAAAGTAGGAGACTGTCTGTGAAGCCTCTGTTCTCCTGATGGGAGAGGTTCCCACAACTCAAGTGAGAAGGTGGTGCCTCTCATGCTGCTTTTGGTAAGTGAACTCCATTCTTCTGGGAACTGCCAGACCAGCAAGAAGAAGAGCAGCCAGCACCACTTTAGTAAAATTACTTTGGGAAATTTCAGGCCCAAGTCTGGCTCTGGCTTCAATGCAGACTGAATTTGGGGAAGGGTTCAGGCACAGAGCAAGCATATGATGATCAAAAGGACCAAAGGAAGCAGATGTCAGGGCAGCCTGTTGGCAAGTGCCAGGCTAGATGAATGTGGGTCAAAAAGGCCAGAGACAGTGTGATCGGGGTGGGAAGGTGATCAAGTACCAGTAATGGAGGCAGGGCAAAGCTCTGCCAGGTGACCTTGCTCAGACTAGGGGACCAAACCCAGAGAACCTTTATATGGGACGAGTCAGGCTCCTACTATTCCTTAAGGTACCTGGGCCAAAGAGTGGCAATACTGGTGTTGGCCATTATAAATGGAGCTGTAGTGCAGAGAATAAGAGAGAGCCAGGGTGGTGTAGTGGTTTGGGAGGTGAACTTAGACCTGGAAGATCCAGGTTCAAATCCCCTCTCATCCATGAAGCTTCCTGAGTGACCTTGGGCCAGTCACTTTCTCTCAGCTTCACCTACCTCACAGGGTGAGGACAAAAGGAGGGGAGTAGCTGTGTACACCGCCCTGAGCTCTTTGGAGGAAGGGCAGTATAAAAATGTGTCCCTAGCTTGAGACCACTGGCACATTACAGAAAGGTGCCAGTCCTTTGAGCAGTGTGTTGAAGAACATCTCAGTCAGGAATTTGCATGACCATAAACCCATCAGTCCTCACTAAGCCTGGCAGGCTTCTGTTTACTTTCCAAATTGCTCTCTTAACACCAGAAGTCCTCAGACCATACAACAGGTCAGTTTGTAGGGCCCAGAATAGTCATCCTCCCAGTCTGAATCTCCACTCGGCTTTACACAGGGGGTAAGGCACCAAACTTAGCAGAGCAGAACTGAGTCACTGAATTCAGATACAACCAGATCCCTTCTAGTTGACCCAATAATCCACAAAGCTATAAATAGATAAAAGTTTACTGTAGGATTGAAGTAAATTAGACAGCAAAAGGACAGGCACTTCAAAAGTCATTTGAAGTGACTTTTAGGGAGCATAGAACACACAACTTAAAACAATAAAAGCTAACTCCTAGCACTAACACTATCACTCACCAAAGTCTCACATCCATAAATCTATCTGCTACAGCAGTGGTTTGATAGGGTCCAGAGATCCAGTCTGTCCCAAGCAGCAGCTTACATATCACTATATCTTTTCCCCGCTATTTGGGGTTTCCATACTGGCACCTTTTCCAGACAAAGGCACTGCCTTAGTCAACTAAACCATAAGCATAGCTGAGGTGATCTAGGCTCACCACTAGGTTTTACCCTGTGTTGATGTATCTGCCAATAGGAGAGTGGAGGGGGATGCACCTGAAGCATGGAGTGTCTTCACACTTGAGGGCTTCAAAAGAACATGGACGCAACCATATTAGAAGCTGTAAAGTTTATCTGCTTGACTGGTAGCAACAGACTCTGAAAGGAGAATAGTTGTACTAGATCAGAGCAATGTACTAGCACTGACCCTAATCAGTAAAAATACACTGGGGAGAGAAATTGACAAATCAATCCTTTTGAAGACCAAGTACTTCTCTCCTAATCATCTCATAAAATATGTAGCCTGTATTAAAGCCTATATAGAAAAGAATGAGCCAGTTTCTCTTGGGTTCAAGAGAACCTTATTCATCTTCTGTTCATCACTACATACAATATCTAAGCTTTGAGTCTTGCTGTGCTTTAGTGATCTGTATTAAATAGTATAAAGCATTTCATTGCAGCCATATGCCCTGTCATGTGGTATTTCTTATGTAAGCCCCTGTTGAAACATGTCAACTAATTAAGATGCAGAAAAGGTAGCTGCTGTGGTTCTGTGGTGCATTCATGTAAGGAAGCTGCCAGTGAAAATTGTGCTGTACTAGCAGGCTGTGGGACAGATTGATGCATGAGCTACAAATGTGCACTGGAAAGGCAACAAAAATTCACACCTGGAAAGTTTCTGAATCTCAGAGGATTTACAATCAGACTGAACCATTGTTGATCTATCAGGAAAAAAAAATTTGTTGTATAGGAACAACAATTTGTTAAAGGATATGATTTTTCAATATTTAATGAAAAAAGTTTTAATCCAGCTTTCGTTATTGTAAAATACTGAACTGAGTATGCAACATGGATTCATTAGAAATAGGAGCAAGAGTTGTGTCTTACTGATATGCCTTGATGAA
The DNA here is from genome assembly GCF_035046505.1 of Tiliqua scincoides. NCBI lineage: Eukaryota > Metazoa > Chordata > Lepidosauria > Squamata > Scincidae > Tiliqua > Tiliqua scincoides. Next base: position 220,982,633 of record NC_089822.1, read on the forward strand.
GTAAAAGAACCTAGTGCCATAATCTGAAAAATTGGACCATACTGCTTACAATTGCATTCAGTCTTGCTCCAAAATCCTTCAGAAAATATTAGCAGTAGTAAAAGCATACCTGTTCCCATTATACTGAGGAATTGGTTCTAGAATGCCTTTACAGATAGCTTGCATATTTCTCAAGACATGTAGATAATTACCAAAACAGGCTTCCTGCAGAGTTTGGGTTACTATTTCTCTATAGCAGTTCCCTGCTGTTCCAATAATTTCTTATTTTTCAAAATCCAATTACATCTCAACAGTATTTGCTCTTCCTCTCTAGAACTTACAAGAACTTTTTCTTTTTAAAAGAGTTGGCCTTAAAAGTTTCTCTTGTTACTAGCAGTGCGTAAGTCATTTATGTTGCTTTCCAGAAATATTCTGTGCTGAGCCTTCACCAGATGGCCATCTCTATAGAAACAGTGACTTGAACCTTGACTTATTCAGTTCAGCAGCATAGTACTCTTCAAGTGTTGCAAATGTGGACTCAGTGTCTCCTTGTGGTCGGTGCTGTTAAATAAAGAGAAATGAGTCTGTGCTCAAAAACTGGCATGCAGGATGTCAAATTAGATGTAGCATGTATAGGTGGGGGTACTGAAAGTTACACACACCTTTGCCTCCTTTGCCCTGCACTGGCATCTCGCTCCATTTCCAGGCAGCCCAAAACACTGCAGAAAGGCTCTGCCTTGCCCAGGCAGGGAAATAGCCCTGGAGACCTGAAGAGGTTCTCCTTGCAAAGGAATAGTAACACTCCTGGAGCCCCTGAGCCAGCAAAGAGGCTGAAGAGGGGATGGGGGAGCTGAAAATCTCTGTAGCCAGAGCACGTGCAGCAAGGTGGAACTCACTCACTCACTCACACGGGCAGGTGTGGTAGCAACAGAGGGGATTGCTTTAAAAAACCCAGGGAGTGTTTGCCAAATTTCCCCCTCCATTGAGACAGTGCAGGCAAGCACAGACACAAGCAACCCCCCCCCCCCATGGTGCAGGCAATCACTAACGCAAGCAAACCTTCCCGCCAAGCAGAGCATGAGATTTAGCCTACAATCCTGTCCACACTTTTCTGGGAGTAAGCCCCACAATGGGGCTTACTTCTGAGTAGAAATGCATAGGGCTGGACTCTTAAAAGATCTACATCCCATGTGAAAGAAGCCGGGCAGCTGGCAACAGGGTGGGCTGAGTACGGAGGGGAGCGGATTGATAACAGCTGCCTTAGTTTCCTTACATCCGGAAGTTTCAGGCTGCAGTGTATTTGCGTAACTCTATGGAATTTAGCACAATGCATTTTTTGTTAATTGCAATGAGTCATGGAATGGAACTAACACAGATAAGTAGGCTCCACCTGCATTTAGATCAGCTGCGTTTATTATATAATCACCTTTTTAATTGGCATAATTTATATTTCTTTAAATTGCCATGTGTTTACTATCTTTATTTTTGGTTTCCCTAGATGACTTTTTACACAGAGATGATGTAGGATTGCATTTTGGCATTTGTGTGACTTAAGCAATGGATTTCTTTTTCAGACCATCAGAAGATGTGCTACTCTGCATTGGTGCTGGCCATGATATTCTCTATGGGAGAACCACTGCCATATCATCACTATGGTAAGAATAAATGCAACCACAGGGGAGGGGAAGGTAGATGGCAACTGGTTCTGGGTAGGGGCTTTTTGCAAATATATTCACCATGTAATTAAGGAGAGACAGCCTGCTCAGAAACTGGTCTTCCACAATCAGGAGAAATGACTAACCAAAATGCTTAAGAGAGATGGGTGTAACTGGATGGGAGTCAAGGTCAGTGAAATCTATCTTGTCCATCTCTTCAGGACAATCTGTTCCATTTAACTTTTCTTAAGACCAGTTGGATCATCTACTAAAATTGCCAAATATTTTTTACCAGTTGGAAAAGTGCCTTCATCTTCCCTAAATTGTGCCTACCTTAAACACTTCTCTAGTTCACCAAAATTCAATTCTTAATGACAAAAAAAACTTTTACCATTATAAACCCCTGCTAACTGGGTAAGAGGCACTTTTTAAGTCAGTGCTCTCAGTGGCGTAGCTATGGGGATGCAGGGGGTAGCAGTTGCACCGGGCATCAAGCTTTAGGGGGGCAACGAGCTGGGCTCGACACTAGTGACCAAAATTGTGAAAATCTTGGTGTGTATGAATAATACCATCATGTTATATATCATTGGAAAGATAATTTAATGCAGAGTGCAATGAAATGATAATTTAATGCAGAGTGCAATGAAACTGCACTGGAATATCTGTATTCTATCAAAAGTGTAGGGAAAGCGCCCTACAGGTAGACCACAACTGCGATACAAGGACATCTGCAAGAGGGATCTGAAGGCCTTAGAAGTGGACCTCAACAGGTGGGAAACCCTGGCCTCTGAGCGGCCCGCTTGGAGACAGGCTGTGCAGCATGGCCTTTCCCAGTTTGAAGAGACACTTGGCCAACAGTCTGAGGCAAAGAGGCAAAGAAGGAAGGCCCGTAGCCAGGGAGACAGACCAGGGACAGACTGCACTTGCTCCCAGTGTGGAAGGGATTGTCACTCCCGAATCGGCCTTTTCAGCCACACTAGACACTGTTCCAGAACCACCATTCAGAGTGCGATACCATAGTCTTTTGAGACTGAAGGTTGCCAACAATCAAAAGTTATGGCCAATTAACCAGAAAATGAAAACATAACTGTTTTGTGTAACAAAAAGTGAATTTGCTTAACTTCAAACTGACCTATGAGACCTATGAGTGCCAGTGAAATGTTATTATGATACAGCATGAAACCAATAACTTTTTACTTATTTACTTATATTTGATTTTATCATGCAGGTGGGGCTACAAAATCTTCTTTGACCCTGGGTAGCAGATAGATGCTTTAGCTATGCCACTGACAGGGGGAGGCAGCAGAGCAAGTGGGTGATGAGCTGCTGGGGGGAGGAGGTGGGTTCCTCCCAATTTTCACTTTTTAAAAAGCCCGGGCATGATGTCACTTCCGGTTGTGACATCACTTCTGGGGTAACATTTTGAGCTTGGCACTGGGCTACATGATCATTAGCTACGCCACTGGGTGCTCTTCTTTTATTTAGCGGGGGGAGAGTAACTGGCCCTCCTCACCCCAGCACTGTCTTTTCTAGTGGCTGTCTGCCGGTGTTCTTTTACATCCTTTTATATTGTGAGCCCTTTTGGGACAGGGAGTCATTAGTTGTTTGATTTTCTCTGTAAACGCTTTGTGAACTTTTTGTTGAAAAGTGGTATATAAATACTGTTAATAATAATAATAATAATAATAATATAATAATAATAAGACCATAGGTTTGTGGCAGGGTTGTGGAAATAAGAGGCATCTTTTCACAGAAATTCAGGATTTTTAAGAGTGGGATATCCCTCAGCAGCAGAACCCAGTGTTCTCACTTTTGCAACAAATCTATTTAATCTATTATTTAATAATAATAATAATAATCAACAAATCTAAAGATCACCACTAAATGAGGCCCTTGCTCAGGATAAGGCAGAACATAGGCTTGTAATAAAGTATAGGATAATATTAGACCAGAAACCTGTAACAGACTTTATAATATTACCCTATATATTATTGCAAGCCTATGTTCTTTCTGCCTTATCCTGAGCGAGCCTGTCAATTAGTGGTGATCTTTAAATGCCAATACAAGACAATAAATGAACCATGCATCTGATAAAAACCTTGCACCTATTAATATGGCTATAATGCGATTCATTTAATGCATGTTGGATACAGACCTTCTGGTTTCAATAAACTCATGATTTAACCTTCAGTAATAGTTTTAGGTCTGTGACAACCAGATTTTTCACACTCTGAATAACTATAAATATGGTCATAAATTATCCATGCAGCAGAACAGTACCAAATGTATACAAAAGATCTTCCAGACATCTCTTGAAATTCTTTGATATTGTCATATTACTGCAGCTCTGAAATCACATCTGTTTGGGGTTTTTTGTAAATGTTTAAATATAGCTCATGGCATATGATTTGCATTTTAACTTCTGGAAAGTTTTTCCTGTTGGTTTTTCCACAGGACAAAAGTGGAAAATTTTCTGAACTTGTTTCATTAGATTTTATAGAAATCAGCCCAAGCAAAGGAACCTATAAAATAAGTAGAAAAAGAGCAACTTGATTACTCTTTTCTAAAAAATGGGCAGTTGTTTGGTCTTTTACTTGAATTCATTCAGGGTTAATTTTAACTAAACGACCTATTGGAGATAGCAGTGTCTGTCTCCTTCTGCCTGCTGTGTTCTTGTTCCCAAGAACAAGAACAAGATTCAAGGGAAAGACCTCAGTAGCAGTGACTTTGGGTGAGACTACACATTTGTGGCTAGACCTGTGCCTAGGAACCCATGTCTCTGCCAAACAGCTATAAAGTGGAGAAGATGCAGCTTGCATTGGAAAAGTAGCAGGGGTGGGGTGCTTAACCTTTCTCAAGCTGTTTTTCCTCTGCAACTCAGCAAATCCATTGCCAGAAATTTGGCTGAGAACAAGGATGGCCAGGTAAAAGTGATAGTTGGAGAAAATATTAAGGGCCTCTCTTATACAAATTGTGCCATGTCCTCTGCTATTTTGCAGCTCTTCAGTAGGTTCACAGACCCTGGTCTGCTGCCAGATGTTAAATTTGGCCCTGGGGGGTGGATGTCCCTCAATCTAACAATGTCTATGATCCAAGTGTAGCTTTTCTTAACCAGTCCTATTAGTCATGTAGCATTAACCTCATGTGACGTTTCCCATGTTTGTAAATTTAGAAGCTGCATTTACAGCTCCCTTTTGCTCTAGATATTGGAGAGGAAGAATCCATTGTGGAGTAATTTTCAAAAGTTACTATTTCTAACCACCTTTCATTTCACTCAGAGCATCTCAATTCCCAGTTTGTGCAGTTTCTGTTGGATGTAATTGAAGATGGGTTGCCATCAGATACCACAGACCAGCTACCTGACTTGTTCATTAATGTTCTTCTGGCTTTTAATCTTCACATTCCAGGTCAGTGGTGAATGTTTTTTTTTTTTTTTCCTAAGTGAGATGATAAAAAAAAAATGCAGTACCTGCTTTTGGGATGGGCAGGACAGAGATTTAAATGGAACACTTGCCATTCTTTGCAGGTGAAGGAAAATTCTATGGATAAAGGGTCACAGTTCTGAAAGTGCAAGGCCAGATTTTGCGAAGGATGCTTAGGAAGGATGCTTGAAAGAGATCCTTTCTGACTTGCAGTTTTGTTCTCCTTTCTGATCTCCTGCTGTTTTGTTCTCCCTTATGCCCCCAGGACTGAAGGAGAAGGGATGTTCTGCCACCTTCATGAATGTGGGCAGCATTATAACATTCCAGGGGAGATTTTTCCTTGGCCAGGCCTGATCTTTAGCCACTGAATTGGTGGCAGGAAAGTAGAAACTGTTTTTCACCATTATTTGATGAACAACAAAGATAGAGAAGATCCTGTTTTAAAAAAATCCCTGGTGCAGTGGTATTCAGACTGGGACATCATGATGCCCCAGCTTGAAGGCCCTGGCCTCTGCCCCCTTAAGGGGCAGGGGGGGAGGCATGACGTAGTCCCCAGGATCAGGGGGCTGCAGGGACTAGGATGCACTCACCAGTGCCTGCAGCAGCCTCCCGGGGTGCGGGGAGCCCTGCACAGCTCCCCAGGCTTCGAAAAGTGAAGGTGAAGCGCAATTGCTCCACTTCCACTTTTCGAAGCCTAGGGAGCCCTACAGACGCGCGTGCAGGGTTCCCTGCAATCCAGGAAGGCTGCTGCAGGGACTGGTGAGCAAATCCCAGTCCGTGCAGCCCCCTGAGCAACATGATCCTGGGTTTCACGTTGCTGCCTCCCTCCCCTTCAAGGACTTACTGCGGTTTTCAAACTCCTGGCGAGTTTGAAAACCGCAGCCTTAGTGTATTTCCAAGTGCTTTTGTGACAATTCATTCCTTTTGTTTTGAAAGGGAAGTTGCTGGGGAAAATTCTAATCCAACACCAACCAACACTTAACAGAACCACTTTCCATTTCATATACCACTTATGGATGCTGACTTAGTGTCAAGAGTTTCTTGGCTACATGGGTTTCAGTCCTTTAAGAACACCTAATTTGAGGGAGATGGTTCTTCACTTGGGCCCTTATCAGTACAATTCTTCAGTTTATTGGGCATCTTTCTTCTTCCAGTGACTGGCAGATCTTCTGCTTATCCCTTTCTGTGCTTTGTGAATCTCATTAGTTGTGGAAGCATTGGAAGTCATGTCTGATAAGGGTATTCTGCTGGGCAGCATTTTTGCCTGGAATATTTGCCATGCTGAGCCTTCTGGGAAGCAGATTAACTTATTTTTGCTGATGATGATTGCAGACACGCAGTCATAGGCGGGTCAGAACACACTGTGGTATCAGGGTACGTCTTGTTAATTCTGAATATCTTGACAAGTTCTTGTGCTACCACAATGTAGGTATTGTGTCTTAATTGCTTGCTGCTTTAACTTGTGATGTCATTCCATGTGGCTTCTGGGGTGGGGGGGGGAAGAGTTATGTGGCTAAAGCAGCTTTGAATACTTGCAGTACCATGCCACATAGAAAAGAAGGGGAAGAATGTCATTAATAGGCAGGATGTGGTGATTTTTTTTTACTTTCTGCACAGAATCTCACAGAAGCTGATTAAGTTGATTTACTCTACCCTGCCATTCACTTCTTTTTTCATCTTCCTTGCTGTGCTGACTGGCTGCAGGAATTTCACAATTGTGCCTAATGGGCACTGCATTTCTGTGAATTATGTCTGCCCACCTGGGGTAGAGTGGGATGCTGGAACTTCTGTTCAAGAATTCATTAAATAATAGTCTCTGTATGGGGTGGCATTTTGTAATTTTTATTCCCAAATTTTTCAAGTTATTGAAATATCTGTCTCTATTGCAGAAAGAACCAGAAACTGAATGTAACATTTCATTTTAGCATGTGCTTTCTGAAATGCTTTATAAATTTCCCTTCATGTACAGGGTGTCTGTGCTCTTTCTTGAAATGTGAATTTTGCTCTCTGATGGTCCTAAGAGCACCCACCACCTTCAGTGGAGCAAGCAGTAGGTGTTGCTGAGGCATTGGTGGAAGCAGAGTAAATATTTTACCAGTATACAGGTATGCCCCCAAATGTATGAGGGTTCCGTTCTGGAACCCCCCATGGTTAAGTGAAACTGCGGATATGGACAAACGCGCACCCCCTCCAGGGAGGAGGGGAACTCTGCTGCCCTTGCCTCCGGAGGGTCGTTTGATCCCACAAAGACCGCTGATGTCTATCTGCGGCCTCTGCTGGGCTCACACTGAGCCTCAGAGGCAAAAGCATATAAATTCTGGTTTTTTGGAAAAACCAGAAGTCATGTGTTTTTGCCTCAAAGGTTCTGTCTGAGCCTGTCAGATGCCATGGACAGGTGTCAGTGGCCTCTGCTGGGCTCAGACAACCCACTGGAGGTGAGAGCAGCATAGCTCCGCTTGACTCCGGAGAGCATGTGTGTGGGAGGGCTGCGAACCTAATCTGTGGATACAGGGGCCCTCCTATGTTTTAAGTGTTCCTGCACTATTGCTGTCTTTGCATTCCTTGCTATTAGCCATGGCCAGGTAAGGACATTTCTTCTTTATGTATACTTTTCAAACAAAACCCCCCAAAACCTTCATTTTCCCGGTGATAAAAACCGTGAATCAGGGAAGATATGGAGCAAAGTCAGTTGTCTGTGCTGGTCCAGTTGTAGCCCTGGCCAGGCAGGGACAATAGCATCTTGGTTTGAGCATGTTTCACTCAAATGAAATATTCATATGTTGATGTCCCAAAAATTTTTCCAAAGAGTAATATAAATAAATCAATAAAATGAATGAATGCATAGGGAAGATAGGGCCGTTGTGGTAGTCCTACTAACTTTGACTGTAACCTCATCATTTCCATATTGTGTGGCACAGTGTCATTGATTACAGGATGTGCATGGATGCCAGTGGGCCATCCTTGTGTGATATTGGGTCAACCTTGGTTTCACTTCTTGCCACTCCCAATTATCAGCGATTTTCAACCTTTTTCATTGCAGGGCACACTAACAATGTGCTAAAATTGTCAAGGCACACCATCAGGTTTTTTTGTAATTTACAAGGCACACCGTGCTGCTGGTGGAGGGCTAACATTCCCCGATGGCCTTACTAATAAATGACCCTTCCCCAAATTTCTGCTCCACATCTGCAGACCATTCATGGTACACTGGTTGAAAAATATAGTTCACCTGAATGTTCTTTCCTTTCCTTCTGAGTTACATCCAAGGTATCTGCTGGCTGGAGGACAGGGGTGATTCATGTTGCACAGCCTAAATCTTCCTATGGACTTCCATGGCATAAACTCTCAACAGAGAGCTGGTTGTGACTTGGAGATGAGACACAAACCTGGTTCCAGAAATACCAATGTGCACATTATTCAAAAGGAGGGCTTGTTTTGTGATCCTTGATTTGATTTCCATACAGGCTTACCTGATAATACTTAATAGCAAATCCAGAAGTCTTGTATCCTTCAAAGCATACTTCTTTTTAAAGAGGTACTAATGGTTTTTGCAGTCAGGAAAGAGTTATCCAAAATGAACGAGTGCAAAGGTTACTAACGTGATTTGTTCTCTGCAAAAGAAAAATATATATAAATTATATATACTTTTTTATATATATAACACTGCACACTCCTGAAGTTCAGGTGCTTTACAGTAGTTTGTTGTTCACAACAACCCTGTGTTGGTAGATCAGAACCATTTTGCAGATGAAGAACTGAGATTGCTCAGAGCTGTTAAGTCACTCAGGGATCAAGGTGGGTTTTGATATTACATTTACAATATGCTCTTTTAGCCGAATAATACTCTCTTGTCATTAATTTGTGATGTTTATAAATTATAATTATGAGGCAGTCAGTCATTTTTAATAAAGCCTATTCTTATTTCTTAGTTCCTGAGCATAATGTGATCATGGTAACTATGAGCAAGCATCCCAATGTCAAAACCTTCACTGAAAAGGTGCTGCTACTTCTGAATCGGGGAGGTGAGTTTGCTGGCAGTTCTATTACTTTCCCAGAATGTAGCAGAGCTAATGCTAGAGTAGATTTGAGGAGAGGTGCCTGCTGTCATGGTGGAGAGGCAGTATTTGAGAGACAAGCACTAACTCTTCAAATGCTGTTTTCTGCCTTTTAAAATTTCTGGGCCGAGCAAATCAGTTCTGCATTTGTAATACAAAGACTGACCTACTGAAATGTGTGAGAAGCTGGACAGTTGCTCACAAATGCAGTGATCTTTTCAATAACCTGCTAAAATGTGAGCAGTAGGTTAGTGGCAGTATCACATGCCAGGACTATTTGATCTTGGAGCCATATTCAGGATACATAAGAGGTATCCACATTTTGTACTGCAGTTCCTCAGGCAGATGGCTGAGAGGAGGACGTCTTCAGAACTGTTTCTGTAAATGAAATTTTAATAGATATCTGTAGCTGCTTGAGAACCGTTTTGGTTGCAAAACAGGATAAAAGTATAATAAATATTTAGTGCAAGTCTCTGTGCAACAACTTCCTAGGGTCTTGATAATCTACATAGCCAGGGAATACGGTTTTGAATAAAGAACCTACTGATAAATCCTGATATCCTCCCCCTTTTTTCCATGAAAAGCATGCCTCTAGCCTTCACGGTTGTTGTAGCAAACCCAAGGGAGTACCACCTCTTTTTTTGCATTTTGCTTTCCTCTTTCCTAAAGACTTATGGCTCAGCAGAGTGGTCTTGCCACTGGCTTTGAAGCTACGGCTGAGTCTTTGTGCCCAACCTTCCTGGAATTCTGAACTCCCAGTTTTTGTGTGCATGTGTTGCTCAGCATTGTCTTTTCACCCCAGTGGCACTTATTACTCATTGGGTCCTCCAGAGTCGAACTTTGTAGAGAATCCTGTTATTTCCATGCACCACTACTCACCACCCTGTTTGCGCAATCAACCTGAGGATTACTTTTGCCAGCCTTGAGCATCATGTTAAGCCTGCTATATTTGTAAAGCACTTCATTTTTAAAGCTGGAGAGCTGTATTCCCAGACATTCTAATGCCAAAGTATTCCACCTGTGCTTTCTAACAAAGTGTTATGCTGGATAATGCCTTTTGGAACATGAGGGCCCTTCTTTCTCCCCCTCTGCTTTAGTTTGTTGATTTGCTGTTAAATAACTCTTCCTGTGTTTGGTACTTGTAGTTCTTTACTCTTGGTTTAAGTCCTTTTCAAGACTGAAAATTGTGGTCTTAACAAGCCAAGAACTGCTTATAGCTTTTGTATTCTTCAGCTTGGCTGCCTTCCAAACCCCTTAACTCACTCATTGCCAGAATGCCTACTGATAGTCCCTTGCTTTCAGGGACTGTTTCAAACAGTAACCCTTAAGCAAGGCCATCCTCATGGGCTTACCTACAGCCCTTCTCTCCTTCCCCTAGGAAAAAGAGGGCCACTGTTCCTTACAGAGCCCCATAGGGTACAGGCACGGCATCCACATGTTTTCACATGGAGAGCAGGAACCAAGTGGCCTGCTCAAAAGTGGAAAACTTGAAAAGACAAAATGTTGACAGCAGCATCACCCACCTGTCAGAATACAGCTCATGCCAATTTTTGCATAAACTGGGGGAGCAGGAAGATCTAGAGTAAAGCACTGAGGAGAGGAGGCTGCAGAGCCCTTCCCCCGACACTTTAGTAGACCACGTCATGTCTCTGTTTTACATGAGGAAACATGGATATAGTGCATATCCACAGAGTATAGACTTAACCAGGAGCTTCAGCCAATCACTGTTGCTTGGCAAGCCCACCTGCTTACACAGGTGTTTGCAAACGTGATTTTTACGTTCATGCTTCACTTTTTAGATGTTCCTTTAAGCTTAAGGGTCCACTATAATGTACTATTTGTTATTTTTGCTCTCCCTATGTGCTTTAAGTGACCGGGTCATGTTGCAGAACCTTGAACTAGATCTCATGTTGTGCCTTGCCTGATTTCATACATATTTGAGGATTCTTGTAGTCATAGCCTCCAGTTCACCAATGCTGGAAATGATGGTGGGCAATGCTGTCTCCTATTACTCAGTTGTATGCTCTTGGGCAGTGGTTCTCACCATCAGCAATATGGCCTCCAGAGGGCAACCTCATACTTCTAGGGGCCACGTAGGAAAAAAACAAAAACATTAGGGGGGCACACCAAGTTTCTAAGGGGCCCTCCAGACTCAACTGCCAGGCACATGATGAATTTGTCCCAAGTATCATACTGAATAAAGTGTCAATTATTAGAATATTTTTGTTATGTAGGCTTTATTGCTGCTGCTGCTACACCTTTTATGTCTTAAGAATTTTCTTGGTTTGGAAATAAAGTACCACTTATTAGAATAAACAACGCAAATGGTCAGTACCTTTTGTTTTTGCAACAGCCAGCATCTGTGAGAGGAGCCGCAAAAGCAAGACTCAGAAAGGGACCATGAGTGAAAAAGGTTGAGAAACCCTGCTGTAGAGGATGACCATCTGTATGCTTGACAGCGGGCTTTCTCAGTAGAAGGCATAGCCATGCCACCAAAAAAAAACTATGTAAAAGGAGGATACTTTGGTTAAATGTCACTTCTTCCGTTAGAGAACCCTGGAGATGGAAGAGCTGCATCACCTTCTAAATTACACGTGAACTTCAAGTAATAACACACAGAATCTGCCCCATATTGATCCAGAAACCCAAATTGTGAATTTGCAGTCATTGTGTTTGCGTGTGTGAATCCAGTAAGCACACAATGTTTAACTCTACATAGAGATTCCAACTGTCTGAAACAGCTTTCCTCTAAATCGCCCTTAAATCTTCATTTGGCATTTACTTTGCGCACAGTGAACCTCATGCATATGACATTATGCATCTGCACATTCCTACTTTGATGTGAACAAATGCTGCGAAAGTGTGTGTGCTAATTTATATGAATGTATGTAAATTGTTGCTTTCAGATCAAGTGAGCTAGACCTATATATTGCTAAACACAGCATCATTCCCTCTCTACCCTGTGACTAGACGATCCAGTGTGCATTTTCAAGCACCAGCCTCAGCCACCACATTCAGTGTTGAAATTTCTGCAGGACATCTTTGCTAGCAAGGATACAGCAAATATCTTTTACCACACAGACATGATGGTAATGATCGACATAATTGTGCGGCAGATTGCAGATCTCTCCCCTGGAGAAAAGGTACTGAAAGAACGTTTTTTGAACTTTTTGGGAGTTTGGAAAGAAATTTTTGGGAGTTTGAAAAAGAGAGGAGAACTTAGTGTAAGCGAGGAGGTGGAGGTTTCCTGGACTCTGTCTGAGAGGGCTGGATGTTGCCTTGGCTTCTGAGAAGTGTACCCTCTCATCCATAAGCTCTAGAAAAACTGAGATTCTCAGCTGACTTCTGCAGCCATTATCCTATTTGGCACCTTTTCCTGTGCCCCATGGAATTTTACTATCCTGTGTATATTTTGCTGTCCTAACATAGGGGTGCATTTCCTGGTAGTAATGTTATACTAGAAGCATGTAGTGTCAGTGCTCTGTCTGGAGCCTGCACTGCTTCCTGGTTTCCATTCTACAGGCTACACCCCTAAGGAGCCTGGGCCCTAAAAAATTTACAGTACTGCATTTTGAAATTACTTGAGAACACCTGTTTATCAATAGCTAGTGTGGCATGGGTAGTGCAGAGGAATGTGTTTTGGTTCCAGTCTCTCAGTTGTTGAGATGCTGATCCTGCCGATCAACCAGTTCCTGAACACTTTCCAGAAGCAAGCAATTGACTGCACTATACGAGCATAATAAGATTATTTTTGGATAAGTATTTTTAATGTTGTATATCTGCTGAGAGTATTTGTTAGTAATGCTATTACCAGTCTCAAATTTTGTAGGTCAGAACCTAATAAATATCTTGGCCTTCTTTTGAGGGGAGCTCTTCCCAGTTCATGTGGTAATCGGCCTGTGGCAAAGAAAGGTTGGGTTTTATAGCATCTTTCCCTTTGGCTATCATACTGAGCTTGAAACTTACACTTACAGCTTGACTCTAGTATAACACTTACAGCTTGACTCTATACATTTAACTCCAGTGTCATAATATACTCTCCACAATATAAAACAAGATCTTGCTGACACTTTGTTCTGGAGCTTGCATTCATCTTTTTGTAGCAGGTAATAACTGTGTGCATGGATAGCCTTATATCTGCTTGTAGTAAAAGAGGCTATCTAGCTTTGGGGTGCTTGTTGCTCAGCTCAGAGTATTTTATTTATTTATTAGATTTGTGTTCCGCCTTTCTCCCGGAAGGGCACCCAAGGCAGCTGGGTGTACAGGTGACTATTTGAAAGTCATTCCATTCAATTGGTTGGCCAAATGGCTTCCAAAAACTACTCTGAAGGGGGGGCTCCTGTGGGAATATGAGGGGGCGGTGTGCGCGCACATGTTTAAATCTTCCTTTTTTAATTTGGAGACCAAGTGCTTCAAAGCCCTGAAGTGGCTAACAATATAGCAAAAAGCAAAATATAAAACCATAAATGAATGCAAACACTCAGTGAGCTTCTTTTCCTCCTCTTCTCCCCACATCTCCCCCCCCCCCCCCCGCACACAGGAGCAGGTATCTCTTGGATAACTAGGGTTCAAGCTGTTTAGGAATTGTTCAGGAATGTATGTATTCACCATATTTATACCCTGCTTTTCATGTTGTAAAACAAAGCAATTTAGAGAGAAAGTTAACACAAAAACAAGGGACGGTGGAACAGCACATTAAAAGTGACGCTGCAGTAACAGACATAAGACATGTAAAATCAGTTCTCTGCAGTGTTAAAAGCCTTCTGAAACCAAAGCAGGTTTTGTGCAGCTTCTGGACAAAGTTGTTGCACTATTTGTTGCACTTGCCAAATAGTTGTTGTGTTCCAGAGTGTATGTTTCCAGAAAGCAGCTACTGTTGCATTACCTAATGTTTAATGCTATTTCCATGTGTTCTGTTTCTCCAGCTGCGGATGGAGTACTTGTCTCTGATGCATGCCATTATTCGGTCCACACCCTACTTGCAGCATAAGCACCGTTTCACTGACTTGCAGGGCACCTTGCAGCGCATTATGATGGAAGAGGAGGAGGGTCAGCAGTGCCAGATGGACAGAGTGATCATCTGTGAGATCTACAAAGAGTTCCCAGAAATATCTCCTGGAGCCAGCTAACTGGCCCAGGGAGAGAACTGTTTGGAATCAAAATGCCTCCTTTGGATGTCTCCTTCCCATCCCTTTACAGTACTGCTCATATCTTGTTATCCCTTCAAGTGAGGCCTAAGGTTTAAGTGGTGTACTAGGAGGCCCTACAGAAGTTTCAGCAGTTAATGCAAGCCAATGAAAGGAACATTTAAAGACGTCCTGTATGTGTCTACTCCTAGGGAAGGAAAAAAAAGGTTGCAGAGGAAGGGGAAATTGTCAGTCATGTGCAGATTACATGTTTTGACAAGAGTAGGAGAATCCATTTATCATGTCTCTGGTCCCTTTGCACTGAAAGAAGACAGAGCTTGGATCTGAGTGTCTTTGAGCTATGTCTAGGAACCCAAAGCAAGAGGTCTCTGTCATAAGCATCCATTTCTTGCCCTGCAGCTACCAAGTGGAGTAGGCTAGTGTTTGGTAGAAGCTTTTTGTAACAACTTGTCTGCTGCATCTAGTGCCAATATGCTAAGTCCTAGCAAGAAAGGTGCTTGCTGCTCTTAATACTCTGTCCAGTGAGATGTTTGGTCCTTTTTCACCCACTGCTTGATAATGTGGGTTATAGCTAACCCACCTTTCAAAGAAGTAGTCTAAGTAAGCCAACACCTGCTTTGTAACTGCTTTTCGTAGTGGCATTTAAACTTGAATTTCTTGCACATTGCACCAGCAGAAGAATGAGGATCCTTTAAAAGACCTGCTGCTTAGACTCATCGCTATGGTGTCCTCTATGAAAGCTGTTGTTGGCTGTGTGCTGGCCTTGTTGCCTCTGGCACTGCACAGACAAAGACTTGCGCATTTGTAGAAAGCAGCTCACAATACCCTTTTTCAGCCTCGGGGTGTTACTTGCCTTGAGCTTAGCAGCAATTGGTTTTGCCTAGCTTTACCTTTTTCATGTCCTGAAGGCTGCTTTAAGCCCAATGTCTGATAGTTCTGCTCCTTAATATGCACAAGTTGGGAGAACACCTTTTTTTTTTTTGTCTAATTCCTTCAGGCCTCTAGCAAAATGAGTTTGCCCACTTTCCCATGTGGATCTTTCAGACAGGCTTACGTACTAATACGGGTCTGTAATATCTTAATAAGCATGCACGCTGCAAAAGTGCTTTGCAATAGGTAAACAAGAGCTTTGCAACCTCTGGTGTAGAAGTAGCTTAAATAAAAACTGGAAATATTTGTATAGCCTCTGAGCATAATGTGAACCAGATCCATGCAGGGAACCCTTGGCATTGGCCCAGCGGTTTCAGGCAGATGAGCAAAACATTATTTGGGAGTCACTGTCTGGGACTAGTGAACAGCCCTGTTTTTAAACAAAATGTTTAAAAAAATAATTGGAAAGGGATTTGTATTTTCATAGTGTGAAATAAATGTAGTCCTTGGAGAACCACTGTTTCTGTTTGGCAGCATTTCTGTGTTCAGTGTCTTTCTGCCGGTGAGTGTGCTTTATGAAAGGTCAGAGTATACAGCAAAACACTAGATTGCTGTTTTACACAGCTCACCTGTTGTAACTTTGGGACATATGATGCAGGAGTTGGTACCTGAAACTACATAAAGCCGTTGACCTCAAAGCCTTCTTTCCCTGTACCTCCTTTGACTGCTCCCTACCTCAGGCCAGCTTGGAGATATGAGTGGGTAAGCTTATTGCTTAGGGTGGCACAATTCCCAGGCATTCCAGTTGCACCTGGGCTGTTAACAGTTTCTGGCACTCTTCCATTTGGCATGGCCAGTCTCCAGTGTATGTGGATAGAATGCCCTAGAATTCTTTATTGGGAGCATAACGTTTGAGCATTGGGAGTCCCAGTTTGAGCTGGGACTAATCCACCTTTTCTAGGGAAGCAAAACACTCTTGTCTCTGCTGCCCCTTCCAAAATGATGTCCTCCTCTAGGGTAGAATTTTAGGGAAGCATTGGACATTCAACTTGGTCTGCAGCATGGTAAACAGGACAGTCCAACAATTCTTAGTTCCTTTAGCACAGGCCGTAAAACAATGAATGAGTTTGTAAATCTGCTGTGACTTCTGAGTTAGATGTGAATTAGAGTTGGTTGTATCTCCCATCACACAGTCCTGACAGTTCTTTTTCAAAGGTGAATCCATCTTAGCCACATACTGGGGGGTTGTGGCTGTGTTTAGATTGGCTTGATCATGTTTTAACCTACAGATTTTTGTAGTTGTCATTTAGACATAACTGCTACTAGCTTGAGTGGTGAAGTAACAAGAATAATGTAACAGGGAATGGATGATGCATACAGTGTCCTGATCTCACTAAATCATGTGACAAAATGGAGCATACATAAATTATAAAAGAAGAAAATTAGTTATACCTGAGAGGATCTTCTTCCCTTAGGCTTCTTTCTTGGAATCTGCCCCATAGGCTATCTTAAGCCATTTCTGCCCAATGTTGCATATACACAACAGGGATTAAATACGTACACCTGTGAGCTGGGCAGAAATTGGTTATTCTGAGCTCAGAGAGAACAGTGCTTGTGTAGTTTACATGGGCTAACAAGTTTTCCATGCTTTGCAAGAATCTGTCATGAAATCTGTGTCACTGCAATGAAAGCAAAGGACTTTGCAAATAGGAAGCACTCCCTCTATAGACTCATCCCAGTGCACATCTCTTATGCAGAGTACAGACAGGCACCAATTAATGCATGAGTTTTTCATTGCACAGGTATAACACCATCTTTAGTTCTGTATCTCTTCATATGAGTTAATGTATGTTTTATAGCATCCCAGGAGTGAGTGGTGCAGGCAGCTAGCACCATGGAACCTGCTTTGAGTCTCTGCATCCCTGTATGTTCACTTGATTAAAGTGATTCAATTACAGCTGCTTTGTCACCTTGGGTGTCTTGATAGTTTCTTTGCCTTGCCCCAGTGCCAAAAGCTAGATCATGAGAACAAATAAACTTTGGGAGACAATCTTCTCTTTTTGCTTAAAGCATCCCTCAGAGGTTTTGGCTCTTGTGAGGTGCAACTTGCATTTTTGTCTCTGAAAAGTTGAGTGTAATGATCTCTGTTCTTTGACTATGTTTTTATTTTCACTTGACAACCACTCTCTTCCCTTCTCCAATCAGGATAAATCATTGAAGTCTATTCAGATGCTCCCTGTCATATGATTGGCTCTACAGGTAGCATAGACTGGCTGTAGGCAAGGTGTGTTTTCTGCAGATTAAAACCAGAAGCTGACCACTCTGGGCAAGTATTCTTCCCATGACACTGAGCACTTAAGGGATGAATAAGTGGATCAACTTATCAGCTGGTACTTAATCCATGATATGCTATTACCTTTTCAGCACTTGATACCAAGCAAGTCAAAGTGACCTAGTGATTAGGAGTCCAAGTATGTGTTGCACATCTAACTGTAGTCTGTTTTAAAATTGCATCAAAAAGCTTCTTTAGAAGGAAATGGAAAAAGCAGTTTGCTATTTCTAAGGTTTCTTGATGGTATCAAGCAGGCCCTAGGTCCAACACAGAAGAAAATTGCCCCTCTGAAGTCTGCCACAGGCGAGGTCATCCAGGATCGGATGCAGCAGATGGAACGCTGGGTGCAGCACTACTCTGAGCTATATTCCAGAGAAAATGTAGTCACCGAAGAAGCGCTGAACAACATTGAGTGCCTGCCTGTGCTGGAGGAGCTTGACAGTGAACCAACCCTAGAAGAACTTCACGTGGCCCTGGACTCCCTTGCCTTTGGCAAGGCACCTGGAAAAGACAGCATCCCTGCTGAAGTCCTAAAGTGCTGCAAAGAGATCATCGTCACTGAGCTGCATGAAATCCTCTGTCTCTGCTGGAGAGAAGGTGGAGTACCTCAAGACATGAGGGATGCAAACATCATCACGCTGTACAAGAACAAGGGCGACAGGGGTGACTGCAACAACTACCGTGGCATCTCTCTCCTTAGCGTTGTAGGAAAGTTGTTTGCCCGAGTTGTACTAAAGAGGCTCCAGGTACTTGCAGAGAGCATTTATCCAGAATCACAGTGCCGATTCCGAGCCAACAGGTCTACCACTGATATGGTATTCTCCCTTAGACAACTGCAGGAGAAATGCAGGGAACAACGACAGCCACTCTTTATAGCCTTCACAGATTTCACGAAGGCTTTCGACCTGGTCAGCAGGGACGGCCTCTTCAAGATTCTCCCCAAGATTGGATGTCCACCCAGGCTCCTCAGCATCATCAGCTCCTTCCACAAGGACATGAAGGGCACTGTTGTCTTCGATGGCTCCACATCAGACCCCTTTGACATCCAAAGCGGAGTGAAGCAGGGCTGTGTTCTTGCACCAACCTTGTTTGGGATTTTCTTCGCTGTCCTGCTGAAGCATGCCTTTGGAACCGCAACAGAAGGCATCTATCTCCGGACCAGATCAGACGGAAAGCTCTTCAACCTCTCCAGACTGAGAGCAAAGTCCAGCTGAAATGTCTGCGTGACTTCCTCTTTGCCGACGATGCAGCTGTCACTACCCACTCTGCCAAAGATCTCCAGCAGCTCATGGATCGTTTTAGCAAGGCCTGCCAAGATTTTGGACTGACAATCAGCCTGAAGAAAACACAGGTCATGGTTCAGGATGTGGACTCACCTCCCTGCATTACAATCTCTGCGCATGAACTGGAGGTTGTCCATGACTTTGTGTACCTTAGCTCAACGATCTCTGACACTCTTTCTCTCGATACGGAACTAAACAAACGCATAGGTAAAGCAGCTACCACGTTTTCCAGACTCACAAAGAGAGTCTGGTCCAACAAGAAGCTGACGGAACATACCAAGATCCAGGTCTACAGAGCTTGTGTCCTGAGTACACTTCTGTACTGCAGCGAGTCATGGACTCTTCGCTCACAGCAGGAGAGGAAACTGAACGCTTTCCACATGCGCTGCCTCCAACGCATTCTCGGCATCACCTGGCAGGACAAAGTTCCAAACAACACAGTCCTGGAACGTGCTGGAATCCCTAGCATGTATGCACTGCTGAAACAGAGACGCCTGCGTTGGCTCGGTCATGTTGTGAGAATGGATGATGGCCGGATCCCAAAGGATCTCCTCTATGGAGAACTCGTGCAAGGAAAGCGCCCTACAGGTAGACCACAGCTGCGATACAAGGACATCTGCAAGAGGGATCTGAAGGCCTTAGGAGTGGACCTCAACAAATGGGAAACCCTGGCCTCTGAGTGGCCCACTTGGAGGCAGGCTGTGCAGCATGGCCTTTCCCAGTTTGAAGAGACACTTTGCCAACAGTCTGAGGCTAAGAGGCAAAGAAGGAAGGCCCATAGCCAGGGAGACAGACCAGGGTCAGACTGCACTTGCTCCCATTGTGGAAGGGATTGTCACTCCCAAATGGGCCTTTTCAGCCACACTAGACGATGTTCCAAAACCACCTTTCAGAGCGCGATACCATAGACTCTCGAGACTGAAGGTTGCCAACAATATTTCTTAGCTCCAAGTTGGCCCCCTCTGAGTGGCACTTTCTCTTGCAGGTTCCAAAATGTGACTTGAAAGAGAAGTCACTTGGAGGTACAACTTGAAGCAGAGGAATGGGCAAGGAAAAGAATATGCCCCCTACCTCCCATTGTTTCTCCATCACCACTTTTTGAAGTTGCTCTTAATGTCCATTAGGCTACAGTTAAACACATGTCTATGAATCTGGCATGCAAAGTCTAGTTCTCCAGAGACTTTCCAGCATCTTGACCCACTTCTAAAGGCTTTAAGTGCTCTACTGATTGGGTACACTGATGGATGTAGAATATATGAAATCTGTTCAAAAGAATGTATGTGGAATATTCTGAGTAAGTATGAGTATGCATGGGAGTGGGCTCTGAGGCTGCAATCCTCTCCACACTTTCCTGGGAGTAAGCCCCAATCACTACAATGGGGCTTACTTCTGAATAGGCAGGCATAGGACTGGGCTCTTAAAGGCTCAGTATCCCATCTGTGAAACAAGCAGGGGCAGCAAGCAACAGGCATGGGATGAGTATGGATCGGGGAGGCAATTGAGAACCACTGCCTTCGTTTTCTTCCATTCCTAAGTGTCAGGCTATAGTGCTGTTTGCTTAACTGTACGCAATTTGTGTAACTATGGAATTTGTGTAAAATCACATTGTTTCCAGTTTTGATTTGGCAACATGCGAATTTTTCCAATTGCGGAGGTTCAGGGAACGTAACCCCCATGCATAAAAACGTTCCACCTGTACTTTCTTCCCTGCCATTGATGCCAAGTCCCCACCACCCTGGATCTGAGACCAATCTACTGAAGAGAAGATGTTGAAACCGAACAGTTGCTTCCCATGAATTTGTTCAGCCTGTTTGTAAGCACTCAGGCTTTCATAGTTTTGCTTGCTAAGTCAAATCAATTCATTTAAGAAAAATCAATGCATCTCTGGCAGTTACTGGCAAAAATACCATCTCTTCTTCCTTTCATCCCTACTCTCACTCAGCATTGACAATGGGTGCAAAGTTACTGTGCTTGTCTGCCAATCTCTTCTCTAGCAGTGAAATAACTTCAATAAATTGAGAAGGAGCTAATATCTCCAAGGTGCTCGATAAGACCTTCCAGGATATTGTACAAACAAGATGAACAGCTTTTGCAAAGCCTACCATATTGTGATCAGCAGTGTTATTACATAACATCCTGTAAGCTGAAGGAGTCGTCTTGTCAAAGCCTTTGATTGGAATGGAGGAGGCCCTAACTGTAATGAGTTCCCTTTGACCCCTGTGGCTGCCTAAATGTCATTCCAAAAACCAGAGACATGAGAACAGAATGCTACAAGCAGCAACCAAGCGAAGGTATCGTGTGTGCATGCATTGCGCATTTCAGCTGGTTATGACCCTAGAATTGTGCAACTTTGGTTTACTTATTTGGTTTCCTGTTTGAGACTGCAGTAAGAATCCCTTTATATGTATCGTAAGTAGATTGGACATGTCTTGCAGGTGGTTTACGTTGTATATAAATATTCTATATGCATTTTAAAATGCTTCTAGTCTGTAATGCGACATGGATGGCGAGTTTGATGACATGGGAGTGAATTGTTGGGAGTGGATTTACCACGTTATTCAGGCAGGATGCACATTGTCCTTTTTAATGATCTTCCTAGTTGATTCTGACTTCTTTAAAAAGCAAATACTACAGAATGAATCTCCTCATTAAAATACGACGTTTTGGTCGGCAACCTTAATAAAATAATAATAATAAAACTTTATTTTTATCCCGCCCTTCTCCCTAACGGGACCCAGGGCAGCTAAAAGTCACAAAAGACTATGGTATAAGCCTACAGCACCTAGTATTCCCAGGCAGTCTCCCATCCAAGATATGACATTTTAAACATGAGCAATAGGGGTCTTTGTTCCAGCATTTTGTTGGGGGAATCAGCATTTTCATGTATCTCCAGACACCCAGTTCTGGTTCCAATGAGGATTATTGACTTTCTCTTTTTGTAATTTTATATAGTCTGCATTGGAATTGACTTTGCCTCCTCTGAAAGAGGTAGGCAAATCCCAGGAGCTGCATGAGTTATTACAAAACTGAGGGTGGGATGGGTAGGTTAGAGACGAAAAGCCATATCCTCAGGAGAAGTACTTCAAAAAGATCTTTTTCAATGATGAGTTACTATACACCAATTCTTGAAAATGTCATTTAACAGTTGGTGATAGAAGACAATAGTGCTTCAGTATGGGAAGGCAGCCCTCTTGATAGCTTTTTGGTGAAAGATATCTGACACAATACATTTGCAAGATTGATGCAAAATAGGCTACTTTTCTAAAACCAATTTTTTAATTTGTTTAAAAAAAATTTATCTTAATTATTTTTCTCTTAAAATTGAAGTGGTTTTAAATGGTGACTATGATAGAAACACTTCCATGCAAATGCACACAATAGTCTGAAGCCAGGCCTATGGACCTAGTGCAATTTAAGCGGAATGCTGCTTTTCCATATGAAAAGAGAACCTATGGGTTAAAAAAGGAATCTGCCTATTGAGCTCAGCATTATGCTTGTAACACAATAGGTGATGTATTTTACAGTGAGCTTGATACTGAACTATTGGAATCCAGTCCTTGACTTCAGGCGATGCTATTCCTGATCTCATGAGGACCATTCACTGAGCCCCCTTAGATGATTTCATTTAACAGCCCCGCTGGATCAGGCCATAGGCCCATCTAATCCAGTTTCCCGTATCTCACAGTGGCCCACCAAATGCCTCAGGGAGCACACAAGGCAACAAGAGACCTGCATTCTGGTGCCCTCCCTTGCATCTGGCATTCTGATGTAGCTCATTTCTAAAAGCAGGAGGCTGTACATACACATCATGGCTTGTGACACGTGATGGATTTTTCCTCCAAAAATTTGTCCAATCCCCTTTTAAATGCATCTAGGCCTGATGCCATCACCACATCCTGTGGCAAAGAGTTCCACAGATTAACTACATGCTGAGTAAAGAAATATTTTCTTTTGTCTGTCCTAACTCTCCCAACACTCAACTTTAGTGAATGTCCCCTGGTTCTGCTGTTGTGTGAGAGGGAAAAGAGCATCTCTCTATCCACTCTATCCTTCCTGTGCATAATTTTGTATGTCTCAATCATGTTTCCCATCAGACGCTTCTTTTCTAGACTGAAGAGCCCCAAACGCTGTAGGGCACCTTCCTCATAAAGAAGGTGCCCTAGCCCCGTAATCATTTTAGTCACTCTTTTGCACCTTTTCCATTTTCATTATGTCCTTTTTGAGATGTGGCAACCAGAACTGGACACAATACTCCAGGTGTGGCCTTACCATTAATTTGTACAGAATTACAAATTCTGTAATTTGTAATTGTACAGAATTACAAATTCTGTAATATTACAAATTACAAATTCTGTAATATTGTACAGATTAGAATATTACAATATAATAATTATATTCTAATTAATTAAATTATATTATAAATTCTAAATTCTATTATAAATTTATAAATTCTATTATATTCTATTATAAATTCTATTATTCTAAATTAGAATGTAATTAGAATATTACAAATTCTATAATATTGTACAGAATATTAGAATATTGTACAGAATATTACAGAATATTCTATTAGAATATTAGAATATTGTACAGAATATTAGAATATATTCTAATAGATTTTAGAATAGAATAGAATATATTTTAATTTTATTTAGAATATATCTAACAGAATTTGTACAGAATAATAGAATATTAGCTGTTTTGTTCTCAATACCTTTTCTCCTATCCTAAGCATAGAATTGGCCTTCTTCACTGCTGCCGCACATTGGGTCAACACTTTCATTGAGCTGTGCACCACCACCCCAAGATCTCTCTCCTGATCTGTCACAGACAGCTCAGAACCCATCAGCCTATATCTAAAGTTTTGATTTTTTGCCCCAATGTGCATGACTTTACACTTACTGACATTGAAGCGCATCTGCCATTTTGCTGCCCATTCTGCCCATTTGAGAGATCCTTCTGGAGCTCCTCACAATCACTTCTGTTCCTGGTTCCACTCTGGAAGTCAGAACTGACATAAGTCGGAACAGTCGTATTGCACCTGTGAAGAAGCAGAAGCCTAGACTGGGGGTCAGCAACCTTAAACACTCAAAGAGCCATTTGGACCCATTTTCCAGAGGAAAAAAAAACCTCGGGAACCACAAAACCCTTTTGACATCTAAAATGAAGATAACACTGCATATATAGTTTTTTTTACCTTTATGCTCTTATAGGTCCCATTTTTATAATGTAGCCCCCTCTTGTAGCTTTTAGTTAGTTTGGTCATACATTCTTGTCCTGTGTTTTCAGAGGCCTGGTCCTCTATGGTGTTTTGCCTGATTCCAAGGCCATTCTCTGCCTGGAGAATTAGGCCCACTTTACGCAAATTAGCTCCCCTTCTTTCCCCCAACAAATGACCCTGGTTCTGCCCTGTAGTCCCGCTGGACCCCACCTCCAGGGTAGCTCGCCTGTTCAACCTGCAGAGGTCCTCTCTCCTGTCCGCAGCCTCCCACCACTACAGCAGCCCCTTGGTACTCAGCAGGTCTTGGGCACAGCAGCCACACTTCAAACTCCAGTGTCTCCAGCAGTCCCTTAGTCACAAAATCAGAGTATCCAGGGTAGAGTCCAAAGTCAATAAGCCAAGTCACAATTCAAGGTCAGATTCCAAAGTAAGCCAGTCAGAGTATCCAAGTCAAAGCCAAGTCAGTCAGTCTCCTCTCCAACTCACACCCCCTTCCTGCCTCAGATGCTCCTTATATCCCTGAGGGCCCTATTGCCTTCAAGTGGCTGCAGCTGTGCAGCACACTCTGCTAGATGCCCAGGCCTTACCCTCAAAGGGGCCACTGCTGACACCACATCTACCTCCTCACCAGATCTTCCAGGATTCCAATACATATGGCGATTATGACATCTGCTTATCTTACATGGATACTAAAGAACTCCCCCCCCCCCCATCTTCCAGAGGCATCCTGCTGGAAGGAAAAAAGGACACAGACTCCAGAGGTGGGGAAGAGAAGGAGCCAGCTGGGGGGGCAGTGGGGGGGCAGCCACAGGCCAGCTTCTGCCCTGCCTGCCCTCCCTCACTTAGGCTACAACCCTCTCCACACTATCCTGGGAGTAAGCCCCATTGACTACAATGGGACTTCTGAGCAGACAAGTTGGTTGGAGCTCTCAGGTTGCAGTCCTCTCCACACTTTCCTGGGAGGAAGCCTCACTGACTACTTGTGAGTAGACCTGCATAGGAGGGGGCTGAGGCTGTAGCCCTCCATACCTTCCTGGGAGGAAGCCCCACTGACTACAGTGGGCTCCCACTCACCCGTCCTTGCCTTGGCCTTGAGCAGGCTCCAAGGCTGCAATCCCAGGCACCCTTTCCTGGGAGTAAGCCTCATCTGCTGTAATGGGGCTTACAACTGAGTAGACATGCACAGGAGCAGGCTCCAAGGCTGCCATCCCAGGCACGCTTTCCTGGGAGTAAACTTCATCTGCTGTAATGAGGCTTACAACTGAGTAGACACGCATAGGAGCAGGCTCCAAGGCTGCCATCCCAGGCACCCTTTCCTGGGAGTAAGCTTCATCCCCTGTAATGGGGCTTACAACTGAGTAGACACGCATAGGAGCAGGCTCCAAGGCTGCAATCCCAGGCACCCTTTCCTGGGAGTAAGCTTCATCCACTGTAATGGGGCTTACTACTGAGTAGACACACAGGATGTCTCCTCTGCTGTGGAGGAAAAGCCTCTCCTTGCACTGAGTGGGGACCTGCTCAGGGAAAGGCGGGCTGCAAGGGCTCGCAATGGCTGAGGAGGAGGGCATCCTGCTGGAGAGTTGGGGAAGGGAAAAACAGGGAGCTTCAGCCTGCAGAGTGGGCAAAATTGAAAAGGGAAACCAATGCAGGGCAGGTGGGGGTGAAGGGAGAGGAGGGCAGTGAGCTCAGGGGGTGGAGGGAAGCAGCCTGCCCTTCCAACACAGGTGCCTCCTGTCACCCCCTTTGCCACTCTCACCTGGAGGAGCCGCAGCAGACAGCTGAAAGAGCCGCATGCGCCTCCAGAGCCGCGGGTTGCCGACCCCTGGCCTAGACAAAACCTGTGCAAAAATGCCAATGCAGCTGTCCAAAAGTTAGGGGGTCCATAAGTCAGGGACTACATGAATTTGACCCTACCTTCCTTTTGATTTCATCTCGCAGTAAAACATGGATTTGCCCGTCAGTTGGCAACCTTCAGTCTCAAAAGACTATGGTATCGCGCTCTGAATGGTGGTTCTGGAACAGCGTCTAGTGTGGCTGAAAAGGCCGATTCGGGAGTGACAATCCTTCCACACTGGGAGCAAGTGCAGTCTGTCCCTGGTCTGTCTCCCTGGCTATGGGCCTTCCTTCTTTGCCTCAGACTGTTGGCCAAGTGTCTCTTCAAACTGGAAGAGGCCATGCTGCACAGCCTGCCTCCATGCGGGCCGCTCAGAGGCCAAGGTTTCCCACCTGCTTAGGTCCATTCCTAAGGCCTTCAGATCCCTCTTACAGATGTCCTTGTATTGCAGCTGTGGTCTACCTGTAGGGCGCTTTCCCTGGACAAGTTCTCCATAGAGGAGAACTCCTTTGGGATCCAGCCATCATCCATTCTCACATCATGACGAAGCCAACGCAGACATCTGTTTCAGCAGTGCATACAAGCTGGGGGTTCCAGGACTGTGTTGTTTGGAACTTTGTCCTGCCAGGTGATGCCGAGAATGCGTCGGAGGCAGCGCATGTGGAAAGCGTTCAGTTTCCTCTCCTGTTGTGAGTGAAGAGTCCATGACTCGCTGCAGTACAGAAGTGTACTCAGGACACAAGCTCTGTAGACCTGGATCTTGGTATGTTCTGTCAGCTTCTTGTTGGACCAGATTCTCTTTGTGAGTCTGGAACTCACAAATTTGCCCATCAACTAACTTGGTTTACAAAGGTATTGGGGGCTGAACCTTGAAATAGACTTGCTTGGGGTTCTTGCTATATGTATAAATGAAGAAAAACAGACACCTACCATTTCATAATTGTCCCCCATCTCAAAATACTGTGCCATGAATAGGCCGTGTCAGCTAAGTTTGGATTGCCTTCCTAAGCAGTAGTAAAGGTTCCTTTCTGCAAATCAGCATGTCTTAATAGTTTCAGGAACTAAACGGTATGTGCTTTTGTGTTAGAAATACCTGAAATACACATAGAAAACTGGTGTGTTAAATCTATAGTTAAGCACAGCGCAGTTTTCCACAGTATGGATTCACTGGCAAGGTCATTCCCTTAAGGAAAAATAAAGCATAGATGGACACAAGTTAATGAGTGTACTGATGGTGTCAAAGCAAATGCTAAGCCAAAGTTGTTTATCAAAGGATGGTTATAATGTCCAAGGCTTCAACTAGCCCCTTAAGCAATCTATGTCAAAAGCTCCTCCTTGGTCATGTTCAATGCATCTGTATCTCAGGATGCTTAAGCTGATGTAGCCACACTCAGTGCCATTTGACTTCAAAAAAGAAACTGTGCTTGTTTAAGGATAGGTTTATTAACTCCTTGTGGATTGCATTGTTAAGATAATGGTAGCTAGATACAGTCATTGTATATTAAAACAAAGGTTTTGGTCAAGACATGAGGTGTTCTTTCCTAGCCCTTTCAGTGAATTGGTGCATAACTTTAGAAGCAATGGGCATTTATCTGTAGTTCACCCATCACATAAAATTTTCAGGAGTCTCCCACCAAAGCAACTGCCTGCTTGTTAGGAAAAAGCACACTACTTGGTGTAAAAAGACTAGAATGGAAAAAGCAATCAGTCCTCTGGCCATTATCCCAGCTGGCAGTTCCTAGTCAGTTGCCAGTAGAAATGGAGGCATGAGCCTGTCCTGAAGCTTTGCTCTACATGTATACCAGTCAGCAGCTTTCTTATTTTGCTCCAAATTGCCTTTGTATTTTTCTTCTACAAAGCCACAAAGCAGTCCCACAAGACTCCTGTTCAAGCAACCGAAGAGTTGCTTGAACAGTTGCTTAAACACATTTTTTAAAGGTGATTGGATGAAAGTTTGACTAAGAAACTGGTGCCAGGAACAGCAGCAGTACAGGACTTTGTTTTGGGCCAAAGATCATATTATGAAGCTGCCTTCTCTGGAGTCAGACCGTTAATCCCTCACTGACTGGTAGTGACTATCCAGGGCTACAAAGAAGATCTTTCCTAGTCCTTTTTTAGGACTAGGAACTAGGTCTTTCCAATTGCTGGAGATGTGAGGGTTTGAACATGGCACCATGACCCAATGGTGTAGAGCAGTGATTTTCAATCTTTTTCATCTCACGGCACACTGACAAGGTACTAAAATTGTCAAGACACACCATCAGTTTTTTGACAATTGACAGGGCACACCATGCTGCTGGTGGGGGGGCCACATCCCCCAGTGGCCCTACTAATAAATGACCCTCCCCCAAACTCCCATGGCACACCAGTGTGCTCCAGCACAGTGGTTGAAAATGGCTGAAGTAGAGCAAGTGGTTTGCAATAAAGAAGGTTCCATGATGTCCCAGCTTCAATAATTCTTCCACTTTACCTGCCTGTGCCTAGAATGGCTGCACCCATCTGACCACGGCAACACTTGTTGTAACTGAAATGCATGAAATAGTTTATTGATTGGCGGTAGAGACAGCAAGATTCATGAGTTTATGGTGCATGAAAAGGCACTAAATAAAAGTGAAATAGACAAAGCACAAAATCATTGAAATATATTAAATGTAAATCAAGCTACACACTACAGCAAAACCAAGCATCACCACTTTGGCTTCTGCCTCTACCACTTTGGCACTTGTTTGCAAGGTGTGTGTGTGTACATAAAGCCAAAGTAGGCTGCAGCTGAAAGCAGCAGGACGTGCAAATATCTTGTTTTTCTTCCTTCTGCTGTGCCCTGCCCCATTTCACAGTGCCACCAAAGGCTAGCAAAACCTCACTTAGACTGTAATTGTATGCACACTTTCTGGGAGGGAGTCCTATTGATTTAAATTTCCTTCTAAGTAAACATGTACAGGATTCTACATGCAATATGTTGTAGGATCCTAAGTGCCCATAGCTACCCTGGCTGTATTGCTATTGAGAGCAGGGCCTAGGAGAGAGGGGTAAAGAGGGTAATTTGTACCCAGGCCCAGGGTCAGAAAGGGGGCACAGGAGCCAAAGGAGGGGGCCAGCCCAGAAACTTCCTGGGATCTTCCATTTTCCAATCTCACCCAGACTCACTGTCCACGTGGGATGCTGGAGGCATTACCATGGGTACATGGTGACGACTACTGCCACAAGCCAAACACACCAGGCCAGGAATGCATACATTCCTTAACAGTGTCACATCTGGGAGGAAACTGACCTGCCACAGTAGCTCTTTGGCTTGTGGATCCACTTACCATGAAGGAGTGTATAGGACAGGGGTCAGCAACCTTAAACACTCAAAGAGCCATTTGGACCCATTTTCCAGAGGAAAAAAAACCTCAGGATCCACAAAACCCTTTTGACATCTGTTAGTTAGTTGGCAACCTTCAGTCTCGAAAGACTATGGTATCGCGCTCTGAAAGGTGGTTCTGGAACAGCGTCTAGTGTGGCTGAAAAGGCCAATCCGGGAGTGACAATCCCTTCCACACTGGGAGCAAGTGCAGTCTGTCCCTGGCCTGTCTCCCTGGCTATGGGCCTTCCTTCTTTGCCTCTTAGCCTCAGACTGTTGGCAAAGTGTCTCTTCAAACTGGGAAAGGCCATGTTGCACAGCCTGCCTCCAAGCAGGCCGCTCAGAGGCCAGGGTTTCCCACTTGTTGAGGTCCACTCCTAAGGCCTTCAGATCCCTCTTGCAGATGTCCTTGTATTGCAGCTGTGGTCTACCTGTAGGGCGCTTTCCTTGCACGAGTTCTCCATAGAGGAGATCCTTTGGGATCCGGCCATCATCCATTCTCACGACATGACCGAGCCAACGCAGGCGTCTCTGTTTCAGTAGTGCATACGTGCTAGGGATTCCAGCACGTTCCAGGACTGTGTTGTTTGAAACTTTGTCCTGCCAGGTGATGCCGAGAATACGTCGGACATCTAAAATGTCCGATACGTTTGACATCTAAAATGAAGATAATACTGCGTATATAGTTTTTTTTTTTACCTTTATGCTCTTATAGGTCCCATTTTTATAATATAGCCCCCTCTTGTAGCTTTTAGTTAGTTTTGTCATACATTCTTGTCCTGTGTTTTCAGAGGCCTGGTCCTCTATGGTGTTTTGCCTGATTCCAAGGCCATTCTCTGCCTGGAGAATTACGTCCACTTTATAATAATAATAATAAACTTTATTTATATCCCACCCTTCTCCCCAAAGGGACCCAGGGCAGCTCACAACATATTAAAAACATAATTTAACCACAAATAAAAACATATTAAAAACACATTAACATATACCCATAAAAACCATATTCAGATAAAAAGAGCAAAACGTAGCAAATCAGAGGAATCAGGCCTGTAAAAATACTAAAAGATACAGAAAAGATGTTTAAAAAGGCCATGCACTCAAAAGGCTTCTTTAAACAAAAATGTCTTCAGGCCTCGCCGAAAAGTCTCAAGAGAGGGAGCCATTCTCAAGTCAAGGGGAAGGGAGTTCCATAATGTTGGTGCCACTACTGAGAAGGCCCTATTTCTTGCCACTGTCCCACATACCTCCTTAGGCGGCGGCACTTGTAAAAAGGCCTTCTCTGATGACCTAAGAGGATGAGCCGGATTGTATGGAAGTAGGCGATCTCTGAGATACCCTGGCCCAGAGCAGTATAGGGCTTTAAAGGTCAAAACCAGCACTTTGAATTGGGCCCAGAAATGAATGGGCAGCCAATGCAGCCCCTGGAGAAGCGGGTTGACAGAGTCAAACCACCTAGCTCCAGTGACCATACAGGCCACTGCAAATTAGCTTTAAGCAAATTAGCTCCCCTTCTTTCCCCCAACAAAAGACCCTGGTTCTGCCCTGCACTCCTGCTGGACCCCACCTCCAGGGTAGCTCGCCTGTTCAACCTGCAGAGGTCCTCCCTCCTGCCAGCAGCCTCCCACCACTACAGCAGACCCTGGGTCCTCAGCAGGTCTTGGGCACAGCAGCCACACTTCAAACTCCAGTTTCTCCAGCAGTCCATTAGACACAAAGTCAGTCAGAGTATCCAGGGCAGAGTCCAAAGTCAATAAGCCAAGTCAGTCTCCCCTCCAACCTGCACTCCTTCTCCAACCCACACACCCCTTCCTGCCTCAGGTGCTCCTGAGGGCCCTATTGCCTTCAAGTGGCTGCAGCTGTGCAGCACACTCTGCTGGATGCCCAGGCCTTACCCTTAAAGGGGCCACTGCTGACACCACATCTACCTCCTCACCAGATCTTCCAGGATTCCAATACATATGGCCGTTATGACATCTGCTTATCTTACATGGATACTAAAGAACCCCCCCCCCCCCATCTTCCAGAGGCACCCTGCTGGAAGGAAAAAAGGACACAGACTCCAGAGGTGGGGAAGAGAAGAAGCCACAGGCCAGCTTCTGCCCTGCCAGCCTGCCCTCCCTCACTCAGGCTGCAACCCTTTCCACACTATCCTGGGAGTAAGCCCCACTGACTACAATGGGACTTCAGAGCAGACAAGTTGGTAGGAGCTCTCAGGTTGAAATCCTCTCCACACTTTCCTGGGAGGAAGCCTCACTGACTACTTGTGAGTAGACCTGCATAGGAGGGGGCTGAGGCTGCAGCACTCCACACCTTGCTGGGAGGAAGTCCCACTGACTACAGTGGGGCTTACTTGTGAGTAGACCTGCACAGGAGGAGGCTGAGGCTACAGCCCTCCACACCTTCCTGGGAGTAGCCCAGGGACTACATCGGGGCTTACTCTCAAACAGATCTGCACGGGCTCCCACTCACCCATCCTTGCCTTGGCCTTGAGCAGGCTCCAAGGCTGCCATCCCTGGCACGCTTTCCTGGGAGTAAGCTTCATCCGCTGTATTGGGGCTTACTACTGAGTAGACACACAGGATGTCTCCTGTGCTGTGGAGGCACAGCCTCTCCTTGCACTGAGTGGGGACCTGCTCAGGGAAAGGCGGGCTGCAAGGGCTCGCAATGGCTGAGGAGGAGGGCATCCTGCTGGAGAGTTGGGGAAGGGAAAAACAGGGAGCTTCAGCCTGCAGAGTGGGCAAAATTGAAAAGCGAAACCAATGCAGGGCAGGTGGGGGTGAAGGGAGAGGAGGGCAGTGAGCTCAGGGAGTGGAGGGAAGCAGCCTGCCCTTCTAACACAGGGTGCCTCCTGTTACCCCCTTTGCCACTCTCACCCGGAGGAGTCTCAGCAGACAGCTGAAAGAGCCACATGCGGCTCTAGAGCCGCAGGTTGCTGACCCCTGGTATAGGAGCTCAGGGACCCAGCTATGGGGCTATAGCTGCTGCAGAAATTAATTTTGGTGCACTCAGGACACTTTCCATCTTAGTATGAACCTAAATACAGTGATGCTAATGGATTTTCTATATTTCTATATTTCAAAGATTTTAGAAAGACTTGGGAATGTGCTTGGTTTTCCATAATACTTTATTTAAATGCCAGTGCTGCATGGCCAGGTAGACCTGGGCTCCATGTCAAGAAGCCTGATACACCAGGACTTCAAAGATTATTCTGACTGTCAGCACCCTCCCCCTGTCTTATTTTGGCCCCTGCTCTATCTGTCCACATTGCCCCCATCCCCCTAGGGGAAGGGGCCCAAAAGAAACTTTATACTCCCTGATAAAATTCATTTCAGAGGCCCTGATTTAGAGAACATCATCTATAATCCAATCCTATGCATATCTACTCAAATAAGTCCTATGGAGTTCAGTGGGGCTTACTCCCAGGAAACCATGTCAAGGATTGGAGACCTAGTGAGTTTGCTAACATAAGAGACACAACATTGGATATTTTGTTTCGGTGTAGATGTGAGTTTCCTGCAGTACAGAAAAAAAGCACCAACCTTGAATTTTGAATCTAAATTTTTTGTGTTTATTGTGTCCAAATTTTCTACGCCATCTGAACTTACCAGTTTCTCTTTCATTTAGCTGAAAGCTGCTCTTCCATTTTGTTCCTAGTTCTAACGAAATAAGCTCACCAAGGAAATAGGCTAGAGTCACGTGGTACATGCTTTTCTTAAAAACTTTCCTTTTGGTACTTTACTTCTGCTACTTAGCACTGAACACTAATGAGACTGCAAACCTCTGTTATGCTTTAAGCCTATTAGAGGTTTCAGTGGATTACAGTGTGATATTAGCTTTATTCCTATCTGCTGGTGGCAAAAGTCATGGCAATGATGTTGTAATCAAGCCTTGCTGCCAAAAGAGTAATTTCAACCTTCCCTTCTCCTGCTTCCCACTAAGAACACTCTTTCTGCTAGTTACCCACTTTCCAAACTGGAAGGCTACTTTTTCCTTGTAGAGACCAACGACAGAGAATTTGATTTGAATCGCTGTTCTAAATGTTTAAACAAGCCCTCGTATGGAAGGGAAGCCAAAATGGGTGCAGCCAGATTACAGATAGCCTGGGCTATGTTCACAAGATGCCAGGTTAATCTCCACTTCTAGAGATTGTGGGCAGTGGGCTCTTTTGGATATATGGGTTTTAAAGGCCTTTCAATGTCAGTGGGTTAACTTGTTCCCCTCAAAAGTTGCTCAGTTGTAAGAACTAGGGTCTAAAGTCCTTTTAATACGAATTTCCCTGGGTTTATGAGTGCCCAAATAGAGGACCAGTTTACACAGCAGCCTGAAAGGCGAAAGGATGTGCATCAAAACTCCACAGAGC
The DNA here is from genome assembly GCF_035046505.1 of Tiliqua scincoides. Classification (NCBI taxonomy): domain Eukaryota; kingdom Metazoa; phylum Chordata; class Lepidosauria; order Squamata; family Scincidae; genus Tiliqua; species Tiliqua scincoides. The sequence continues at coordinate 221,016,134 of NC_089822.1, forward strand.
AGGTGAACATGGGCTTCTTCAGCCCCTATCAATCAGTGTGGACTTGTACAGCACCTACATCCAGTTTCCAGCTACCTACACTATGAGTGTCCCAGGGAAAGATGACCTTGCCTCTTCCCAGGATGCTTCATGCCCTTCCAGTTGAGTCCTAAGGTGCTGAACTAAGAGCAGCAGCTCATGCAAATGCCCAGTGCTAGTCTGAGAGCAGATGAGAATGGACCAGTATGGAAAAATGGCAAGACCGGAAAGGGCCAGAAAAACATGTTAACTTGTCACAAAGCTAACATAATATGACGAGAGTTTTGAGATTATGAAATAAAACTATTTCTTCCCAACGTTGCATATATGCAACAGGAATCAAATGTGCACACCTGTGGTTGGGCAGAAGTGGGTTTTAATATATTGGTCCTGAATAGGCCCTTTCCAGTATCATACTGTTTGTAAAGTTCCTTCCTCCAATTCCCCAATAGCCTTAAGGTTATACAAACCCTTTCCAGTCTCTTCATTCAGAATTTCTCTCTGTGTGTGTTTGCGTGTTCTAAAGGGTGAGAAGCAGAACTGGGGAAAATGAATGCTCCCATTTTGAAGACAGCAGGCTTTGAATGCAGGGGGAGAGGAGAGATGAAATCCTTTGAATGCTCAGCCATTGGCACAGACAGTGTAATGCAGAGCAAGCTATGTAGGGCCTGTTCTAAAATGGCCCTACGGGAGGCCTTCAGAATGATACTGCATATGTCTCATCTAATCTCTGATTCTCTACCCACAGCTCTCACAAACAAAACAAAACTGCTCTTACCTTTCTTCCCCCTTCCAGATCAGTATGCAAGAAGAAAAGTGATCTCGCAGCTAGATGCTAAATGGAAAGTGAGGGTTGCTTTTGTTCAGCAACTTCCTGAAATAGCCTGGTGCTTTTATCGGTTGCTGTTTCTTGCAACACATTCGATTTGTGTTTATACTGTATTACTGGAGTAGTGGTGGTGGTCGTGGCTCAGGCCTCCACTGTATCAAGTAGGGCTCAACAAATCTAGGGCAGCTGAGCTCGTGGACTGAACCAGCAGCTTAATATAAATGAGCAGCTGAGATACTGTTAATGTGCATTTCTCCCCCTCTATGTTGCTAATTAACCACCCTTTGGAGCGCGTGGGGTGGTGTTTGCTCATGCATAACATCCCTTACAGGGCTTGTTTGTACATGCTTGTTCCAGAAATTAGTTACCTTTCCAGGACACTTTACTCAACAACCAACCACAATAGGCATCCAATCAATAGGTGCATGCTGGCACAAGACTTTCTGGTATATACAGAGCTTCCGTCTGGCTCACTCAATCAACCTGAATTGAATGCAAACAGATGCTCTCAACTGCATCTTAGCTACAACATCACTAAGTTGTTGCTCTGGCAAAATAGTTCCTCCCGTGAATTAATGCAGGTTGCTGAATTTGGTTGTATGTATGCTTCCGATCTCTTTCAATACATCACATTGGCACACAGAAGTTAAGTGTGGGACTGAAGAAGAGAACCACCTGCCTCAACATGTCAACAGTGATATATAATGGACAAAAAGATTAAATTTTAAATACTGAAAATATATAGAGTTCAGTTTTAAGTACTAAAAATACTAATCTATAGAGCAAGATTATCAACGATCACAACGGTTGTCATGGATGCTCCAGGGGACATGTGTATGCAGTTCACCTAATAGGCATGTTTTTGGATCTTTGGATCATGTCTAGTGGTGCATGCAACCTATAGACTGATACCAGAAAAGGAAAGGGGATAGTGAAAAGTTTCACACTCAAAATGCTGACCCAAAAGAGGGGCTTTTTTGTTGTTTTTGAAGAAAATGGCTTAAGAACATGCATGATTAACAACTGTCTACAACTGCTGGCTATGAACAGCCCCGGCAATGAAAGCACTAAATAGGTCAGTCAGTCTGATTGGTTCGGAGGCAAAGGGCTAGAGGCTAGATAGTCCTATGGAGTGAGGTGGGGGAACGTGAGGCAGACCACCAGGGCATGGACAGGCCTGAGGAGAGGGGGTGGGGAGGGCGAAATCCCTGGGGCCTGGGCTTCTGGGGGCCTGGGCCATGACAAAAAAACTACAGTATATACTACAAAACACATTTATTACAAAATAAATTTGGGTACTTCAATCTCAGCCTATCCAGGGCTACATTTCCACTACAGCTTTCATCTACTTTCAATGTTCTTCTGTTATCCCAAAGCATTCTGGAGACTATAGTTGGTTAAGGGTGACTCTAACAGTTCTCAGATTCCTTAACAAACTGCAATCCCCCCAGAATGCTTTGGGGGAACAGAAGTGCACTGAAAGTGGATTAAAGCTGTAGTGGAAATGTAGCCCAGGTCTTCTCCACAACCATCAAATGTACTAGTACAATTCTAATGTGGGAAAGTGAATCTTACACCTTCAGACCAGGTACTAGCCCCAGCAGTAGGCCACCCAGTTCAGTTCACAGAATTCCTAGGCCCCAATAGTAAACTCCAGTCTCCACAGCTGGAGGCAGGAAATTCTGTTCTGAAACTGAGTGCAAAGAGGTAGAGTTTTTCCTCTGTGGCTCACTCATTCACACATGGTGCTGGAGCGAGGCTGCCTAAAACCTCAGTTTTTGAACAGAACTTCCTGCTTCCAGTGGCAGAGGTTGATGCACAGTGCAAATGGTGGCCGCTTGCAGGGCCGGAGGGGGGGGGGTAAAGAGGATAATTTGTACCCAGGCCCAGGGTCAAAAAGGGGGCCCAGGAGCCAAATGAGGGCACCCTGGGATCTTCTATTTTCCTGTCTACTCAGACTTATTGCCTACACATGATGCTGGGGACACTACCCTGAGTGTGTGGCTGCAGCTACTGGCAAGCTGTATATACTAGGCTGAGTAATGCATACATGACACTCCTTAACACAGTTTCAAATCTGGGAGGAAACTGGCCTGCTACAGTAGCTCTTTGGCTTGTACTTACCATGAAGTGTATAGGATATCAGGGACACAGCTGCAAGATTACAGCTGCTGCAGAAGCAAGTTTTTGTATGCACAGGGCACTTTCCATTCTCATGTGAGCTTAAATATGATGATAATTTTCTGTGATGATTTCCTATATTTAAAAGATTTTAGAGGACTTTAGGGGTGATTTTAGAGAGATTTTAGGGGTGAGTTTGGTTTTCTGTATTACTGTATCTTGCTGCCAGTGCCACATGGTGGGTAGACCTGCCTGGGCTCCAAAGACTTATCCAGCTGTCTCTACCCTCCCCCCTGTTTTGCCCCTCTGCCCCCATTCTGCTTGCCTGTCACCACCCTCCCCATCTGTTTCACCCCTCCCCCTTAGCAAAGGGGCCCAGAAGAAACTTTGTCCCTCCTGGTAAAATTCTTCTCAGAGGCCCTGGCTGCTTGCCCCTGCTTAGCACGCCACTCCTGCACCCATGTGCCATGGAAGCTGCATGGCCCTAACAGGAGGGCTGGTAATTCAATGACGTAGAGCTGTTTGAAAAAGGTGATATTATTATACTAGAAGTAAGCCCATTGTGTTCAGTAAGAGGCTGTAATCCTATCTTACTGGAAACAAACACCTTTAGTCATAGGAAGTGTAGAATCTTAGCAAGTGTGAAGATAAGAATTGAGGGGGCACAGTTCAGATTCAATAAGCGAGGGCTCAAATGCTGACGGCTGCTGGAAGAAAGTCCACAGGGAAAAAAAATAGAGGCTTTGGTTAGCCAGTCACTTGACCTTGTTTCAGAAAATCTTAATCAAGAGCCAATTTGCAGGTAGAGCTTCAGCAATCCACAGTAACGGACAAGAATAATAAAAGCCCTGCAGCCTTCCAGTGCAGAATGCGTAGAATCACTTCTGAGAGTATGTACTATTAGAAGTGCTAATGTAAAATGAGTCTGCAGTGAGAAAAGACACCCTACAGCATCCACACGCATCGAAGGGGACACTCAAGAGTCATTCTTTACAGGGTCTTGCAAATTAATTTGCATTGCATAATAACGCCCAGTGGAAAGGGATCCTGCAAGAGACGTCACTAGCAACTGAGATGCTTGACAGAGTGGTGAGAGCCATCAATCACCCTTGGTTTCCAAAGAATGGTGCAGGTGCCTGACAGCACACTGTGCCAGGTTGCACTGGGGCAAAGCCCTTCACTGGGTCCCCCACAGCCTCTCTGATGGCACATTAAGTGCTACCAGTGCCCCCAGCATTGGGGTTCAGGGCAAACCTTGACCAGCACCCATTCTGACCAACCCCTTGCAGCACATTGCAGTTATACACCAGGCTGGGCTACACATGCATGGGTTGCCTATGAAACTACCTGAGACTGAGTCAGACCCTTGGGCCCACTACCTCAGTATTGCCAGTACTGACTGACCAGCTGCAGCTTTCCCCAGCCCTACTTGGAAGCATCAGGGATTGAACCTGGGCCCTTCTGCAGGCAAATCACACAGAGCGATGAGTCCTCACCAGTCTTGTCTTGGTTCAAGTCCTACAGGGGACAGGAACATTTATACATGAACTCTGCATACAGACATGGCTTATCAGTTCTTCCATAGCACAAATGTGCACCTCAACTTCACCTCTGCATGAGTGGTCCAGCCTACAGACTTTTGCCCCACTACCCACCAGCTGTAGCACATGGCAAACATTGTAAAATCCTTTTTTGTGTAAGAATTTTTTCCCAGATTGTTTCCCCACCTTCTCACCTCTGTGTCTATGGCCCTTTCGCGCCTCTCTGCCCCTCCCTTGCTGGTTTCCAGTGAGATTGACTTGGTCTTCTTGCTGCCCACAACCATATCATTTGTTCACCTCTCCAAGCAGCTTGCAGCAACCAAGGTACAATGTGCTTTGATGTGAAGGAGGTCTAGTGAGCAGACACGTCTGATTGGCTGGTACCGATGTAATAATAACCGAGGTCAGGCCAGTTTTGAGCATTACTTTAAAACTCTGTGCTTATCTTGCTTCATTCAGACAGCACTGAAGCTTATTCCAACCCAATTCTTTGACAGGAGGCATTGCTGCTGGTCAGCTTTCCCTCCTCTTGTCTGAAGGAATTAAAGCAGCTCACCTCATTTGAGCAGTCCCGGCAGCCCTGGGCTGCCCGAATGACCTGCTATTTAAACAGGTGCCGAAGTTTTCCCAGCATTAATTGGCTGGGCTCTGGAGGAGTGATCTCTATCTGTGGTATATAATTGGATTTTTGCAAGTTGGCAAGATCACCCCATTATTCAAACAGGGAAATCTAAATGCAAAGTAATGGCTACAACTTAGATTAAATAGGCTGGGGACCTATTAAATATTATCTCACTTGAACAAATAATTAGATTTTTTTTTTGTCTCCCACATTGTGAGCCATGGTCCAATGGGTACTGCTGAAACTTGTCAGATTTTGAGAAGTGCTTGGGCTGCTAACTCTGGTTCATTGTGCCCCTTCTTTTCGTGGTTGTGCTATGTAGTAAGCACAGAATTAAAATTTAAGAGATTGGAGTCTCTCAGCAGTGGACTGGACAGCTATTGCGAGGCATTGGGGTGAGCGAAGAGAAGGTGGCTTCTTTCCACTATAGTAGTGGGGACAATAAGCCCCTCATTGGAATTCTCTTTCCAGCTCAGCTTCTATTAAATCATTGCGGCAGCCTCCTATTAGCCAGCTGAGCACTGGCTCGTGCCATCCACATGCCATAGCCAGGGGTGGTCAGGGCTGTACCACTGGAAGCCATCATTGGAACTGGCAATCAGAGATTAACCCTACAGTGCCCTGTATCAATCAGACCCTGATTTCACTAGCTGCTTCAGCATGTATGACTTGGGAGGGGGGGAAATACTTGGTGATATTAAAGCTCTCAAGAGCATCTGGGATATAAATAAACTTTGGTCATAAATAAAAAGCCTGGCACTTTACATAATTTAACTATTTCTGCCTCTCAATTCCTTGTGATGAAAATGAAATGTTCTTACTGGTGCTTTTCAAATTGGGGAGCCCCTTCAGTAAAAAAATATTACATATCCAGAGCTGAGAAAGCAATTGTGGTGGCTCCAGCATAGTATCTGACTTTTGTTCTTTCAGAATTCTCATTAAAAAAATTCCACACTCACTCTGGATAATAAGTTTTTAACCATCTTGGCTATAAAAAATAGTCCTCTCAACTGCACAAACCTCCATGGGTTTTAACATTTTAAGCCCGTAATCTAAACAATCCTTTGTTCTAAGAAGGTATAAGGAAACCATTCACACCTGTTTCTAAACCATTCCTTTAAACTCCTGTCTATATTTGCCTGATAGAGACTTCGATCCACAAACCAGCGACATATGCTAACTCTATTAATTTTAAGATTCCTTCACATCTCTCCTTAACAATCAGCTAATTAAGGGCCCAATCCTATCCAACTTTCCAATGTCAATGCAGCCCTGAGGTAAAGGGAACAAATACTCCCTTACCTTGGGGAGGCCTCCATAACTGCCCCCTCATCACCAGATGCAGTGGGCACAACTATATCAGTGCTGAACAATTAGATAAAATTGGGCTTTAAGATGTCCACTTCATAAAGCTGGGGCCATAATCCAGTAGAATGCTATTTTAGGTGTGTCCAATTGCACACTTTTAACTGGAAATGTTTAGAAGTGAAACGGAAACCTTTATGTGTGCTATCACTGATATCTAGTCATTCCCTACTGCCTAGAATGGTGGTAGCTGTCTAAAGGATGATCCTGCATGTCTAATGGATGATCAAGAGACAAAGGTGCAGGCTGGAGGTCATCTTGGGCTGATATTTTCCCCCTTACCCTGAGTAACGCCCCAGCCACCCTACCAGGCTACTTGGATCTGTGTCAGTGATTTCAATGGTAAAATCAGAGCAGCCTGTGTAAGACTGCCCAAGCTGGGAGTGGGAGTTTGGATATGGCCTGCGGTGCCCCCACCTGGGCCTGATTGACCTCCTGTTCTGCCCCACCCCGTCAGAAGCACAACCTCCAAATTCCCTCCTGACACATTCCCCCACCCTGTGCCGCCCGACTCCGCACCTCTGATCCGCCTCTGCAGGACAGGATCTGGCGCCAGGAGGCCGGCGTACATCCTTGTGCTGATGTGCTCAGCTCTCAAGTAGCCACAATTATGCTTTACAGCACAGTTGCGACAGGGGGCCTGTGCTGTACAACGACTGGTGTGGATTACTTGGCCCAAGTCTGAAACTATATTCAAAAAGGAGACTGACCCCCTTTAGAAATGTTGCACAGATCTCACAAAACCTGGAATAAACATCACATATTGGGGCATTCAGATGCTGCCCTGTTTGCCATGAATCCTTTTGACTTCTTGGCTGTGAAAGAGTGGCCCATGGAATGCAGCCTCCTTGGGGAATTGATTTTCACTGGTCGTCTTTTCCAGAGAGCTGTATTTCTGCCATATAGAAAACCAGCTACCTGTTAGCACACACTTCAAAAGAGCAATGAAATCCTATATTAGCAATAAGAGTTAACGAATGCCTCGTGCTCAGACTGTAATTTGTCTGGCAGCCCCGTTTCCAGGAAATATCTGATGTAACTGAACCCTGAGCTCAGTGTAATACATGAATTAGCCATCTCATGCAGGAGTCATTGGATCCACTGATTAACTGAGATTGACTTTTGAGCAAGGGGAGAGAGTAGGTGAAAGCTAATGTGTTTGTCACTGTGACCTGTGCCATCCATTCATGTCAATGGAATTCTGGTGCTTTCCTTTTCTGGGAGAGTCTGCAACTCACTCTTTCTCCCCAATGCGTGTGCCTGATTTTCCAAGTTTAAATCAAATTTCTGCAGAGAGCATTTGATAATTAAAGGAAAGGAAGTATTTCAAAGTGCCATATGGCCATGGGAGAATTGGGGTGGGTGAGTGGTACTTTTTCTTTTTTTCTTTTTGCTAATTGGGTGCATAGACATGACTTGTTTGATTATAAAAGGCAGTAAGGATCCAGCATCTATTTCAGTTGCCAGGAACCCAGTATTTTGGGCAGGTATGACACCTCTGACTTCATAGCTGATCAGTCCTAGATCTGTGATAATAAAGAACAGTAGAGTATTCTGTATGTGGTCAACCTAGACAAATAAGGAAAATTGGGCGAACATTTGTCACAAGAGGCAGTTTCCAAGCTGACTGCTTTTTTATTTCAATACAGCACAATACTACACAGGTCTTCTCAGAGGCAAGTCCTATTGAGCTTAATGGGACTCACTCCCAAGTAAATGTGCATAGATAAGCAACCCAAATTACTTTTCCATGATGTGACTCCAGGTGGTGTAAATGAGATTTTCGGGCATTCTCCCATCTATGATCAGATCTAGACCTGCTTTGCTTCTGTTAGGTGACTGCATTGCATGCACTCTGAGACAATGCCCTGGCTCTGAAGGGCCAAAGTTTGCATCTGAACCACTAGTCCATGTTAGTGGCCCGCTATCTCAGTCCCAATTTAAAGAATGATAGCGAATTGCGCTGGGCCCCAGATCATATCTGTCAGGTCTATGTTCTGGATAAGGCAGAAACACAGCCAACAAGGTGGTTCAGGAACAGGTGCAGATTGCTGGAGTCAGCAGGATCAGCAAACACCTGTGACTGCCTCACCCTGGGTGTGGCTTAGCCTACACTGATTGGCCACTCCAATGTTTGGTCTGTTGAGCTTCCAGTGCAGCAGTAGGAGTGTAGTAGGAGACTACTGAACTGCTGCCAGTAACTTGGGAGGCTGGATGTGAGTATATGCATGTTGATACTGACCATGGAATGAACTTTGACTGTGTATCTTGGAAAGCTGATTTGGATTTGTTGTTTATGGACGGACTGACTGCTCATCGTGCTGACTAGGACTGTTTACTGATTACTCTACGTGTGATAACCCTTGCTCTGAAATATAACCACTGCATTCAAAGAACTCTGCTGGTGTATGCTGTTTTGTGTGCCTGCTCATCCAAGGTTCCATACAACTCTTTACCAGACAAAGGGTTGCAACTCTAACAATGGTTATAGGCCCAGCAACTGCTGAATTGGTGGGCTGGTGAACAACAAGAGCTACTGTTGCTGTTAAAGCTACAGGAGGCTACAACTCGAGAGAGCATGGAGATGAGTGCAGTCACAGCCTCTGGGTTCCTGATAACCCGGTTAAATGGACATAACTGTGCCACTTGGTCTCACAAGGTCACATTGCTACTGAAGTGTGAGGCCCTGTGGAATGTGGTAGTTGCTCCACCAGATTTGGGAGCCCTTGATGAGGAAGATGATGCAGAACTTATAGAGGCCTACCACAGGGACAATGAAAAGGCTCTGTGTATTATTGGCCTGACTTTGGAGGATCAGCAGCTGGTCCATATAGATGGACTAACCTCAGCAAAAGACTGCTGGGATGCCCTTGGAGCTATTTATGTAAGGGACAGTGTCGGTGTACAGATACACCTAATGCAAAAATTGCTCAGGGCTCGCCTCCAAACAGGAGGAAACATGCTTAATCATCTGGAGTCTATGAAATGAACTCTAAGGGAACTCCAAGAACACGAGCTAATATTTACTGACCTTCAGCAAGTGTACATCATTCTGTGCTCACTAGATGAAAGCTATGACCAATTTGTAGCAAACTTGGAAGTGATACCACGAGCGGAATTGACAATACCAAGCCTCACCAGTTGACTCCTTGATGAGGAAAGGAGGAGACAAGACAACAGAGTGCTTGGAGATAACAAGCAGCATTCCTCAGCTCAGCACAAAGTGAAAGCAGCTGTGGAATGTGACCTTGACCCTGTTGAGTCTGCAAAGGCTTATGCTGTGAAAAGATGTTTTCGATGCCAAAGCACTTCTCACTTAATTAAGGACTGTCTTTCCAAGAAAGGCAAGAAACCCCTGCATTCTGGAAAAGGAGGAGGGGCGAATTTGACAGTCACCAAAGAAACAAAGGACTGTGTTGATTACTTTGTAATTGGTAGTGGGGCCACGGCAAACATTTGCAACAGCAAGGGACTGTTTAAAACATTTGAGGCAGTGAACAACCAGTGTGTCACGCTTGCTGATGGAGTCACTGCCAATGTATGTGGGAAAGGAAAGGTCTTTCTACCTATACTGAACAGAACCCTTGAAATGGTTTATGTGCCTAACCTCACTTATAAACTCCTGTCTGTTGCTGCATTGACAAGGCAAGGATACACTCTGACATTCACTGAGAAGGAGTGTGTGATAAAGAAGGATGCTAGGCATGTGGCCACTGCTGAACTGCGTGGTGAGTTGTATCTGTTAAGCTCCACTTCAAAGGCAACTGTGGGGTCTGTGTTTACTCATGAGCCAGCGCATAAAGACTGTATTTATAAGTTACATCGCCAACTTGGTCATGTGTGTTTCCCAGCCCTCAGAAAGACCGTTGAACATTCTGAAGGGATAAAATTAAAACCCTGTGGCCTATACCTGGACTGTGAGGTGTGCAAAGCTGTGAAGTCCAAGGCTGCACCCACCAGGAAGCCTGGTAATTATGAAACTAAAGAGGTCCTGGACCTAATCTTCATGGACTTAATTGGGCCATTCTCTCCCAGCATGGGGGGAGCAAGATTTGTATTGTCCATTGAGGATCATTTTTCTCGTTATGCTTTCTGTTATCTGATGCAAACAAAGGCAGAGACAAGCCAGACTGTAGAGTACTGGCTTAAGTTTGTGAAAAGAAAGACAGGCAAGCTGCCAAAAACCATCATTACTGATCGGGGAGGAGAATTTGTTAATCTGAAGTTTGAAAGGTTACTAAAAGACAATGGCATTGAACATCGCTTGACATCCCCATACCGACCGCAGCACAATGCACATTGTGAAAGGTGGGGCCAGACGTTACAGAATATGGCTTTCTGTATGATAAAGGACAGTGGGTTACCCTTTAAGTATTGGGGCAAAGCAATGATGTGCACTTCGCATACTTTAAACGCAATCTGGCATTCTGGTACTGGACAGATACCTTACAAGCTCTGGCACGGGAGGACACCCTCTCTGGACTATTTACATGTGTTTGGTGTCCCCGCATATGTCCATATCCCTAAAGCACTGAGACACAAAGGGCAACAAAAGAGCAGGAAAATGTATTTCCTTGGTTACGATGCAAACCATAAGGCTTACAGGTTTGGGTATTTGCACTCTAAGGCCATTGTGATCAGTGCGAGTGCAAAGTTCTTGGAAGATACTATGGGGTGGGAACGTTTAGGCCCCTGTGTCTCCACTTCCTACCCGATGATAGACCACAATGGAAAACAACCACAGAAAACTGTCCCTGTTAAAGGGAAATCACCTAAAAGGCAACTTCCAACGCTGAAGGAGGAGCCTATGGAAAGCAAGACATCCCTTGATATGGATGTAAGTAGACCCCAACCTGAGCTTGAGCCTGAAACACCAGCTACACAACCTGAGGAGGAGGAAAACACTATACCTCATAGATCAACTAGGGAAAGGAAGGAACCTGACCGGTTTAAACCAGGGACTGTTTGTCAGGCATTCATTGAACCTTCCTCCTACGACTCCATAAAGGACATGCCCGTAGAGGAACAGGCAGCCTGGAAAGATGCCATGAACTCTGAATTAAAATCCATGTATGAATTGGATGTATATGAAGAGACTGATCTCCCACTTGGGGAAAAGGCAATCGGGTGTAAATGGGTTTTCAAAGTAAAAAGGGATGCAAACGGTCAAACCAAGTGCAAGGCTAGGTTAGTTGCGCAAGGGTTTGGGCAAGATGCAACTGACTATGACGAACTGTTTGCACCTACCCTTCGAAACAGTTCACTGTATAGTGCTCTGGTAATAGTGGCAAAAGAGGATTATGTGATCAGACATCTTGATATAAAAACCGCTTATTTGCATGCACCTCTAAGACATACCATTTACATGAGAAAACCTACAGGAACTCCTGAAAATGATAAGAAATACTGGTTACTTAAGAAGAGTCTATATGGGCTCAAGCAATCAGGGTTTGAATGGAACCAATGCCTTTCTAAGACACTGAAAGACGAAGGTTTCCACCAAGGTATAGCTGACCCATGTGTGTTTACCGGGGTAAAGGCCAGCGAAAATGGATAGTACTATGTTTCGTGGATGATTTAGCTATACTGTGCAAAACAACAGAACAAGCAGATGAACTAGCTGAGGTATTGAAAAAAAGGTTTACATTATGGGACGTGGGTAAGATACGCAAATATGTTGGGGTGGAAATTACAGAGGTGTCTAACGGCTATAAGATCTTGCAAAGAGAAAAAATAGCCCTATTGCTAAAGAAATTCAACATGGAGCAATGTAATGGGGTGAAGACTCCTATGGTGACTGGTTTTGATAAAGATAATACACCCAGTCCCATGTTCGATACCACAATGTACAAGTCATTACTGGGGAGTCTGATGTACCTTAGCCAATGGACGAGGCCAGACATCGCTATGGCATGCAATTTGTTAGCCAGAGCATCGAACCATCCCACGGAGAGACATTGGCTAGCGGCAAAGCATATATTAAGGTACCTGAAACAGACAATAGACATGTCCTTGTACCTTGAACCTAAGGGTGATCTAAGACTCACCGCATATGTAGATGCAAGCTTTGCCACAGACACTGAAACTAGGCAATCTACCTCAGGAATGGCACTGTTTCTAGCTGGAGCCTTAATCGGGTGGAAAACTGTGAAACAAAGACATGTGTCTTTGTCAACATGTGAATCGGAATTTGCTGCACTGAGTCTAATGTGCCCCGAACTTATTTGGCACAACCAACTGCTAATGGATCTTGGCATACAAGTGCCAAAACCCATTAACGTGATGGAAGACAATCAGGCGGCCATACAGATGGCTACGACACCTGGCGTAACCTCCCCTTGATCCCCATCTACCTGTGCGTAAAAATGAAATAGGGCAGACATATAATCTAGGCCCTATCAAAAGAGCTATACCTAAAGTTTGTTTTGACTGTGGATTTTCATAAGGAGCTTCGCAACAGTAGAAATGTGGAACAAAGCAAGCAGAGATGAATGCCATGCTTTTTCTCTTCACTCCCAGAGTCTGACCTTGTCATTTTAGCAGCAATTTCCTGCTTCTCCTTTTTTTTTAATTAAAAACTGCATTTCCTGAGGAGTGTGTGTGTTTTGTGTTTTTTAATCCTGATACATTAAAAATGTATGTTTAGGGAGATGCAGTGTGGGAGGCGCTGACTAAATCAGAACGGTCATTCTGACTGTTGCAAAGGACTATTAGGAGTTTGGGGGGTTCCAGGTTGGCTGGGATTTTTCTTACTTATCAGTGGATCAGAAAATGAGGACATGATTGGGAAAAGGAAAGGAAAAAGAGAAGAGAAATGGGGAGAGAATATGCCAGGCTGTACATAAGTTGGCTGTACATAAGAAGAACCCCACTGGATCAGACCAAAGGCCCGTTGGGTCCAGCTTTCTATATTTTCTGTATCCACCAGATGCCTCTGGGAGCACACAAGACAACAAGAGACCTGCATCCTGGTGCCCTCCCTTCCATCTGGCCTTCTGAGGCTGTCCTGAATGTAGCAGCATGGTTTTGGTATTCTGTATCACAGGAAGTCTTCATAAAATACAATTGCTATCTAGCTTCAATCAAAATGGTAGTGAGACTGTTGGACTAGCATGTGTGAAGGTGGAGGAAACCTGTACAGATTTGGGATACCTACTCCTTCAGACTCTGCGTAATGCCATTTAATAGTTCAAACAGAATCAGGTTTTGTGATCTACCAGATGCTCAAGATGGAGGAAGATAGCGATGGTTGTGGGGGATGAGCAGATCAGGCCCAGGAAAGGCAGGATTGCTGGTAGCAGTATGCACTGCATCCTACCCCCTTTTCTGGGCCCAATCTGTTGACATAGGTGCACACGGACTTGTGCCAGCTATATAGCTCATTTGGGTCTGAGTAGCTCTGAGTAGTGAAGGGAACACATACCCTTTAACTTGAGGAGATCTCCAGCCTGCAAAATTTCCCTGAAAGATGCAGCACAGCCCATATTGGCCCTGCTGTACTGCTGCAAGGGAATTTGCGCTGAATTGGGTTGTTGAACTGACGGGCAGGGCCTAGGAGAGGGGGGGAAGGGGGTAATTTGTACTCGGGCCCAGGGTCAGAAAGGGGGCCCAGAAGCCAAAGGAGGGGGCCCAGAAATTTCCTAGGATGTTACATTTTCCCATCTCACCCAGACTCACTGCCCATGCAGGATGCTGGGGGCATTACTACATAAGAACAGCCCCACTGGATCAGGCCATTATGTAACATTTTCCCAAATGCAGTCACATACCATGGTAGCCTCAAGTCTAATACATTAAAAATAAAATATTGAAATGAATGGGCAACAGCCTGAAATTGGCTCGCAACCCACCTAGTGGGTCCCGACCCACAGTTTGAGAAACACTGGGGTAGAAGAGCTCAGCAACACAGCTGCAGGACTGCGGCTGCTACAGAAGTCAGTTTTGGTGTACACTGGACACTTTCCATTATAGTGTGAGCCTAAATACAATGATAGTAATTTCCTGCAATGATTTTCTGTATTTGAAAGATTTTAGAGGGACTTAGGGGTGTGTTTGGTTTTCCATTTTATGTATCCAGCTGCCAAGAATGGGCAGTTGGGAAGACAGGTAGACCTAGGCTTCAAAGACTATTCCAGCTGTTGCCACTTTCCCCCTGACTGTTTTGCCCCCATTCTGCCTGCCCCCATTGCTACCCCCCCCTCTGTTTTTGGGCCCTCCTTCTTTGGGAAGGGGCCCAAAAAAAACTTTGTACCCCCTGATAAAATTCCTCTCTGAGGCCCTGCTGATAGGGCATGTTTTACTCTCTAATTGACCAAGGCTGAAATACTAACCACACTTTCCTGAGAGTAAGCCCCATGGAACAAAATAGGACTTGCTTCTGAGAAGACCTGGTTAGGATTGTGCCTTGTCTCTAATTTAACTAAGGCTGCAACCCTAGCCACACTTTCCTGAGAGTAAGTCCCATTGAACAAAATAGGACTTACTTCTGAGTAGACCTTGGGTAGGATTGTGCCCTAAGTCAATTAGGGCACAATCCTAACCAGGTCTACTGTTTATATTTTATACTATTTTTTCTTTCTCTAATGAAGGGAAAAATTTTAAAAAATGCATAGGGTTGCACCTCAGTTAGGCAGCAATGTGCTATAGCTAGAGGTGTTTGTTTCCAGTTAGTAAGATAGGATCACAGCCAGGTTTTACTGTACACTTCTGAGTAAAATAAACAACACTGTTTTTAAACACCTCTAGCTACAGCTTTTATAGACAAATAATGTGGCTATTTTTCCGCAACTTCTTTTAATGAGGTTTGTCAACTGTTGGACTATAAGCTTCCCAGAGAATAATATAGTAGGTATCCCTTGTTTCACTGCACACAGGCTACCTGCAGAGGACAAACAGCCCAATCCTATGCATGTCTACTCAGGAGTAAGTTCCATTATAGTCAATACAGCTTACCCCCAGGCAAATGTGGATAAGATTGCAGCCCAAATCTACCAAATTAATTTGGAGAAAGTAATCATTTATTCCCCATCACTAACTCAAGCCATATACTCACCTTAAGGAGATGGGAATCATAGTTCAATGCATTGCTTTTTTATGCAACAAACTGGTTGAAGTGTGTCAGAGACTGTCACTTGAATAGTGTTTTCAAAACTGCAGGGTGGGACACGCCAGTGGGTCACGACCTGATTTTTGGTGGGTTGCGAAACTGTCAAGCTGACAAGGAAAAAGTATTGAACTCCATGTAAACCAAAATGGAGCAGCATGTGTTCGTTTACAGTGGGTGTATGTGCTTCAGTCCGCTTTGAAGGGCAGGCTGAGGAGAATGCACCACCAACAGAATGGTTCTGATCCAATGAACACTGAACTCAACAAATGCTCCAGATGGTGTTCCTCCCCCCACCACCATAGTAGAAATGATAAAAATAGAGACTTGAGCAGTTGGAAAACTGAAACTGTATTTTTATTCTCATAAAGCTAGGTGGGTCCTGAAAGAGTGCCATTTTAAAAAGTGGGTCCCAGTGCTAAGAAGTTTGGGAACTACTGAGCTAGAAGATTATGGGCAAAATCCTATCCAACTTTCCAGTACCAGGAGTTGTTGGCAACCTTCAGTCCCGGAAGACTATGGTATCGCACTCTGGATGGTGGTTCTGGTCTGGAGTACAGAAGTGTACTCAGGACACAAGCTCTGTAGACTTGGATCTTGGTATGTTCCGTCAGCTTCTTGTTGGACCAGACTCTCTTTGTGAGTCTGGAAAACGTGGTAGCTGCTTTACCGATGCATTTGTTTAGCTTGGTATCGAGAGAAAGAGTGTCGGAGATTGTTGAGCCAAGGTACACAAAGTCATGGACAACCTCCAGTTCATGCTCAGAGATTGTAATGCAGGGAGGTGAGTCCACATCCTGAACCATGACCTGTGTTTTCTTCAGGCTGATTGTCAGTCCAAAATCTTGGCAGGCCTTGCTAAAACGATCCATGAGCTGCTGGAGATCTTTGGCAGAGTGGGTAATGACAGCTGCATCGTCGGCAAAGAGGAAGTCACGCAGACATTTCAGCTGGACTTTGGATTTTGCTCTCAGTCTGGAGAGGTTGAAGAGCTTTCCGTCTGATCTGGTCCGGAGATAGATGCCTTCTGTTGCAGTTCCAAAGGCCTGCTTCAGCAGGACAGCGAAGAAAATCCCAAACAAGGTTGGTGCAAGAACACAGCCCTGCTTCACTCCGCTTCGGATGTCAGAAGGGTCTGATGTGGAGCCATCGAAGACAACAGTGCCCTTCATGTCCTTGTGGAAAGATCTGATGATGCTGAGGAGCCTGGGTGGACATCCAATCTTGGGGAGAATCTTGAAGAGGCCGTCTCTGCTGACCAGGTCGAAAGCCTTTGTGAGATCTATGAAGGCTATAAAGAGTGGCTGTCGTTGTTCCCTGCATTTCTCCTGCAGTTGTCTAAGGGAGAATACCATATCAGTGGTGGGCCTGTTGGCTCGGAATCTGCATTGCGATTCTGGATAGACGCTCTCTACAAGTACCTGAAGCCTCTTTAGTGCAACTTGGGCAAACAGCTTTCCTACTACACTAAGAAGAGAGATGCCGCGGTAGTTGTTGCAGTCACTCCTGTTGCCTTTGTTCTTGTACAGTGTGATGATGTTTGCATTCCTCATGTCTTGAGGTACTCCACCTTCTCTCCAGCAAAGACAGAGGATTTCATGCAGCTCAGTGACAATGATCTCTTTGCAGCACTTTAGGACTTCAGCAGGGATGCTGTCTTTTCCTGGTGCCTTGCCAAAGGCAAGGGAGTCCAGGGCCACGTGAAGTTCTTCTAGGGTTGGTTCACTGTCAAGCTCCTCCAACACAGGCAGGCACTCAATGTTGTTCAGTGCTTCTTCAATGCAGCCACAATTCAGCCACCAAGTTAAGGGAACAAACATCCACTGATCTTGAGGAGGCCTCTATGATTGCTTCTCCATCACAGGATGTAGTGCATGCCCCATTGACACAACTGCATCAGCACTTGAAACTTGGAAAGGATTGGGCCCTCAAACAACTTTGGGTGTATGACTGGGCACACTTTCGTTCCACCCCAGCACCAGATGAGATCCCTTCTAGACCAGTGGTTCCCAAACTGTGGGTCTGGGCCCCATCAGTGGGTTGTGACTGGATTATTGTTGGATCACAAAAATGACAGGGTAGATGATGTGTATTAGGCTATGTACATCAAGGGTTAAACAAGCTCTTGGCATTTATAAATCACACAGTAGCCTCTAGGGTAGTGGTTCTCAAACTTTGAACACTAGAACCCACTTTTTAGAATGAGAATCTGTCAGGACCCTCTGGAAGTCATGACCAAAGGTGACATTATCAAGTGGGAAAATCTTTAACAATCTTAGGCTGCAATCCTTCCCACACTTACCCAGGGATAAGTCCCATTAATATCATTGTTAAAATAGCCTGTTAAAATAGCCTTTTAACGTATAGCCTGTTAAAAGTATAGAACTGTAACATTTCCCCAAATGCAGTCACATACCATGGTAGCATCAAGTCAACTATGTTAAAAATAGAATATTGAAATGAATGGGGACCCACCTGAAATTGACCCATGACCCACCTAGTGGGTCCCAAGACACAGTTTGAGAAACACGGCTCTGGGGCCTACAAAAACTCTGGGAACCACGGCCCTAGACCCTTTCCCTGCTGATGCCCCCCACTTGAGGAGGGGCACCCCCATACTTGGGACTCCAGCATTGCCTTTTCACTTCAGCACCCTGGCCAGCTCCCGGCGTGCAAGAAGCAGTTCAGCCACGCCTGCCGCTTGGGCGCGCCCACTTGCAGCTGGAAGAAGCCCTTCCCTGACGTCCCGTCCCCTCCCCCTGCTCCCCCTGCCCACAACGAAGATGGCGGAGGCGGTGGCCTCAGCCGCCTACGCCAAACGGGTGGGCGCTACCACGGCAGGGCGGCGGGGGGAGAGTCGGAGGGAGGGCGGAGCGGACCATCAGGGCAGCCAGGAGCCATGTTGGGGCTGCGGGAGGAGGCGAGGCTGCCGCCGCGGAGCAGCCGGGCCCGCAGGGGAGGCAGCAGCCGCCTTCTCCGCCGCCCATAGATAGATGGTGGTGGCGGCGGCGCGGGCGGAGAAGGGGGCAGAGCCAGAGGCGAGGCGGAGCCGGGGGAGCGCCAGGCCCGGGCAGGGGGGCGGGGAAGGGCCGGGGGACTATGGCTGGAGCGCTGCAGCCGCCGCGGCCAGCACCCAGCCCGGGCAGTCCGGCTGGCCGCCGCCGCTGGCCGGGGGGGCAGCTGCTGCTGCTGCTGCTGCTCCCTTTGTTCCCCCGCAGCCTAGGGGGGGCGGCGGACGGAGGGGGCTGGGGCTGCGCCCGCCGGCCTGAGCCGGGGGGACTGAGCTGCGGGCGGCGGTGCTGCGCTCTCCTAGGGGGGCTGCGGGGCGCCTCCCCCGCCCCGGAGGGTGGCTGCTGCTGCTGCGCTCCCCCGGCGGCGCCGGTGCCTGCGGGCTCTGCGCCCCCGCCGTGGACCAAGGCCAGGACTCGGTGCTCCGCGGGCGCCCCCGGGGAAGGGGGCGGCCGCCGCTCCCCCGGCTGGTGGCTCCTCCGCGCCCTCGCAATTCCTCCGGATCCCCCGAGCCCCGAGCAGGGATGCCTGGCTGAGCTCGCTTCCCGCGGAGCGGACCAGGAGCAGAGCCGTCGGAAGCCCCGCAGTGGAGAAACAGCGCCCGGGCCGGACAATGGGGCGCATAGCCAGCGCGGCCGGGCAGCCCCCTCCCGAAGCCTTCCCCGCGCACCCCCGGCTGCAACCCGGAGCCCCCCGGTGAACTGCACCCACCCCCGGCAGTGCCTGGGCGCCGGAGCTCGGAGCGGGACGGGCAGCTCAGAGCCGTCGGAGGGGCCCCCGAGAATGCAACTAGCCGCCCTCGCCCGCCTCGGCGCCCACTCGCCCCTGTGCGGGTGCTTCGCCCTCTTGACCTGCCTGCAGCTCTGCGCGGGGCGCTTCGGAGCTTCCCGCCGCTGCGCCGGAGAGTGCTGCGGGGCTGGTCTGGCGCCAGTCTGCTCTTGGGGAGAGGACGACTGTGGAGGCGCCGCTTCAGCACCACCGGTGGCGGGGACAGCTCCCGGGGCCGAGCAAAGGAAGCCGGACCACTGCCTTTTCCTGCCCCCCTCGGACTCCTCCAGAGGCTGCGTACAAACTTCGCATCTGCCCTCCAGACCTGCTCGTCCAACTATGCATCCCCCATGCGCCAAGAAAAGGAGGAGGAGAGGGGGGACACCCCCACCCTTGGTAAGGACCCGGAGGGCAGCTAATCGTCACCCCCTTTTCCCCCAGTACAACTACCAGGTTCAAGTGGCTGAAAACCAGCCTCCAGGGACCCCTGTGATAACCATGGCGGCCCAAGACCCCGATTTGGGAGAAGCCGGGCGGCTCTTCTACTCCATGGACGCCCTGATGAACAGCAGATCCCTGGAGTTGTTCAGCATTGACTCCCAGAACGGCCTCATCACCACTACTGAAATTTTGGACAGGGAGAACATGGACCTGCACTACTTTCGGGTGACTGCTGTGGATCACGGGGTGCCCCGTCTTTCTGCCACCACCATGGTTGCCATAACGGTGGCAGACAGGAATGACCATAACCCTGTTTTTGAGCAGAGTGAGTACAGAGAGACCATCAGAGAAAACGTAGAGGAAGGCTACCCGATCCTACAGCTGAGGGCTACGGACGTGGACTCCCCTCCCAATGCCAACATCAGATACCGTTTTGTGAATGAACAAGCAGCTCACTCTGTCTTTGAAATTGATTCGCGGTCGGGGCTGATCACCACAAGTGGGCAAGTGGACAGGGAGAAAATGGAGAAATACTCTTTGGTGGTGGAGGCCAATGATCAAGGTAAGGAACCTAGTCCCCGATCGGCCACCGTTAGAGTCTATATTACAGTCCTTGATGAGAATGACAATGTCCCGCAGTTCAGTGAGAAGCGCTATATTGTCCAGGTGAGAGAGGATATAAGGCCCCATTCAGAAATTTTGAGAGTTACAGCCACTGACTTGGACAAAGACAATAATGCTTTAGTTCATTATAACATCATTAGTGGGAACAGCAGGGGCCAGTTTTCCATTGACAGTGTGACGGGGGAGATACAGGTGGTCACCCCTTTGGATTTTGAAGTTGAGCGAGAATATGCCCTGAGGATACGTGCCCAGGATGCAGGGCGGCCTCCTCTTTCCAACAACACTGGCATGATTAGCGTCCAAGTTGTGGACATCAATGACCATGTGCCCATCTTTGTCAGCACTCCTTTTCAAATATCGGTCCTGGAGAATGCCCCTTTTGGCCATTCAGTGATCCATATTCAAGCTGTGGATGCAGATTATGGAGAGAATGCTCGCCTGGAGTACAAACTGACCGGCATCTCATCTGACACCCCCTTTGTGGTGAACAGTGCCACTGGCTGGATTACTGTGAGTGGTCCCTTGGATCGAGAAACAGTGGAGCACTATTTCTTTGGGGTAGAGGCCCGGGACCATGGCTCACCATCCTTGTCTGCCTCTGCTAGCGTCACCATCACTGTCATGGATGTTAATGACAATCGGCCTGAATTCACCCAGAAAGAGTATTTCATCCGTCTCAATGAAGACGCTGCTGTGGGGACCAGTGTTCTCAGTGTCACAGCAATTGACAAGGATGTGAATAGTGCCATTAGCTACCAAATAACAGGTGGGAACACACGGAACCGGTTTGCTATCAGTACTCAGGGTGGAGTGGGGCTTATCACCCTCTCATTGCCCCTGGATTACAAGCAGGAGAGGCGCTATGTACTAACTGTGACAGCCTCTGACCGAACTCTGCACGACAACTGTCATGTTCATATCAACATTACTGATGCCAACACCCATAGGCCAGTATTCCAGAGCGCCCATTACTCTGTGAATGTTAATGAGGACCGCCCTGCAGGCAGCACTGTGGTAGTGATCAGTGCCACTGATGATGATGTGGGGGAAAATGCCAGGATCACGTACTACTTGGAGGACAATATTCCTCAGTTCCGTATTGATGCGGACACTGGTGCCATTACATTGCAGGCAGAACTGGACTATGAGGACCAGGTCACTTACACACTGGCCATCACAGCCAAAGATAATGGGATCCCTCAGAAAGCAGACACAACCTATGTGGAAATCATGGTCAATGACGTGAATGATAATGCACCCCAGTTTGTGAGCTCCCACTACCAAGGCATCATCTCCGAGGACAGCCCTCCCTTCACCAGTGTGCTCCAGATCTCTGCCACTGACCGGGATGCCCACGCCAATGGACGGGTGCAGTACACCTTCCAGAATGGGGAGGATGGGGATGGAGATTTCACGATAGAACCCACCTCTGGGATTATTCGTACCGTTCGTAGGCTGGACCGGGAGAGCAACCCTGTCTATGAGCTCACGGCTTATGCTGTGGATCGAGGGGTCCCTCCTCAGAGAACTCCTGTTCACATTCAGGTCACTGTGCAGGATGTGAATGACAATGCCCCTGTCTTCCCAGCTGAGGACTTTGAGGTTTTAGTGAAGGAAAACAGCGTTGTGGGCTCGGTGGTGGCCCAGATTACAGCCATCGATCCAGATGAGGGGCCCAATGCCCAGATCATGTATCAGATTGTGGAAGGCAACATCCCTGAAATCTTCCAGATGGACATCTTCTCGGGTGAGCTCACTGCCCTAATTGACTTGGATTATGAGAGCAAGTCAGAGTATGTCATTGTAGTCCAGGCCACCTCTGCCCCCCTGGTCAGCAGGGCCACTGTCCACATCAAACTCATCGACCAGAATGACAACAGCCCCATTCTCAAAAATTTCCAGATTCTGTTTAACAACTATGTCTCTAACAAGTCAAACACTTTCCCCTCCGGGGTCATAGGGAAGATCCCTGCTTATGACCCAGACGTGTCCGACAGACTCTTCTACACTTTTGAACGAGGAAATGAGCTTCACTTGTTGATTGTCAATCAGACTAGTGGGGAACTCCGGCTGAGCCGTAAGCTGGACAACAACCGTCCCTTGGTGGCCTCCATGCTAGTGACTGTCACAGGTAAAAGCCATTTCAGCTCTTTCAATGATTGTGGCAATGTTCTGTGTCCTGCAGTCACTGCAATTGGGCCAGCCTGTTAGCTTGTGGTGAATGGTGCCACGCTCTCAGTATTGGGGTCATTATGTCATTGGAAGTCTGGAAAAACGGGGAGAGAATTGGATGGTAATTACGCTGGTGGATGTTTTATTTATTTTTTTCTCCCAGCTTCCTTTAGGGCGTAATAGCTCAGTGGGCTACCAAAAGGCAAGATTTGATTGCTCGCTATTATCTCATGGCAGACTCATTTCATAATTTATTAGAGAGAGCCAGGTTCCTGCCCTGAAGAGTTTACAATCTAAATTAGATAAAGTGCACACAAAGGAAGGGAGGAAGGGTTTAAATGGGTAAGATAAAGCTGCTTGTTGCACAGAGGATTCAAAAGGTTGCCTGATTCTTTCCCCAGCCTTCCTTTCATATGGTGGTATAATAGTGCCACAAACACAGAGGTCTGTGCAGTGAGGCCCTTGGAGGGGCTTGTCTTTTGCTAAAGAGGAAGTAGATTTGGCTCAGTTGCAACAAGTGATGGAAGACGGAGAGCTTGTCTGGATGGCTGTTTTCCCTGTGGCTGTAGAACTTTACTGGGCCTGTGGGATCAGGGAGGGGGGCGAGGAAGAGAGGCAACCTGGAACAGAGGTGCAAACTATTTCAGGAAATCCATGTTTAGTGTCTCTGAGCCAAATGTGCTTTTTTGGCCTGTGCCCCCAGGCTGACGTTGCAGCTGCCAGCCTGTCACAGGTCTAGCTGAGAGCAGCTTCTAGGCTGTCACAAGCCAGAAGCTACAAGCCACATGGCTTGTGGATATCAGGCATGCTGATTTAGTATGTCCAGCACACAAAAAATATTTAAAAAACATAAAATACACCTTTGTCTGGAAGCAAGCTCAACAGGAGACGGAAAAGAATAAAGATGGGTTTTCTTCTTCGAAGTGACAACTCCCCGTGGCTATGTATCATTCTGGTCTTCTCCACAATACATGAAAAAAACAAGGCAGGGAAAGATTTGCTGCTGTTGCCGTGTTGGAGGAACTTCTTTATACATTGTCTGAGAAATGCCCTAATGACTATTTATTATCTTCAATCAGACAACAACAAGTCCTTACTTCCCATCTCCCAAGCCTCAGCTTTCCATTTGTAAACTGGGGTAAGGATGAGTTACTTCTGTAAACTGCTTTAGAATGGAAACAAGAACAATTTTTGTATCAACAAAATATACAAGATAGATAGATAGATAGATAGATAGATAGATAGATAGATAGATAGATAGATAGATAGATAACATGTATATATGTCACACACACACACGGATATGGAGATATATATATGGATATGTGTGAGGCATCCTGCAGCTATGTTCTGATGAATCCTAGCTCCAATTAACTCTCAAACAGAGAGTTTGAGAGTTAATTGGAGCTAGGATTCATCAGAATATAGTCGCAGGATGCCAAAACTTAGCCCTGAAGCATGAAGTAATAATAAAAACAATGCCTCTGAGTTTATGCAGAATGTCTTTCCGTTATCATTCTATAGCCAGAACAAACTACATATTTGGCTTGGAAGTGAGGGCTTGTAGGGCAGAGGCCATGACTTCTGGGCATACTTTCAGCACTAGTTCCTTGCCTTTTAAGAGTAAATGCTGGACATATCCGTTAAATACATCCCTAAGCTTGTGGATCAGTTATATTTCCCAAGGCGTTCGTTCTCTCTCTCTCTCTCTCCCTCCCCCCCCCCACAGCTCATGACTCAAGTGTATGTAATCTAATACTTGCAAGTTTTTCCTAAAAGAACCAGACTTTTATTTTTCTGAGCTGATTTTGCTTGGGTTGACTCTTAGGCGCTATCCCTGACCCAAGTACTGAAAACATTTCTCCCTCTCACTGTGTGGTCCTCTGGAGCCTCAGCAGGCTGGGCTGAAGGCTTTCCTGCCTCATAAACACAGTTTGGCCTCATGCTCAAATTTCAACAAAATTGCCCCTTTTCATTTAATTAATTTAATCAGTCATATTAACTTGTCTATTGTCAGCACTTCTGTCTTGGCTACAATTGCTTCTTTGTCCTCTCTGCCCTCCTAGAACACCAGGTTTATATGAACTTAATTATATGGACTTACATGAGACTTAATTCCCACTCCTAGATCTACTCCTAATTCATTTCATTCTCATTTCCATTTTCAACCCATGTGTTGCCCCAGTAGAAACCAGGGCAAGAAAAATGGCCCACTCCATTATAAAACAGATTCTCCATACTGTTTGCCTGATGGTAATATCATTTCTAGCATCACAGTGGGTGAGCTCCGCATGTATATAAATGCATGTTTCTCTACAAAACTCCCCTATGATGTAAAAGTGGATGTTATTTTAATGTTATACGTGGGAGGCAGGCGTCGAGAGGGGTTACTCCAATAGCCAAAGGCTCTCAAGGAAATTCTAGGATAGAGCCAGGAACAGAACAGCAATTGCTTGAGATCCAGCCTTGAGCTCTTACTAAAAGCTTGCCCTCCTGCCATCCCATGCAATAGGTGTACTTGAAAATGGGGCCCCAATTATGCCAAATAAGCCAAGTGTTACTTGTAGAAATGGGTGCAGAAGGTTCCTGTCTGTGGGGGCAGAAAAGGAGGGGGTGGTATCAGTGGGACTCAGGCTTAGTTATCCAGCTGTGTCTAGGGAGACTTACATTATTCATGACATCGCTATCATCAAAACACCCTCCTCCCCCTTCCCAAGACTAATTCAGGGAGTGGGCTGGGAAACGGCAGTCCTTCTTTATATCGCAAGATATGGGGCATGTTGATGTGCACCCTGCTTGGGCTCATTGCGAGATTGGAGTTCTTCGGGGGTTAATTGTAACTGCAGGGCAGGGCGATATCATATTCAGGCACACAGACCGCACAAGAGAGGCACACAGGCTGATTACTGGAGAGCTTCACTGACCTTTTCATGCCTCTGCCAGAGTGTGCGGATGTTGGCTCTGCTGCCTCACGCACTTAACCCCACACAAAGGCAGGGGGGGAAAAATAACATTTTCAGGTCTTGCATTAAACTGTCTTAGAACAACAAGGCTCTTGAAATGACGACATTTCTCCAGTGTGGAAATGAGAAAAGAAAAGGCTAAGCTTACAGAGGCGAGGAGAAGCATGGAATTAGGCAAAGAAGCTCTCCCGCAGGGGTGTGGTGGGGTTCTAGGGGGGAGTAGAATGATGCCTTTTGTTGGCTGCCATGGTTGCTGGGGATGTTTAGGCCTTTCTGTTGAAGAAAAACCACTTCTTACGACCCCTGTATTATTTTTTTTTCTTTTTGTAGTTCTATTGTTTGTTGAAATACCTTCCATGCCAATTGGATACTTTATGCACAAGTGGCAGAGCTCATGGCTGAAATCAATGCACAATTAGTCATGTCTAGAGAGAGGGAGGGGGCAATTTGTGAAATGGATCTTAATGGATGGAAATCCTAGCCTTATTACATTACTCAATAAGGCACAGGCTCTGAACAGATATCAGCCTCTGGAACTGGTCTTGGTACATCAGGTGTTTTCATTCCTATGCAAGGATTTTGCATGAATCCATAGATGGAATACTGGACGTTGGCTTCCAAAACAGGATTCCTACCCATAGTTAGGAATTGATTCAGTGGTTCACTTTGGGCAAATCCCTGGCACTGATTCAGCTCTCGTCATGTGCAGCTGGCCTTGCTCAACAGCTAGTCAGCTCCGGAAAGAGGTAGAACAGCACGTCACTATCAAAGTGAGCCCCTGTTATTCATGGTTTCCAGCATCCACTGGGGTGGGGGGGACAGAACCCCCATGGATACTGGTTCATGCCTGTATATACACAAGTAGATGAGATCATGGCTGAAGATCACTGCTGGTAAGATTGCACAGGGGTCGGGAGGGCAGCCAGGTGGAATGGGGCAAAGTGTGGGTGGAAGGGAGAGGCAACAGGGATGGGGAGGAGAACAGAAAGGCCCAGAAAGGGTGTGGATTTGGCAGTAACGACACCCTCCCTAACCCCCTTCCTGGGCCCAGTCCACCTTCACTGGTCAATGTGGACTTGCACCATTGATATCACTGGCGCAGGTCTGAGTTGACTTATGGAGGCAGCAGGGGCTTACCCTGAGCCCCCTGAGGGGACTTCAACATGCCAAAACGCCCCATGGGATACAGTGGATGCCACATTAGCACCACTGCATCTCCATTTGGGGGGGGGGTTTAGGTAGGATTGGGCTGTCTGTGTATTAAAGCAATAGTGTGAGGAAGAAAAATGAGAGGTGTAAGCCAGAGTTATCCCATAGGTACAAAAATAATCAAACCATTGATAAATCAAATAATTTGCATTATACTGGTAGAAGGTTTGGCTTAAACTTTGTTCTGCTGTGATTGAAATGATTCTTCCCAAAGGCAAGTGAACTTGAATAAGCTAACAGAGTTTCCTTCAAGTGGGAGGGTAGGATTCCTCACCAATTCTTCAATTATCTCTGCAAAAGGTCTCATGTCAAAACAACTAGAACTGAGGAGGTGGCTGATTTCATAGAGACAGGAAGTAATAGAAGATGTCTATTGCCTGGGAAACTAATTTTTTTGGAAACAAACTCAAGTAACCAGGATAGAGGTAGAATGGACTTGTGATAGGCCAAAGGCAGAATGAAATAGAGAAGGGAATAAGGGGCTTCTGCAGATAAAATAGCCCTGTGTTGAAGTTTGCCATGGTAATGTCTCAGTCGACTTCTCCTGTGTCCTGATGTTGCCATGCTGTATAGTTCCCCCCATCCCACGCCACATATATATAGATACCAGCCAATGATCGGAGGGTGGGTAAGAAATCACATAGTAGAATGGTGTCAGGATGTGGGTAATGCTCTGGCAGCACAAGGTCTTTTACGGGGGTGTGAAGTCCAGGCAACTGTTGCATGCTGCTGGGCTGTTGCCACAAACAGCAGGAGACATGGCACAGGCAGCAGTGGCTCTGGGAGTTCTGCAGGCGCCTGTAAGTTGTTGGTGGTGGTGGGTCATGAGCAGGAAGGAGGAGCATTGGGGCATGTTGGGAAGGAACCAGTGAGTGTGTCATGGAGGAGGGGGTAAATCTAGTGGCAGATTACACCTCATCCCCCTTTTTTCTGCCTGCTCCATTCTCTGCTTTCCTCAGACCTGTGCCAGATATATAGCTGGCATAGGTCCAAGGAGACCCATAGGTGATTGGGCAGATAAGTGAGAAATACCTCCTGCAGGCTATCCAATTTCCCCTCCTTCTCACCATAGCATGCAGTGCTGCCTCCGTTGGTGGCATGCTATGGTGGCATACTACATGCTAAAAAGTGGCAGGGGGTAGGATTGGGCAGTAAGTTAGTGCAGGCTGAATGTATGGTAATGCTAGATCAGATGGGCTTGGGTCTTGATAGGGTATGCCTAACTATAACTGGTTCTCATAAGATCTAGCTAGATTACTTAAAGCTGCCAAATACAACTGCCACATAAAGTGTGAAGAAGCTCAGAGATGCTTTCTTATTATGTGCCTGGCCCAGCCTCAGGGACTGAGGTTCAGAAAGCAGGAGAAGCTGCCCGAGAACCTCACAGACCACATCTCAGCCTGTCATGCCAGGACCTCTCAAGAACCTTCAAGACCTTTGCTGATGAATACGCTATGCTTTGACTACAGTTGCAAAGTGGCTGTTGGCTGGGTTCAGTCCTTTACTCTGTAGGGCTCTTCATGCAAAGGTTGGTTGGAGCTTCAGAAAAGACTCTGGGATGGTTTCTCAGAAGTTGCTGTGGACCATCGATGTAGGATCACAAGGACTAGTAGAATGCTTTAATTCTTGGAAGTTCCTTGCAGTGATTAAAAAAAAAAGTCTTTGCCTATTTCTCCATTGAAGTCAATTAGCTCACCCCAGGCTTTCACCCTCTGTTTAGTGCCAAATGTTTCTCTTGAGGGGTCCCATCTTTGGGATTTGCTCCCTTGTAGGTCTGCCAGAGCTCCAGGCTAGTCATTTTGAGGGTGTCATGCAAGCTGCATTTATTTAGGTTAGCTGTTAATTAACAGTTTTGTAGTGTCCTTGGATTGTATGTTTTAATCTCTGTACTTAAAGTTTCCCAGGCAAGAGGCACTTTAATTAAATTAGTAATAATGCATGGTGAAAGCCAAAATTGACCTGATTTGCAAAATCACTTAATTCCCTCAAATGATCATCAGGAACTTTAAAGAGCTGTGAATGCCTTGCAGAAAGAATGAATGAAAGAAAAAACCAAGCAAAGAGGCATATGCTTCAGAAACAATTGGCTATTGTTTTGGACTTCCTCTTTCTTTCACGTCTGTAATGAAACCATCACAACTTTGAAGATCACCTGTTTTCCTGAAAATCATTGTCCACTAGTTTTCATTTGTGATGTGCTCACAAAACTGTGCTCATATTTCTTTTTCCTTTTTTTCATTCAATGCTGCATGTGGAACAGAAAAAGTTCTTAGTCCCGGAGGCCTTTCACATATCCTGCTAATATTATTCTGGAGTGAGGCTAGAACATTACACAGCTACTACCACCATACACAGTTAAGTGTTCCCTGGAGTGCTTCCATACCAGAAAGCCAATATAGATGGTCCCACATTAGGGACCAATTAGTTCCATCCACTTGGGCAGAAATTCATGGCTATTGCATCTCTTTGTCATGACCACAGAGTGTGCTTTTGTCTGAAGTCCAATAGCCCTGTACAAACCAATCCACAAAGAGGTACAGTTTTCCAGCCTTCAGGGTGTTGAAGGATAAAAATATCAAGCCAATGCCAATCTCCCCCTACAAATCACTGTAGCTTGTGAGTAGCAGTGAAGTGAGCTACATACTGCAAATGTTAATCCATGATTAGATTCAGCCACATATTTCAGTTGCAATCACTCCTGAAAGTGCTCGCGCATATGATGTGAAGCAGTGGTGCATAGACGCTACCTGTCTTTGGATACTACCTATGTGCTCTCATTTAATAGGCATCCCCTTGTAAACACAACAAGCTCACACAGACACCTCACACACTGTTTTTGATGCGGCAGTGCCACTCTCAAAACACTTGTTCTGCAGGTGCTACAACCATGGCAAAAATAGGTGCCACTCCTGACTTGGAAAATGCCTTTCCCAAAGCGGAAACATGTTTCTGTGCTAGGAAAGAAATGGTACATAAGTTCTGCTTTTTCCTAGCACTGCTGCTTCCTGAGCAAAGTTGCTCCCCAATCAATGCTACCAAATCAAAAATAGTGAGTAAAATGCAACATTTCTCGTGTGGGGAAAAATGATTGAATCCCCAGACTCTGCTGTGCGCATAAGCTCAAGTTTGCTTAGAAATAATGAAGTTGTCAAGTCACGTTCAATGGGTCCAGCCTTGTAGCGTCAAATGCAACTCTATTTTCCCCCTTCCCTATTTACCACCAGCAGACATTTCACTGAACGTGACTCAGATTTTAACTTTCTCGGGCCACTTATCGGGGGGCTAGCATATGCCATGACCTCCGTTTCCCTCCAGGACCATGCTGACAATGCAGCTATGAGCACCTTAGGGGTTGAGATGAGGCTGGGCTAGTAAACAGGAAGGATCTAATCATATTTGACATATCTTAAGGGAGAACAAGAAAGGACTATGTTGTGATGCGTGTGTGTTTTGTAAGAAGAGCCTTTGAGCTTCCTTCCTGGGGGAAAATGATTGGAGGAACTGACAACTCATCCCTTTACGTCTGAATGACTGGGAGTCTCAGGAGAGTAAGTCGTGGGGGCTTGGCATGTACTCACTCTGTGTCAATGTTGTATTCCAGGAGAAGGAAGCAGCCTGCTTTGCTCCTTTGTAGCCATCTCCCACGCTGGGTGCTGGTATGGTTGGCAAAATCCACAGCTACCTGTCCATGCTACCGCTTGCTGTTTCTGGGTTGTTGCTCATAAACTTACATGTCAAGGAAACTCCTGTCTGAGGAGAACATGAATATTCACCAGTCTCTGCCACTGTGTTGGTTGCCAGGGCCTGCATTCACTCAGAGTGGCTGAGGCCCTCTGATTAAAATTATTCAAACGGGGTGGGGGGTGGTTGATGCTTCCAGCCTGCTTTGGGCTTTCTTTGTGTGTAGATTGAAAGGTGGGGAGGGGGAAGGGTCATTCTCTTAACCATCTGCTTCCTTTTCATGTAGAACAGATTGTGAATCGAGGCAAGAGGCCTGAGTTAGGGTTGCTCAGCAAGTGTTATTCATGACATTGCACAGACATGAAATATGGACCCCATGATGAGTGTATATTGTATTGAATAGACCACCCTGTCTGAGAGCTGTGGTTCTTGATGATACTCACATTGCTGCTAAGGCACCTGAATGCAGGACTTTGGGGGGATATATACAATCAGACCATAATAGCCCATGTGGTCACTGGTTAGTCTGCCATGGATGTGTGAGGAGCTTATCTTGAATGTTCCAGGGCGGCAATCAGTGCTTGTCTTTGCAGACAAATGTTGAATGCACTGAGGGCAGAGGGGTGCGTGTGCATCATTGGAAGGAGCAGGACTATGAAATACATCTGGGAGAAGCACCTCACACATTCAGTGGACAAGTGAATAGGGCTTTGTGGAAGGCTAACTAGTAAGGAGAAGTCATCACACCCCATAGCCAAAGGTTTATGTGTGGATGCATAGCAAACCAATACCCAACTTTCCCTGGGGCATTTGGTGGGCTGCTGTGAGGTACAGGAAGCTGTTCTGCCAAATATCTCAACTGCCTTCTAATGCCTGCTTTTTGGCTAATTAACACCCCCCTTTTCCAAGAAGCACAGCTGTGGTGTGCAAAGGAATAAACACCAAACTTCTTATCTATAGCAATTAACAAGAATTTATTGCTACAAACACATACTCTCCCTGCAAGTCCTCTTGCCCAAAGGCTTTCCCTCCCCAGAACTCCACTTAACTTAGTGAGTAGAGGTCTGAAGCCTCCAGTTGAAGTCCAATCCAGTCTCCAAAGCACAGTCCAGTCTTCCCAGGCCAGTATTCCCAGTCTAATCTTCTGCAGTAGAGGTCCTCCTTTCCAGCAGTGTTCTCTCCAGCAGAGTGTCTCCTCCAGCAGGGTCCTGGCAGTCCCCTTTTCCCAGTGTGGGTCCCTCTGGCTTCCTCTCTCTGGGTCAGCATCCTGCTCTTGGTTCTGGGTCAGGGTGCTCCCTTTGGTCGGCATCCTGCTCCTCGCTCTGGGTCAGGGTAGCTCTGTCTCCTCCCAAAGCTACCTTTTATCCTTGGATGTCTCATGATCCAAATGCAGCTCAGCTGTGAGCTACCTCATTAGCTCCAAATTAGGCTCAGGTGAGCCATCCCTGCAGTCCATGTCCATTCAAAGTCCCATCAAGGTCCAATGAAGCTCAGGTGTCCATCCAGGTCTCCATTGGCCTTGATTGATTACAGCTGTGGAGCCAGCCCTGCCCTTCCCAGAGCTGTCAAACAGCTGTCAAAACAGGGAATCGCTGTCAACACCACATCATCCACCTGATGATCTTCTGATCTTCCATTACAGAAGCTGGATTAGATGGGCCTAAGGCCTGATCCAGTGGGGCTGTTCTTATGTTCTTAACACCTCACAAGGTATTACAAACACAACAATATAGATGGTGGCTTCCACTCCAGTTATGTTCCCCCCCCCCCAATGGACATCATTCATTCATTCACTCACTCAGTTATTATGGGAAGTCCAGATGGCATCACTGCTAAACTGCAATCCAGTTTTTCCCCCCTGTTGTCCTCCTGTCTTTTTAAAGACCTCATTTCCAGCTATTTTTATTCAACTACACCTGTATGGTCACCTAGTGCACTGCAAAGTGGTGAAGACTACTGAAGGGTCTCCCAGCCACTGGCATTTTTATTAGTGATTTTCACAGTAGATTCCAGGCACAATGGCCCTTTCCTAGCTGTTTCTATTTGCAGCCCAAGCAATTCCACTGTTTGCTTGTTCATTTATTTTATTTTATTTGTCATTACTAGAATAGTGCAATTGCAATCATAAAAATATAAATCCTGGAAATCAACAAACAGATGGTTGGATTGCTCAGCTGCAGACAGGAAACCAAAAACTAAAGGGCCAGTCATGGCTAGGAGCTACTGAGAAATGGCTAATTATGGGATAATGCATAGTGACAAGGAACCAGGAAATAGTCAATTAAAGGGGCCAGTTGGGGGAGAACCTTTGCTAAATAATATGCTTTTCCCCAAATTTTTAAATTAATTTTTCAACTTAAACTTTATTTTAAAAAAATGTGCTGAGTGGGACAATTAATTTAGGATCTTGCCCATGGAAATGAGCATTGTAGAACTGTTAGAGGAATGTGCTACTATATTAAGTGGAGTGTAGGGGTGTCTGGTGAGCTGGAGAAGGCAGCTTCTACTTGGGGATGGTCCCTATTTGGGGCCCTTCAGGAGGCCTCAGGGGGAGGGGGTTAAGTCACCCTGGTCCTCCTCCCTGGCATAGCCCTTTAGACAGAGTCCTAGGCAGGCACTGTTGGAGACACAGCCTCCTGTCTCTCCAGTTCTGGCTTTCTGCCCTCAGCATGGGCCTCCTGTAGTTAGATAGGCTGCTTCCTCCTCCAGCCCCACCCCTTCCTTACTGGGGAAGGCATAAAAGGAACACCCCCCCCTCTTCCTGGTGTTGCCTTCTTTGTCTCTCCCTCCTCCCTGACCTCTTACTGGGTCAGGTCCTTCTGGCCTCCCACCTTCTCCCTGACAGCAGGTGCTCCAGTCAGGGAGAGGTGCTCTGTCAGCAGGTCTCTCTCCATGAGCTGGGGATGTGGGAGGTTGTCGGGTAGACTTGCCTGCGCTGGGTGACTCTCCCTCTTGCTTGGCCAAGCTGCCTTCCCCTTGTGTCTCCTTAGTCCCCTAAGGTAAGACTGGGTCTGGTGGAGAGGAGGGCACCCTGACATGGAGACATGATTTTAGGTTCTCTTCCAACTGATTGTGGAACTTTTGTGCAATTCCTCAAAAGCGCTAAGGGACTCAAGTGTAGAAGCAACCATAGTTTATGAGACAGTTGAGTGAATACTGTGGCAAGTTAACACCTGATAAATGATCATAATCTCTAATGGACATCACCCTTTACATTTTTTTGTAGCTCTTGTTCTTTTCAATGAGGCTTTTATCACTTCCCAGTGGATTGTGTCTCGTGGGTCAGATGCTTCTCCTCTTTGGCTCTACTCTACTGATATTTGTTGCATCCAAAATTCACTGTATGAGAGGGGCTGTTTCACTTTGCCTTCTCCTAGTATGCCAGCCTCTGTTCTGTAGCTTACTGTCCAAAATGGTTAATAAAATGCCTTATAGAGGGAGGGCATCTTGCACTGCATCAGAAGTATTGGCATAAGGAGATTCTGTGTAAGACTAATAGTAGTCTAACTAGTACTTTCTGCTCACCACTTTGAGGGCAGCTATACAGGGTGCTGTGTAGGTGATTTTCCCAGCCCAGCTCTCCAAAGGCCTTCAGGGTCTGAAAATTGGAGTTCCCACATGCAAAGCGATGTGTATGCTGTTTCACTGAATGACAGACCTAGCCTTCCGGCTGTAGGCCTTCCTTATTCAGACACATCACCGGGAGCAGTTTCTGGGCAGCAGCTGCTACCGTCGTGGCTCTTGGCAGGTCTTGTGACCTCCTGGGGCAAATCAATGTTTGGTATCGATAAGGCACTGCTTGTCATAGTTGTGGGCAGGCAGCCCACCTCTCCACATCCCCAGCAAATGTCAGGAACAGCAACTAGAAGAAGGGGCAGGGCTGGAAGAGGAGAAAGGGGCCAGGCCCTTGGGACAGTCGCGCTACAGAAAGACCATAGATGGGGTCAGGGGTGAGAATGGAGGGGCAATGGGTGAGATGCAGAGTGAGACCAGGGAAGAGGGGGCCAATCCATTTCTTTGTTCTTCAGGACTGATAAATATAAAGGGCTTTGAATGTCATAGTGAAAGAGGGAAGTAGACTCGCACCTGCTTTGGGGGCTTCTTTTGGTTGAATATCTCTCTTGATGGCGTACATGAGCTGTTCATCCCCAGAGAATAGTTTGAAGGCGCATTATGCTGTTCATTGTTCAAGTTGAGTAGGTCTCAGCATGGTCACTGCCTGGTTTGGGAGGCCCATGTAAGCCCCTCTGTAATTCCTGAAGGCAGTATGGGCTACAAGGTCGAGCTAGGCACTGCTTCAAGTGTTTGGGGCTACATAGATACATAGAAAACTGTCTTCCTGTGTATCTGTAAGCTGGCCATTGTGGGGGAAGGGATCCTCATAATGCTTATATAAGGGGCAAATATCTACATTTTGACTGTCAAATGGCTCCAGAGATTTGTTAAATGTGGCAGACGGGGTCACTCCTGTGTATCGTTGCCAGGGCCGCTGGGAGCTAGCATTGGGCCTAGGGCAAGATGCCTGATTGCCACCACCTTCCTAAATTTGTTTCGCACTATATAGTTTGTTTTTTTTATGGCCCAAACCTCCTGGAAGCCCCCAGGGATTTTTCCCCCCTGCCCTCTCTCTCCTTGGTCCTGATTGTTACTGGTTTTGCTTTCAGTTACCATGTTTCCATATAAGACACTGTCTTATATTTTTTTTTGGCTCAAAGAAACATACTAGGTCTTATTTTTGGGATAGGCCTTATTTTTTTAATGTCCAACAATCCACAGTCATTCATGTAAAAAAATATACCATACAAAAATATCCCCTCAGCACCCAGGAGGATGCCTGCCTGTCTACTCAGAAGTCAGTCCCTTTATAGTTAATGGGACTTACTCCCTGGAAAGTGTGGAGAGCCTTGGAGCCCAGTAGGCAGGGTTGCTTTGCTTGCTGCTTCCTGCCTCAGCTCCTTAGTGTCCTCTGCCCAAGGCAGCATAGCAGGCGTTTTCTAGTTGTCATGCGGGAGTGCAGCGTTCAGGTCACGTTGTCCACCTGCCCCACCTGGGGACCCCCGTCCTCCCTCCTGGCCCTGATCATAACTAGGTCTTATTTTTGGGGTAGGTCTTATATATCAGCAATTCTCAAAAAACACACTAGGTCTTATTTTTAGGGTAGGTCTTATGTTTGGGGAAACAGGGTATTTGCTTGAGATGAAGCTGTAAGGGGACAAATCCAGCCTTAAAGTGTAGACCAAGTAATCTCTGGGAAGAAAGCTGACAAAAAGAGATAGACAGTCTGGGTGCAACAAAGTCTCCAGTGCACCTTGTCCTTCCCATTCAAGAGCAAAATGATGCTGGGATGTCCAGTATATCGGCTGTTGGAGTTATTCAACCAAATAACTAAATTAATTTTTTGCTCACTGAAATGTGTTTGTGTCATAGTATATGTATTTCTTGCTTTTCAGCTGGTATTTGCTCCCAAAGTGACTTACAGTTAAGATGCACACATAAGGACAATTATAATATGGAAATGTGCAAGTGTTCCTGGCAGAGTCTTCTGGTGCCTGGCAGCTGATACATAGTCCAGGTTCCAGGCTCTTCCCTGCAGAGGGATGGGACAGGAAGGGGCTGCAAATGCACTCAGGGGCTGGCTCATGGTAGCGATGATAACCTACA
Organism: Tiliqua scincoides; assembly: GCF_035046505.1. Classification (NCBI taxonomy): domain Eukaryota; kingdom Metazoa; phylum Chordata; class Lepidosauria; order Squamata; family Scincidae; genus Tiliqua; species Tiliqua scincoides. Next base: position 221,052,261 of record NC_089822.1, read on the forward strand.
GATGGAGCCTCTGCACTGATTTGTGGAGTGTTCTGGTCCCCATCATTTGATATCAATAGTTCAAGTTCCTGGCTTTCCCATTCAGATGGGATTTTTATCTCCTAATAGATAATCATCTACTTCTTTGTCAGTCATCTTCATCATCCATTGATATCCTCAGATTGGCTAACTGCAATGAAAAATAAGCACATTACATGATCATTCAATATAAATTGATGCAATAATAAAATAATTGTGGCAATACAAATAACCACTGCTATAATTCATAAAAATCCAAGAGATTAAAACCCAGAGCTCAAAGGTCTGGTGAAATGGTTTGTGAGTTTTCACAGCACAGGCTAGCAAGTGTGTGTTTATTGCTGTCTTAAAGAGGCCAGTGGCACAGATCTAGCCACAAGAAGGAATGCCATAAATTGGAGGCCACCACCAAAGTGACTCTTTCCAGTAGATGTTACTTTGCTTCTGTGGGTGGTGGAAGCGTCTGTAGCTGTACTTGGTCTCAACTCATGGGGGAGGGTTATACAGGAGGAAATATCCCCAGGTCCATATAATAGACCCAGTCTATTCAGACTGCTAAAATACTAGCCTGGATTTAGCCTGAACCAGACTTGAACTGGTGGAGTTCTCACAGAATTGGTGTAGCAGCTTCTGAATAGCCCCAGGTGAAGGCTGTGCTGCCACATTCCATGTGATGAATTTGCATTTACTTCAAGTACAGCCCCATTCAGATAGCATTACAGTAATGAACCAGCTCTCGGGGCCTGTGATACAGTAGTAAGGTCCTTGTTATCCAGACAGGGGTGCAGCTGTTGTAATAACTGAATTTTGCTAGTCATCCTTAGTGATGCATTTGTGTGCTCATACACATGTATCTGAACATGTGTGCCTACCAGGTTTTTGAGCTGTTGGCCACTAAAGAAATGAGAGAATAAAAGACTTGGGTATAATCTCACATGCAGTACTATTTATTAAGGGAATAATTGTGCGATGAGAGGGAATCATAGGCAAAATGGGGTAAAATAATGAAATGTGAAGCTGTTGTAACTTATATGCACACATACAAACATGCTTAATGTAAGTAGGAAAGGGGAGGGGAAAATCCAGGTGTTGGAGGGGCAGGAACATGGAGATAAAAAATGGAGGAGTGGAAGGAATGCGCACAGAAGGACAAGACAGGAGGGGGATTATCCAGGGGCAAGATGATTTGGGAGAGAGAAAAAGGAGTTTGGGATGAGCAGCAGGGAAAAGGGAGGGACTAAACCAGAGTTAGCTGGTTTAACTAACTGCACGCTGTAGCCTGGCCCTCTATAATTTGGAGAAAGGTTGAGAAGATTGACCATCTTAAACCTGGTAATTCAATCAAAAATTATTCACAGCAGGGAGCTTATTCCCTGCTGCACAACACTGTTAACGAAGGCTGCATCCCCTTTGTAAAAGAAGGGGGTTCAGGCAAAGGTTGATTTATCCAATGGTATTGTTGGTTTGCTTAAGAGGCATTGTACCACAGAGAGCCTAAAGACTCTGAACTCTTGCCCATCCTTCAGATAGATAGATAGATTAGATAGGTAGGTAGGTAGATAGATAGATAGATAAAAGAAAGACGTGGGCCTGGGCCTTTTGCTGGTGGAATCTGGCAGCACAAGGTCATTTATGGCTGTCACAAAAGGTGACACCATTTTGTGTGGCTGGGCCGCCACTGCAAGGATACAGCACATGTTCTGGTGGCCTGGCTACATTGGTGGGGGGGGGTGGGTAGATAGGATTGGGCTGCCTATCAAATCCAAACATGCCACATGCACTCAGGGGAAGAAGAGGAAAACGAACCACGAGGCATGCTGCACCATTAATGGAACAAAGGACTCAGCACATAGAAAAGCAGAATCCAATGACCAAGGTTGACCTATCAAGTCTGCTGAGACAGATACTGGAATGTTACTAGGGGAGGAGGTTGAGATTGAAAAATATCCCCAAAACAATATAGATAGAAAAATGAGAGTTGGAAGGAGGGTTGCAGGTTTGAGAGGAAAGCTCCGTGGGCATTGGGCTTCACCTTTTTGGGTCCTAGGAGGGGGATGGTGGGAAGTAGAACAGAAAGAATTAGCAGAGTTAATATATAGATGCTGCCACTGAAGCATTGGCACAAATGGAGACCTGTAAAAAACAAACAAACCCAGAAGACTAGTACTTTCGCCACCCTTTTCTCATACTCTGTAGTCTCCTGATCATGAACTCCCTTCCTCAGCAGAGTGAGCTTCTATCTCCAAGGCATTAGGATGCAGACAGGAATTTCTTAGTTCCATATGGTATTTAAAGGGGACGGTATCTGAGAGAAAGCACTTCCCTTGCCTCCCTCCCTCACCCCTTGCACCCCCTCACTCCACCTTCCAGGAGATTAGCTTCTGCCACGTGCCTCTGTTTGCTTCTTTATTCTCTCTCTCAGCCATGTTTTGTCTTATCTCCAAAGCTCCAGGGTGGCTGGTGCAAGCACCTGAGGCTTCCTCTGGAATTTTTCAGGGTTGCCAAGGAAAATATTACCCTTTAAAGGACAACAGCAACAAAAAGAGGGAGAGCTATTTTAGTCATTAAATCCTTGTGAGCTACACACATCAAACAAAGCTGGGGGAAATAAATTGGCTCCTGTCTGGGCACAGTGGCTGCAAACAGAGAAGGAGACAGTCAGACCTGGGTTGGACACTGGCAGCATGCTCTGTGGACAGACCTTGATGCTCTGGGTTCAAGAGCAGGGGACACCTTTGTTTACAGCCATGTTTCTTGATAGACAGTTCCCAGTTTAGCAGGAAGTGTGCTATGCTTTGGAGGTCTGGCCAAGACCCAGAAGTAGGCCGGTCTATCAAGCCTGCTTTGCCCCGCAGTATCTGTCATAGGTTCTTTCTGCTTCCCTCTTTCACAGGCCCTGTGATCATGACAGATTATGCTGGTTTACACAAGCACTGGTGCTGAATCCCCTACAGTGATAATCCTGGGACATGCCCAGAGCCTTGTGAAGGGCAAGCACACACTGGAAACCCCACGGGGGGGGGGGAGGGAGGATTGATCTGTAGGGCAGAAATACCTGGCAAGAAATAGGTTTAAGTCATTTCTACCCAAGGTTGCATATATGCAACAGAGACCAAATGTGTACACCTGTGGGTGGGGCAGAAATGAGTTAAGCACTCTCTTGTTGTTTCCTCCCAAAGCAACTTTTCAGGTTGTTGTTTTTTTTAATTATAAAAAAGCATGTTCGGCTGTAGTTCAATTAGTTTGCTTGCTTCAGGATTGTATTTCACCTTTCTATTAAACATAATTCAGACAGCTAACAGGACAGATTTTGTTAAAAAATAATACAAAAAATGACTAAACAGTCATTATAAGCAATTATAGTTTAAAGAGTGGGGTGATGCTGTAGTGGTGTGGCATTTCAGTGATGGGTGCTGGCTTAGAAGACCTCTATCCCCATCAGCCTTCATGTCTCTGATTCTAAGGTGTGATGGCAGAATGTGGGCAATCACTTACAGCATCTGCCAGAATTGATGGAAGGAAAAGTTGGACAGTGTGATGCACTGGTGAACACCATCATCTGCAAACATTCCCCTGCTCAAATCTCCTCTCACCCATGTACTCCCTATGTGCCCCTAGGCCAGGGGTCCGCAACCTTAGACAGGCAAAGAGCCATTTGGACCCGTTTTCCGGAAAAAAGCAAACCTCGGGAGCCACAAAACCCTTTTGACATCTAAAATGAAGATAACACTGCATATATAGTTTGCGCTCCCCTCTTATAGGTCCCAGTTATATAATACGCTCCCCTCTTAGAGGTCCCACTAAAAATCAGGTCCAGACCCACAGTTGGAGAACAACAGTTTTAGATTGTGCACAGGTGAACTGCTTGTGAAGGATACTGTCATTCTTTACTGTCATTTACTTCTGTACTTCTGTAAATGCCTTTCCACACAATACTACCTCTGAACAAGACCACTTAGTACTACTTAACACTGTTCACAAAAGTGCTCCTGAACAAACAAGCTAAGAGTTCAAAACTGCATAAAATAAAAGGCATACTAACAGTGATTACTTCACAACCATGAAATATGCTTTGGTGCTACATATACAGTATGTTACACATACAGTATACAAACATATACAGAATACCATCTGGTGCAGGGGTCTCCAAACCCCTTTCAAGTTTCCAAGTGAAGGAAATGGAGCAGTGAGAGTGTGAGTGAGTGAGGGGGGTGCTGAATGGGGAGTTTGAAGGCTGTAATCCTGTGCACACTTTCCTGGGAGCAAGCACAATGGGACTTACTTCTGAGGAGACATGCACAGGATTGTGCTCTGAGCTTGGGAGGAGGAGAGAGCAGCTGCATTCAATTGCTTGCTTTTGCCTTGGATCCCTGGGGTGAGGGCTGCTTGTGGGAAGGGGGGATCATCAGGGTGTTCAATGGGACTTACTTCTGAGGAGACACGCACAGGCTCGGGCTGCGGCTCCGGCAGGAGGGAACGTGCGGCGGCGGGGGCGGGGGCTCGCTCCGCCAGTCGTTTGCGCCCTCTCCAATGGGGCGCAGCTGCAGCCCGTGTGCTCAGGCTGTGGCTCGGGAACGTGCGGCGGTGGGGGCTTGCTCTCAGCGGAGGAGCTGCTCCGCCAGCCGTTCGCACCCTTTCCTATGGGGTGCAACCGCAGCCCGTATGCTCGGGCTGGTGAGCAGCGGCTGCGTCGCGGGAGGGGCGAGCCCCTCCCCCGGGACGGGTTGGCCCCGCACAGAGCCGCAGCCGAAGGCTCAAAGAGCCGCTTGCGGCTCCAGAATGGCAGGTTGCCGACCCCAGCCCTAGGCAAACCACCCGTCCTCAGCATCAATCTCTCATCTGTACGTTGCCTGAGGGTATGCTATGCAGCAGCCACTGCTTTGCTGAAGATGAACCCGTCTAGTTCTGGTGGGAGGTTGCTGGGATCCTCATGTGTGTCACTGTGAGTTCTGTGATGGAAGAAAGGTGGGGTGTCATTGTAATAAATCAAGGGAATAACAAGGGAATAATCAAGGGAAATCAAGGGAATTACTGACCAGTTTTTAGGTTTTCATTATGAGTGGCAGCCTGGACAAATACATTCTCGAGTTACAACTTCTAATCAATTCAGAACATTTGGAATTAGCTAAAATTGCATCCCCAATTAAATGTCCGTCCATCCGTCCAGCCAACCATCCAGCCATTAAAGCTGCAGGGGGTAGTCATACCCTTCTACTGCCTGCTGCTGTGACATGGAGCTTGTCGAGAGTGGGAGGAAAAAGAAAGTGGAGAATTGAACCTGGCTCTGTTCCAAGCAGCTGAAATGAAGTCAAATGGTTTTAGGTTTGCGGGTAGAGAAGTGGAAAGGTATCCTGCACCACCCCACCCTGCACTGAACACTGCTGAGTCAGGTATATACACAACCATAGACACATAGACATAGTACATAGACATGTATATACACAATTGTGCATGGGAAGGATAAAGTGGATGGAGAGATGCTCTTTACACTCTCACATAACACCAGAACCAGGGGACATCCACTAAAATTGAGTGTTGGGAGAGTTAGGACAGAAAAAAGAAAATATTTCTTTACCCAGCATGTGGTTGGTCTGTGGAACTCCTTGCCACAGGATGTGGTGATGGCATCTGGCCTGGACGCCTTTAAAAGGGGATTGGACAAGTTTCTGGGGGAAAAATCCATTACGGGTTACAAGCCATGATGTGTATGTGCCACCTCCTGATTTTAGAAATGGGCTATGTCAGATGCAAGGGAGGGCACCAGGATGAGGTCTCTTGTTATCTGGTGTGCTCCCTGGGGCATTTGGTGGGCCGCTGTGAGATACAGGAAGCTGGACTGGATGGGCCGATGGCCTGATCCAGTGGGGCTATTCTTATGTTCTTAACCACTTAAAAACAGCATACGTTGTTTTCCTTCAAAATGATCATTGTAACTTCATGCAGATTTCTGCAAAATTGATGAATCAAGTGACACTCATGTGATAAATGGATGAAGGTTTGTTTAATCAGGTGACAGTCCTAATCAACTCTCCATCCAAGACTAACCTGCCATACTAGGAGGATTACTGGGATGATGCCTGTGAACTGCTTTGAGCACTGAATTCTAAAGTGCTGCTTATGTGCAAAATGATCAGTCCTTCACAGCTAATATGAAATGCAGGTTGCTCTTGTGTTGAGTTTTGTTGCCCTTTCCAAGCTGGAGCATTCTCCATTCGAGCAATAACCTGAAATTTCCCAAGATTAACCTCCCTGGCAACTGCAGTGAGACCATCATCATCAGAATGCTGCTGTCCAGCATGACAAGCGAAGTGTTAACCTGCATGTGCCCATTTGTTGTGTGCTCTGTCTTGAAGTCTAAGGTTGTGTCCGCACTGCAGGAGACCCAGAATGCAATTATCTGGCATTCTGGAGAGTTGGCAGCTCATCCACAGAGAAGAGAGCCGAAAAGAGCAGCCTGCTGTACCGTCCCTGGAATATGATGCCTCCCTCTGCACAGTGTTAACAGCTCATGACCCCCGGCTGTTGCTGTCACAAGTCTACTGAGAATCAGACACAGGTGACAGAGCCCTGGGTTTCATTGTGAGCCACCTCATTGCCGAGCTTCACCCCCAGTATGCCTTAGTATTGCTTGCTCAAGAATCTCTCAGGTCCTCTATTAGCACTTTTCCAGACACCAGGTCTGTCACGCATCATCATGGATTCTTTTTAAAAGTGTCTAAAATAACTAAGCTCAGCATGATAATAAAATGAACAGGGCCCTGTCTGCGGCTTACAACCTCCTGGGGGTTCTATAGAGATATAAATACTCAAGAAGAATCTATGGAAGTGCACCATGTAAGGAAGGAAGGAAGACAGTGTCCCCAGCTGTTTGTTACTCCCCTATCTGATTATTCTTCAGGAGCACCTATATCTGCAGTCAGCTCACTAGTCCTACTCACTGATTATTGTTATATGAATTAAATGGGCAGACTCAATGTATCTTCATGATTTCCAATTGTGTGTTTGAGAGAGAGAAAGAGAGAGAGAGAGAGATGGCTTACTTACAGAGAAAGAGAGATGGGATATTACACACATACTTACAGAGAAAGAGAGATGGCATATTACAAAGTGCAAGAGGATATGACCTGTCCCAAGAAGCTGACAATCTAAAATTCAACAACAGGGAGAGAAATGGAGGCAGTGAAAACTGGGAAGCACACATTTATTTCGATCACAAGAGCTGAGCCAAGTTCTACCATAGTGGTCTATAATGTTCTTACATTGGAGCAGCTGTGAGTTTAGATTATCTAAGACTGTTCTGCCTAGAAGACCTGCTCTTTCTATTAATTCCAATCACTGGCTTGTAATACTGTGGCGTCTACAAGACTCTAATATTCATTTTAGGCTTAATTTAGACGAAGATATTACAGAGCACTTATTGGACTCCACTGTGCCTGTTTGCTAGCGAAATGATAAGCTGACTGTTGTTGGCGTGGCAAGCCTTCTAAAGCATCTGTTCTTCATATGCTGCGGGAGTGGAGCATCAAAAAATGATTTTGGCAAGATGTAGTGAGGGATGTTAATTTCATCTTAGGAACTGTTCACCTTGTGAAACCTTTGAATCTTATCCTTGGATATTTTCCAGCTTCAGGAAGCCTGAGTGAAGAACTTGGAGTGCCAAGAACTTTTTGGTTGCTTAAAAAAGAGCCCATGAACTAGATTAAAAAGGCACAACCCCTTGCTTTTTACAGGTGAATAGATAACGCACACAATTATTTTGGAAATTGTGAGGATGAATTGAGTCTGCCCATTTAATTTCTGGTTGCCTTTTTAATGGTGCCTGGCCTGTGTTAAGGCTGTTGCTGTAGGTGTAAGTAGGTAACCATCCAGAATGCTGATAGGATTCCTGTACTCATTTTCCATTTGCTTCTATCCCAAGGCCATCTAGAGAGATCCCTAGCTGAGTGGGAATTTGAACCCAGATTTCCTACCCTGCCCACCAGACTTACACATGGTCCACACCATCACCCTGGCTCTCATTCTAATTGCCTTTTGAGCTTTTATACCCAAGAATGGGAAGGCGTTCAGCAGAACCTCTTTCCTTGCACCCTCCCCCTCTGGATACCACACAACTTTACCTTCTTTCTCTTTTTTTTCTTCTTCATTCACCTTCCCCACAGCCTTCCCAATCTGAAATGGGCAGAAAGACCAGCATCTTCCTCTCAATCTATACATTTTCCAGAGAAGTAGGGGAGATAGGAAAGTAGAAGGAAATGCCCACCCCCTGCCAATCTCCACTTTCCCCAGCCTGCCATTCTGAACAAGTGCTTCAGCCAGTCTTGTAACTGGACTGCATTTCCACCGACTGTACTTCGGTTGATGGTGGGGCACCAAATGGGGCCTCCTATGACAAATGCAGGGTGCAGCATGCTGAAATGAAAGGAGACGATCCTTCAGGGATTCAGATCCCAAGGCATGGAGGACTTTGTGGGTAATAACCAGCACTTTGAACTGTGCCCAGAAACACAATGCCAATGCGATTCATGGAACATGCTGTGACTGCTGGGCTCCTGAAAGCATGGTGGCCATCTCCTTTTGAAGTAGCTACAGTTTCCAGAGAGTCACAGCTCCAAGTAGACTATTGTGCAATTGCCAAAAGTGATGTGGCCAAGCCATAAGCCTACCTTACCACAGTGGTGTAGCTGTGGCATTTTTTCCTCCCAGCAACCTGTGAAGTGGGGGGGGGGGGGAAGAGAGAGATTCTTGATATCCAATGTGCTAAATGGCACATATCCCCAGTCCAAAAACTTTAATCACCTCACCATACAGTGTTCCATTAAGGAAGAATGACTTTGAGCATGAGTCTTTCATTCCATGCTGCAAAACTTCAGGCAGCCCCCATGCGTCTAGGTTCTCCATACTTGAGCAACTCCAAGCCACACAGTCACCCAATAAGCATTCCCATGGGCCCTCTCTCCTTCTGGGTGGTGTTAGGGGCAGTGGCAGCAGTGGCCCCTCACTGCCCTGGGGCTGGCCAAGGGGTGGCTCCTTCCACCAGGCCCCACTTGTGGAGCCACCCCTGCTTTGCTAGGTGGCAGGAAGGCCGTTGCTGGAGGGGGGGGGGATTTGGAAGTTCTCTTACACAACCATTTCAGTCAGGGTCTCTGAGCTACAGTCTACATCTGCTGTACTGCATTTCAGTGCAGAATTCTGGGGGGGGAATGTATGTATGGATGTGTACACTCACACACCAATTAACCTGTGCTAATTCAACAAGCCCTCTGTGATACTTAGCACTGGCAATCAAAACAGGTCCCTACCTGTTGGCAATGGTGGAAGCCATTAGAACTGTGGACACAGTAGTGTATTTCCACTGGTTCAGAGTTCTGTTGATGCAGGGCCTGGGCTCACTGATATCCTGAGGTGCTCTGTTATAGCTGAGAGGAGCGCATGCTCCTATTATAAATAGCCCTAGCCACTTCTTTCAATTTTTCAGCTGCAGGGAAAAAAGGTATGAAATGTGTATAAATAAAAGCGCAAAGAGAGGCAAGACATATGGTCTGGAGCGTAATGGCTTGACTTCTTATTCTTCAAAAACTCTTTTCCAGGAGGGGACCATTCCATCACAGTCATGCCATCTGGGGCTGTTTTGTTTTGGTTTCTTTTTCTTCTTCTTTTTGCAGCCTCTGCTGTCATGGATGGTTAGGGACACAGAGGAGGACACTGCAGGCTGACCCAGGAAAAGACTTTGCAGAGGTCACATATTGCTAGAGTTGATATTCAGGACTGGCCTTCCCTTTGGCCTTTCACATATTAAACTGTCCCCAGGTTCATCTGTATACTCAGGTACAATAATTATTAGTTTGCATCTGGGTACTATTCAATGCAGGTACAGTCAGTGTATAGTGTGCATGGATTGGTGATCAGTAAGATGAACAGATGTAGTCTTTCACATCAAAAGGTGACCCCAGGTACCAACATTCTTAATTTCTATGTGTGATATTTAAAAACCCCTAAAGAAAAGGGGACCATTTTGACTTGATTTGCAGTAGTAAGTGTCTGGCAGCCCAGTCCTAACTAAATTCCCATGTAGCAGTGCTGGTGCAGACTATGCAGCATCCCATCCCACTGGGGAATCTTGGCTGCTAGAGGTTAAGCCCCAGCAGCCACAACAGGTCAAACTGGACCACGTTGATCTGAGATGGGGATCAGGCCTGAGAGGAGGATTAGGATATGGCATGCACCGGTGCCATCGATCCTGCCCCTTCCCAGGCCCAATCCACCCACCCCTGCCCCATCGCCACCCACCCTTACCCTGTACCAGCGCTCCCTTCCCTTCCCTCACCCCTGCACTGGACTTAAGAGGTCTAGTGGGCTTCCCTATGCCAGCTGGTGCCACCTGGAAGGCTCCAGCCTTCAGCTAGCACACCTGCTGGAAGTGCTGTCACAAAGAGCTTTCCAGCACTTCTGCAACAGTACGTGTAGTGGAACATGTCTTCCACCAGCACAGAAGAAGAATCAGATTGGGCCATAAGACTGAGAATATTATGCTATCCATAAGCACTTTATAACTAAAAACTTTTTAAAAAAAGAATTTTAAATAGAGTAAAAGTGCCTTTTGCCAGTCAAGTGTTTATTAGAGTTCCTGTTTACAAAATTGCTTCTTGAAATGCAGCTGAAACATGGCAAAGCATTTGTTAAAACGACTCATTGCATTTTATTGAATCAACTCAATATTAGAAAGTAATTCTAAACCATATTATTAAGGAACAGAGGTGTGATGTGGATGCTACATGACTTTGCAGTGGATGCTAATTCAGATATGGCTCAATGTAGGTCATCGGGCTATTTGCTTTGTTGATTGCTCTGAGACTTAAGCAGTATCTGACTTTTAGATTGGTACTGTTCAAATTCATTCACAAATCCAGGTGAGCAATGGTCTGTGCTTTTTGTTCTGAGAGTTCTGGGGGGGGGGGGGGATGAAAGGCTGGCCTTTGTATAACTATCTTGCCTTGCAACTAGAGCGGGATTCTGAGAATAGCAAATCCCCATGTTTTCCATGCTCGTCCTCAAACATGTGCTTGCGTATACTGTATAGCTCCAGTGCAGCTTGAACTTTGTCCCAAGAAGAGAGGTCTAGCTGGCAATCTTCCCAAGGAAACCAACACGATTAGCTTGAGTGCCATGTGTGTACAAGACCAAATGACAAATGTCCTGTGAGCTAATAAATCCGTAGTGTTCTGTTGGATGGTGGATGACTGTGGTTCTTTATGGTTATTATAAAACATTTCTATAGTGTTGTAAATTTCCCCAGTTGCCTGCAGAGAATAGGAAAAATGCATCCCTCCCTGAAGAGCTTACAGTTGAAAGATGTCTTACAAGGTGAATTGTTCTTGGAATTGTTCTGCTCTTGCCTCTGGTCTGAGTCTCTGGAGACTAGCTTAGGATGTCTAAGCAATTAATAGCAACAGCTTGCTAATCATTGCCTTCTTCTCTCTCCAATGCTAGTTTCATATCATGGCAAGTTTGCTTACATGGGTACAAACAAACATCCCCTCCCTTTCCACATCTATGTTTATTTGAGCTTGTCCCATTCAGCTATCGACCCCTAGCTACTGTCTGAGGCCACCGCTTCAGTTGGCCTCATGGATGGGCCAACCCTGCCCTCAGTCTCTGCTTGGTTTTCATAGTGTGAGTCTTGCTTGGGCCAAAGATGCACAAGCTGCTTCAAGAGAGATGATACGGCCTTTGTGAATCCTTCTCAACCATTCAAACCATTATTTTTGTGATATAGTCTGAAGTGAAACAAATCCAAGCTAACCATGCCAAAGAAACTCCTTCAAAATTAGGATTTTCTCCACTATGATAACTTCAAAGTTTTTCATGTGGATGTTCTTTCAAACGTACCATCACCTGAAAATAGAGCCATAAAGTTGTCATCATATATGACATACATGATAAGTTGTTTAATCATGTTGGCTGATTCCACTGAATCAAAGGCATCCTAAAGCCTAATTAAGCTTGCTTGCTCACTTGTTCTCTCTCTCTCTCTCTCTCTCTCTCTCTCTCTGTATATATTATATTCTCAGAGGAAGCAAACTGAGAACACACACACACACACAGAGGGAGGGTTAATAACTCTTTATAATGCATTTGATTCAGGGGCATGGCTGCCCATCTTCACCCAATCAGGCCAACTTGACCAGTTATGAAGCTTGAGCCCACTCACTTGTTACATGATGTATGTTTGCTGCCCGCAAATGTTGTATGATCTGTCCTACAGTTAAGAATTGTGGGAAATGGCCACTTTTTTTTTTTTTTTAAAGTTCATTACGTTGCAAGGTTTCATGTCAGATGTGGCAACTTCCATAGGCATTTGTTCCTTGGGGACTTTCTCTTGGGAGAATTTCAAGCAAACCAAAGCTTGACTCCATCCTGATCTCTCCCCTTTAATTTGGACTTCTCTTTTTCCCCCTGCACATGCCTGATCTTGTCTAATTTCGGAAGCTAAGCAGGGTCAGGCCTGGTTAGTACTTGGATACTGCCTGGGAATACCAGGTGCTGTAGGCTTGTACCATAGTCTTTCGAGACTGAAGGTTGCCAACCATTTTTTCCCTAGTCAGCACTAGCAGCTAGCAGCTTATTTGACTTAGAATCAAGCCACATATAGTGTATGTAGTAAATTCCATCTGACTGGATTTTACTTCCTAGTGAGTCAGCAGGGGTGTGATTGAGAGGGAGCTGAGGAGAGCAGAGCTCTGCGATTTCTCCTGCAGCAGAAGCAGTGACAGCAGGTGCACTCCAGGGCTGCCTTTGAAACTTTTTTCAAAGAACCTTTGCTGAGACAAAACAGGCTCAGCAGGAGGCAAACTGAGAAATTTGCCTGTGACATCTATCAAATCAGGGGTGCCCAAACCCCGGCCTGGGGGCCACTTGCAGCCCTTGGGGACTCCCAATCCGGCCCACAGGGAGCCCCCAGTCTCTGATGAGCCTGTGGCCCTCTGGAGACTTTCTGGAACCCGCACTGGCCTGACACCACTGCTCTCAGCATCAGGACTTCTCAGCATTGTTTGACTTCTCACCTGAGCTGTGGGACAAGGACTCCCCCCACTGCTTGCTTTCACGTCTGTGATGCAGCAACAGCGGCGAAGGAAAGGCCAGCCTTGCTTTGTGCAAGGTCTTGTATAGGCCTTGAGCTACTGCAAGACCTTCATTTATTCATATAAGTTCCATCTCTAATATATTCATTTATGTAAATTTATTCAAATTTGAAATATAAATTAATTCTTTTTTTTATCTCACAGTGTCAGAGAGATGATGTGGCCCTCCTGCCAAAAAGTTTGGACACCCCTGATCTAAAGCCATCATATTTTCAGAGGGCTACCTGAGAGACAGACAGTGTGTAGCTCATGTAACATTAAAGCTACAATCCTATGTAGATTTATCTGGGTGTAACTCTAGTGGCCATCTTCAGGAATCTGAAGGATTGTCACATGGAAGGAGGGGAGGATTTACAGTACTTTCTTTGGTTCCTGAGGGTGTGGCTAGAACAAATGGGTTGAAACTACAGGGTAGTGTGTTTAGGCTAGACATGAGGAAGAATTTCCTAACTGTAACTACTGTCCTACCGTGGAACAGTCTGCTTCGTACAGTTGTGGGTTCTCCCTCAATGGAGGTTTTCAAGCAGAGGCTACAACCTGCATGGTCACCTGTCAGGAATGCTGTAGTTATCTGTGCTGAGCCATCCAGGTGGACTGGATGACCAGTAAAATTCAATACTTCTATGATTCCTCTTGAACACAGGGGGACTCACTTTTGAGTAAACAAACATTAAGCTCTGATATATCTTTTATATTTATTTTGAATGTTTTTTAATTCCATTTTTCAATGCCTATACACGTGTTTCAAAGCAAGTTTGCACCAGTCAAAGAGTTTGTAGAGAAATTAGTTGGATCTTTCAATGAAGTATAATAAATTTCAAGGCTGAAAAAATGGCCGAAGAAAACATTCTGATGGACTTTTCAAGGGTATTTTTGTTTGTCACTGAATAAGCCATTTTTCTGCAGGTATCACTGTGCTTTGGGAGGTGTGATGGTGAGCTCCTCCTCTTTAAAACTTTCCACTACACCACTAGGAGGCAGTCTCCAAACCATTACTGACCACATCCTTAAAAAGAGTCCCTAAACAGTGGGAAGTATACTGGGAGGAGTATCAGGTGACTTGGGAACCTGGAGTCACACTGAAGCTATCAAAGGATTAGTTCACCACACCAAAAATAGCCTTGAACTGTCCCTTAGTTGTGTTGTAGAAGACAAGTAAGCCCTCTGCAGGAGAAACAGTGCATGGAGACTGTCTGTGAGACGCTGGCAGGGCCAAGAGACATCGCTAAGCCCCAGCCAGAGTGCCCACTAACCACCGCTCATACATACAGTATTTTTTTACACTGGACAATTTGAGATCCAGATCATGGAAGAGAAACTCCCCAGGCACAATTTGTCCATGCAGACAAATGCTGGATGTGTGGGCAGATGTAAGAGGTCTTATTGGGCATGCTCCCTCCCCCAGCATCACATGAACAGCATCCGCATGACAATTGAGTAAGGCTGCAATTTCGTTCTCTTGCTTTGTAGAGGTTCGCTAAAATGGCATTTGGGAGCCCCTGTTCTAACATCTCCCCTGTCCATTCTGCAGATGGGATTCACAGCGTGACCGCTCAGTGTGTCCTGCGGGTCATTGTCATCACCGAGGATATGTTGGCAAACAGCATCACAGTGCGCCTGGAGAACATGTGGCAGGAGCGCTTCCTCTCTCCGCTTCTCGTCAGCTTTCTGGAGGGGGTGGCTACTGTGCTGGCCACGCCCAAGGAGGATGTTTTCATCTTCAACATCCAGAATGACACTGATGTTGGGGGCCAAGTGCTTAATGTCAGTTTTTCGGCCATGGCACCCCGCAGTGGTCACTTTTTCAGCTCAGAGGAGCTTCAGGAGCAGCTGTACATGAAGCGCATGACCCTGACCTCCGTCTCCATGTTGGAGGTGCTGCCCTTTGATGACAACGTTTGCCTTCGGGAGCCATGCCAGAACTACATGAAGTGCATCTCAGTGCTCAAGTTTGACAGCTCGGCTCCTTTCATTGCCTCCCCCTCCACCCTCTTCCGGCCCATCCACCCCATCACAGGCCTGCGCTGCCGCTGCCCTCAAGGCTTCACGGGAGACTACTGCGAGATGGAGATTAATCTTTGCTACTCCAACCCCTGCCGTAACGGAGGGGTCTGCACCCGCAAGGAGGGGGGCTACACCTGCATCTGCCACCAGCACTTCACAGGTAAGGGCTTGGTCCTCAATGGAGGGGGAAGTCTGCTGGGGTTGGAGGTGTCATTATTTTCCAAATGCAAAAGAAGTTCTGGTTTCAGATTTTCCTGCATGCACACCTAAGACCAGGGAGAGTCTATGCTGAGAAAACCAGCTTCTACAACAGGAAAATTCAACACGTTTTATTTGTGTGATTTTTGATTCCGATTGCCGTGATTGATTTAAGCTTTTGCATATTTCAGATGGACTACCAGATCCTATCTAAATCTCTGCCTGGTGATGCAGAGGTGCTGGTGCACTGTATCCCTTGGGAGATTTTCATCTGCTGGGGACATTTGCCTCTTGCCTGGGGGTAAATCCCAGCAGCTGTTATGAGTCAATTTGTACCTGTGCCAGTTCAGTTGCTGGCACCAGTCTGTGTTGACCCAAGAAGGTGGGTCAGGCTGGGGAAGAGGGTCAGAATTTGGCATATGCCACCACAGCTGATCCCACCCATTCCATTCCTGCCTGATTTATCCTCCTCCCCACCCCTGTCACCGCCCCATTCCACCCACTCCCCACCTCCCTCCAACCCCCCGCACAGGCTCATCTTCATGGATCTGCCGGCACAGAGGAGGCAGCTCCGGCCTCCCAGCCAGTTGACTCACTGCACTCGGTGGAAGCTGCTCTGCGACCGCTGTAAAGCACCCTCCACCAGCACAATGTTAGTTATGCTGACAGTGGAGGGGATTAGGATTGGGGCATGGGGGTTGGAAGAGTGGAGTCACTGGCAGAGACATAGGAAGGAGCAAAGAAAATATAGAAACAAGAAATCTATCTGAAACGGATGGTTCAACCATCAAGATAAATGGATGGCAGATCCAGCATTTTATGCTTGCTGCTGGTGGTCAGATTAGATCAGAAGACCTATGACTGGTTCTCCCATCATTTCTATTGTCCCTTAAGAACTGCCTCTCATTGGACTATGGCCATGATGCTGGGGGATAGGCTCTGTGCTGTTTTCACCATCCAGATTGCACCCCCTTGAAGCTGCTGATTGCCCACCCTGGGGGAAGCAAACAGTCTGAGCCCATCTCTCCTAACACCGTGGCACCAATTCAACTTGGAGACCCCCAAAGCAGCTTTGTAGAATTAATGGAGATGCCAGGAACGGGGTGGTGTCTATTGTATGAATTTTCATTTGGCTATACTGTGTATACAGGTGGCCCTTGTTGTCCGCGGGTTCAGTACCTGTGGATTTGAATATCGGCGGGTTCTGAACCCACGGGGTGAGCCACCTGTAGCCCTCCAAACCCAGCTGGAGCTATGTTCTGGTTGGATCTGAAGGGCCTTCTGAGGGTCATGCGCAGCCTCCCCCCACCCTCAGAAGGTCTCCTGGACCTGACTGGAGCACAGTTCCAGTAGGATTTGGAGGGCTTGGGCAACCCAAAATCTGTGATTTGAAGAATTTCAGTATCTGTGGGGGTTCCAGGAGTGGGGAAGTTATAAGGGTTTGTTCAGTCCTCCCTCTTTATCCATGCCTGCCTACTTCCACCACTGGTCTAACACTAAGGATCACTTGTTTGTCCGGTTCTCTTTCCAGGGAACCCCAGCCAGCAGCTAATTTTATTATGTATTTCTCTATACACCATTCTGCAGAACCATCCGTATACAAGGCACTGATCTGACACATGCATTGCGGAGATCAATAAGCAACACGAGGCCTTAACTCGCACTGCACCAGCCCCGGCAGAGCAGCTCAGTGATTTACAGCTTGCTGTAACTCAAGCATCTCTCTTTGGGCCAGGTTTATTGTAATAAGCAGGGAGCCAGTGGAGAAAAAATTGCAGCGGTGGGCAGCATGTTCTGTAGTCAAGCAACATTGCCAGGAGCAGTGCAAAAGTTTTGCAGACAAACCATTGCTCTAAAACTCCCAGCATGCCTTTTGCTTCAGGCTGAGTAGGCAGAATAGGTTGCAGTTCAAGGAGGGCCTGTGATGACTAACTGCAGAGATAACCAGGCTGAGAAATATGCCAGCCAAATGTTTCCCAAGGGACACCCGGAAGAGTTCTACTCCTTGCCAATCTGTTCAGGATTTTGATATATAGGTATAACGGGGGGGGGGGGGGAGATAGGAGTGTGTGTGCGTGTGTGTGTGTGTTGTATGGCAATGGAAGAGATTTGGCGTCTAGCCTAGACGCCTTTAAAAGGGGATTGGACGAGTTTCTGGAGGAAAAATCCATTATGGGGTACAAGCCATGATGTGTATGCGCAACCTCCTGATTTTAGGAATGGGTTAAGTCAGAATGCCAGATGTAGGGGAGAGCACCAGGATGAGGTCTCTTGTTATCTGGTGTGCTCCCTGGGGCATTTGGTGGGCCGCTGTGAGATACAGGAAGCTGGACTAGATGGGCCTATGGCCTGATCCAGTGGGGCTGTTCTTATGTTCTTATGTTCTTATGCTGTGAGTCACAGCAAGAGCGTAGCACACCAAATTAGATATCTGGGGATCTGAATTGTGTTTCAAGGGATAAGAGGTAGAGCTACACATTATGACATCTGCAGAAAACAGGTGGAGTTTTCTGCAGCAAACACATGAAGAATTGAGGGAAACCTGATTGGTATTCCCATGTATTTGTTCCATGTATGAATTCTGACTTTGTGCTGTCATAAATCAGAGGCTATTCTAAAGGAAGGCAACCTAGGACCCAAAGCGATTTGGGGCAAGCAATTTTTCTGCCTCAATTATCCAGCTTTGGTCTTCTTACATTTTGTCAGGTAGTTTTAGTACAACAAGCACCGCTGTTAGCAATATGTTATGAGATGTGTTTAGAGCACCTACGCTTTTGTAATTAGGTCACTCTGTGGCCCCCAAGAGACAAGTGATTTAAGGCAAAGCCCTGATCGCCAATGGAACTTGCTTCATGTGACTAGACTTGGGCATTAATATCAGCATTAGTAAAAACACATTTATGGGTCACCCAGCCGTGGATCAGCCTTATATCAACCTTGTGTGTTGATGATACACAGCTGAGAGATGCAGTCTCCATGGTGCCACTGCTTGGCTGCACATTGGCTACATACTGAAGTGCAACTGAGAATCTGAATTACAGACTGGCAATTATTATTCTGTCAACATCTGCATGGGGTCAGCACAGAACATTCCTTCCTTTTTCATTCTCTCGGATGAAGAATTCCATACTGTGCAAATGCTTGTATATAACATATGCTAGTTGGATAAAAACCACGGAATTATAGTGCTGGAAAGGAACTGAAGAGGCCAATCCCCTGATTCTCCATGTATTAGTATTGGCAACCTTCAGTCTCGAAAGACTATGGTATCGCGCTCTGAAAGGTGGTTCTGGCACAGCGTCTCCATGTATTGACCCCTTATATGCAACGTACAAACCCACCCAGTAGATTAACTCAGATCCTAAGCAAGAAGCAAAGAAAAAGCTTCTATCCCAGATGTGCCTGCCCTTCAAAATAATAGACTAGTAAAGCAAGTGTAGCAAGGTTTATGCTACAGGGGAAGGAAATATCTTCCATCTGTTCTTCCAGTTACTAACTAACCTAGTGGACAATTCCTTCTCAATGATGTAACATCTGCATGTATGAGGATGGGTAGACTGGAAGTGATTGGAGGAGGGAAGGCTCCAAGGGCAACCTGGTTATTAAAAGACCGAGAATGAGCAACTGCCTTCGTAGCCCTATTTCTGCACCCCTCCCCCTGCCAAGAGAACTGTGAGGTTGTGGTTGACAGGAGTGAAAGAGGCACCACTGTGCTAGCTGGTGACAGAGATAAGCAAAGTCAATGGTAATTAACCCCAGCATGTTTGAAGTGTGAGCGAACATTAGGAGAGGGGTTAATGTGCTTGCTGCCCTGTCACTTCCTGGTATCTCCCCATTTTCTTATGCAAGTGGACAGGAACCAAGGGGGAGAGCTGTGGACCAACGACAGGAGGAACTAATGGAGAGAAAGAGCTGAATTCAGTCCACCCTCTGCCTTGGAATCATTGCCAAATATCTCCCAAAGAGTTAAGGCTGTCCCGCAGAAGAATGGGAACTGGCCGAGGGATGGTAAAGAAAGTACTTCCCATTTATTTGTCTAGCAATTTCTATAGCCAAAGGAAGACCAGATGCAATGAAAAACAGACAGGCCAGCAGCTGGGCCTATTTATCTATGTGCCCGAGTCCTAACAGTTAATGGGACATGACAACAGTTCCGATGAAGATGACAGCCACATTGATTGTGATGTGAAAATTCATGAGACAGGTTTGTTGACCTGAATGTGCCGGCTGACGATAGTAACCAAGGAGGCCCATAAATGATTACAATGTGCTCTGCACCTTCCTCCTCATGTCAGTGTAAGCCTTTGATACTTATTACAAGGTTTCTAGTATTGCAGTACAGAGTTATAAAGTAAGATTTACTGATGAAATTAAATAGATGCAATCTTTCCCTGTAGTTCTCACTGTCTCCAGAAAAGCACATTTCACAAAGACATTGCTGTAGCTCTGTTTTATCCCAAAATCTGATAGGTACAGGTTTGTGGAAATAATGGCCGAACCCTACCCCCCCTCCACACCATCTTCTACCATGCAGTCATGCTGTCAGAGCGTGTGCTGCATGCAGTGGTGGGGGTAGGGGAATCAGATGGCCAGCAAGAAGTAAAAAATTTTTTTACTTACCTCCTGGGTCTCCTCAGACTTACACCAGCTATTTTGCTAGTGTAAGTCCAAGGAGAAGAAGGAGACCAGTCCAGGTTGGGAAAGGAGAATAGGTTCCAGTGTACATGACTGCTGCCAAGATCCATCCCTCCTACCCCTGAACTTCCTCCTGGTTCAGCTTACTCCCCACCCCAATCCTCCCCCAAAACCACCCATAAAGTGTCTCCTCTGCCAACTTACCTGCTCTGGCAGAGCATCCAGGCAGTTCTGGTGCATTCATGGAGTCTCTTTGCTGTTTCCACCAGCAGCCCTGTAGCACATAACAGAGGTGCAAAGTTTGTGCCATTGCAAGGTGACTTGTGGCAGTGGATCAGTAGATCTGCTGCCATTAAGTGGCCCATAGGATTGGGCCTTAAGAGTTATAAATCTGGTATTCTACCATTTTTAAACATAAGAAATAATTGCCAGCCTTTTTGCTGAAACGCATACATAAAGGGACAGCTCCTGGACTAGAGGCTCTGATACTTTTGATAGTTGCCATCAGGGGGAGTTTAAGCAGTTACAGCTATTCTCTGTCCTGCATGACAAGGTGCACTTGCTAAAGTACGTACCTTCCGCTGTGCAGCTTCCTGAGTCCTCCTTTGCATCTGGTCACCCCGTAGCAAAACCCATTCACTGTGCGATCTTCTTTTGGGTCTTTCACTTTTTTGAGTTTCATCTTCCATTGCAAATGGACAGAAACGTGAACATCTCCTTGAATGCCAGGGCACATTCCGAAGATGCTGTGTACACCTCTGAAGTGCAGAGGCAGTGGGAGGCCTTCAGCTAAGAGATCTCCTATTCCATAACTTCCCCATTCCTGCCTGCCAGCCTTCTTCTGTTGCCTGCTCTGGAGTAAAACTGGAGTCCTGGGTGCAGCGCTAAGAGAGAGAGCAAGTTGGGCCATTGAACCAGAAGAACATGGCAAGGGAATCTGCAGGCAGGCAAACCCCCCCCCCTCAACTTTTAAGCTACACACTGGAGCTCCCACATGGGCCAGCCCTGACTCAGGCTACTGCTAACTACTGATTTGGAAGTAGTCTTGACTGAATCTCATGGATGCTGGAGCTGAGGTGAATCAAGGAGATGGAGCATTTTGGAACTAGCTGACTCTGTGAGTGTTGAGGGGAGGGTTTGGCAACTTTGGCCTTTGGCCAAGACAAAGACTCATTTATCTGATATAACAAAAACAGGGAGCAAGAGGTGGAGGGACAGCCCCAGCTGGTGCTATGAATGTTTGAAGCCTATGAATATTTTGCAAAGAAGGGAGTTTCTGTCCTTCCACTTGGAACAGATTAAATTGTGACTTCTGCTCCCATCTCCCTCCCCCCCCTCCTGCCACCATGGCATCTGGCTGGGGGGATCATTACTGATTTCATCAACAGGAAGGCCCTTTAATTTCAGAGACAATGGAATATGCCTCAGGTTCCCCTGGGGAAAAGCTACACAGAGCAACACCATCGCCTCTTCCTCCTGGCAGCTCCTTTTTTTTTGATAGCTATGCTTATCATTTTGATCTGTTCCAGCCAGGGAATGAAAAGGAAGAAAGGGATGATGAAGGAAGGCAGTCTGCAAACAAGGTGACCAGTTGTGATGGGGCACAGAGCTCATGTGCCTTTCATAATTCTGTGGAAGTGTGGCAGGTGCAAGCTTTCCCAGCCCTGTGCAGGTTTGTCAGCTGATCAGAAATAAATGGCAGTGATTGCTCCTTTAATAGCCACTTGATCTGCAGAAATGCTTTTTCATGGCATGGGGATATTTTCACCTGGTTTGTCTTCAGATTAATCTGCTGTTAAAGGCACCAGAGCAGCAACCAATAAACACATTGGCAATCGTACCCCAAAGCATCACAACACAAAAAATGGCACCTGTCCGATACAGCTCTTGAAGTTGCAAGATCCTTGCCTATAAAGAAGCTTTCTGGACACCGTTTTTGCAACACCCTTACACTGGGTCTCTACAAAGTGGCCAGGGCTCTTGTGTATTTTAATAGCAACATGGCATGCAGAAAAACCTCAGTATGGGGATACAGGTTGAGGAAAAATTTCTCTGACTTAATTTCTGCATTTCATGCAGTGGTCATAGTTATATATGTTCTACCAGGAAAAAAGTTAGCAACACTATCCCCGCTTAGCAATTTGCAAAGAAAGTAATGCACCACATTTTTTTTCTCAGCCTACAGTAATGGTACGAATGCGAAACTTTAGATATACATTATTTGAATTTTCAGGAGTGCACACACAAATTTTTGGTTTCTTCAGACAGAAAGCGTAACTGCAGCAGTGTTTCGAAATGGCTTCTGTAAGTGATGTACGTTACAAACAGCGTGTCGTCATTGAATTTCTCACTGCGGAGAAAGAAACTGTTGGGAACATTCACAAATGTTTGTGTACAGTTTATGGAGAATCTGCAGTCGACAGAAGTATGGTTAGTCGCTGGCCACAGAGGGTGAGGCCATTAGAAGGCGGTTCAGCAGAGCTCCAAGATTTGCAGCGTTCGGGGCGGCCATCCACGGCTGTCACACCTGACAAGACGCAGCTTGCTGATGTGCTCATTCGCGAGGACCGATGCATAACGACTAGGCAGTTGGCGCTGAAGCTGTCAATCAGCAAAGGAAGTGTGGATGCAATAATCCATGCTCTTGATTACTCAAAAGTGTGTGCACGATGGGTTCCGCGCTGTCTTACAGTGGACCACAAATCTCTCAGAAGAAACATTTCTTCTGAGTTGCTGAAACGTTTTGAAGATGAGGGGGAAGCGTTCTTGTCCAGGATTGTGACAGGTGATGAAACCTTGGTTCACCATTTTGAGCCCGAAACAAAACGACAGTCGATGGAATGGCGTCATCCTCAATCTCCACAGAAGAAAAAATTCAAAGCAACTGCTTCTGCCAGTAAGGTCATGATCACTGTGTTTTGGGACTGTGAGGGCGTCACACTCATTGATGTGATGCCAAGAGGCAGCACCATTAATTCTGAAGCTTATGTGAAGACATTAACCAAACTCAAGAAGCGCTTCCAGCGACTTCGACGCCATAACAACCCAGGTGAATGTTTGATTCAACATGATAACACAAGTTTGAGGACTTCGGAACACATAACTAAACAGGGTCGGACTGTGTTACTCCATCGACCCTACAGCCCTGACTTAGCTCCCTCCGACTTCCACTTGTTTGGGCCATTAAAAGATGCCATTCGCGGAAGACATTTTGAGGATGACGAAAAGGTGATTCGCACAGTGCAGAAATGGCTTTGTGACCAGAACAAGGAGTGGTACCGACAGGGCATACATGCCCTTGTGTCTCGCTGGAGGAAGGCCATAGAACTGGACGGAGATTACGTGGAAAAATAGGGAGTGTAGAAGAAACTTCATTCTTTCTTGTGTGTAAGTTTCATTGTGTTCAATAAATAATTGTTGAAGAAAAAAAATGTGGTGCATTACTTTCTGGGCGACTCTCGTAGAATGGAGGAGGACGGTTAGGAGTAGAAGGCAGTGTTAGATCTTGCATCAAAGTATATGGAATAGAGGTGGAACATGTTTTCAAAGGTCTTTAGAAAGGCAACCCTGCAGGATTAAGGATGGTGACCAATCCAGGCATATTAGGCAGGGGCTATCATCTCTAGGGTGGTTCAGGGAAATCAGGCAAACATGTTGGTGTGATCCATGGCTTTAGTTGCTGGCAAAGGTCAGCAGGAGTATTCCTGGGACTGAGGAAGTGAGTGAGGAGCCTGTGAGCTTGTTGTCCATCAACACTTGGCTCACTGTCTCCGTGGGCTATATCTCCTTCCAGGTGAATGACTTTAGGATGGATCTTTTCTAGGCTCTCATTCTGGCACTCATCACCTCCCCCTCCCAGATCATCACAAATAGTATGGATGGGGCCTTCTCGGAATAATTTTGGGTAGAATAATGAAATAACTGATTTTATTTAAAACCTCCCAGTGATAAAAAGACAACAATTTCTTGATCCCAAGGCTGTTTGGCAAAGCATTGCTGCTGCTGCTGTTAATTTCATGTTAGCCAATTTTCTGGATGGGTATTGTTATGTTACTCTGCAGCCTGCTCCAGCAACTCTGTTCAGCATATCTTAGAGATGACAATGACCCAGTGGGCAAGAGCAGCAATTTTACTTGCCATCAAGGGATTAGTCTCTCCAGAGCCAGTTTTAAGCAAGTTGGATCAATTGTTCCGAATTGGGCTCCGTGCTCACATAATCTACTCTAGTCTTGTATGCAGCTTTATATTAAAAGATACATTTGATTCATTTAGGGCGCAATTCAAACCCACGCTGGAGCAGGCAAGCCAGGAGGCTTGTGCTGCATCCAACGTGGGTTACTGGCCAGCAGCGATTCAACCAGAGGCAAGGGGAAGCTCTTCCCCTTACCCCTGGGTGAGGGCTACTGATCCCAATGGGTCTCCTGAGACCTGCGCCACCTCTGAAGGTGGTGCAAGTCTGAGGAGAGCAGAGTGGCTTGAAGCCGCTCTGTTCTCCCTGGGGATGGGGGTTGGGATCCAGCATAACCGTCAGGTCCCAGCCCCGCCCCTGGCTCTCTGTGCACCTGCCCCTGGGGCCGCCCATTGCCCACCATCCCCCTGTCCAGAAATGCCTCCTCCCGCCTCCTTCCCACCCCCCCACGCCTACCTTCACCGCTTGTGTTGGTGCGAGTGCGCCGGCGCAAGCGGCAGGGAGGAAGCTGCCACAGAGGCTTCTGCCAGCCTCCATGCATCGGCACATCTGGATGTGCCGACACAGCTTCCCTGCACGGAGGCGCAAATGGTACGTTTGTGACCCTCCCGGGGCTCCTATGCCAGCATAATTGCCGGTCAGGACTGTGCCTTTACTCACATGCACTTTTTAAGGGCACATTTTGATTGCTTTCCATTCTACCATAGAGATAGAAAGTTTATAATAAATTTTATTTTTGTCTCTAAGATTCTACAGACTTTGGCTGTGAAGCTGAGGCCCCCACTAAAAAGGTTTCCAGTTGGGCCCCGCAGCTCCAGAGGCCAGCCCTGAGTCTGTCTGTGCCTCTAAAGGTGCAGGCCTCCCAGAATTCTCTCTGGCTTCAGGGACAGCCTCTTCACAAATAGCTATTCCCCTTGGGAGAACCTCAGTGGGTGCATGAAGCATGCCTTTGGAAAGTGGTTTGTGAACAGTAGCAGCAAAGGAGTGGGTGAACCTTGAAGGCTAGTAGCTGTGGAGTATTTAGATGCTAGAACAGTATTTCTCAAAGTGTGCTCCTAGGAGCCCTGCAACTCCCTGAGACCCCTTCAGGGGCTCTATGAGAACACCATAAATGGCTGCCACCTGCTACCTGCTCAGTTTGCTCATCCACCCCCGTTTGCTGCCTCCCCTGTTCATGGCTCTCCCTCCTCATTCCCCTCCTCTTCTGGTGCTTCGCTGCTGTTCAGTGTTGTGCTTGACGCTGTGCCACTCTGCATCTGTGCCAGTGCTGAGGCTTCTTGAGATCCCATGCATGTGCTAGTGGGGATCTCCAAGACTCCTTTTAGGAGTGTAAAGGGCTCCAGAGACTGAAAGGTTTGAGAACCACTGAGCTGAAATATAGCAGGAGGTCATTAACTTGTCACACTTCCATTATTTTGTTTTTCCACGTATAGGAATGTTAGTGTCCTGATTTGTAGGGCCTCATGGCCAGCATCCATTCCAACAGGGACCTCTTTTCAAAGTCTTGGGCCTATCAGATTTGGGAGCCACAATCCAGTCTCATATCCATTTGATTAAAGAGGGTTAGAGAACCAGAAAAGTAGCTGAATTCAGGCTTGCTGTGTTTGTGCTTTACAGAGAAAGTGTTTGAGTGAATTGATTCTCAGCTGTGTGAAAAAAACACACCCATAGTCTCCTCTATGCACTACTAAGAGGGAGAGAGAATCCTTCATTCCGCAACTCTGCATTTCTAGGCAGCAAAGGAGAAGTGACAGTTCCTGTCTTGGTGAGAACAGTGAAGGTTTCAGCTTGTCAGAAGGCGAGTGCAAGTGAACCTTGATGGCTCTACAGTAATTATAATATTATAATATTAGCAGCTAATATTATAATGCCATTGTACAAATCAATGGTAAGGCCACACCTGAAGTATTGCGTCCAGTTCTGGTTGCTGCATCTCAAAAAGGATATAGTGGCAATGGAAAAGGTGCAGAAGAGAGCAACCAAAATGATTGCTGGGTTGGGGCACCTCTCTTATGAGGAAAGGCTATAGCTTTTGGGGCTCTTCAGTCTAGAAAAAAAGCACCCAAAGTGGGGACATGATTGAGACATACAAAAATATGCGGGGGATGGATAGAGTGGATAGATGGATGTTCTTTTCCCTCCCACTCAACACCAGAACCAGGGGACATCCACTAAAATTGAGTGTTGGGAGAGTTAGAACAGACAAAGGAAAATATTTATTTACCAGCATGTAATTAGTCTGTGGAACTCCTTGCCACAGGAAGTGGTGATAGTATCTAGCCTAGATACCTTTAAGAGAGTATTGGACAAATTTCTGTAGGAAACATCCATCACAGGTTACAGGTCATGATAGGTATGTGCAAGCTCCTGATTTTAGAAGTAGGCTACCTCAAAATGCCAGATGCAGGGGAGGGCACCAGGATGCAGGTTGTGTCTTGTTGTCTTGTGTGCTCCCTGAAGCATTTGGTGGGCCACCGTGAGAAGCTGAACTAGATGGGCCCTTGGCGTGATCCAGCAGGGCACTTCTTATGTTCTTAATTCTCATTTTAAAGGCACTGATTGGTAGGTAGTGACACCAGGTGGTCATTTGAGCAAACAACAATGTGACATTAGGCAGATCCCCACCTAGAAGCAGCTTTTAGAGCTAGTCCAGGGGTCGGCAACCTTAAACACTCAAAGAGCCATTTGGACCCATTTTCCAGAGGAAAAAAAACCTCAGGAACCACAAAACCCTTTTGACATCTAAAATGAAGATAATACTGCATATATAGTTTTTTTTCCACCTTTATGCTCTTATAGGTCCCATTTTTATAATGTAGCCCCCTCTTGTAGCTTTTAGTTAGTTTTGTCATACATTCTTGTCCTGTGTTTTCAGAGGCCTGGTCCTCTATGGTGTTTTGCCTGATTCCAAGGCCATTCTCTGCCTGGAGAATTAGGCCCACTTTAAGCAATTTAAGCAAATCAGCTCCCCTTCTTTCCCCCAACAAATGACCCTGGTTCTGCCCTGCACTCCTGCTGGACCCCACCTCCAGGGTAGCTCGCCTATTCAACCTGCAGAGGTCCTCTCTCCTGCCAGCAGCCTCCCACCACTACAGCAGACCCTGGGTCCTCAGCAGGTCTTGGGCACAGCAGCCACACACCAAACTCCAGTGTCTCCAGTAGTCCATTAGTCACAAAGTCAGTCAGAGCATCCAGGGCAGAGTCCAAAGTCAATAAGCCAAGTCACAGTCCAAGGTCAGATTCCAAAGTAAGTCAGTCAAATCAGTCAGAGTATCCAAGTCAAAGTCAATCAGCCAAGCCAGTCAGTCTCCTCTCCAACCTGCACTCCTTCTACAACCCACACCCCCTTCCTCAGGTGCTCCTTATATCCCTGAGGGCCCTATTGCCTTCAAGTGGCTGCAGCTGTGCAGCACACTCTGCTGGATGCCCAGGCCTTACCCTTAAAGGGGCCACTGCTGACACCACATCTACCTCCTCACCAGATCTTCCAGGATTCCAATACATATGGCGATTATGACATCTGCTTATCTTACATGGATACTAAAGAACTCCCCCCACCTTCCAGAGGCACCCTGCTGGAAGGAAAAATGACACAGACTCCAGAGGTGGGGAAGAGAAGAAGCCAGAGGTGGGGGGGCAACCACAGGCCAGCTTCTGCCCCCCCCTGCCTGCCTGCCCTCCTTCACTCAGGCTGCAACCCTCTCCACACTATCCTGGGAGTAAGCCCCATTGGCTACAATGGGACTTCTGAGCAGACAAGTTGGTTGGAGCTCTCAGGCTGCAGTCCTCTCCACACTTTCCTGGGAGAAAGCCTCACTGACTACTTGTGAGTAGACCTGCATAGGAGGGGGCTGAGGCTGCAGCCCTCCACACCTTCCTGGGAGGAAGCCCCACTGACTACAGTGGGGCTTAGTTGTGAGTAGACCTGCACAGGAGGAGGCTGAGGCTACAGCCCTCCACACCTTCCTGGGAGTAGCCCAGGGACTACATCGGGGCTTACTCTGGAACAGACCTGCGCGGGCTCCCACTCACCCATCCTTGCGCTTGGCCTTGAGCAGGCTTCAAGGCTGCCATCCCAGGCACCCTTTCCTGGGAGTAAGCTTCATCCACTGTAATGGGGCTTACAACTGAGTAGACACACATAGGAGCAGGCTCCACGGCTGCAATCCCAGGCACCCTTTCCTGGGAGCAAGCTTCATCCGCTGTAATGGGGCTTACAACTGAGTAGACACACAGGATGTTTCCTCTGCTGTGGAGGAAAAGCCTCTCCTTGCACTGAGTGGGGACCTGCTCAGGGAAAGGCGGGCTGCAAGGGCTCGCAATGGCTGAGGAGGAGGGCGGCTCAGGATTGGCTGGTGGTCAGCCAGTGAAGGGCCCTGAGCCATTCCAACAGAAAAAGCCAGGAGCCTGCTGGATGCTGATTGGCTGAGCCTGCTGGAGAGTTGAAGAAGGGAAAAACAGGGACCTTAAGCCTGCAGAGCGGGCAAAATTAAAAAGGGGAACCAATGCGGGGCAGGTGGGGGTGAAGGGAGAGGAGGGCAGTGAGCTCAGGGGGTGGAGGGAAGCAGCCTGCCCTCCCAGCACAGGTGCCTCCTGTCACACTCTTTGCCACTTTCACCTGGAGGAGCCGCAGCAGACAGCTGAAAGAGCCACATGCGGCTCTAGAACAGCAGGTTGCCGACCCCTGAGCTAGTCCATACCATTGGAGTCAGCACAAGGGAGCTGTTTGAGGGAGCCTCTGCCTGGCGTCTGCTTCATCTGACACTTGTGATGCACAGAGAGGCTCACCACTGCTAGGAATGTCTGCTGTTGGCAACCTATGCAGCTAGCAACTATGACTGTGTACCACAGGGCACAGCTGCCCTGAAAAGTCTTTTATTACAGCCTCCATGTAGCAGTCACTCCTAACCTGTTAACTGGTCCTGTCCCTCTTTCACATTTGATGCTGGAGTTATGATGGTGATGGAAACAAATCAACCTGTGATATTTGACGTGGCATCACTCATTTATGTATTGTTGACACAGGGGTCATCCAGGTTGGGTCCTGTCCAATAACCCATACCTATCGGAGGGCCTAACCAGCTGGGCCAATCCCTGAACCCTCAATACCAGTGGCAGAAATAGCTCCAAATAAGCCATCACAGGATGGGAGGGGGGTGCCATAGGGGGGCAATGTATAGCTTTGCCCCAGCAAGCTGGCACCAACACTGATTGTAGATGTTCAATATAGCACTGTGATCTTGTCCAAGTTGTGATGAACCGAGTGCCAAAGATGTTCTGTTCATTTTATTTAAGTGATTCTGATCTTCTGAAAAAATAATCCAAATTGCCTTTCTAGAAAATAAAAATAGATATTAAAAGCATCAGCATTAAAAAGCAGTCAACAACACAACCTATCAGTCATAACAAAGCAATCAACAGAACTAAAACTGGATATGTGAATACCCAGAGTTGCAGTCTTTGCCTCTTCCGCTCTCAGAATTCCTCATTCTTTTCTTTGTTCTCTCCCCGATAGGTGACAACTGTGAGGTGGACAGTCGGGCAGGACGCTGTGTCCCTGGTGTATGTAGGAATGGAGGCACCTGCACCAATTCTGCTGACGGGGGCTTCCAGTGTCATTGCCCACCTGGGAGCTTTGAAAAACCTTACTGCGAAGTCTCAACACGCTCCTTCCCCCCCAAATCTTTTGTCATGTTCCGGGGACTGCGCCAGAGGTTTCACCTCACCCTCTCCCTCTCGTAAGTTTCTGGACCAGCAGCCAGCAAGCCCTAGCAAAGTCACCATCTTTAGGTACCATTGGTGACATCAGTCCTGTCACTGCCCTGCCTTTCCTCTGTCATCCTGGTTGGGCTACCTGAGAAATGAAGTCTGTTCAGATATCATCTCCTTCTTAGATATGACCTTTTAATTCAACTGGGAGAAACAGGCACTTCCTTTTTTTTTTGTTAATGCTGCCAGGCACTGTTTTTCCTGACAGGCTTTGACTTAAAAAAACAAACAAACAAACAAACAAACAAAAACTCCTATGCATAACAAATAGAAATTCAGTAAGTGCAGCTTTATCCAGCATGAGGATGCAGTAATGGGTTTAAGATTTGCCAGTCCTATAATCTGTCATTCATACAACTAACTGTACAAAAATGTGGCGCTCTACCTTTTCTACTTAAACCTGTGTGGAAATGTGCATTCTACCTTTAACTGCTTCTACCTTGTCTTAGATTTGCCACCTTAGAGCGCAGTGGCCTTCTACTCTACAATGGGCGCCTGAATGAGAAGCATGACTTCCTAGCTGTAGAGATTGTCGATGGGCAGGTCCAACTGAAGTACTCCACAGGTGAGCGCGTCAGGTGGGAGTATGGTACTTTCATAACGGTTTCTCCAGAGGAACAACTTTAATACATGGAGGATGAAATTGCATGGGAAAAGAACTCATCATTCCAGATTACCTGTTACGATCACTAAGGTGCAGAATATGCCCCTAGTCAAACTGGTTGGCTTTTATCTGAGCAATCTTCTAGTGTAGAGAGTGAGTATGCTTGAGATCTTTAAAGTCCTAGGTCAATCAGAATGTGGTGTCTATTCCTTTCTCGAAAATGGTGGCCAGATTTCCAATCACAGGGAGTATATTGGTAGCCTGGCCAGCATGAGAAGCCATGCAGAACAGGAAGGGAGGGGGGTATGTGTCTTGTTCTGTTTTGTGTGTACATTATTGGCATGTTGGCAGAGGAGTAAGAAAAGCCACAGATGCAGGGTTGTGGACAAGGGTGGTACAAGTATACCTATGAGTGGGTAATAATGTTCTGAGGGACTGCACATGGACAGAGAGTGCACCTCTAGGAGGGCATGGGGTGAACACAAGTAGAGTACCAGGCCCAGAAGATCCTTTGCACCTGACAGGAGGTGAGTGGCTTGGGTTTGTAGTTTGTGACATCTGGCTTGGGTTTCCACACTATGTGTGTAATTGGCGATGCTGCATTTGCAGCCATGAATATCGCGAGGATGATGTATGTGAAAAGCATTGGGGTGGGCTTGGCATTGTAGAATATCATGTTTGAGGGTGACAGCATAAATCACACATAAATGACAGTGTGACGGCACTTTGAACTGCATGTTGATATGCATGGGCATCCTGTATGTCAGTGGGTGAGCTTGAGAAATCACGAAACATTCAGGCTCACAAGGGAACACATTTCCTTGCACAGCAATGTTCAGGTCTGGGTGCCTTTGTATGCACAGGTGCATGCTGAATCTAAAGGTCACTGTCAAATGAGATAACATCTCCAAGGACTATTTTAGTACCCTTTTAATGTCAAGATGAATGATAGGCCTAAGTAAATGGAGAACCACATTCTGTTTTAAGCTGTGGTTTAAAAGCCATCATGTCTTGTGATATAGCAAGACCCCAAACCACATCCTTTATTCATTTAATTCCATTCAACACTGTTAAAGCCTTTTACTGGCTATTTAGCCTCAAAGGCAATGATCAGGTATGAAATAAATATGGTTATGGAAGGAAATGGCCATTGCCTTCAGGGTTCTAAAAGTATCTGACTCAGTAACTTGAATGTGAAAGCAAGCAGCCACCTCAACAGGAACCTGGGAGCATTAAGTCTCTTGTTTGCCTCTAGCTGCCAAAAAAGATTCTGGTGGCTTACTTTATTTTTAGAGTTAATTGATGGTCCTCTCTGCCTCTCTTTACAGTTTAAATAAAGGCAAAACACAGAATTAAAATGGATCACTATTTACCAAATAGTCGTCCTAAAACCCACCAATCACCTCCCAGTCCTCAGATGTCATCCTCCAAAAGAGGCTAACAAGCTGGTACTTGTGCCAATGTTCCTTTTGTACCAGCTGCTCCATGTGGCAATGTCTGGGAAGTCTATGCAAAGATGAATAACAAGGCAGGATTCTTTGCTAGTGTTCCTGCCAGAGAGATATTCTCTAGCTGGTCTATTTGGGCTTATCCCATGAATTCCAATATATGCCCATGAACAGTGAAAGAAAGAGCCTTCTTTCTTTGACATTTTTGTTCTGTATCTTTTCCTCTGAAAGTGTTGATGAAAATACTAACCGAGAACCACAATATGTATCAAAGTTACCTCTTTCTTTCCCCCCTGTGCACTTTGACCCACATGTCTGTATGTGGTGAAGTGTGGGTGATGGTGTCCCGCCAAGCAAGGAGCTCTTGATGTGTTGGAAACAGTGATGTTGCTGCACATATTGTATGTGTTCCCTTGAGGTCGCCACAGTCTGCCTGGCTGACAGGACATGATGTGACTCTGCCTTGCAGGTGAATCCAGCACCGTGGTTACACCCTATGTGCCAGGAGGTGTCTGTGATGGGCAGTGGCATACCATGCAGCTTCATTATTACAACAAGGTACGCATTTGCATCTTTTCCTTTACGTTGGCATTGGTTGAGTTTGAATCCCAGCAAGCTTCCAGTTCTAGGTGTCACTAGTTGCTGGGTTCTTCCCCTATCTTGATGGCTATTATATTCAGGAGACAGTCAGTCCAGGGCATGGTCTCAAAGTCCATGATAGAGCAAACTTGCTGAAGCTAAGCAGGTCTGAGTCTGGTCCATGCCTGCATGGGAGACTGTGTAGGGCCTCATGTTCATTACCTTGAGTTGTACAAAACTAAGACAAAATATGCACTAGTATGGCCAGTGCAAGACTTCCTGATGCAGCAGGCCAAATGCTGCTCCCCTTACCCAATGATGTGCCAGTCTCTGCTCCTCTTACTCTCTCATGCTCTAGCTCAGCACTCTCCTCATTTCCTCTTCCTTTCTGTGCCCCTTTTCAATCCAGGAAGTTGAAGGAGATGGAGGAGCAGTGGTGGCAAGTAGGCAGACAGAAATGGGTGCCCCCCCACCAATCTGCTTCCTGAAGCAACTGCTTTAGTTGGCCTCATGGATGGGCCTTTCTTGTGGAAGGCAAGTGCACACATTACAACAGACACAGACAGTGCGGCTCAAAACTGCTGTCCTTTTAAAGTTTCCCCCATAACATCTAATGCAACCTGCCCAGTGCCTTGATGTCATTATATGTTTCCATATTCCTGCACCACAGAATTGGCTGCCATTGTTGTGAGTGAAAATGTACAGCATAATGACATCAGGGTACATAAGCGAAGATGGGAAAACTCAAGAGAGGACTGTCTTTTTTGGTTTGAGCCCCATGTTCTTTGGAATGTGTAGTTCTGCCATTAGTTGACCAGAGCAGATGCCGATCACAGTTTTGATCTTTGTAGCTGTGATATCTAGCCTCCATCTTTGTCCAATTGAAAGGCTGTCATGATATCAGGGTGCAAGGGACATGTTTCCTACTCTTTGACAAGAGTCAGGCTAGAAGAGGTGGCTAGAATTCGGGCAGGCACGACCTTTATGTTAAGGTGAACATTCAACTTTTAGTGATCGTCCATATTCATGTTTGAATGTTAACAATTCTGGATGAATGTTGTGAAGGTCTAAAAATTCAGAGATGTACCAATGACTGTCAGCAGTTGCTGTTGCATATTTGAAAAGAAGGGAGATATATAAATAAATTTGTTAGCGTTCTTAACATTCCTCTAGACATGTTGCATTTACATAATGCTATCTACATTTACCATATTTTGATTATATAATGAAAATGGCAACTACTTTAAGTGGCAATCCTATACATACTTTCCGGGGAGTACATCTCATTAAACATAGTGGAACTTACTTCTGAGTAAATGTGTATAGGATTGCAGTGTAAATATATCTATAACACTGTTTAAAAGTCCTTGATGAACATCAAAAACGCTTCACCACTTTGTTATAGTGAGGAATTGAATGAATAAATACTTTCCCACATCAAAACTCCTTGCTTGGAGAAAGCTAGTATATTAGGCAGAAAGGTTTCTAGGTTAGCATTTCAGTCTGTTTCTCATAAGTTTGTCTCTAGAAGAGTCAGGGTAGAAGAGAGCAAAGGAGAAATAGCAATGGAGAGGCAGCAATGGAGAGGGGAGAAGGATGCAAATATATAACATTGTCTTGTAAATAAAGACTTTGTTGGGCTTCAAGTGTTGCCTGCTGAATCCTTCTTGCCAGGAACAAAATATTAAAGTCAACTTTTCCCCTCACATGCTACCTTTCTATATGCAAGGATTTATTTTTTTTTAATATGACACATGATCTCTTGTCTGAACTCTGGTACTGTATCAGGAAAGTTGGATTACACCTTTTCCTGAATGTGTGGGATTTGTTTGTTTAAAAGATTTGTATCCTGCCATTCCTATGCTGAAGTAAATGCCCAAGGTGGCTTATAAATACCACATTAAAATGTACTATATGTAAAACCATACATAAAGTCATTAATTAGAACAATAAAACCAGGGGGGGGGAAACTATTTGGGCCAAAGTATTATTATGGAGACACAGGCATCAGAGTTCCGAAAACAAAGCACCACTCAAATGCCAGGCAAAAGAAATGTTTTGAGCTCTTGCTGAAAAGCCATGAGGGAGGGCGTAGCTTTGCTCTTGAGGGAGGCAGTGGTGGCTTTGGTGTTAGTGATGCCTGTTAAGTTCTTGCTTTGTCATTTCAGCCCAAGATCAGCTCAGTGGGATCAGTGCAGGGGCCTTCCAAAGACAAGGTGGCCATCCTCATGGTGGACAAATGCGATGCAGCTATGGCACTGCAGTTCGGCAGTGAGATTGGGAACTATTCCTGTGCAGCAGAGGGGGTGCAGTCCAGTTCCAAAAAGTGAGTGTTTTGCAGGTGTGGCTGGGCCAGAAAGATGCTGCCCACCCTCAAAGATGCATTTTTAAAAGACATCCCTTTATCTCCCCCCCCCCAATCCCCGGGTTTGATCTCCAATTTATACTCCAGTGGGACTGGAAAGAGAAGGGGGAAGCTTGGAGCACAGCCTTGTCATCAATTATGAGCTGCACCCATTCACAGCAAGAGCAGGATTCTTAAGGTTACTGAAATAAAACCCAGCTTGCACGTGCAGCAGAGCGAAGTGATATAATCCTGAGTGGACTGTACCACTTCTGCCTGCACTTGGTTCTTAGGAAATCCTAGTTCCAAAACATGTAAGGCCTGAAAGTTTAAGAGCACCACACTGAATTGAACCCCCTATTATGCAGGGGATTTATAGCATGGATAGAGGAATGCTCTTTTCCCTCTCACACCAGAATCAGGGGACAGCCACTAAAATTGAGTGTCAGGAGAGCTAGAAGAGACAAAAGAAAATATTTTTTTACCCAGTGTGTAATTAGTCTGTGGAACTCCTTGCCACAGGATGTGGTGATGACATACAGCCTAGATGCCTTTAAAACAGAATTGGGGAGATTTCTGGAGGAAAACTCCATCACAGGTTACAAGCCATGATGGGTATGTACAGTCTGAGATTTGCTGGTCGCTCATTATGGGGTAGGGTAGGAATTTTCTTCTGTCATCCGAATTGTCCATGGATGGCAGTTTTTTCGACTACCCCATACTGGTGAGGGAGGGAAGGTATTTTCAGTAGGTTTCATGCATTAAAAATTGGTCACTGTGTTTAATAATGTGGCACAAGTTAAACCCAATTGCAGTCTGGTATCTTTGCTGGGTTGTGTGAGCTTAAATAGAATGCTAGATGCAGGGAGGTGGCATCGAGGTGCAAGTATCTTGTGGTCTTGTGTGTGCTCCCTGAGGCATCTGGTGGGATACTGTGAGATACAGGAAGCTGGTCTAGATGGGTCCTGAGCCTGATCCAGCAGGGCTCTTCTTATGTTCTTATGTAAATGGGTAGCTAGTATGACCAAGACAGCACTGAAGTGATGACACAAGTCTGGCAGCTGCATTTTGAACTCATCAGAGCTTCCAAACAGGTTTCAAAGGCAACTCCAGACAGAGAGTGTTACAGTAATCTAATCTGGATTACTGTATTATCTCAGTAATCCTTACAGCAAATAACAGAGCTGTAAAGTGAACTAGCATTACATGCAAGTTGTGGGAATTGAAACTGTTGGATTGTAGAAGACTCTGGAGGTCAGAGTAAAATGCCTAACAGCATGAATTTGAGATGGAGTTGTCAATGTATATGATCGTTAATGTACAAGATTAACGACCCAATCTTGTTGGCTGTTCACACTGGTGGATTGTGTATTCCGCTGATGTAAATTAGGATTAGGCTGCCCATTTGCTGCCCACATGGAAGTGTGTGTGTGACATCTCCAGGAATAACTTCAGTCTGATTTAGCACATGCAGGAACATATGGATGGAGGGCCTTTGGAAAAAAAGTCAGCTCTGCTATCCCAAATGTGTTACATCCTCCAGTGCAGCCTTTGTCCCCTATTGCCACCATGAATGCCCCCCAAAAACCTGGGCAGAAGAACCCAGCCCCATAACCTGCTCCTTCCTCTGAGATCCTTTCTAAAACAGGAGAGGTGTGGGGTTGCACAAGGAAGGAACAAGGTGAGCGGGTATGGAAGTAGATAACTCATTTCCCGCTTGCTAAGTGGATCTATGTGGCTCCATCCATGGTAGGTTGGAGAGAAGCAGCAGCACACTCAAGGTGAAGGGGTGCCCTAAATTTGCTACCCTCCCACCATTCGCTATGAGCCAGGTGTCATGGATGGGCCAGCCTTACCAAAAATCACCTGCCACTCTGGGTGCTTTGAAAGATTCCTGCTAACTCCGAAGTGGGGAGAATCATAAGACCGAAGATGGCCCCACTGAAAGAGTCATCTGAGATTCAAAATAGAAGGATCCTGTCCTGGTAATGAGAGCAAAAACCAAGAAATGTTTAGAAGATCTGGCATCCCGCCATGGTCCTGCCTGTTGCTGGCTTGCCCCACATCCTGCATGCTTGGCCAATGAGATGATTCAAATCATATGGCTGCATTAATTCCAAAGAGTCTGGGCATGGAGCTTCTGCATTTCTCAGACACCCTTCCCTTTAGACTTCCATTCCTCGCTTAGAACCACCCATTGCTGCACCCATTGCAAAAAACTGACCCATGTGGTGTGTCCAAGGCTGAAACACCAGCAGACAGAAACTGAAGCAAATATCACTCATGGGCCTTTTCTTCCTCCAGATCGCTTGACCTCACTGGGCCCTTACTCCTTGGAGGAGTCCCCAATCTGCCTGAGAACTTTCCTGTGGAGCACAGGGAGTTTGTGGGGTGCATGAGAGATCTGTACATTGACAGTAAACGAATTGACCTGGCTTCCTACATTGCAAATAATGGGACCTCCACAGGTAATGTTGGCTGCTTAACCAGGACTCTTGCAAAATCATTTCTTTCCCAAACTTTTCCTGATGTCCACTGCAAAATTGCAAGCAGCTTGCTTTGGCTGGCTTGAGGGTATCAGGGTATCATAGGGTATCATAGGGTATCATAGAAATTTATATCTACAGAGAGCTATAGAATGGCTTCCCAAACCATCACTGTAGTTATTCCTTAGCCTGCAATAGTACTAGCTGGCCTTTTTCTAGCTGCCCAACTAGCTCTGGCAAGATGTCTGGAATAAGAGAGGAAGTCGGTTCCCTGTGCCCTATGTGTTATCTAGAGAAAGTACATGCCCATTTGGCTGAAGGTTATGCTTGTACTAATATAGATGCCAGTGTTTTTTCACCACCCAAGCAAGATATGTGCCAAACTCTAACCACTGATGTAGATGCAAAAGGCTCTAAATTCCACCTGTACCATTAGAGATGCCACGCCCAATAGGTCTTCCTATTACTACTTGGGGCCTGTATGTTTGCTGTGCTAAGCCAGAAATGCATTGCCATTCTGGGATCTCTGACATTGCCTGGCAATGTTCTGGGATATCAGACTGAGCAGACCCTTGGGAACCATTCTCACTATGTGCTGTAGATTGCAGACATGGGGAGGAAAGGCAAGGAAATAATGACATCAGGAGGTGCTCCTGCTTGTTGTTGGTCTGAAGAACTGCTACAGTTGGAGGCTTTGAATTGTCATAGGAAAATTGGAAGTTGAGGCTGAAATAAATACTATTCTGAGTCACAGTTTGGTCCTGCATCTCCAACGGTGCCATTCCCTGTCTGCAGGTTGCCATGCCAAGCACTCCTTCTGTGAATCAAACCCTTGTAAGAATGGTGGCACCTGCACTGCGGGCTGGTCAACCTTCACCTGTGAGTGCCCTGTAGGCTTTGGAGGCAAGGATTGCACACACGGTGAGTGTAATCTTCAGTGGCTGAAATCTTAAGTGTGTAAGAGGGAGCAGTGGTCTGGGACTGGGCTGTCATGGAAGTCTACTACGGAAAACGTGGATGACTTGCATTTCTGCAGCGTCTGGGCCCAACTCTTACTGAGAGACTTGGATAGGGAAGGAGACTGAGGGCCAGAATTCTTGTGACTCTACTAGTTTCTGTTGTGCTTTTGTCTTTTTAAAATTAAAAAGGCAGACGTAGAGATCTGAATTGAGATTGAAACAGCAACAGGGGCGGGGAGGACATTTATTAAACTCCCCCCTCCCACATCATAACCCTGACAAAAATCTCCCTACCCTACTGCTGTTTCCCACAAGAGGGAAGCTGTCATTGTCAAGGAGAGGAAGGGTTAACTCTCCTGTCCCCTCATACAACAGTCCCTACCCACATCCTCCTAATTAGTATTAAAAAATTTAAACTGGTATTAAAAGGATAGCAGCATAATTATGCTTTTTGGCCTTATGTGATGGACCTTTACTTTGTTATATAACTCTTCAGATATGTCTTGTACTCAGGAACAAATATTCAAGTAAAAACGCACTAAAAATGTCTTTTGTAGGATGCACGTATTCATGAAGCAAAATTTTTCCCTTTCAATTGCCTGTGAATGGTGGCTGAAAATGTCCTCATTTTGGGGCATTTAAAGGGAAAAGCACTTTTAAACATGTGTCCATCCTTCTAAATTGACACAATTTTCCATCAGGCATCTGCACCCAGGTACAAAAGATATAGTAAAAAACAGCCCTCAGTGGTTTTCCACTCAGTGGAATTTGTTAACCGTACTGTTCTCAAGGTATGCCAGCATTTCTCTGGTTATCTCTGCCTCCTACTAGTGAGCTCCTACTTCAGGTTCCTCTGCATTTTCAGCAAGGTCTAAAGTCAAACCCTTAGCCCAGTGGTTCTCAAACTGGGGCGTCGCAACACCCCAGCCTGAAAGCCCAGGGCCCTGCACCTTTAAGGATCGTAGTACTGTGGGCACAGAGGGGGCTTTCCCTAGCAAGCCTTACCTGCTACCAGAGTCCAGGGGGTCCAGGGAACCCCAGAGGGGGGCTCTGCAGGGCTCCTCGCAGCTTGTAAACATTGAACAATGCGATCGCAACCCACTTCTGGGTTGCAAACGCGAAACTGGGTCACGATCGTGTTTTTTCACTATTTCCAAGCTGCAGGGAGCCCTGCAGAGCCCCCCGCGGGGCTCCCCAACCCCCCCCCAGTTCCTGCCAGTAGGTAAGCTTGCTAGGGAAATCCCCCTCTGTGCCGCAGCAGTGCGATCCTGGGGACCACATCGCTGCCTTTCCCCTGCCCCCACCAAGACTTACAGCAACTCAAAATCTCCTTGAGAGTTTGAGAACTGCTGCCTTAGCCCCTTTCCCCTGTCCTAAACCAGTGGTTTATTAGGGTCATTCCTAATGAACATCTCCAACATGATTAGAAAGTGGCCATAAAGAATGGCCATAGTCTCAGTTTCAGTGCCTGGCAGGCCTAGGAAGGACCTTGTCTGAAACCCTGGAGAGTGAGCCCCTGCCA
Organism: Tiliqua scincoides; assembly: GCF_035046505.1. Classification (NCBI taxonomy): domain Eukaryota; kingdom Metazoa; phylum Chordata; class Lepidosauria; order Squamata; family Scincidae; genus Tiliqua; species Tiliqua scincoides. The sequence continues at coordinate 221,092,155 of NC_089822.1, forward strand.
GCCACTGTAAATGAATGAGCTAGGACCATGGTTAAAGTCATGCACCCATAAGTGAAGGCTGAAGAGATTCCAGGCATAGGAAATGAGCTGTCAGACTTCTCACCATCACAACCTTATGCACACTCATCTGACCTCTTGTGTTCTCATCCTTTCCCAGCCATGCATCATCCTCACCATTTCCATGGCAACAGTATCCTTTCCTGGGAGTTCAAGAATGAGCTCAAAATCTCCACTCCATGGTATATGGGCCTGTCATTCCGGACGCGCCAGCAGAACGGAGTGTTACTTCAGGCTCATGCTGGACAGTACGCCACCATACTCTGCCAGGTATTCTCCCGGTACCCAGCTGTATCGCATCTACTGCTCTGGGTGGCTATCATAGCTTGTATCAAATGCCCTGAGAGCTTGATTACAAGTTCACTCCAGTGAGAGAGATCCTTAAAGCTGTTTCAGCCATACTTCCTATGGCATAACCTTGCAACACGGGGTTCCCTTGTCATTTACGGTTTAGGACACTGAGAGCCCAATCCTATGCATGTCTACTCAGAAGTAAGTCCCATTATAGTCAATGGAGCTTACTCTCAGGTAAGTGTGGGTAGGATTGCAGCCTGAATGCTATGGGAATGTTCTATTAAGTGTAGACACCCCCCCCCTTCACCTTAAAGGTATTTGGGGCTTTCTGAGCTCAGCTCCCTTCATTATGTGTAGAACACCCACGGGAATGAGTAGTAGGCTGAGTTGGCTTGGCCTTACTCACTGGGCAGAATATTCTCATTTTGCCATATCTTTAGCTGGACTCCGGCCTGCTCTTCTTCGTGGTGAACAGGGGCTCTGGACGCACTACCAAGCTCCTTATGGATCAAATGCAGCTGAATGATGGGAAGTGGCATGACCTCCAGCTGCAGCTGCAAGATGTTCGCAGTGGCCGAGAGACACGATATATCATTACCCTCAGTTTGGACTTTGGATTTTATCAGGTGAGTCCTGAGGTACGTTATCTACATGCGAAGAAATGCAGTGGGTTGGGATCCTTTCTGTGAATACAGCTTTCCTCCCAAGTCAGGTGTTTAATGTGGCTCTCACTTTGAGACCTCTTTGGCCCCGATTCTTTCCCCTGCCATCAGCACTGATGCAGCCACATAAAAAAGAAATCCTGTGGTGGGGAGGAGTGAGCCAAAGGAAAACAGGAGATAAGTAAAAGTATTTTTTTACTTTCCTCTGCATAAGCCTTGGGACCACCTAAGTTTCCTTGGACATACCCCACTTATTTTGGTGGTATTTGTCAAAGGAAGGAAAAAGATGGGTGAGATTTCTCAAAAAGGGAATAAGATCCAGCGCACACCATTGCCACCAGTCCCATCCCCCTGCCCCCTCCAGCTCCAGTTCCTCCCCCAGAGTGTACAGTTCTACCCTCTCCCACAATCTGTTCCCTGTGCTGGCTTACCTTCTCCAGGGCAGGTATCTGCCTGCAGCAGTGGGTCATCGCCACCGCCGGTTGTGGAGTCCACCAGTGGCATGTTGCGTGCAGTGCCATGTGGCCTGTTACAACAGCAGAACTTTGTTCCGCTGTCATAACTCAGCAGATAGGATTGGGCCATTTGTCTGTGTCTTTATTTCAGTGGCACCCAAAGTCACAACTACTGTGTTCAGAAAACGTGGTCCCCGTCTGGACTGCAGCTTTTTGTTCTGCCTCCATGCGGCTCCTCTCCTGGGTAGGTCTGGGCTCTAGGACACTCTGGGCAGTCGCATCTGTTGCCCAGAGTCCCAGAAGCGTGCACAACAGGATGTCTGGGCAGACATGACTGACCAGGGCATCCCAGAGCCCAGATCTACCCAGGAGAGGAGCCACACAGAGGCAGAATGAACAGGTCTGCTCACTGTGTGAACTGATCCGCCCAAATGCCAGATCCAGCCCCTGGGCCTGAGTTTGAATGGTCCTGCTCTATCTAGTCACTGCTAATACCTGAGAATTCCTTTATGGCACTCAGACAGAATCTGTTACCAGCCTCTCACAGAGCACGACTCTCAGGGAAGTGAAACATTAAGACACAGGTAAGGGTGTGCATGTGAAATTCTTATTCACCCAGTTTCTTTTCTCAGGACACTGTAGTTGTTGGAAATGAACTGCATGGCCTGAAGGTGAAGCATCTGCATGTTGGGGGCATCCTAGAGTCTGGTAAAGTGCATCATGGTTTGGAGGGCTGCATCCAGGTGAGTTCCAGCAAGCTTCCAAATTACAAGCTCTCTGTTCTCAGCCATGTTCCAATTCAGATGTTTGGACAGTGGGTGATGTTCACAAATGGGAAATGAAAACCTCCAAAGCCAGATGTAAGGGCAGAAATTGATTCACAGCTTCTCTTTTCAGGGTCTGTCTGCCACTCTGTATGTGTAGTTCTGTGGGTTACTACAGGAATGCTAGGGCCTCTGAGCCAAGGCTTCTGAGAGGAGAACACAATAAAAAAAAATATCAGCAAAGATTGCTAGCTAATGTTTCATCACTGGCCAAAAGAGCCTTACCCATTTGTCTAAACAGCATAAAAGATAGAGTCAAGGACATTCTTAAAAGCCTGATTTTTTCGATCCAAAATGGAATTTTCAGCTGAATTGTTTCACTGAAAATGCATCTCATTAAAGTCCAGCCCGTCTCTGCTGGAAACCTAACCTGACCGTACTGTTTTCATGGTTTCCAGGGAGTCCGTCTTGGTGACACACTAGTTGGGACTGTGTTACCCAAACCCAGCAGCTCTTTGAATGTGGATGCCGGGTGTAGCGTGCCCAACCCTTGTGACTCCAGCCCTTGTCCAGCCAATAGCATATGCCAGAACAAGTGGCAAAACTACTCCTGTATGTGCCAGCCAGGTAGGAGATGGACAAGCAGCCCAGGCTCTTATTCTCTTTCTTATTCTCTGATCCTCAGGTTGAATCTTTGTGTCAGGTTAGGCTTTTCCTGTTCTCTTTCCATTTTGTTTCTTTTCATTTCATTTCATTGCTCCTTTTAGCATCCTTTCCCTGTGGCCTCTTCTGGGAAAGTGGTGTTCTTTCTGTTGCTGGACCTGAAGGGTATTTTTGTGCAGCACCCTCCATTTTTTCTTCCAGACATAATGGCTCTTGAGTTGTTTTGTGCCTTTAGCCACAGAAATACTTCACCTCTGCTCCCAAACTGAAATTTTTTTCAAAGCAGCAGCTAGATGTCGTAGAGCTTCTTTCAAAAGTACCTATATTTGCTTTTGAATTTGGTCACAGTGTCAAAATTGGGTTTTATACAGAAAGCTCTCAGAAATGACATCAATCAATCACCAAGAGGTGGCGTTCAATACTTGTGGGGATGGTGCCCCTTGTCTTGTCACTTGCTTATGCCACCACACAAGGCTTCCACAAGTAGCCAAGTCCTTTTGAAATGAAAGTGAATCCCCCGATTGGTGTAACTCCAATATTTTGCACAATACTCTATAATCTAGCCATCATTTTTTACTTTCTTTTCTGCAGAACTATAATGGGAGTAGGGGAAAGGAAAATGGGGAGAAAAGTTACTAGGACGTGAATGTGCACCAAAATCCACTTTAGTGAAACCTGGGCTTGGTTAGTGCACTGAACACTGAATGGTCCTGAACATTTGCATTGCTTTTTGCAAGACAATCGCTGTCTGTTGTTCCAGGATATTATGGTGGGAGCTGCCTTGATGCCTGTCACCTGAACCCCTGCAAGAACAAGTCAGTGTGTCGGCGGAAGTCAGGTGCTCCCCACGGTTATGTCTGTGAGTGTGGAGAAAACCACTTTGGGCAGTATTGTGAGCACAGGTGAGGTCAAGGACTGTTCAGGGTATGTGTTTCAGTATCCTGTGGGCTTAGTCAAGAAACATCTGTCCATTTTGACAAACAAGAAGTGTTTGTTTATAGCTCCGGAAGGTGTTATCCTATTTCCTGATTTATATGGGCCGTCCTAGGGATCCCCAGTCATTTATGGGTAGAGCAGACCATGAAATCAGGCTTCCGTTTCAGTTATTGAATTTTGTCCTTTGTCTGTTATCTTGCTCCTTGTCTAATGGCGAATTAAAAGTGTAACGTTGATGTGGCAAATTCACCATGAAGTCTGTTTTTATCATGTCTGTTGCAGATGGGCAGACCTGAACAAATAGCAATCTATCAAATGGAGGGCAGTCCATTGGCCAGTTGTTTGGCAACTGGATTACTGAGTGCCACCACTCAGTACTTGGCGGCAGTCAGGGTTGCCTTTTATGGCACTTTCTCTTGCTGATCAGACTGTCTGTTTAGCTTCTTCTAGCCTGGAGACATGGAGCAAGCATTACATGTGTTAGCAAGGCTATGCCAAATGTTTGCCCATTTTGTTTTTCAGTGTGAAAGTTGTGCTTTGAGGGAAGGGGAGCCCCCCCTCCAAGAAACCTTGTTTGCTGCCATTGTTTCCACAGTCTGCCACTGCTTCTGCACCATTTTTTGAAAATTGGGTCTCCTTTCTGGGGCATAGTTATTCTAGTCAGTTGGGGACTGTACAGTGGATGTGATGACATGACCCTATGTAGCAATCAGATCTGGCAATGTGATGATGCTACAAAGGCCGTTTGGGAGTGAGGCCAATGGTTCCTGGATCAGCACTGGCTTTACTCCGAAAGAGCAAATGTTTTACCTCCTTTTGGAGCAACCCCTGAAAAATCACCAGCAGTGGGAGGACACTTTTTTACCACTGCTGAAAGTGTTTGTGACTATGTACTCATTGCTTTTCTATAGAACATTGTACTCCAGATGATTTAACAAAAATGCAAACCAAACAAACAGTATAATAGTATGAGTAAACCACCACTATCTAAATCCTGAAATTATTATTATTTTTTTAAATTAACATCAGCCAAATATTAGCTTTTGTATTCTCACTCATTAATCAGACCAATGGCGAAGTGGTGCCCTCAGTGCAGAGATCAGGTATCCACCCTGACTTTCTTTCCTGCAGGATGGATCAACAGTGTCCCAAGGGCTGGTGGGGGAATCCAACATGCGGGCCTTGCAACTGCGATGCGGCCAAGGGATTTGACCCGGACTGTAATAAAACCAACGGGCAATGCCATTGTAAGGTGAGGGCACATATATGCCAGTGGCTTGGCAGAAATGTCTTGGAACTCTGCCACCCTTAGGATCTGGAGCAACATTGGACTCTCCTTGCCCGCCATCTACAAAATGCCTTTCATCCTCATTGCTGGTGCTGCAATCTCATTGCTCTCATACCTGCCTCTAGTGACATTTTATTCTGCTGTTCACTTTCACACATTCTCAGGCTTCTTTAATCTGGAGATCATTTCTCTCTCTCACCACCGCCTCCTGGCCTGCCCCCAGCCCCTGATATGACACCACTCCTCCATTTAGAAGGATGCGCTTAGGAGAATATTTTTGAAATGCTCCGAATTTGTGAGGGCCCAGTGAGGATGTTGCTTGTCACTCTAGTGCCTCAGAGCTGTGATGGGCAGGGGAGACCCAAAGCAGAAAATGGCTGAAAACCTCGTGGGAGCTCAGAAGTGGGCAGATCTTTCTGTAATGACAGAAGAAACTGCTTGTGTGGCTTGATACTCTTCCTCTTCTTGTTGGCTGGCTGGGCTGCCTCTGCTTGCTGCTGTCCTAACTGTGCCCCTCTCTTTGTCCCACCAGGCCTCCCTTCTTTTTCCTGCTGTTTCCTTAGGCTCCTTTTTTGGACCCTGTCTTTCCCTTTGCCTGCAATGTTGTTAGCTTTTCACTCCCTTTGCTCCTCGTCCTGCGTCCCAAGTCTCTAACCACCTGCCCTGCCCCTTTCCCTTTTTCCCCACAGGAATTCCATTACCGTCCAAAAGGGAGTGACACTTGCCTTCCCTGTGACTGCTACCCCATTGGCTCCTCCTCCCGTTCCTGTGAACAGGAAATGGGCCAGTGTCATTGCCGGCCAGGGGTGATTGGCCGACAGTGCAACGGTTGTGACAGTCCTTTCGCGGAGGTGACTCCCAGTGGCTGCCAGGGTAAGTTTGTGCCAGGGAGGTAAGAACAGCAGATGTTTTAAAATAACGCTGAAGGCTCCTTCCCTGACATCAAAATGGGACGATAACCAAATAGCTACCAGCAGCCCCAAAACTGCTGGTAGCTATTTCTCTTTCCTCCTCAGAGCTGATACAAAAACGGAGAGTTTTAAATTAAGCAGCAGTGGGTGGAACTACACATTGGAGGAAAGGTGTGCAGCTGCTAGCATATTTGAGGGAAACAGTCTGTACTCTCCCTAGAAGTATGTCCCCTCTCCTCTCAGTAGCCCATGGCTTTAACACATATACCAGGGGCAATGGAACAGGATAGCTTAGACTGATTCTTCTTCATGATAAAAGTTTCAGCAGTAGAACTTCAGGAAAGATGGCAGCTTATAAATAAGTCTCCAGAGTATGATTGTGGTGTCCTTGGTTCTCTCTCTCTCGCTCGCTCTCAAAAGTAATATACAATATTCACAATAAACAGTGGAAAAGGTTGTACTCAATCATTACATTTGTTATTTCAGGATTGAATAAATATTACCTGTTTTTCAATAAATCAGTCTTCCTATTCTTTGTTAGTTATTTCAGCATAATTAATTTACTTTATTTTAGGGTGGTGGTTCCCAAACTGTGGGTCAGGACCCACTGGTGGGTCGCAACCTGATTTTTGGTGGGTCGCCAAAAGGGTGATGGAAAGATCAGATAACTAATTGCCCTGAGGCTGTTCAGAAATCAGATACTGTAGTTGCTAATTACCCTGCAAAGTGTTCAGCTCCTACAGTTTGCAAGCATGTGTAAATATAGGGAGATAAATGTTTGAGGGTCTTTTTTCCAATTATTACAAATAAAATAAAATATTATTTCTTTCTACATCTCTTTTTTAAAGTCAGGTAAACCTAGGCGGGTCCCATTGGAGTGTCATTTTAAAAACTGGGTCGCACTGCTAAAAAAGTTTGGGAACCACTGCTTTAGGGTGTCCTTCCCTTCAACTATTATCCACAAACTGAACTTCAGGCAACAAATTTGCATAAATTCCACCAGTTTAACTCCACGTTTCAGATTATTCAAAAGTAGAATCATTAGATCTCTTGGCAACTCACATTCTAATTCTTCTTCATTCGTTCTGTATATTTCCGAAAATAATTTTGGATTTTGTCACAATGCTAGCCTATGTGCAGAAAATCTTCTACCCCATTATATCTCTAACAGTGCAATCCTAAGCTGCCATAAAGCACGTTTGCACCTCCTCACGAAGAAGCTGTGCCTGAATCCAGCCTCCGTGGCAGCTTGCGCAGTGAGCCTTGCGTTGACCCAGTTGGGCTGACGCAAGGCTCTGGGATGGGTAGGGAGGAGGCGGGAAGAAGGTGGGATGGAGGCGTTCCTGGGTGGGGGAGGGCAGGCAGTGGGCAGGCCTGGAGGCAGGCGAGCAGGGAGTGGAAAACAAGGCTGGCAAAGGAGGCAATTCCCCATTCCTGGGGAGTTCGGAGCGGCTTGAAGCTGCTCCACTCTCATCAGACTTGCACCATCTTCAGTGGCGGCGTGGGTCCAAGAAGACCTATAGGGGCCAGGGCACCTTATCCATGAGAAAGTTTTCCCTTAGTGGCTGAGCCGCTTATAGCCCCTATCCTGCGCTGGATACAGCGCAAGCCTCTTGGCTTGTCTGTTCCAGCGCAGGGTAGGATTGCACCCTAAATGTTTTGAATGGGTATAGTTTTTTGTTGTGTATATGATTTTAATTAAATGTCATTGAAACATAGTTTTATACAGATTCTCCTTCAACGTTAGACCAAATTTGAGGGATTATTGGCCATCTCTTTGAACCCCTTTCCTAGACTCCACGTGACTTGGTTTCTGTGTTTGCATTCACAGTGCTGTATGATGCTTGTCCTAAATCTCTGAAAGCAGGAGTATGGTGGCCCCAGACCAAGTTTGGCTTGCCAACTTCCATGCCTTGCCCCAAAGGTTCATTGGGTAAGTGTTTCAATTTGCAGGCAGATGTGTGTATGACGTTCAGGGTGGATTTGTCTTATCAGCAGACTCAGAATGATACAAGTCCCTCTTGTCCTGAAACACTACATGTCTTTTTTTCCCCTTGGCTTATTTCGGCATTAGATGTTTGCTGAAAACTGTTATTACCCATGAGCTTTTGTAGAAATGGAGACTGATGAAATAAACTCAAGGACATTTGTTTTCTTGGCAAGCAAACCACAACAGAATAGTTATACGAACAAATAGGAACTTTACTTGTGCTGCAACTAAATTTCAGGACTGAGGAATTCAGAGTATGAACCTCTTCACCACAGAACCTCTGAGCTAGTTATGAACCAAGCACAAGAGCCTGCCTCCCAATTTTACTGTTGGCAACCTTCAGTCTCGAAAGACTATGGTATCGTGCTCTGAAAGGTGGTTCTGGAACAGCGTCTAGTGTGGCTGAAAAGGCCGATTCGGGAGTGACAGTCCCTTCCACACCAGGAGCAAGTGCAGTCTGTCCCTGGTCTGTCTCCCTGGCTATGGGCCTTCCTTCTTTGCCTCTTTGCCTCAGACTGTTGGCCAAGTGTCTCTTCAAACTGGGAAAGGCCATGCTGCACAGCCTGCCTTATTAGCTCAGGCCCTCTCAACACTAGCTTTCCCGTGCACTGCAGCTGTTCCCTTTCTTTATCTGGTGGTGGTGGTGATGGCAGTGAGAGAGGCTGCCTCTGTGACCATTATATTCACACTGTGGCTGCATTGTAGATACCGAGATCTGCAGGCAGCTGTCATTCCAGGGAGCTCAACCGCTGGGATACTGTAGCATTCAAGGGCCTAATCAAAGTCACAGCAGCAGCCTTTCTTGTCACTGCCAGAGAAGAACCTATGTGTGGGGGGGAGAGGGGGGCCATGAACTTACCAGGGGGAGCTACTAGGTCTCATTGTGTTCCTGAGGATATAATTGGGAACACAATGAGACCTGGACCACATAAGGAACCTGAGTTGAAAAATATACCCAGATTGCTTCATTTGAGACTTGAGCCAACTCTGAATTGAGCCCAAAGGAGCTTACTTGTCACTGGTCTGTAGTACTTCAGTTCCTAGCTGCAACATACAGGTGTGGGCTGCAGCTTTTTGAGTCATCACCTACATTCCCATATATGGATAATTAATCTCTGGCAAAACTATTTGGAAAGCTTTGTGCATTAGGGTCAAAAAGGAGGTACCTCCTCCTACCTCAGAATGGAAGAAGTCATACTATTAGTTTGTTCAACCCATTATTTGCTCAAATCTGGATCTTGTAGTAACCCTACAAAAGGCTCATCACACAGATGTGAGACTCCATCCCAGGAAACACACACCACATGTACATTCCTTGAAAGCTTTTAATGCTGTCCCTTTTCTCTGCATTTTTCTTTTCCTCCTGTGCAGGTTTGCGGGGTACAGGTAAGGCATGTTGCTGTCCCATTTTTCCTCCTGCTTTATCAAGACTGCTGTGTGTGGCTTTTCCATTCCCTGCTTCCTGCCTGAGACACCAACAAACCTCCACACTTTCCCCAGGCGTTGCAAGGGCTGCTGGCTCTATTCCCAATTCCTTGTCTGACTCCAATCTCCTTGTAATCCTGTCTGACCCTCTGCTTCCTTCCCTTGTCACCAAACACTAACCTGTGGAAAACTGCTTGCAGTCATGCTCAGTGCCTTACTTTTTTCATAGATTTGGGGTAGCCTAATATGCTTCTGGGTTCTGGAGCACCACCCAATGAATATTTCAATGGCACATTGGTGTGGGAGATGCTTGGTTTCCACCCCCTGCCCCAACATGGTCAAACTGTGATATTAGAGCTTGTGTACTGAGATTTTTCTCAAAGTACATTCATTAGAGTGGCCTGCTGTATTGGCTATCAGTGAATCCAAAGGGAAGATAAAATCATTATTGGCTGCATCCTGACGGTCCACTTCTCACATGGTGGCAAACTCAGTTTTTCTGCCAAAGTCTATGCTCAGCAAGGAACTGCAGCCAGCTCTTGTTCTTTGGATACATATACTGTATTTGCAACAGCTCAATTGTTGCAATTGCACATGAAGCTGTGTGCTTAGAATGTCTTAAATGTGCCTCTGAAACAGTAATCTTGAGTGCCACTTTCTGGTGAGAAAGAAAAGAGGAAAAAAAGTGTTGAATATCAAGAGGAGAGCTCTAGACCACATACAGACAGGATTCAACAAAAGCTGGTGCTGGTTTTCCTGCTGTGGGGCAGACCCTGCTTCCTCCCCTTCATCCTGTAATGAGACACAGGCAGCTTCTGTACTCTATAGCACTGTTCCTCTCCTGAAATAGAGGTCACTTGCTTTATTTATTTAGTGATTTTTTTTTAAGTATCTTGCATGTTTTTCTGCTCAAATGTTTGACTCTTTGCGTTTTTGAGCTTTTTAAATACATTTTTAAAAGTACTTTAAAAACTGCTCTTATAGGTGGGTGAAAGGTGACTTCATGACCAAAAAAGACCAACCAATCAGTGCTGTGCATAGCCTTACTGCAAAGGGGGGAGGGAATATGGCTTCGTGATTGACACTGGCCAATTAGCGCTGTGCAAATCTGGCTTTTGCTGAAAGCCAAAAGGACAATTTTTCTCTAGCTGAGCATCATACAGGGAAGGGGTTTCTGCACCTCTTCAAAATATGGACTTCCACAGCAGGATTGTCACATAAGTTATGCGTGCCTGTGCTCACCCTTAAAACTTTATATTTGATACATGGAAGAACCTGCTTGTCATAGGCCGTGTATGATAGTACCAGTATCATGACCACCTCCCCCCACAGAAACCTGGGGTACACACCAGATTTATAGCAGTTACCAGGCCACACCTTCTTTCCATCTGGGGCTTCTTTCTGGCCAGATAGCAATATGATTCACTAGGGAGAACAGACCAGTCAGAATTAACTGTGCTGCAGCTAAGTCCCAGAATCTGCTTATCCCAGGGCTACATCCTGAAGCATGTGAAGCACCAATCAAGGGAAGTGAAGATTACCTTGTGTCCAGCTGGCTAGAGTAGTGGTCTCTGCAGACCAGGATCATCTACTCTCCCAGCTCTCCCAGTTCTCCAGACCAAATATTATTTAAAAATGATCTCCCAAATGGTGAAGTTCCAAAGACTGGGCACCCCCACAGAGAAAGTCCTTTTGCTTGTTATTGCCGCCACCTGTACCACTGTTGATGGTGGAACGTTCAAAGGGTTCTTCTCAGAGATCCCAGAGGACAGGCAGGTTCACTAGCTGCTCATTTCACCTTGCTCATTTGTTTGTTTTTAAGGAAAAGAGTAGCCATGGAGGAAGGGAGGAATCAGGACCACAGCATGTAAGGAGAGTGTATTTAACTTTCCCCTCAGCCACCATCAGTCCTTTCATGCTTGTCCCCCAAGGCTGCTCTTGCCCTCAGGAGAGACGCTCCAAGTGGCATCAGTGGAAACTTCCCTTCTGGACCTGATAGCAGCATCATGACCTGGAGTTTCACTGGAGTTTTGCTGAGATTTTGACAAGGGGAAAAGGTTAAATTCTCCTCTCCCTGCATTCCGATCTACCCTACCCCACAAATACCATTTACCTTAAAAAAAATAAAAAATAAAAACAGTACAAGGTCAACCAAACTACATATTCAATGTACTGTGCAGGGGCCTTACAGCCTGAAATTCTTAGGCATGACATGCCAAAGACTGAATGTGAGATACAGTGCATGTCAAATTTGCGCTCTCCAGTTGTGGAGGCCTCAGGATCTGCTGGATCTCCAGGAACTGGTTTTCTTTCTTCTAGACAGTTTGCTGAACATGAAGGTTCCGAGTGCAGAAGGTAGTAGAATCTAAAGAGCTCTCATGACTCCAGCACTGACTTGTGTAATCCTGACCCCTGGCAGAACTTCATAATTTTCCATTTGTAAAGCAGCAAAGTAACAGATTGTCCTGCCACTCATAGAATGATAAGGGATCACAACTGTTGTTACCCTACTGATGTTTTTCCTATTCAGGTCATTGCTGAAACCACATCTAGTGCCACTGGTGAGGATGGCAGATGGTGCGGGTCATGCAGAAAATGTGCCAGTGCTGTTTGTGCTACTGATTCTAGCATTAAGGATGCCTTAATGCTCCCACTAGATATCTCTATGGCTTCTGTATAGATATCTGTAGTGCGGGCCTGCTGGTTTTGGTGATCCTGATGATATTCAAGTGTTTTAGATAGTTGCATGGCTGTGATTGTGCCACAAACGGTGGGATCTTGTGCCCTAATGCAGTATCCAGTACCCTTTCAAGACCACCACATTTCCTTGGCAATTATGGTCCCCCCCCAAAAAAATCTTTGGTCCCCCCTCCAAAAAAACCCAAAACACAACAAACCCACAAACCCTGAAAAACATATGGTCTCAGGACCAACTACAGTGTTGCACACATATAAATGTGTAGCTCACCCCAACCTGCCTCTTTTTCTGAAGGAAAAAAAGCTTCACAAAGGCAATGTGAAGCTGAATATTTGGGGGGGGGGGGACTGCTTCTCTGCTCCAGACTTTTGCCTGCCTTTCAGCATTCCAAATCTGCATTTGCAACTTTAAACTAGAGATTGAATATAATATTTGGTTCAGTAATCAGTGAAAAGTTCAGAATTTCAATTTGGCTAGGGATTCCCACTGATCAGGGGTTGGGCTTTCTGCACATCCCACAGATGCTTGCCCCTATCTTGTCCCTTTTCTTTGTATATTCCCTATTATCACCCACTGTTTTCCATCGTTGTTCCTCCTGAATGTGTTTTCACCTAAAAATTCAAAATTACACAGGAAACAACCTTATACTGAGTCAGACCATTGGTCCACCCAGATCAATATTGTCTACACCAGTACTATTCGCTATCACAGACTGGCAATTTTCCCCCCAATCTGCTGCTCTGCAGCACATAGGCTTACCTGCTCTTTCCTACTTTCAGCTTCTCAGAGCCTCTCGCGAGGCTTGGTGCACATCCAAGTTGTGCAGCAAACCTTGGAAGACTCTGAGAAGCCAGAAGAAGGAAGTATCTGGAAACTTGCAACAGTCCATCAGCTGATGGCTCACAGACCAGCAACTGGTCTGCAAGCCATACTTTGAGAAGCACTGGTTCACATTAACTGGCAGCACTTCTCCAGGGCATCATACCTAACCCTACCCAGAGATGCCAGGCTTTGAACATGTAGGAACCTTTTCATGCAAGGCATGTGCTCTACTGCTGATTTATGACCCCATCCCTTGCAAACAAAATTAACCAAGAAATAAATTTAGCCCAAAAACCTGAAAGTCACCCTTACATCCCCTACAAGTCAGTTCAAGTACCTAATGAATGCAAAGCTTACCCAATGTTCATAAAATACTCTGAACACATCACATTTGGGGGCGGCCATCCTACCACCTCTAGATACCATACACATATATACAGTATATATATTTTTTGAATTTCAGTAGCACCTGACAAATCATTATCAGGGTTCAAGACCACCTCCCCTCATTTGATGGGTTCTGTGGGCGTACGGTGAGAGACAGTTCATTCTCAGGAGTGCATGAGCTAGGAAAGAAAATGTAGTGTTCAATTATGCTGATATAATGTGAGATACATGAACCATTACAATTTAAATTCCAGATTGATTCTGATTTGCAGTGGTGTATATGTATCCATGATCTTCATGATCTTCGAGTGATTGCTGTGGTATTCCAGAAACACCAGTCTGGAAGAGTTCATGGATTTGAGCACAAGTGATGTGGGATCACGTAATGCAGTATTCCCTCTTGTCATTTAAAATCTTTTATCCAATTCTGGAGTAACAGCTATATACTAGACACGTTATGGAGAATCTTTGGTGGATAAGTTCATTTCTTGATAATTTATCCAACTTGAAAATAAGTAATCCCAATACCTGGGAGAACCCTCACAAAATTTAAATTAGTGCAAATGAAATCAGGATTATTAGCAGATGATTTGTGAATGAAATGTAGGGTCTGTACAGCCTCCTCTGAATCTGCTCCCTCACTGACACTTGTCTTCAATGTTAGTATTATTGCTGATGCTTCATTCAATGCGTCTGACCTGGCATTGTGCTATTGTCCTCATAACCTTTTCCTGGGCAGCAGCATGGAAACAGCTTTCTCTGATTTTAATACATGCATCTTTTCCCCTCTCAGGTGCAGCCATTCGGCACTGTGATGAAGAGAAAGGCTGGCTGGAACCAGATCTCTTCAACTGCACATCACCCGCTTTCAAGGAGCTTTCGGCATTGGTAAACCTCTTTCTTTTGGTATAGTCTTGGGGGAGGGTGTCACTGTGAGATGCAGTCTACACTGTGAATGATGTGAACACATGGAATCACTGCATCAAAAGTTCTTTTCTGAGATGTGATCATTTGCCTTTCTGCTAAAGCAGTGGTGTTAAAATGTTTCAACAACAAACAATAATTTCCACGTTGATTTGTCTGCTAAGGAATGCTCAGTTTATGCAGACCACAGACTAACCATACCTCTCTGTTGCTCCACCTGAATAAAGAGAACACTTTTAAGTAGATTTGATGCTCTCTTGTATTTGCACATTGCAAGAGAAGATTAGTGGTGATGGGAAAGTTGCCTTTCAAAGAAGCTTATCTACCATGATTAATCTTTTCGTGGAGGAGTTCCCCAGTAAGATTCCAAGGAATCCAGATTCCACAGAGCACAGTTTGTAAACCACAACATATAAGGAATCTGTGAATATCCCATGCTGACACAAGTACGCTCACCTTCCTTGTGTGTTCCACACATACACTTTCAGTTGCTAATACAAAAGAATTGTGACCAGCTCCATTCATATGCTCCAGAGTTCCAACAGTTGATCCTGTCTTTGAAAAAACGCTGGCCTCCTAGCTGATTTACTGATTTGTTTCTAGCTGATTCCATACTGTTGTAGGTGGATTTTCCAGAGGAGTGCTGCTCTGCTCCATTCACTTGCTTCCCTAAGCACTGAACTCTTTTGGAAATTTGGTCCTAACATGAGGCCATCTAAGCATCTGAAAAAGTGATGTAAGGAGTGACCAAATGTATGTAAGAACCATCAATTTGCTCTTGTAGGAGCTCATAACAAATCGGGTGGCTCAATTCTATTAACTTTCAACAATAGCAGTGAGAGAGAGAGAGAGAGAGAGAGAGAGAGAGAGAGAGAGAGAGAGAGAGAGAGAGAGAGAGTGCTAGGTTTTGCTTTAGAAAAACTAGGTCAAGGTGAAACTGACTAGGTCATAGATGTTGTACAAGTCAGTGAAATAAAATTCACAATTCAGTTTAGTTACATGGGATCAGAAAACGCAGCAACTGAGATCAGAAAAGCAGAAGAAACAGCCTCTTCTATCTCTGCAGTGAGATTTCTGCAATGTTCCCTCTTCTATTACTTTTTTTTAAACAATTAGACATTGGTACTAAATCAGGGCTAGTGTCACTCTAATGGCAAGGAGAGCATTGCTTTTCAGAAATTATTGTCTGAACAGTATACACATCCCTTGATCGTTTGGAGCGTTCCCTTATATTTTAACAATACTCACTGAAGGGGTTTTTATGAAGATTGTGCTCAAAGTAAGAATATATGGGCATGACTGCAGAAAAATGTCAGGGAAGCACATAGACAAGTCAGGATCTTGAAACTGTCTCAAAATTTGCTCATTTAAATTGGGCAGATTTCAAGATGAGATAATTGCCTCACTCTACAGTTCTTTTTGCAGGGGGTTAAATAGCAGAACCATCTGTTAACCACATGTTCTTTTCCTCCTGGGAAAGCACATTGCTGGAATATCATTTCCTGATTAAGAGAGTAAATGCTAGATCCTGGCCATTGACTCCATGATTTCCCCCCACAGATAACAGTTTACTCTGAATGGCTTGTTCTTTTCTGTCAACAATGTATATCAAAATACAAGTTTCCAGTAGTCCCCAAATCTTAACTACTGCATCACCAACCCAAGAAGGCCCTTTTCTCTATTTTGAACAAGTTTAAAGTGAACAAGTGTCACTTTAAAAAAGGTCATAGGAACTGAATTTTAGCTCTGGATGGTAACATATAATCCCCTCCTCCTTTACTGTGTTGGTAGCTGGAGGGTCTGGAAAGGAATGAGACAGAACTGAACACCATAGAAGCCAAGAAGCTGGCCCACCAGCTGCGGGCAGTGACAGACCAGATGGAGCGCTACTTTGGCAACGATGTTCATATCACATATCGCTTGCTGTCCCACTTGATGGCCTTCGAGAGCAAACAGCATGGCTTTGGTCTCACAGCCACCCAGGATGCCCACTTCAATGAGGTGAGGGCATTTCTAGTGATGGAGCATGAGATGGAATTAGATGAAGGAGGATTGAGACTGCCTGAAAACCTGCCTTCTGCCTTACTGACAAATAGGATTGTCTGTTGAAAGAGTGGGGGAGAGAAGTGCTTGGATTTGTACGTGTAATCACAACACTAGGCAATGGATTACAGAGGATGGAGCAGATGAAAGAAGGGATCAATGTAATAAATGAGCTCTTGTACCCAAAGCTTTCTAAAAGACATGGCAGATTTTATTTTTAAAGGAGGGTTTTGTAGCTTCAGGTGTTTGGAATTTTCACCTCTCATCTCTTTCTGTAGAATCTTCTGAGGGCTGGCAGCTCGGTGCTAGCACTAGAGAACCGGGAACACTGGGACACACTGCTGCAGAACGACCGTGGCAGCACAGGTCTGATGGAACAGCTAAGAGAGTACACAGGCATATTGGCCAGCAACATGAAACTCACCTACCTTAACCCTGTTGGTGTGGTGACCCCCAATATAGGTAAGCAACAACACTGATGGAACCACTTGGAAATGGTGGGCCTGAACCAATAGCTTTGAAATGGTAGCTCATTGTCCTCAATGAAGAGCTGCATAGTTTGGTCCACCTTCCCTAGCAGCCTAAGGCTGCATTAACTGGGAATGGATGTTCCCACTTCTTGACTGGGCAGCAGCCAGCGGTTTAATGAACAAGGTTTGGAGATTTTATGGGCTAGATAGCCATTTTCAACCACTGTGCCATGGCACACTGGTGTGCCATGAATGGTCTGCAGGTGTGCTGAGGGAGTTTGGGGGAGGGTCATTTATTAGTAGGGCCACCGGGGGATTTGAAGCCCCCACCAACAGCATAGTGCACTTGTCAATTGTCAAAAAACTGTTAGTGTGCCTTGTCAATTTTAGTACCTTGTCAGTGTGTCGGGAGACAAAAAAAGTTGAAAATCACTGGGCTACAGCCTCAAGCAGAACATGCTTTTCCAAATCTCTGGAGGAGTCTTCTCTCTTCTTGCTCCATCAATAGTGACTTTATGAAGGTCCAAACACAACTACACATTGGACAGCATTCAGCTGTTGATGGGACTATTGAAGCAAGGCATTTCTGAAACTTAGGGCAGACCTGTCCAGCCAGGTCTGTGCTCTGGCAGGCTGAGAGCTACTCAAGATCAGCAATGGCTGCTACCTTTCCTGTGTCAGTGCAACGTCCTCTTCAGAAGGGGTGGTGTCTGGCTAAGAAACAAAGAATGCAATTTAGGACCCAATCCTATCCAACTTTCCAGCGCCAATGCAGCCCAAAGGTAAGGGAACAAATGTTCCCTTACCTGGAGGTGGCCTCTCTGACTTCCTCAGCACTGCAGGATGCAATGTATGCCATGTTGGATCAGCTCTGGAAAGTGTGATAGGACTAGGCCCTCAGTCTGTGATGACGCTGCCTCAAATTGAGCCATGTTTATATGAGACCAGAGCACAGCTCTGAGTCTGGATTACACATCAACTAATAATTGGATTCAGGGTTCCACTACAGTGCATCACTCTTGCTGTATTTTAGGAATTTTTTTCCAGCACTTTCAGTTTAGTGCATAAATGCCAAAACAAATGCCCAGGAAGATCCAGGGCAGAAGCACTTGTCACACAGAGCACCAGTACAATATGCCATAGCAGAAATTGTGCTGATGTCTCTCCACCTCGGTGCATAAGTATAAAGGGCAATTACTGGAGATTTTGAATACATTCCTTGTGCCACATCACTCTGTTCCTTCTCAGTTTTGGTGACTACAAGTTGAAGGCCACATCTCATGTTACTTTTTGAAGACATGGTTGGGACAAGACAACACCCACAATGAATGCACGCACAGGTAGCATAGTCCTATTTCTAGGGGAAAATAGAGAGTTTTCTAGGGATGCTTCCAGAAACAAAGAATGCATATCTTCTCTTAGAAAAGATGTATGCATTACCTAGACTGAAACAGAGACGCCTGCGTTGGCTCGGTCATGTCGTGAGAATGGATGATGGCCATATCCCAAAGGATCTCTATGGAGAATTCGTACAAGGAAAGCGCCCTACAGGTAGACCGCAGCCGCGATACAAGGACGTCTGCAAGAGGGATCTGAAGGCCTTAGGAGTGGACCTCAACAAGTGGGAAACCCTGGCCTCTGAGCGGCCCGCTTGGAGGCAGGCTGTGCAGCATGGCCTTTCCCAGTCTGAAGAGACACTTGGCCAACAGACTGAGGCAAAGAGGCAAAGAAGGAAGGCCCATAGCCAGGGAGACAGACCAGGGACAGACTGCACTTGCTCCCAGTGTGGAAGGGATTGTCACTCCCGAATTGGCCTTTTCTGCCACACTAGACGCTGTTCCAGAACCACCTTTCAGAGCGCGATACCATAGTCTTTTGAGACTGAAGGTTGCCAACATTATTATTATTATAACATTACCTTTGTATGCCTATGTTGTTAGAAACTAATTTTCAGCCAAGAGTATATCAAACATGCCTCACTGGTGAACAAAAATCAGCACATTTTTTGCTTGTGACTCCAAATCAAGCCTTTCCCTATGTATGTTTCTTTTCAGTCCTAACCTTTTTCTGGCACATGATGTTGTGGCTTTGAACTCACGGAGAAATGCCAACTCTGAGACCTCATATCAACTTTCTCCTTCTTTGCTTTCACCCCTCTGCACAGTGCTCAACATTGACCTCATGGAGAACCACACCCATCTCAGGAGACGTTACCCGCGCTATCACAGCAGCCTCTTCCGTGGCCAGGCCATGTGGGACCCACACACACACATAGTGCTTCCTCAATCAGTGCTTACATTCCGCAAAGTAGAAAGTAAGTGACTGTTCTCTTCTTGAGCTTCCCCAGGCCAAAGGGAATATGCAGCCATTGCCTCTTTCCCAGCATGCTTGGTTCAGATTGCATTGGCTACTTTGCAGCGTATTGTTCTTTGCACAGTGTCATAGCTGAGGTGGAGATGTCAATGCAGAAATCCTGTCCTGGAGCTCCTGTTTCTCTTTTTAGTCCCTCAGAGAGCTGCTGTTTAATTTTCTCCAAAGGCTGTTATTAACAAGAGGCTTTGGGAGAGAAAAAACTCCTTCCCATGAGCGAATGATCTGGGAGGACTTTCAATCCCTGGCTGAGAGGCAGCACCTTCTTATCCAAGCCACAAAAAGACAACTGTCCTCTTGAACTTTAAGGAAAAAAGACACTTCTTTTGTTTCAGAGGAGGACTGAGGTTTGGGGCTCACAGAGCACATTGTGATCATAATAGAAGGTTCTTGTGCTACTGTGCTACTGACATCTCTCTCCACATCATCCTTTGACCTGCCTGGGAAGGAGGCAAAGCAAAGACACAACTGGCTCTTTCCTATTTTGCTTTCCTAACTCCAGCTCCAACCATGGCAGCACCTACACCAGTAAGCAGAGAAACCAATGACACTGTGGAAAGCTCCCCTCCAAAGCATAGCCTGCCAGAACCTGAGCCTACCATGACCATCCTCATTCTCATCATTTACCGCACCCTCGGAGGGCTTCTGCCTGCCCGCTATCAGGTGGATCGCCGCAATCTCAGGTAGTTCACTGCTCAATTCTCTCGCCATTCTGCCAAGCACTGCCAGCTTTAGAGGGTCTCTTGTGGATGCCTTAGAACCCTGAATGGATAGAAAAGAACACGCTTGCAAACATTAGTTATTGTTTCCAGGGAACAGTCTGTGAGCTGTGGGCTCATGGTACGGCATGTTTGCGACAGTGCGCTCTGGTGGTGAGCCAGTAAGCGCTGTGTAGGACTGGGCCCTTAGATGTTGCAGGTTTTCTACAATGAAGTATGGGTGAATTAGAGCTCTTTTAAAGTGAGTACATTTTTGGAGACACTCTGTGTGTGTGTGTGTGTGTGTGTGTGTGTGTGTGTGTGTGTGTGTGTGTGTGTGTGTGCGCGCGCGCGCGCGTGCACATACACATGTACAGACACATGCATGCGCACAGGGTATGTACAGTTTATATGGTCTTTGTCATTTGCAGCAGTCCAGGACCAATTGGTGCAAGGTGGCATCAGGCTTCTTTGTTCTTTACAGGCTCCCCAAAAACCCTGTTATGAATTCCCCCATCATGAGCGTATCTGTGTTCAGCAACCACACCTTTCTCCAGAGTACTTTGGAGACCCCATTAGTGCTTGAATTCCGCCTGCTCGAGACTGCCAATCGCAGCAAGCCCCTCTGTGTTCAGTGGAATCACTCCAGCCAGTAAGTTGTTTTGCTGTTAGCACCACAGCTTACTCTTTCTTTCCTGATCACCATGTGTCACTGTTACTAATCTTGAAGCTATTGACAGAAGCCTGGGAAAGTCAGCAGGACTGAGAGGACAGATTATACAGGCCTACAAAACTGATGGTCAGAATAGTTTTTCCCAAACTTTATGGTGGTTTGATATGAATTTGGGGTGCCGATTCCAAAAATGGCATCATCTAGTTTTAGAGATATAGTATAGCGAATGGTTCAACCAGCTTCCTCATGTGGAAGCCATGGTGTAGTCTTCCTTGTGAGGAAGCTGCTTGAACCATTCACTAAAGAGGCTATACGATATCTCCAAAACTAGATGTGATAGGGCAAAATGGATGCCATTTTTGGAATCAGCACCCCAAATATACCCAGGAATTGGTGTAATGTTTAAGGAAGCAAAATGTGTGTTGGCCTGTGTTATTGGCCTTAAACATGGTACCTCTAGGTTCTAGGCCTGTGTCTGCCCCTGCTTTTCATCCAGCACTGAAAAAAGCCACTTACCCTTTCTGTATCCTGGGGAAAGTTCACATATGACTGTTCATAATCTGATGGCTGTGTCATCAAATGACATGACTTTCACATATGAAATAATCATAACAGATCAAACACAGGCAAAGGTTTTGTGTTCCAAGTGAAGTGAGGCTAGAACTATTCAGGAAAAGCTTTCTTAAAGAAGTGTACCTTGAAATACTTGGAGAAGAGGGACACCGTTTGAGGCACAGAAAAGGAGAGCAATTCCAGCCACAGAAAACAGCTTGGTAGAAGACACCAGTGTGGAAGTGTAAGGAAGAAACCAAGGGAGAGAATAGTCAATTTGCTTATGGAAAATGTACAAAACAGTTTAAGGAGAGACATGGAAAGAAATATAACCAGTGATAGAGAGTTAAGCATGAGGACAGGGACCTTATGCTTGATGCAGCTTACCTAGGGGGAAATCCCCTAGCAGTGATTTTCAACCAGTGTGCCATGGTACAGTGGTGTGCTGCAAAAGGTCTGCAGGTGTGCTGTGGGAGTTTGGAGCACAGCAGTTTAAAAATCACTGAAAAACTCTTCCAGGTTCTGTGCCTCTGTTTCTAAGGGAACTGTCTGTAGTCACAAATTTTCTGTCCCTCTTTCTCCGCTGGTGGAGGAAGAGGGACAGACAAGTCATTACTGCAGAGTTGCCCTAGAAACAGAGCCACAGAACCCGGAAGAGTCTCCTGGAAGTGACATCACAGAGAAGACCATAGAAGTCAGTGTGCCATGAGAAGAAAAACATTGAAAATCGCTGCCCTAGGGGGAATTAAGGAGAGAATGATCTGGTCATAGCAAGAGGAGGAAAAGCTGAGTTACTAAATGATGAATTAATGCACTTTCCATTCTGTACCTCTCACAGTGTTGGTGGTGAAAGAACAATTAGTACAATACAGTACTCTCAACCATACTGTTTCAAGCACCCCCTGTTGTTGAGGGCTCTGCTTATCTGCTTTGATCATCACACAGTGGAGCCTTCACTATTTATTTTACTCTCTTCTGATCCCTTTGAAGAAATAGGTATCCTGCACAGGTAGAAAATGACTTCCTGCATAAATAGGGCAGATGTCTGGCATACTTCTTAAATTGTCTATGATTACCTTCTTGCCTGCCTTTAAAAACAAATTCACTTTGGGGACTCTTTCCTGTGAAGCTACTTGTTGAATTTCTTTGTGACTGCAGGATTGAGCCCACTGGCTTCTGGACGGCACGGGATTGTGAACTTGTATACCGAAATACCACGCATGTTCGCTGCCACTGCTCCCAGTTTGGCACTTTTGGTGTCCTGATGGACAGCTCTCACCGAGAGGTAACTGAATCTTTAGCGAGGAGGGGGAAAGGAGTAGTAAGCAACAGGGGCTCTTATGTGGAAAGTAAGCCAAAGCCAAAAATCAAAACAGTAGACTGTGATATCACAGAAGGCCAAACTAAACATGACAAGGTAGCCATGTTTGTTTGTTTATCTGTTCCATTCACATAAAAAGTAAGTGGTGGTGAGGGTTTAGGTTTTACCACAGAAAGTATAATTGTATGAGGGAAACTGAGCCTGTTCCTTCCCCAACTTCCTTCACCACACATCATCATTTCAAGCACTTTTCTTTCCCTTCTGGCTCCCTTCTTGAGCTGGGTTGGACAAGAATGCATCAGCAATGCAGCTCAACAAGGCAAGGAAAGGGAGGGGGTTTCATTGCCCTTATCCATTTGCTCCTTTTGCTGTAAAATTTAGTCCTGCTCACCACTTTATGTGCCAATGAGGCAAACATGAGCAATAAACAGGATTGCTCCATTGAGTTTAGCTAGTCCTAATATACAGAAGAAGCAACACAGGCCTGGATTATCAAGACACAGACAACTTAAACCCACAGAAGATTTGGTTAAATCATGGGCTTGGCAATTCTGTACAAACAGGCCCATTCCAAAAGCCTGAAGAGAAATCTAGGCAGCTTCTCAATCAGAATTTTGTGCTGGAACAACAAAATTTCTGAATGCCTTCTGTGTGCTTCCTCCTGACTTCTCCTTTTGCCTTTGGTTTCTTTCACCTGCAGCAGCTGGAGGGAGATCTGGAGATCTTGGCCATTGTGACCTACTCCTTGGTGTCCCTCTCTCTTCTGTGCTTGCTGCTAGCCTTCTCCTTCCTGATATGCCTGAAGGGCCTCAAGTCTAACACCCGGGGCATCCACTGCAATATCTCTGTCACCCTCTTCTTCTCAGAGCTGATCTTCCTCTTGGGCATTAACCGTACTGAAACTCAGGTGAGAGAAGGGCCAGGTCCAGGGCACAGCGAGTTTAGAGGCCAGTAAGGGAAGTCAGCAAAGGGGTGCAGGAGCAGTGCACCTGCTCCAGTATGGAGAGAAGAAATGCAGATTTATAAATTACAGATTTATAAAATAAGAATCTGTGTCACCTGAAATTCTTACACACACTTGCCAAGACATTTTCAGATGTATCCTACAACCATGACAGAAATTTATAGCCCAGTCCTATGAACCTACTGTGCCACTAGAATTCATATTCCAGTATTGCAAAATGCAATGTGTCATAGAGTGCAGCCTGGGCACTGCTGCAAACAGTGATCAGTGTTGGCCAGGCAACAGTAGCCTCTCTGGAGACCCCAGTGTTGGTAAGGCAAGGGTGGGAAAAGGCCAGGGTGGGGAGTGGGAGGGAGTAGGAGAGCCAGGGCTGTTTCTGGGCAGGGAGGGGGGAGGAACCAGTGGCAGGGAAGAGGCTGAAGGGGTGGATCTGGTGGCAGTGGCACACACTGGATCTTATCTTCTCTTTTTAAAACCTCTGTACCCCTTTCTTCTCCTTGGACATACACCAGCAAAATAGGTAGCATATGTCCAAGAAGGAGGCTGAGCGGTTAAAGACACTGGACTATTGGCTGGAAGGTCGGCAGCCCAGGAGTTCAGGACTCCGGTGCTGCAGAACAGGGTGAGGTCTTGTTACTTGCCTCAGCTCCTGCCAACCTAGCAGTCCGAAAGCATGTAAATGCGAGTAGATAAGTAGGTACCACTTCACTGGGAAGGTAACAGTGTTCCGTGTCTTTCAGCATTTAGTCTTGCTGGCCACATGACCACAGAAGGTGTCTTCGGACAACGCTGGCTTCCTCAGCTTGGAAACAGAGATGAGCACCGGCCTCTAGAGTCGAACACGACTATGCAGGGGAAACCTTTACCTATCTATCTTTTTTATGTCCAAGGAGACCCACTGGCAATCAGGCAGCCTATCAAGAAGTAAGTGAAAAATGTTTCCACTTACCTCCTGCAGGCTGCCTGATCTCCCCACCACCTTTTTGACACAGCTGCACTGGTGCTAGTTGCAGGTAATTGGCTTGGGCTGTTCGTTTCTCAGCAAACTTCTAGAATTCTCATCAAATGCCATCCACCGTGCTCTATCGTATAATGGCAAACATGGAAAGTTTAATATAGGAGCTTAGGTCACAGAAAATGCAGTGTTGCACACACACCCATTGTCCTTGAGTTGATAGGGACATTAAAGAAAATAAAACAGCTCCAGGAAAGGGGGGAAACTAGCAATCTGATCTGCTGTTTTAAAGGACCTCTTTGAATGGTTGCAATTTTGCTTCTTCCAGTTCTTCTGCACTGTGATTGCTATCCTCCTGCACTACTTCTTCCTCTCCACTTTTGCTTGGCTCTTTGTGCAAGGCCTCCATATCTACCGCATGCAGACTGAAGCCCGTAACATCAACTATGGAGCTATGAGGTTCTACTACGCCATTGGCTGGGGGGTCCCTGCAATCATCACTGGTAAGTGCAGAAAGTCAGGATTCTCTCTTCTATGAGAAGAAATGTTTGCTGTGCAACATTGACATACGCAACAATGAAGATGGACGAGTCCTCCATGAGCATACAAGTCAGGCAACTGCAAAACCACCAGAGAGTTCAGCTTGTAGCATTCACTCTTGTCCTTGCATTAGATGCAAGGAGATCAAAAGAGAAACAAGATAGCATATTTACAGTGACCCACAGTATGCTTGAAGCTGTCAGGACAAAAAGCCTTGCGGAAGAGACCAAGGTTGCGAAAAATGTATATTGTACTACTGACCTTCTTCCTCCTTCCTGTCAGGATTAGCAGTTGGCTTGGATCCAGAGGGCTATGGGAACCCAGATTTCTGCTGGATTTCAATCCATGATAAACTGATCTGGACCTTTGCAGGGCCCATTGCTGTTGTCATTGTGGTAAGCACTCCTCCCATCTATTTGGTCTCTTTGCCAGGATGTTATAGCCTTGCCTTTTCCTTACTCAGCATATTTGCTGCATGCTGTTCTCCTGTTCCTGTGCTTTCCTTTTCCTGTTGTGAATGAATGGATTTTGATGCTGTGCCCATTTTTTTCCTTGCCCTTCTCCTTTTTTCTTGTCTTTTCTCTCCCTATCCCTGTGGAGATTTCTGCACCTCAATGCAAATCCCTGCTCTAGGGAATTTGTGAGCCTTTGAGATCTGTGACCTTGTGAGCCTTTGAGATCTGTGACCTCATCCTTTTGACTGTCCCCTGCTCTCAGACTCTGCTATGAATCTCTCTGAGCAGAAGTTAGCTATACAGAAAAGGAGGCCTTCGTGTAGAACAGTGATTTTCAACCACTATGCCATGGCAGAATGGTCTGCAGGTGTGCTGTGGGAGTTTGGGGGAGATTCGTTTATTAGTCGGGCCATTGGAGGATGGGAGCCCCCCACTGTGTTGTGTACCAATGCAGTGTACCAATTGTCAAAAAGAACCGATGGTGTGCCATGACAATTTTAGTCCCTTTTCAGTGTGCTATGAGATGAAAAAAGTTGAAAATTGCTGGTGTAGAACCTGATAACGCTGGATGTACAGTCTGCACCAAACAGATCATCCTTGAAGATAGTGCAGAGAGGACAGAGCTGCCAAAAGAGCTGTCCTCAATGCAAGAGCTTTATGTTCCTAAACCAGCCACTCTGCTTCCAGATGAATGGAGTGATGTTCCTTCTGGTGGCAAAGATGCTGTGTTCGCCAGGCCAGAAAGAGGCCAAGAAGAAATCAGTTCTGTGAGTATTAACCTGCCACAGTGATCTGCTCAGGCAGAAGGCTTGGCTGCTCTGTTTGCAGATTTCTGAACATCACCTCCCACCTCTCCCCATAAGTAATGTTCTACTTTCATCTCAATTAAAAAAAAATTCCACCAAACTTTTTTTTTTTTGCCTGTCAAATGTCATCTGAATCCCTTGCCTCCTCCATCACAGCTGAAGTTCCTTCAAGCAGGAACAACGACTTTTATCAGGACTCTGCTAAAATTGATTTGGGTTCCTTGAACCATGACCTTTTCACACATCGGCAGTGAAGAGTCACTCATTTGGGGCTTGCTCCTGAAGAACTGTGTGGGTGTATCTGGGTTGTGGAAAGATGGTCCCTGCTTCTCCTCTGTCTGCATCAGTGTATCTTGAGTTGCAGCCTAACCTTAGATTCTAATCTCTGTGCCTGTCCTTCTGGGTGGTTCTTTCTCTCTGTCTTTTTCCAGCATGACGCTGCGAAGCTCCTTCGTTCTGCTTCTAATTATTAGCACTACTTGGCTCTTTGGCCTCTTGGCTGTCAACAACAGTGTCCTGGCTTTCCACTACCTCTACACTATCCTCTGCAGCCTTCAGGTAACTCTCAGCACTAGCACAAAAGCAGTAAAGCAGAATATCATGGAACAGGCAGAGGTGGAGATGGCTGGCTTCTGGTGGGAGCGATCCTACCAAATGAGCAAATCCTCAGCAGTTGCCATCTTCCCTCCTGCATGTGTATGCTCACACACAAACATGCATGGTTTGGCGAAGGTTGTCTCCCTCTCTCATAATACTAGAAGTGGGGATCATCTAATGAAACCGATTTGACAGGAGATGTAGAATGGGCAGAAATAGGTCTTTCTTCACATACTGCATAGTTAAAATTCACTGCCACAGGATATAATGATTGTCACTAGCTCAGATGGCTTCTAAGAAGTTTGGACAAATCTATGGAGGGCAAGTCTGCCAATGGCTACTTGTTCTGATGGCTGTGTGCCAGGTTCAGTGGCAGCCAGCACCTGAATATCCTTATAGGGGAGCAAGGGTGGGAGAGAAGTATGCCTTTTTTCCTCCTGCTTTTGGGCTCCCCAGAGATAGCTGGTGGACCCCTGTAGGAAATAGGATGCTGAATTAGATGCAACTTCAGCCTGATCCAGCATAGTATTTCTTATGTTCTCCCTTCAGTTTCAAAAGAGGTTTGCTATGTGGCATAGGAGTGCTCTGGTTTGCTTCATCTAAGTCCATATCACTTCACTTATACAGAGCTTAGTTACACAATCCTTTGGATCCAAGTAATTATTTCTGCAGTCTCCTCCTGCTTGGTCACTTGAGCACAGTTTTGCATGCCTGCACAGTTTGATTGCTCTTTATTCAGGGTATGCAAATCTAGCCTTTTTGCAAACACAATTAGCATATTTGCATATGCCTAACAGCCTAATCCTATCTAGCTTTCCAGGGCAGCTGTAGCTGTGCCAATGAGGCATGCACTGCATTCTGCAGTGGGTGGGGCAGTCAGAGGCCTTCTCAAGGCAAGGGAACATTTCCTCTCTTACCTAGAGGCTGCATTGCAGCTGCATCAGCACGGGAAAGTTGGTTAGGATTGGGCTGTAAGATGACTATAAGTGCACCAGCTGACAAGCACATAGTGAAGTAGCTTACAGCCCAATCCTATCCACATTTACCTGGGAGTAAGCCCCACTGACTGTAATGGGGCTTACTTCTGAGTAGACACTCATAGAGCAGTGCATGACCAAAGCCTAGCAGTCAAAAGAAACTGTGTCAGAGAGATTTTAAAAACACTAGAAATTTGATTGCGGGCATTTGAAAAACAAGCCAAAGGAAGCCAAATAGGAAGGCCAGGAATGAATAAGTATGTACTGTAACGACAAAAGAGCAATGATGACTCTTTCACCCATCCAAACCACTTGCTAGGACTTGCAAAAAAAAGCTGGTAAATGTCATTTTACCAGCATTTCTGAATATCTACTTGGTGTTGAATATTTATTTTCTGTGAGTGCTGCTAATCTGCTAGTTTTGTTCTGTCTCCGTATGGATGGGCTACCTTTAGCTGATATTTTGAGTGCTAATATGGTTTGGAAAGCATTTATAGAGGCTTCCTAGTAGTGAGATAGACCAATTACTCCCTCTAGTGGGAAGTGGAAGCAGTCATTCCACTTATGTACATTCTTATGACTGTGACAATGATTAATTAACAATGTTTACACAGGGCTTTTTCTATGTGTTCTGGAACAAAGAGGAAGAATTGGGATCATCATGTCTCATATCACATGGACATCCAGTTTTCTCCCTCCTTCTCCGGTGATTCATAAATGGCCTTGGCTGGACAGATTCACAGCATCCCTTCCTCTCCTTCACAGGGTTTAGTAGTGCTGGTGCTGTTCTGTGCTTTGAACAAAGAGGTGCAAGAAGCCTGGAAACTGGCCTGCCTTGGCAAGAAAGGTCAGGGTGAGGAAGCCACCAGGAGTGGACAGGTATGAGTTATATTTGATCTTACTCACTGGTGGAGGGAAGAATAATTTGCACCAGGCTTCAGTCTTTTCTCTGAAACTGCCCAAGAGGCCCAATTTCCCATTCAGGCATGTGAAACTGAAAATTAGGTGTTTTGCTGCTGGTGGTTGAGAACTCTGCAGCAGGCCCTGTATAAGTAGCTCCCAAGAAAATGATGACCAGGAAGGAGGACCAACTTTAAGCCAATTGGACCAATTGCTCCCAATTTGGCCCAACACCTAAGGCAGCCCTATACTAGGGTAATCTACTCTTGTCAAATATACACAACACATTGCAATGGATGCCTAACACAGAATTGCAGGTTTTATAGAGGACACCACAGCAACCATTTTAATTTTTTTCTGAGTTCTTAAGAAGTCACTAGTGTTTGTTTATGTTTATATTTTGATATTTTTTTAACATACTTGAATTACATAGTATGTTTGATTATACTATTTACTTTTCAAATGTAATCTACACATTGTGTTTGTTTACTTGTAGGCTTACAGGTACGCAATTTTATATTAAAATGTGCTTCGATCCATTTAGTCCATTAATTCACATGTGTTTAAGTGCACATTTTGATTGCTTTCCAATCTACATAGAGATATAAAGGCTATAATACATTTTATTTATATCTCTAAGATTCTACAGACCTTGGCTGTGAACCCTGGGCCCTGCAATAAAATGTCAACAATTGGGCCCTGCAGCAACTAAGGCCAACCTTGTCAGGAAGGAGCCAAAAATAGATGACTGTTGTAGTAGTGGGGCTTCTCCCCCTTTGGGCTGCAAGTATAAGAGAAGCCTGTGGATGCCAGCTCTTCCTCAAAGAGATGGCAATAGTCCTCACTCCAGGTCTGGTGTTCTTTAACCTGCAGCAGGCCAGATGAAAATGCATGACAAACCATTTCCCTAAAACTCTCCAGGAGTTTGAAACCCGCAGTAAGTTCTTGCAAGGGAGGGGAGGGAGGCAGCGAGGGCGGGGGGAAGGCAGCAACAGGATCCCCAGAATTGCATCACTCAGGGGGGCTGCAGGGACTGGGGTGCACCCACCAGTCTCTGCAGCAGCCTTGCCAGGGTGTGGGGAGCCCTGTGCGAGCGCCTGCAGGGCTCCCCGGGTCAGGGAAAGTGAAAGTGGAGTGATCATGCTTACATCCACGAAGAATGTAAAAATAGCAATCACGACCCACTTTTGATATTGAATCACAAAGTGGGTTGCAATTATTATTTTTCCATTCTTGTGGCTTGGGGAGCCCTGTGGAGTCTTCAGCAGAGCTCCCCACACCCCCAGGAGGCTGCTGCAGAGTATTGTAAGTAAAAGAAAGCCCCTGTCCCCTCGAAAATGGTACAATCTTAGGGATCGTATCACTGCATTCCCCCCTCCCCACCCCTTAAAGTGGCAAAGGCAGAGGTCCTTGGGCTGGGGCATCGCAGTGCCCCATTTTGAGAACCTCTGGGCTAAAGGAATGTTTGCCCAGAAATGCCCCCGTCCCAGGAAACTGGCTCTCCTTCACTTCAGTCCCATTTATCATGTTACATTCCTCCTAACATGTTTATCATGTTAATTCCTCCTATATTGTTATTATCATTATCATCATCATAATTAACAATAAGAATAACAACAATAAGAATAACTGTATTTATATACCGCTGTTCAACTAAAAGTTCACAAAGCGGTTTACAGAGAAAAATCAAACAACTAACGGCTCCCTGTCCCAAAAGGGCTCCCAGTCTAAAAGATGCAAAACACCAGCAGACAGCCACTAGAAAAGACACTGCTGGGGTGAGGAGGGCCAGTTACTCTTCCCTGCTCAAAAGAGGAGCACCCACATGAAAAAGTGCCTCTTACCTAGTTAGCAGGGGTCAAATTTCACTCCATGTTTCCCTTCTTCCACACAGGGCCCCAATGCCTACAACAATACAGCCCTCTTTGAGGAGAGTGGTCTCATCCGTATCACCCTGGGAGCTTCCACCATCTCCTCAGTCAGCAGCGTGCGCTCAGGCCGCACTCATTCCAGCCAGCGGGGCTATCTCAGGTGAGTCTTTTCCTCTTCCTCAGCATCCTGATAACCTAAAGCTGAGAAGTCCTGGTGTGCTTGGAAAGGTATCCTTTTTCTCCTGGCCACCCAAGCAGTCCCTTGACTCTGGTACCTTTGCTTATGAGCCTGGATCTGGGAGCTCATTGAATGGTCAGGCTGAGATTTCCACCACAGTCACCTGCAGCAGTTCTGTCTGTTTTAACATTCTTCTTCTGTAGGGTTACCATATACAAAGGGGGACAGAGTGCCTCTACTTTTAACCATTGTATGGAAGAGAGAATTCTTGCATTTGCAGCTTTTTGAACTCTTTCATGTTGAGCTGCATCTGCCAAAATTCCCTCTTCCGTACAATGGCACTCTGTCCCTCATTGTACCTGGTAACCCTATTCCTGTGAGTTCATCCACAGTTTCACTGAGGTCCTATAGTCCTGGTTGCAGCCCCTGGGAAGTAGCCCAAAGCGTAGGCTACCTGGCTGCTTACAGTGGGAATTTAACTTGGCAAGTAATGGGAAACAAAACTCTGTTAGTATCACCTTGTAGATGCATAGGAATTGGTTTTTTAATACAGGGTTCCCTCTCTCCTGCTCTTCATAAGTAGCTCTGTGATAAGATATGCAGGAAATCTTATCACAGCTCTAAACTTAGCTCTGCGATAAGATGTACAGGACAGAACGTGACAAAGCAACAGAATTGGGTTTATGGCACCTTCCTTCAAGCAGGCCAGCCCTTGCCTGGTGATGTGCCAACCTCTGCTTCTCCCACTCCAATATTCGGCCTTAGTGCTGCCCTCCCCTTCACATTTTGTCTTCCTCTCTGTCCATCACTTCTTCTCCAATTTGTGGAACGAAGTGGAAGGAAGAGGAAGAGCAGTGGAGGCATGTAGACAGACAGAGATGGGTGCTCCCCACCCAATCTGGTGCCTGAGGCGGCTGCTGAAGTTGGCCTCACGGGTGGGCTGATCCTGCCTGCAGCCATAATAGTGGTCACTGAAACAGGCCTAGCTACAAATTTCTTTTGCTATTCTCTTCTAAGTCTGCTAAGTTGCTATTGCCACTAAGTCTGTGGACGGTTTGTGTCACTGATGTTGTGTACATGTGAGCCAAAAACCATGTGCATCATACAGGTTACCGAAAAGGTTACACAGAGTGAAACTGACAGCCCATCCATCTGAGTGTGGTCACCCTAGCTGCATCCTGCAGCTCCTGGTTTTGATATCTTTACCAAAGAGATCTTGGACCATGTGGTTCACCATTGGGCCAAGGCCTCGCTCTTGATGTCAGGGACACAAGTTTTGAGTGTTTTTCTGTTACGAGTTTCAGAGAGAATATGATGGTGCATCAAGGCTCAGCTCTGGACCACAACTTGCTCAATCATGCTGGCCCAACAGACCTAGATGTGGCTATGTTCCATCGTGATGCAGGGCCAGGTAAGGCCAAAATCTAGCAAGGCAGTCGGTGGATATGAAAATCAACATTATGCCTCCAGATCTGAAGAAGCAGGTCCCATAAGCAAGATATTTTGTGATACTGCTTTATATCTGGCCGCATGTTTTTACCTACTGAGTACTTACCAGTCCTGCTGTAAGGGCAATTTGACAATGTCAGCATGCTCAGGCTTTCCCAGAGAGGGAGTCAATAGTTGTGTTGCTCAGCAATAGCTTTTTGTACTAAACAATGAGGCCAATCTTTCTGCTGAGACTTTTGACTTGGCAGGAGTTTCATTACTGTGATTGATGAAAAGAAACAATTTCAGGTTTTGTGTTTTAGAGATTTTGAACAGGTGAACTAATGCATGATACTGGACCAATCCATTGTTAAATGCTTACAAAATGGAAGCCTGTTTCAGGTTGTTCCTGAGAGAAGAATTATGTACTTGGGAGCTATTCGCTACCAAGTCACTGAATATAAGTGCTTTGCCCTCATCCCTCCCCTCCTTCAAACGTTTTCTGTCTTTCTCAGACCAAGTCTCTGACACAGACAGTGACCTCTCTCTCGATGAAGAACGCAGCCTCTCAATTCCATCATCAGAGAGTGAGGAGAATTTGCATCTCCGGGGCAGATTTCAGCGCCAATTCAAAAGAGCAGCACACAGTGAGAGGCTCCTCACCAACCTTTCTAACACCGCACCCAAAGGCAAGTACTTGAAAGGGGTGCACAGGCTGAGAAGACTGGACCAAGCCAAGAGGGGCAGGCTGGGGCAAGCACTGAGCCATGCATCTGTACAAGACATGTTACAAAAAATAATAATATTAATAATAATAATAATAAACTTTATTTGTATCCCGCCCTTCTCCCCAAAAGGGACCCAGGGCGGCTAACAACATGTAAAAACAGATTTAAAAAACATAAATTTGCAATAAATAGCAGATAAAAAACATTAAAAACACATTAACAGAGACCATAAAAACAGTAGTCAGATTAAAAGACAGAATAAAAAGAGCATAAAAGAGCAAATCACAGAGGAATCAGGCCTGTAAAAAACTAAAAGATGTATAAAAAAATGTTAAGAAGGCCAAGAAATCAGAAGGCTTGTTGAAACAGCAGTGTCTTCAGGCCTCGCCGAAAACTCTCAAGAGAGGGAGCCATTCTCAAGTCAAGGGGAAGGGAGTGCCATAATGTTGGTGCCACTACTGAGAAGGCCCTATTTCTTGCCGCCGCCCCACAGACCTCCTTGGGTGGCGGCACTTGTAAAAACGCCTTCTCTGATGACCTAAGAGGGCGAGCCGGATTGTACGGGAGTAGGCGGTCTCTAAGATACCCTGGCCCAGAGCAGTATAGGGCTTTAAAGGTCAAAACCAGCACCTTGAATTGGGCCCGGAAATGAATGGGCAGCCAGTGTAGCCCCCGGAGAAGCGGACTGACAGAGTCAAACCGCCTAGCTCCAGTGACCACACGGGCTGCTGCATTCTGCACTAATTGCAGTTTCCGAACCGTCTTCAGGGGCAACCCCACATAGAGCGTGTTACAGTAATCTAACCTCGATGTCACCGTGGCATGGATCACCGTGGCCTGGTCTGCACGATCCAAGTATGGCCGCAGCTGGCGCACCAGCCGAAGCTGAGCGAAGGCCCCCCTAGCCACCTGGGAATCCAGGAGCAGCTGCGAGTCCAGGAGGACCCCCAAGCTGCGGACCTGCTCCTTCAGAGGGAGTGCAACCCCATTCAGAGCAAGCCGATAATCCAGCACCCACATTGAGGATTTCCGAACCAGGAGAGCCTCTGTCTTATCCGGATTTAATTTCAGCTTGTTAGCCCCCATCCAGATCCTCACTGATTCCAGACAGCGCTCCAGGCCCTCAACTGCCACCCTGGAGTCTGGAGGAAAGGAGAGATAGAGCTGGGTGTCATCAGCATATTGATGACACCTCACTCCAAACCCCCGGATGACCTCTCCCAGCGGTTTCATGTAGATGTTAAATAGCATGGGAGACAGAATTGAACCCTGCGGCACCCTGCACCTCAAAGGCCAGGGTGTCGAGCAGGCATCCCCCAGCACCACCATCTGGGACCGACCCTCCAAGTAGGAGCGGAACCACCGCAAAACAGTGCCTCCAACTCCCAACTCGGCCAATCGGCCCAGAAGGATACCATGGTCGATGGTATTGAAAGCTGCTGAGTGGTCCAGCAGGACCAACAGGGACGCACTCCCCCTGTCCAGTCCCTGGCGTAGGTCATCCACCAAGGCGACCAAGGCAGTTTCCATCCCGAAGCCCGGCCTGAAACCAGATTGAAAAGGATCCAGATAATCCGCTTCATCCAAGACCCTCTGGAGTTGGGCTGCCACCACCCGCTCAGTTACCTTGCCCAGAAACGGGAAACAAAGCGTGAAATGAACATCTTAAGGCTAAGACCAGGGGTGCACTCATGGGGGGAGGGCAGAGGGGAGGGGAGGGGAGCTTGGGGATTTCTCCTATAGCTGGAGCTGTGATGTTGTCAACAGGCACACTTTGAAAGACAAAGCATCAGACTCAGCAATAGGCAAACTGAGAAATGTATTGAGAGGGCATCTGTTAATACCTATGTTGTGCTCTTAGAAGCCGTAGGGCTCCCTGAGATCCCTTCAGGGGCTCCACAAGCGCCCCATAAGTGACCACTATCTGCTCCCTGCCCAATTTGCTAGTCCATCCCTCCTTTCCTCTCCTGGCTCTCCTTCATTCTCTTTCTGTTCCAGCTCTTTGCCAGTATTCGGCAATGAGTTCAGTGCTGCACTATCCCATGCATGAGCTCACTGAGATTCTTACATGTGCCAGAGGGGCTCCCTCTTATACTCCTAAAAGGAGTATAAAGGGCTCAGGAAACCAAAATGTTTGAAAACCACTGGTCTAGGCCATCGCCTGTCCCAAGGGTTACCAGAAAGACAATGTGTAGGTCACGTTCTATTAAGGCTACAGTCCTACACAAATTTATTTGGGAATAAATCCAACTGAATATAATGGGACATTTCTGAGCAAACATGCATGGGCTATCACTTTATATACCTTTTATATTTAGGTGTGACATGTTTGGATATCATTTTCAGTTTTTATACATTTGTTTTAAACGATTGCAACCCATGCCAAAAGTCTGGGATGAAATGAGCTATTTAAATGAACTATACAGGTTTCAAAGTGGAAATAACTGTCAGGGGAAGAAAACGTTGTAACAAAGAAACTTAAAGTTAATTTTGTGGTGGTGGTATAGTCTTGGGCTGCAATCCTATATGCACTTTCCTGGGAGCAAGCTCCACAGAAAGCAGTGGAACCTACTTCTGAGTAGATGCACTTGGGATTCTGGTGTTAATGGGACATGGCTATTTGGGGAGGAGTCATGCACTTCAGAATTTGTCACTACACCGTTGAATAAGAAGGCTTGCAAAAATAGTTTGCAAAGCTAAGAAGAGAGATTTTGAAAATACCTTGCTGAGCATCCAGTTTCCCTGGCTGCTTTTGAGATCAGTCAGCCTCTCTGTTATCACAAAGAAGAAAAATTATTATGCAGGCACGTGTAATTAATTAATTAATTACTCTTAAGCTTTTGTTAATGCAGATTATCTTTTTCTGCTCATGCAGGAGCAGCAAAAGCTCTGTAAGTATCTCTGAGAGATCAACCGATGGCTGTAATATTTCTGTCAGTGCCAGCAATGTTCATTTTACATTGTCTGGCAGAGCATAGTGTGCACTGTGGTAGCAATCAGTGAAACTCAGCAGTGGATACAGTACCAGTAGTTTTATGACCATCTATTAAGAATGATGAACTTCTGATTTAAAAAAGTCCCTATACTGTGGTTTGAAGTCTTGACAAAACTTACACTCTTTGCTGAGATGCACCTTATTGACCTTATAAGCGGCATTCTGCAATGTCCTTTTCCAGATGTTGATGGCAATGATCTGATGTCCTATTGGCCAGCGCTGGGTGAATGTGAAGTACATCCCTGCTCCCTTCAGAAATGGGGCTCAGAGCGGAAACTTGGATTCGATGTTAGTAAAGACGCAGCCAACAATAACCAACCAGACCTGGCCTTGACCAGTGGGGATGAGAACTCCCTCACCCAGACCCAGCGACAGAGGAAGGGTAAGGAGACTCAGAGTAGTGTTATGGTGGTGGCTAGTGTGTTGGACTGGAACAGGAAACTGGACTAGGCAGGTCCTTGTCCTCATCCAGCAGGGCTCTTCTTCTGTTCTTATGTTGCCCAGGCTGCCAGTGTTGTCTAAATTTTCAGGTTATGAAAACCAATTCTCTTATTTTTCCAAAGGAAATTGCCTTACTCTGAAACACACAATGGGTCATCTAGTCTAATCAAGTAGGTGCAATAATAGAGATTGCTTCTGAACATGTGCAGTGTATGTTCCCTTTCCTGGGGAGAATCCACAACTCACCCCAACTCCTCTGAGATAGGTGGAATATGGTCAAAGAGCGTGGTCACTGGGCCATCTGGAGCTCAGACATATCTTCTTTTAGAAACGCAATCACTGCTCCTTTGTCAAAATGAGATGCACGGCCATCAAGGAGGTGACACGTCAGTGGACAGCAGGTTTTGTGTGGTTATCCCTAGTCACTTGGCAGCTGAAGATTTCCCCCAATGCTGCATCCTCTTGTATGTGTGACAAATTATTAAATGCAAGTAATCTAACTGATGAGTGGCCTGTTGTTCTCACTACTACCTTTATCTCTATTGTGTAGGCATCCTGAAGAATCGCCTCCAGTATCCTCCAACTCTGCAAGGCTTGTCATCTGTGGGCAGGATGACCAATGAGCTTTCCTGGTATAAAACTTCCACCTTGGGTCACCGGGCTGTTCCTGCTGCTTCTTATGGTAGGATCTATTCTGGAGCAGGAAGCCTGTCTCAGCCCGCCAGCCGCTACTCTTCTCGGGAGCAACTTGACATGCTAATGAGAAGGCAGATGTCCAGAGAACAGTTAAGCCGAAATAACTCTGGTGACTGTCTGGAAGTTGTCGCCAGCAGGCATGGGTCTCGGGAGCATTTGGACACCCTTCTGAACAGGCCTGGTTCTCGGGAGCCTCTGGACACGATCCTCAGTCAGCATGGATCTAGAGAGCATCTTGCAAGCATACCCAGCAGGCATGGGTCTAGAGAAAATTTAGGTGAAGTAGCTACTGGATATGATCCAAGAGGACATGGGAACACTCTGCCTAGAAGGCAAGGATCTAGAGACCATCTAGACACTTTACCCTGTAGATTTGGGTCACGAGAACAGGTAGACTGTGGTGGGGCAGTAAGAGAGTTCTCCAGAGAATGGCTAAACACTATGCCTATTCGACAGGCTTCTAGAGATTGCATGGACACTCTGCCCAGTCGAGACACTTCTCGAGAACAGTTGGATCTGCTTTCTAGAAGGCAGCCATCAAGGGACCAACTAGCATCCGCTAGACAAACATCAAGAGAGCAGCTGGACTTTTTATCCAGAAGATCTAATTCCAGAGAACATCTGGACACAGTGCCTAGCAGGCAGGTTTCTCGGGAAAATCTAGAGCCTCTTTCTAGACAGCAGCCTTCTAGAGAAAATCTCGAACTCCTCTCCCAAAGGCTTCCTTCTAGAGAAAATCTAGAGGCAATCCCCAGCCGTCACCCCTCCACAGAGCAATTAGATATCCTTTCTTCCATCCTGGCTTCCTTTAACTCCTCTGTCTTGTCCTCTGTGCAATCATCCAGTACTCCCTCAGGCCCACAGACCACACCCACGCCTTCTGTGGCACAGACTTCCTCTACGCCCTCCATGCTGTGCCCTTCACCACCTCGCTCTGCTACGTCACACAGTATTTCTGAGCTGTCGCCAGACTCTGAGTAAGTGGCTCCCCTCCTGCCAGAGCATTTTATCTCCTCCTCTGAATTGTGCTGTGACCTGTCATGTGAGAAGGATGTGTCTTAGTAATGTTAATTTCTTTGGTGAAGAGAAACAAGCTGAACTAGAATGCAGGGTGACTCTGGAGGGAGGGGATTCGAAAAGGAATGGAGTTAGTTTTAGAGAGGTCCTGGTTTTTTTCTCACAGATCATGTTTCTGAACTGGGTATCCTCGCACCATTATCACTTACACAGAAATGTAGATTTTGTTATTGCTCCTTTACCTGTCATGGGTTGTGTCACGGTCAAGAGAGGGGCTGCTAGCAACTGCCTGCAGACCCAGGGCAGTAATGCCTAGTGGCTAGCATGCTCTCTCCCTTCCCATTCCCCTCTCTTCCCTGTTTTAAACACAGCTTACTAGGGAAAAGCTTTGGCAGATTGAGGGCCCAATCCTATCCAATTTTTCAGTGCCAGTGTAGCTGTGCAGGGCATGCACTGCATCCTGTGGTAGGGAGGCAGTCACAGAGGCCTCCTTAAAGTATGGGCGCACTTGTTCCTTTACCTTGGGGATACATTGTGGCTACACCTACCGGTGCTGGAAAATTGGATAGGATTGGGCTCTCAATCTGCTGCCACCAGCCCAGGAGAATAGTCTAGCCAAGAGGGGCTTCCTGGGCAGAACTCCCCCCCCCCCGAACAATACTGAACCATACGGGTCACTATTAAAATCATTCTCACAGTAGCGCCTGCAGAATGAGATTTGACAATCCACTGAGTTCTCCAGAACTAGGCAGACTCAAGATTAAATGTAAAAGATTTATTATTGAAAGCCTAATCAAAGAAAAAGAAGGCAAAATCAGTGAACTTGAAAAAAAAAGTATTGAATTTGGCAGGAAAGGTGTTAATTTTGTCTTTCTTTCCTTCCGAGAAGAGTAACAAGAAGCGAAGGTCATTCTTGAAGGGTGCAGCTGCAAAGGAAGAAGCAGGAATAACTGCCGGGCCAGACTTTTCCAGCTGAGGTTTGGGATCCCTCAGGTGCCTACGAGGAAAGAATTGAGCCTGACTGGAGGCCCGAATCCACCGTGCCCTCCCCCAGCACTCAGTGGTGGAGAACTCGCAGGGTGGGAGTCAGGCAAGATGCACAGCCCTGGCTGTCTCGGGTCCCTCTGTGCTATACTGGTCAAAGGGACAGCCCAACCAAGGAAGGTAGTCATTGCACCAAGAGCAGGACCCACTGATTACATATCAACTGCAATCTTCCTTTCAGAAATGTTTCTACCCTCTGTGCAGGTGTGAGAGGGGTGGCTGCAGTGGGAGGGGCAGGGAAGGGTTTTTATACATTTTTGTATCTTTGTAATCAGAGAAAAGAGAAATTTCTATGGTTATTTTTACGGTTCTTCTGTTCTCGTTGCCGTGATGCTGATCTCATTTGTCTTGACAGTGATATGTCTGAACTGTGGCATGATGCTATGCAGACTTCTCCCCAGTAGGGCTAAGCACGGAGGGCTGGAGGATGGGGTGACAGATACTTTGCAGACCCTCATCAAGCTGCCCTGAAGGCAGTAGCCTGTTGTGTGCCTGACTAATGTTCTCACAATGGCAGTGATAAGTGGCAGCCACCTGGGTAGCAAGGTGCAAACCCAACACCCTCTCCATGAATTCAAGTCACTAGACTCGTCACTGGGCCCCATGTTGGCCAGCTTCTTTAATTCAGCTCTGTGGATGCTTCCTCAGGCTAACACACCTTATTATTTCAAGGGGGGGAGAATCATACTTACATCATACTTTCATACTTACATTCCTACTCTTCTCATGTTCTGCAGCCAAAGTGGTTGGTTGGAGCTGCCCATTATGGTATGCTCAGCTGCCTTGAAGATTTCTGCTATTAAGCCCCTCCAAACCCACATTGATAAATATGCTGTTATTTGAACACCTACTGTAGTACTGGAAGCTGCTCTAGAGCGAGAAACTTGGTTTCTTTTCCTCTCCATAGCGGAGCTTATTTTCTTCCTTCCTAACCAAGAAGCTGACATTTTGTGTTCCTTACAACCTTCCTGATTTACTTGTTTGGGCCCTGGATAGGGACGTATGCAGCATATGTAACATATACTGCACACTGAAAGTAGTTGGTCTCTTTTCCTGGCAAGGTGTGTCATGCTGAAAGTTTGTATGTCACACCACTTGAAAAGGCTCAGGATACCTATCAGAAAAAAAAAATGTTGGTAGTCCTATCTAAAGCCAAAGGAGCAACTGGCAATTTCTCTTTTGTTTGCCATTGTTTTAGAAGAAATTCCACTTTAGAAATTTAGAAGAAATTCTTCCTTAGAAGAAAGGTTTGAGAAAACCTTCCATTGATTGTCTTTAAAAAGGTTCTCAAACTGCTCCTTTCTCAAAACAGTATAGCACCATGGGACATGTTTATTATTTATTTATTATTATTAACAGTATTATGGTACCATTGTATCACCAACATAGTCCTCATGTTGGTGACATTTTTGATCACTCAGGAAGTGCTTCTGTCAGTCTGGTGCTTCTCTGTGAATGACATTCCACGCTGATACAGGAGAAGTGCCTGCTCTGCTGCCATCATCCCTACCTTCCCATCCTTTTTAAGCCACTGCCCAGGACTTCCACCGGGTCATGACACTAATGGCTTAGTAAAGTGGATTGTTAAAGAATAATGAATCTATCAGAAGTACCTTCCTAAGCAACAGGGGCCTGCAAATATTGCTTAAAAAGCCTTAAGAATATTTGTTCCAGGGGAAAACCCAGATTTCTTAATTTCATTTGTTTAAAATACCTACCCCACCTTTCAGTATCAGTATCTCCATGGCAGTTTTATGGTTCTTCACATTTAAGCAATGGGGCAGATTCTCCATTCATACTTTTCCATTTCAAGTCCTGGTGTATATAGACCCACAGCACACACACACACACTCTTTGGGTGTTTTTTAGTGAAAGTTAGCCATGACAAACAGTGCAATCTAAACAAGTTTAATTACTCAGAAATAAGTCCCACGATATTCTGCGGAGCTTGATCCCAGGAGAATGTGCATTGGATTGCACTGTCAGTCACATTCAAATCAACGGTATCTGTTTTTTTACTGCACATCTGCATATCATTGATTTGAAAGCAAGCTACCTGTGACTAACTTTTACTCAATATTTTGTAGCATTTTCCTCCTGTCAGATACAGATAAATGGCCCAATTCAGTCCTCAGCCAGCCTGCAGGGTGCAGTGCTGCTGACATAGCCTCTGCAGTCTTGCTGGGGACAAGGCTGGTGGGGAGAAGTACATAACAAAAACTTTTACTTACCTCCTCCACAACTGCCTAGGCCCCATGGACCTATTCAGATCTGTGCCTGCCGTTTTGCTGGCATAGATTTGTTCCATCATAGGACGGCTTGTAAGGCCTGGGATGGGGGTTTCAGTTCTGGTGGACATCGCTGCCACTAAGTTCCACCCTCCCCTCCTTGCCTGATTCCCCCCCTCCTAATTTGCACCAATCCACCCCTGCTGCCAACATACCTCTGTCAACAGGCAGTCTCCACTGCGCCATTGCTGGGCTACGGCCTCTCAGCCTTTGCGCTGGCCACCAAACTCCACAAACCATTGGAGAGGTGGCTGCAATGGCAGTCTGCCAGTGTATCCTGTGGGTAGGATTGGATCCATATATTTAGATCACCAGGTACATCCATCCAATGCAGCCATACAAACACAAACCCATCCAATTCTAAATCAAATGCATTTTCAGGTGCTTTTTTAAAAAAGCAAATTGCAGCTTTCAATAGCTTGAGTTTTTGTTTTTTTTTAAGTAGGTAGAGTCTATGTTTTGCAATTAAAACCACCCTTACTAGTTAATGCTCTCAGTTTGTCTTCTTCAGGAAGGGAAAAAATGATTGGCAACCCTGCCATCCCAACTCTTGTGTTTATTAAAACTGACATGCAAATTAAGGATATAGGAAAAACAGCAACTACCAATAATTTAACATTTTTGCACTTCTTTGTCTCCATCTCTGTGCTCATAAATTAAGTTCTTCTTCATTAAAGGGTGCTACTGTTTAGTCAACTCTCAAGGGACCAATGTTAACTCTTGGCTGCCATTGCATAATTCTCTTTCTGTGTGTGTGTCTTCAACTAGGCTTTCAAATTGGCCACATACACTCCAATGGGGGTGTACACAGATCCAAGCACATCCTGTAAGAGCAATAATGGAGCATGAGAGAGAGGTAGTAAGAGAATAACACCCTATACCAGCAATTTGCAGCCTTTTTCATCTCATGGCACACTGACAAGGCACTAAAATTGTCATGACACACCATCAGGTTTTTTCAATTGACAAGGCACAGCATGCTGCCAGTGGGGGGGGGGAGGGCTCATATCCCCCATTGATCCTACTAACAAATGACCTTCCCCAAATTCCTGTGGCACACTTGTGGGCCACCCGCTGCACACCAATGTGCCATGGCACAGTGGTTGAAAATGGCTGCCCTATACATTGCAAATATGTTGTAAAAATACAGTAAATAAATGCCAAATGTGTTATTGCCATCTCTAGCACTGACTATTGTCATGACAAGTGTCTGCAACCGCTGCCTCAAATTGTCACTGGTGTCATGCCACTGTAGTTAATTTTAATGTGAGGAACTCAGTGAATGTAGGTTCTCTGATTTACATCCGTGGAAGCATAAACACAATGAGGATGTAACATTACTGCTGTTTCATCTCATTAAGGACTGCTAACTTGTTTTTGAAACCATCTCCTCCTCTAACCCCACCCCACTCCAGAACAGTCGGAGTAGGTTCAAACATTAGTATAACACAGTTCTTTCATCACATGGTATAACCTCAGAACTGCCTATTTGAAAGTACTGCCCCTAACTGGAAAACTAGTGGGTCAGGGTGGTGTCTTAATGTTTCACATACAAGAGGATTTTGATCAGATTGATTTCAAAGTGATTCCTCAT
Organism: Tiliqua scincoides; assembly: GCF_035046505.1. Taxonomy (NCBI): domain Eukaryota; kingdom Metazoa; phylum Chordata; class Lepidosauria; order Squamata; family Scincidae; genus Tiliqua; species Tiliqua scincoides. The sequence continues at coordinate 221,135,032 of NC_089822.1, forward strand.
ACGCATTCAGAGATGGCACAATCCTTTGGAGGACTGGACCACATGCCTGCCTGAATGATTTGCATTGGTTGCCAGAAAGAGTTATGCTGGGTTTGGCAGCAATCAGCCTGCCGTGCTATCTGTAAGCTGACTATCTCTCTGGTGTTTGTTGCTCTTGCTCACTTAAATCAGTGATAATGCTCCATTTACTGCCTTATTACCACAGACAGCTGTAGCTTCATTGTTAAACAAAACTGACTTAATGTTTACACTGGGAAGTTTTCTCCTAATAGATGGCAGCTGATTTGCAGCCTCTCTTTTACTGCTCAGGCCAGAGGCCTGTCAGTTGGATCTGGGAAAAGACAAGCTTTTAATTATTCTCCAAGTCACTGTACAGTGTATAACTCTGAAGGGGAAAGAGGCCTTGCATGCTGGAGGCCTGAGCAAAGGTGGGGTCACTTCAACCTGTGATCAGAGCTGTATTTGGCCCACGTTCTCTCATGTGAGGTAGAAGTAGAGGAAGCCTTTATGTGTCAAGTCCAGAAAGGGTGGCCACTTATGCTATCAGCCAAGGGCAAAATATTACAGACCTTTACAGTGGCAGAAGATGGGAAACTGGATCAAGAAGTATTAAGCTGTCATTGTTTACCAGAATCAAGCTCAGAGATAATAAGGTTGAGAAGGAAGTGCAGACCCAGAACTGGTTTTGTGCAGAAACCAATGAACCCCTTTCTCTTGTGAAAATGAAAATTATTCCAAATGTGTTGAATGCAAAAGTCCTTTGTGTGCTCATCATTCCTGAATGTGACTTACTGGGCTCCAAGAGAGCGCTTGTTTACACTATTTTTTTCAGTCTGCATATGTATATATAATATATATCTCTATATAGCCAAACCAGGATCCAGATCTTCTATTTGTTACATCAATTTCTAGAAACACTGTCTCCTACTTTTTTGGAATACTATTTGTACATGCCATCCTTTTTGTGATTCGATGGATTTCTGTGGTATTTATTAATCACCAAAAAGCTGGTTGGTCAGTTGATTGCTAAGTGAGGGTTGTTTTTTTTTAAAAGAAAAAAAGTTCATTTCTATTGGAGCCACACATTTATTTCCCCTCCCCTTCCCCTGGAAGGGCTTGATTGGGTGAGGGGCTTTTTGGGTGTATTTGGTTTAATACAGACATCCCCCCGTATCTGTGAATCTAGTATCCACAGTTTCACTTATCTGTGGTTCTTGGCAGCCCCCCCCCCCCCACGACCAAAACCTTCTCTTTTTTTTTTACTAGCTGTGGAATCATGACATGCAGTCAGGCAGCCTGCACACTAGAGGGGCACAGCCAGAACATTAACAGGAAACGGCATCTGCCCTGCTTCCTGTTAATGTTTGGTTAGTCTCCTCCCTCTAGCATGCAGGCATGTTGCATGCCTCAGTTAAGCAAGAAACTTTCCAGTGTGAGGAAGCTTTCACAGCTAGTAAAAAATATAGGGTTCCTCATATCTGTGGTTTCTGTATCTGTGGGGGAGGGGAAGAATGGAACCCCTGTGGATTCGGGAGGATGCCTATATAAAAGAGGGTATGCTATTGAAATAAAACCCCTATCCCACACACATACACCCACACAGTATTGCTGAAAACTGATTATTACTCCTCCGGAGGCTTCTACTTAGAATAACTTACAGTTTACTGATGGATGTCAACTGGTCAAACACTGATGCTCGCCTCCCGCACCCCCAAAATTGTCTGCACAGTTCCCTGATAATACAGACAGGCCTACTTAACCAGTTCATTAGCCTGGGAAAGGAGGCTTCTGAATGACAGGTTTGAATTCCTTGTGGATAAGAGAAGAACCCACAGAACTCCCAAATACACAGCTAGGGATGTGTGCCAAAAAAGAGAAAGGCACTGAGCAACAGGCCTTTCTCATGCCTTCCTGGTGTTTGCTGTGTTGCTGCTACCAGCTGGCACTCTTATCGCTGCCTTGAAGCTCAGAATGTTCCTGGAAAGGGAGATGTAGTTAGCTTGCAAATCTACAGTGCAGTTCTTTGATTGTACATGTGGTTGCCTACGCTCTGGAGAGCGTTTCCTTTTTGGGTTTGTTAATGATATTTTTCTGTCCCCCTGGTTTCTTGGCAAGGGTGGAGAGGTCTTCCTCCTTAGCCATGTACAATTGTACCATGAAACACAACAGATTTGGAAATAAAATATAAAACACTTTGTGGCTCCCTCCTCTCTTGCTTGGTGTACAGTACTTGCATATCTGCTTGCCTCTTCATCTCTCTCGAGCTGTGGACCATGGTTTTCTGACAGGGCTGCCTGGCAATACAGTAGGAAAGATATCCAAGCAAGATCTCATCTTGTAGATCTGTGCCATGGTAAGTACATTGCATGAGACTCATCTCCTTAAAGAGCCAATGAGCCTTCTCACCAGCACCATGGATTCAGTCTTTCTAGCAGGACATACTCACTATCAACCTTGTGCGGAGAAAGACTTGGATTCTGTTCATGTAGGTTTGGGCAGTGTGGCCATGGAACTTGGGATGCACATGTACAGTTATGTGAGATTGCAGAATAATAGATGGATATAAGTTCCTCTGTCCCCTGCCTTCAGGCAGGGTTGCCACAACAGGGATGCACTTCAACAGTGCCTGGGTCAGTGGCGTAGCTAATGATCGTGTAGCCCAGTGCCAAGCTCAAAATGTTGCCCCAGAAGTGATGTCACAACAGGAAGGGACATCACGCCCGGGCTTTTAAAAAAGTGAAAATTGGGAGAAATCCATCTCCTCCCCCCAGCAGCTCGCCACCTTATTGGTTTCATGCTGTATCATGATAATATATCATTGTAGCATGTCAATAACATAATATCATGTCATTGCCTCTCAGAAAAATCAATTTCATAGGTCAGTTTTGAGTTAAGCAAATCCACTTTTTGTTCCATAAAGTAGTTGTGTTTTCATTTTATGGTTAATTGGCCATAACTTTTGATAGAATACAGATATTCCAGTGTGGTTTGATTCATTGCATTCAGCATGAAATTACCTTTCCAATGATTTATAACATAATGGTATTATTCATACATACCAAGATTTTCACAATTTTGGTCACTAGTGTCAAGTTCAGCTTGTTGCCCCCCTAAAGCTTGATGCCCAGCGCAACCGCTACCCCCTGCACCCCCTGAACTACACCACTGGCCTGGGTCATTCTTGACCCCAGGGTAAAGAGTGATAAGAAAAGGGGATTCCTGGCCAAACAACCAGGCCTCACCCAGGCCTCAATGGTTCAGCAATGGGGAGGGAGTTGCTTCATCCTCCATCTGTCTCCAGGCTCCCTTCCTGGGCTTGGCCCAGCCTCAACTCTGGGGAGCAGATACTGTGATCACAACAAGATACTCTCAGGTACCCTGTCCAGAAACTCATTGCTCCTGGACTCTCTTCATCCTTGGCTATCTCTCCCCCATCCCCATCCCCACCCCCAGCTTTTCCAGACCTGGTGCTGTGGCTAAAGGTAGCATTGTCCCAGGGTAGAGAGGTCTTCAATCTGTGAGGAGCAGCTGACCTTGTGTCCTGGCAGCTTGGGGCAGCTGTGGGAGGACTGGGTGTGCATCCATGCTTTGGCAGCACAGCAGCAAAACAACTGATGTAGGTCCAAGGAGACCTAGCTATTAAAGATCAGGCAGCCTAGTGAGAGGTAAGTAAAAAGGATTTTTTTTACCTCTCCTGGGAGGTCTTATACCCCCACACCCACCCCATAGCATGCAATGCATGCTCCATTGGTGCCACTGCATGGTCTGGGCTGGTGGGGGATATGATTGGTCTCTAATTCCCCAAAACATGTTGCTTGGCAAAGGAAAGTTCCAACAGGAACATTTTCAAGATCTTTCATCTTCTTGCTACTTCTGAAGATTCAGGGTAATTTAATTCATTCCTTCAGCTCCAAACCGAAGACCTAAGGCTTGCTACAAGTCTTTAAGCAGCCAAGTTGCTGGTGACAAATTGCTTATTTTTTTTTATCCTTCAACTAAATTTTTTGGATCCTGCCTTCCACAAGGGAGGCACTCAAGGTGGTTCAAAATGCATTAAAGGAACACACACAAAAAATGCTATAGAACTAAAATTTTATAATTAACTCCCTCCCCCAGAAACAAATCCACATTAAAAAGTATATAGCACCAGAAATAATATGAAAACAGTGTAACTAAGAGTCCAATCCTATTCCTGTCTACTCAAAAGCAAGTCCCATTAGAGTCAATGGAGCTTACTCCCAGGAAAGTGTGGATAGGATTGCAGCCTAAGAGAAGACAGCATAAACTCAGGGCCCCTCTCCCCCTGGCTAAATGGAAAGGTAGGATGTTGGGTAGAGGTAGAAAGAGTCTCAGGTGTCTTTCATAGCCCAAACTCACATACATTTAGATTACTACTATTGCCTTGCCTCTAGGGCACACCAACTGCATGGGCTTGATCCCACATGCTAATGCTTTCCCATGTATAAAAGGATTTTCCCCACTTCTGACTTTAGGCTGCAGTTCTTCCATGGGGACACATGGAATCAAGAAGTGTAGCCACAGCTATTCCTCACCATGGCTGCAAGCTTCTGGGGGGGTCTTGCCTTAGGTTTCTAATTTTCAGTGTTGGTTGCACTTTGTCCTTTTTGAACTCCTGTCAATTATTTTCCAGGAATATTTGCCATTCCAGCCCCTTCGGTTTTTACACTCTTCATTAAATGCAAGTCTGTAGAAAGATGAGTTCTCAATTACTAACTGCAAAAACTCCAGCCAAAACCTATCAACTGCTCATCTGCTTCATTGACCTTTTCAACCATCCCTCCAACTTGGTTTTGACATCAGGTGTGACTCCTTGTGGTTGATACCAAATGAGCTCTCACATTATCATATGCAGCCTCTGGAGTATTTTTCTCTAGGACTTTATTAAACTAATCCAGTCTTTCTTTCAAGCTTCCCTCAGAACTAGATCCTATTTGGATGCTGCACAGACAGCACATGGATGCCAGCACAACATCTGAGGTATCCTAAGCACATCTAAACTGCTCTGGCCACCAGTGTTGGGGCTGACTGGATGTAGTGCTTGGCTCCTTGTATATCATCCCAGTGACACATGAATTCATACTGATGATGACACTGGGCTAGCATGTGACACAAGGTGCCTATTGCAGCAACCTGTCCAGTAGTCACACCAACACAATCAACTCCCCCTCCCCCATTCTCTCCCATGAAGAGGGCAGAACAAGGCAGCAGCAGGAGCTGGGGATAGATGGCTCAGGTCCAGGAAGGGGGCAGGTTTAGTGGCAGTGGCAGCTATTGAATCTTAACCTTCTTCCTCCCAGGATGCATTGCAGCTGCACCAGTGCAAAGTTGGATAGGATTGGGCCCGTAGAAACTAAATGGTACATACAAATGAGCTCTGAGTCAATAGAATTCATGTGCGGTTAAGATATGTAGTGGACTACTAAGAGAGAGCAGTAGAAAAAAGTAGGAAAAGCACAGAGCGAAAGGAGAAAGTGGAGAGACAAAGGATGAAAGTGGTTTAAAGGGCACTGGGTTCCTCCCTGCAAAAATAACTTCTTTTATAGCTTAATTGAGGGGTTGTGTTACTCATGCTCAAGCAGAGATTAATTCTTGAACAAGCAGATAAGGAACAAAAAAATGGCTTAATGGGAAACTAATAGCCATTCCAGGGTAGCCTAGATGAGAGGGGTAGAAGAACAAAGCATAAAGTCTATTTTAGCCTGGCCCTACCATTAGATTGCCTCATACAGCAATGTGCTTTGTACCCGTTGTGGTTGGAGATGAGCTGCCTTCACCAGGCTACTGCAATGCCATGCGCAGTGTTCTGTCATGAAACAGGAAGAAAGTGATGCAAAATAAGACAAAATATGCACCAACTTGCTCACTATATATAAACCATGCAGGTCATTGAACTCTGCTTGTCCCAAAACATCATTTTTAATCACTTTAATTTATAGGCCAACATATATCCAGCTCAGCCCTAATCCTTGTTCAAATTTTGCTGGACAGTGATCAATTGATATTATTATCATAAGAACATAAGAAGAGCCCCGTTGGATCAGGCCAAAGGCCCATCTAGTCCAGCTTCCTGTATCTCACAGTGGCAAACCAAGTGCTTCAGGGAGCGCATAAGACACGACATGCATCCTGGTGCCCTCCCCTGCAACTGGCAATCTTGAGGTTCATCAACTGTGATGAACGCTGTTATAAAAGTAGCTTGGGAAGTGAATCAATTGTTGAGTCGTGTAGCTACATTTCACAATATTGCACTCACACATGACCTCTTAGGGAAGATGTGCCAAAGCCTATGAAGATGCGCTAGCATGAATCAAGAAAAGGAGGTTAGAAACTCTTTCAGAATAAAGGAGGTTTTCATACATTGAAAATGTGAAAGACCATTCACCGCATTGATTGCCTAAAGAGAATCTCTTTGCCACTATGGTGTCAGTTATTTTGCCCTCTTTACACAGACCACCTAAAAACATGCCAGGGAACACCAGTGCTCTGTGGACCACCCAGTCTGTACTTCCCAGTTCAAGACATTGTTTCCATGTCTTGGTCATTCAAATAATGCTAGATGGCTAACTCAAAGCAGAGAAGATGTGTTGTTGCTTCAATCAGATTAACTGAATGACAAATATATAGATCAGTGCATTGATTAAAAAACTTATTGGCATCCAGCATTTAGAAATACTCAAAAAAAGAAAGCGGTAGTCCTGAGGAATGAGACTCAATCAAGAGGTGCACACGAAAGCTTTCTTTGCAGCAGTGGCATAGCTAAGAGGTTAGCAGTTGCACCGGGCATCAAGCTTTAGGGGGGGCAAAAAGTTGAGCTTGACACTAGTGACCAAAATTGTGAAAATCTTGGTATGTATGAATATATACCATCATGTTATATATCATTAGAAAGATAATTTAATGCAGAATGCAATGAAACAAACTGCACTGGAATATCTGTTTTCTATCAAATGTTATGGCCAATTAACCAGAAAATGAAAACACAATTGCCTTGTGGAACAAAGTGGATTTGCTTAACTCCAAACTGACCTATGAGACTGTTTGTTCTGAGTGCAAATGAGATATTATTATGATACAGCATGGAACCAATAACATTTTATTTATTTACTTAATTAAATTTGATTTTATAATGCAGGGGGAGCTACAAAATCTTCTTTGACCCCAGGTAGCAGATAGATGCCTTAGCTATGCCACTGACTGGGGGGGAGGCAGCAGAGCAAGTGGGTGGTGAGCTGTTGGGGAGAGGAGGTGGGTTCCTCCCAATTTTCACTTTTTAAAAAGCCTGGGTGTGATGTCACTTCCGGCTGTGACATCACTTCTGGGGCAACATTTTGAGCTTGGCACCAGGCTACACGATCATTAGCTACACCACTGCTTTGCAGTCTGTTGGTGGCGTTTCAACTGGCAGAGTCCTCTAGGAAGCTTGCTTTCCAATACACCCATGGGCATGGCCACAACATCTTTTGCAACAGTTCTTGAGCAGAACCAAGCACTGTCATTAAGGGCTGAGGAATCAGCATGGCTATGATCATTCTGGATCTTGGATCTTGGTATCCAGACCAAGATCCAGGTCTACAGAGCTTGCGTCCTGAGTACACTTCTGTACTGCAGCGAGTCATGGACTCTTCGCTCACAACAGGAGAGGAAACTGAGCGCTTTCCACATGCGCTGCCTCCGACGCATCCTCGGCATCACCTGGCAGGACAAAGTTCCAAACAACACAGTCCTGGAACGTGCTGGAATCCCTAGCATGTATGCACTGCTGAAACAGAGACGCCTGCGTTGGCTCGGTCATGTCGTGAGAATGGATGATGGCCGGATCCCAAAGGATCTCCTCTATGGAGAACTCGTGCAAGGAAAGCGCCCTACAGGTAGACCACAGCTGCGATACAAGGACATCTGCAAGAGGGATCTGAAGGCCTTAGGGATGGACCTCAACAAGTGGGAAACCCTGGCCTCTGAGCGGCCCGCTTGGAGGCAGGCTGTGCAGCATGGCCTTTCCCAGTTTGAAGAGACACTTTGCCAACAGTCTGAGGCTAAGAGGCAAAGAAGGAAGGCCCATAGCCAGGGAGACAGACCAGGGACAGACTGCACTTGCTCCCGGTGTGGAAGGGATTGTCACTCCCGGATTGGCCTTTTCAGCCACACTAGACGCTGTGCCAGAACCACCTTTCAGAGCGCGATACCATAGTCTTTCGAGACTGAAGGTTGCCAATACAATGATCATTCTGTGGAATGCAAAGTGCTGTTACTGGGTATGCTTTTAAGTCAAATGTGCACATAGAGGAACTCTAGTGTGTGTTCCTCTATGCAGGGGCTTGTGCCACAACTCAGTGGAATGGCATGGGAAATGGATGGGAGGCAGGTTAAAGGGGCAACAATAAGAAGCTTCTTTGGTAAATCTATTGAGCATAGGAGTAGAATAACTGGGAAGAGGAATCAAAAACAAAATGCAGTGAAAGTGTATAACACTCAGCGCGCAATCCTAACCCTTTATGTCAGTGTTTTCCAGCACTGGCATAGCGGTGCCAATGGGACATGCGCTGCATCCTGCAGTTGAGTGTCACTCATGGAGGCCTCCTCAAAGTAAGGGAATGTTTGTTCCCTTACCTCAGAGCTGCATTGCCCTTATGTCAGTGCTGGAAAGTGCACTTAAGAGTGCAAGCAGACAAGGAGAGAAAGGAGGCGAAGTCGGAGAAGGGAGCCTTTGAAGCCTCTGAAGTCAGTTTAACTTTTATGCCATTGCTTGTGGTAGTCACTCTCATGGTGGTAGTCTGGAGGGGGTATAGGATTCAGCATAAATCAGCTTCTCCCCATCCTGTCCATGACACACTACCCATTTTTGACCTTTGCACTCAAGTATAACCCAATCCTATGTGCCCATTGTCCTGGGGTACCTGGCGATATGCCAGCACAATGAGAGCCCTATAGCAGCTCCTCCATCTGTGTGTGCAGTGCTGCCACTGGTGCAGCAAATGGAAAGCCATGCACCACCCACAGCATGGCACAGATCAGTCACTGGTGGGGTTCTGCTTGCAGAGGGGTGAGGATTGGGGCAGATCAGGGCAGGACAGGGGCAGATCACAGTGGCAGCAGTGCCGGTCATATCCCAAACTCCATCCTGGGCTGGTGTACCTCCAGCAGTCTCCTGATATCAACACCAGCAAAAGAGTTGGCACAGACCTGTGGAATCTCATTGGGGACCATACAGTTGCCAGATAGGTAAGGTATTTCACTTCTTACCTCTCCCAACCTTCCTGGTCCCCAGGCAGCACACTGGATACAGCAGACACTGCATCAGTGGCCCTGCATCCAGCTCACTGTTGCTGGAAAACATTGGGCCCATAGTTTACCTATTGGTGGAGTTACTCCAGTGTTACTTTGCTCCAGTGTAACTCTGGAAGTACACTAGTGTATCTCAAAATACACTAGTACAGGGGTCTTCCACCAAATCCTGTACTGCATCAAATTTTTTTTTTTTTTAGTTTTAGGCTTACAAACTATTATAGGATTGGAAAAGGAAGCATACAGAGAAGACAGCTGCAGCAAATGGGGAGGACTTAGAGCACAGTCCCCCATTTAATCCCTGGCATCTCCAGCTAACGAATCAGAACTGGAAAATAACTTTGCCTGGGACTTCTGTAAGCCAAACAAGACAGTATTAGAGTAGATGGACCAATGCTTTGACTCAATATAAGGTAACTTCTTATTGACCAAGTCAGGCTGATCTCCATTCATTGGAGCTTGGTAGTTGGGATGGAAATTCCGCAGGCAAGGAAAGGAAGGGCTCAGCAAGGCAGCTGATAATGCATTCGTTTTGCTGGTAAACAAAGAGTTAAAGCAGGCACTGAAGAACCAAGGTGCCTCTTCTTTCTTCTTCCCTCCTGCCATTGGCCCTGTAATGGTCTTAAAAGGTTCCTGAGATGCCCAATGCTGACCCATCTGGTCGTTCTTTCACTGCCACTAGTCCCTGGTTTGCTAGAGCCTCATTTCAGCAAGGCCTTGAGGGTTTATGGGCACTCCCTTCCAGTAGCCTGGCACCCTGCTAGAACGTAGGGCAGGATTGAATTAGAGACAACGCAGCTCCTCAAACAAAGCTGGGTTTATTTACATAGGTCACTTTGGTAGCTCATAGATTTAGCTCCAACTTCCCCCACTGAATGGCTAGGAGCTTGCCAATATACTGCACAAGATGATAATGGAAAGGGGGGAGCCAATTTGGGGGCCCAACATGGTTGAGACTGTGCTTATTGTTAACCTGAGAAAGAAAGTATAAGGAAGTCATTGTAAACAGAATAAACGTTGCCATCAATGTAGCTTCTCTATATTTGAATATTTCAGATTTGTCCTCAAAGATACACCAATTTAGAAGAAATTGTGTATACTGATGCTCACACCTCCCCTTCTCTAATCCTGTTCTCTCTCTGTGTAAGTGAATTTCTGGATAAAATTAATGTTGTGTTCTATGCTAGAAACAGCTTAGATCCTCCATTTGCAGTCTGAAAGACTGCAGTGGCAACAACCAAACTTTTCTCTTCGGGCCTAACTCTTCTAACTTCTCATATGGCAGAAGGCACCCTCTGAATGTTAAAAAGCTCCACTTGCTGCGCTTTAATGTCCTTATGGTGTTCCTATGACCGACTGATGGAGCACCCTGTGAATTTATCTATGGGAGGGATGTCAAACATAAGGCCCCCAGAAGCTATTTGTCTGGCCCCCATGGTGATTGATAATCCTCTGCCTCATCTATGCAACATGCCTATTTGTGTGTGTTCTCCTGTGCTTGTCTGTTGCTGGCAGCTTCTTCTTCCCTTTCTCTCCCCCACTTCCTCTCTGGCTCACCTTGTTGGCCACCCGGCTCCTGGGAATCAGCCAGCTTCAGCTAAGCTCTTTCCCAGGCCAGGCAACTGCTCAAAGCAAAAAGTTGGGGTTTTTTGATGCTGCACCTGCACTGCCAATGAGGCAGTGGGGCAATTGCTGGCACTTCAGTCCTCAGGACAAACCACTTTGTTCTCCAGTAGGAGCTCATTGGCTGCACATGACGGAAGAGAAGATGTCTAAGGGGCTGCCTAAGGAGAAAAGAAGCTTAACTGTTCAGGCAGCTGTGCTGGCTTTTTGTTCTCATTTCTTCCCGCCCTCAACAAAGTTCTGGGAATTTGACAAGCCAACCAATTTAGAATGAAAATACACATTGAATGATATATAACATGATGGTATTATTCAAAAATACAAAGATTTAAAAAAATTTGGTCAGTAATGATGTCATCCCCTCCCATGCGCATCACCTGGTGCGACCCACACCCCTGTACCCCCCCTAGTGATGCCATTGGTCCAAACTTTCACAGCCTGAGGAATTAAAGCTGTTAAGCAGAGTTTAAAAAGCCTGTGCTGAATTGACTCAGGGTCAATCTGGACATACTGCTTCCAGCAAATGCGTCCAGTAAGTCCACAAGCAGGACAGGAAAGCAACAGTTCTTCCTCATTGTTTGTTTTTCCCCACCCACTGGTATTCCAAGCTACTATTTGCTACCCTCGTAGGCAGAACTACTGTACTAGTTAGCTATCTCTGCCTCTGAAGTGTCAATCTTGAGTGCCAATCAGGTTGCAGCCCAAATGAGACCATTACAAAGAAGTTAGAGCTCACTGAGCACTTACTGAACTCCAGAGACATTCAAAACAAAATTAGAAACCAAAAACCCCAAAGGAGGCAAAAAAGTTCAAAAACGCCTTGCTTCCTGAGAAGCCTAAGTGAGAGGGCCTATACTCCCAGAGCAGCCATTTTCCACCACTGTGCCATGGCACACTAGTGTGCCGTGAATGAACACCAGGTGTGCTGTGGGAATCTGGGAGAGGGTCAGTAGGGCCATTGGGGGATGTGAATCCCCCATTGGCAGCACAGTGTGCCATGAGATGTAAAAGGTTGAAAATCACTGTCATAGAGAGTCTTCACCATTCTCAGAAAGAGGAGAGGGCAGGCAGAAGTAATTTTTGTTTTCATCATGAGTAGCACTGGAAAGCTGTGTGAAAGTGTTGGGGGAGAACACTGGAAAAATTAGAAAAGAGCGCCCAGAAGATTGGAGAAATACTGCTACATCCTAGCGGTGTGATCTAGAACTCTGAAGAAACTCCATGGAGTTTAGTGAAATATTCACGGGAAGATGTGGAAAAGAAGCTAAGAGGAGAGATAAACTATCAAAATTTTGCAGCCTAATGATTGGAGCCAGGGTATGTTTACTCTCAAGTAAGCTTCATGAAGTCCAATGTAACTTACTCCAAGGAAGGTGTGCAGACTGAAACATTTTGTTGACCCCTCTTAACATGGCTACTTGCTTTTCTTTCTAAATAAATCTCCATTTGTGAGAAGTTCTCTGTTTTGAAGTCAGGTGTGGGTATGCAGGATTATCCGGACGACTGTCCATTGTGATGAATTTGAGAGCACTTTTGTCACAATTCCCAGGTCATTAGACAACATCTGTGTGTTTTATGCCTAATAAAGGTTTTGTTGATTGTTGAACATCTGTGTGTCACAGCAGCCCATGGGCACCACCCAGAATTAAGTCAAGGGTTCCCATTTGCTCCATTACTAACTGCCACACTATAGCTAGATTTTTTCCCCAGTCATTGGTTAGGTTGAAGTCATCCATTAACACATCATTGCCTGCTTTGGCTCCCCCCTTCTCAATTTCTTTCTCTACCAGAGGTCTGGGGGGAAGGTAGTAGTATAATCTCAGTACATTTGCATGTTGGGTCTGTTGTTTCCAGATTCTGTGGAGTAGTTTACTCCTCTGAATTTTCTAGTTTATTATTAAACTTTCTTTGGCAGAGTGGGTAGTGACTGCTGGATCGTCAGCAAAGAGGAAGTCATGCAGACATTTCAGCTGGACTTTGGACTTTGCTCTCAGTCTGGAGAGGTTGAAGAGCTTTCCATCTGATCTGGTCCGGAGATAGATGCCTTCTGTTGCAGTTCCAAAGGCATGCTTCAGCAGAACAGCGAAGAAAATCCCAAACAAGGTTGGTGCAAGAACACAGCCCTGCTTCACGCCGCTTCGGATGTCAAAGGGGTCTGATGTGGAGCCATCGAAGACAACAGTGCCCTTCATGTCCTTGTGGAAGGATCTGATGATGCTGAGGAGCCTGGGTGGACATCTAATCTTGGGGAGAATCTTGAAGAGGCCTTCCCTGCTAACCAGATCTATGAAGGCTATAAAGAGTGGCTGTCGTCGTTCCCTGCATTTCTCCTACAGTTGTCTAAGGGAGAATACCATATCACTGGTGGACCTGTTGGCTCGGAATCCGCACTGTGATTCTGGATAAACGCTCTCTGCAAGTACCTGGAGCAAGACAGACCAGGGACAGACTGCACTTGCTCCCAGTGTGGAAGGGATTGTCACTCCCGAATTGGCCTTTTCAGCCACACTAGACGCTGTGCCAGAACCACCTTTCAGAGTGCGATACCATAGTCTTTCAAGACTGAAGGTTGCCAACAAAAAAAAAAAATTAAACTTTATGATTAGCAGAGGAGCACACTTCATGATGCACTCCTTCCTGTCCTTTCTATAGATTTTATATGTAGGGATCATCATATCTCATTCTCATTTTTTCTAGCAGATTTTTGGGAACCAAAACAGATGTGATGTAGAGAGCTATGGCTCCAGTTACCTTTTTCCATTAAAATCCCAACCAGGGGCTTCAGCTTTCATCAGAGTATTATCACTGAGGGAAAGGGCTTTATTCCTGAACCATTCTCCTGATCATTTGCATCCCACTCTTATGGTGGAGAGGGAAGCCAGGGATCTGTCCTGTGTCTGCAGAGGGGGAGGAGGGAGTTCTTTAAATCAGGAAAATCGTGCAAGGAGGAAAGGTTAAATGACCCCATCCACCAGCATTGCAGCTGATTTCAAGAGAAAAAAACTGGGCATCAAGTTTGATTTTTTGGCCCTGAAAATAACCCATGTTATTTTTATATTCTCTGTTCAAATGATGCAGAAACTACTTGCTGAGCCTAGCTCTAAACCCTGGAAGCCCAGCAGTCACCCTCATGATCACCTCTCACAAACCCAGTGAACCAAGAAGTAGAAGAGCAATCTTGGAGGCAAAGCAAGGAAGGAGTGGTGTCTCAAAGATCACAGTCCAATATTAATAGTGAGCACAGAGGAGTATGCTGTTATAAAGCTGTCCAATTGCACACGCTGACAATCGCACAACGGTTCAGCCACCCTCTGTCATATGCCAGGTAAGAGGTGATCATTCCTGTGGTTCTCCTTTCTAGCTTTCCCTTAGCAAGGAAAAAAAATTTAAAACAAGAGCTACAATTTAGAGATGGGTACATAGAGAGTATGTGTGCTGTCTGGGAGCACAATCCTATGCTTGTCTACTCAGAAGTAAGTCCCACTGTGTTCAGTGGGGCTTGCTCCCAGGAAAGTGTGTATTGGGTTGCAGGCTAGGTGAGCAGAGGAAGAGCACAGATTGGCTACCACCTGGGAGCCTCTAGCACCCATTGAAGGGTTTAGGTGTACATCTGAAATGTAAAGCATTACTCAAAAAAATGGGGATAAGTATGACATAGGTGCATTGAGAGATCTGGGATTGGCTGCAGCCTCTCTTTGTGGAATGTACATGTGAAGGCAAATCCAACTTTGTCGTATTGTATTGTGTGTTATGGTGCTAAGCTGCCCTTGGGACCAGGGGATAACTTCTGCCACTTCTGTTTAGCAGCCAAGTTACCAAGGGCTGAACCAGAATTCATTTCTTCCTGACAACAGTGTGATCTATGTAGGGGGTGAAGTTGGGGGGGGGGTACCTCCTTAGCCATTATCATATGAATCATTCAGATGGAAGAAGTCAGAGATTCCCAATAAAACACAGAGAACATTTTGGGTATGCATGTGGGAAGCCCAGGTTCAGACTTACCCTCAGTCTTCTTCCTCATAGGGTTGATGGGATGCTAAAGCGTAGCTTTGAGTTCCCTGAAGGAAGAACTCAGAAGCACTAATGTAGTATATACATTATACATTATATACATTATATAGACACTAATGTAGCATATCACTAAATGCTGCCATGCATTGCCTAGGTAACAAACTTTAGCTGCAGGTAAGGTAAGGCAAGGCAGTGCAACATAGTGGTTAGAGTGCTACATTAGGATTGAGGAAATTGGGTTGAAATCTCCACTCAATTATGAAGCTCTCTGGGTATCTTTGGATTGCTCTCTCTCTGTCTCTCTGTCTCTCTCATTGCATATACGCAATAGGGACCAAATGTGTACGCCTGTGGCTTAACCTAACTTACAGGGCTGTTGTGAGAGAAGGATAAGAGAAAGAAAGAAACTTGCATGCAGCTGTGACCTTCATGAAGGACAGAGGTAAAATACATGGTTTGCCCTCCAGCTACTTTATTCTTACAACAGCCCTGTGAAGTGGATTGGGCTACTAAGGGCACAGTCCTAACCCCTTATGTCAGTGCTTTCCAGCACTGGCATAGCGGCGCCAATGGGACATGTGCTGCATCCTGCAGTTGGGTGTCACTCACGGAGCCCTCCTCAAAGTAAGGGAATGTTTGTTCCCTTACCTCAGAGCTGCATTGCCCTTATGTCAGTGCTGGAAAGCGCTGACATAAGGGGTTAGGATTGCACCCTAAGTTAGCTTGAACCATTGAGCTTCCTAAGGATTTGAACATAGGCTTCATATTACTCTAACCAGAGCATCACAGTGACTTTCCAATATTAGCATGGCATGTTCTTTCCTTTCAAAGTATATATATATGTCCAACTACTGATGCAAACACCTGTGCTACTATTAGGTTAGTATTCACTAACTAGTATTCTCTGTGCTATTATCAGGTTAGTCTTTGCTCTATTTAGTCATTACCAGCAGTCATTACCAGCAGTTGATTTTACACCTTTGTTACCTTGGGATGATGTGCATTCATGAAAGTGATTCAAGTTCATGAGGATTACATGTTCTATGCTTGTTCAGGAGTTAATATAAGAACAGAAGAAGAGCCCTGCTGGATCAGCCCAAAGCCCCATCTAGTCCAGCTTCCTGTATCTCATGTGTGGTCCACCAGGTACCTCCAGGAGCATACAAGACAACAAGATAGCTGTATTCTTGTTCCACTCCCTAGCATCCGGCCTTCTGAGGTATCCTATTTCTAAAGCCAGGAGGTTGCACATGTGCATCATGGCTTGTAATGTGTGATGAACTTTTCCTCCATAAATCTGTCTAATCACCATTTAAAGGCATCTAGGCCAGGTGCCATCACAGTTAACCTGGGTTTGCTGGTATATACTGTGTAAACTGGCTCTGTTAGACCACTTCATAATCACCAGTTAAGTTTTTCATGCACGTCAGTAACACATGCTTCAAAGAGGAAAACTGGAATAGAAATATTTTAAATGAATAAAAGGAACCATAGCATGTAAGAGAGCCAGGCAAGCATTTTGAAGAGATGCAGTCTGTCATGTACTTGCTCCTGGGATCTACCGATTGCTCAAAGCCGTTTGTTGCATGTTCACACCTTTTCCAAGGATATGTTTATCTCCCATAATGTGCAGTAGCTCTTAACTCATTGGTGAATGTGGCTTGAGATAGTTATTCTTTCCAGAACTGCATTGAGGTCTGTCAAGCAAGCATCTCCATTCCTGCTTGCTTTCACCCCAAGCAGAACTCCAGAAGCCTGTTGGGGACACAAACATTTTAACTCTCTCTTGGGAAATAGAAAAAAGCACAACTCTTCTCAAGTAACTCCCAGCTGCATCTTAAAACATGACTATTCACACTCTACCTCCAGAACAAAACACTGGAAGTTGCCCTTAATAGTTGTGAAGGTTGCAGGGTTCACCATACACTCTCTGAACTTTATGAAACTGAATTGAAACTTGAAGTATATGGGGCTGGGTGATAGCGAGGACTCATAAACATCTGATGCTTCCTGCCCCATTTGGGCTATCCTTTACTTGCTGAAGGTTGCTTGCCCAACAATGAGGCCTCAGAGTTCAGAAGTGGGGAGGGGGTTGCTTCACCTTTTCTCCTCCCTCTGACCTGTCTCTTGGATTCTTCCCTGGGCTTGCCCCATCCTCAGATCAGTCCTCAAGTAGCCTTCCAGAGACCTCTCATCATTGGCCTGTCATCATTGCCAGGGTTGTGATGGTTCAGCTGGAGTACTTGAGATGGTGCACAAGACCCCAGACTGATGAGGGAGGGACAGTGTGTTTAGTAGGTTTCGTGTTTTAAAAATTAGTCGCTTGTGTTTTAAAAAGTGGCCAAAGTTAAACCCAAGATGCAGTCTGGTGTCTTCACTGGGGGATGCAAGGATAAATAGAATGCCAGATGCAGGAGAGTGGCAACAAGATGCAAGTATCTTGTTGCCTTGTGTGCTCCCTGAGACATCTGGTGGGCCACTGTGAGATACAGGAAGCTGGACTAGATGGGCCCTGGGCCTGATCCAGCAGGGCACTTCTTATATTCTTATGGTGGAGCAAGTCTGGAAGCAGACACAACTGTGTCTGACGACTCTCCACAGGCCAATACCAATACCCATTTGATGAAGAAAATTGACCCTATTCAGCCATGTTTCTAAAAAATGAGAAGAATAATTGTTTAGATGCAATTATCACAACCCCTCCCCTATTGGCTGTATATGGTATAGGTCCTCTCCCCCCTGCACAGTGCAGACACTGCCTTCTGCTCACGACGAGACCAATGTCTCTCTTCCTCCTCCTCCTGTAACTTCTCTCTCCCCTGCCTGTCTGCTCATAACTGAGCCCCCTCGCACAGTGCACTGGCACAGTATTTTCGGATAACGAGAACAGAGTTGCAGTCCGTGGAGGCTCTGTCTCTAGCAGTTAAGTGAATTAGTGATACCAAATTTGCATATAAAGAGAACTGGATGTCTATGCAGACTGCAAATCTTGAATGTGATTTTGCCTGCCCATGTCTTCAGGTGCCCATGAAACTTTCAGAAGCTGTTCAGAGCCTGCAGTTCAGAGTCTAACATGTGGCCATATCCTGAAATGCACCTTCGTTTTCCCCCTTTCTTATGCTAGGATCTCCCCACAGATGGCATCCAGTTGTGAAGGAAACATGCCTTCAATCACACGCAATAATTTTTTTTATACAATCCTTTTCCAAAGCACTGAGAAAGTTGCAAGACATCCATTCATATATGCTTTCAAAGCATGGAGCTTGGGGTTTGGGGGGGCATATGTTTCTTCAGTTTTGAGTCTTTTGGAATATGCTTTGACTTCTTTCTCAGTTGCTATTTGAAGTTTTTTTTTACATAATGATAAATACAGTATGTATAATCAATATACTTGTTTATTTTAAATGCTGTGTTCCTTAGGACTACATTTCTAAAAGATACAAAGAGAAACTCTTTGGAGCAGACTTCATAAAAGCCAGACCACCAAGCAGGTGAGACCATTGCCAAGAAGATGGTGAACCAAGCGCAATGTGACCCTCCAGGACAGCACAGTGTGTTAAGTGAGGCTGACATAGAGAGGGTTGGCTTGAAAACCGAAGTTCCACCATCCTCCTTCTGTACCGAGATAAAGAAGATAAGGTATGGATTTTCTACAGCTCTCTACAATGATTGGTGAAAAGAGATATTATGGAACTTAAAGGGGTTGGGGAGAAAGAACTTAGAAGAATGTATCTTCAAAAGGAAGAGTGTTGTCCTTGCCAAGTCCTTGAATAGTGAGGGAAGAAAGGGCATGTTATAGATGTGATTAGTTCATGGTGGGTGAAACAGATCCTCCACCATTGCCTAGTGACCAGACCTGCCAAGTCCTGAAGCTGGTGGAATTTGGTCCTTCTGCCTCTTAATAAGAAGTCTGGCTGGGGTATGCCAGAGAGCAGTCATGTTCTTTGTGTGACTCTAGATGTGCATCTAATTGTGTAACATTGCTGGATTTGGGGGTGGGTGTTGTTTTCTCTTTGAATAGCCAGTGTGTTGCAAGGCCAAACAGCCACTCAAATAAGCAACTCAGAATGACTCGGTACACAAGGATGAAAGTTCACAGGCTTTTATTGAATTATATACAATTAGTCCATGGGACTCATGTCCAGATCATGGACCCTGTCTAAATGGTGGTCCTCAGTTTTATCCTTCACGATCCTTTGTCTGAAAATCCAGACTTCTCATTCGCTGAAGGTTTGATATCATAAATGGAGCTCAGTTTTTAATAGGACATTTGTATTGGCAACCTTCAGTCTCGAAAGACTATGGTATCGCGCTCTGAAAGGTGGTTCTGGCACAGCGTCTAGTGTGGCTGAAAAGGCCAATCCGGGAGTGGCAATCCCTTCCACACTGGGAGCAAGTGCAGTCTGTCCCTGGTCTGTCTCCCTGGCTATGGGCCTTCCTTCTTTGCCTCTTTGCCTTAGTCTGTTGGCCAAGTGTCTCTTCAAACTGGGAAAGGCCATGCTGCACAGCCTGCCTCCAAGCGGGCCGCTCAGAGGCCAGGGTTTCCCACTTGTTGAGGTCCACTCCTAAGGCCTTCAGATCCCTCTTGCAGATGTCCTTGTATCGCAGCTGTGGTCTACCTGTAGGGCGCTTTCCTTGCACGAGTTCTCTATAGAGGAAATCCTTTGGGATCCGCCCATCATCCATTCTCACGACATGACCAAGCCAACGCAGGCATCTCTGTTTCAGCAGTGCATCCAGATCATGGACCCTGTCTAAATGGTGGTCCTCAGTTTTATCCTTCACAATCCTTTGTCTGAAAATCCAGACTTCTCATTCGCTGAAGGTTTGAAATCATAAATGGAGCTCAATTTTTAATAGGACATAGATAAATACCATTTACATACAAGATGGAAAATAGGTGGGCAACAAGTGAGCAAAACCATTGATTGGCTCTTATTTACATACAGATGGGGTTTCATCTCAAAACTTTGCCAAAATTACACAATTTCCAACAATTTCCAAAACCAGTAGGGTTCACTGTAACATCATTTTATCCAACACTGAGCCCTGTTGCAAGGTTCAAAAGCAAACTCAGTAGGCAAGAGTGTTGATCGTCTGCAAGCTTTATTTCATTGCCAGCAACGGCCGTCTCAAGGGACTCCAGTTCAAAGCAGTGAGAGCAATTTTCCAATCTAAGCCTGTCCCTTATATTTCATTCCGGGTCCTTTGTTTGAGGAGTTTTACACTTTTCATTGGCTGGAGTCTGACATCATAGATGGGGCTTTCTCTGCATTGGCCAGAGATAGCTTTAAAACATTTGACTGGTGAGCTTCAAGTTACAGGTTTCAAATAAGGCAATACCATACATTTAAACATATAGAAAACTTTGTTTTCAAGTACCAGTAGAGTGCACTGTAACCTCAATTTTATTCAGAACTGGCCTTTTGGCATGTCTTTGGTATTTATTTCTTGGCATCCTTAACTTAGATGGCCTTGGCAAGAGCCACTTGTTTATCTCTTTATATTCCTTCTTTGTTTTTACTAGACACCGTGGGGCTCTTTGCCAACCTTTGTTAAACTAAGTCCTCTGACTTGCCTCTATTCCAGTTCTGATTCTATATGTAACCTGTTATCTTTTGAGTAACTTTCAAGGGATGTATAGTGGTATACTTTAATTTATTTAATACAAGACAAACCAAATTCTTATTGTAAAAAAGGATTTCTTTTAAGAAGTCTTTCCTCATTTAATTTTAACCAAATTACACCTCTGTGTTGTAGCCCAAACAGAGGCTCTTTATTGGATTTTTGCCTTATCTGTTTCTGACTGGTTTCTCCTTGTTTGTTAGAAAATCCTATTTTAAGCTGCCAGCAGATAACGCTGTCCTTGCTAAGGCATCTCCATCAAATGTTGCAAGTCCGTGTACTTTCCCTCTTGTTTTGCCCGGATGCTGCTGCCAAGTCTCTCTGAGATACTACTCCCTTTTTCAAATTCTGCAAGACTTGGAGTTCTCAAGGTCTACAGAAATATAGGCTTTGCAAATGCTTTTGCCAAGACAAGTGTGTTATCTTTGAGAAGTTGTTTTTTCCCACATTCCGAGTCTCCCTGTGAGATAGACCTTTGTTTTTAGCTGGAAATAGCTTTTCACCTTTCTATGTATTTTTATGATTTTATTAAACATTTTAAAGAGTTAAAACTCACTTCTAAAGCTACTACATATAATACCTTCTAAATAGCTCTCTTAGTGTTTCTTTTGGTTTAAGGAAGCTTGAAAGAATCATGTTTTAAACTGCAAACTGCTTCTCTGTTTACAAGCAGGGAGCTCAAGATGGGAAATTCCAGCTTAAGATGGGTTGGATAAGCTCTTATCTCACCAGATGCCTTGGTATGCTGCCAAAAGCTTCCCTTGCTAATTTTAGCAAAAGCTGTCTGCCTCAGCGGTTTCAGGCCTGCATCAGGCAGAGACAGAGATGTGATTTTTAAGTTTCCAAGCTGCCAAGCACTTAGGCTTTTTAAACATATGCTCTAATGATTTGTTTTAAACTAATAATTTGTTCTATAGCATAGCATAGCATAAATGGCTTCCATTACCTTGTATTACCCCTACTCACATTAATTAATCTAATTATGGACCTCTTTGAGAAAATAAGTTTTCATACCATCCCTATTAAAGAGAACACACAAACACTTAAATATGGGTGTAAAGACCCTAATTTGGCAAAACTTCTAACCCATTTATTGACTTTTATTTCCTTAAACCCCTTTTAATTAAATGGTTTTGCTTATGCTACTCATCTGCATCTTCTCTTCTGGGTTTAGTATATTTCCTGTGTGAACTAATCTTTTAAACTTCCTTTTAACACTTTCACTATATATTTCTATATAACTATTATGACTAGTTATTGATATTGAGGGCTCTATGACTTTTAAGGCTTCAGCTAGTTTTTGGTGACCTTCCTACACTCCAACACTTCCGAGCTAATAGCACTCTGCATATGGAATTTCCCCCGACAACTCCCTGCTCTCTTAACCTTCAAACACATTACATAAAACTAAACTGCTTTCTTTGCACTAACCCCCCTCTCTTATCTCAGATTCACACACAGACTCTTTCTTGTTTACTGTCTAGCTGTTCTGAACTCCCTTCTGCTAATGTCTGCCCTTGCCAAAAGCAGCCCGTTAGCATCGCTGTTGCCCTACTCCTTTCTAAAGTCATAAATGTATCACTTCTGTGAAAATAACCAATCCCCAAAATACCTTCTTTCAAGCAACTTGTCTCGTTTGATTTTTAGCCGGAAAGGCCTTTAGAATCAGGCAGTTAAAACTTCTTATGCTATAGCAGTGTGATTTTTCAAGCTGGTTAGTATTTGTTTCTATAAATCAGGTAGCTCTCTCCCTTCTTATGCATTTACTATAGAATTAAACTAATTCTTAGTACTTTGTTTATACTCTATTGGGCTATCCAGGTCTAGGGTCAAAGGTCACCTTGCCTCAAGTGGAGTGTGTGAATCACTGTGAGGGAGTGAGAGGCTTTAGTACTTTGCATCCACTGTGGTTTTGATGCTGATAGGCCCCTCTCTACACACACATTATTCTTAGTTGGGAAAAAAAGTACTGTAACTTCAATTGGCTTTCATTTGAAAGGTTTTATTTTTCAACTAAAAATAGTATTCAGGCGGAACATAATCAGGATTAAAACCATGGCAGGGGCTATGTACTAAAGCCCTCTGTTGCAGCTTCACTATGTTTTGCAGCCCCCTCTTTAATTTCAAAAGAACCCCCCCCCCCCAAAAAAAATATAGCAATATTGTGTTTAGGCACAACAATATTGTGCTTAAAATTTAGGCACACATCTAGTGTGATCCTTAAAAGGCGTCAATTGATCGATCAGATAGATATAGTGTATATCTAATGTGACAGAACCAACTCCCAGGTCTCCCACTGTACCTCCAGCCCCACTGCAATGAAGACCCTGCTTCTCTCTGAGACATGCCTTTCCTCGTCTCCTTTCCAGATGTTCGTGTTCAGTTGCCAAGTCCTTGCTGTTCAAGTACATTCCCATTCTGCGCTGGCTGCCTCGATATCCAGTCAAGGAATGGTTGATCGGGGACATCATCTCAGGGTTTAGTGTGGGAATCATGCACCTTCCCCAGGGTAAGCTCTTGGGGATTATTTTGTGCATCAGTCCTCAAGTTCCAGAAAGCACAGCTCCTTCTAAGCACATTGGTGGCTGATTGGACAGGCAGCCATTAATTCCTCACCCTAGGTTTGGAGAGCAAGAGGTATCTCAAGTCCCTCTGAGGCCATTCTGAGTATAGGGTTGATGGTGTCTGTCTGGGTCCTTGTGGCCAATAGTAAAGCAGGTGTGCCATCTTTCTGATCAGTTGTGCTTACCTTTCCTGTCTTTGTGCTATGCAATGAGATAGAGGAGGCACTGGATCCTGGATGCAGAAGTGATTGCTGAAATCTAACAGCAATCTGCCTGTGATTCTGGTTATAGCAAGAGCTGGCCCATGAAAGAGCTGACTGAAGTGGTTGCCTTATGCAGTAGGTTGGTGAGGGGACACACGCACTTGCCTGCATTGCTTCTCCTGCTTCCTGGATTGAAAAAGGACAAGGGCTATAAAGCTGAAAAGGTTGCATGCAGGAGAGGAGAGGGGTGGGTCTGATGCTGTATCTAAAGATAGGCTAGTAAGTAAGTACAGAAAATGGAAGGGGGCCAGGTAACCTTCATGGATGAACAAAACTAAAGAGAGGGCAGGTGGAGTACGTGCGGGGGGGGTAGAATGGAGTATGTGTTTTGAGACAGTATTTCTCTGGTAACTTCTCCTTTGTTTTGCCTAGGTTTGGCCTATGCACTTTTGGCAGGGCTGCCTCCTGTTCTTGGCTTGTATACAGCCTTCTATCCCGTCCTGATCTATTTCTTCTTTGGTACATCTAGACACATCTCTGTGGGTGAGCAGAGGGTGCTGAAACAAGAGGTCTTGTCAGGTTGTGCGCTATTCTTGCACTGCGTAGGAGACTTGCACCCGATCCTAACTCCCCTAACTCCCTGTGTGGTGATTCAGTGGCACCAACGCAACTGCCGCTGCATCCTGCAGAAGTGCTTTGGCCTCCTTGTGGGTCTCCCTGTGGGTCTACTTGGATCTGTGCCAGCGATATAACTGGTGCAAGTTCCTGTGGACCTGTGAATGTGCACTGGGCCTGGGATGGAAGTTAGCATTTAGTGGGCACCACTGCTGGTGAACCCACTTCCTTCTTGGGCCCAACACGCCCTCCTACCCCCCCCCAGTTGCCATTCCATTCTGTCCACCCTACCTCTCTTCCACTTCCAACATGCTCTTACCTGTGGTGGCAGGCAGCAAGTGCCAGAAAGTGCATTGTGCTGCTGAAACACTCATTCTGGCAGCATAAAGTGCTAGTAGAATTGAGCTGTCATTGCATTCAAGACAATATTCTGACATTCAGGGTGGCTCAGTTGCTTCACATAGCCCATCTGCCATCTCAAACCCAGAGTTTAGTGTGGTATATGGGGGCAGGTCCTTCTTATTAACGTGCCGTTAAAGGTAGGCAACTGGAATTCCTCAACCCAGTGTTCTTCGACATATCCATGCCACAACCCCAATAAACAAGCAAATAAATAATGTAAGTAAGTATGTAAATATGAGCCTGGGACCCCACCACTGATCCTGCCCCCCTCCTAGGACCTGATTTGCCCACTCCTGCCTCCATTGCTGCCAGGGTGTATCCAGTGTTTGTGTTGTGGGGAGGGGGGGCCATGAGCACTACCTTAACTGAGAAAGGCCTTCCCAGGTCATCTCTTTGGAGCTCCCAAAAAGTGACCCCCTTCCTCAGTGGCCACTGGGCCTGGCCACCAGGTCAGGGACCCCAGCCTTTCTGGCCACATGGCTCGCCTGAGGACTTGTGAGACCTCGGCCAGCCAGAATATCAACCAGGCATGATTTTGCTGCTGACCCCCCACCAGAGGGCGTTCCCCTGGTGCCCAACTTTGCTCCCTCATCCCAGCAGGCACCCTTCCCCACCGGCACGAAAGTTTGGGGAGCCACACACTCACGGCCTTCCCTTGGATATGCCCCTGATTGCAGTCCACCCCCCGCTGTCACCTGCCCAGTTTCCCCCATCTGTTGTGTCTTTACAAACCTGTGAGGTAGCAGCTTGAACAGGGCTGGCCTTAGGAGCTGTGGGGCAAGACAGCAAGAAGAAGCTGTACAGGATTATATCAAGAACTCATTTTTTGATAAGGCAGTACCATTATTGGACTGGATCCAAGACCTGTCTTACTCAGGCTTTGAAAGGTTGCCACAGCCCAACTGGGATTGTGACTCACAGACTGAAGAACACTGCTCTTGCCCTAAAAGTGGGCAAGAGCTTGATTCTTAATTTGCCCTAGAAATGCAATTCCTTCAGCCCATGTTTGCCATCCTCATGTGAATGGATAGTCAGATATCAAACCCATCTCTATGGCAAAAGAAGACTTATTCTTCTGGACCTACAAGATCAGATGAGTCAGACACATCAGAAGGACCTGATTCCTTGGCCCAAGCCTATCTGTCTTTCCCGCAGGCCCATTTGCAGTCATCTCTGTGATGATTGGGAGTGTGACAGATTCACTGGAACCATCTGAAAACTATATGGAAATGGTGGAAATCAATGGTACAAATACAACATTTGTCAATGAGACCCGGAGGGATGCTGCCAGGGTGGAGCTGGTGACTGCACTCACCTTCTTGGTGGGCATATTTCAGGTGAGTGGGTCAAAAAGTGTACAAGGATGCTGAATTCCCTTCAGTTGTGTTTGTTAAAGAAACCCTCTCTGGAGCCCACCAAGTCTTGGATCATTTTCAACCTGCCTCTATCTTGCTTGGGGGCAAGTAATTGAACAGGTAGTGGCAACCCAGCTCCAGGTTTTCCTGGATAATACTAATTACCTGGATGCTTTTGAATCTGGTTTTAGGCTTGGTTTGGGAACTCGGACAGCTTTGGTCACCTTTGTACACTACCTGTCAATAATTAGGGGAGTGCAAACCTGCTAATTCTACTGACTCTCTCAGTGGCTTCAATTGCCATTGACTACAGTATCCCTGAAGGTCACCTGACAGAGATATGCTTAGTAGGTACTGTATTACAGTGGTACTGCTCTTACTTGTCAGGTAGGTTTCAGGAAGCAGCAATTGGAGGACTGTTGCTTAGCCCCTTGGACATTGACCCACAGGTCTAACAAGACCGCGCAGTTGATTCTCCTGCTTAATAGCCTATTACAGTTACAGCCTAATCCTACCTAAATCCTTGTGTGGCAGTGCACATCAGGCCTGGAAAGAGGGTCACAATTCAGTGCACACCGCTGCTGCAGAAACTGCCCCCTCTCAGGCCTGTTTCAAATACAGGTGAGGAAAGGCACATCAGGCCTGGAAAGAGGGTCACAATTCAGTGCACACCGCTGCTGCAGAAACAGCCCCCTCTCAGGCCTGTTTCAAATACAGGTGTTTCAAACCCTTGGTGAGGGTTCCAAGGCTGGAAAGGCTGTGTTATCCAGTTCTCTTTTCCAGTCCTTTCCTACCTTTGATTTTCCTAATGCACATAATAATAATAATAATAATAATAATAATAATAATAATAATAATAATAATAATAATAACTTTATTTCTATCCCGCCCTTCTCCCCAAAGGGACCCAGGGCAGCTAACAACATATAAAACAGATTAAAACATAATTTCACAAACAGATAAAAACACATTAAAAAAACACATTAGCAGAACCCCTAAAAACAGTAGTCAGATAAAAGTCAGAATAAAACAGCATAAAACAGCAGTACTTAGAAGAATCAAGCCTGTAGAAAGCAACTAAAAGATGTATAAAAGATGTTAAAAAGGCCATGAAGTCAGAAGGCTTGATTAAACAACAAGGTCTTCAGGCCTCTCCGAAAAGTCTCCAGAGAGGGAGCCATTCTCAAGTCAAGGGGAAGGGAGTTCCACAACGTTGGTGCCACTACTGAGAAGGCCCTATTTCTTGCCGCCACCCCACGTACCTCCTTAGGCGGCGGCGCTTGTAAAAAGGCCTTCTCTGATGACCTGAGAGGACGAGCCGGATTGTACGGGAGTAGGCGATCTCTAAGATAGCCTGGCCCAGAGCAGTATAGGCCTTGGGACCATTAGATCAAGTATGCATGTCTGTTCTGATACCAAGTTTGATTATCACTGGAAGACACTTCTTAAGTCACTCTATGGGCCCATATATTTGCAAAGGTTATGTTGGAATCAGAGCCATGAGGCCAACTGAAGCAGTTGTCTCAGGCAGTAGATTGAGAGAGGAATTTCAGTCCACCTACTTGCTTCCACTGCTCCTTTTTCTCCTTCCACTCCATGAATTGGATGTGAAAAAGGAAATGTGGAAGGGAGAAGAGTACTGAGTGAGAACATTGGAGAGTGAGAGGAGCAGAGGCTGGGACATCACATAAGAGGGGCAGCATTTGGCATGCCATCTCAGGCATCAGGAGTTCTTGGACTGGAACAAGTTATCCAAACAACTTTTTTTCAGTTCCGCCATGACCCAGAGACCTAACAGAGGGACCTTAGGAGAGAATCCTTGTAGAGAAATATGGATCTCAGGCTGTTGTTCTCCCTGCTGGTCTTTTATTAGATTGCCCTGGGCCTGCTGCAGTTTGGCTTTGTGGCCACCTACCTTTCAGAACCCTTGGTGCGAGGTTACACCACAGCTGCCTCTATCCAGGTGCTCATCTCCCAGCTGAAATATGTCTTTGGTGTGCCACTGAAGGAGTATTCGGGTCCATTGTCATTAATCTATGTAAGTATTGCTGAACCTGGGATAAAGCGCATAAGAAAGGAGTCGAAGAGTGTTCATAATCCCTTATGTGTTTATCTTCCTCCCTTCCTTAACCATTTTCAAGTAAGCATTCACGTGTGCATTTGTTTGTATAGTGCAAGTTCTCTCATGTCACAGATAGATGTAGGAAACACCACCAGAATTTCTGGAAGTCACATAATGGAAAGTAGCACAGGTGAAGTCCTACCATCTGTCTTCCTCCTTCAATGCTTGCAAATGCCATGATGGTTTTAATACCTCGAGTTCTGCAATTAGTTGTTGATGGCAGATTGCCTCCTGTATCCTCCAGAGAAAACAATCTGGATTTTTTGTTCTTTGTGGCATCAGCTATGTTTGGTAGGTCATAGAGAAGAGATTCATGTATTGTGTAAGAGATTCTGAATCCCAACATAACAGTGTCATGGTGTTTTTCATATGTTCCAGTTGTTGCTACCACCAGGGACAGTCCCATTTTTCTGGTACCTGAAAAGATCCTTCCTGCATGCACATTTACATTAAGTGGGATAGTGGTAAATTTTAGAGTACAGGAGCTCATTATGACATCGGAAGGCATTTCTTCCAATGATAGCTTCCCCATAGTTGTGCCCCACTAAGAATATACTACAAAAAAAAAAAACACAAACATTTAAAGCAAAAGTATAAAAATTGAAAAATAGGATACAAAAATATCCCAAATATATAAAGAGCGATTGTGATGCGTGTTTACACAGAAATAAATCTCACTGTGTTTAGTAGGACTTACTTCCAGGTAAATTTGCATAGGATTGTAACCTTAGTATACTATGAGCTACATACTCTCTCTCGGTTAGCCCAATAGTAGGTGAGGCTACTACCTTCAGACCCTGTTTATACAATATCCAGAGGCATCCGCTTTATCACTGTGGGAAATCAGGATGCTAGGCATGATGAACCTTGGCCTGATCCAACAGCACTCTTCCGGTGTTCATCCAAAAATTTGATTCCCCCACCTGAAGCCTGAACTGGTAGAGTTTGTCCTATCATTTCATTCCAACCTCATTCTGTGGCATGTGTAGATCAAGCCTCAGCTTCAAGCTATCAAATGCTGAGAAGCAAATTCATGCATGTGAAAACCAGCCCTAGATTCCTATAGGAGACTCCAGGTTACAGTGAGGTTGCCAGCTTTGCCAACCCTCCGTGACTGGCTTCAGTTCTCCACAGGAATCGGCATCAATCTCCACTTGACTGCTAAAAGTAATCTTAGATATTTTAACAGAGCCTCTGGAACTTTCCAGTGTGACATCATGTTGGAAAAAACAATATCCAGAAATAAGTTCAGTCAGAGCTGGCAGCCTTAGATTGCAGAGAGGATATCAGTGAACATAGGGATTCTCAGGGTAGTCACTTGCTAGGGTTGCAACTCAGACCAGATGGAGAGGGACAGGTTTTCAGCAGAGTTTGGGATATTGACAACACTGAATCATACCAAAAAGCATTTCAGTTATCTGCTGCTTCTGCTATGCACCAGACGGGATGTTCCCAGGAAAAAAAATGAAAGTCACTTTCCTCTTTGTGTTTGAGTTGTTTCTTAACATGCTGACTCATAATTACTCCCTGTCCTTTGCTCTTTCTCTTTTTCCTACAGACCTTGGTAGAAATTTGCGCAAGATTGCCACAGACCAATGTGGGCACTTTGGTCACTGCCTTGATTGCCATGGTTTTCATTCTTCTTGTGAAGATTCTCAATGACAAATTGGGCAAGAAACTCCCTGTCCCTATCCCTGTTGAACTTCTCACGGTAATGGACAATGACCAGCAGAGTTTCCAGATCTTTTGCTTTTTAATATTTCCCCCCTTTGCAATTGTCTCTTTATAGCCTTCGATCATCCATAGATTACAGTCCTTGTTCATTGTACAAGAGACACAAAGTTCTCTCCATGATTTGGGAAGGCTCTATTCAGTAGTTTGCCTCGTATTTGTATAGTTACCATCCAATAGTGCTATTCCCACTTTAAAAAAAATAGGATAGGCTGCCTGCTCTGAAAGTGACCAATATTCAGTTTACTTACGGCCCTTTGAAGATACTGGATCTGCCTTATCTGGAAAGATTTGACTCTGGTTTTGTCTTGTTCAGAGCATTCTATTTCTCTCTAGATTAGCCAATGTGGTCCAATGTGGGTCAGCATTCAGATTTGGTTGTCAGTCTTTGGCTGTTGGAGACAAGAAGTAGCAGAGCCAATAATTCAATCCTCCTGACTTTAAATGTAACCATTTCATGTAGACACACTGAAGCCAGCCCTTATAGCCTTTCATGTCTGGATTATTCTCTCTGGTGAAAAATTTTGATCAGGATGAGATTTTAGCTGGGTAAAGATGGTGGTCCATGTGAAGGAACCCACTGCCCTCATCCCCTCCACAGCACCAAATGAAATCCCTGGCCTTCTTATTTCCATAGACTGAGACTGAGTTTTCTTCTGACTCTTTCTCTGAGAGTTAGTAAGACTTAGAATGCTGTAACCATTGCCTGATATGGTCATCTCCCAGGCTTGCCACGGCTGGCATTGAAAGCTAAAGACATTGCTGTTTAAAAGTGAAATCTCACCTTGTCTCACTCAACCATATCTTTTCAGATTATTTTATCCACAGTGATCTTCTCCTTTGCCGACCTGAGCAGGTTTGAGATTAGCAACGTGGGTGACATCCCCAGTGGGTGAGTGCTTCTTGCTGCTTCCTGTAAGTCCCTTGATTTGACATTGACCATGCTGACTTATTTCAAGACTTGTGGGAGCCTCATTCCTACCAAGTTTCCTTAATGCCAAGTCAGAATGATGAACCTGGGACCTTCTGCATGTGCTGTACCACTGCGCTTTCCTCAGCCCAAGGAGGGAAGAACAGAAGCCTTGTGCTGTGGAACAGCCCTCATGGCAGAAAAGATAGCCTAATGCCCAGAGCAGTCTTGTCCTGGGTTGTCTGTAGACCAGAAACACCTGATTGCAACTGTGTTTCTTTACTGTAGGATGAGACCCCCCGAGGCCCCCAATGTGAACTACTTTGAGAGAATTGTAGGAAATGCTTTTGCCATCGCTATGGTTGGCTATGTCATTTGTATCTCGCTTGGCAAGACCTTTGGCCTCAAGCATGGCTACAGTGTGGACAGCAACCAGGTAAGGATCTTTTTTTTTT
This sequence comes from Tiliqua scincoides, assembly GCF_035046505.1. Taxonomy (NCBI): domain Eukaryota; kingdom Metazoa; phylum Chordata; class Lepidosauria; order Squamata; family Scincidae; genus Tiliqua; species Tiliqua scincoides. The sequence continues at coordinate 221,165,951 of NC_089822.1, forward strand.
TATCCCCTTGTCCTTTCTCTCTTAGCATTACCCTCCATTCAAATTTGTTGTCTATACACTCTTCTTCTGACTTCTAAGAAACGAGAGATGGCCTCGCTCAGTCTCATCTTCATTTTGTGGAAAGGTGGGATTGAGCAGAGGAGACTGTAGAACTGTGAAGGATGGTAGAGACACAAGCACGTGGTATAGAAACACTTGCAAAAGTTGTTATAGTGGGATATTATTCCTGATAATTGACATTCATGGGGCATATCTTGGGACTTTGGCCTGTGGTATGGTCATCAAACATTAAGCACAATAAGTGAAGCTATTGTAAAGCCAGTGTTCTGCTGAGTCAGTGTGAGTCAGCTCAACATTTAAGTTCAATCAATGAAATAATTATGCCTTTCACTGGAACTCTGGGAATTGTTGGGTGTAATCTGGATCTTATAACCGGATTGGGCGTTCAGCAGTTAAGTGATTGTTTGTAGGATCAGGGGCCACTTATCTAAGTAAGGCCTTAGCTTAAATTAGTATCTAATAGTATTACATCATTCCATTTATTATTAACTCCATGCATGAACCCTCATTAATTATCAATTGATTATATTCTTGTCTAATACTATGATACTATGGAACTGGAAAAAGTGCAGAAGAGAGCAACCAAAATGATTACTGGGCTGGGGCACCTCCCTTATGAGGAAAGCCTACAGCATTTGGGGCTCTTCATTCTGGAAAAAAGGCACCTGAGGGAGGACATGATTGAGACATACAAAATTATGCAGGGGATGGACAGAGTGGATAGAGAGATGCTCTTTACACTCTCACATAACACCAGAACCAGGAGACATCCACTAAAACTCAGTAGTGGGGGGAGAGTTAGAACAGACAAAAGAAAATATTTTTTTACCCAACATTTAATTAATCTCTGGAACTCCTTGCCACAGAATGTGGTGATGGTATCTGGTTTAAAAGGGAATGGGTCAGGTCTACGGGGGGGAAAGTCCATCACAGATTACAAGGCATGATGGGCATACACAACCTCCTGATGCGAGGGAGTGGCAACAGAATGCAGGTCTCTTGTCTTGTGTGCTCCTTGAGGCGTCTGGTGGGCCACTGTGAGATACAGGAAGCTGGATTAGGTGGGCCTTTGGCATGATTCAGTGGGGCTCTTCTTATATTCTTATAACAATAGCATCTGCATGACGCATTTTCTTATATCTAATGTGGGCTGATTTGTCGATGCTTATTTTCATGATGCACTTGTGCTCTATTCATTGTAATTTTCATTGTATTGCATATTTTGATTCACAATTTGATATCTGGGTGCTATTATGATAGGTGACTCTTTGGTTCTAGAAGCATCCTTCTGTTGTGCCAGTTAATCTTATGAGTACCAGGTCCTGTAACAAGGGCCAACACCGACCCTCAACCTTTCTCACTGGTAAATCTCTTGCAGGAGCTGATAGCTTTGGGGCTCAGTAACTTCGTGGGCAGTTTTTTCCGGTGTTACAGTATCAGCTGCTCCATGTCGCGCACTTTAGTGCAGGAGAGCACAGGAGGAAACAGTCAGGTATGTGCTAAGTGGGCATGTTGTCTCTTCTGGTAGGAGCAGATATCAAGGTTTTGGTAGAGGAAGGATTAGGAAACGTTTTAGAGGGTGTCCTTATCCATGATTTGCTAACCAAACTGATGAGCATCAGCGTTGAACTGCAGAGAGCTTTGGCGCTTATTCCAATGCATGGTGGTTCAAAGCCTGAGAGCAAATGGAAGGGGAAGAAGTTAGTCCAGCATTTGTTTCAGGCAAAACAAATTGAATGTCCTCCCTGCATCTTGGGCATCCCAAAAACAGCAACAGAAAGGGAAGGGGGTTGTACGCTTGCACATGTGCATGTGTATGTGTGTGCATTTGCACAAATGTGCATGAGGGTTCTTCTGCTTCCCTCCCTCCCTCCCCAATTCTGCCCTGCAAACATTGTCTCTGTTATCTTCTCTACAGGTGGCTGGGGTGATCTCCTGCATTGTCATCTTAGTGACCATCTTGAAGATTGGGGAGCTTTTCCGTGAACTTCCTGAAGTATGTTGAAAACCCTCTCTTTTTGACTTTTTCAGTCAGATTAATGATAGTGCTGAGCCCTTTACATTCTTGCCAACCTTCTGCATCTAGCCTGTGACCAAAAAAATTGCGCAGGGGTTTATATAATATGGGAGGAAAACATCCTTCAACCACAGGGAGCAATGGCTCTTGGGACTTCATTGCTTTCAGTTCTTTCTTAAAATGACAACTCTTCTGTTTTCTGCAGATGGGGTGCTGTAGTGATACTCTGAATTGTCTGTTCTCTAAATCTCCCTGTGCTTGCTATTTGTTTTACAGGCCATCTTAGCATCCATCATCATTGTTAACCTGAAGGGCATGTTCAAGCAGTTTAATGATATCTGTTCTCTTTGGAAAACCAACTTCATAGATCTGGTAAGGAAGATGACCTGTATTATGACCTGTGTCTTTGGAGCAGGCTTTGCGTGTGCAGTGGAGTGTAGCTTCTGGAACCTTGCAACTGGGAAATGACCACTTCCCTCATTGCTTCTTCTCCAGATCTTGGGAAAGAAGGCCCCTCTCTCCTAGCTGGTCAGCTCCCCAAAGTACTTGCCCCTGTATCAAGGCTGCACAAGGTGCACCCAGGGCCATCATGCAGCATCATGTGCACTGTGCTGTAGCCTGCATGGTATGAATCAATCCTTCCTGTCCCCACCCCAAATGATTACACAGGTTGGCAGCAAGTACAGGGAGGACTAAGGATCCCATCCTATCCAATTTTCCAACACCAATGCAACTGAAATGCAGCCCTGAGGAAGGGAATAAATGTTTCCTTACCTTGAGGCGGCTTCCGTGACAGCCGTATTCAGTGAATACCCCATTGGCATGACTGTATCAGCACTGGAAAGTTGGATTGAACTGGGCCCTCAGTCTGTGCCATGCAGGCTGCGGTGAAGGCCTTTAAGCTGTGGCTTGCATCAGCATGCACCCAAGGGTGGGAAGATTTTGAACAGGCTGATAAAGCAAAACTTGTTGACCCGGCTGCCTCTCAGGAGACATAAGTAATTTTAAAATCTATTTTAAACACTGATATAAAATGGGTGCATTTACAAAATGACTTTGGAATACATTTTTGACAAAGCACCCTTGAAATGAGATATTATCCACATTCTCTTCTAGAAGTTTTAATATAGCATAATAATTTATACATCATCAGAGTTGGCGTTGATGTTTACCCATTTATATCAAAGTTGCATCATGTTGTTTTCCACACATTGGCTTCTGTGTTTTGTTGTTCTACTGTAATCTTACTTATGACTTCTCTGGGTTTTGGTTTTTCAGCTTATCTGGCTTGTAACCTTTGTAGCTACCCTTTTGCTGAACCTTGACATGGGGCTGGGGGTCGCTGTGGCCTTTTCACTTCTCATGGTCATCTTCCGGAGCCAAATGTGAGTATTCCATGGCTATAGAAAGGAGAAAGAATGAGTTTGAAAATTGCTTTTTGCCAGTTAAAGTAAGCAAAACATGGAGAAGGATAAGTTTCTAACTTCCAGTCAGGGCAGGGTAGCAGCAGCTTTGTACTGTGCAAAGTTCTACTACAAATGATGAGAAATGAAGACTGATAATATGACCTCAAGCAACAAAACTCTATATCCAGTCACTGGAACTGTTGTAAATGCTAGAGAACAATACACTCTAGGAGAAAGGGTTTGCACTGGCAGTCCAGGAAAATGATAATCAGCAAACATAACAATATTATGTTCTGATGTTTTTATCTCTAATGAGAACTCCAGTAAGAGTTATTGTGCTATCACTTATCTCCTTCCTGACTTTTTTCATGGCATAGGAAAATCCCTGTTGCAGGCCTGAAGGAAGAGCCCTGTCAGGGAGCTATATATAACTCCAAAATGCAAACATCTTTTGTCCAACAGCTGTAGCTCCTCAAGGTTCAATAGATATACAGTATCCCATGGCACCAGCAAGGAGGCCCACTGACATACCACATCGTCATCAAGTGTGTGGAAAGATGATACTGTATTAACAAAAAGTTTCCAGTGTGTCTGTATGCTTATGTTGCACTCCTTGCACTTGGTGCAAACATGCCATGGGCTGGGTCTTTCATAGATTGCAAAGAAGGAGAACAAAGAAGATCTTTCATGTGGACAGGTTAGTACAGGCTATTGTCAGTTTGGCTGCAGTAAAAGTTCATTCCAAAGCATCTCTATTGTGGGTGAGTAAGGAAAACAGTATGTACTTTCCATTTGGAACTAAAAGTTTGTGATGTATCTTTTACCTGGTACACACACACACACAAATAAAAATGGAAAAGTATGTACAGAGATAAGGAAAAGGTCAGTGCACATTATACAACTGAACACATTCTAAGGAGGAGGTGAAAATTTTCATTTTATAGCTTGCTAGACCTGTTGCTAGGGAGAGCTGGGCAAATCTAACCATGAATCAATTTCCAAGGAATATAAATATTAGGGGAACGGTATTAGGCTTTCATATTCCTCATTGCACGCTATGAGGGTCAAGAATACTGTCCATCTCCTCTTATCAATGCGTTTGCCTCCCAGGTGACCTAAACAGCAGTAATTGATATTGTCATCATTGCACATTGATTCAGAAAGCATGTTCTGTTTAGCAGACCGAATTTTGCTTGCGGACTTTTGACAACATTTCCTTTGTCTTAAAATTTACCAATAACAGATGTTATGAAATGCTTGCTAAGAGAACCAATGGAGCCTTTGCTAAGCCATTTTCTTTTTCCATCTACTCTAAGGCCCCATTATTCCATGTTGGGACAAGTGTCCAAAACAAGGGTTTACAGAGATGTAGCTGAGTATCATAAGGTAAGTGTGCTGTGAAGGTGGCATATTGTGAAAAGAAATGGCTATGGAAGGAACCACAAAGAAAAGTATGGAGGCACTTTGCAATTGACCAGGTTAGACATGATTTGGAATAACTAGGAGACCATTCCTAATAGAGGTGGTGGAATGGGACAGCCCCCAAAGTCAAAGACCTTATTCACCTTGCCACTTTTGCTCAGATCTTTCTAGGAACAACTTCTGTTCAACAGCAATGCTTTTCTTCAGGTCTTGTTTATAGTCCAGATTGTAGAAGGTATTTCCTATCACAGTCTCCTACTTTTATAGTGATCAGTTATTTTTTATCCCACCCTCTAGCTAAAGGACTTGCAACAATCCTGTGAGATAAGCTAAGCAGCAAAATGGTGACTTGTTGACAGTCATGCAGTGAGGGTCACCCACAGCTCCTTAGTTCAGGTCCAACACACTCCGCTAAACCACACTAATGCCTTACTGTGGTTTATTTCCAGGCTGAGGAAATCCCAGGTGTGAAGATTTTTCACTCCTCTGCTACAGTCTATTTTGCAAATGCTGGAATGTATGCAGAGGCCATTAAAAAAAAGGTAAGGCAGGTTCAAAAGTCTCTAAGCTCTCTTTATTTCTCATGGCATAGTTTCTAATGCAGTGGCCATAAAATGACTGTGAACCCTATTCCATTTGCATCAGATAGACAAATAATGGGTGCTTCCATACTCATGCTCTCTAGTGCAACTTTGCTTTGCCAAAACAACCTGCAAGTGCAATGAAAATGGAGGCTCCAGACAAGATGGGGCAGCAGATGGGAAGAAGACTCCTAGGCTGGGACGTGGTGAATTCAGTCTGATCTTGTAGTGAGAATACACTTGGAAGATCTTGCCTATTGGTAGCAGCTGCTGCAGGAATTTCAAGTCTTCCAGTTCCCTGTTGCTTCTAGAGTTAACAGGTGGCTCCTATAGCTATAAGTCAAAAGGGTCAGGTGTCTGCACACCTCCTGGTGCACACACACCACACATTCACACATCCTCTCCAGATCTATGGAAAGGCTGGGAAAGTGTGGCTTATGATGAGCTGTGAAGAAACAGCCATGTCCACCCACCCCAATCCTTATTAAGTATCATCCAACAATTAGCTGGCTGTAAAAGTAATAGGGGAAGGGATGGAACAGGAACAAGGTAATCTACACCTATTGGGATTGCTTTGCTTTTTTGTTTCTTCCAATAAAAGTCAGAATAGATGAAGAAATCACCAAAGGAACACAGGAAATACACAAGAATGATTTGATGACAACAGTATCTGGTTTCCTCATAAGAAGCGAGGATAGGACAGATGGCAATTCCAAGGAAAGGGCCAGTGTGGCAGTGTGCAATGTCTCTACTCCTACAATGCTGCTCTGCCATAGTGTTTCATTGTACAAAACTGGGTAGCAAATTATCTAGGATAGCATCCTAACTTGTACTTCCGCTGTCATGCCACTGTGAACAGCAGACACCTTCCCCTTCTGCAAGGAAAGCAGCAGTCAGACTGCTACCCCACAGTGGTTCCCATTCCCCCAAAAAACTGTTAATGAACAGTTTTCATGGACAGATGGACATGGACAGATGGAGTCTGTTTGCATTTCAAAGATGGACTGAGGCACAGGCCTACAGTCAACAGGAACAAACTACATGTTACACAGGAGATCTATGACGGTATCCTGATTTTTAAAAATTTTTTCCTTTGAAGCAGCCATGGGAGACTCTGAGTTTGATATAAGTAAGTGCATCATTCCTGCATTGTCACTTTTCATGTTCTACAGGGCTTTAGCCCTATAGTGCTAATAACAGTTTGGATGCAAATTTAGATTGGAAAACCAGCACAGAGAAAGAGTTAAAATATCCTCTCAAATTCAGGGCTTCCTCTGACTGCTTTAATGTTAAAAATGGAAATGTCAGGCATGTCAATCACTGATCTCCCACACAGTGTAATATGTAGTCTGATCCACAAAGAAAGGCTGTCAATGTGTCTGGCTTGAACCTACATGTTGTGAATCTTCATCTGGTATCTCCCTGCAAGACCATTCTTTCCATGTGACTTGATGAATCCTGTTCCCTCAAAACAAATATCATAGAGGGCCCGTTTAGATGACAGGGTTGGGAGCCTGAGCCCACCCAACCTGCACTCCCCCAGCCTCTCCTTACCTCCTCATCTCCCACACGGAGTGATGACATTTCTGTCCTGATTTGTCTGAACCACAGTTCCAAAACTAGGAGCTGTGATTTTATCTATAGTTAACAAACCAGGATTAGATTTGGGTGTTATTAATATTCTGCACAAGGAGCATGTTGGAAGGAAACTGGCAGCATCAATAAGCTCCCTAAAGCCAACTGCTTCTGGAGCACACTGTAAGTGTCTCTCTTTTTCACAGTGTGGCATGAATGTGGACCGCCTCATTGAGAAAAAAAAGAAAGCCCTGAAGAAGAAGCACAAGCAAGAGAAGAAAGAAGCCAAGAAGGCAAAGGTCTACACTTCTGCCTACCAGTCTTTTCTTCTAAAGTCTTAACTTTTGTTTCCTTTCTTTATTTTTTAAAATCCCTCTGTTTTAATGAGTCCAGGAACAAAGTTCATAAGGGTTTAAAATGTTTTAGATTGACCCCAGCGTAAGAGATTTTGGAGCCAATTTAGGCTACAATCCTATACGTACTGACCTAGAGTAAATCCCATTGAACACAATGAGACTTACTTCTGAGTAGACACAGCTAGGATTGTGCTGTTAGTGATAAAAACCCAGGGAAAGGTGGCAGTCAGGTGACAGGGCAGTATACAGACACATCCATCTTCTATATTTCTATGTAAGCATTTGCTTACCCCTCAGAGTCACCTTGCATGTGTTTACTGAATTTGTGGATCGTAAATGCTCAGGAATAACTTCCTTGTGGTGTACATATTCTGTGTAAAGACCTATACAGTGTTGGCACTAAATCAATGATGTGTAGTGCCAACATTTAGTATCTGGAATCATTTCCATGACGTGAAATTTCCTCAGAAAAGACCCCCTAGTATCCTGTGCAGCCCATCATTGTGAAGCAGACTAGGATGGCACCCAGTCATTGCTCAGACTTGCTGCTGACAACAGGTACGTTCCAGGGATGGCTTATATGATAATGACCTGTTACTCTATAGCAGGGGTCTCCAAACATTTTGGCCACATCAAATATCTGGTGTGGTGTGGAGGGCCGGAAAAAAAATTTAAAGATAAAATTTAAATAAATAGAGATGGAACTTAGATAAGTGAATAAATGGGCTCATTCATTTAACATTTCTGGCCCTCAGAACACCCTCCAGACACAATCAGAGCACATAAAAACATAAGAACATAAGAACAGACCCACTGGATCAGGCCATAGGCCCATCTAGTCCAGCTTCCTGTATCTCACAGCGGCCCACCAAATGCCCCAGGGAGCACACCAGATAACAAGAGACCTCATCCTGGTGCCCTCCCCTACATCTGGCATTCTGACTTAACCCATTTCTAAAATCAGGAGGTTGCGCATACACATCATGGCTTGTACCCCATAATGGATTTTTCCTCCAGAAACTCGTCCAATCCCCTTTTAAAGGCGTCTAGGCTAGACGCCAGCACCACATCCTGTGGCAAGGAGTTCCACAGACCGACCACACGCTGAGTAAAGAAATATTTTCTTTTGTCTGTCCTAACCCGCCCAACACTTAATTTTAGTGGATGTCCCCTGGTTCTGGTATTATGTGAGAGTGTAAAGAGCATCTCCCTATCCACTCTGTCCATTCCCTGCATAATTTTGTATGTCTCAATCATGTCCCCCCTCAGGTGTCTCTTTTCTAGGCTGAAGAGGCCCAAACGCCGTAGCCTTTCCTCATAAGGAAGGTGCCCCAGCCCCGTAATCATCTTCGTCGCTCTCTTTTGCACCTTTTCCATTTCCACTATGTCTTTTTTGAGATGCGGCGACCAGAACTGGACACAATACTCCAGGTGTGACCTTACCATAGATTTGTACAACAGCATTATAATACTAGCCGTTTTGTTCTCAATACCCTTCCTAATGATCCCAAGCATAGAATTGGCCTTCTTCACTGCCGCTGCACATTGGGTCGACACTTTCATCGACCTGTCCACCACCACCCCAAGATCTCTCTCCTGATCTGTCACAGACAGCTCAGAACCCATCAGCCTATATCTAAAGTTTTGATTTTTTGCCCCAATGTGCATGACTTTACACTTACTGACATTGAAGCGCATCTGCCATTTTGCTGCCCATTCTGCCAGTCTGGAGAGATCCTTCTGGAGCTCCTCACAATCACTTATGGTCTTCACCACTCGGAAAAGTTTGGTGTCATCTGCAAACTTAGCCACTTCACTGCTCAACCCTGTCTCCAGGTCATTTATGAAGAGGTTGAAAAGCACCGGTCCCAGGACAGATCCTTGGGGCACACCGCTTTTCACCTCTCTCCATTGTGAAAATTGCCCATTGACACCCACTCTCTGCTTCCTGGCCTCCAACCAGTTCTCAATCCATGAGAGGACCTGTCCTCTAATTCCCTGACTGTGGAGTTTTTTCAGTAACCTTTGGTGAGGGACCGTGTCAAACGCCTTCTGAAAGTCCAGATATATAATGTCCACGGGTTCTCCCGCATCCACATGCCTGTTGACCTTTTCAAAGAATTCTATAAGGTTCGTGAGGCGAGACTTACCCTTACAGAAGCCATGCTGACTCTCCCTCAGCAAGGCCTGTTCGTCTATGTGTTTTGAGATCCTATCTTTGATGAGGCATTCCACCATCTTACCCGGTATGGATGTTAGGCTGACTGGCCTATAGTTTCCCGGGTCCCCCCTCTTTCCCTTTTTAAAAATAGGCGTGACATTTGCTATCCTCCAATCTTCTGGCACCGTGGCTGTTTTGAGGGACAAGTTGCATACCTTAGTCAAGAGATCTGCAACTTCATTCTTCAATTCCTTAATAACCCTTGGGTGGATGCCATCAGGGCCCGGTGACTTATTGATCTTTAATTTATCAATGAGGTCTGACACATCTTCTCTTTTAACCTCTATCTGACTTAACTCCTCGGTCAGGTGGGGCCATTTGGGCAGCGGTATCTGCCGGAGGTCTTCTGCCGTGAAGACAGATGCAAAGAACTCATTCAATTTCTCTGCCATCTCTAAGTCTCCTTTTATCTCCCCTTTCCCTCCCTCACCATCCAGAGGGCCAACCGCTTCTCTGGCGGGTTTCCTGCTTCTAACATATTTGAAGAAGCTTTTATTATTCCCCTTAATGTTGCTGGCCATGCGTTCCTCATAGTCTCGCTTGGCCTCCCATATCACCTTCTTACATTTCTTTTGCCACAGTTTATGTTCCTTTTTATTCTCCTCATTAGGGCAAGACTTCCATTTACGGAAGGAAGCTTCCTTGCCCTTCACACCCTCTCTAACTTGGCTGGTTAGCCATGCGGGCACTCTCCTGGATTTAGTGGAACCCTTCTTCCTTTGCGGTATACACCTCTGCTGGGCCTCTATTACTGTTGTTTTAAGCAGCCTCCATGCATTCTGGAGAGATTGGACTCTTTTTACCCTCCCTTTCAACCTCCTTCTAATCAGCCTCCTCATTTGAGGGAAGTCCGCCCGTCGGAAGTCAAGGGTTTTTGTTAGAGATTTGCCTGGTATTCTTCCCCCAACGTGCACGTCAAAATGGATCGCAGCATGATCACTGTTCCCCAATGGCTCAGTAACGTTTACATCTCTGACCAGGTCCTGCGTACCGCACAATATTAAATTCAGAGTCACCTGTCCTCTGGTGGGCTCCGTGACTAGCTGATCTAAGCCACAGTCATTTAGCACGTCAAGAAATCCGGTTTCCTTATCGTGACCAGAACACAAATTGACCCAGTCAATATGAGGATAATTGAAGTCCCCCATGATTACAACCCTGTCCCTCCTTGTCACCTCCCTGATCTGTTTCCTCATTTCAAGGTCCCCATCAGATTTCTGGTCTGGAGGACGATAGCACGCCCCCAGTATTACATCGCTGCACAAGCCTGGTAATTTAACCCACAGAGATTCTACGGTGGAGTCGGACCCACCTTCAATCTCTACTTTGCTGGATTCTATCCCTTCCTTAACATAAAGGGCCACCCCACCTCCAACACGCCCCTGCCTGTCCCTCCTGTAGAGTTTATAGCACAGTTCTGGTCATGAACATGTGGGCCAGAGGCTTTCAGGGGACAAGAGGTTGGTCGCGGGCCGGAAAGAGGCTTGCTGCGGGTCGCATCTGGCCCCCCGGCTGGGGTTTGGAGACCCCTACTCTATAGCAAATGTTATGAGAACCATAAACTCCTCTGCTTCATTGTCTAAACATTTGCTAACCTCCTGCAGAAAAGAAGTTCCTTGTATACATGATTCATAAATAATCAAGGTGGGAAGAAGGAAATTTTTCTTTCTTTCTAAATCATTATCTCCATTTTTAGGCACTTTTAGAAGACTAAAAACACCTCTGAGCCTCCTTTGCATTACAAGGAATTACACAAATTACTCGTATTTGTGTGCCATACAAAAAATGTCAGTATAAGATGGTGAGCTCAAGGCAGCCACCTTTAAACCAAAGAGACATCTTGTAGCTTGTGCACCCATGTTTAACAGGTGGGGAAGTCAAAAAGCTCTTTTACTGTCATGTGTGAAGATGCTTTAGACCCAGTTTTCAGGCCAGAGAAAGGACACATCGTTTGATGTTTTACATCTATTCTCAAGTCAGATTACTTGTATTTTTGTGCCCTGCCATTCTGTTTTGAAAGATTCCATATGAAATCTGTTCTTAAGATTTCATATGGAGCAACAGTTGTTGTGGGCTCATGTTTACATGTGTCCTCCTCTTGTTTTGATAACAGAAAATTGCTTCTAAGGTCAAACAGGCAAGTGGCTCTGGAAACAACAATCTTGCATTTGTGGAGATTGATATGGACAGAAACATACAGGTAGGCCTGCACTTTAGCCCTATAATCATAAACTTTGTAAAGGCCCTTCACCAGAAAATGGGTCACAAACAAGACTGTGATATTTTTCTTTCTCACAGGTAACAGAAGATATCCAGAAAGAGTATGACACAGCGGTGACTGGACCTAATGGAAGTGCGAAGGATTTGGAGCCTCCAGTCAATCTCCATCCAGAGCCTTCTTGCAAGCCCACCTTGGAGTCCCTGGGACTTGAAAAGCCTCCCTTTCACTCTCTCATACTGGACTTCAGTTCTGCCAACTTTGTGGACACTGTCTGCATAAAGACTTTAAAAAATGTAAGGAGTCGCAACAGAGAGAGTGAGACATGCTCATGAGGAAATTGCTTCTCATGAAATCAAAGCCAAGGGGCTAATCCATTTCACAAGGCAAAGCTTTAGAAAGGTGGAGCTTTCACATACCCAGGAACCAGCTAGATGATTGATCTCTCCAGGAAGAGTTCCCATGACATTGTAACTGTGATCTTACCGTAATGGTTGACCTTCCCTTCTGAACTCCCCGTTGGCTCCCTTCTCTGCCCATCCATTTATCTGAGAAAAAAGACTGGCATATGTCATTGTCGGAGTATGGTCAGATGTGAGTAAGGCATCAATTTCCTCAGCTTTTCTGAGACAGAAATCTTACCCCAAGTATATTGCCCATTTGGCACTGCTTACCTAATTAGCTCATGGTGTTTAAAGAACAAATGGTGCAGAGCGAACAGGGGTTTGGGGAATTTTTTTCTATGTTGAATTACCTTGGCAGGATTGCAAGAACATTCTCTAAGTTTCTACAGTGCTTTTTAACTCAGTGTTTGTGACCTTTGACAGATATTTAAAGATTTTCGGGATATTGAAGTGGACGTGTATCTCGTTGGTTGCCATGGTAAGAAGGCCTAGGAAGTCTTGGGAAGTCCAAGCTCGTAAACAAGCCATAAATGAGAGAAAATGTATCTTGTACCACTGACTCCACATCTCTGCCTGAGTTCCAGGAGCCCAGTTCTCTCTGCCCATTGAACTTCATCTCTTTCCCTGTATAACAGTATTATTTTATGAAGCTTCTGAAGTAGTTTAAATCATGCTGTGACAGCAAATGAACTCCGTGATTCAGATTCAGTGGTATAAGAACCAATTTAAGCTTTTAATAATAAATTACATATCATGTATATATTATAAATGAATATAAATCCCATTCATGACAACGGGCACAATTGTTTATACAAAAGCTCTTTGAAGCTTAAGCCTGAATCTTGTTAGTATTAAGGTGTGTCCCTGTATATCAATGGACCTTTGTAGATTCCATTCTGGTCTACATATCCAGTTTTCAACTATGGGCATATTTGGAACCTAGTATGGACATTTTTGCCATTGCTAACTGAAGGAGAGGATCAGCTCCATGCCATGGTCTCAGCACCAGCCCAAGACCTCCTGATGTCTGATATGGCATAACAAATGGTGGCCCCCTTAACCAATTATGTGCTAGCCTCTGTTCCTCCCACATTTCCTCTTCCTTTCTAACCCTGTCTTCTGCCTTTTCAAATCCAAAGAGTAGAAGGAGAACGGAAGAGCAATGGAGGCAAGTAGGCAGACAGAGATGGGTACCCTCCACCAATCTGCTGCTTGAGGCAATTGCTGCATGGCCCTCATATTTTACTTGTAGGCTTCCCAGGAACATCTGACTGACCACTTTTTGAGACAAGAGACCTTTTGTCTGATCCTGCCAGAAAATTTCTATGTTCTTAACTCTGGAGAAAAGGAGATGGGTTTGAGCCCTCACTATGTTGCTTGCATGGGGGTGGGTAGTGGTGGCTCAGAATGGTATGTGAGCCTGAAAAACTGCATCCTTGCATGGTTGTGCCTTGTTCTTGCCATAGATTCTATCATTACCCAGCTGGAAAAAGGCAACTTCTTCAGTGAAACCATCACCAAGCACCATCTTTTTGCCTCAGTTCATGATGCTGTTACCTTTATCACCAGGATCCATGGAAACAACATGCTACAAATTGACACAGTAAGCAGTCAGACTTTTTGCTTAATTAACTGGAAATGATATTGCTGGATAATCACACAGGGCTTATACATATTTTTATTTATTTCAAAGATTTGACCACTTTTCCAAAAGCTCAAATCAGTGTATAGTATAACCTAATAAAACAAACAAACAAACAAAAATAGCTAAAAAACTTCTACATAGGGGTGCCTTGCTGCTCCTTCCAAGCTCTTCACACTAGACTGTTGTTCTCCTGTGACTAGCTCAATGGTCCACACCCAGGCCTGTAATAAAATATACCCCCCAAATGTCCCCCACCCATTTGATCGGTTAGGGACCGGACTAGTGAAAAGTGGAAATGGTTAAAAAGCAGAACCCATTCTTTTTTTTTAGTTTACAAATGTTGCTTCCAATGCCTTTTTAGTGATCAAATTGCAAATGCCTTTTTTATCTTGCAAATTCCTGCTGTCACACAAAGATTTCTGCAAATAGATTCTCATTAATGGGAATGGGAACAGACCTGGAGCTAAAGTTGGTGCACTGCGCTCTTTCTTTCTCACTCACACACACCAAAACAGTTTAAATCACCATGTCATATGCAAATCAACACAATTTTAGCCTTTAGAGCAGCAGAGAGATGTTGGAAGAGTGCAGCATACGTTGAATGAATGACTTCCAGGTATAACTGAAATGTGTTGAAAGAGTGGATAGTCAAAAAACGAACCATCAGTGGGGGATGCCTGTACCTGCGTAAAGAAGACCCTTCCTATCCATGCCAAGCCACTGTGTGCCCTTCCCACTAGTTGGACATTTTGTGTAACACATTTCAGAACTAATATAGAGCTTGTGTAATATAGGGCCTAAGGCAGTGGTTCCCAAACAGTGCACCAGGGCACTTGGAGTGCCATGGAACTCTTCTTACCAGCTCTCCTGGGCGCTACCATCTTGACTGGGCCGAAGGCACATACCTGTGTACCACAGAGTCCCCTGTTCAAATGTTGCCTCTGACATTAACTCACCAGCAGTATGATCTTATGCATGTCTACTGAGAAGTTCCACTGTTTTCAGTGGCGCTCACTTCCAGGTAAGTGTGTATAGGATTGCAGCCTAGGTTGCCTTAGGCAAGCCACTATTTTTCAGCCTCAGTCCTAGTAGCATTCTTGCTAGAGATATCATTCCATTCTCTTGAGATGTGGGTACCTACAGTGATGGATAGGAAACAACAAAGACAGGTTCATTTAAGGTGCTCTCAGAACTCAAAGCCAATATGTTTATTTTCTTTCTTCATAGGACAAGTACAGCACTAATCTGTAACCAGTGAAATCATCTACTTCTGCAGCACTTCAGAGGAGCAAAAAACCCCACTCTGTTTTCAGATGAATGACTGAACTGCTTTTGGTAGAAGTGAATGACATGGGAATCCCCTGCCACAAGGATTCCATGGGAGAAATGAACCAATTGAAGGCTTGAGCGATGGCATTTCCTTGAAAATCAGCTTTTAGACTTTGGAAAAGCTGAGAATTCATCTTTGCTGAAGATCTGTTTTGCATGTTGGGAACAGAGGAACTCCTAGTGCTGTCAACCCACATCAGGCAGAAACAACGCAAGGAAAAGTTCCTTCCAAGGAAAAGTTCCTTTCAAACCCTGGATGTGTCTTGTTTGTTATTGAGGTTTTTTTTCTGGAGAAAATATGACAGGTGGAATTACCTGCTCAAACCAGCTACTTATTAGGCAGAGCTCAACTACAGTATCCTCTGCCTACAAGAAGGGGCCTGCCAGCATGGTCATGCAGGAGCCTACACATTGGGCCCCTCTAGGAACATCTGTTCCTCAATTTCTCTCCTGAAAGGGAATTTTAAAATCTGGTGTTTGAAAGCAAGCTGTTCACACCTTGAATTATGTGTTCCTTCCTGCCTGTTTTCATTGAACTTGCTAGGTAGGTCCTTCCTGCTGCACATTTGCAGCTGCTGTTTGGATATGGCAAAAGCCCATCTCTTACTGCTTCTGAAAAAATGATACATATATTGAAATAATAAATGAATGGAAGACTGAACCTAGAAAGGTTTCATGATGAGAGTCTCATGGGTAGAAATGAAAGGGATATGTTGAAGTGTTTTGAATTTGCTTCAGGTAGATGGAATTGTATGTGTCAGAAAACACACATAAATTAACTGTGTGTGACTAACAAGTATAGAGACCTATAGTTATGATCAGTCTGACTGAGGTTCTACTTCTATCAAAAGCAGGGTTTTTTTTTTGCCAAACTCCGAGGGCACTGGTGCATGCAGAATCTAACCCTGAGGTCAAAAGAGATGTAAGTATATTAGTCTTTATTTACTCAGGAAAATGCAAAGAAATGAAATACTATTTCTTATTATTTATTGCCTTTGAAATTTATGGTTCAAGTCACACAAATGGTCTAAAATTCCACAGACAGGAAATTCTTTGCCACGTTATCTAATACCTAGTTTATCTGCTCTTATAAACTAAATTACTTTCAGAATAATGATGGGGTGGAATGGAAAGGATCTCATTATCTGCTGAGATCAGAACAAGGGGAGGTAACTAATATAAAACCTTTAAGTCATGTCAGACAGTGGATTGATTTTTTTAAATTAACACTTCACCTTATTACAGAATTGCGCAATACAATTACTATATCTATCAATATATTGTTGCAGATTGCTGTAATGACCGCGTCAGAGACTAGTTCAAATGGAAGCAGCATAGCTATGGTTACCTTTGACTTATAACTTATAACTTGACTAATAACCAAACTGCAAATTTTGCCACTGAGGTGATTGAATTTGGGGCTGTACCACTTTGGACTACAGCTGTGGAAAAGTCATACTTTTTAAATCTTCCACATGCAAAATACCTCTCGGAATCTATTGGAGTTGAACTCCACTAAACTTTCCCTGATGTGCCTGCCAGTTTTCTATTTTTTGAGAAAGAGTATTTAGAAATATGACACAAGTTCACTCTCAGCTTAAAACTGCTTTAGTCCTGGATTCTATTGGCTCACTATGCAAGTGAGCACAGTTGCATTATAATGTACACCTGTGAAGAGGGCAGACTTTATGCAGTGCCTAGTGGTTAGCAACTGCCACCTGCCTTCCCACTCCCCCTTCAAGGGCAAGCTGGTAAAAGTGGATCACTGCTACCACCCCATACTAGGAAACTGGACAGAAGGTAGTTGTTTGAGAAAACAACCCCAGCCTCGCAATAGGGCTAAAAACCTCAAAAGCCAGGGGCTCTTTTAAAAGCAAATAGCAGAATATGAGAGAGATGGCAACCTGATCCCTCCTGCAGGAACTGAGACCAAGCAGGTGAAATGATAGAAAGGTAAGAAGTTTATTGAAAAGATGGTACAATTTATTAAGACAATGGAAGGGAAATTGCAATGGTAGAACAAGACATATGTGATCATGCAGAAAAGGGCAAAAAGGAGAGCGACAGCAAAGATTGGCAAGGACGTTAAAGGGCAAACAGAAAATAAAACTGTGATGTAACTTTCCTGGGTACAACCTCTACACTATTTATTCACACTGTGATTGCTGAGGCATCACAGAAGCCTCCAAAGTGATAAAAAGCTCCCAAACAACTGAAAAATAAGGGGAAATGGGACATTTTCACTCAACTACCACATACAATAAGTAGTTACACTTCCCCAGAAATCTGTGTGTAGGTTTTTCTATCCAAGGAAAATACCTTACAGCCTGATCCTAACCAGGTATTTACAACAGTGGAAAACAGTTCCACTATTGTAAATGGTTATATGGCAGCACACACAGCATGCCAGTGGTGGCCATATATGAACCAGCACTGCAGATGGTGGCAGTGCAGGAGGCACACTGTAAGACCAAGCTACCTCCAACACCAAAGGTGTTTTTTGAGTAGAAATGCATAGGATTGTGCTGTAAGGGTGCCACTCCATGAGACCATTTCAGGTCACTTCATGGCTGGCCCTGCTGGAGCCCACAGATACACCAACCAGTGCCCTAAACCAGTTGATGAAAGGAGCACATCTCTTTACTTGACAGTTTGGTCTTCGAATTCCTGATCCACTGCAGCATATTCTTCCTCAGTTTCTAAACATTCTGTAGGAGATTCTATAGCTTCATTAACATAAGCAAATGGAAATATTCTTAGGCTGCAATCCTATACACACATACTCAAGAGTAAGGCCCACTGAACACAATGGGACTTACTTCTAAGTAAATAGGCACAGGTTTGCACTGTTAGCCTTTGAACATAATGACAAATTTGCTGAGATATTTGTAGGAGGGAAGGCTCTTTTACAACGATTCCACTGGCTAATCCCCTTTCTCTTCCAGATTTTTTTTTTAAACTAAAAAGTCTATTTGAGAATGTGAGCCTTAATTTTGAAACAAGCTCTGATTTATGCCCAAACTGCCAATGAATGTTATCATAAACACATTTTTATCTAAAGTGTTGTATGGTTGTATTAATAAATGATGCTCTTTCATTTGTGATTTCATATAACTCAGCACTGACCTTTTCATAAGAATTTTGTCTAATTGTACGTCCCACAAAATGGAATTATGCATAACAAGCATGTCTGATTTACATTTACATTTTCCCCTTAAATTCCTTTTTTTATAAAGCAGGGCAGGAGGTCTGGTCTAGAGGGTTGAGCCTCCATTTGCCTGAAGATAACATCCGAAGGTCACCAGTTCAAGGCCACCGGCAATCCCTGTGTGGGAGGAGGCCAGAAACTGATAACAGACTGCAAAAGTTCCATCTGAAATGTTGTGTGGTTCTTGAAAGATAGAGCCTTTCTTCAACTGTAAAAATCCCTATGGGGATTTAAACAGCCTGCCTATGTAAACCGCCTTGAATTAAAGTCTGAGGAGAAATCTGACAACCAAGAAAGGCAGTATATAAATACCTGTATTATTATTATTATTATACTCCTAAAACAGAATGAATTAAAGGGTAAAGATACCTTGTGGAGGCAATATACAAATGTGTTGTGACGTTAAACAGTTGTTTCATAATATATTTATATCCCATCTTAGGCATGTGTTTCAAGACAGCTAACACAACTGTAATTGTAACAACAAAATATACTTGCATTAAAGCTTTGGGTCACATCAAAGTAATGCTAGCACAAGGGCAAGGTATTTTCCATGCCCCCCCCCCTATACTGCAGTTTCCTAAACTGTCCCAAAACCCACGTTTTGAATCCAGAGATGTGCTGCAGAAGGCTGCAGAGGGAGGGGGGAATCCCTGGAAACTTTCCAAGAGTGACTTGATATTTAACTACTCAAGCTTTGCTACTGGTGAAGCTGGGGACTATTGATACTATGTCTTATCAAAGAAGGCTAAACATTCACACATGACAATCTCATTAGTATATCTTTGCCTCAGTTACCCCAGTTTATCCTTGCTTCCACTTCAGTTGTATAACTGGCCGATGTGCCACCCTGGACCACACTGGTCACTCTGCATCCCCCTCCAACACAGAAGTAATTGTGGTGACGTGATATCACCACATTACTTCCAGACTGCTGTGGAGGCAGCAGGCACACCCTCCTCCTGCCCACCCCCCTGAAGCAATTCTTGGCGCAGTCACTGGGAAGAAGGCCAGCTGTGGTTAAATTAACCATATGAAATCAATATATGAGAGTAATTAGCTTTTCTTTTGTCATGTCCTACATTTTTCTTGGATGTCCTACATTTTGGGATGCCTTGTCCTCTTGTAGTTATGACATCTGGTCACCCTGAGAAAGTTGTTATTCAAGAAGAGATATTACCGGTATACATTTTGGCAAACAGCCTTTTGATTTTGTCCTGTAAATTGCCAAAAGATAACCATTTTTTGGTTAAAAGCCAGAAGTTAGGCATGATAAATTATTTTTTATCATTTCTGTTATACTCAGTAATCAAATTCAATCCTGGCATTCAATGTTTGACATCTTTGGAGTAGCTTTCTCTTCTATTAAATTATCTTTGCTCAGCTTTAATTTGGATGATTGATATGCTCCTTTGAGAGGCTCACTTCTGACTGACTCAGAGTTTTATCATGAACTCCAACAGTCCAATATTTGACAGCTGACAATAAACAAATTGAATACTTCCTAAATAATACATAACCATTGCTCAAAATTAATTCACCAGAAAGTTTCAGCTTGGTTGCTAAATTAAATAAAAATGATAAAATTCCATGTAGATGAAAAATATTATAAATATGATTTCCAATCATTTAAAATCAATTTAAAATATTCTGGAAAGTCTTTTGAGGACGAGGCGATGGAAACTAGTGGGCCCCTGTAACCCATTTGTTGCTCATTCCCTTCTGTTAGGTTTAAAGAGTGCTCCTATAGCACTATATGCCTAGTAAACATGCGTAAACATCCTAAAACATTTGGCCCCAACACATGTTTACAAATGTAACATGTTTACAAATGTTCAGTGGGATGCTTTCCTAAGGGGGATGTGTTCTTTCTTTTCAGGCCTCTAGGATCCAAACAACAAGCTCAATGAACTGGCATGACTGAAACTTCATAAGTCTTTTTTTCTCTTCAAAAAGTAATCAGAGGAGCCCAATTTACACTGGCGTTACAACATGGGGGAGGGAGGTTAACACTTTGCTCTGTGTTTAATCCCCAGTTTGAATCATTCCACTTAAAACTGCCCCTTTAGGTAGTGCAGGGGGTCCTGTATATCCACTGGAGTTCTGGAATGGAACTCCCCACAGATACAAAGGCATGCCTGTATTTTGCTAGGACCTTAGAAGCTTCTGGCACTGTATCCAAATATCCTCCTGGCACTTCTGTCAGCTGGCTGCTACTGTCTGCTGTGGCTTTAGGACAGAAACCATCATGAAGCCTCTTAACCCTTTCACACATCTGTAACCCCCCCCCCCACCTTGATTTCTTTCAAGGAGTCTGAGATTTTTAATACCTTTGTTGGAATGAAAGACTCTGTGAAGTCTGTGCTGCCTGCCTGCCTGCTGTGGGAACTTTGGCTGACAGGCCTCCTGCCTAAATGCAGGACCAGAGGGAAGACTTCTCAGCTTAAGCCCAGCCAAGCCAGGATTCCATACATGGGTGTAGCTCTTCTCAAACCGTCTGGGGAAGGACAGAAAGAGCAGGGCCACAGGGCTGTATGGGCAGTCCTGCTTTGAGGGAAATTCTAGGGAAAGTGGGCTCTGAGAACAGCTGGTGATTGTGCAGGCTGCAGTGATGATTTCCCTCAGATAGCGACACCTGTGATCACTGGTAATATATGTGATTGTGCTGCTTCAGCTACTTATCTCAGTAGAACCCCAAGTCCACTGTGGGTGGGTGGAGGAGGGAGAGCCCTGCAGCCCCCAGAAAGGCCCTGGTGGTTCCCCTTCCTGCCTTTGCAGCCCCACTGCCTTCTGAGTCTAAGCAATCCCTTCCCCCCACCTTCTCCTAGTCCCATGAGAGGCCAGACAGGAAGTGTGGAGGAGTAGAAGCAGACCGGAAGTGGGTATGTGGAGGAGACAGATAACCCTGCAGCCCCCAGAAGGGCCCTGCTGGTTCCCCTTCCTGCCTTCTGAGTCCAGCAATCCTTTCCCTCACCCTGATTCCCAATCGAGGAGGGACCAGACAGGAAGTGTGGAGAAGCAGGGAAAGACCGGAAGTGGGCGAGTGGAGGACAGCGAGCCCTGGAGCCGCTCTAGGCACCTGCTGATCTCCTCCTTTCCTCCAGTCACCTGGGGCACTCTAGGCAGCCCTGCTCCTCTCCTCGCCCCTCCTCGTTTGGGCTTCCCAGGGCGCAGCTGCAGCCATCCGAGCCTCGGCTTGTCCCCTCCAGTGCCCCTCAAGTCACCACGAACGGGCAGTGTACGGCAACTACCGAGGGTCACGCTTCGCCCAAAAAACCCGCTTGACCGCTCCTGCCTTCAAACACCTCAGTAGAGACCATCCCGAAGAGGGTTGGAGGGATCCTAGCAAAGCCCGCCCCCACCTCTGTCTCATTGGTTGGGCCGGGCCACTGTGGCTATTACTCGTCGGCACTTTCTGTGGACGCCGAGGCCAAAGGCGATGGCGATTGGAGGAAGGGCAGTGAGGCCCCGCCCATTCCCGTAGGCGCCCTCTGCCATTGGCTGCCCCCAATGGCTGAGGGTTAGGATGTGAGGCGACCAGGCTGGGCTTGCGTGGTTGCGTGACGAACGTTCTGTGCGCGCGCGGAGGCTGCCTGAGCTGATTTGCATGTTCGGAGGAGGCAGCCAATGAGGGAGCAAGTCCCGTCTTGCCGGGACAACCCCGCCCGCGGCGGAGTTAAGGAGGAGCTGGGAAGGAGCTCAGGAGGCGAGGAGTGAGTGGCTCAGCTGGAGTGTCCGCCTGGACCCCTTCCAGTAACTGCCTTGGCAGGACCTGCGGGTTCGAGTGCCGTGATGTCTCCCCTAGGCTGGCTGGCCTGTGCTCCCCCAGAGACCCAGTCGCGTTGCGCGCTGGAACCCCAGTGATAGCCCGGGCAGGAGGACCCCGCAGAGCCCCCTCCCTGCCGCCCCTTTTGCCCCCTTGTAGGAGAGATTTTAGTCTCTCTGGGGGACTGTCTTAGCCGGAGAGCTGCACACGGGTCTTTACCTCTATGGGCTCGCACGTTGATGGGTTTGCGCATGCGTACTGGAAGTGATGGCTGGGTGTCACTCCAGCCCCTGCTTTAGTCTTTGGGGAGTCTTAGCCGGAGAGCTGCATACGGGTCTTATTACGTCCATGAGCGCTTCCGTTGATCGGGTTGCGCATGCGTATTCCTGTCCGCTTGCTCCGCCCTGGTGCATGCGCTTTCGTGTCTCCTGTCAAGCTGTCGCGGGGGGAGGGGCTGAGGCGGCAAGATGGCTTCGTCCTCTGTGTGCCGGGCGGCGGGTTGTGTTGCTAGGCAGGGCCTCCTGCGGGGGTCCCGCGCTCCGGTGAGTGGCTGAGCCTCTGAGGGGGCGGGGGGGCTGGCCTGGAGGGGGCGGCGGCAGCGGGCGGAGACCGGGAGGAGCCGCGTCCACAGCGGCCGCGAAGGTCACGGCATCCAAGGCCGGCCTCGGCCCTCCCCGGTAGGAGGCAGCCAGTGAGGGGAGCTGAGAGAACAGCCCCCTGCAGGCTTCCTCCTCTCCTCCCCGCATCCAGAGCCGGGGGTAGCTGCTTTGGGGGGGCAGGTTCTTCACCCATCGTGTGGTTAACCTGCGGAATTCCTTGCCACAAGATGTGGTGCTGGCCCCGGCCTGGCTGCCTTTCAGAGGGGATTGGACAGATGTGGGGGGGGGAGCCTATCGCTTGCTACAAGCTGTGCATGGCACGTGCAGCCTCCTGGTTCTACAGACAGGCTGCCTGTGGATGCCAGATGCCAGGGAGGCTCCAGGGTGCAGGTCTCCTGTCGCCCTGTGCGCCCCTGAGGCACCTGGTGGGCCTCTGTGAGACACTGGAGGCTGGACTGCTGTGGACAGGCCTTGGCCTGAGCCAGCAGGGCTTCTGTTCTTGTGGAGCCTCTCAGTGCTTGAATGGGCAGCCAGAGTATTGCATCCACTTCTGGCGCTGCATCTCAAAAAGGACATCGTGGAAATGGAGAAGGCGCAGAAGAGAGCGACTAAGATGACTCCTGGGCTGGGGCACTTCCCTTACCAGGAAAGGCTACCGCGTTTGGGCCTTTTCAGTCTGGAAAACCTCATGGAAGTCAGCTACCTCAGAATACCAGGTGCAAGGGAGGGCACCAAGATGCAGGTCTCCTGTTGTCTTGTGTGCTCCCTGAGGCATTTGGTGGGCCACTGTGAGATACAGGAAGCTGGACTAGATGGGCCTTTGGCCTGTTGCAGCAGGGCTCTTTTTATGTTCTTAAGCCTTACAACCCCCTCCCTGCATTCATTTTTAGTCATATCCAATTTCTTTAGACTGGATATGAACAAAGTGTTATTGAGCATCTGCAGTCTGTTTTCCCTCACCACTGAATATCTGCATGCCTGTACTGCGTTCAGAGTTAAGAAACACAGGTTCTTTTGGGGGTTCAGAGCAGGGATCCCATACAAGCCAGAGTTCCAAATAGCTCCTTTGGTAGAAATTACCCACATCTTCCTTGATGGTGCCTTGAGAACTTAATCCTCTCCCCCTTACATTCTGAAATACTGACAGGTTGTATGAAACTTTCATGAAGGTATCTAGGATAAGGCAGTGTTTCACCACTGGTATTGGCAATGAGATGTGTCAGAAGAAGCTGTCATCTTGTAATCAATCTACTGGTGTAAACTTTTTCTGCTTTTATGGTGCAAAATAAATGTGTGTCATGTTGTACCTGTGGCAGATTCACAGGATGATGAGAACAGGCTGAAATGTGAGCTGACTGAGAATGGTCAGGATATAAGAACATAAGAACATAAGAACAGCCCCACTGGATCAGGCCATAGGCCCATCTAGTCCAGCTTCCTGTATCTCACAGCGGCCCACCAAATGCCCCAGGGAGCACACCAGATAACAAGAGACCTCATCCTGGTGCCCTCCCCTACATCTGGCATTCTGACTTAACCCATTTCTAAAATCAGGAGGTTGCGCATACACATCATGGCTTGTACCCCATAATGGATTTTTCCTCCAGAAACTCGTCCAATCCCCTTTTAAAGGCATCTAGGCTAGACGCCAGCACCACATCCTGTGGCAAGGAGTTCCACAGACCGACCACGCGCTGAGTAAAGAAATATTTTCTTTTGTCTGTCCTAACCCGCCCAACACTCAATTTTAGTGGATGTCCCCTGGTTCTGGTATTATGTGAGAGTGTAAAGAGCATCTCCCTATCCACTCTGTCCATCCCCTGCATAATTTTGTATGTCTCAATCATGTCCCCCCTCAAGCGTCTCTTTTCTAGGCTGAAGAGGCCCAAACGCCGTAGCCTTTCCTCATAAGGAAGGTGCCCCAGCCCCGTAATCATCTTAGTCGCTCTCTTTTGCACCTTTTCCATTTCCACTATGTCTTTTTTGAGATGCGGCGACCAGAACTGGACACAATACTCCAGGTGTGGCCTTACCATAGATTTGTACAACGGCATTATAATGTTAGCCGTTTTGTTCTCAATACCCTTCCTAATGATCCCAAGCATAGAATTGGCCTTCTTCACTGCCGCCGCACCTACATATACACCTACATTTCAAACAATAAAGATATAAGCCAGAAAAGGGGGGGGGGGCAACCACCATCTCAGCTGTTAAGTGTAGCATGGTAAAATGCAAATCTTTGTTGGAAAAGCAGGATTCAGGGTTGTGGCAAAGATAGTTCAGATTAAATATTGCAGTCTTGGTCCTAAACAATCTGTTGAAAGCTAATTCATTAAAAAATATTTTAACAGAGTGATAGATGCAAGGATTTAAATGCACAAAAAACTGAAGTTGATAAGTATTATTTACCTGCATTCATCTTCTCATGCAAAAAAAGAAAAGCATTCCTCTTCTCACACAAAAGCAAATTCCTTTTCTATGTTATATCAACGTTCAACAACAAAGTTTAGCTTCTGCTTTATTATTTATGTACTGCTTTTCAATTATTTCTCAATTCAAATACATGAACTGTTACCCTGCACATGCCTGATCTTGGAAGCTAAGCAGGGTCAGGCCTGGTTAATACTTGGATGGGAGACTGACTGGGAATACCAGGTGCTGTAGGCTTATACCATAGTCTTTCGAGACTGAAGGTTGCCAACCAACTGCTTTTCAACAAAATAGTTCACAAAGCAACTTGCAGAGAAAATAAAATGTCAGTGTGTTTGGCCGAGAAAATAGATGAGAAGTGCAGATATGGGTGCGTATTGAGGCCTACAAACCTGGTAGTGATACTTATGTCTTATGGGAGGTGTTCGCTTATATTGCCACTTTATATGAATCCTTTCCTTATTTGTCCTTCTGAAGCTAGCACTTGAACAATTCTTGTCATTTTTCTCACAGTTAAAAAAATGGTTTAATTTAGATTGCCTTGAAAGATGAGAAGTCTCAACTCTTAACCACCTTGATTGTGGTTGTTTAAGATTTTCTTATAGTTGTATGCAAAAAAAATATGTTCTGAAGATTTTTTTTATATGGTGCTTGATAGCTCTCTCTGTTCTAGTCCAGTGAAGATGAAACTCTGGTTGAGCTTGAAGATTCTCTCCTTCCTATACTGGAGATTTGTTTGTGAATGTTTATATACAGGAGTCGGCACATTTCTTGCTGACCGTAGTAGCCAACCGAAGCCTTGTGGGAACTAGGAAGGAGAAATAGAAAAAATTCCTTGATTTCCTTATCTTGCTTGCACCTGAAGAGGGGGGTGAGCATTTATCCAGTTGGCCTCTGCATTTGCAAGATGCTCCTTGCAATGCAGTGATCAAATCAAGCTCCTTGCCAATTTGGCCACTGTATTTTGATGGTATTCCTTGCAAATTGTAGCAAATAAGCACTCTAGCTTTCCTCTCAGCCTTTGTCCTAGGGAGGAAGCATGGTGCAACTGCAGTGATCATCTCCACCCCTCCAACATGGGAGGGGAAGAGGTTGAGGCTCAGCTCACTTGCCATAGCAAGTGGGGTGAGCAAAAATGTGAAACCTTTGCTTATATTATTAGGAGTGCGGGAGGGATTGGTGTTTGAAAGCTATCAAGTGGTCCCTGTAATTCTGTTGTTGTACATTAAACTTTTTTTCATACGTGTGAGATATTATGTGACTCTCTTTCTATGTTACTATGTGACTTTTTAATCCTCCAACTATCTTTGTACTTTCACATTGTTCTGTGAATTGTGACTTGACAGTAGATATCTCTTTAGCCAGTCTTATGGAGTCTGACAAGAAAAGGCAGTACTGCGTCCTATGCCCAGGTGCTGCATAATCTTCCTGAGACCCAAGTCACTACTCTAGACAATGGCCTCCGGGTTGGTTCTGAACAATCTGGCCAGTCTACTTGCACAGTAAGTTTAACACAAGCTCCTGAAAGTTTGTAGAGTCTCCATTAATTGAATACACATCCTAATGAGATAAAGTTTAATTTTTTTGATTGAAGCATGAAACTTCATAGGTTGCTAAGCTAAGAAACTTATGCTGTTTCTCAGCTTAGAGACAGTAAATCACATTAAAAGAAATGTTAAAAGAAACATTAAAAGAAAATCCTAAAATGTAAATATCAAATTAAATTACCAATATAAGTTGGATGCTCAATGATTGCTACTCTTGGTTCAAAAAACTGTTCATCTCCAGGGAAAAGATATTTGCAGCATTGAGGCAGCAACTGAGAATACATCTCTGTGTGCTTTTGTAATTTATACTTGGGCTGCTTTGCTGATCCATTGACAATTGTTTTCAAACTATATTCTGTGGAATCCTGAGGTTCCTCAGAAATGTATTATTATTAAGAGTGTATCACTTTTCTATAAAATAGTTAACAAAGCAGCTTATATAGTGAAATCAGATATTTTTCAGTGAAAATGGCAAACATTCTTGAAAGGCTGCTTGCTCTTCACTGCTGATTTTTCCCATTCAGTGTACCAGTGGAGAGGAGTCTTGGATATATCCTTGGACCTTTTTTCAGTGTGGGCAGGGTATATTGTTGACTAGTCTCTGCCAGTATAGTATCTAAAGAGTCTTCAAGGTGGGTCCTTTTGTGAGCTATCACTAGAATGGGTCACCTTTTCAAAGTTACAAAGACAAGATGGTCATTGCCAGACAAATCCAGACTGTTGCATAACTAAGTATATCCACACCCCAGTGTGATTCTGCATCCCATCAAATTCAGTGGGATTTACTTCCCTAGTAAGTGATCTTAGGATTGCAACCTTGATTTATCTTAGGTCAAAGTACTTTAAGTTTCTGCTTAGATTTTTAACAGATGGGCAGTCCAATCCTAAGCTTCCTGGTTCCTGCTGGAGCAGCAGTGCCAGAGCAGCAGTGCCAATGCAGGTACCACTATATACAGCAGGCAATGGGAAGCCACTGGGAGTCTCCTTGGGGGAAGTGGAGCTTCCACAGTGGAGCTTCTCAAGTGTGCGCTGGCTATTTTACCAAAGCAAACTTGAGAAACCCCGTGTCAGGCCTTCCAGTTCCTCCCCTCCCTTCCTGCCCCGGTTCCTCCCTGCCCTGGTTCCACCTTCCCCTATTCCAGAGGCTGCACTGCCACCCGGTGGTCTCACTTACCCTCCCCGGCAGTGGTGCATTCTCCTCTTGCCGGTGCTTGGCCCAGTGTCTGACTGATGCGAGCCCAGCACCAGCGCTCCCTACTCACCTGGTGCCGTAAACATGCTATACAGCACGTTTACAGCACCTAGCACCAACACCGGGTAAGTTTAGGATTGGGCCCTAAGTGAGTAGAGAGGCTCTGCCTCTATCATGACCATTGTAGTTTGTACCGCTAGTTAAATAATAAGTGTTAACTGTAAATTACAAGGAACAGCTTGAAATAGGCACTTAACATTGTAATGATTCTCCATATAATAGAAGCAATTCTTGTTTTCAGTGCAGCCTATTTAAATGTCAGACAATTTCCTATAAAGCTGGTTTGATGTTTAATGTGTGTTTATGTTAGGTGGGTGTATGGATTGAAGCAGGAAGTCGCTATGAAAATGAGAAGAACAATGGAGTTGCTAACTTTGTAGAACATTTGGCATTCAAGGTGAGGTGAGATAGCACAAGCTATCTTCTTTTCAAGGCATCTGTTTGCATGTTGCAGAACATTGTCATCCCCAAAATCCTTTAAAAGGGGTTCATATTTCAGTAAACATAATTTTGTTGTCACATATTTAAATACTTTTTATGGTGGGGACTTTTTATTCAGGGCTGTGTTTCATCTCAGATGTTTAAAGTTAGCTAATAGTTATTCCTTTGTACTTCTCTGGATGCTTAGATAACAAGCACAGCTTTTGATAGTTGTTTTTGCTAGCATGCTCCTCTCAGTAGTCCAATTGGTGTCTTCTGTACCAGGTGAGGTTTCTAAGCACTTTTCAAAGGCAGGACCATGTAGAGACTCTTGCATTAGTCCAGCTTGGAAGTTATGACTGCCTCACTTTTTAAAGATGGCAGGGACTTTTAGAGCTTTCAGATCACTGATTGGATCATCTCTATCAAATAATTTCAATATATTTTGAGATGTGCAAGGGCTTGTTGTATCTTCCCTGTTCTGTCACAGTGCATCCTTGTAACATGTAACATGTAAATGTAACATGAGTATTGGACCTTATTTATTTTAAAAAGGTATTCCCTGAATTTCTCCATTAAAAATATAAGCACAAAAATGAATAATAAAAAGAAAGGATGCATAAAACTAGTAGTCTAAGCAAGTAAACCTTCAGTTAGAAAAATAATGTCTTCCAAAAGTCTGAGAAAAATAAACATTGTTGCTTAAAAACTACAAAGGAAGGCAGCTAATATATCTTCCAGGGAAGGATATTTCACATGTATGGCACCATTGCCAAAAAGGCTCTATGCCTAGTGTCTGCCTGACAAATTTCAGTAAGAGGCGGGCCAGTGTTCAAGGCCTCCAAAGTGGAGGGCTCAGGCAGTCCTTAAGGTATCCTGGCCCAGATTATTTGTAGCTTGAGGGCCAGCACTTTGAAATGAATCTGCAGCAAGTGCAGCCAGTGTGTCAGTGCAATGTGGGTTGTTCATCTGGCTTCCACCAGCTTTTGTATCATTGCATTTTGTCCGATTCATGACTTTTTCAGTTGACCACCATGGAATGATCACTGTAGTGGTCAAACATGGCTATAAAAAGAACATTTTGTTGTGGTAAAGGTATAAAATGTAATCGTTTTTATTATGTCCTTTTTGTGTGGTGAATCTTGCTTGTATGCACACTTATGTGTTGAGCTGTGCTTTCCACTTGGGAATGAACGTTTGAAATAAAAATCTTTAAAATATTCTGATGAGAATTTATTTTTATTAAATAACCTTTGATTGCTCAGCTCTTAGTACTTCGGAGAAATTGGCTAGTTGAGCAAATTATTTCTTTGAGTGTGTATCCTGTTCTAGGTCTAAAAAAGATCACAGCATGCATTGAAACTACATTGAAACACTACATTAGTTACCAATAGGCAAACATAGTTCATGAATTTTCCCACATGTTTCTCTTTAGGGTACAAAGAAACGCCCTGGTGCTGCTTTTGAAAAAGAAGTGGAGAGCATGGGTGCACACCTCAACAGTTACACCTCTCGTGAGCTGACCGCTTTCTTCATTAAAGCCTTATCCAAGGATTTGCCCAAAGGTAGTGTCACTAGCTGTGTTCCTTAGCATTCCTGAATTGGAGGAAGGGGAAGAGGTTGCTTTCTTTTTATGCATGTTGAACTTGCTTTCATGGAATAGAACTGTAATCCTTGGTGTCTGCAGAAGGATCAATCTTAATTGGACTTCCAAATGAAATGGTGGCTTAATTTCAGCCAGCAGAAAGCAATTTTCCGTGGCACCAATGCATTCACCACTTGATTAGCTCTTGGCAGCCTAGGCTATGTATGTTTCAGAAGACAGCCCAGGACTGGACAAACAGTTACCGAATTGCTGTCACAAAGCAATTGCTTTCAGGTGACCAAAATTAGCCCAAATGATGCTGATGATTAACAAGAGATGTAAAATTTGGGTAATTTAAGTGTTTGAATGGATTCCCAAGGTCCATATGGAAAGCAATTTTCTTGGGTGAAAAATGTATGGGATGGAAAAATAAGAACATGGAAATTTAGAGCCAATCTCCCTTTGGAAAGGAAATGCAAAAGAGTGAGTGTAATCAGCCTACAGAGGTAAGCATAAGTCCTGTTTTTCATTATGATGATGCAGAGGAGTTTGCTGTGTTTTAACTTTGCGAGGCTGTAAATCTGTTTGAGTTTAGATTCATCTCTTATCCAGGAATGTTTTCCTCCAGTCATTCTAGCCTGAAGGCATTATTCAATGTGTCTTTTTTAGCGGTAGAGATTCTGGCTGATGTAATACAGAACTGCAGCCTGGAAGATTCACAAATAGAGAAGGAGCGAAACGTCATTCTTCAGGAGATGAAAGAAATTGATGGCAGCTTGTCCGATGTTCTCTTTGATTATCTTCATGCCACCGCTTATCAAGGCACTGCTTTGAGTCAGACTGTTGAAGGAACAACAGCAAATGCAAAGTAAGGCACTCTGGGGTTCTTTTCTCTTAGGTTGCATTTACTTCAAATTAAGAAACTCTGTAGATAATGGGATACAGGGTTAAATATAGCAAACAAGAGCCTTAACAGTGGGAAATTAATGAAAATAAAAAACTGAATTTTGTCTTCTCTGTTCATAGTAAAAAGTGACAGCCATTTGTTTCTGTTTCCTTGTGACTCAAATGTTAGCTAGAGCCCTCTGGGCTTTAGTCCCATGGATTGCTATAGGAACTGAGCATACTAACTGCAACTACTTTTGAGTATGGAAGGCGTGTAGGTTCACCAGGGTTCTTAACCCATTTCTGCCCAGCCCACAAGGTACACATTAGATCCCTGTTGCGTATATGCAACATTGGGCAGAAATGGCTTAAAGCAGGAGTGCTTGAATGTCATAACTCAGTGCTATTCAAACTGGGGCATCGCGACACCCCAGCCTGAGGGCCCTGGTCTCTGCCCCCTTAAGGGGTGGGGACAGCCTAGAGGTGGGGGAAGGCAGCGGTGCGATCCCCAGGATCACGCCGCTCAGGGGGCTGCATGGGCTTGGGTGCACTTATCCAAGCCTCCTGCAGCCTCCCCAGGGTGTGGGGAGCCCAGCACGACTTCTGGCAGGGCTCCCCGCAGCAGGGAAAGTGGATGCGGAGCAATCGCAGAGAGTTTGAGAACCACTGTCATAACTTAATGATATTTGGTTGCTATGGAGTTGGGTTTAAATGATAATTCACACTTATTTAGCACTTTAGAATGTTCAAAATGGCTGTATAATAAACTTGACAATAAAGCTAGATTTCTGAAATCGCTTTCATGAAAGGGACTATTCAGAGAGTTATTGGTAACAGCACATTAGGTGCCTGTCATATTACTTGAACATCATTCCACAGAACGCATGTCATCCCAGTCACCTACTGTAAACTATGAAGTTCTTTCTGTGTTTTACTTAGACGTTTGACCCGTGCAGATATGGTGGAATACATTGATACTCACTTCAAAGCCCCTCGCATGGTCCTGGCTGCTGCTGGAGGTCAGTAGTTGTCTAATGGCATAATGTAAGTTATGGGGTGACCTTCACTGAAGAAAGATGCAGAGTCAGACCTGATGCACAATTATATACTTGTGGCCTTAGTCTCAGAAGAGGCCAGCATATGGGAAGAAGTTTTGAGGCAGGAGCAGAAAATGCAGCAATGGCTGAGACAGAGTATAGTCTATGCTTAACTCCTGTTGTCCAGAGTTGTCCTGGGGAATAATGTTTTAATTTAGTTGCTTGCAGCTGCCTAGACATAACTTTTTCATAGTTCCTTCTTGGAAGAAGTCATAATACTGATCAGCTACTCCTTTTTATCTCTTTGGCAGGTATTGATCACAAAGAACTAGTGGACCTTGCTAAGCAGCATTTTGGTAATGTTCCCTATGAGTACAAAGATGATGCAGTACCCATTCTTCCACACTGCCGCTTCACTGGAAGTGAGGTAGAGAGTTATCTACTTTGCATCCTCGGCAGATAGAATGTGAATTTCAACATTAGTTGGGTATGGGTTTTCCTTAGGTGTTTTGTACAGTCATAGCAATCAAATGGCTTCTCAAGACCTTAGTTGTAGCAAATTGTGTTCCAGTCTTGAATTCTCTTCTGAGATCTGCACTTATTGCGAAAATCTTTTTGTTTGAACAAACTGTTATAAGAAGCTGCTGTATGTTATATGAACTTTAAAACCTGAGATAGCTGAGCACAGTGCAGTCTTTTAGAGGCATGATTCATATAGCTTATTACAATTGGACACAGTTTATTTATTGCTGAAACCTGCTGATGGCTTAGGGATTCAGAGCAAGCCAAGGAATCATGCATGCTCTTCCTTCTGCTGCTTGTCTTCCCCCTGAACTCCATGCTGTCTCAGCAGCGGGCATAATGATGAACAACCACAGTCCCTACAATTAAGTTTCAACTGTCTTAAATATTTTTATTGAAAGGTGGAATAATAATATTTTAATTAAATATGAAATTGAAGTTTGGAATAACTTGGGCAGGTGAAAGAAATAATCTTAATCTATCTGCAGAAAAGATCTTAACTGTGCTCTGTACATTCCCTTTCTCACCTCTACTTTTTTCAGATCCAAGTCAGAGATGATGCCTTGCCTCTGGCCCATGTTGCTATTGCAGTGGAGGGGCCAGGCTGGAGCAGTCCAGACAATATTCCCCTTCTGGTAGCTAACTCAGTTATTGGACACTATGATATTACATTTGGTGGTGGCAAGGTAAGACTTTTAAGAGCCTCGAATATTTATTTTATGTTACCTGGGATGGATTCTCTTCCCACATGCTTACCATTTTGTATGGCTTTAAGGCACTGGTTCCCAACCTGTGGTCTCTGGACCACAAGTGACCCACAAGACACTGAGAATTGGTCTGTGAGGTCTTGGGAAGAAAATGACCTTTGATCACTTCCAGCATCTTGCCAAGCAAGCACTCCCTCAGGAGCCATCAGAGAGGGTGGAGAAGGGACTGTCTGCATCTGACACTGAAATTGGGGGGAGTCTGGGGGGGTGTACGTGAGGGAAAGCTCACTTGGGAGATGCTTGCTCACAGCTGGCATTGGTGTATAGATCACCTACAGCTGGCACCACATGTAATCCATAACAATTCCAGTTTTTGCCTCAGTGGTCTGCAGGACCCTAAAGATTGGGAACCACTGCTTTAAGGTGGTTGGGTAAGGTCCACCACATAGAACATTGCATATGAACTTGGCAAATGTGAGAATGTTTCCTTAAGTTGATGTGGTGGTCACAGTGAGTTTCCTCAAATCTATCACTGTCAGATAATGATGACTTTTATGGATAATGATTCTAGTCTTTTGTGTTGAGGTTGGCAGATATATGGAAGGTTGGGGAATGTAAGACTACTGGTCTGGTCCTAAGGGGAGAACTCAAAGCATTTTGTAAAACACAGTTTGCTCCATTGACCTTTAGTGTTAACAACCACTTTACCAAATGGGAAGGTGTAGCACCACTCTTGGTACAGTGATTGAGGAGGTCAGTATTCAGGTTCTCTGGCCAGTTATGATAGTGTGGAAGCAGGAAAACATTTGCCTCTATCATGGCTGTCTGTGCTCTCCTCATGCGCTTGAAAAATCCAATTAGACTGTTGAGAATAGAACACCATACTGTATGTTTTACATTGATAAGCAATATGAATATAATCTTGAGAATGTGTTCCTTGATGTCTTGGACAAGCAAAGGAAAGGTAGATGCAAGGGATATTGCTCAGCAAGAGAGCACATTCCTGGCACAGAGAATCCCCAGGCTCAACACCCAAGTTCTCAGGTAGTTTGGCTGGGAAGGATCATCTTTTGAAAACTTGTAGAGCTGCTGCTTATCAGGATAGTCAGTAATAGAAAAGTGGTCTGATTCAGATGAACTACTCACAGCACAATCCTAATTTGCACTAGAACAGGCAGCCCAGTGGGCCTGCACTGTATCCATAGCATGTTTGGGGCTGACTGTTGCTCAGCCAGGGGCAAGGGTAAGCTTTTCCCCTTAATCTGGGGAGAGCCACAGCAGCCCCAATGGGTCTTCTTGGAACTGTGCCACCTGATGAGGTGGTGCGGGTCCAAGCAGCCTGGAGCTACTCTGTACTGCCCAGGAATGGGGGCTAGGATCTGGCAGAACTGCTGGGTCCTGGTGCCACCTCCCACTCCCTGCCTGCCCATAGGCCCACCTGCTTCCTCCTTCCATTAAATGTTTATCTGACCCCATTGGTTTTCATCTTTACATTTTCACTGCATCCACATGAGGCAGTTCTGCCATAGAGTACAAGATATGTTCATCCATTATCACTATAAGCAATGTATTATGTCTGCATTTTTGGCTTCCTTAATCTTGACCACTTACTGTTCTCTGAGGGAATTGAGTGGCATAATGAATCATAATTATTTATTTACAGAATCAATCTAGCAGGTTGGCTACAATTGCCGTGGAGAACAAGCTATGTCAGAACTTCCAAACCTTCAAAGCTTGCTATTCTGACACAAGTCTCTTTGGTTTCTGTTACGCTACTGATACAATGAATGTTGAAGACACATTGCATTTTGCCCAGGGTGAATGGTGAGTGTGACTTCATTACTAACTTGTTCTCTTCCAGCAGTTGATACACTGCAAGGTAACTTATGCATAGCTAGTTTTGCAAGCGGTAAATCTGGACGGGACCTTACAAAATTTACCTTCTGCTGTCTACCTATGACATTTCTGTTTCCTTGAAAATCTCAGGGGACCATAGGTAAGAAAAAGTAATACGTATTGTATTAGGCATTGTATTTGTAGATTTAGAAAGCAGTCTATGCTCTAGATGGGTTATAGATGTGAGTCATGTAACAGGTGCTTACTGGGCTGGGGCACCTCCCTTATGAGGAATGTCTACAGCATTTGAGACTCTTCAGTCTAGAAAAGAGGCGCCTGAGGGGGGACATGATTGAGACACATAAAATTATGCATGGGATGGATATAGTGGATAGAGGGATGCTCTTTTCTCTCTCTCACAACACCAGAACTAGGGGACATCCACTAAAATTGAGTGTCAGGAAAGTTAGAACAGACAAAAGAAAATATTTCTTTATCCACTGTGTAATTAGCCTGTGGAACTCCTTGCCACAGGATGTGGTGATGGCATCTGGCCTTAAAAGGGAATCGGACAGATTTCTGGAGGAAAATTCCATCACAGGTTACAAGCCATGGTTGGTATGTACAGCCTATTTTAGCTAGTTGCTCATCAGGAAGGCCAGCTAGGAATTTTCTGTCACCCGAATTGGTTGTGGATGGCAGTTATTTTTTGTCTACCTCAGACTGGCAAGGGAGGGAAGTTGTGTTCAGTAAGTTTCATGCTTTAAAAATTGATCACCTTAATAAAGTGGCCCAAGTTAAACCCAAGTGCAATCTGATATTTTCATTGGAGGGTACAAGGGTTAATAGAATGCCAGATACAAGGGAGTGGCAGTGAGATGCAAGTATCTTGTGATCTTGTGTGCTACCTGAGGCATCTCGTGGGCTGCTGTGAGTTACAGGAAGCTGGACTGGATGGTCCCTGGGCCTGATCCAGCATGGCTCTTTTTATGTTCTTATGTCATCCACATTAATTATGTTTAAAAGCAGCCCAGAACATTAAAAACTGTACCATGGAAGCCTATATAATCAGGAAAAATTAGGTGAGTTAGTGCAACGCATATGTATCCGTATTTGGGGCAGCTTAGATTGTGACAACAAAAAACTAGAGGAGGAAGCCTATATCAGAACAAGGATCGTGAAAGTAGAGGTTTTGCTGCTAGAATTGTTAGCAGGTTATAGAATGCTTTGTTGTTTTTTTAATCCCAGTTGTGTTTCTTACCCTTGGGAGTACAAAGACTATTGAAGTAGCGATACTTGTAAATCAGCCCTCACAGTATTAATTCTGCTTTACCCTGTCCTCCTGTGCATATGCTGTATGACCCTTCTTGCTTTAGGCTCACTGAGTTAGTGAACCTGGCCTGTTTGCAGCTATTCTCTCAGAACACACCGGCCTATGAGAAAACTGAGTAAAGACTTAGTTTTGAAGCTATGTAACAAGTGCAGGGAAGGGGCTGTTGTCAGAAAGGGGGTGGCATTTGCTTGACATCTATTCCCTAATTCTGCTTCCTGTGCAGGATGCGCATCTGCACCAGTGTGACTGACAGTGAGGTGAAGAGAGCCAAAAAAGTTCTTAGAAGCACCTTGGCAGCTCAACTAGATGGTAGGGATCTCTCTTAGTTTGGGCAACTCTGTCTGTGTGCCTTCTGAGCTGGTGGCTGAGTTTTGTCCCTTGTGGTAAGCATGCTGCAAATGAAGCTTGTGTCGTGTTTCTTGCTGTTCCTGTTTCCTCTCTGGACTAAAGTCTGAATTACATGGTATGTTTAAATTCTAGACAGGCTGATCTGGTCCTGTTATTTAGTCAATTGGCTTTAGTATCTTGGTTCAGGGATATTTTGCTCATGCACTGGTTTCTGCTAAACTGAAAAGGGACCAGCAGCCAAATGAGGAGGAATCGGGTAGTTTCTTTCCACTGCCACCATCCCAGGCGGAGACCCGGAGGGGGGAGAATAAAAGAAAGTTCAAGCATACCGAAGGGAAATGCTTGAACTTGGCTAACTTTGCTTTGGCAGTGGTATTTCATGGACATTTCAAGAGGGAGGCGGGATGCTCCACCAGAGGCTCAAAATTCTATGCTAATCCAAGGGTCACTGTGGAATTGAGTGCCCCATTGTGGGGCTGCTCAGCTTACCTGGGGGAAGGGGACAAAAGTCCCCTTCCCCTGAGGGGCTGCCGGTGGTGCCTGAGAGCTGTGCAGCATGCAGCAGTGGCCATTTTCAGCGCTGCTGCAGCCCTGGGCGCTGGGAGCTCAGGATTGGGCTGCCCAGTATCTGCTGATAGACTGATGTTTTCCAGGTACCACTCCTGTCTGTGAGGCTATTGGAAGCCATCTGTTGAAATATGGACATCGAATATCTCTGGAAGAATGGGATGCCAGAGCATCTGTAAGCATTACTAGCTTTTGAAAGATGGAGTTAATTTTTTTGGGTGTGCTCACATTTTGATATTTTGGGGACATAATACTTTGAAAGCCTGGGTTATCTGCAAAGATGTTTCTTCTAACTAAAACATGTGCACCATGGAATGGTAATGCCCTGTTCTTAAATGTCCATAAAAGAAACGTAAGCATTTGCCCACTACTTAATTACACTCTGTTCTTTGAGAATTTGACCCTAGCTCAAACACATTTTGTGCATACCCATAGTGGCATCACTAGGATTTGCATCACCTGGTGTGGGAGACCAGTGCTTCACCCCCATGATGGACCTCTTCCCATGAAGGGGGTGGGACAAAGCTCTGGGCAGCAGGCATGGTGATGCACCATCATGCTGCCCTTCACTGGGTTTCTGACTATAACTTGATAGAGATATTTCATTGTGGTTTGTTTCATTGCATTCTGCATGAAATTATGCATTGAATGATATATAAAATGATGGTATTATTCAAAATACCAAGATTAAAAATTTTTTGGCCAGTAGTGGTGTGTGTCTGTCTGTCTGTCTCTCTCTCTCACTCCTGTGCACATCACCCGGTGCAACCCACACACCCTGCACCCTCGTAGCTCAGGCTTTCTTACAAAGGGTCTAGCGAGATGAAATCAATTGCAACTTGTGTTTTGCTCACTTCTGCACACAGCCTTGGCTGGCATACTACTGTGCTGTGAAAAAGTAAAGCCTCTGGCTGTACTGTTTGTTTGAAGTGTGACACACTCTGCTTTTCTCTGAACCTTCTTCTAGGAGGTTGATGCCAGGACTGTGCGGGAGGTCTGCAGCAAATACTTCTATGACAAATGCCCAGCTGTTGCAGCAGTGGGTAAGTGGCTAGGCCTTGTGTATAGCCTACTGCTTGGAAAGTGAAAAAACAGTGAGTGCCATCGGTAACTGCTTCCATAAGAGATGTACTTGGTTACTTGAAGGTTTTTGTAAAGCAGCCTGTCTTGTTTGTGCTTCTGCTTTGCTTAAACTATGTTTTGGCACAGCTAATCTTGAAGCAACCCAATTAGTGACTGCACTTTGGCAAATAGTTGAGTCTGAGTGCTAAAACAGTAGTAACCAAGCTGTTTGCCACTCTTCTAATGTGATTGTTGCACAGAAGCTATAATTAAAGTTGTGTCAGGCTCTGTCAATGTGTGTTCGAAACATTGTCTTCTAGCATCATATTCGTTGATACAACACTAGCAGTTCGTCTGACTCTTTGTAGCAATCCTCCTGCATCTTTGTCTGCCAGCCAAGGAAACATTTTCCTAGAAAAACCTGCCTGAGCAGCTTGTGTAGCTAAAACAGCTAGTGATTTCCCTATCACACCCAACTCTAATTAAGGTTCAGTCTGAGCCTTCAAAGCAAAGCTCTTTGGAGGGAAGCTTCCAGACAAAACGGGGAGTCAACAAAATCCCCCCAAAATCCCACCTTGTCTGAGACCCCTTCAAGACTAGGATTTTGTTCTGTTGCTGAATTCATACAATGGAAATTGGGGATGTTGAGGAAGGCTAGAACAGAGACTCATTGTTACAGATGAACTTAGAAACATTTATAGGAGTCCAGTAAAGCTTCACTTTGTGTTTAAGACCTTATTAGTGGTAGTGTTGATTAGAGAACGGTGGGACTGAAATGTTGCCAAGAGTTTCTCTGCCATGTTTCAAATGACCAACTCTCTTTTCTTTCAGGTCCTATTGAACAGCTTCCAGACTACAACCGTATCCGCAGTGCCATGTACTGGCTCCGTTTCTAGACAGTTTGTGCAGAATGAAAGCAAAACAATATGATAATGATTGGACTGCTCTGGGATCTAGTCTGGTGCTTTTCGTGTGTGCTGGTTGCAAGATGGGCTCTGTAATTGCTGTACAAATGGTCATCTCTGTGGTTATGTTCATGATGTATCAGAGAGAGCTAAATAAATTAAATTGACATGGATTTGATGTTTGTGGCTAGATGGTAATGAAAATGAGTCTTTAGTGTTGAGGCCATTTTTTATCTTTCCAAGGAGCTTCCACATTTCAATTTTAAATCTTCTTTACCCTCGTTTGTACAATAGTTTCACATGAATGACAAGAATTCTCCCTTCACTTTGGTTTTGACTGCCTTAACCTTCAGTTTCATATTAAAATGTTAGGAAATGTGAGGAAGAGAATCTGTTATTGTGGTATTGACAGAAATTTAAAATGGATGGCCAAATCGTTGTGAAATGCAAGACTGACAATTCCATGTAGAAGCTTAAATGTATGCAGTGTATGCAGTTGTGAGAGGTTCACTACATATCTTGTACGCATTTGTTTTACAAAGAGTTGTCACAGACTATAGCTCTTGAATTTCATGGCCGTTTGACCACATTATTTGTATCTTTTTTTTCTCTCTCTGCACTCTTTGTGTATGCTTCACTCTCATTTTTACTCACTCGATTTAAGGTGCTACAAGACTTTCTGTATTTGCTGTGGCTACTGCTGTAGAATCTGATAGAAGCAGGAGCATATTTTTGACCTTGACTGGTAACTGTGATAGGGTGGTTTTTCCATACCAAAAAGAGAGATTGGTTATGCTGCCTGTTCTCCAAAAGAGATGTATAGATTCCTACCGTTGTATCCCCTTCTGTGCCCCAGAAGAAAGGAAAGCCCTACTCTCTTTCATCACCAGGAAGCCATGGTGTGCAGTTTCTCCCCACTACTTTATGGACCCTGTCTCTAGCCTGTGAAAATTGATATCATCTGTGCATCAGATGGACTGAAAAGAATGATTCTACCTCTCTAATGGCAAAGGATACCAATCATAGGCACAAGCATAGGTTTCACTGGCACTTTTATGCTCATCAATGCACTTTATGGAGGGAGCTGACCATTGTACACCATTTATTTTACTTCATAGTTTGGGGGTCATACAAGAATGTGAAGTGCCATTGGTTTAATGTCAGAACATCTGTTAACAGCCTTGGAATCCATGATTGTGTAGGCAAACGGAATTGAACAGCACCCCACACTGAATATATGAAGCTTCTTGTACCATGTCACACCACTGGTCTACCTGGCTCAGTAGTATCTAAACTGGCAGCGACTCTCCAGAATTCCAGACAGGCAGGAATCATGCAACTTTTGCAAAACAAAAGTCGTAGATCTTAGAATGGCTCCTACTGGGCTGTTCCACGTTAAAACACAGTCACTCAGTGATGTGAACTAGTCACATCAAATCAAATGTAGATTCACATGTTGTAGAGGTTTATTCACCCCCTAGATATTGGTAGTGTTTGAGCAAATTCAGCATCTTTTGCTGGCAGTGAATACATAGAACATGTATTTTCAAAAGCCAAGGTTGATTTCTAAGTCTCCTATAGTCCACAGTGAATGTGACTAAGTTTCCCCACAGAGTGGCACTAGCTAATCAACTTTTAAACTCCTGTACTGCAGACACTGCTGATTTATTAGTGGGTTATGTATCCTTGGAAGCTCCATTTCATTTTGAGGCATTGTCCTGACAAGTGGATTTAGGAATACTGTCAAAGCTTCCAGGAGTTAGTCATGGAACTTGAAACTAATCCAATAAATAACTCCATGTGCTGAATTTGGATACTTATTGATGGTTAGAGTGTCTGAACTCACAGCATATTAGGCAAGTTTGAAATTGTTAAGTGTTCCTGCTGTAATTTGCACTGAAACTGTCATTGCAAGCTCTGACTTGTTGAATCTGCTGCTAAACCTCTACAGGCACATTTACCGTTGCCTGAAACTTTCAGGGGTAATAACTTCTAGTTTATGGGTGTAACTTTGTCCTAATTATTTTTTTACTGGCAAGTTCCATTACAATATCTCCTTTGTAGGTAAGCAGTGGGTGATTATAATGCCTTCAGGATACTTTCTGACTGACCTGGGGCCCATCAACACCTTTATGTAGTGGTTTGTCAAATAGCAAACTTGTAGGGCATGATCCAACACCCCACTAAGCAGGTCATTTTTCTTGCATGTCACCATAATGCATGCTTTATAGCACAAGTAGTAAATTTCTGATGAGACAGCTATAGTACAGAATGTTAAGTCTGTGGTCTTGATCTACAGACAGTGTCTGTTTAATGCAAACTGCTGGTGTTTGTCTGACAGTTGAAATGTATATTGGCAACCTTCAGTCTCGAAAGACTATGGTATCGCGCTCTGAAAGGTGGTTCTGGCACAGCGTCTAGTGTGGCTGAAAAGGCCAATCCGGGAGTGACAATCCCTTCCACACCGGGAGCAAGTGCAGTCTGTCCCTGGTCTGTCTCCCTGGCTATGGGCCTTCCTTCTTTGCCTCTTAGCCTCAGACTGTTGGCAAAGTGTCTCTTCAAACTGGGAAAGGCCATGCTGCACAGCCTGCCTCCAAGCGGGCCGCTCAGAGGCCAGGGTTTCCCACTTGTTGAGGTCCATCCCTAAGGCCTTCAGATCCCTCTTGCAGATGTCCTTGTATCGCAGCTGTGGTCTACCTGTAGGGCGCTTTCCTTGCACGAGTTCTCCATAGAGGAGATCCTTTGGGATCCGGCCATCATCCATTCTCACGACATGACCAAGCCAACGCAGGCGTCTCTGTTTCAGCAGTGAATACATGCTAGGGATTCCAGCACGTTCCAGGACTGTGTTGTTTGGAACTTTGTCCTGCCAGGTGATGCCGAGGATGCGTCGGAGGCAGCGCATGTGGAAAGCGCTCAGTTTCCTCTCCTGTTGTGGGCGAAGAGTCCATGACTCGCTGCAGTACAGAAGTGTACTCAGGACGCAAGCTCTGTAGACCTGGATCTTGGTATGTTCCGTCAGCTTCTTGTTGGACCAGACTCTCTTTGTGAGTCTGGAAAACGTGGTAGCTGCTTTACCGATGCGCCTGTTTAGCTCGGCATCGAGAGAATGAGTGTCGGAGATCGTTGAGCCAAGGTACACAAAGTCATGGACAACCTCCAGTTCATGCTCAGAGATTGTAATGCAGGGAGGTGAGTCCACATCCTGAACCATGACCTGTGTTTTCTTCAGGCTGATTGTCAGTCCAAAATCTTGGCAGGCCTTGCTAAAACGATCCATGAGCTGCTGGAGATCTTTGGCAGAGTGGGTAGTGACAGCTGCATCGTCGGCAAAGAGGAAGTCACGCAGACATTTCAGCTGGACTTTGGATTTTGCTCTCAGTCTGGAGAGGTTGAAGAGCTTTCCGTCTGATCTGGTCCGGAGATAGATGCCTTCTGTTGCAGTTCCAAAGGCCTGCTTCAGCAGGACAGCGAAGAAAATCCCAAACAAGGTTGGTGCAAGAACACAGCCCTGCTTCACTCCGCTTCGGATGTCAAAAGGGTCTGATGTGGAGCCATCGAAGACAACAGTGCCCTTCATGTCCTTGTGGAAGGATCTGATGATGCTGAGGAGCCTGGGTGGACATCCAATCTTGGGGAGAATCTTGAAGAGGCCGTCTCTGCTGACCAGGTCGAAAGCCTTTGTGAGATCTATGAAGGCTATAAAGAGTGGCTGTCGTTGTTCCCTGCATTTCTCCTGCAGTTGTCTAAGGGAGAATACCATATCAGTGGTGG
This sequence comes from Tiliqua scincoides, assembly GCF_035046505.1. NCBI lineage: Eukaryota > Metazoa > Chordata > Lepidosauria > Squamata > Scincidae > Tiliqua > Tiliqua scincoides. Next base: position 221,208,968 of record NC_089822.1, read on the forward strand.
ACCTGTTGGCTCGGAATCCACACTGCGATTCTGGATAGACGCTCTCTGCAAGTACCTGGAGCCTCTTTAGTACAACTCGGGCAAACAGCTTTCCTACAACGCTAAGGAGAGAGATGCCGCGGTAGTTGTTGCAGTCACCCCTGTCACCTTTGTTCTTGTACAGCGTGATGATGTTTGCATCCCTCATGTCTTGAGGTACTCCACCTTCTCTCCAGCAGAGACAGAGGATTTCATGCAGCTCAGTGACGATGATCTCTTTGCAGCATTTTAGGACTTCAGCAGGGATGCTGTCTTTTCCAGGTGCCTTGCCAAAGGCAAGGGAGTCCAGGGCCACGTGAAGTTCTTCTAGGGTTGGTTCACTGTCAAGCTCTTCCAGCACAGGCAGGCACTCAATGTTGTTCAGTGCTTCTTCGGTGACTACATTTTCTCTGGAATATAGCTCAGAGTAGTGCTGCACCCAGCGTTCCATCTGCTGCGCCCGATCCTGGATGACCTCGCCTGTGGCAGACTTCAGAGGGGCAATTTTCTTCTGTGTTGGACCTAGGGCCTGCTTGATACCATCATACATCCCCTTGATGTTGCCCGTGTCAGCTGCTATCTGTATCTCGGAACAGAGCTGGAGCCAGTAGTCGTTAGCACATCTCCTGGCAGTCTGTTGGACTTTGCTGCGAGCAGTTCGGAGGACCTGCAGGTTGCGCTCACTGGGACAGACCTTGTATGCTGCTTGAGCTCTCCTCTTTTCCTCAATGACTGGTGTCAACTCCTCAGAGTGGGCTTCAAACCAGTCTGCCGCCTTGTTGGTCTTCTTGCCGAATATGGACAAGGCAGTGTTGTAAACGGTATTCTTGAAATGTTCCCATCTGTTGGATGCGTTTGCGTCGGCCGGGCCTGGAAGAGATTCCTCAAGCGCTTGTGCAAATTCCTCCACTTTTCTCTGATCCCGGGTCTTACTGGTATCAATGCGAGGTCTTCCTTCCTTTTTCGTGTGATACAGTCGCTTTGTTTGCAGTTTCACTCTGCTGCACACCAGGGAGTGTGTTGAAATATACATGTTATAATTACTAATTGCCCCATGCAGAATGCTACATGTTCAATAGCAGCAGCAACTGCTAGTGTTCTTCAGATATGGTGATACTGCTAACCTGTGTTGTAAAGACATAACATTTTAGACTAGTTGCTTAAAAGTGGCATGAGAGCCCACTATGGAAAATCCCTGTTCAGCCCCTACCAGTAAATGTTTGCCTAAATAAGTCTTGTCATTTCCAGAGCTTGAATTTTGTCAGGCTCCTGGATTCTTTTTTGCAGCACCTTAGTCATGGGTAAGTAGTGCTACTTAAATGTCCCGTTCCCCCCCTCGAAACTCTGCTAAGGAAGGGGTGTCCCAACTAGAAGTTAAGATGAGGTGGGCTCAGACATGGAAATGCAGACTTCCATCAGCTTGCAGTGGAATCATACCCAGAGTTTTGACCAAAGGGGCTTGAATTCCGCCAATCATTAGTGGGTTGCTGAGTCACTGGGTCACAGTGTACTTGTCCTTGCCGGCTTGAGAATTCAGTGCCCAGAGGGCATGAAATTTGAAACTAGCTGGCACAGAGCCATTCCTAAATGAGCCACCCTGTTCAGTTCATTCAGGGACAGGCTTTATCTGAAGGAATCTTGGATTTGGCAAAAGACACGTTCAAACCCTTGTATAACCACTTTGCTTTACACCCGTTTTTCACTCATGCTTTAAAAAAACATGAGGTCACTGAACTCTCCTGCCTTCTGGTGGTGCTTGTGGAAGCACAGCAATGGGATAAAAGAGTCAAAAAATTCTTTATGGGGAAAAGACAATTTTCATAGAAATTGGAGACAGCTGCCCAAGTGACCTATTTGATCCATGCCCCAGACAATGTGGGATTGTTCTTGTGCTGAAATCTGTAAGGCTTTGAACTTGGCTAGTTTTCTCATTTCCCGTTTTATCAATATAAGGGCTTTCCAACTGTGTCTGAATACAGGCTAAGGTGTCATTCTTTGTTTAACAAGCCCCCTCTTGTAGGGACCATAGTTTAGTGGTAGAGCAACTGCTCTGCATTCCAAGTTCAAACCTTGCTAGCTCTTGCTACATGGATCAGGTAGTTGGTGAAGATCCCTGCTTGGGATCCTGGACATTTGACAAAGCACTGGATCAAATGGACCAATAGACTAACTCCATACAACATTTTTGCTATCTAAATCATTCTGATACCTCAGTTGCTATTTTTCTCAGTCTCCACAATGGACATGCATTCATCAATTGATTAAATAAATCCCTTTAGTTCCTGAATTTGAGACTTGGTGCTTGCTTGCTGCATTTTCTCCGGCGTGTTCATAGCGCTGGGTGGGCTCTTGCATGCAACCTCTTCAGAATAACCAAACATGTATTCAGCACAGAACCTAAGCAAGTCTCTGACTGCTTGCTGAACGGGGGGGGGGGGGTGTCCCAGTGCTGGACTTAGCTCATTGTTTTTACTTGTTTCATGAGTGATTGGTTTTTATAAGGGTTGTATTTGAAATAGCTTTACCTTCCAGCCTTGCACAGAGGTTGTAGGGTAGAGAGGTGCAGGGGAACATCTACCTTTGGAACAAACTGCTCCTTTGATATGTGAGAGTACCCAGTTGGAATTCTCATCTCTTGCCAAGTAACATTCTGTAGCAGGCAATTGTCTGCTTGCCTCACCTGAACTAAATTACTGCCCCCTTCCCACTTTGGAATGGCTGCTGCTACTAATCATTGCTACAAAGTTGTGCTTGTCCAAAGGCTACTTGCATGGAAATGAGAAGGGATGTGACTGTCATGAATGTGATTTTCCACTGCCTTTTGATTGCTGTTTGTCTGTATTTTCAACATGGTTGGTACTAGAGGAGTCACTCTTGCCTTTTACTGTGGGTTCAGGATGCCTGGACAGCCAGAATGCCTCCCAAATCCTGGGTTTGCCTTGTGATGTTTGTTGCCAGCTAGTATGTGATGCTGTGTTACCTTCCTGCAGGGCTGGCAGATACTAACAGTTGTGCATAAGGCCCCTAGAATTTATTTTTAATCAGGAAGGTGAGATAAAAATGCTCTGAAATGAGCAAATGTCATGCTCTGAGTGCAAATATACCCAACCAGACTTTCTAACTGTAGTCGAGCAGCAGTGGAATTGTGCAGTCCAAACACACATGGATTACTTTTCCCAGCAACATTGATAGTGAGGTGTCTGCAGAGCCCAAACTACTGTAGAAAGTTGTGCTGCTAAGATGCATCATGCAAGCTAAGGCTATATTAAGCATTGTTTTTCTACTCTAAGCATGCACAGTTTGAGTGTTTTACTCTTTTAAAAGTGACCAGTTAACCAAGTGTATCTTAATATTGGAGACTGGTTTTATGCATGAGGATATGAAATGCATTAAATGGATTATATGCAAAGTACATTATTTCTGTGCCTCCACCACCGCTTCAGGAACCCACAACAGATACTTCCCCTGCCCCTTTGTTAAAGATAAAGATTCCCAATTATTTGAAATTCTACAACATGGAAACTCAACTCTAAGTTTATACTTGGAATGACTCAGCAGATCTACAATTTGTGAAGCTGTCACTACCCACTCTGCCAAAGATCTCCAGCAGCTCATGGATCATTTTAGCAAGGCCTGCCAAGATTTTGGACTGAAGATCAGCCTTAAGAAAATACAGGTCATGGTTCAGGATGTGGACTCACTTCCCTGCATTACAATCTCTGCGCATGAACTGCAGGTTGTTCATGACTTTGTGTACCTTGGCTCAACGATCTCCGACAATCTTTCCCTCAATACCGAGTTAAACAAACGCATCGGTAAAGCAGCTACCACTTTCCAAACAACACATTCCTGGAACGTGCTGGAATCCCTAGCATGTATGCACTGCTGAGACAGAGACACCTGCGTTGGCTCAGTCATGTCGTGAGAATGGATGATGGCTGGATCCCAAAGGATCTCCTCTATGGAGAACTTGTGCAAGGAAAGCGCCCTACAGGTAGACCACAGCTGCGATACAAGGACATCTGCAAGAGGGATCTGAAGGCCTTAGGAGTGGACCTCAACAAGTGGGAGACCCTGGCCTCTGAGCGGCCCGCTTGGAGGCAGGCTGTGCAGCATGGCCTTTCCCAGTTTGAAGAGACACTTGGCCAACAGACTGAGGCCCATAGCCAGGGAGACAGACCAGGGACAGACTGCACCTGCTCCCAGTGTGGAAGGGATTGTCACTCCCGAATCGGCCTTTTCAGCCACACTAGACGCTGTTCCAGAACCACCATTCAGAGCACGATACCATAGTCTTTTGAGACTGAAGGTTGCCAACAAGAGACCCCACTGCCTTTGTGGCACAAGCAAGTGGATTTCTGGCCAAAAGGACCACAGAAAGCAGAGTTGAACAATTGCGCAAAACAAATCTATAAAAATTAACAACACACATTACTGAGTCCTGCTCACTTTTATATGTTCACTAAAGGTACATTTAGGATGTGCGGAACTCAGTTGAAACAGCATCTGCAGTCCCCTTCTGACATCATTTGGCAGCAGAGCAGAACTAATAGTTGCTGGCCCACACGTCCAGGCATGTAGAATTTGGTACAATGTTTGATAGAATCTGAAAACTGACGAAGAATCCTGAGACGCATACCTTTCATCTGCTAAAAAGGGAAGCTTATTGATCGCATGAATGAAGATATATCTTTGAAAAATGCTGGGAAGTTTCCAAGGGATGTCAGCATTCAGTGGGTGGGATTTTTGCATATCTTTTCTTATGGCTTCCAGGCGCTCTCATCAGACTGCCCTGTGGCCTGCTAACTACTGAAACCTCTCCCCCACCACTAGGAACCCCAAAATTAAGTACATTCAATTATTTCACTTATCTGTGAGGGGCAGAATTGCCACCTACCTCTTGTAATCTGTGACTCTGTTCTCATTATCCACTAATACTGTGCTGGTGCCAATGGTGTCACTAGGGCATCACCCAATGCAGGAGGCCAGCACATGACCTCCATGATGGACTTCCTCCCATGCAGTGGGCAGGACAACAACCTGGATGGTGGGCGTGGTGACGTACCATTGCCCAACCACCACTGGTTTTTTGGCTATAAGTTTTGATAGAACCTTTTCAACATTCTGCATGAACTTACACATTGATTGATATATAACATGATCGTATTACTCCTACAAACTATGATTTTAGCGATTTTGGGCACTAGTGGTGTCACACACACCCCCGGGTGTCACTTTACTAACACCATGCTGTGCTATAACAACATCTCATTGTCTGTTCGAAGAAGCAGCCTCATTAGTCCATTCTGAATTGAGGAAATATACTTTTTTGTTGCATAAGACAGTTGCATTTTTGTTTTTTGGTCAAAACTTTTGATAGAATGGAGATATTTCACTCTGGTTTTTTCATTGTATTCTGCTGTAAATTATGCATCAAATGGTATACAGCATGATGATATTATTCCTAGAAACAGCAATTTTAGTGATTTTGGTCACTAGTGATGTCACCCCCCCGTACGTCACTCCCCTTTGCACGTCCCCCGGTGCTGCCTGCACCCCCACCCCCCTAGTGACACCACTGGCTGATGCTACATCAAATGGGCATTGGTATTGGCCTGTGGATAATTGTCAGACATGTTTGTGTTCACTTCCAGACTTGCTCCACCATCTTAGGCACCATCTTGGAGACTCAAGCTGAACACAACTTTGGTGATAATGAGAGGCTGATGATGAGAGGTCTCTGGAAAGCTATCTGAGGGCTGGGGCAAGCCAAGGGAAGAGTTAAGACAGATGGAGGAGAAGGAGGACAGATGACGCAACCTCACTGCTGATCTCTGAGGCCTCATTGTTGGGCCAGCAACCTTCAACGAATCAAGGGATAGCTAGCAGAGAAATTGCCATCAATGCATCAAGGGATAGCCAGCACAGACAGAGGAGGAAGCATCAGATGTTGGAGATGTATAATTTTTTTAAAAAATAGTGCCAGTAACTTACAAATAATGAAATTTATTTATTTATACAGGTATTTATATACCGCCTTTCTTTGGTCTTCAGATTTCTCCTCAGTCTTTAATCCAAGGCGGTTTACATGGGCAGGCTGTTCCAAACCCCCGTAGGGATTTTTACAATTGAACAGTTCTAGTCTTTCATAGAACTCCTCCTTCCAGCTGGATTCCTTCCCGGTCTGTTCACAATAAATCTAAATCACAATAAAGGTCCTATAATGAAAAAGAATCTTGTTGTTGGCAACCTTCAGTCTCGAAAGACTATGGTATCACACTCTGAATGGTGGTTCTGGAACAGCATCTAGTGTGGCTGAAAAGGCCGATTCGGGAGTGACAATCCCTTCCACACTGGGAGCAAGTGCAGTCTGTCCCTGGTCTGTCTCCTGGCTATGGGCCTTCCTTCTTTGCCTCTTTGCCTCAGTCTGTTGGCCAAGTGTCTCTTCAAACTGGGAAAGGCCATGTTGCACAGCCTGCCTCCAAGCGGGCCGCTCAGAGGCCAGGGTTTCCCACTTGTTGAGGTCCACTCCTAAGGCCTTCAGATCCCTCTTGCAGATGTCCTTGTATCGCAGCTGTAGGGTGCTTTCCTTGCACGAGTTCTCCATAGAGGAGATCCTTTGGGATCCAGCCATCATCCATTCTCACGACATGACTGAGCCAACGCAGGTGTCTCTGTCTCAGCAGTGCATACATGCTAGGGATTCCAGCACGTTCCAGGACTGTGTTGTTTGGAACTTTGTCTTGCCAGGTGATGCCGCGAATGCGTCGGAGGCAGCGCATGTGGAAAGCGTTCAGTTTCCTCTCCTGTTGTGAGTGAAGAGTCCATGACTTGCTGCAGTACAGAAGTGTACTCAGGACGCAAGCTCTGTAGACCTGGATCTTGGTATATTCTGTCAGCTTCTTGTTGGACCAGACTCTCTTTGTGAGTCTGGAAAACGTGGTAGCTGCTTTACCGATGCGTTTGTTTAGCTCGGTATCGAGAGAAAGAGTGTCAGAGATTGTTGAGCCAAGGTTCACAAAGTCATGGACAACCTCCAGTTCATGCGCAGAGATTGTAATGCAGGGAGGTGAGTCCACATCCTGAACCATGACCTGTGTTTTCTTCAGGTCATGTGTTTTCTTCTGCCACTGCACTTGCTTGTGCCACAAAGGCAGTGGGGTAGTTCTTGGTGTAAATGCTCAAACTGCCTCACATACAGCAGCATTTGTTTACAACAGCCCTGTAAAGTGTAGTCTCCCCATACCCAAATCAGAGGCTGAGAGGGGGCTGTTTGCTTAAGGGGATGCATCTGAGAGTCATGAACTCATTTGTAGTGTAGAGTGTAAATGGTGCTTTTCTTGTTAGGGTGTAAATTCTGTTGCTTACCACAGAGCTTTGTATCCTTAAATGTTTACCCCTTGGGTGTTAGCAGTCCCTTCAAGCAGCTCTTGCAGAAAAGATTTCATTCATGCTGTGCCAGTGGGGGGAAGACTATGTACAAATAAAGGGATTGGTGGCTGCTATTCATCTCTGCTTGGCTGGTACTTTAGCCTGTTTATAATTTGGGCTTAAATGGGAGCAGTTCTCTAACCATTTGGATGTGAGTAATAGCATCCCTTGTCTGGCAAGTATTTCCCTGGGCAAGATTCCACAAGGTCCTCACTTGCTAGTCAGTGAGCTTCACATTTGATCCCCACAGCAAGAAAAAGACTTTGCAAAAGTGCTGGCCCAGATTCTCTTGCACTTTGTGTCCCTCTTTTGAAGGGCTGGGCTGCCACCCATTTATCCTTGACTACAGGTGCACTGCCACCATATCACCATATCTGTGGCCATATCACCTGTCAACATACTGGTGGAAAAGCACTGAAAAGCTGAGAGTTCATCAGTACTGGGAAGGGAAAATTTCCAATAGTGGAATGCTTCAACAGAAAGACCCAATAGATCAAAGATGCAGGCCAGGCCCTGTGGACTTTGCAGTATTGAGAATAATCAGAAAAGATGGATACTGTGGCATGTGTGCATTTGCATCATGGTTGCTGAGGGGGTCTGGAAACCATCTTATGAGTAATGGTTAAATGAACTTGACATGTTTAATCTGGAGAAGAAAAGACTAATGGAAGATACAGTGAGTGTCATCATGTATCCGACGGGCTGTCACACAGAAGAAAGAGGGACTTGCTTTCTGTGCTTCCTGAGGGCAAGACTAGAAGCGACACGTTGAAATTGCAGGGAAGTAGATTCAGGATAGACGTGAAGAAGAATTTCCTAACTGGAATAGTCTGCCTCATGCCAATGTGGGTTCTCCCTTGTTGGAAATTCTCAAGCAGAGGTTGGATGGCTCTCTATCAGGGATGCTGTAGCTGCTTCCACAAACTGTGGTTGGACTAGATGACCTCCAAGGTCAACTCTAATGTTTTATGATCCTATTTGTATCATCTATTCTTCCATTCAGGGGAAAGTGTACAGCAGTATGCAGGGCATAACTCCCCAGAAATCAAACCCTGAGAATTCTACTCAGTGTTCCATTCTGTCTATGTGGCTTGTGTGGTTTCATCAGGCATGGTCCACTTACTTTTTGGTAGACCTAAGGATTATTACTAAGGTTTTTTTTTTAAATTAAAAAAATTGAGGATGATGAATTCTGCACTGAAGTGCCAGTTTCTGCACACAGAATGGGATCATGTCCTGGCAGTAGAAGGGGAAGTTTCTGCTTGCATTGAAGGAGGGAAGGAACAAGGTAGAACAAATAAATCCCAACTGTTCTTCAAGAATAAGAAATTTGGATAGATTTGGCATGACGCCTTCCTCTCTGCTTTCACAAAGAGCTGGAATTATTTGATGACATATATATGGTTTGCCTTTCTTGCATGATTGAACTCAAGGTGGCAGTCACAGATAGTATCCTATCCAGGCACTGACCGGAAGCAAGACCTGCTTAGCTTCAGCAAGATAGTTGTGTCATGCTGCCTTCTGACTATGCTCTAGGAGGCAAATCAGCCTCCATTTCCACAGGTTATGCTGAAAAGTAGAAGAGCACCCAAAGTTTTGTACCCAGCCCAAACTAATAAGCAGGGTGTATCAAAAAGACATACTGCACCCTTCTAAGGTCCCTGTGCTGCTAGGGCGGAGATGCCACATCTCCCCACCCACAATCCAGGCCCTAACAGAGCAGGAGGAACAACCTGGGTTTCTTAGGTTTGGGTTACATTCCTCCATCCGGACAGGGTTTTTTCTTGTTTTGTGTATGTCAGCGCCAGATGTGCATGACTTGGCAGTCGCATTCATTGAATCCAAACATTTTCTAGCATAACTGTGTGCTCGTTTGTCTAAAGGGCTGAGAGTAAGCATTGCGTGAGCTATCTAACCATGCATCTGTAGGTTGCACTCCAAAGCCTTCCCTCATAGTCAGCACTTGGACAACAAGAGGAAGGGTTCTTAAAACCAGTGTGTGTTCCTCAAATGATAAATACCACAGTTTGGGAATTAATTCCTTACAACAGCAGATGCTGGTCCATTGGGGGGGGGGGGGTTGCATAAAGCAGTTCTCCACTGTGCCCACACCTTAGCTATTCAAGCAGAGGTGCTCCTGGCAAAAAAACTAAGCAGGCTGGTGTTGCCTGCCTATTCTTGGGGAGATATGAGGTCATCTTGGATGGGGCTTTTTTTAATGGGAGGGGTTCCCATAGTGACAGACAGACATTCGCCTGGCAGGGCAGGGTGGATATATTTGTCCTTTTTCTTTTTTTTCTGGAGCAGGCATCCATCCAAAACCCTGAAAAATCAACATAACCAGCCCTGGAGGGAAGAACACCCAAGACAAGTTGTATCCTGCTAGCTACACAAAAAAGTGCTGCCTGATCCCTGGGCAAGCACACCATCCATGGCTGGCTACCTCTGCTGTTCAAAGAGCTGAGGTTTGACTGAGTTAAACTGTGAGCTGATATCACTAAAGTTATCTAGGCTGGAGGGTTAACTATTTGCTTATCAGATCAGGCAAATGCGGCTGCGGGGCGGGGAGAGGCAGTCTGCCATACAGGGAATGAAAATGGCTACTGCTGCAGCAGCATCATTCAACCAGCTAGGACTCTCACTGAGGGACTTGCCATTTCCCAGCCACATGTATTGCAAAGCAAACAAGTGTTGAAATGTGGAACCAGGGAGCTGCAGTTTTGGCAGAATAGAGCTCTCCTGCTGCAGTGCCAATGCCAATGGCATGTGCCGGGGGTATACTTACGGTACATATGTCAGTGGTACGCTTACAGCACAGAAGGACTGAATATAGAAAATTTCTGGCAGAAGGAAAGATAGAGGGATTAGCCTGAGAACCACTAGGCTGTTAACAAGGATTGAATACAGGGAACAGATCTCTCCAGGGCTTAAGCAGCTGTGTTGGCTGCCAGGTCATTTCTGGGCATAGTTCAAAGTGCTGGTGGTTATAAAGCTCCAAATCATGTTGGAGCCACCTACCTAAAGGATCATTTTTTTTCACACAAATCTGGCCCAAATCTTCTTCTGGGCACCCCAAATATCCAAGGTGAGGCGGGTAATGAGAGAGGGCCTTTTTAGTTGTGGCTCCCAAAAGAGGAAATGCCCTTGCTAGGGAAGGTAACCAGGCACCAGCACCATCATTTTTTTTTTATCCCCAGGTGAAGATAATTATGTTTCATTTGTCCAGGCATTGCAGTGTGTTTTCTACCTGGTGTTTGCTTCTAGCATTGCTTTGATGATTGTTTGATTTTATGACTGCTATCTCTGCAGTCTGCTATCACTTTTATCTTTGTTTTTAATGTAATTTCATTAATGATTGTGTTCAGCCTGCCCAGAGAATTTTATACCAAAAAAACACAACTTAGAAATAAAAGGAAGGATTTTCACTAATAATTGTACCACGTAACAAGACTGTGACATCTGACTGGCTGACTAATCCCCATCTCCACATACAAACACAAAACAAAGAAACCTCTTGTCACAGCTCCTACATGATATAGGGTGTGTTCAGTTAGACCTCACATGTTTTGTATTCCTTTAGACAGGGATGGTATAAACAAGCAGCCTAATGGCTTGTCTGCACTAGATTTGCAATCTGGTCTATAAAACAAGTCTACCCCAGCCCAGGCAACATGTGCAAAGCTATGTATAATGTTATTCAAGTTACTGTAAATTGCACCAAATTGAGGAGGGATAAATTTCCCCCTTCATGTTTTCTTAGCCAAGAATGAAAGTGTTTTGTTGCAAAACTGTAATAGGATTTAAATTCTTATCAAGTAAGTCTACACACAGTCTTTCACATAGCAAGCACGTTCCAAAGGTGTGTTGTTCAGAAACACGCTAAAAAGAAGACTTTCAGAGTCTGCCCTCGTGGCAAGAACAGGCTTAGCGAAGATCGCTATCCAAGATCACTGACTCAGATTTCAGCTGCAGAGTAATCCTCATTAGTTAGTGCTTAAAATCCTTTTCTTCCCAAGGAGTCTACAGTGGGTTGACCACAAAAAGTGTGTGGCAGGGAAGTCTGCGCATCCAGGAATAGGCTTATTGATTTTTGATCTTGTTTAGGAGAATTTTGCAGGGGAAGAATTGCTTGGTGAAATCATAGAATGTTGGAAAGAATCTTGGAGATTATCCAGTCCAATCCCCTGCTCAGCGCAGGTTTCTACAGTATGTCTGACCAATGGCCATCCAGCCTTTGATTGAAAATCTCCAATAAGGGAGAGCCTACAACTGCATAAGGCAGTGTAGTTACTGTCAAGTACTGTAGTTCCAGTACTTGACAGCTCTTACAGTTAGGAAATTCCTTCTCCTGTCCAACCTTAATCTATTTCCTGAAGTGTCAACCAACTCTAGGCCTGCCCTCAGGCAGTCCTTCCCTGCCCAGGACAGTCCTTCAGATATTTGAAGATAGCTATCATGTCTCCCCTTAGTCCAGGGCCTAGGAGAGAGAGGTAAAAGGGGTAATTTGTACTCGGGCCCAGGGTCAGAAAGGGGGCCCAGGAGTCAAAGGAGGGGGCCCAGAAAGTTCCTGGGATCTTCCATTTTGCTATCTCGCCTGGACTCACTGCCTATACATGATGCTGGGGGCAAAACCACAGGCATGCAGTGGGAACTGCTGCTGCAAGCCATACACACCGGGCCCAGGAATGCATCCATGACCCCCCTGAATGCAGTACATAAGAACAGTCCCGCTGGATCAGGCCATAGGCCCATCTAGTCCAGCTTCCTATATCTCACAGCGGCCCACCAAATGCCCCAGGGAGCACACCAGATAACAAGAGACCTGCATCCTGGTGCCCTCCCTTGCATCTGGCATTCTGACATAACCCATTTCTAAAATCAGGAGGTTGTGCATACACATCATGGTTTGTACCCTGTAATGGATTTTTCCTCCAGAAACATGTCCAATCCCCTCTTAAAGGCGTCTAGGCTAGGCGCCATCACCACATCCTGTGGCAAGGAGTTCCACAGACCAACCACACGTGTCACATCTGGGAGGAAACTGGCTTGATGCAGTAGCTCTTTGGTTTGCGGATCCAATAACCATGAAGGAGTGCATAGGAGCTCAGGGACCCAGCTGTGGGGTTACAGCCGCTGCAGAAGTTCTTTTTGGTGCTCACAGGACACTGTCCATTCTAGTATGAGCCTGACTATGATGATAATTTTCTGCAATGGATTTTCTATATTTCAAAGGTTTTAGAGAGACTTAGGGCACAATCCTAATCAGGTCTACGCAGAAGTAAGTCCTATTTTGTTCAATGGGGCTTACTCTCAGGAAAGTGTGGTTAGGATTGCAGCCTTAGTAGTGTGTTTGGTTTTCCATATTACTTTACCTAGATGCCAATGCCACATGGTTGGGGAGACCTGGGCTCTGCATCAAGAAGCCTAGTAGACCTGGGCTCCAAAAACTATTCTGACTGTTAGCATCTTCCCCCTGTCCTATTTTGTGCCCTGTTCTGTCTGCCTCCATTGCTCCCTTCCCCCTTTGGGAAGAGATCCAAAAGAAACTTTGTACCCCCTGATAAAATTCTTCTCAGAGTCCCTGCCTTAGACTTCTCCAGGCTAAACATACTGAGCTCCTTTAATGAATCCTTATAGGACTTTGTTTCCAGACCCCTCAATATCTTATTTGTCCTCCTCTGAACCTGCTCCAAGTTCTCAGTATCTTCCCTAAAATGTGTTGCTCAAAGCAGTATTCCAAGCAAGATCTGACTAGGGTCATTGTGTATACACAGACCCCAAAATCACCATAATGAGAAATTGGGGGGAGGGGGGTAGACTAAAGATAACAGGGGTTTAGTTACAATCAGACAGGCTCTCTGCTACTCCAAGCAGCTGCACCCTATTCAGATTGCCCTATTCAGATTCACTGGTGCTTCTCAAAATACAGCCACTCTTTAGTTGCACTTGAGTTTCCCCTGAGCAGTCAGGTTGCCCCTGTGAAGACTGACTGCCTTCCTGAAGGTGAAGTAGGTAAAATCATTAGTGGGACTAAAATGTCAAGTGGGACAAAATAGTCAGCAGGTTCTGAGTTCTCCACAAGTCTTCTTCAGGCTGGATATTAAGCAAAACCAGAATTTGGGGAGAGAAATGTGTGTATGATGGAGGATCCTGAAGGACCTCAAAGGCTTACAGTGTGTTACAGTTCAGAGGGGGTTTCTGTACATTTATCTGTGCCTGCAATCAAGCCTGACTGTACTGCTGCTTAACATGTTTCTGTCTGGTGGAGCTTTGGCATGCAATTCCACATTTGGGCTGTTTGGATCTTATCTCATCTCTGTGTAGTTGGGTCACCCACCAAATCACCAAATGTAGATTTTGCAGGGGTATCTAATGTGGTTTGGTCTGACAATCCAACACGGTGACTTGTAGATGATAGTTGCAATGTCCACTTTTCCAGATTCTTGTTCCAGAAGGCTGACAGTGTGTGCTGTCAATGGTTTCAGTGTGTGCTGATACTGCTTCCACTTCCATGAACTCACCACAGGTGAAGACGAAACAGGGTCTGGCTAAATAGGCCCCTTCCTTCTGGCACTTGCTTGGCCCCATGTCACAAAGTAAAGAAAAAAAGAAAAATATTGAGGCAAAAGTGAGAATTGAGTTTTCTTGTGTACTGTAACCCTTCCATACCTTGGGAACACTTTTGTGGCCAATAAAACACACACACACACACACACACACACACACACACACACACACACACACACACACACACACACACACACACACACAACATCTGGGTTCTGCTAGTAAAGTCTGAGGAATCTGAGTGCAATTCACTCTGAATTTAGGATAGCCCCTCATAAAATGCCGAGGAATCTAAATACCATCAAGAAACCTACAGACTCAACACTGTGTCACTTGCACAGCTGCCCACAAGCTTGCCTCTAATATTATCCACTGTGCACCTCCAGAAGCAACCTTTTCAAATTGGCAGTTGAGGAGCTGGTGTTAGAGTAAAGGTGACCGCTTACCAAAATGAACTCCCTGGCAAGATTTTCGGCTGGATTTTATGAAGCACACTTCAGGTGAGTTATGAGGAAAAAGAGGTTTGCACAGACAAGAGAGAAACCAGACTCACTCGTGACTGTTGAGCCTTCCTGAAATGTGATTTCCCACGCAGGTGTTAAGAACGCAGGGGGGGGGGTGTGTCCTGGCTTTGGAAGAATGCTACACTTTGGACCTTCACAGTTCAAACATGGGATGGTGCCAGGACTTGGCTGGGGTATGGACTTGGTTGTGGAACATGGTATTTGAAAAGCAGGCTGGTGCCATGGCACTAGGCATGAATAGCCAGGAAGGCTTTTGTTGAAATAAGGCAACCCGCTCTCCCAGATCAGGGTGCCAGGACCAGATTCCCAAGCTCACAACCAAAGAAAGAATGCTGGGGTCACATTTTGAGTTCTGGAGTACGTCTTCATCCCTCTGCCTCTCTGCTTTGACTGCCTGTCAGCTTTCTTTCAGGCTACTTTGTCATTCATTATCCCACCTCATTAGTCCCTTGTTGCTTCTCTTTTCGGTCTGCCCTTTCCCACTCTCCGCATTGGGCATCTTTGAGAGTGGGAAGGAAACCACACCCAGGATGGGCAATTCTGTTACCTGCCAGCAGGGACACAACGGCTTGAGTCTAGGAGAGCTTTCGATGGCCGCATGCCAGCACAGAAAGTACCCACACACACCCTTATTAGGCATTCCATTATATTATGCCCAAGATGGAGAGCAAAACAACATCCAAGCAAATATGTAGGCTGAAACCTAATATTGGGGAGGAGAGGCCATTGCTGATTGGTAGAGTCAATGCTTTGTATGCAGAAGATCCCAGGCTCAGTCCCTGACAGCTCCAGTTAAAGTATCTTGGATAGCCGGTATCTTGGATAGTGCTCTGGAGAACTATGGGCAGTTAGACAATACTGCTCTAAATGGACCTAAGGGTTGTACTCCATATAAGGTACTCCATATAAGGCAGATAAGATAGACTCCTTATCTATTAGTAAGGAACCAGCATCTTTCACTGGCTAAAAGGTGGCTTTAGAATATAGTTCATTGTCAGCCAGATGATAACCTGAGGAAATGGAAGCATTTCTAGATTGGCCTAACTTGAACAGCTTTGCATGCAGTCCATTCTCCCCCACCCCACAAGGGTAGAGAGGTGGCAAGACAGGTGCAGCACCCAGCAGATACAACCAACATCTACCTTCCTGCTCCCTGCTTCACTCCTTGAACTGGAGAAAGGTGGGAAAAGGTGAACTGGAGAAAGGAAAGGTAGGTCAGTCCCACCATCAAGAGCTGGGGACCCAGATGGAGAAGGCTGCCTTGGAGAAACTTCATCCCAGTAAGGCAGAGACCTGCAAAATTGGGGCTTCTTAAAACCAGACAGTCGTGGAACATGGGCCAGCTGAGAAATGTGGCAACCCTCTAAGTGAACCCAGACCAGGCAGGTAAAGCAGTAAAAATGCAAGAGGTTTATTAAAAGGTTGTAAAATGCTAAAGGACTGGAGAGAAATAGGTAAGACTTTGTAAAAAGGCACTGATAATTCAAGAAAAGAGAAAGTGTGAGAAGGCAAAGGCTAGCAAGGATGTTAAAATGCAAGCAGCAAATTTAAAAAAAGAAAAGAAAAAACTGATGCACCTTCCCTTGGCACTTTCCCTGCTCTGCGTACTCGGGTTGCTCCAGGTTCTTTGTCCTTCCATTCACTCTTTCACAGGATGGATGGGCAAGCCCTTTGGGGCATCAGATACTCTTGATGGAAGTCCTGGGAAAATGCTCCTCTTTCTTTGTGTCCCTATTTTTTACAACCCGTGGGAGTTAACCCTCTGTATCTATGGGATGGGATACTTGGGATTACATGAACCACTTGAATTTCTCACTCCTGAAGAAAAGTGTGTGGCTGGCCAACCCACCTGACTCTCAGATTGTCTACTATAATCCTGGGATTTCTGCTGGACTTTCTAGAACAGTGGCTTGAGGAGGTGTGTATTAACAGAAGGGGGTGTGGGAAAGCAAGAGAACGAGGCAGTCCACCCAGGACTGTGTGTATGCTTGTGTGTATCCGCTCAGGGCAGTCCTCTTCTGTTTGATTTTTACTGTAGCTGGGTTTATAGCATCACCATCTGGCTAAGAGTTCCTGGAGGCAGTGGGAGGCTGGCTTGGCTCACGCAGCATAAATATGAGCTGACCTACTGCTCATAATGCTCAAAGGCAGAGAAGCCCGGATCTGTCAGCAGCCAGATGCAGAGTCCCTGTTCAAAGAGAACCTTGTGAATTCTTTGCCAAGGTCTTCTTAACCCATCAGTCCCCTCCTCTAGATTCCTCAGTTCAGAACGGAACTGCCTCGTCCCTGGCTCTCATCGCCTTGCTGCTTTCTCCATCAAATGCATTTCTGTTCTCCATTTATCAGCAACCTGCCCCCCCCCCCGCACCAGACCATATCTGTACAATCAGCCAAAAGCAACATCCGCATTGGGCCTGCTTCAGCTACTACTAGGTCTAAGGACCTTTGCCTCCAGTGAGAGATCTCTTGCTTGTGGATGCCTACAAGACTGAAGGAAGGTCTTCATTATCAGAAGACGGAGCAGTATGAAATGCCATGAAGGTCATTGTCACACTGGAGGTCAGAGAGGACTCTGGTCAAACTGGCTGGTGATCTTGCCTGCTGTTCTTTCCTTCCCCTATATAGCACTTAGCATGGCTCATTTCCTGGAGCCATCTGGATTTGTGTTACACAATGTATTCCTTACTCACAACAGATGCCTCTGACATAGTGCACAATACTTGCTTGATCACTCTAGTGGTTGTCAACCTTAGTCTTGCTAATACAGGCTAACCTGTGCATGGTATTTATTAGGAAAACAGTTCACTGGTTTGCATAAAACTCAGACTGACCATTAGAACTGGTTTGGTTCTTGATTACAGAGACAGGGACCCCTACCAGAACCAGGGGACATCCACTAAAATTGAGTGTTGGGAGAGTTAGAACAGACAAGAGAAAATATTTCTTTACACAGCGTGTGGTTGGTCTGTGGAACTCCTTGCCACAGGATGTGGTGACGGCATCTGGCCTGGACGCCTTTAAAAAGGGATTGGACAAGTTTCTGGAGGAAAAATCCATTACGAGGTACAAGCCATGATGTGTATGTGCAACTCCCTGATTTTAGAAATGGGCTATGTCAGAATGCCAGATGCAAGGGAGGCCACCAGGATGAGGTCTCTTGTTATCTGGTGTGCTCCCTGGGACATTTGGTGGGCCACTGTGAGATACAGGAAGCTGGAATAGATCTGCCTATGGCCTGATCCAGTGGGGCTGTTCTTATGTTACAATACCATGGAGTTCTAGCAGAACATTTCACCCACATTCACCTACGTCACTAGGAGAGAACTAATGGGTTGTAGCAGTCAGTGTTGGACCAGGGTCCAGCATCATAGAGTGATCTTGGGCCAGTTACTAGGTTCATCTGCCTTTCAAGATTGTAAGGAGGATAGATAAGGGAGATGGGCATGTGCACTGCTCTGAGCAACTTGGAAGAAGAGCACTTGGGGGGAGCTTATGCCACAACCTTCTAATCTGTACATATCTTTTGTTCTGTTATGCTCACCAGCAGTTGTGACCCAGGCTGCTGTGATTTGCATGTGGTTGTGCCTTGATGCATTCAAAAAGGACAGAAACCTGAAAGGGATCAAAAGGCCATCTCATCCAATTCCTTGAGGCAAATCATGACCAGTCACCCATTAGCAGTCCCCACCGTAATGTGGGGACCAAGAGCGCCATAATGTGCTACCAAGAGAGGGCAGATCAGGTAAATGCAGCTGCTCTTTTGCTATGCAATTGATACTGTTACTGCAGGAGTAAACTTTGTCACGTGCCCTCTCAAGAAGCACTGGGACTTCTGGCAGTGTACTTTCAGCTTCCCATTATCTTGGGACAAATAATGGTCAGGCTGTATGGCACAATAACGGAGTTTGATTATTGGAACATTGCAATGTGTTCTATTTCAAAAATCAAAAATCAGTGTGGGGGGGGGGTAGATCAGGATTAATGCACAGTGAGAAGGGGATCTGTCCCTTTGCCCTATCCCATGGGCATGATCCAAATTGCTCCTTCCCAAGCTTATAACCACAAATTCCCTATTCTGCTACCTACATACAGGTGAGCAGAGACCAGTTTTGTTGTTCAAACAGATGCAAATGTTGTGACTTTTTCAAGGTGAGCCTAATTCCTTGGGAGCTTTTCAAGTCAAGGTCTGGGGATGAAGAGTAAGGAACCTGTAATGGATTGCACAGAATGAGTCATCACCAGGATGCATAGTTGGCTCTCGAACTCTGCTGAGCCAGCTCCATGGCCCAGTTGCTGAGTTGGACACTGGCCCTGTGTGACTCACATCCGAGACAGTGGTTGAATCAGGCATTGAGCTCAGCCACAGCTCACCTAAACCTGAATGAACACTTCAGGGATTCCAACTGGGGTAGGCAGCAGAAAAACCAGGTGCAGCCAAGTTGACAAGAACTTTTCCCTGGGGCTTTTTAAAAAACCACTCTCTGTACTGTTTTGCCTTGAAATGTGCCTGGTGAGGATATATGTGCCACTCAGAAGCATTCCAGGTCCAGGTGTGGGGTCCAAAACCAGAAATCTGTGGGTGCATGTTATGCAGTCTCTTAGAGTAGGGGTGTCCAAACTTTTTGGCACGAGGGCCACATCATCTCTCGGACATTGTGTCGGGGGCCAGGGAAAAAAAGAATTGATTTACATTTCAAATTTGAATAAATCTACATAAATGAATATATTAGATACGGAACTTATATGAATGAATGAAGGTCTTGCAATAGCTCATGGCCTATGAAAGGCTTTGCACAAAGCAAGGCCAGCCTTCCTTTGCTGCTGCTGCTGTATCACAAATGTGAAACAGCAAGCAGTGGAGGGAGCCCTCGTCCCACAGCTCACGTGAGAGGTCGAATAGTTGGCCGTCAGGCTGAGAGCAGTTGCATCAGGCCAGCGTGGGCTCCAGCAAGTCTCCGGGGGGCCAGAGGCTTGTTGGAGACTGGGGCCTCGCTGAGAGCCGGATTGGGAGTTCTTGAAGGCTGCAAGTGGCCCCGGGGCTGGGGTTTGGGCACCCCTGTCTTAGAGCCTCATGAGTCACTCTCAACTCATTTATCAACATGCATCATTGTCCCATTCCAACTACTCCAGTAACATGCTGGAGGTCTCATTTCATCCACTATTGGCAGCTCAGGGCAGTTTCATAAGACACAGTTTGTCCTTGGAACCAATGCCATAGAACAAAGTACATGTACAGTTTATCACATCGGCTATGAAAGGTACCCATATGTACAAATAATAGATTTCCCCTCTCCTATATTATTGTTTGTTCAAAAATATATGTCCTACATTTTAACTCATAAGCAGGCTGTCAAGCAGTTTGCTGAGTGATTAGGACACACTGATACAAGACATCATGTATATGCAACAAGCAAACAGAACATTTGGCCTTAACAGTGACTTCTCTCGCCACCACTTTTACACCCGCAAAGGACAGTATAAATAAAGTCTTGCCCAGCCTATGAAACCTTGCAAGTGGGCTGACCTGATGAGCCTCTTGCAACAAGGAATTCCACAGGGAAGGTGCCATTCTGAAAAGGCCCTGTTCCTCCAAGCTATCTGCCTAACCTTAGGGGGAACCGGAAACAGAACCTTTCTAGATTATCCTAAAGCAGGTAAGAGAATCTATGGGAGGAGGTGTTCTTTCTGGTACCTAATCACTGTCTAATTAGTTCTTTAAACATTAAAAACAGCACCTTCACAACTGACCTTGATCCTATCTACAATAGCAAGGGATGCCACACTGAGAATTGGGGGAATGTAGGGCTGGCCTTAGGAGCTGTGGGGCCCAACTGCTAGCATTTTTTTTACAGGACCCCAGGTTCACAACCAATTTCAAAATATAAACAGTATAGAAAATACTTTTTAAGAATTCAGAAGAAAATTAAAACAGTTGCTGTTCTCTAAAACTTGCACTGTGGTTTTATAAGTGTCCATTGCAACGTGATACTGTGTGTTTTTGACAAGACTAGAGTAGATTACCCTAGTGTGGGGTGCCCTTAAGCATGGGGCCCAATTCAGAGCAGTTGGTCCAATTGGCCCATCACCCTGGGGTGATGAATACAGGTCCTGACCTGTGTTTTCTGTTCTGTAGAAGGTTCCATTCCACATGTTCACCTCCTCAAGCTTTATGGTTCATTTCGTAACTTCATTGCTGGGCCAGTCTGCAGACTGACTGGGGCATGTCTTTTTGATGACCAGGTCTGTCCCTTCACCCACCTGGCCTCAGATCACAGTGAATGCTGCTGAGATTCAAGGTGCCAACACAGCCAAAGACAGAGGCTGGCCGACCACAGTGTATTGGTCATGCTTATGCCTTGCTTTTGAAGCCAGGGGCTTGGCAGTCTTGGCTGCCTGTTTTACATCTCCACAGAGCATGCCCGCCTGGAAAGACAGGGTTTGTCTGAGTTGTTTTAGTTCAAAGTGTGCCAAAGTACCCTCCAGGGCTGGTAATTAAGCTGCCTTTTCTGAAGAGGCATGAAGTTTCCTTGTTATGGTTTGATAAGTGCTGTGTTAGTCATATTCCAATCTGGGCCAAGCAGAATCCGCTGCGGTTGAGCCCAGCTGCTCCTGCCCTCCAGACACTGTACAGCAGAGTGCCTGCCTCCAACCCCACCTGGTGAGGCTGAGCCATCCCTGTCTGGTACAGCACGTAGCCCCACACAGCACTGTCTTTGTCAGTGACGGTACATTGTGGCTTCTTTGAGACTGAGACAACTGTGAGCACAGGAAATGCAACCCAAATTTCCTCTGCAATCACTCGCTCCTCTTCGGAAGGCTTGCAGAAAATGTAGACTTAGGTTGCAAATTTATCCAGATTTGCCTGAGAGTAAGTTCCATGAAACTCTATGGGCACAATCCTAAGCACACTTGAATGGGAGCAGGTCCCACAGAATTCATTGGGATTTACTTCTAGTGGACATGCACAGGATTGGGATGTACGGAAGCTTAATTTTGAGTAGATATGCATAGGATTGCAATGTTAAAGATGCAAGCTGATCTTGGGAAGTCACAACATGGCCACTACCTCACGGGGCTAAATTCTGTATTAATGTGCTCAGTTCACATCACCAGAGTATATGGAGCACCAAGAAGCTGTTCTTAGCACACCATTTATTTTGATTGCATGAATTGACTCTTAAGTTTCGGGGCCAGGCAGTCCCTTGGTCCTTGGCACTTGCTTATCAGATAGTTGGCATCCTTGCCACTGGCAATGGGACATCTCCATTTGCACCCATTGGGAAAGCCTCATGGCTTTCCCAATTGTATAGTATGTGAGGTTTGCCTGAAATTGAAGCAGAGTGATACCACACCCACTAAGTTGTACCACCTCCTTTGTGTAAGTCTACTCACTCTATACCCCCAGAATGTGACCCTACCATACCAATGCACAAGTAAGAACATAAGAAGAGCCCTGCTTGATTTGGTCCAAAATCCTGCTTACCACAGTGGCAAAGCAGGTGCTTCTGGGAAGCTCATACCAGAAGCATGAAGGTAACAGCTCTCTCCTGCTGTTGCCTTGCCCAGCACATGTCATTCAGTGGCATGCTGCCTTTGAGTCTGGAGGTTCCATTCAGAGCAGGTAGCCATTGATCAACCTGTCCTCCATGAATTTATCTAACCTCCTTTTTATAGAATCATAGAGTTGGAAGGGACCCAACTTTGGGGCATTTCGTGGGCTGCTGTGAGATACAGGAAGCTAGACTTGATATGCCTATGGCCTGATCCAGTGGGGCTGTTCTTATGTTCTTACCCACAAGTTCATCTAGCCCAACCCGCTGCCTGTATCAGGAAACTCTCCTAGAGCATCTCCAGCAGGTGCTTGTCAAGGTATCTCCAGTGAGGGAGAAAGCCACTAAAACTAGTGGCTATCGCTACATCTAGTGGCAGTGAATTCCACAGATGTCATGTGATGACATGCTTTCTTTGTCCTGAACGTATGTCAATCAGTTTCATTGACTGATCTGAAGTTGTAGTATTATGACATGGGGATTAAAAGCTATCGCTGTCACTTTCTCCATACTGGGCATAATTTTATACACCTCGAGCACATTCCCCCTTAGCTGCCTTTTCTTCAGCACTAAAAAACTCACATGCTGTTAGCCCTTCTTGCAGGAGAGGTCCTCCATTCTTCTGATCATTTCAGTTGCCCTTTCCTGCACCTTTTCCAACTCCACAATACTCTGTGTCATCATGTAATGTCTGGATTTTGGCTTGATGTTTTTGAAAAACAACGTTTTGGTTCATTGTTTTGATTTGATACAAGTTTTGATGGTCAGCCAAGTGGCAGGAGCCGGGCTGCAACTCTGTACAAACGCTGGTGCAACTGTCCTCCTCCGTGGCATCCAAAGAGTGGATTCAGCATTGTACACAGCTTCTGCACTACTGTGCAGAGTGCCTGCTCCCTTCTCCTCCTGCTGTGTTGGCGCTACAGCAGTGAAACAGCCAGATGCTAAACCTTTCTCTTCTCAGTGCAGTCTGGAGCAGAGCCAAACCTGGAGTGCTTCAGCATGTGGAGAAGCATTGCCTGCTGTAGCCGTCCTGGGTAAAGATCAGGTCAGAAGCACCAAGCTTGCCTGCTGCCCACTCTCTTTCCCCAGTGCCTGCAGTTTGGGTGTCCTCAGCCTGCTCTGAAGCAGACAAAGGCTGTGCTTGTTCCCCTGCAAGAGCTCAAGCAGGCCAGCTTGAGGCCTAAGGAGAGCCTTTTATTCTTGGCTCCCTCCCGCCTTCTCCACCACTCTTCTCTCTCCTTCGGCTTTGTTGCAGCAGACGCCTTCTCGGGAACAGCTGCTGGAAACAAAACAGTGGGCACGCCTTGGCTGGTCCTCCAGCGAGGTAGATGGGGGGAGGGGAGGAGGATGAGGGAAGGGAGCTGCAGGGGGGGAGAACACAGATCTCTTGCTCCCTTTGTTAACGCACTTAGGATTCCTCAGGGATGAGGGTGATACTGCTCAGCCACGTGGGTGGTCCCCTGCAGCTCACTCACAGGAGGAAGGTGGAGGAAGCCTGGTCCAGCTGCAGGACAGCGTCAAAGTGCAGCCCACTTTAGCAGCTGCTCTGTCTCTTTCAGTTCCAGGTGGATCTCACTCTCAGGCTTCCTTTCACAAGATGCTAGCAGGCAGGAAGATCTTGGAAGCTAAGCAGGGTCAGGCCTGGTTAGTACTTGGATGGGAGACCACCTGGGAATACTGGATGCTGTAGGCTTATACCATAGTCTTTAGAGACTGAAGGTTGCCAACCAGCAGGCGGGACTGGTCTCTGTTAGGAGAGCCACTGCTGGCGAATGATGGCATCATGTCACCTCTGGCAGGGAGATCAGTGGATGGATGTAAAGGGATACTTCTACACGGAGGTCTTGGATATGCCCAGGCAATGTTCTCAAGACCCTCAAAGGGGAGACCCTGTTTCTCTTTTGGACACCACATGGCAATTCCTGGAATTCTAGCCTGTCTATATGTCCTGCAATCCATGTGAAAGAAGCAGTAATGTAGAGCCACATCGTATTTTGTTTGTTTGTACTCTGCTGGGCCAGTTTTACCATGAAGTGTTTCCTTTGTGCATCATTATCCAAGAGGAGCTCAATTCCTGCCTCAAATCTCCATCTCTAGAAATCGGGGGGGGGACGGGACCCTGAAGGCTAGCAATAACCTTCTGAGCTTCCAGTTGTGCATCAAATCACAAACCAGGAGAAGCCATGCTTCCTGCACAGATGTGATTCTAACCATAACTGCAGTGTGGTTGCCTGAAAGGACTGAAAAAACAAGGAGCTGCCTTAGTATGAGATGCACTACCCATCAAAGAAACTGATGTGCAACTGCCCCTGTGCAAGAGAGTGAGCGTGGACACGGTTGGGCAGCAAAACAGACTGGAATCTGAAATCCCAGAAACGGCAAATGCACATTTTATCTTGGCCTCTCCATCTCAAAAGGTGTGTGTCTGTGTCTGTCTCTGTTGAGTTCTGGTTCAAGGAATTGTGCTCTTGGTCACAGGGATGAGGAAAGAATTTCAACAAGGACACTGGTTTTTTTCACCTGGGAGTAACCCAAGATACTTAATCATTTCATGCCAACATCCCAAATACAACAGCTTAAAAAACACTTGAACATCAGTTTTGCCCAATTGGCGCTAGTTTTGGGGTGTGTGGCATAGCTACCTTATATGGCTTATATGTGAGATACAGGAAGCTGGACTAGATGGGCCTTTGGCCTGATACAGCGGGGCTCTTCTTATATGCTGATTCAAGCAGCTTCTGCATGAAGAAGCCATGGTGTCAGATTCCTCACAAGCAAGTTGCTTGAATCATCATGTAAGGTGGCTATGCTGTACTCCCCCACAAACTAGAACCAATTGAGCAAAACCGGTGCCACTTTTGGATTCAGCACCCCAAAAATATCCTAAATTCATTCAAACATCCTTGGCAACGAAAAAAAAGTTTTTTGTAGGCCTGTGTAATTGATACTTTAAGGGCACAATCCTAACCCACTTTCCAGCACTGACATAAGGGCAATGCAGCTCCTAGGTACAGAAACAAACATTCCCTTACTTTGAGGAGGCCTCCATGAGTGCCCCCCAACTGCAGGATGCAGCACACGTCCCATTGGCACAGCTATGCAAGTGATGGAAAGTGGGTTAGGATTTGGGCCTAAATGACATAAATTATGTTAACATCACCTGTTACTGCCACCAGAGGAAGTTCAGCTGAACCATGAAACAATATGAAATAGCCACTACAGCAAACAGTTTTCAAAGTGGCTGTCATTTTCCTGGCCACCAGAGTGTCTGGGTTCAGAACAAGGCAGGTGGCACTTTAACTTTCTAGGCACAACAGTCTCTGAGGCTGGTAGGTAGCACACCAGGGATGCATGGAAACAAGTACATTCTCCAAAAAGTGTTGGTAGGGAATCAGATAAATCAATTCCTTTTTTTCCTCAAACTCTGGAGTGTATAGCAACATTGAGAATGGATTCTGCACTCTACTCTAAGCTAAGTATTTCTGCAAATGCTTCAAAACTTCTAGTGTGATCCTGCTTCCTTATTTGGTCCAGCATAGGTCACAATACAGATATAAGGAAAAGCCTAGAGCAATATTCCCTAGGCTACGATAGGCCTCCCTAAGCCTGATCTGAGTGAATAACAGTACAGCTCCTTCTCAATGTGCTGGAAATCTTTGTGCATGGGAAGTGAGCACAGCTTAGGCCAAGCTATACCCACCTTCCATGTACTTTCAGAAAAGATCAGGAACCCACTCAAAAGCAGAGAAGATGTAGTTCTAAGCCAGCCATTTTCGACCACTGTGCCGTGGCACACTGGCGTGCTGCGAATGGTCTGCTGGTGTGCCTCGGCAGTTTGGGGGACAGTCATTTATTAATAGGGCCATTGGGGGATGTGAGCCCCCCACCAACAGCATGGTGTGTCTTGTCCATTGTCAAAAAACTGAGGGTGTGCCTTGACAATTTTAGTACCTTGTCAGTGTGCCTTGAGACGAACAAAACTGAAAATCACTGTTCTAAGCCCAGGTTCTGGCTGGGGTGGAACTCTTCTCCATCCCTGCATTGCATTAGTAAACAGGTCACAATCCAATTAAAATGAAGTTGTATTCTACTGGAGAGTGCAAAGTGATGGTGAAGGCCATTCGCAGTTACTAATTCCTGTTTTTGTTTCCATCTCAAGAGCCAATTCTGGCAAGACAGCTGTCTCCACAGGGCCACTGGAGGCAAAATACCAGCCAGTTCATGAAAACGGATCCTTGGCTTGTCACCATTTATCCGCTATCCTCATAGGGGAGTACTGTGGGATGCCACATTCATGGCCAGGCCAGACCCAGCTACATCTCCAAAATATTAGATGGTTTTAATCCTCCTTGTGATTTTTGACATTCGGCTAAACTTTGTTTTATTAAAGCAGCACTATTAGACTCAACCACATCTGTTGTGAGGAGGAGGTGGTCTGGGCAATTATGCTCAAAAATGTTTTGAGGTGTCAAGGGGTTGAGTGGGCTTGGAATCGTAGGCTTGTTTTTTCCAGCATGTCTGGGATATTTGTTTGGCCTCAGATGCAACGGCCCATGGGGAGAGGAAGATGCTGTGTCAGGAAAACTTTTAACCTCCCTCTGAGTTCAAGAAGCACAAATTTCATCCCAACTGCTTTCAAGACCTTTAAAACAACCAGGAAGCGTCTCCCTCACAATTTCCAACATGATTTTCTTTCTTCCCACACAGACCCCAAAGGCACAAATGCACAATAAACCAAGGTTTCAATTCCTAGATAGAAAACCACATTCGTTTTATGAAGAATTAATTCCCCTTAATTGTAATAGAAAGGACTGAATTTATGGTAATTCACAAAAAAAGCGTACTTGTAAAGGAAAATAAATTATCTAAACACCAGAGGAGTGAAACTCAAGATCTGCCTCCTCAATTCCTGAGAGATCCTTCCAAGTTTTGAAACAAAAAAGGATGGTGCACATTTACAAAGATAGTTATAGGTTGTATTTCAATATGGTGTCTTAGTAGTGGCTAACACTACTCTCTCACTCCCATCTCACCCATCAACATTGTATACCAGGCACAATTCTGAGAATTAACTCCACGGGAGTTTTAAATTATAATTAACTCCAGGGGAGTTTCTCTGAACACGGTTTGCTCAAAAATCCAACTGATCACTAGATTAGACAGTGAAGTTAACAGCAAATAAAAATAAATGGGCTCAGAACCATTCTGTTGCCCCAGTTTTATAAAATCCTTCTGAGCGCTTTTCCCAGAGACTGTCAAGACACCAAACAGCATGTTTCAGCAGTAGAAGCTGTACCACAAGGTTAATGTTGGTTTCAGTCTGCTTTCCTTCATTTGTTTGAGGTTTCCTATGAATGCTATGTATGCTATTTGTTTGAGGTTTCCTATGTATTTTGTAAGAGTTAGGATTATACAGTGCTGTATTTAGGCATAAACTAAACAAGCTACAGTTACAGCCTCATAATCTACAGGGGCCTCAAACAGCTTGTGTAGGAAATTTTGGTGTAATCAAAAAATTTTAAACTAAAAATCAAAATTTTAACTAAGGGCCTCCAATTTTTTTAACAAAAGGACCTCCAGGCTTTACATAGCTTAGGGCCTCACCAAGCGTAAATCCAGCACTGGGGTATATGTTCTTTTGAAATGAGGTCCATTTGTTTCATTCATGATGAGCAAAGAAGCAAATGTCAGAGGAACAAATGTGTCCTGAATGACCATATAGTCATTCATTTCATTTGTTTTTGCATTTTCCCCCTTGTAGTCCAAGCTAGGATAGGTTAGATGGAGGTTACCCAAGCAGGAAGGGAGCAGGGAAAGGGAGATTGACATGGTAAACTGACCAGTCAGCAACCAAAGGGTCTGACATCAGGATAGGCTTCTTTCTACATAATAAGTAATTGTAAACCTTCTTCTTTAACCCTCTTCAGGTATTTTTCTGCCCTTGGAGAAAAAGAGCTCTATGTGGAGAAGTTGCTAACCATGCCCTCCCTCCAGTGATGGACCACTTAAAACCTCATGGCAAGCTTAGATTGTATCCCAAAACAAGTGCTGAACATGGGGTTAGTGATTGCTCCTCATGTATCCCCTCTTCAAGGGACAGCTTATACCCGAACAGGACATTTTGGTCTTCTTTCTCTGAACCTCCAACAACCATGGGAAGGGGAGGAACTCACAAATCTTATAAAAGAGTGGGCACAAATCTTGTTTTTTTGGCTGTCTGAACGCTTTCTTCTGGGAGACTGAGTGTCTGGAAGTTCCTCTGTTGGTCAGCTATTTGTCTTCAGCAACAGCCGTTCCCACTCAGTCACTCCATACAGTTTTCTGAAGTATTTTTAATCCATTTCAAAGTGTTGAGCCCTTCCATTTAAGGCATTAAAACAATAAAAAAATAAAAAACAGATGGGCATTGCAGCTCTTTTGTGGCAGTGGTTGTGTGTGTTTCCAAAAACTGCTTTTCATGGGGTTGCATCATGGCCTCCTTTGCTTCTTCTCGGCAAACTTTTCCTCTTGATGCTGCAAGGAGTGACCATTTTACCACACATTTGTACTGGGTAAAATCCCTATTACAAGTTGGCAAGATGATACAGAAGATCAAACTTCCTCAGGATGAGAAAGACCCGTCCCCAAAATAGATTGGCAAGAGGAATAATTATTATATGCAATCAGCTGGTAGATACTCCATTTCCTGTATTACTTTCACCAGCTTCTGTGTTAAAAGAAGAAGTGCCTTTTTAAAAAAAGAAGACTGCTGTTCTGAAGGTAGAACAAAAATTGCTATGGGAGAAATCCCTTGCACTGTCAGAAGCCAACATCCTCACAGTTGCTGGCGCTCCAGGGACATTCCTGGAGCGTGTCCCAGCAGGCTTGGGGCAGGGCAGAAATTCCACAGCTCTTATCTGTCTATCTCCATCCAGGCCCTAAGGCATTCCCTACTTCCTCAGCTTGTTGACCTAGGTGTAAGGTCATTCTCACTCCCTACCAGTGGACTCTTCTGCCAAACTACATCTCCCCCAGAATGACAATTGCAAGAGTCTCTGTGACAAGGCAGTCAATAGCCCATCAGTCCTAGTGCCTGCATTCATAAGCAACCAATGCCTTCAACTTCAGTGTTTCTATGGAAATGAAAGGAAAAATACCCATTAGATGCATTTGCACATTTTTTGCCTTCACAGAATTTCCTAAAATCCTTCTAGAAGACTTGGGGCACAGTCCTAACCAGGTCTACTCAGAAATAAGTCCTATTTTGTTCAATGGGGCTTACTCTCAGGAAAGTGCTGTTAGGATTGCAGCCTTTGTTCTCACACACAGCAGAGAGTTGGCAAATCCTGTGTTTGGGCTGTGCTACTGTTCACATTATCAAATAACAGGACAGGGTCTTGGTATGTAAGGCAGAAAGAAGTCAAGAAGATCCCCAAAAGTTTATGAACATATGAAGCTCCCTTATCCTGTGCTGCATTACTCGTCCGTCTAGCTCAATATTGTCTGTGTTGACTGGCCACCTGGTCTCAGGCAGTGGTGCCAGCCCTACTTGGAGATGCCAGGGATTGAACCTTTGGCACACCTTTGTCATGCACACCTTTGGCACAAAGCTATCACCGATTTCCAAACATCCATTATAAAGGGTTGGCCTTAGGAGCTACAAGGCCCAATTGGAAACACTTTTTGCAGGGTCTCAGGTTCACAGCCAAGGTCTGTAGAAACTTAGAGATATGGTATAAATAAAATTTATTATGGATATTATAACTCTATGGTAGAATAAAAGCAATCAAAAGTATGCTTAAAAAGAGCATGCGAGTTAATGGACCAAATGGATCTAAGCACATTTTCAAATAAAATTGCATACAAAATGAAAGTAAATTACTCTAGTACAAGGCCCCAGGCGCAGGCCCCAGTTGGGAGCAATTGGTCCAGTTGGCTTAAAGCAGGCCCTGATAATGTCCATTGTAGGGTATCAGTGACTATTTCTATATTTTGCTGCATTTTCTCTTCCCTAATGCAAAACATCTGGCTGTTGTAGCAGCAGGCAGTTCTCTGTAGCCCACCTGTTTCAGAGGTTCTTCTCCAATATAAGGTCAGACTGATGCTCTGACTTCCTCAGCTGCACTCTTGCAGCAGATGCGTTTGCAACCTTTGTCTGACAGCAGGAACCCCACAGGGCTGCCACAATAGCAACTTCCACCCATGCTTCTGCTGCCTGTCTGAAATAAATCACTACCTACTTACTGCAGGGGTATATGTCCATTTACTTCCTGAGTTCTGTCAGTCCTCAGGTCTTAGCCAGTGCCTCTGGGTGTTCGTCTTTTGGATTCTCAGAGAAAACCGCAGGCTGGGTGGCTGACTGATGAGCACACTTGGCTGCCTTCTGCTTCCCTTGTGGAGACTCCAACAGTCAATGCAGAGCATGCTAGGAAGCAGAATTTGCAGCTCATGGATCGTTTTAGCAAGGCCTACCAAGATTTTGGACTGACGATCAGCCTGAAGAAAACACAGGTCATGGTTCAGGATGTCGACTCACCTCCCTGCATTACAATCTCTGAGCATGAACTGGAGGTTGTCCATGACTTTGTGTACCTTGGCTCAACGATCTCTGACACTCTTTCTCTCGATACCGAACTAAACAAACGCATCAGTAAAGCAGCTACCACGTTTTCCAGACTCACAAAGAGAGTCTGGTCCAACAAGAAGCTGACGGAACATACCAAGATCCAGGTCTACAGAGCTTACGTCCTGAGTACACTTCTGTACTGCAGCGAGTCATGGACTCCTCACTCACAACAGGAAAGGAAACTGAACACTTTCCACATGCGCTGCCTCCGGCGCATCCTCGGCATCACCTGGCAGGACAAAGTTCCAAACAACACAGTCCTGGAACGTGCTGGAATCCCTAGCATGTATGCACTGCTGAAACAGAGACGCCTTCGTTGGCTCGGTCATGTTGTGAGACTGGATGATGGCCGGATCCCAAAGGATCTCCTCTATGGAGAACTCGTGCAAGGAAAGTGCCCTACAGGTAGACCACAGCTTCAATACAAGGACATCTGCAAGAGGGATCTGAAGACCTTAGGAGTGAACCTCAACAAGTGGGAAACCCTGGCCTCTGAGCGGCCCACTTGGAGGCAGGCTGTGCAGCATGGCCTTTCCCAGTTTGAAGAGACACTTGGCCAACAGACTGAGGCAAAGAGGCAAAGAAGGAAGGCCCATAGCCAGGAGACAGACAAGGGACAGACTGCACTCGCTCCCAGTGTGGAAGGAATTGTCACTCCCGAATTGGCCTTTTTCAGCCACACTAGATGCTGTTCCAGAACCACCATTCAGAGCGCGATACCATAGTCTTTTGAGACTGAAGTTTGCCAACAGGGGTAGGTGGGACAAAGTGGAAGCCAGAACAGCCTTGGATGTGGAACACAGAGGTGGCAAGGAAGGTCTCACATTGGTAGAGAAAAGACAGCCAAACTTTGCTCTCTGACTACTGAAGTGCATAAAAGGCAGGGAAGATGAGATGAATCTGCTAAGCAGGACAGCTTCCAACAGGAATTCCAGAAATGTCATGTTTCTCACCATGACAGCTGTACAAGACTTGATAGCTCTTCAGTTCTTTTTATGCCTCCTAAAAAACCTGCAGATGCAAAAGGAGGAGAACTTTATTGACCAGATGTTTATCTGATCCACTACAGTATGTTTGAGGTTTGTTTTCCTTCTCAAAAGTAGGGGTGACTGAGGACAGGCAAGTCTATCCAGAGGAGGCAACAGAATTCAGCACTGCTCTTTTTATAGAATCAGAGATTCACTTTATAAAACCATCTCTCTGATGACAGAGTGGGGGTGTGTGTGTGCAAGAAACAGGGAGTAACTATCTCTGTCTTGCTCTGCCTGTGAGCAACTGCTTGGCCATTGATGGAGACAAGGTGTTGGATCTTGGATCTTGGTCCAAGCTAGCACAGCATAGAAAGGTTTCATCTTCATGGAATTCGTGAGCAACTCCTCCCACAAAATCAAAATGAAGAGAGTAGATGCTTAAAATGGACCACTAAGGGTGCAATCCTAATGTTTGTAAGTCCCTTGCACCAGCCCAGGAGGGTCGCAAATGTGCCATACAGCTGGGCTGACTGGGCTGACTTGGGAAGGGAGGGTTGTGTCAGCAGAGCTCAGCCGACACATGGGTCTGGGGGTGGGCAGGGAGGAGGCGGGACAGAAGCATTCTGGGGCAGGGGAGGGTGGGCAGAGGATGGTGCTGGGGGCGGGCGGGCAGGCAGGGAGTGGGAGGCGGGGCTTTGTTCTGGCAGTTATGCCAGATCCCAACCCCATTTCCCCAAGCAGTGTGGAGCAGCTGCAAGCCACTCTGCTCTCCTCAGACTTATGCCACCTTGGAAGTGGTGCGAGTCCGAGGAAACCCATTGGTGCTGTGGTGCTTACCCGGGGATAAGGGGAAGAGTTTCCTCTGCCTCTGGCTGAGGCACTTCAGGCCCCAATCTTGTGCTGGATACAGCTTAGGCCTCCTGGCCTGCCTGTTCCAGCACAAGATAGGATTGCTCTGTAAGTTGCGTTTGATCTTGGCTAAGCAGCTGGGTACAAGACTGGCCCATGCATGAAGCCAGGTGAGGGGGCTGCTTCATGCTGTGGGTTAGGGGAGAAGGTGAATTGGTGGGAGGAAGCCCCACATGCTTGCTTCCTCCTTCAGCACACAGCCTGCCCAGGCACTTAACCCTCCATGCCAATCCTCTCTTGTTTGCTAAGAACAAGCAAGAAGAGGTCAGAGCAACTGCAACCCATGTCTCCCTCCAGCATCACCACCATGAGCCATTGTGTGATGGGGTTGAAGAACAAAGGAGGGGGCTGCTGCACCTTAGATCCTGTTCCAATATCTCCGCTGCACTGCCGCCTACTTTGCCCACCTGGCTGCTTCTTCAGAAGAGGCAAGGCAAGCATATTCAGAGCGCAAGAGGATTTCCAGTGTGCTCCACCCAGCCTGCTTTGAAGAAACAGCTGGGCAGGCAAGGAGGAGACAATGGCAACAGCAGATGTGGTGGGACTAGGACATGCTCAGGCTGATGCATGTGCAAAAATTTTTTTTTAAGGGGTTTAAAATGTGGGCATCACTTCAGGCACCACCTCAGTCTGGGCCAGGCCTGAGATCACCATTTCCAGTACAAGCCTATACATGTTTACTCAGAAGTAAGTCCCATGGAGCTTGTTGAGGCTTACTCACTTGCAGTTGCGCTTAGAATCACACTGAAAGTCTTGTTCTTTGCATAGGCGAACACACCCAAAGGCAAACTGAGATGAATGCAAAAGTGTGTCTTATCAAGAGGGGCCCACCCCCCACATCAACCAAAAATATCCCTCCCATCTTAATATAGGTGTGAAGAAGGTTTGGAATCTTTTCCCTAATCTATGCCAATTTTCTTTGCTTCCCCCAAAGTAGGCAACCTTAGTTACACCAACCAGAAGTATAGTATGGAGTTAATTTTTTTTAAAAAACTTCCTTGGGTATGCAGAACACAAGTCAAAAAAGACCACACATAGAACACCAGAACCTTACAAGATGGCTGGAAACTAGCCAATACAATTGCCACCAAATTGTATGTTCATATTCCTGTGGTTGTCAACTGATGAGTTACCATGCATCTCACCAGATGGGGCTTTAAAAGTAACTCTCATAGAATGTGTGACAATAATCAGATCTTGAGGTTTCAAAAGTTACATCCTGGAGCAAACACATAATGGATCCTCAAGGCAAAAGAATTCAATTTCACTGAATCACTGAGGTCCCCAATCATAATCACACACCTGAGAATGTAAGAAGGGTCCAGCTGGATCAGGCCAAAGGTCCATCTAGTTCACCATCTTGTTTTCCACACTGGCCAGTCAAATGTCTCTGGGAATCCCAGAAGTGGAACAGGCAGGCAAATAGCTCTCTCCTACTATTAGTTCTCAGCAAGGGTGTATACTACCTTTGAAACTGGTAGCAAAAAACCATTGTGACCATTACTCACTGGTAGACTTGTTCTCCATAAATTTGTCTAAGCCATCGAGGGTTGTGACCATCACCATATTTTGTGGGAGTAAATTGCATAAATGCTTTCTAGACATTTCAGTGTTCCTCCTCATCCCATTGGCCACCTCTACCAGGTACTATAAACCTACAGCCCCTGCATCAGTGGAAAAAGACAGCTGTCACTGGAGAGAATCAACTGACTTCTGAAATAGAGGATTCCTTTCAGTGGCTTCGGGAAAATATTGAACAACAATGTTGAAAGCATGGAAAGAATTGTTAGTATGCTAAAGAATAGCCTTTGAAAGAGCATCAACATAAACATGTGATTTGTGCCTGTACACAGTAGGTAAGTGTGCAGGCAGGCTGCTTAGTCTGTCCATGTACCCACTTGCACAATGTGTCTGCTGGAACATGTGCACAGTAGACTTATGCATTGCATTTTATTTTTATTCCCTGAGAGAAAAACCTGATTTATTAGCACAGCTCATTCCACAGCACGTATTCTGTGATACGGAAAATCACAGAGAGATCTTAACGACTATTTTATTTACAGTTAGCAGAAAGGATGATGGGAAATCCGAGCGACTGCCAAGTTAGGAGTTCCAAATAGCGTGTCATTTATTTGTACCTGTCTGGGTAATAGCGGCGTTGAGCTAGCTTGGGATCCTAAACTTGGAGGCCAGCCATAATATTTCAGGCAGAATGCATTTCTTTTAAGGAAGGTACAGTAGTGTGAGCTTTAGAGCACAATCCGAACCAGGTCTACTCAGAAGTAAGTCCTATTTTGTTCCATGGAGCTTACTCTCAGGAGAGTGTGATTAGGATTGCAGCCTTAATGGTTGAACTTCTTTTCATTGTACCATTGACCCAGGAGCACTATCAGAAAAACTATGACAGCTATGAAAAAAGTAACAGCCATGTCTTTTTGCATGAGTATGTAAGATTGCAGAGTATATGTATAAATGTAAGAGCCCAATCCTAACCAATCCTAAGCCTAATAACTAACATCCATACCGGGTAAGATGGTGGAATGCCTCATCAAAGATAGGATCTCAAAACACATAGACGAACAGGCCTTGCTGAGGGAGAGTCAGCATGGCTTCTGTAAGGGTAAGTCTTGCCTCACGAACCTTTTAGAATTCTTTGAAAAGGTCAACAGGCATGTGGATGCAGGAGAACCCATGGACATTATATATCTAGACTTTCAGAAGGCGTTTGACACGGTCCCTCACCAAAGGCTACTGAAAAAACTCCACAGTCAGGGAATTAGAGGACAGGTCCTCTCATGGATTGAGAACTGGTTGGAGGCCAGGAAGCAGAGAGTGGGTGTCAATGGGCAATTTTCACAATGGAGAGAGGTGAGAAGCGGTGTGCCCCAAGGATCTGTCCTGGGACCGGTGCTTTTCAACCTCTTCATAAATGACCTGGAGTCAGGGTTGAGCAGTGAAGTGGCTAAGTTTGCAGATGACACCAAACTTTTCCGAGTGGTGAAGACCAGAAGTGATTGTGAGGAGCTCCAGAAGGATCTCTCCAGACTGGCAGAATGGGCAGCAAAATGGCAGATGCGCTTCAATGTCAGTAAGTGTAAAGTCATGCACATTGGGGCAAAAAATCAAAACTTTAGATATAGGCTGATGGGTTCTGAGCTGTCTGTGACAGATCAGGAGAGAGATCTTGGGGTGGTGGTGGACAGGTCGATGAAAGTGTCGACCCAATGTGCTGTGGCAGTGAAGAAGGTCAATTCTATGCTTGGGATCATTAGGAAGGGTATTGAGAACAAAACGGCTAGTATTATAATGCCGTTGTACAAATCAATGGTAAGGCCACACCTGGAGTATTGTGTCCAATTCTGGTCGCCGCATCTCAAAAAAGACATAGTGGAAATGGAAAAGGTGCAAAAGAGAGCGACTAAGATGATTACGGGGCTGGGGCACCTTCCTTATGAAGAAAGGCTACGGCGTTTGGGCCTCTTCAGCCTAGAAAAGAGTCGCCTGAGGGGGGGCATGATTGAGACATACAAAATTATGCAGGAGATGGACAGAGTGGATAGGGAGATGCTCTTTACACTCTCACATAATACCAGAACCAGGGGACATCCACTAAAATTGAGTGTTGGGTGGGTTAGGACAGACAAAAGAAAATATTTCTTTACTCAGCGTGTGGTCGGTCTGTGGAACTCCTTGCCACAGGATGTGGTGCTGGCGTCTAGCCTAGACACCTTTAAAAGGGGATTGGACAAGTTTCTGGAGGAAAAATCCATTATGGGGTACAAGCCATGATGTGTATGTGCAACCTCCTGATTTTAGAAATGGGCTATGTCAGAATGCCAGATGCAAGGGAGGGCACCAGGATGTGGTCTCTTGTTATCTGGTGTGCTCCCTGGGGCATTTGGTGGGCCGCTGTGAGATACAGGAAGCTGGACTAGATAGGCCTATGGCCTGATCCAGTGGGGCTGTTCTTATGTTCTTATGTTCTTGTGTTAATCTTCCAGCACTGACATAGCTGTGCCAATGTGTCCTGCATTGTATCCTGCAGTGTGAGGCAGTTAAAGGGGGGCCTCCTCAAGGTAAAGGCATGTTTGGACCTTACCTTACCTTGGGTCTGCATTGTGTCTAGACCAGCGCTGGAATATTGGTTAGGATTGCCCCCTAAGGTTGGCAGTGCCTTCTGCTAGACTAAAACTTCATTCATTCATTCATTCATTCATTCATTCATTCAAAAATATACAGGCTGACCCCTTTTTTAATAATACATGGTTTTAATGTCTGTAATTTGCAATTTATTTTTTAATAAAGAAATCAGTCAGCCTTACAATACAGAAGAGCCTGCCTCTTCCCCAATTTCATCATAATATCATGATCAACTCACACTTGATTCTGTCTCCCATCTGCCAAGTTCTGCCAGGAAGGGCACACATGCAGAGGCATTCTCATCACAATTTCAAATCTCTAGAAACTCTATGGTGCCCAAAGTTGAGCAATTTTCAAAAGTGTTAAAAGTGTTGGACTGGGTTTTGGGGACAAACGGAAACTTTTTCAAGTGAGGTTTTGGGTATGTTTTTGCTTAGTTTGATTTTACTGCATATTTTTAATGGGTTCTTTTCTAATTATAACCAGCTCCAAGCCCTGGGGGGAATGGGATGGGCTAACAATTAACATCAAATATACGTATGAGAAAGCTTATTCAATCTCATGACCCCTGGGCTTAAGTTTCAGTTGCTTGCCCCAATCTTCGACACACAGTGCCAAGATCTTGCTCCCAGATGGAGGGGCTCCATCTGCCATTGGGCCTGCTGGGAGAGGGTTGAGGGGCAGAAGGAGGATGAAGTGCTGCTGATGTTTGGCAGCAGAGAATGTAATTAGGGAAGCCACCCTGCAAAGGGAAAGCCTCTGTCTGGGCTGCTGCCTTTAATTTTCTTGCCTTTCTTCTGACTTTAAGCTAATTAGTGCTGCTGAGGCTTTTCTGGTGTTGCCACTCTGGGCTCTTTCCTTCCTTGCATTCCCACCCCCTCACCCACACGGGGCTGAATTGTCTGTCTGTATGAAGGATTTGTTCCTTGCTTGTTAAGTTCTTTGTATTTAAAGGCTTAGTGCAGAGTCACCTAGTCTCAGCCTATTGAGAATGGAGGAGCCTTAACCTTGCTTGCCCTGAGAGGAGCCATCTGAAAACATCTCCCTTTCTCTTGACTCAGGACTAAAGGTACAATGAGAGAATCAAAAGCAAACCCAGTAACCTCATCTGTGACCCTGTAGTCATCTTAAGAGTGAGCTTGTTTGGCACATTTAAATTGGATTTAAATGAATCTCAAGATCTTAGCACACACTATATGGGGATGAAAGCATATTTGTAGGGTAGTGTTCTTCAGCCTGTGGGTTGTGACCCCATTGGGGTTGTGAAACCTCACTTGAGGGGTTACGGCAACCTTTCAAAGCCTGTGTAAGAAAGGGCTTAGATCCAATCCAATAATGGTACCACCTTATCAAAACTTGATAGTCTTCTTGCCGTCTTGCCCTGCAGTCTCATACTTTGTTTGTTTGTCTACTGGGGTCATGACACAAAAAAGGCTGAAGACTACTGTTGTAAGGAATGCCTTCTTCCATGTGAAGAATTCACTCCCAGCTCCCAATTCAGCAAAAGATGAGTGATTAGGAAACAATTCATTTCAGAGCCAGAAGTTAACAAACCAGGTATGAAAAAAGATGGGGACCAGCAATGCAATGGGATGGCAATTAGGAGCAAATGAACGAAGTCCATACCAGCGAAAATAGCTTGTGTGGAAGCAACCTGAGATGACTGGTTATGTATACAAATGTTCAGTCAAGAATGATTATAAAGTCAGCTTTTGGGGAGGAAGCTGCCAAGTGATTGTGTGAATGGCTTTTAATCTCTCCGGACTGCAATCCTATCCACACTTATCTGGGAGTAAATCCCACTAATAGGACTTACTTCTAAGTACACATGCTTAATTACTTTCTATTGCCACTATATACTGCTCCTTCAGAAAATGGCAAATGACCATTAGTTAGGGCAGTGGGATGATTCTTCTGCCCATGACTCAGAACACAACAGCAACTAGAGGCTCTTCATAGATTATACTAAGCAAGAAGCATTGGATGTAAATCCCTTGAAGCTCCAGGGAGTTCTTGGAGCTGCCAAGTCCTGATGCTTTTTTCAGTTTGGTTGTGAGGAATACAGCCTGCTGCTGAGTGAAAGCATTTCAATGAAGATGACCCAGATGAAGAGAGTTTTGGCAGAGAGTTGTTCTCCCTCCTCCCCTGAATTAGAATAGAGGGAAAAGCATAATGCTCTTTCTTCCTCATTAGGCTGGAATGAAAATACCTCTGCTGCAGCTGTCAACCTTGCGGTAAAAGAAAGCCATGAAGAATTAAGAGACACTGGAAAGGGATGGAGATGGCCATGTGCCCTCATGGTTTGCTGACCATCTAGTGGTCAAAACCCAAAGTATTTGGTATCGTTCTTGTTTGACATTTCCAGAGAGAAATGGATAGGCTTCTTGGCTCATCCTGAAATCATTTTTGCAGGGATTAAATTCAGCCTCTCTATTTTGTCTATATCTGTACTCTTGTGGTTGTTGTTTTTTTCTTTAACATTCCCCCTTTCTCAATCTCTCCCCCCCCCCCAGTATCTCTTGTTGGCTCTCCTACCCCACATGCATCCTCATGAGTGCAGTTGGACAGCAGAAGGTCAATCTGTCACTTTAAATGTTGGATCCATCAAATTGCTACAGACCTGTTGTGCATCTCAGCTTCACAAGACGAGAACAAAAGGCAGTGAGTGCATATATGGCTAGCTGACAAAGGCAGATAAATTCAAAATGGGAGCATTTTCAGACCACCATGCATGTAAGATTCTCGACATGGGAGGAATATGTGGAGAAGAAAAGGAGTACCGTAAAGATGATCACCCTCTTCTAAGTCAAACTGAAGCCATCTTTATGTCACAAATGGCAATACTGTCTGAAAGATTTTGCTGGAGCTTTGGCTACAGCATCTCAGTTTTCCTTTCTTGGAAGGAACAACAGTGTTCCTTGCCATGAAGAATGCTGCTGGATGTCTCATTAAGCTCAGATAACACCAGGCTGCACGCTGCGCCCACTTTGAGCTTTGGGAGGCTTTGGCTTCTGCCTGGCTTGCTCCCCCCCTCCCTTGTTTTCATTCATGGAGGCTTCAGCAAAGGACTAAGTTGCTTAGAGGCTGTCTGCCAGTGCTGACTCAAAAGATTGGCGGACCAGAGCTGCGGAAAAACTGGGTATTGTACTCTCTTGAGCCTTAGAGGCATCCACCTGGGTGTGCTCTAGGAAACAGAGTGATTGCTGAACTGATCAAGATGCTTATCCCCATACTTCTAACAGGGAGACTGAAGCCAAGAGAACTGTGGCTTATCTAACACCTTCAAATGAGTTTGCGCTTAAGGCAAGATTTAACCAGGGACTTCCTGACTCACAGCTCACACCCCCAGTCATTTAACTCAGCATAGCCAAGCAAACTGCTTTACCCCATACTAGTGCTGTGAATTCTTACAGTACTTAACATCAGAGCTTCTCAAAATGTGGTCCACAGACTGGTGTTGGCCTGTGAGCCCACTGGTCGCTGGTTCGCAGGATAGCTTCTATGCCGCTTCTGGCTTCTTGAGAACTCAGAGCTGTGAAGTCTCCCAAGGCTTGCTGCAGGACTTTGACACATGCCAAGCTTTGTAAGATGCTAAGAGGCAGCAGGAAAGAGGAGGTGAGAGCTGATGTACCTTGTGCCTATGTATTTAGTTGGACCATGTCACATTGGGGAAAAAAGTTGGCAGTCCAGTCTGCCACAGCAGAGAAGCACTGCCACTATCTCCCCCAAACCGAATTTTTGCCCACTGCTTCTGGGTTCCATCACCCCAGCAGCCAGTGCATCCAGATTTCTGGACAGGCTGGAGCTCAGTTTCAGGGAGATCAACAGTGGAGAATGATAGCTCCCCTGTGGAATGGTAAATACTGGTCATACTGGGGATACATTTCCCATTGCGCAGTGGTCTCCAGTTTGAGGACCACTGCTCTAATCCTACATGTCCATATGTACACATAGCTCTTGATGCATCTGATAAAGTGGACTGTACTCCACAAAAGCTTCTGCTGAGATCATGCAATCAGACAAAGTTGGAAAAGATCTTGGAAGTCAGCTAGTCCAACTCCCTGCTCAGTGCAGGCAGCTTGCACAGCATCCGTGACAGGTGGCCATTGATAAATATTTTGATTTTTGAGGCATGACACCATCAATCCTCTGCTTGAAAGCCTCCAATGAGGAGGAACCCACAACTGCACAAGGCAGACAGTTTCGGTGCAGTATAGTGCTTAGTCAGGAAATTCTTTCTCAGGTCTAGCCTAAATCTGCTTCCCTGTGGTTTCAACCTATTGGTTCCAACCCTGCCCTCGGGAACCACAGGAAGCAAGTCCTCCCCTTCTCCTGCATGACAGCCCTTCAGGCACTTGAAGACAGCGACCATATCTTCCTCATAGTATTCTCTACTCTGGCCTGAATATACAAAGCTCTTGTTCCTGATAAAACTTGGTTTCCAGACCCCCTTCCCTTCTTAGCTACCTTCCTCTGAACCAACTCCAGCTTACTAATGTCCTTAAAGTGTGGTGTCCAAAAACTGTGTCCAGTATTACAAGTGAAGTCTGACTTGGGCAGAACAATTACTTCTAGTGATGTGGATTCTGTGCATCTGCTAATACAGCCCAGCAATCCATTAGCTTTTTTTGCAGCCTCATCACACGACTGACTTGTGATCCACTTACAGCCCAATCCTATGGTGTGTGTCCCGCCTTGCTGATGTATGCATATCAAAACAGCTCATGCTGCATCTGGATGAGGGGGGGGGCAGTCCCAGAGGTCTCCTCTGGGTAAAGGAACAAAAAAAAATTTACATAACAGTACATAATAGCAACACTACATACATCAACATAAAATATATAGCTAGTTATACATTTAAATTTGTCTAAAAAAACAGATTAGACAAATTAAAATTGCCAACTGTCCTTTCTCCTCATCTCCTTGCTCTGGATGATGTTGCTGTCTGTGCCTCCATAGGACTCTTCCTGCATCCTGAAGACAGCAGAGCGATGTGAGTGAGCTGCTGGCAGCCTCAGATTCCAGAAACTCCTCTCTCCATGAAGCACCCTAGCCTATGTTTCCTCTTGGGAAGGGAGGCAGGACCTGTAGAGAGG
The DNA here is from genome assembly GCF_035046505.1 of Tiliqua scincoides. Lineage (NCBI taxonomy): Eukaryota > Metazoa > Chordata > Lepidosauria > Squamata > Scincidae > Tiliqua > Tiliqua scincoides. The sequence continues at coordinate 221,250,779 of NC_089822.1, forward strand.
TGTTACCAGATACCCATTCCCCATTTCTTTTCTTTTCCTGACATTTTCCTGACATTTTCCTGACATTCCCTCTCTGTAGAAGCGCACGTGGCCTCTGGGAAACCAAGTGCCTTGGGAACAAAGTGCCAGGTAAGGCACTGCGAGTTGAGCCTCGGTGCGAGTTCAGCAGCAGGGTGAGGAAGCCAGGGCTCCAGACACTGCCCTTCTCTTCCCTTGAGACGAGGGCAGTAAACCAGTGAAGGGTTTTTAAGTACCCCTAAACAAACAAACAAACAAACAAACAAACAAAAACTATGCAGTCAGACAGCCAGCAGCAGGGTGGGGGCTATCCAGTGTTTTGCACTGAGTGCAACATGTATGACTATAAGCCTCTGGGGCATAAGTCATAGGTGTGTCCTCAGTGCAAGGAGCTCCAGGGACTCAGGGAACACGTCTGCTCCCTTGAAGCCTTGGTAGCCAACCTGGAGAAGCAGAGGCAGGCAGAGAAGGACCGTGGGGAAACTTCTGGGGATGATCAGGTTTCGTCCCAACCTCAGATGTGCAGCTCCTCAGCTGCTCAGGTGGAAAGTCTCGGGGCTGGAGGACGTCATCCTGGAGAGGAGGTAAACAATCCCCTAGGGGGGACCCCATTTCCAGGGGACGGGCCCATATCCAAACGCACTCAGGATACTCCTCAGCAGGAGGGGCGTCGGGGGCTTCTTGTAGTGGTGGATTCGATTATTAGAAACATAGAGAGGGGTTGCGATAGAGAAACAATTGCGATTGATGTGAGGACCGCATGGTCCGAAGGATGAGACAGTGGTGTAGGGAGGAGGGGTTTAGATTCATTAGGCACTGGGGAACGTTTTGGGACAAGCGGGGCCTGTACAAGAGGGACGGGCTTCACTTGAACCAGAATGGAACCAGACTGCTGGCACATAACATTAAAAAGGTGGCAGAGCTTTTAAACTGATCCCTGGGGGAAAGCCGACAGGAGCCAAGGGGCATCTGGTTTGGAACTTCTCATCCCTATGGGATGAGGATGGGGAGGTTAGAGAACAACAAGATAAAGGCAGAGTAGGAGAAGAAACTGGGAATGGTAGCATGATGGGATGTGATAGACGGTTTGGCACAGTGAGAGAATGTGGGGACAAAGGAGCGAATAAGCAGCCCATCCTGGGGCATTCCATGTACAATGCTTTTATGCGAATGCCTGAAGTCTCCGAGCAAAGATGGGAGAACTGGAATGTCTGGTGACTAGGGAAAACATTGACATAGTGGGCATAACGGAAACCTGGTGGAATGCGGAAAATCAGTGAGATACCGCAATCCCGGGCTATAAACTCTACAGGAGGGACAGGCAGGGGCGTGTTGAAGGAGGGGTGGCCATTTACGTTAAGGAAGGGATAGAATCCAGCAAAGTAGAGATTGAAGGCGGGTCCGACTCTACCATAGAATCTCTGTGGGTTAAGTTACCAGGCCTGAGGAGCAATGTAATACTGGGGGTGTACTATCGTCCTCCAGACCAGAAACCAGAAGGGGACCTTGAAATGAGGAAACAGATCAGGGAGGTGACAAGGAGGGACAGGGTTGTAATCATGGGGGACTCCAATTATCCTCCTGTAGACTGGGTCAATTTGTGTTCTGGTCACAAAAAGGAGAGTAGATTTCTTGACATGTTAAATGACTGTGCCTTATAGCAGCTAGTCATGGAGCCCACCAGAGGACAGGTGACTCTGGATTTAATATTGTGCGACACTCAGGACCTGGTTAGAGATGTCCATGTTACGGAGCCGCTGAGGAACAGTGATCATGCTGCGATCTGTTTTGACATGCACGTCGGGGGAAGAATACTGGGCAAATCTCTCACAAAAACCCTTGACTACGGACAAGCAAACTTCCCTCAAATGAGGAGGCTGGTTAGAAGGAGGTTGAAAGGGAAGGTAAAAAGAGTCCAATCTCTCCAGAGGTCATGGAGGCTGCTTAAAACAACAGTAACTGAGGCCCAGCGGAAGGCTATACCGCAAAGGAAGAAGGGCTCCACTAAGTCCAGGAGGGTGCCCACATGGCTAACCAGCCAAGTTAGAGAGGCCGTAAAGGGCAAGGAAGCTTCCTTCTGTAAATGGAAGTCTTGCCGTAATGAAGAGAATAAAAAGGAACATAAACTGTGGGAAAAGAAATGTACAAAGGTGATACAGAAGGCCAAGCGAGACTATGAGGAACACATGGCCAGCAACATTAAGGGGAATAATAAAAGCTTCTTCAAATACGTTAGAAGCAGGAAACCTGCAGAGAAGCAGTTGGCCCTCTGGATGGTGAGGGAGGGAAAGGGGAGATAAAAGGAGACTTAGAGATGGCAGAGAAATTAAATGAGTTCTTTGCATCTGTCTTCTTGGCAGAAGACCTCAGGCAAATACCGCTGCCCGAACAGCCCCTCCATACCAAGGAATTAAGTCAGATAGAGGTTGAAAGAGAAGATGTTTCAGACAACATTGATAAATTAAAAATCAATAAGTCACCGGGCCCTGATGGCATCCACCCAAGAGTTATTAAGGAATTAAAGAATGAAGTTGCTGATTTCTTGACTAAAATATGCAACTTGTCCCTCAAAACGGCCATGGTGCCAGAGGATTGCAGGATAGCAAAGGTCATACCAATCTTTAAAAAGGGAAAGAGGGGGGACCCAGGAAACTATAGGCCGGTCAGCCTAACATCTATACCGGGTAAGATGGTGGAATGCCTCATCAAAGATAGAATCTCAAAACACATAGACGAACAGGCCTTGCTGAGGGAGAATTAGCATGGCTTCTGTAAGGATAAGTCTTGCCTCACAAACCTTTTAGAATTCTTTGAAAAGGTCAACAGGAATATGGATACAGGAGAACCCATGGACATTATATATCTGGATTTTCAGAAGGTGTTCGACATGGTCCCTCACCAAAGGCTACTGAAAAACTTAACAGTCAGGGAATTAGAGGGCAGGTCCTCTCCTGGATTGAGACCTGGTTGAAGACCAGGAAACAGAGAGTGGGTGTCAATGGGCAATTTTCACAATGGAGAGAGGTGAAAAGCGGTGTGCCCCAAGGATCTGTCCTGGGACCGGTGCTTTTCAACCTCTTCATAAATGACCTGGAGACAGGGTTGAGCAGTGAGGTGGCTAAGTTTGCAGATGACACCAAACTTTTCCGAGTGGTGAAGACCAGAAGTGATTGTGAGGAGTTCCAAAGGATCTCTCCAAACTGGCAGAATGGGCAGCAAAATGGCAGATGCGTTTCAATGTCAATAAGCGTAAAGTCATGCACATTGGGCAAAAAATCAAAACTTTAGATATAGGCTGATGGGTTCTGAGCTGTCTGTGACAGATCAGGAGAGAGATCTTGGGGTGGTGGTGGACAGGTCGATGAAAGTGTCGACCCAATGTGCGGTGGCAGTGAAGAAGGCCAATTCTATGCTTGGGATCATTAGAAAAGGTATTGAGAACAAAACAGCTAATATTATAATGCCATTGTCCAAATCGATGGTAAGGCCACACCTGGAGTATTGTGTCCAGTTCTGGTTGCCACATCTCAAAAAGGACATAGTGGAAATGGAAAAGGTGCAAAAAAGAGCAACTAAGATGATTACTGGGCTGGGGCACCTTCCTTATGAGGAAAGGCTATGGTGATTGGGCCTCCTCAGCCTAGAAAAGAGGCGCCTGAGGGGGGACATGATTGAGACATACAAAATTATGTATGGGAAGGATAAAGTGAATAGAGAAATGCTCTTTACACTCTCACATAACACCAGAACCAGGGGACATCCACTAGAACTGAGTGTTGGGAGGGTTAGGACAGACAAAAGAAAATATTTATTTACTCAGTGTGTGGTTGGTCTGTGGAACTCCTTGCCACAGGATGTGGTGATGGCATCTGGCCTGGACGCCTTTAAAAGGGGACTGGACAAGTTTCTGGAGGAAAAATCCATTACAGGTTACAAGCCATGATGTGTATGTGCAACCTCCTGATTTTAGAAATGGGTTAAGTCAGAATGCCAGATGCAAGGGAGGGCACCAGGATGAGGTCTCTTGTTATTTGTTGTGCTCCCTGGGGCATTTGGTGGGCCTCTGTGAGATACAGGAAGCTGGACTAGATGGGCCTATGGCCTGATCCAGTGGGGCTGTTCTTATGTTCTTATTTACTTTAATAAGAATGGGGGGAGGGTTCCTAGTGAGGTATTCACACCTGGGATTTTCCTTCCGTGGAAGGCAGTTACTCTGCCTGGGGGTGGGATAGAGGATTTCTCTCAGCACTGGTATTTGAGGGATGAAGCAACTGACAGAGATGCGTGGAAAGAAGCATAGGTTGGGAGACCTGCTCGCTGTTCCTTTATAGTGTGGTTGACTGAGGAATCTGGAATGGTGAGAACTGCACTGATTTCTTTCATGTCAAAGCAGCCACATTCCCTCCTGTCAAAATCCCACCTGCATTTCTTTGGACTTGAATGATCATGCAGGAGTCTTCCTTGCTTTATTCAACATGCATCACCATTCACAACACCATCACCATTCACATATGGTGTTTTACCTGCTTTTAATGCCACCATAATGCAGGGAAAGACACTACCCACATTTGTGTCCCCTGGATGCTGGGCCATGCTGCCTTGTGACTCACGGATGCAATTTCATCACAATGTGGTTAGTATGTGAATCCCCATCCCCGCATTACCTGTCTGCCAACTTACCACCCAGCCATGCCCTTTGCTATTCCCTGTTTGTGGCTCTAGTGAAACTAACAGGGCTCTAGGAAAACCTCCCCAATTTCAGTAATTTTCAACCTCCCCAATCCTTGTCTCCACGGAAAGGGACATCATAAGTAGAAAGCTTGTCCGGTTGACCGCAAATCCCTCAGATTGTTTTTATAGTGTAACCAAGTGACCAGAGCTGGTATGCATAAATGTCCTTATGAATGGGAGGGGGGAGAGCAAAAAAAAAATAAAAAAATACTCTGATGACACTGAAAGGGCTTTCCCCCACTTTTGTCCATTTTATTGTGGGGGGGATGATAAAATAAATTGCATGGATGCAGAATCATGGAAAATAAAAACCCCACTGATTTCATATTCACCTACACAGAAAAAAGACAACTATACACAGAGGGGGAAAAGTGTTACTTTCCCCAGCTATAATTTCACAGCAGTATTTTCAGGAACTCTGAGCAGATCCTGTGAAATGAAGCACCTGCTTTCTTCCTTCTAGGAGCTGTATGCTCTTTCCTTAACTGCTACATCACAAGCCTCAGGGGATAAGCAACTTCGTAGTGTTGCAACCTCAGCCTCTTAGCCACAGTTGTGGTTCTCCAAAACTGCAAGGGTTGATACCAGCTTAGCCTCCACGTTATTGGGAGGTAATCTACCAAGATGATTGACATACAGATACATCTAGGACAAACTACATTCTGCATTCTACTACTTTGCGTAGCAGAGGGATGATCAGGCAGTGTAGTGTAGTGCCACAATAAGCATTCATTTTGGGATTTTTCCTGCCCACTCAAAACCACTATTTTACCATCAGGTCAGTCTATTATTCCTCTGGAATGTGTGTGGGGAGCCATTCATAACTAGCAATCATCCAATTATTCTAGTCCATTGGTTGTTTCCTAGAAGACAAGTTACAGTGGGAATCTTGTGAATTTGACCCCTTTCCCTAGATGTCAGCAGAGTTCAAATCTACAAGTTTAACAAAGATAGCAATTCCAGAGGGGCAGCCATGTCAGTGTGCTGCAGCAAACACAGAATCTTAACACCTTAAAGACTAATTTATTTCAGCATAAATTGCATGGACTTCAGTCCACTTCATCTGATGTTAACAATTCTAAACTCTGATTAGGAATACACTACCTGGCTACAAGAATCTGAGCCATAATTAGATACCTCTCTGCACAGGATCTTTTTGCAAAGCAGGACCTTAATGTAGAACATCTTCTATTAGGATTATTGATGGGTATCACTAATTCCCTAATAAATGTAAAGACTTCTCCAATTCTTTTCCCCAGCCATTTTTTTTTCCTGAGACAGATAACTGGTTGATAGCCCAGAACAGCCAGCTGATGGGGACTAATAGTTAGGAGACAGTTGGGAATCTAGGCAGTGATTTTGAAAGAGATACCCAACAGTGCTCGGGAAGGTAACACCACATTCCAGCTAAGGGGAGAATGTGTGAATGGGTCCATGTACACACTGCTTGCCTCTATCCTGTATCTGCAAATAATGCAGTGGAGGGTGGGTGGCCCCTGGCTTAGGATAAAGCTCCCCTTCCCTTGTTGTACTCAGCTTGCTGCATTTTCAGGTGCAGCTTCCCTGCCCCCTGGGAAGAATTCTGCTGACCAGCTTAAGCAGCCTTCCCCTGTTGTCAGTTTTGCTTTGGGGGGGGAGTGTTATACAGCACCCACTCCCTCCTCTCCACAGGATCATCTCCTCCAATGGGTGTGGAGATACAGCCCCCAGCCCTACATCCTGCTGCTACTACCTCATCACTGGCACTGCCCGAATCCTTTATATTGAGGCCTGCCCTCTGGGCATGTGGCCCCTTTCCAGCCCAGAACCCACCTCTCTTGTGGCCCTGCTATTTCAGGATCCAGGAAACTTGCCTTGTGAGAGACATAAGTAGTCCTGGCATCTGACTGTGGCCCACCGACTGGCTGCAGTGCTAGTTGTGGTGTTAGTGACTGTTTTGGTATCAGTGCAATACTCAGTTGTTTAGGACTAGGTGACCTTGGCACAGGACTTAAGGGCTTAGGGGGTGGCAGACTCTCCCAAGCTGGGTGGGTGCAAGGATAAGTCAGCTGTGCTGCTCCTGCTCAGGAAAATCTTACAAATCATGTCTCCATCCTCTCTTAACTAAAGGAGGATAAACCCAGATGGTGTTGCCCCTGGAACTTTTTGTGGTTTGGAAAAATGACTTGGGAGCATACAACATAGAACATCCACATTTGCTTTGCCTTTGTGCTGTGGTGATGAGTCTTTGCTTCTTGGTTCTCAGTTTGTTGTAGTGTCAGCCCTTTGAAAAAACAGAGCAAGTCTAAGGAAAGAGATGGATGCAGAAGGAGCCCTTTGTGTTGGGTTCCCAGCTGTCACTCCCAGACAGAGTTTGCTTTCAAAGAACCTTCCTCTGGAGGCCGAATGCCAGATTCAATGCTCTTGGCAGTCTCAATCATTCCTGGTTTAACAAAATCTCCTCTTTTAATTGGGTCAGGCTGCCCTTCCTTCATTAATCATACTTCTGAGCTGGAGGCTGGACAACAGGCCAGGGGAAGGTGAGGGGGTGCTATAGATGATAGAACTTGAAGAATCGTGTGCATGATACATCTTTGCTCTCTGTGGTTGGCTATCTAGGTGAGGGACGTTGAAAGTGAATATAAGCTCAGGAGCCTGCAGTGTGTGATCCCCCTCCAGAGCAAAAAGGTGGACTATGATCTTATACAAGCAAGCCCCCCCCCCCCCGCCTTTGTAATGGTGGGTGCCTGAGAACGTTCTTATGCAGCTAGGTTATTTTTTGCAGCCTCTCTGGGATAAGGAGAAGGTTCAATGTGAACAGCACTCTGCCTCCGGCTTTTGGTGACAGACCATGACTTCTTGCTGGAGGATGCTCCTCGAACTGCCTGTTGCTTTGGGAATAGCATGGAAGACATCAGAGTGTTTCCAAATAAGTATTCAAAAGTAAAGGAAATTGGCTGCCTGGCTGCCTGAGCACACTATGTAACTGTAGGTGGAATAAGGGCTTGGAAATGGGACAAAGAAGCAAACCAGGAGGATCAAAAACAGCTGTAAAAAAGATGCAGAAGCATTGCATGGTGGAGGTTACTGCAGCAGGCAGCTTTGTGGAGCAGGTTTTGAAATGAGTTGATAAAGATATCATTGAAACATGTGTGGAACACCAATTTTTGTAGCATTCTTCTCTCTATGTGCTGGGAGAAGGAAACCAAAAAGCAAAGATGAATCAACACTCAGCAGCAAAGCAGAAGCATCTCCTGGGATTCTAGGATTCACTGCGGCATAGGGGGTGAAACGGACAGCTGACGGGAGAGCCTAATTGTCACATGGCCTGCTCTTTCAGCAGTGCCACTTCTTCTGAGGCATCATTTTGCAGAGGACCTCTCAGCTGCTGAGGTGTGAAGTGGCACTTTGGCAGAAGTAAAGCTGCTGAAACGTTAGTCCATGTGACATTTGGGCTCTCTCATAACTTGAGAGATTATCAAGATAGGATCAAACTCTGCATATTTTCTTTTCTTTCATTTGCAGTTATGAGTTCTTTTGTGAGAACAAAGTGTTTATTTCTGGCCATCATCTGTTTAATGATGTTTAATGATGGCTGCAATCCTAACCAACTTCCAGCACTGACATAAGGGCAATGCAACTTTGAGGTAAGGGAACAAATGTTGAGGAGGCCTCCACGACTGCTCCCCAACTGCAGGATGCAGCACATGTCCCACTGGCACAGGTATGTAGGTGCCTGATCCCTTTTGGTGTTGCAGAATTTTATAGTTCTCATGGACTGTTAGAAGTTCCAAAAAGCAGAGCCACCTCTTCCTTCCTGCACTGCTCCATCATATCAGCACCTACTATATACTTAAGAACATAAGAACAGCCCCACTGGATCAGGCCATAGGCCCTTCTGCAACATCAAAAGGGATCAGGCACCTACAAAGGACATAAAATATGACTGAATATTTGTTTTTAAACACACACACACTACATTTATAAAATAAGTCAGGTTTGAGAGGTCGGTGGAGGTGGGGAGAGAAAAGTATAAAGTCATTAATGACATTACAGACAGTTGTCTGGGGGCCCAATCCTGTTCAACTTTCCAGCTCTGGTGTAGCCACAATGCAGACCCGTAGAAAGGGAACACATGTTCCCATACCTTAAGAAGGCCCTAGTGACTCCCCCTCCACCACAGGATGCAGCACACACCCCACTGGTACAACTGCACTAGGACTGGAAAATTGGATAGGATTGGGCCCTCGGTCACCTGAGAGCTTGTGAAATGCCATGGTGAAGATACAGAGCTATGCATCAGGAAGACTCTGACTCACATGACGCTTTCACCACCCCCATCAGCATATTGGGATAATAATATAGGCCTACCTTGCAGGGATGTTGGAAAGTTAATGACATTAGTACAAAAAAGTGCTTTGAACAAGTAAAAGTATTAAATAAATGCTAAACATTATTAGGCCCAAATCCTATCCAGTTTTCCAGTGCTAATGTAGCCACAATGCAGCCCAGAGGTAAGGGAACAGTTGTTCCCTTAACTTGTGGAGGCCTTTGTGATTGCCCCTCCAATGCAACGTCCTGCCAACGTCCTGCTGGCATGGCTGCACCACACTGGAAAGTTGGATAGGACTGGGACCTTAGTCCATATGTACCCATGGCACCACAATCACAGTAGTGATAAAAACACTTTCTTTTAGAGAAAAATAAAACCACATTTTTCCAGGTAAAACCAAACGTAGAGCAAGATTCACCCAAAGGGAAGCATAAATTAGAGGGGAGGTGCCTAGATTGTGAAACAAATGGATGACAGCTATGAATGTATAGTACAAAAACACTCAGATTGAATGACCCAGATGAACAACTCTGTGTGCCAGGAGGTAAAATTGTCTTATGCAGGTAAAGCATTATATAGGTTAAGGAAAGTACTGGTTACTATGTACAAGCCCTTACACCCTCTGCTGGTTGTATTATGTCAAGCTTGCCTATATGGCTAGCCCAAAAAATGAGGAAAGGGTGCTGTCACCTACAAGTTAAGATACCCCTTATGGCTTTCAGGGCAAACCTTCAGAATGAGAGTATACAGTACTTGTCTGAATTTCAAAATCCAAGAGTCTAAGTAGTGGGACATTTCCTGAAGGGGATGGAGGCTGCATGCTTTGCAAGAATAAGGGAAAATGCGGCAGAAGAATCTCATGAGGAACACCCTTTACACAGCAAGCATACTTTCCAAGACAATTGTGTGATACTGCTAAGAACATTCCAAAGCAAGATCCTGCCTTGGCATGCTGGTCAGGGCTGCATCTCGGGAATGTAAGTGCAAATTAGGAACTGCATTTCATTACTGCTACTTTTGTGCAGTACAGTGTTTGAGAGGAACTACCCAATCTCATTTCATCATGCTTTGAACTTTCCTCAAATTGTTACTGAAAGGATGTTGGCCTGGGATGAACTAACCAGTTCTGGAGCCCTTGACTATGGAATGCATGAATTTTAGATGCATATTTCACATTGGATCCCAGTAGAGTTGGGTTCATTAATGCACACAGGGTACTTTAAGCTTGATCTGGGAAAATCAAAGCGGGAATGATATTTGTCCATGACAAATGTGCTTGTTTAAAGAGAGGTGGGGGTGGATTTGTACTCTGACACTTGGGGAAGTGCATATGCATGATTATATGCAAAGTGGGGGTTTTCATCTGTGTGTATAGAATCAGAGGCAGTTATTTCAGATGAAAAACACAAGGTATAAGGGATATGATCTCATATATGTGATTTCAGCAATAGATGTGCGCTCCTTAAAAGTAACACAAAAGGCTGTGTTCAGTATATGCTGAGCTGACAAATGGAACAGCACATCCTTTTCCAGGAATTCTGTGTTTAGGTAAAGCTATTGAAATGTTAAGGAAAACCCTTCTGATCATCGTTCTTTTAGGCAGGATATTATTGCAGGGAATAAATGCTTTTACCAGCATCAGACAGGGAGAGAAAGATTCTCTATAACATTTTTTCTCAAACATTTTACTAAGGGAAACATACTCCTCCTTATCAGAGAATTTACTTGTTGCTCATTTATGAGTGGGAAGCCATCCTGCCTGCATAATACCCATAATGTTGTTGCACTGATCCCCAGTACTTTCTCCAAGCAACGTGAATTAGTCTTTGAAGTCATTAATTGATCTCTGTCAAACGCCCATGAATCAAAATGACAGGGAAACCCACTCTGTGTAAATCATTTCATTTACAAATTGGCTTCTACAGGGCCAAAGTACATTTAGTTTCTCCCTGTAGTAGGACACTTTATCAGGGATAGGCACTCACTGTGTTGACTTGGCTCAAGTTGTGCAAAAATGCTGTTTTTGATGATTCCAGAATGTCACTGACCCCAACTTGACTCGCAACCTAAAGCCAATGACTCAAAAAAAGAGTTGGGACTCAAAATGACTCACAGCCCAATCCTGAGCTGCCTGGGGTGCGCGGCTGCAGCGGCACTGAGAACGGCTCCCGCTGCATCCTGCACGCCTCAGCTTGCCGTGGGTGGTGCCTTGGGAGAAGGAGAGTTTTGTCCCCTTCTCCAGGGTAAGGGAAGCAGCCCTGCAATGGGCTACTCACTTTACCACTGACCAAAAGGTAGGCAGTAAAGTAAAGGCGTTCGTGTAGGGCGCCAAGCCCTAAACGAATGGACAGGATTCAGTGGAGTTGAGCTCTATTGGACTCGCCTCCTGCCTCTCCACTCCCTCCCCCAGCACACCTCCAGTCTGCCCTTTCTCTGCCCTCCCTATGCCTCCCCCCTCCCTGGAACGCCTCCTCCCCGCCCCCTCCCCACCCCTGCTTACCATGCCATGGCTTGGCAGTCTGTGAGACCACCGAGCAGTGGAGGACGGCCACCCGTCCGGCACTAGCCCAGCACCGCCCAGCGCTGGCCTGGCAGTAAGTGTGCCACAGTTTGCAACAGTGTGCTCTGGTGGAAAGCAGGAACACTGAGCTGAGGATTGGGATCTCAAGTCCCTATCTCTTTTGTGTGTGTGTGTGTGTGTGTTCTTGCTTACTTACACACCCCACTGCCACCTTCCTTTTTTTGTGCATTTTTGCACAAGTACCTGCAGCTTGTGACTTGAAATGATTCAGACTTGCAACTTGAAATTTTTCCAAGTCAAGTCACGATGGGCATGACTGGCAAGTCGAGGGGTCAGCGACTCACGCCTCGAGCTGAGTGGCTTGGGCACATCCCTGCACTTTATAAGTTAGGAATGATCTGAGAAACGGCTGACTTGTCGGGGCCCCAAATGAGTAACCCACAGTTAGAGTTCTGATTTGAAAAAGTTAACACTTCCAAAAACTGGAAGTGGTTGTTACTGATTAGCAGTGAGGCCAGTGGTCTCACTTTGTGGCGGGGAACAAGATAGCTCTGTCCTATCTAAACGCTCAAGCGCAAAGCATCTGTAACTTCTCTGTGGGAAATGAGATGCTCTCAACAGACCAAAATGGGCTCAACAAAGACTCAAATGTGAGGAGTTCACATCTGATCACAGCCCTGAATGTCATGCAAGTGGCTGCCTCTCCGTCTTAACGCTGCTCTTGTCAGCCTCCCACAACAGGGTCCCCTTTCCCAGGTTTGTCAGGAGGGGAAGTACAAGCGCCCCTGGCAGCAAGGTTGTGAAGCGCTTCTGGAATTGGGACTTGGACGTACAAATAGCTTCACATCTTGGAAGCTGCCGCTCCTTCCTGTTCCTGGAAAGGCAGGCATGAAACGATGCTGACACACACACAAAGTGGGGGGGGGAGTCCCCACCCCGACCTGGAGGCTCCGGGTGTGGCCTGCTCAGCTCCACTCCCCACTGCCTGCCCTGCGCGGAGAAGAGCACCTCTTCCACCTGGGAAGCCTCCGTGGCCATTGGCTGCGCGTGGAGCAGGGGCTGGGCTGGAGGTGCAGCCCGCGGGCATCACCCCCCCCCCCGCTCTTGAGAGCAAGCAAGGAGTGCTCGAACTGACGGGACTCCGGGGGGCCCAGAGGACGGAGCGGCCACAGAGGGAAGGAGGGGCGAGCCCGCCACACATACAGCCCCCCCCCCGCTTCCCCCTGGCCGCGGCAGAAGCGCCGCTGGGACTCCCTCCAGAGCGCCTCTCGGCGGCGGCTGCGTTTGGAAAGGCGCTGCTGGAGTCTCACGTGCGTCGCGGAAGGCGCCGAGGGGGGTCCCGCCGAGCTGAAGGAGGCAGACGCGCTGCAGCGTCCCAGCGCTCGCCGCCAGCCCTGCAGAGCATGCTTGCAGGCAGCAGCAGGTAACTCCCGCCCGCCGACAGGAGCGCGCCAGGTGCTGGCTAGCTGGCTGGCTGGCGGGGAGGCTCTCTCGGGGGCGCAGGGTGCCAGGGCCGCCGCCTCCAGTCTCTGCAGCGCGGCTGAGGCGAGCTGCCCCCCCCCCGCGCTGCAGGGGAGCCCAGGAAGCGCCGCCACCGCTGGCCTCGCTCCTTGCGCCTTTGCAGCCCGAGCCCAGTCGGTGGGGCTTCCTCCCGCCTGCAGCCCGTTTCCGTGTCATAAGTAGTTCGCAGCCCAAGTCATACGCCTTCCCCGACTATCCTGAGATGTATGCAGTTGGCTTGGTTGTCTTGGGGAGAGGAGGGTACTCTGCACTCGCCCAGAGGCACTCTCGTCGGTGTAATTGCTCTCTTCTGTAATTAGTCTGTGGAACTCCTTGCCACAGGAAGTGGTGATGTCATCTCGCCTAGATGCCTTGAACTGGGGATTGGACAAATTTCTGGAGGAAAAGTCCATCACAGGTTACAAGTGCAAGTTCCTGATTTTAGAAGTAGGCTACCTCAGAGTGCCAGACGCAGGGGAGGGCACCAGGACGCAGGTTGTGTCTTGCTGTCTTGTGTGCTCCTTGAAGCACTTGGTGGACACTGTGAGATACAGGAAGCTGGACTAGATGGGCCTTTGGCCTGATCCAGGGAGGTTCCTTATGTTCTTCACATTTTGTTTCAGGAAAGTGGGCCTAGGCTGAAATCAGTTCCCCAGGCTGAGTGCTAGTGAGCCCAACAAAGCCCTTCCTGCAATTGCCTCTATCCCATGGGCTGCTTTTGTCTCTTGCCTGTCTTGTACCCACCTGTATGCCAGCTGTTAATAACTTTCCAAAATGCGTTAATGTTTTTTTCTTTGCACTCACATTCCCATATAGCCCTCTGGGCAAACAGCCAGGTCCAGGAAATGGGTATATCACTTTGCAGCACCAACTACAGCACAGTACTTTGTTGACCAGGCTTAGCTTCTTCTGTTACCTGTCCACTTGGTGGATCAGGTCTTTGACAGCTGAGTCCCAGAAGAACTCTCCCTCTCCACAGTTTTGCCACAGGAGTATATGTATAAATCAGGATTACTTTCACTGGGATCCTTTGTGGATCTAGTCCCCAAGAGCTTCCGAGGAGAAGAAAAACCTGAAGTACAGTAATAGAACCATAGAATGTTAGAGTGGGATGGGGTCATAGAAGTCATCTAGTCCAACCCTCTGCTACAGCATCCCTGCTACAGCGGCCATCCAGGGTCTGTTTGAAAACCTCCAGTGAGGAAGAGCCCACAACTGCATGAGGTAGACTGTTTCAGCACCAGATGCGTCTCACAGGGTGCAATCCTAACCCCTTATGTCAGTGCTTTCCAGCACTGACATAAGGACAATGCAGCACCAAGGTAAGGAAACAAACATTCCCTTACTTTGAGGAGACCTCCTTGAGTGACACCCAGCTGCAGGATGCAGCACATATCCGATTGGCACTGCTATGCCAGTGCTGGAAAGCACTGACATAAGGGGTTAGGATTTCGCCCACAGTTAAGTAATTCTTCCTGCCCTCTAGCCTAAATTGACTTCCCTGTAGTTTCAACCTATTGGTTGAAGCCCTGCCCTCAGGGACCACAAAAAGCAAGTCCTTCCATTCTCCTTCAGAGAACTGAAGATGACTATTTTGCCTTAGTTTTGTCTTTGCCAAGCTAACTGTATCAAACTCTTTTCCTCATAGGATTTGTTTTCCAGACCCCTCACCGCATTAGTTGCCCTCTTTTGAACCCATTCTAGCTTATCAACGTCCTTTTTTAAAACATGGTGTCCAAAATGGAATACAGTATTCAAAATGAGGTTTGACCAGTGCAGAATAGAGTGAAATGGTCACTTCTGGTGATCTGGACAGTGTGCTTATGCTAATGCGGCCCAGCAAATAGCTTTTTTTGAAGTCGCATCACACTACTGGTTCATGTTCAGCATGTGGACCACTTACAGCACAATCATATGCATATTTATGCAAAATTAAGGCCCACTAATGTCAGTGGGACTTTCTCCCAGGTACGTTTGTGTAGGATTGCAGCCTGTGACACCTAGATTTTTGTTACACATGCTGAAGCCATCCCCTTCCTGTGCCTCTGACTTTTTGTTCCTATAGGCAAAACTTTACATTTGTCTCTGCTGAACTTCATCAGGTTGGTATGGGCCCAATTATCGAACCCAGATGGTCCCTTACTATCTCTTTACCTAAACTGAGTTGTGATGCACCCACTTTTTCATTCATACATTAGAGTGGGCTACCTTCCTGTTCTGGGAGAAGGCAGGTGCAAGATAAGAACTGAGCAGCTTTGCCTTTTTTCCCTCATCTGTTACCATTTCCCTACCATCTGCTTGTAATAGGCCTATCAATCCCTTGACCTTCCTTTCCTTTCAAACAAAACCGAAAAATCTTTCTTGTTGTTCTTGGCATCCCTCACCAGCCTCAGCTCAGTCTGCACTTTAGCCTTCCTGACATTTCTGCAAGTTTGGGCTATACCTGCAGTCTGTCCCTTTGTTAACTGTCCATCCTTCTTGTACATGTTTCTCTTGCTTCTCAACTTTTCAGAAAGCTCTTTGTGTGACCATCCTGATTTCCTTAAATATTCCCAACACAGATCTGTTACATCTAAATAGGTGACCAGGCCGTTTGATCAGGCCGCCTGAGAGGGGGGTTAGGATCCAGCCTAAGTGCCGTATCCTGGCACCACCCCCTCCTGGACCTGGCTCTGGCCCTCCTGCCACCTTGGAACACCCCTGGATCACCCTCCCCCCCTCGCCCTCCTCAGATCCCCATGTGTGTCTGGGGCAGGCTGGTGCAAACCTACCCATTCACCAGGACTGAGGAGGCCGTATCTGACCTCAGGAGGCTGGTACGCCTCCATGCATTGGCCTCCCTTACTGTCCCAGTGGCACAAAAATGATTTACAGCACTTTTGTGGCACCTCTGGTCAGCATAGGGGCTTGCACTGGCCCAAGAGTGCCTTTGGATTGGACTCTTCATCTTCCAGTTCCAGCAAATGTAAGAATAGCTGAAGTCCTTCATTACCATTATGGCTTGTTTCTTGAAGAGCTTGGTAATGTTTTGGAAAGCACCATCCATGAGTTCTTGCTTTCCTTGCACGAGTTCTTCATAGAGGAGATCCTTTGGGATCCGGCCATCATCCATTCTCACAATATGACCGAGCCAACGCAAGCGTCTCTGTTTCAGTAGTGCGTACATGCTAGGGATTCCAGCATGTTCCAGGACTGTGTTGTTTGGAACTTTGTCCTGCCAGGTGATGCCGAGAATGCGTCGGAGGCAGCGCATGTGGAAAGCGTTCAGTTTCCTCTCCTGTTGTGAGTGAAGAGTCCATGACTCGCTGCAGTACAGAAGTGTACTCAGGACGAAAGCTCTGTAGACCTGGATCTTGGTATGTTCCGTCAGCTTCTTGTTGGACCAGCTTCTTGTTGGACAGACAGCTGTCATCGACATGGAGCTGAGCAGACTGCAGATGGACATTGTCGCCCTTCAAGAGACGAGGCTGCCAGATTCCGGATCTGTCAAGGAGAGAAATTTCTCATTTTTCTGGCAGGGAAAACCACCAAACGAAACCAGGGAACATGGTGTTGGCTTTGCGTTCAGAAATACCCTGCTGAAATCCGTCATCCCACCTACTGTGGGAAGTGAAAGAATTTTGTCCCTGCAGCTCCAGTCATCAGCAGGACCTGTCACTCTCATCAGTGCTTATGCACCAACTCTGTCATCTCCAACAGAAGCCAAAGACAAATTTTATGATGACCTGGCCACCACTATCAAGAAGATCCCCGTAAAAGAGCCATTGTTCATCCTCGGCAACTTCAATGCTAGAGTTGGTGCTGATAACAGTTCGTGGCCCACTTGCTTAGGTCAGTTCGGCACTGGGAAGATGAACGAAAATGGCCAACGCCTGCTAGAGTTTTGCTATCATCACGGTCTCTGTGTCAGCAACACGTTCTTCAACACAAAGCCCCAACATAGAGTCTCTTGTCACATTTATATCCTATAAAAAGCTTCGTGTGAGAGCTGGTGCAGCTGAATGGCTTAGGCTGCAATTCTGTATGCACTTACCTGGGACTAAATCTCATTGAACTTGGTAGGATTTACTTCTGAGTAGAGATGCCTAGGCTTGCACAAGAGGCTGGGCCTCTTCAAATTTTGGATGTCACCTGTGCTAGGAATGGAACTGGCAGCAAGCTATCTGCCTCAAACACCTACATGCCTATTAAGCTAATTGGATGACTTTGGGTCTGTCACTGTCTCTCTTTGGCCCTGAAAACCAAATTGTGGGGAGCAGGGGGCTGAATCTTTGTGGCCACTTCCTCTGTTTCCCTAATCCCATGAAAGGGAGGGCAAGAGCCCCAAAATAAGAATAAACTGAATTGACTAAATAGACTGCTCAAAAAGTTTCAGATTTTGGAACATTTCGGATTAAGGATGCTCAACCTGTTAACAAAATAGTAAGGTAATAAACTATTTAAAAAAATGCAGTAACCTTGCAATAGATACGTTACCTTGAGGAATGCTGTGAACATTCTGGGCAATGTACAAACAGCAAAATACATTTATTGTGGAAAGGCCCTGAAAGATAGATGGCAGGAGGTCTGGTCTAGAGGGTAGAGCCTCCGTCTGCCTGAAGATAACATCCACAAGGTCGCCAGTTCGAGGCCACCGGCACCGTGTGACCTTGGAGCAGCTGACAAGCTGAAGCCGAGCAATTTCCATCTGCTCTGAGCGTGGGAGGATGGAGAACAGAATGTGAAGCCAGATCGGAATGAAACACCTTGAATGTAGTGGTTCTTGAAAGAAAGAACCTTCTTTGAAATTGTAAAAATCCCTATTTAATAAGGGATTTAATAAAGCCTGCCTATGTAAACCGCCTTGAATAAAGTCTTGAATAAAGACCAAGAAAGGCGGTATATAAATACCTGTTATTATTATTATAGTAAGTTGCCGACTAAGGAATCTGGCTAAACTGGAACCTGAAGCTAGATCTCTAAGGCCATGTCCCATACCACCTGCAGGAACCTCTGCCTTGGCCAGGGTTGGAAGCATCCCAGGGCCTTTAAGGTCAGGCTGTGGTGGCTCTGAGCCCCTGTATTTTTATTTTTACAAAAACCTGGAAGACTGGATTAGCAAGCAGCTGTGTAAAAGAAGTGGAAGGCATCCGTGTGCCACTCTTGACAATTGCAATTGCTTCCTAACACAGCCTTACTCCTCATGTGAGATCCATTGGAAAGGGGGACCCTTTCACTCATACAGAGGAGGGCTTCCATTATTGAATACATGCTCCCTTATGGGACTGATCCTGTATCTTTCAAAGAGTGTTGAAATACCAGTG
This sequence comes from Tiliqua scincoides, assembly GCF_035046505.1. Lineage (NCBI taxonomy): Eukaryota > Metazoa > Chordata > Lepidosauria > Squamata > Scincidae > Tiliqua > Tiliqua scincoides. The sequence goes on from NC_089822.1 coordinate 221,269,164, forward strand.
CAACACCAATGGAATAAGTATTGGCATCAGCTTACTGAAGTGTAGGTGAAATTTGTGCCTGGTGGAGCTCAGAAGCAAGAGAGAGAGAGAGAGAGAGAGAATCTTGGCCCTAAATTATGAAAGAGCTAAAACAGGGAATTGAGCAGCTGAAGGGAGAAGCTATGAAGGACTGGGCAGCAGTGCCTGAGATGGTGGATCTTACTGCCTGCACACATCCTCTGCCTGAGGGCTGTTTTTTCCCAGCAGAACATTCCTTCAAAACTCTTTAATGACCTTTCTCTGGGGCTCTGTGGGTCTGTCAGTGAGGCTCTAGGGAAAAACCCAGAAGATGAAGTGTGAACAGGAAAGAGTGAGGAGGGGATTAAAGACACAGTTTCACACCTTCTATGCTTACTCTTGCACACCTACACAGATGTGTGAGTAGACTCACAATCTGCTCTTTGCACAGTTGCAGCTTCTTGTAGATAGTGGCATGCATGTGTGTACACACAAACACACTTGAATACATTAATTTCCCAATTCTGCAAGTCCAAGATATTTCGCGTACTGTTGTTAGAATGAAACGTGCAGAGTTATGTATTTCTTAATGTTTTTAAGTTAACAGAGTTAACTTACAGAGTTATGTATTTCTGTACATACATTTCTGTATTTCTGTATGTAATACAGAGTTATGTATTTCTTAATGTTTTAACTCTGCATGTTAATAAACGTGCAGAGTTATGTATTTCTTAACGTTTTACAGAGTATGTAAAACGTGTGTATTTCTTAATGTATGAATGGCCTGAAAATTCTGCAGGATAGCAAGAAGGCCTTGGAGCTCAAGATTTTTTCTTTTAATTGAAAGCTAAGATTTTAAGGAAGTTGAATTCTGCAGGCCAGACTACATTCTCTGTGTTTTCTTCATTCCCGGAGAATATTACCTTAGGCACAGGCCTGAGTGAAATAACCAAATAGCAGTGATTCTGTACTGTTACATAAAGGAGGCAGAATCATTCAGCTGTGATAGGTGTTCAACTTTACAACTTGGTTTCTCTGTTTAACAGGGATAGTTGACATAAGAGCAGAGGAGGGATCCAATCTTGCTCCAAATCAAGTGGAGGGTTACAGTGCACTATTGCACCAGATACAAAAAAAGAGACTTTTTTTATCATCATTACCATTACTGTGCACTACTTTTAAAAGTATCCAAAGCAGCTTACAAATTAAAGAAAAATCACGTGCAATAACATTTCAATAAAATAATACAAAGTAGCAACAATACCAATAAAAATATATGATAAGCAGCAGGACACCCGTCAAAAACAGCAGCTCATATTTAACACACATACATAAAAATTTAGTATTCTAGAAAGTTGGAAGGAATCTTAGAGGTTATTTAGTCCAACCCCCTGCTCAGTGTAGGCAACTGCTTCAGCATACCTGACAGGTAGCATTCCAGCCTCTGTCTGAAAACCTCTAATGAGGAAGCTCTTACTGTTAGGCACTTCTTCCTCATGTCTAGCCTAAATCTAGTTCCTTGTAATTTCAGTTCAATGGTTCTAGTCCTGCCCTCAGAAATCACAGAAAGAAATTCCTTCTGTTACGCGGCAGTCCTTCCAGTTCTTGCATATGGCTATCATATCTTCCATGGTCTTCTCCAGGATAAACATACCAAGCTCTTTTAACTATTCTGGCTTAAGTGTAAGTGTCCCCTCAGGTTCATAAGAGCATAAAAAGTGCCCCACCAGATAAGGCCAAGTTCCATCTAGTCCAACTTCCTGTATCTCCACAGTGGTTCACCAGATGATTCAGGGAGCACACAAGATAATAAGAGACTTGCATCCTGGTGCCCTCCGTTGCATCTGGCATTCCGAGGTAGCCTACTTCTAAAATCAGGAGGCTAATTCTAAAATCAGTAGGCTAATCAGTAGGCTAATCAGTAGGCTAATTCTAAAATTAGCCTACTTCTAAAATTGCACATACCCACTGTGGCTTGTAACCTGTAATGGACTTTTCCTCCAAAAATGTGTCCAATCTCATTTTAAAGGCATCTAGGGCAAGAAGTCATCACCACATCCTGTGGCAAGGAGTTCCACAGACTAAGTACATGCTGGGTAAAGAAATAATTTTCTTTTGTCTGTTCTAACTCTCCTGACACTGAATTTTAGTGGATGTCCCCTGGTTCTGGTGTTGTATGAGAGGGAAAAGAACATTCCTCTATCCATTCCCTACATAATTTTGTGCATTCCGTCATTGGAGCCATTCCAGGCAGCAATGGCAGTGTGCAGGAGTGTGTATTGCCTGTGTGTTGCCGTTGCTGCCCGGAATGACTCTGATGGCAAGAGGAAGGGGCTGCTTACATGGCGTGTTGCAGCGTCTGCAGTACTTACCATGCTGCACACCCTGTAGTTGTGCCACTGGTCCAGTGGATCTTACTTCTGAATAAACATGCATTAGACTGCAGTGGTTCAAAGATTACATCAGCTCCTTTGGTATCCTGGGATATTGTACATCTGGTCCTGGGAACTTTAGTAGTTAGATATAGAATGGAAAAATACAATCTTTAAAAGATGCCTTTTAAAAAAAAGAGAGAAATGAGACCCACCAAATATGTATAGGGAGGATATCCATTATTTCATCACTACCACTGAAAAGGCCATGTCTCATGCATCCACCTATTCCATCTTGTGCGGGGGGGGGGGGAATGGAGGACAGAGTGCCTAATGCCATACGTACTGGGCAGACTCATGTGGAAGCAGGTGACCTTTGAGATATGCTGGTCCAAAATGCTGGACCTCTGAGGTATGCTGGTAGCAGATGGCCCAATGTGTTGGCTGTCTGCTACAATATCCCTTGAGTTATCCAACTTGGGCTGCAATTCTATACACACTTTCTTGGGAGTAAGCCCAAGTGGAAAATTTGGGACAGTCTCTTGGGTGCTCTTTATAGATAATGGGACTGGAGTCTGAGACTTTTCTGTATGTTAATGTTAGTGATTTTTCTGCTGTTTTTTCAGTTGTGTTGCTTTAGTGATGCTTGTTTTAAATTTTTATTAGCTGCTTTGGAGTCTGCTATTGAGACAAAATGGGGCATACTGGTAGTTGCCTTGGTAGAAATCGGCTTGAAGGTTTAGTGGTCTGCATGACTGCAACTGCAAAACACCAACTATGACCTCTAACACAGAATTCAGTCCTCTGGCTCCATGCATTTGACAGATCCTCTTGAACACATCAGTTTACTCTTTACTCTCAGTATCTCCTGCCAGGACTCTGTTCTGCACTCTTGCTTTCTCTCATCTAAAGTATTATAATTTTTCTTTGCTAGAATTTTCGTGTTCATCTTTTTCTTTTGTCACTGAACTCATCTGGCCTGCGTTACAGTCTGGTTACACTGGCTCCTTGTCAGATTGACTTCCAACTTCTGGCCAATTATTTCTCAGGCTCTCCACTTTCACACCTGACAAAGGGCAGATTCAGCCTACTAATTGCACCTTGTGGCTGTGCATAAACTGGTCGCATAGCAAGTGAAACTACAGGAAGAGCCCATTGTCTGGAATGGACAGCTGCACAGTAGGGTGAATTTTATCACATCTCTGTGACCTTACTTTTTCCATGGGTTGTGGAAACATGGTCAAGTGGCCATGTACGTATATATTTACAGTTACATAAGGCAAACCTGTGGTTGAAACTAGTTTTGTAATATGCAAAAGTCCCTGAATGCTTCATTTACATACCAAAGGAATTTGGTGTTTTTAATTCCCCCTTATTTCCATCCCCCTCAAATTTTTCTGTCTGCATGATATTATCCAAGTGGTTTCTGCAGTGGTGTCACTAAGACTCGCATCACCTGGTGTGGGCGGCCAGCACATCACCCCCCTGCAGTGGGTGGGGCAACACTCTACGTGGTGGGCGTGGTGATCTACCATCACCCCGTCCCCACTGGTGTTTTGGCTGTATCTTCTGATAGAATAAAGATATTTCAACGTAGTTTGTTTCATCGCATTCTGCATGAAATTACACATTGATTGATATATAACATGATGGTATTATTCCTCCAAACTCTGATTTTAGTTATTTTGGTCACTAGTGGGGTCACCTTCCCCCACCTTATTGGAGGAGTTCTCAAACTTTTAGCACTGGGACCCACTTCTTAGAATGACAATCTGTCCAGGACCCATCATAAAGCAAATTAAAATAAATAATTATAAATAAATTAAAGTAAAATCAATAAATAAGGGAAAGCCAGCCCTGTTCCACTAAGTGAATTTTCTCTGTAGCCTAACTGCAACACCCCCCCCCAAAAGAATCAGTAAGATTTTCACCCCTACCCAGTACCCAGTTCAATTTATGTTCTTATATTTCAAGCATATCACTATCAGGACCCACCTGGCTTTGCAAGTCTGAGAGCCCAATCCTATGCCTGTCTACTCAAAAGTAAGTCGCATTATAGTCAGTGGGGCTTACTCCCAGGAAAGTGTGGATAGGACTGCAGCCTAAAACAGAAAAAAATTTCACCTTGCCCTGTCAAGCCTGTTTCATTCTTTTTATTGGGGGGGGGGGCTGCCTTCTGGAGCATTTGTTGAGCTCCAGTTGCCTCAAATCAGGACCATTCCGGTGGCCTCACATTTCCCTTTGCCTGACCTGCCCATGAGCCAAGGCACGTTTGCATACTCGTGAGTAAACGTGACCATGTGGCTTAGTTTTGCTTTCCATAGGGCTCAATATATTTGCCAGCTTGGAGGGAGGGACCTCCTTTTCGGGTGTTTTTTGGGGGCTACATTCATTGGATCAGGACCATTCTGGTGTTGTTGGATTCCTCTCAGCCTGCCCTTTCGGATGAATGAAGGCATGTTCACCTACTCATGAGTAAATGTGCGATACCCCTTGGTTTCTCTTTCCATTGGACTCCATGCATTTTTTGTTTTCTGTTTTTTTTGCCAATAACTTTTGATAGAAAGGAGAGATTTCACTCCCGTTTTTTGCATTGCATTTGGCTCGAAATTCCACATCCAACGGTATATAACATGGTGGTATTACTCCTAGCAACCATGATTTTAGCCTGTCACCCCTCTCTTGCGCACCCCCTGCACCCCCCTAGCGACACCACTGGGTTTCTGCAATATACTCACCACCTGAAGCTCACTTTGGGCATTGCTTTGGACTGTCTTCCAATAGTGAAGCACAGACTTAAACTGGTCTAGTAGATATGTACAGTAATATTTGCTCTTGGGAAGCTCTTATAAAATAAAAAGTTTTTAAAATATGCTGGTTTGAGAATGAGCTACTTTCCTTATAGTAGTTGTTTTAGTTTTTCTTGCACTTTCAATGTGCCACATAATTTGGAAATTATTTTTACAACCATTTCATTAGTTTGGTCATTATTACCTTCATTTCAGAAGGGAGATTTAGAGATAAGAACATATTGTGTATCTGGCACAGTGATTGTACAGCTACTAGGATCATGATCTATTAGGTGTAAGTCCATCAAAGCTGAAGAAGGACTCTGCACCAGAATGCTGAAATGATTGGCACTTTTCATGTGGAGACGGTAAATGAGACACTTTCATCTGTCCTCTTTCATCATGCATAAAGAAGGAGGCATTCAACACAATGGTATCTGGTCAATTAGGAGAAATTGTTATACTGAGAGATAGAGGAGGCCAAGAATTTAGTATAATTGGTCCCTTGGGTAAAGTGAAAACCACAAGTGTATTGTACAGGATAAAGGTGCATTCTTGCATCCAGGTGTAAACTAGCTACTGACAATCCCACAACCCATGATTATCATTTCTTGTAGGGTGGATGTCCTCCCTGATCTCTCAATCATCTAATATCAATGGCTTCTGCCTGACATGAGACAGCATTTGTTCAGTCAAGTAGTTTCTCTGTCAAGGAGTCTCCCTGGTAGTTTCCAATCTATTGGGTTGGCATGCCTATTAATACGAATGACTTTCTGCCCAAGAGATAAGGTGTCATGCTGCGTATTCAAATACTTTATAAGGCTGTGACTTGGTGATGATAATTTTCTTTAACACATCTGGTCTAGAGGGTTGAGCCTCCATTTGCCTGAAGATAACATCTGAAGGTCGCCAGTTCGAGGCCACTGGCACCGTGCGACCTTGAAGCAGCTGACAAGCTGAGCCGGGCTATTCCATCTGTTCTGAGTGTGGGAAGATAGAGGCCAGAATGTGCGACCAGATCAAAAAAGAAACATCTGAATGTTGTGGTTTCTTGAAAGATAGAAACCTTCTTTCAAATTGTAAAAATCCCTATGGGGATTTAAATTGCCTGCCTATGTAAACTGCCTTGAATAAAGTCTAAGGAGAAATCTGAGGACCAAGAAAGGCGGTATAGAAATACCTATATTATTATTATTATTATTATTATTATTATTATTATTATTATTATTATTATTATTATTATTATTATTATTAACTCAGTACCAAAAACACTCCCCAAAAAACAAAGAGCGCAGAGGATCAATGAATGTTCTCCCTTCTAGGAGAGATGTTACAGGCACCTAATTAACCATATACTTATGTTGATATGGCAAAAATTATAATATTAATAAATTATAGTCAATATTCATAGCCAGTAATAGATAGTAATAAATGATATCCACCTTGGTTCCTTTCAAAGAGAAAGGCAGGGTAGAAATACATTAAGTTTCATCCACTTTGATTTTTGTGGGTGACAAAACCTGAGGATTGATGTGGTTACTGCCATGTCTGCCACACCATGCCTTTGACTTCAACATCTGAAAGAATTGTCTGCTGTTTGCAGCTATGAGGATGACTGAATGGTTTTATAAGGAGGAGATAATACTCCAGCAGACACTTTTGGTTCTGGTTCTATAGATGCTTCCCCTCATCCTTTAGCTCAGCCCAATCCGAATGTAGTATTTTTAGGGCATTTATGGTAATACCCCCACTGCTAGACATTATACCAGTACTTATATCTGACATTATTAAAGTACGGCGTTAATAAATGGACTCTCAGCAGACTGAGAAGTCAGTCAGTGGCAGTGCCCTACTCATGTTTACAGTCACCTGTACTGTGTGTAAGAAATTAAATAGGACTGCCAAGTGCTGGAAGAAATTAAATAGGACTGCCAAGTGCAACTTTGTCATGACATGTAGCTGTGAGCTGGGCAGCCAGAACCATGGTGTAAAAGGGATAGATCTTGTGATTTCTTGTCTCCTAGCCTAAACTGATCCCTGGTCTCTCTTTTCTTTCCTCCTTTAGACTCCCACAATGAGCGGGGAGATGCTGTTCCTCGCCGCACTCCATGCGACGCTCTTCGCTTCTGCACAAGTTGTGGCTCAGAAAAGAGAGAGACGTATGTTGATTATTACTTGTGTAATGCTGTGGAATGACCTGTAGTTCAGTAATAGAGCACATGCTTTGCATGCATAAGGCTTGAGATGCAATCCCTGCAACTTCACTGAAAAGGATCTCAAGCAGCAGGGCTGGAAGAGCCCTCTGTCCTAAACCTTGTTGAGCCACTGTCTAGCAGAGTAGTCAGCATTGGCTGGACATGGTATAAGGCAGTTTTGTGTGTTCTCTTCTGTATGGAACTTTACAGAGTAATGTACAAAATGGTTAAGTCCCAGCCCCAAGAAACTTACAGTCTAAATTGTAATTCCCTAAGGCAAGGGTCTTGCCAAAAAATTTCAAAACACAGACAGAGGAATGGCAGAGGTGAGAGAGGGCTACTTTCACCATTTAGAGCTTCCTGCTGACTGTGAGGTTGGTTTGCGTACAGTGGCCTGCTAGAATAAACATGCTGATGGCATACATTCCAACTGTCTCTGTTTACCAGGGGCATCCCCACTTCCTGCCCCTGATAAAACATTGCCCCCATTTTGCCCTTTGGGGGATGTGGGGGGGGGTTGGCTATTTATAATTTATAGTGGCCACACACATGTGCTAGAGTTCTTCAGATTTCAGGCCCCTTTTTATAGATCTCTAATAGTTAAATCTTAGGTGTGGGGGCAGATTCATTTTGACTCAAGCGGATATGTATGTATGTGCAAGGTTATAAAATGCTTCTACATAACTCCCTCTCAAGAGAGTAAATGTTCCTGAATATATCTGAGGTGCAATTATTCTCTAAATGCAATCTTATCTTGTAGGATTAAACATTCTATAAAAATTAGTTAAAAAAAACCCAAAACTCATATGCTATTAGGAAACAGAAATTCCCTGTTTGTACTCTGTGGAACAAGCTAAATGAATCTACAGCAGGGAGACTTGAGTAATGTGTGCATAACTGAGGGCTTAGGCACGGCTGCTTGATATAAGAAGCAGGAGTATTTGGTTCATTAGTTCAGAGGAATGTCCCTATTTTTATCTGTTCCTTTTGGGGGGGGGGGGAATCTGTTCCTTTTCTGTTCCTCTCTAGGATCTGGCACCATTTTTGTCTAGAGGACACTTAGGGGCAATCCTAATCCACTTTCCAGCATCGACATAAGGGCAGTGCAGCTCCAAAGTAAGGGAACAAACATTCCTTTACTTTGAGGAGGCCGCACAAGTCCTATTGGGACAGCTATGCCAGTGCTGGAAAGTTGGTTAGGATATGGGTCTTAGAGAAAGAGGCTGACCCATGAGAGAAAAGGTTCAGCTGTGTAGAACTGAGTGGAATTAGTCTCCTCTTTCACAATCCCTTCCTTTTGAGAGACCTTTACAATATTAGATGTTGTTTCCTTTTGGTACAAGAGACCCATCTCACAGGGAATTCTGAGTCACAGTTTCCTGGCATCTGGAAAGAGTGAGGAAAGGAAAACTGCCAAATTTGTTCCCCATCCCAGAGCGGAACAGACAAGTTGTTTAATGATTCCACCTACCCCTGTCTTGGCTTAATACTGATAGAGTAATCTCTCTGACAGGACATTGAGGCAATTTGATGTAGGTGTTCCACACTGATGTGTATAAGAATATAAGAACAGCCCCGCTGGAACAGGCCATAAGTCTATCTAGTCCAACTTCCTGTATCTTACAGCAGCCCACCAAATGCCCCAGGAAGCACACAAGACAACAAGAGACCTGCCTCCTGGTGCCCTCCCTTAAATCTGGCATTCTGACATAGCCCTTTTCTAAAATCAGGAGGTTTCTAAAATCAGGATTGTAACCCATGATGAGCTTTTCTTCTAGAAATTTGTTAATGCCCTTTTAAAGGCATCTAGGTTAGATGCCATCACCACATCCTATGGCAAGGAGTTCCACAGACTAACTACACACTGAGTAAAGAAATATTTTCTTTTATCTGTCCTAACTCTCCCAACACTCAATTTTAGTGGATGTCCCCTGGTTCTGGTGTTATGTGAGAGGGAACGTCCCTCTATCCACTCAATCCATCCCCTGCATAATTTTGTATGTCTCAATCATGCCCTCCTCAGGTGCCTATTTTCCAGACTGAAGAGGCCCAAACGCTGTAGCCTTTCCTCATAAGGAAGGTGCCCCAGCATAGCAATCATTTTAGTCGTTCTCTTTTGCACCTTTTCCATTTCCATTAGGTCCTTTTGAGATGTGGTGACCAGAACTGGATGCAGTATTCCAGGTGTGACCTTACCATCGATTTGTACAACAGCATTATAAAATTAACCATTTTATTCTCAATACCGTTTCTAATGATCCCAAGCATAGAATTGACCTTCTTAAACACTGCCCCACATTGGGTTGACACTTTCATCGAGCTGTGTTGACCCAATGTGTATATTTTGCTGAGGAAGGGCCAATGCCATTCCCTCCACTACTCCCTGTGATAAGTCTTCTCCCTGGTTTTGGATACGAACATGATACACATATTTTCATTTGCCCCTTTCTGATTTGCAAGGGGGAAAAGGCCCACAGCTTGCTTTATTTTTTCCTCTTTGTGGAAATGAAGCATCTGGTAAGAACACTGAGGTGCTGAGCACTTGTTTCTCTCTAGTGATAAAAGTTCTAGGAAACATTTCTTCATAGCACCGGCCCTGAAGGGAATGTCCCTGCACACACACTCATTTTTATATGTAAATTAAAACTTCCCCAACTTCAAAATACTTGTGCTTCACTCCATGTGTTGCCTTTGAAGGAGCAAAGAATTTACCATGGGAGGGAAGGAGCAAAGGGATTATCCATTGTTCCTCTGTTAGAGAACATATAGGGCCCTTCTGCATTCCCTTCCTAGGTTGGTTCTCAAGACTCTGTGAAATACCTTTTTGTTTTTTCCTGTGCCAGGGCTTCCTATGTTCACCACCCCTTCACTATATCTTACAAGCTGAGAAGTCATTTTTTAAAAAGCTATGATGCCTTAAACTCACCCTTCCTCCAAAGTGTGGAGGGTAGCTCTGCCAACTTGTCTTATCCTTAGAACAAGCTTGTGAAGTTGGTCAGGCTCAGAAAGAGTGACTAGTCCAATGGCAGCTTTGTGACGGAGCCAAGATTTGAACCCAGTCCTCTCAGGCCCTAAGTCCAACACTAACTGTCTACCACACTGAATCATGGATTGGATGTGTGTAGAGGGGAGAATTCAGTGACCTCTTTGAGTAAAGATGGTTCTGGAACCCCTGTGGAAACACGGAGCACCAAGCGAGCTCTTTTTAATGATTTAACTCTATAGGAATGTGTGTGAGACACTGGAGTAACTCCCAATGTAAAGGGCACCTGACTGACATGCCTGTCTCCTTTGCAAATGGTTGTGAACAGCAACAAAGAATGATACACTATCCTGAGAACACACAGTACTTTCCCCAAAGGGCCTCTGCAAGGGCTGCTAGAGTGTGGGCCCTGGCCCAAGTTATGATGAGCTAGAGGTGCTCCTCTGACATGCCGGCTGTTACCTTGCAGTGGTCTGCACCAACGTCTACACGGCTGATGTTGTGTTCCTGGTGGATGGATCCTCCAGCATCGGACGGGCCAACTTCCGCATGGTCCAGTCCTTCATGGAAGGGCTTGTGGTGCCATTTGTCAACGTGGTGGGTGAGAATGGGGTGCGCTTCGGAGCTGTGCAGTACAGCGATGACTCCAGGTGAGTCCAGATCCCTCTGCCTCAAGGGGTCAGTCACGTTAGATAAATTCTTGAAGGCGAGGCCAGCTTTCTGCCAACTGCTTTGAAATGTGCCCTCACCAAAAAGCAGGTTATTACAGGAATCAATCAATAAAAATAACACTGCTATTAGCCACAATAACTGTACAGATCCTCCAAATTCAGTTGTAGTATATCACTGAATACTAAGTGCTGGGGACAAAGTGTCCCCAAAGAGGGAACAAAGAGAAGGGTTGTTGCCATCAAGTCGTCTGTGGAGTTCCCAAAATCATCTAACTAGTTAATAAGATGCTGAATTAGAGAGACTCTTGGTTTAATCCAGCGGAGGGGGGGTTTCCATCCTTGGGGGGGGGTTATAGCTTGTCATTGTTTACTTCTGAGTAGGTTTTTGATTAAAGTCCTCTGCATTCCTAGAGTTTTATCCCTTCTCTGTTGTATTCACAGAGCTAGCTGGAGCTTGGGGGGGGGGGGTGGACAGCTGTTAAGCACCCCAGGCTGGCACAGCAGTGACTGGAAAGTATGTGGTGGTTTGTTTTTGGCTTTCTGGCCCCCTTGAGACTTGAGTTCTCTCTAAAAAAAGCTACAGTCACAACATAACCTCCTTTGGCTCTCCCAGGGAGCTGACTGTTCTGTTTGCTTACAAAACCTCCCTGAGAATCCTGGTGGGACTTGACTTTACTGGAAGGAAAAAGCCCACAACTGTTTGGTATTACAGAAACTATCCATGAGGAAATGCCTAATCCTGCAGATGCCATTTGGGAGATGAAGTCTTAAGAATAGCGGTTTCTGCTCTTACCTTTCATATTCTTTGATCCTAGGACGGAGTTCACATTCACCAGGTACCTCAATGGGTCTGAGGTAATGAGGGCTCTCCGACAAATGAACTACAAGGGTGGAAACACGCGCACGGGCGCAGGCCTTCGATACGTGGCAGATAACTTCTTTGCAGCGAGTCAGACCCGGCCCAATGTTCCAAAGGTACCACGAGTGATTCTTCTTTTGCCAAGTCAAAGAGATGGGAGTTACTAAAGCTTTATCATATCTTTTGATCCTAGATTGCACCTAGCTGATGGAGGCAGGGCCTCAATACAAGTACGAAGACTGATATGACTGTCTTGCCAAATTTAACAAATGGTCATGTTGAAGCAGTTGTGTATCTACTGTAGAGTTCTGTGGAGTTATATATAGTATTCTGTAATGTGGTGTGCTGTCTGCTGAATTCTAAAAAGATATGATGCTCATCTCTTTAAAATAAATGTCACCCTTAGTCCTGTATCTCAGCTGTCGGGCTCTTCCTGATACAGAACCTGTGTGCCATTAAAAATGCAGAAAGAAATATGTAGGGGGATCTCCTTGTTCAGGTGCCTCCGTGACTTACTCCATTCTCTGGTGTCTGGCAGATCTGCATCCTCATCACAGATGGGAAGTCTCAGGATGATGCTGAGCAGGCAGCACTGAAGCTAAAGGGTCAAGGCATTAAAGTCTTTGCTGTGGGTAAGTTATTCTGGCACTTGGGTCCCGTGAGAAATTGGGATCCAGCAAGGACAACTTTCATTGGACCTTGTCCCTTGGCCACTCATTCCCACCAACTCCTCCCTCACTGTGCTGCAGAGGAAATGGAACTGGCTGGCTGACGATTCTAGTCAGTGTGTACACTAGTCCCTGCTTACCACCTTAGGTGTGCTTAGAAAAAGGGAACATTGCTTTTATGAGATGAACCTCCTAGAGTGATTAATACTGTAAAGCTTCCCTTCTCATGGATTTGCTTACACCTGTGGAACCTGTAGAGATGTACAGTGGGAAACGATCCATTCAGAACCCAATCCTATCCTCCCACCTCCACTGGTGCAGCCATACTGAAGAGGAGTGTGCTGTATTGGGGGTGGATGGCGGACAGCAGCATGGATTGGGTGGCTTTGGAGGGGAAAGGAGATTTGAATCCCCTTACCCCTCTCCCTAAGCTTCCTGCTCTGCAATGGGTCTCCTCAGAACTGTGTGAGCTCTTTAGCTGGTGCAAGTCTGAAGAAACAAAGGGGAGGCTAGGGGAGAGGCTCCCCAAAGCTGGCAGCGAGGCTGCTGATGGAGGGGATAGGATCCGGTGCGTGTCATTGCTACTAGATCCACCCCCTCCTGCAGCCTCCCTGCCTCTGTTCCTTCCTCTTCCCCACCCAGTTTTGCCCCCTCCCCTCTCCCACCTCTGCCTTACCTACTCTGGCAGCCATGTTGGGGTCTGGTGATGAATGGGGAGCATGGCCACCTCTTTTGTCTTCACTCCCAAAATAGCTGCGATGGAGTACTCCGCTTGCTGTCAGCAGCCATTCTGCAATAGCAGAACTCTTACAAACACTGTCACAAACACTTTCACAACAGCCTGATCCTGCACAGGATTATGCTGTTAGGTACACAAGTAACATCTGTAGTGTGCTATTTGCACTATAAAGCAAATAGTTATAGGCAGTGGCGTCGCTAGAAGCGCAGAAAGCGGCGTTATGTGTTTTTATTAAAAATTTACCTTATAATTATAAATTATAATCACTTTTAAAGTGTACTAGTAGATGATATAGGTGATACAGCATCAGCAGATGCAGCCACAGTCTTATCCCATGCACCACTCCATTAAATAATAAATAGAAACAAAATAAAATGGTGGGGGTTTTTTTGCAGATTTCTGGGTGTGTTTTTGGGTGTTTTTTTTTTTTTTTTACAAAAAATGAAAAGTGCAGAAAGTGGTGTCATGTGTTTTTATTTTGTTAACACCGTTTTCTCACATGACTAATGATGGCTCTTTGGAAGTGTTTGCATCCTTTCCTTGTCAAGAATGTGAAAGACCTCAAATACTGGCCACGGCATAATATACAGGTGCTTTTCAGGGCCTGGAATAAGGCTTACTTGTACATGTTAGTGACTGACAGCACAATCCTATGCCTGACTACTTGGAAGTAAGCCCCATTGTGTTAGATGGGGCTTACTCTGAGGAAAGCTTGTATTAGATTCCAGCCTGACAACTGCAGCAAGAATAACAAACATAGGGCCCAATCTTAACCAACTTTCCAGCACTGGCATAGCTGTGCCAGTGGGGCATATACTGCATCCTGCAGTTGGAGGGCAGTCATGGAGGCTTCCTCAAGGGAGGGCAATGTTTGTTCCCTTACCTCAGAGTTGCAATGCCCTTATGTCAGTGCTGGAAAATTGGTTAGGATTGCGGCCTTAGGGTTCTTCCAGGCAGAAGTTTCCCTCAGTAATATTAATATTAAACAGGAAATGGGAGGAAAAAGGCAAGTACCTTGCAGAAGAAGTCATGTGAGAGTTTGGCACTACTATTGCCTGTTTCTGTGCCAGAGTTGTGGTGCCACCCATGCCGAATTGCTAGCCTGTTTGAACTAGCAGCAGTCTGGACAAGATTTGGCACAGGGATCATGATGTACACCTGTCACTTGCAAACACCTCCAACTGCTAGTGCTTCAGCAGTGTGGGAAGCCAACCTTATCCAGCTGGGGTGGCCTTCGGAGCTAATCTAGTGCTTATGAACAAAGCAGAGGAAACCCCCAAAGGTGGGGAAAATACATTAAGGAAGGATCTTACCTATTAAGGAAGGAGTTGAAAGTTGTCACCCACTTTCTGTGTCCCCTGTGTAGGCATCAAGAATGCAGATAGCAAGGAGCTCACCAAAGTAGCCTCCACGCCCACAGAGGATTATTTCTTCTATGTTACTGATTTTAAAATTCTAGCAACTCTGCTGCCGCTGATGTCACGGAAGGTGTGTGCCACCACGGGTGGCATCCTACAAACAACTGGTAAACATTTGGAGGGAAGTTGACCCTTGACTTGATGTGCTGCTTAGCTACTGATTCATTCTCTCTCTGTCTCTCTCTCTGTCTGGTTATAGAAAGTGAAGGGTGAAGTCCTTCCATGGAAACACAAGTCAATCCTGGAGAGAGTTTCTGATCTAAGCCCTGCGGCACAGCACTAGGCTGCAGACCTGAGCCCAGTGTTGGTTTAACCTGGCCCTGCAGGCTGGTAGCAAATCCTTTTATTCTGCAGTACTTTCTGGTGTCCACACAGTAAAATCCTTTCAGCTTTGGCAAAGAACTTTTTGCTTTTCTGAAATTCTCTGCCTTTGTTCTTCTTATGTATCTGTTGGCAACCTTCAGTCTCGAAAGACTATGGTATCGTGCTCTGAATGGTGTTCTGGAACAGCGTCTAGTGTGGCTGAAAAGGCCGATTCGGGAGTGACAATCCCTTCCACACTGGGAGCAACTGCAGTCTGTCCCTGGCCTGTCTCCCTGGCTATGGGCCTTCCTTCTTTGCCTCTTAGCCTCAGACTGTTGGCCAAGTGTCTCTTCAAACTGGGAAAGACCATGCTGCACAGCCTGCCTCCAAGTGGGCCGCTCAGAGGCCAGGGTTTCCCACCTGTTGAGGTCCACTCCTAAGGCCTTCAGATCCCTCTTGCAGATGTCCTTGTATTGCAGCTGTGGTCTACCTGTAGGGTGCTTTCCTTGCATGAGTTCTCCATAGAGGAGATCCTTTGGGATCCGGCCATCATCCATTCTCATGACATGACCGAGCCAACGCAGGCGTCTCTGTTTCAGCAGTGCATACATGCTAGGGATTCCAGCTCGATGCGCTGCCTCTTATGTATCAGGCTTACAGTAAGTTACCTGTGCCAGATGTCAAAAAGGAGCCTCACTTTCCCCCTCTTTGTTTTCCTTAAGGCACACAGACATACAGTGGACCCTCAAATCTGGTCTTTGTGGAGCAGGGGATAGACATGCTGAGGATTCGTTGGACTGCTGGGAGTGGTCCAATAGTGGGCTATAAAGTCCAGTACGTGCCGCTCACAGGCCTGGGGCAACAAGTAACAGCGGAGAGACAGGAGGTAAGCAGATCTTCTCAGGTACAGTGACTTGGCACTAGAATGGTCTGAAAAAGGCTTTTGGTAATCCTGTGATTGGATATTGGTTTTATTTTTTTGAAAAGAAGAGATCCATAGTGATGGATCCAAGAAATCAATTGTGCCTGGTTTTCATAACTATTAACAGTGTTCCCCATCCTGACTTTGTGAATAAATTTGTGAAGTTGCTTAACCCATGTTGGATAATTACATTGAGTTCTTTGAATCAACTCCTCTGTCTAACAAATAGAGATCATCACTTCCACTTCAAACTTGACCCTGGGCACTGGCTTGAATGTACTTTTGCACAGAAAGGCCATTTATGTACAACATAAAATAAATGAATATGTTAGGAAGAAGATAAGAATTTAGGTGGAGCAGCAGATCTGCCTTGCCAGATTCTCTGTGAAGAAGGGTTGTTTTTGCTCTATTTCTACAACTAGCAAACAGCCCCTGTAGTCACTTTCTAATGATTGTAACTAACAGTCAACACATGAGATACGGGAAATTCTAGTTTCCTTCATCATGTTTGTGCAGCAAAATGGACGTAAGTGCTAGACTTGCAGAAGGTGTCTCAACCCAATCCTACCTAACTCCCCGTGTGGCAATGCAGAAGAGGCAGCACGGCCTCTGCTATAACCTGTGGGGGAGTCTGGCTGCTGGAGGTCTACTTGGATAAGGGGACATTTGTCCTTTTGTACCAGGGTAAGCCTCAGCAGCTGCTATGGGTCAACTTGGATCTGCACCAGCTCTATAGCTGGCACAAGTCTGAGTTGATCCATGCAGGCAGGTCAGGCCCAGGAAAGTCACTGCTGCTGAACCCATCCCCCTTCCAGGCCCAATCCACCATCTTCTACCCCTTCCGCCCTCACTCCACTCTGCTCTACCTTTCTCCACCTTCCCCCATGCCACTCCACCCCTATGCTGGGCTTACCTGCTTCAGTGGGCCTTCTGAGGTCCATTGGCATGTTCAGGAAGGCTCTGGCAGATTTCCCTGGCTTCCAGCATTTAATGGCTGCTTTTCAGCAGCTGGTGCTGGCAGTTCACACATTTTGCAGGTGCAACAACCTGATAGGAATGGGCAGTGTGAGTGATGTCATATCTGCAGAGGAAAACCTATTCTTCCTTGCTTTTGGACAGATCAGTGTGGGACCTGGTGAGACGAATGCTGTTCTGCGTGGCTTGAAGGCAGGAACAGATTACCTTGTCACTGTTATTGCTCAGTATACCAACATCATTGGAGAATCCGTCTCCGGCAAAGGACGTACCCGTGAGTAATGTGGCCTGTTTCTGATAAGTCTGTATTCTGTGACTAGAGACCAGTGGCATTACTCGTTTTTGCGTCACCCGGTGCAGGAGGCCAACATGTCACTCCTATGGTGTACCTCCTCCCATGCAGTGGGCAGGGCAACTCCCTGGGCAGTGGGCATGGTGATGTACCATCGCTCCACCCCTGCTGGTTTTTTGGCTATAACTTCTGATAGAATAGAGATCTTTCAACATGGTTTAGTTCATCGCATTCTGCATAAAATCACACATCGAATGATACATAACATGATGGTATATTATTCGAAAATATCAAGATTTAAAATTTTTTGCCCAGTAGTGGTGTCACCCCCCCCCCCATGTGCGTCACCCAGTGCGGCCTGTACCTCCTAGTGATGCAACTGTTGGAGACTGTCTGAAATACTAGTTTGTGGTAATTCCTTTCTGAAAAACTTCATTAGCTGGGGTTTCCTTGTGTTCAAATCACACACGTAGGACTGTAGTATATGACAATCTATGTATGTTCCCTAGATGGAACTGCTTTCTGTGTAGAAGCATTGTTACGCATGGAGTAGACATAGTGTTCAATGGCAGTGGTTGGGGTACAGTGACTTGTCCTTTGTGACATTAATGTATATTTTTTGGGAAGCTCAGAATGTAATGTAGTTGAGGCAGTCTTCATTTGAGTCTCACCATTAATAAAGATCACTATTAGGGGCATTCACCTCTAATAAAGATGCTGCCAACTTTTTTCATTTTTGCTGCGATCTAGGATTTTATGGTTGAGTGAGGGTGGAATTGGTTGGATTTGTTATATCCTTGTGGCACATCCCACAAGACTCCTAGCTCTTGGTTATGGTATGTATAGCAGCACAGGTCTACGTTATATTCTGGTTATCAATGATATCCATCTTTAGGTAGATCGGTCTAAAATGGGTTACAGTTGTACCTCAATTTCCCTTTTCTTATTGTTAGTATTTTTAAAGAATCACTCTTTTAACACATCATTTCAAGAGTTCTGTAAGTCCCACATTAATTTTTGACCATAGATGCAGAACATATTGGGCACTAACTTTTTCTGGGTGGGAAAAGAGGAGAAATATTTGGAGCGGGGGAGGGAGGGAGGGAGAGAAGGAAAAACTAGACATATACGGTACAAATTTAGAAGCAGGTCCCATGTTGCATTTTATGATTAAATCTAGGTTTGGAGCTTGTAAAAGTTGAAGACTATTATTTTGTAAAAAAGATTGGAAATCCAATGGGCACCACTAAGAAAAGACTCATGGTAATAGTGACTCCCTTCTATGGCCTTTGGTTTCTGTTTAGTTCATCTAGTCCCAAAGTAGCGCATTCCTCCTGTATGTCTTCTCAACAGGTAGGTGTAGTAGTTCTGGAAAAGCCAGGTTTTTTCCAGTAGTTCTGGAAAAGCCATCTGAATGGCAGATGCGCTTCAATGTCAGTAAGTGTAAAGTCATGCACATTGGGGCAAAAAATCAAAACTTTAGATATAGGCTGATGGGTTCTGAGCTGTCTGTGACAGATCAGGAGAGAGATCTTGAGGTGGTGGTGGACAGGTCGATGAAACTGTCGACCCAATGTGCGGCGGCAGTGAAGAAGGCCAGTTCTATGCTTGGGATCATTAGGAAGGGTATTGAGAACAAAACGGCTAGTATTATAATGCCGTTGTACAAATCTATGGTAAGGTCACACCTGGAGTATTGTGTCCAGTTCTGGTTGCCACATCTCAAAAAAGACATAGTGGAAATGGAAAAGGTGCAAAAGAGAGCGACTAAGATGATTACGGGGCTGGGGCACCTTCCTTATGAGGAAAGGCTACGGCGTTTGGGCCTCCTCAGAAAAGAGACGCCTGAGGGGGGACATGATTGAGACATACAAAATTATGCAGGGGATGGACAGAGTGGATAGGGAGATGCTCTTTACACTCTCACATAATACCAGAACCAGGGGACATCCACTAAAATTGAGTGTTGGGCGGGTTAGGACAGACAAAAAAAAAAATTTCTTTACTCAGCATGTGGTCGGTCTGTGGAACTCCTTGCCACAGGATGTGGTGATGGTGTCTAGCCTAGACGCCTTTAAAAGGGGATTGGACAAGTTTCTGGAGGAAAAATCCATTATGGGGTACAAGCCATATGCGCAACCTCCTGATTTTAGAAATGGGTTATGTCAGAATGCCAGAAGCAAGGGAGGGCACTAGGATGTAGGTCTCTTGTTATCTGGTGTGCTCCCTGGGGCATTTGGTGGGCCGCTGTGAGATACAGGAAGCTGGACTAGATGGGCCTATGGCCTGATCCAGTGGGGCTGTTCTTATGTTCTTATGTAGGTTCAAGTCCCTGCTCAATTACTAAGCTTCCAGGATGAGTTGGAGCCAGTCACTGTCTCTCAGCTTAACCCACCTCATAGGGTTGTTGTGAGAACAAAAAGAGGGAAGGAACCATGTACAACACCCTGAGCTGCTTGTAGAAAGGGTGGTATAAACATGTTTAATATAAATAAAATAACCCTTGTGGTGAGTCTTCTGTTGACACACTGTATCCAGAGGGTCCTTACTTATTGCGGGACCAAAATGTTTCAGTCCCGAGTGAAAGACAGAGGGCTGATTTCACTCATAGGGTTCATGAATTTTTTCTCCTCTTTCTTCTCCCCATCTTATTTATTTTTCAGAAATGTTGTCTGGAGTAACAAACCTGCGGGTGTTAGAGGCTGGACCATCCTTCCTTAGACTGTCCTGGGCACCTGGCCTGGATTCTGTTCAGGGCTATAGGCTCACCTATGAAGCCAGAGGTATGTGGAGAGCATGACATGAACTGCCGACAGCTCTGAAATACTGGGTAAAGTGTGGTTTTTTTCTACTCTCACCTGAATCCTTTTGTAAGGTAAAGCCGTAACTGGAGGGTTACCTGGAGGATTATATTGGAGGATTACTCAGTCTCTGTCACAGCCTCCTGCCCTATGATTTCACCTCAACCCATCCCATAAGCTTGAGTATAGGTAGGATCCTTTCCAAGGAAAGAGGCAATTCGGTTGTTGGATAGGCCTTTTCCCTCTTGGGCCAATCAGAATTGTAATTGAGAAAGGGATGATTATGTGCCTACATCCACAATTTCTCCCTCATTTTGTGTCCATCAGCCTGCCCAACTGCAAGATAACTTCAGCAGGAAGGAATTTTTATTTTTAAGTTGCAGGTTATCTTAAACAAGTGGCTCCCTCCACATCTGCTCCTGGAATTTCTTGGTAAGATGTAGTTCAAGCCACCCTGTGACATGCTGCAAGGTCATTGAACTCGATGTCTCCCCTTCTCCCTCAAGCAATAGCCAATGAAGGGGAGGTGGTGGAAGGAAACATTGAGTGCTGTGATACCATGTCACATGTCTGATTTAAAGAAGTGCAATCCAGCAACATGGGTGAGCAACCACCATAGGGTTAGGGTAGTGTGAAGTTTAGCCTGAAAATAGAGAAATAACTCTTGTATATCCTAGAGCAGGGGTGCCCAAACCCTGACCCAGGGGCCACTTGTGACCCTCGGGGGCTCTGAATCCAACCCTCAGGGAGCCCTCAGTCTCCAATGGGTATCTGGCCCTTTGGAGACTTTCTGGACCCCCTGCTAGCCCGATGCAACTGCTCTCAGCATGAGGACAACTGTTCAACCTCTCACCTGAGCTGTGGGACAAAGGCTACTTCCACTACTTGCTGTTTCACGTCTGTGATGCAGCAGTGGCAGTGAAGGCTGTCCTTGGTTTTTGCAAGGCCTTTTATAGACCTTGAGCTATCGTAAGGCCTTCATTCATATAAGTTCCATCTCTAATAAATTCATTTATGTAAAGTTATTCAAATTTTAAATGTAAATTAATTCATTTTTTGCCCGGCCCTCGACACAATTATGTGTGGCCCTCCTGCCAAAATGTTTGGATACCCCTGTCCTAAAGACTTCTTAGTTAGTGGTAGGGAGGTGGGGGAAGTTACCATGTTTCTCTTGGCTTTAAAGACTCCAGCTGTGCCAAGAGGCTGGCAGTGGAACAGAGGCAGTTGTCTGGAAGATGGAAGCACAGCCATCCAGGGCTTCAGGGGAACACACCCCCACATGTGCTTTAGGGGTGGAGCTCTTGGTGAGGAGATGTATCTGTACAGGGAGGCAGATTAGAAAGGGGAGGGAGACACTAATGCCAGTGGCCAGCTGGAGATGTATGGTGAATGTGCTGCCTGGGCATTGTAGGATTTGTAAGCATGTGCATTGTGTAGTAGGGTGTGCTGGTCTGCTGGGGGTGGGAGTGAGTGGGGAAGATAGTCCAGGCTTGGCGGAGACACTGGTGAAAAAATTTGCTTATGGTTTCCTGTCCTGTGCCTGTTGGAAGCTGCACCTGGGTCTGCCCCTCCCCAGCCTGCAGC
Organism: Tiliqua scincoides; assembly: GCF_035046505.1. Lineage (NCBI taxonomy): Eukaryota > Metazoa > Chordata > Lepidosauria > Squamata > Scincidae > Tiliqua > Tiliqua scincoides. The sequence goes on from NC_089822.1 coordinate 221,290,732, forward strand.
CATCCCAGTGCTTACAGCCCTGGCAGCACTCCCAGAGCCTCACCCTGAATATGGTCACACCTGCTGCCAAAGCATTGCATCTCCCTAGTGAAGAATGCTGGCCCTGTGGGCTCTCAGATGCTGCTAAACTTAGCAGAGCCAATCACAGCTTTGGCTGCCACTTTGCCCCACAAGCACATGGGGCCCAGTGAGCTACAGCTATTGCCACATACAGCCTGTAGCTAAATACAGCCTGCAATCAGAATTGATCTGTAAGGACTTCCAGGGAGTAGCCATGTTAGCTCATTGCAACACAAGTAACAGGGTCTTGTAGCACCCTGAATGCTAATGGATTTATTTCAGCCTGCGCCCTCACAGACTACAACCTACTTCATCAGATGCATGAAGTTACCTGTAACCATATCTGCCATGTCCCCCTAGCCTATGGTTTTAGCTTTACTTCTCTGTCACTGCTGGTTAGTTATTGGCACCTCTTTTCATACCCATGAAAATGGGCTCAACTTCCTGCTCAGTGGCTTACCTACTTGCAGTTGCCTGAATGGGTCTAGAAAGAAGAGTCCTTCAGCTCTCATAGTTCCTCAGACACATGTGCCTACAGGAAAAAATGAGGATATGCAGCAATTACCTGCAGGAGAGCTGGACCTGCTCCTGCCTCCTCTTCTCACTGCCACCAGCACAGATACACATGCTGTGCACACTTTCACCCACAGATCTCAGAAAGTGATGTCTAGATATTTATTGGCAGGCTTGCAGAATGGGTTCTCTGCAAGGTCTAGGAGACTATTAAAGGCATTCTTCTGACCCCTTCCAGTCCTTCAGTTTCTGTCCTTGGTTGTTTTCATACAGAAGGATGGAATTTGGAGGAATTGGTCAGTTTAGATCACATAAAAAAGGTCTGTCAGGTCAGCATTTCTAAAGTGTTTGCATTATGCAGCATCTGTAAAATGCTATGGAGGTGGGAATTTTCTGAAATAAGCGATATCTGGTAAGAAAAGGCAAACACAGCTAGTGTAAGAGAGGGGCAGCCCAATCCTGCGCACAACAGCTGCGGGTAGCACCTCAGGAGAAGGGGACTTTCATTCTCTTCCCCTGGATAAGGGAAGTAGTCTCGCAATGGGGCTACTTGATTCACCGCTGACCAAAAGGTCTGCAGTGAGGGAAGAGCGTTCCTGTAGGGTGCTAAGCCCCGCACAAATGCTCTGGATCCTCCTCCCTCCCTCCCCCACTCCATCCTTCCAGCACACCTCCTCCCTGCCCTCTCCCTGCCCCCCTCTCCCCAGAATGCCTCCTCTCCGACTCCCTCCCACCCACCTTACCACGGCTTGGTGGTCCATGTGACCACCGAGTAGTGGAGGCTGGACGCCTGCCTGGCGCTAGCTGAGCGCCAGCCAGCACTAGGCTAGCATAGACACTTGCTAGCATAGGCACGTGCCTTACAGCACGTTCGCAGCAGTGCACACCGGCAGTAAGCTGGCACATAGAGCCCAGGATTGGGCTCTACAGCTGCAATCCTTTACGTGCTTTCCTGGGAGTAATCCTCATTGAACACAATGGCACTTACTTCTGAATAAACACGCTTAAGATTGTGCTATAAGTATGGCATGTTCATATTGCAGAGCAGCATAATCTAAGCACAGCAATTTGTACTGTAACCAAAAGAGCCTGGTTTAGTTGTTTAGGGGAATTAGTGCACCTGGCCTATTGGGACTCTGGGACCTTAGACTGGATGTGAACCAGCGTTCTGCAGAAATTCCCTTTACTTAAAGAAGAGACTGAGAGAAATATTCCAATAAATGATTACAGCTTTATTAAAAGGGACACAACATAGATATCCAAAAGAAATCAGTAAAGGACTATTGTAGTGCCCTAACCAGAGTGTCCTATAGTGGTGAGTGCAGTGTCGTGAGAGTGTATTTGGTGCATCCGAAGAAATCAGAAAGAGGAATGGTAGGGAAGGATGTCAGGGATCCCTGCTCTGCCAACCCCAGCTGCTACCTAAAGATGGAGAGAGAAGGGAACAAGGGGGGTGAGGGAAGAGAAAGAGTTCAAAGTGCAAGGCATAGCTACCTGTCTGGACGTCTGGTCTGTGAGCAGCTGTGAGCAGCGTTGTGGACACCTCGGAGAGTGACCCCGTGTTAGGGCACTCAGGATAGTGACTCCAAGTTTGGGCACTCAGGAGAGTGACCATTTGCTAGTCAAACCCTCTTAGTATTTAAGGATATTGAAAAGTTGCTTACGTGTAAGCAGAATGTTTGGGGGATAAATGTGCAACTTAGGGTGTTTGCTTTTAATGTACCAATAGGTAACTTGGGTGTGAATGGAGGAAATTCCTCTTAATCAACCAGGATGCAGGTAAACAGGGCTAGCAGTGTCAGCTAAAATGCATATTAGCTCTTTGGTGCCTGAAGATGTCTAGCAACTTTAAGTGAAGTTTACCTAAGTTAATGCAAAATACAGGTATACTCCAATGTTTTGGTACAAAATACAGAAGTTACTGAAATTGCATTCAGGAAAGCAAATACCAACTGAAGATACAATGGAAAACCATCTGACAGGATTACTGAGTTTAGGATTATCAGTTTCTTTCCAGGATGTGTGATTGTGAGGGGAGAAGAGGGAATGCACAACCAAGAGTCTGAGCTTGACCAAAGTTGGAATGAGGCCTGTAGGCCAGTGTTTTCTGGGAGAATAGTTCATTTTACCTGCTGGCATCCACATAGGAAGGCCTGTTCTTGATATCAAAGTAGCATAACCAGAAATACAATAAAATGGGGGGATTTTCCCGTAACAGTACTTCTGGCTCCATTTTGCTCCCCCCAACAGACTGGATTATTAGACTTCATTGGACATGGAAACACGCATGTGTTTCTCTGACAAGCTTACTTTGTATTTGTTCATGCCTAACAGCCCAATCCAGTAGCACTGGTGAAATGCACATTCTGCCAGTGCAGGCTGCTGCAAAGCAGCCATAAAGCGCTTTGTGGCAGTACAAGCAGCCAACATGACAGCAAGAAGGCCTGAGCCTTCTAACACATGCTGGTGGATGTCAGGAAGCCCACTGGAGCAGGTGGGCCCAGAGCAGAGAATGAAACAGAGAGAGAGAGAGAGAAGAAGGTGGAATGGGAAGGAGATGAGCAGGGTATGGGAGGATTAGGCCCAGGAGAGGGACAGGTTTGACGGCAGCACATGCCAAATCCAGACCTCCTTCCTGGGCCTGATCCGTCTGCATAGGTAAGCAAACTAGTGCTTATGACAGATGTCCCCTTACCCTGAGGAGACCTCCAGAAGCCAAAACTCCCCCACAGGATTCAGTGTAGGCAGTGTGGGTGCTGCTGCATCACCACACAGGGGTTTAGTAGGATTGGGCTGAAGATAACCTTCTTCGTTAATAAAAAGCAACAATTGCCTGGACTTTGCCATAACTTGTGTCCTGCAATGATTTCAGGAGGCTGTACATACAACCTAAAGCAATGTGGGTGTCTTGCCTTGGGGGGGGGAGTACTGAATCTGCTTAGGTATTCACCTTAAAGACTGTTCATATTCTGGACACTTTTGGTCATAAAGTTGCAAAACGAAGATTTCAGAAGTAAAGAGGTAAGGGCTTAGGATATTCTTTTCAATGCCATTCTGAAATAAGAGGCATCCCTCATAATGAATAGTGTTATAAATGAATGAGCGTTGGTGATCCTATGCATTCCTAACACTCCTGCTATGTTGGCTCCTGACACTCTCCTTTTCTCCTCCAAGGTGAAGCCCCAGCTGAGGAGCTGACTCTTGAACCCAGTGCGACATCTGTCCTGCTCAGCAACCTTCGCCCCAACACCCACTATGTGATCACGCTCTACCCCATCTACCCACGTCAGACAACTACACCTGCTGTGGTTAGTGGCCAAACACGTAAGTCCCGCCTGGGTTAAGCAATTGGGGCATGGAGATTTTGGCAGGGAAATGTTCTTTTCAAGAGAAGAAGCTGGGCTGAGCCAGACTGGGAGAGGTTCTGCAATGGCATTTCCTAAGAAGGAAGCCCTTTCTCCTTTCTTCAGCCTTAGGGAAAATACTCCAATCCACAGACCACGTGGGTCACTTTTGTGCCCCTTTTCCAAGTCTGTGCTCTCTTTTTAGAGACTGGCTAGGCTAGAACCATACATAAAGTATCAGTATCCCCACCAGAAAGGTTATTTAGTAAATACTTAAAACCACATCCTTTGTTCTGAGCAAAAGTTAATTAAGAGTAGCCGTATGTAAGAATGTGGTTCACCTCAGTCTGTACAGCAGGGTTATTAATAAAAAGGCATGTTAAACTAATCATACCCTCATGTTCTCAGTGGGTTTGTCTGGAGTGCAACAGCTGTCTGCCCAGAACATCTCTTCTCACAGTATGCTGGTGACCTGGCGAGGGGTGAGTGGAGCAACTGGATACCGTATCACCTGGGGACTCCACTCAGGTATGTTTGCTCAGCTGTTTCCATTTCCTTCTTTGACTCTGATGTTAACATGCTAGAACCGGGTGTGAACCAGTGGCATTGCTGGGAAGGCAGACTGGTGCAGACTGGCATAGGTGCCACAATCCAAGGGGCAGGGGGTGTCGGGCATGCTGCCCGAGTCTCTATGAAGGGGAGCCGTCTCACCTGCCCTTGCTTCCAATTGGCAGCAAATTGCAGCACTCCAGAAGCAATTGGTGATGGTGCAATGTTGCACCAATGTTATCACATCACCGCCAGGCTATTTCCCGGTGCCACGCTTTGTGCCTGTGCTCCAATCACCATTGACCCCTGGCCTGTTTCTGCCAGCAGCACCTGCTGCTTGTCATCATGAGTGGGGAGGTGACACCTGCCCCAGTGGCACTGGCAGTGCCACTGGTGTGATAAATTGATATGGCCAGATAGGCCACTTGACTGAATAACAGCAAGCCCCAGAGTGCTATGCAGATAGACTTCTCGTAGACCCAGCGGGACTACATGATAGGAACATAAGAATCAACCACATAAACTGTCCTTAAACCTTATGAAAGTTCTATACTATTTTCACTTCCCAAATTGCAAATATGTATAGAGCTATGAGATATTAGTGCTGTGGCTATGTGACAGGAACCCCTCAGGGAAAGACAGAGACAACAGTGCTTGTTGAGTATTTTCACTGACAACTATGGCTGAACTAGACGTGTAGGAGGTGGGGTGTATTGTAATCGGATTGTTGATCCATACCAGTCCAGGCAAGTCTCCAAGCTTCCTTGACCCAGGACCTAATATAGTCTAAAGCACATGACTGGCCAGAGTAAGCCCTTCATTCAACTTTCAGAACATGAAAGGAGAAGCACCACTAGTCTGCATACAAAAGCATCTTTAGCCTTTGTCAGAAATGCTTATAGTATTAAACACATTTATTTATATGAGTTTTCCATAATATATGGGTCAGAAGTGTCACATTCTCTTATTATGCAGAAGTCCTTATGCTCCAATCTTATTGGTGAAGTTTCCCCATATTCTGCTCTGGCATTCTGATGTTAGTGCACCAAAGGATCAGTGCCGGGTGTTTGACTCCTTAGCCTTGGTTCGCTAGGATGCTTCTCTGCTCAAGCCCTTTAGCCTGTCAATTTATCTATGAACATAAAAAAGAATCTCTTGAGAAACCAGAGAGTTTATTCTTCAATGGGGTCATGATCACATGTAGTGGATAGAATCCTAGACTTGGAGCAGAGAGGGCCTAAGTTCAGATCTGTACACAGCTACAAAGGACAGTGGGTCAGTTAAGTCACTACCTTTCAGCCTAACCCCTCTTCCAGAATTACTGTGAGAATAAAACGTAATGAACTCGGTGATCTCACATATGCTGCTCTGAGCTCCTTGGGGGATACAGATGTGATACTGTACGTCTTATAAAGCAACCACTTGATCCAGGGAATATTTTTTCTCCATTTTGTTTTTGATACATAATTTGGTGTTGATGTGTGTCCATGGAGGCACAGATTCTAGGATAGATGAGACAGTCACTATTAGGGTAGGCAGCTGCTGGGATTCTATCTGCTCTTTACTATTCTTATGATTGTTAGAAAATAACCTTCAGTGTGGTAGAATATAGAAACTACTCTTTATTTTCAGAATATAGATTTGAAAGGTACCTTGGAGGCCAAAATCTTACCCAGTGCAGGCAACTGCTGCACCATCCCTGACAGCCTTTGCTTGAAAACCTCCAGTGAGGAAGAGCCCACAACTGCATGGGGCAAACTGTTCCAATGCTGCACAATTCTTACAGTTGGAAAATTCTTGCTCCTGTCTAGCCTAAATCACCTCCCTGTAGTTTCAACCCGTTTGTGCTAATCCTACCCTTAGGAACCACAGAAATTAAGTACCCCCTTTCTCATGCATGACAGCTATTCAGAAACTGGAAAACAGCAACCATAGCTCATCATAGTCTTCTGTTCTCCAGCTTCTTAAGGTCTTTGAACAACTTTAACCATTCTTCATAGGACTTGGTTTCCAGACCCTTCACCGTCCTAGCTGCTCCCTTCCGAACCTACTCTGGGCTGGTTTATCAATGTCTTTCTTTAAATGTGGTGCCCTAAACTGGATGCAGTATCCATAGAAGCATAGTGACTATTCATAAGTAGAAAATAACCACTGCTGTAAACTTTTGTGGTTGTCACTCTGTGCTATTTCAGGTCAGGATATTCAGAAAGCTGATGTGGATTCCAGCAAGAATTCTTACTTGTTGACTGGGCTGCGACCAGACACTGATTATGTGGTGACTGTTGCTCCTATCTATGGGCAGGTGGAAGGACCCAGAGCCTCCATTAGGAGGAAAACTGGTAGGTGCACAAGGGAGTATTTTATTATTTTATTTCATTAGCTGAGCAAAGTTAGACCTATAATTTCATTACTGCCCTGTTTGGTATTCCATTTTCATTTAGTTAGCTTGTAATGTTAAAAGTGATACAAACACTGAGATACGGGAATGAAATTAGAAACACACGTTCACATCTATATTCAAAACAGGGAGCAATGTGAAAAATACAGTGCAGTATGATATCTCCCTTGAAGACTGAGACATAGCAATGAAAGTTGTTTCACATATGCAGGACCATGTTAAACATTTCCAGTTCAAACTCCAAATACCCCACCTTTGAATGGGACACACCCCATAGTATTGGATTTTGATAACAGCTGGGTTAGCAATTTTCAACCATTGTGCCACAGCACTTTCGTGTGCGGTGGATGGTCTGCAGGTGTGTCATGGGAGTTTGAGGATGGTCATTTATAAATAGGGCCATTGGGGTTGTAAGCCCCCAGCCAGCAGCATTATGTGTCTGTCAATTGTAAAAAAAACAACAAAAAAACTGATGGTGTACCTTGATAATTTTAGCACCCTGTCAGTGTGCCCTGAGATGAAAAAGGTTAAAAATTGCTGGGCTGGCCGATCTTTTTACAAATGAAATGCTGGATTTGTGGCAGGTTTTGGAAAGTTAAGTATGGAGTGATTATTGGAGCTGTTCTGATGTGTGGCATCTGCTGACTCCAAGACTATCTTTGCTTTCTTTAGAAATAGCTATAGTCCAGATTCTGAGAACCGTTGCTGTAGACCCAACATCTATCAAGGTGGCCTGGAATATCATCCCTAATGCCCGGGGTTATCGGTTAGAGTGGAGAAAAGCAACAGGTATGCTGGTGGGATATCTGGAATAACTGGAAAGAAGACTTTGGGGAAAGTTAAGAGGGAGACTTCCAGTTTTGATAGCTGATTCTCACTCCTTTTCCCCTTCCCCAGCTACAGATTTTTCTGGGGTGTGATCTCTAAAGGTCCTCCCTGAGCATAGGATCCTCTTCTATAAAGAATCAGACTTGGGAGTGTGAGGTTGTTGATGCAAGGCCATGGAAAAGTTGGAAGATTAGGTGAAGGTGATGGAGCTGGGCTATCATTATGACTTCTACCTTGTGCTGATCTCCAGGTGCAGAGCCCCCCAAGACTGTGTCCTTGCCCACCAGTGAGAACACATATACCCTGACAGGCCTTCAGCCAGGCACAGAATATCGTATCACTCTCTACACCTTATATGAAGGCAAAGAGGTGGCCACACCAGTAACCATCTCACAGACAGGTAAGAGATTAATACTGCTTGCAGGACATTTAACCCTGGATAAAGTTCTTGTCTGGATGATGATGCATCTTGTTTTCTCACCTGGTGAAATTGCTTTGCACATGCCATGTCTACCTCTTTGAGTAGCAAACTAAAATGCCTGCCTTCGTCTTCTGAACTTTACTGTCTGTTGGTGTTTCTCCAGGTGAGTTTCATTTAAATTGTTGGAAAGTGTTTGTTTATGCATTCAGATTTCCTGATGAGTGGTTATCATGATTAAAATCAGTGAGATAACCTTGCAGGAATAGAGCAGTTACACCAATGCAGAGTTCCTGAGAGTTAAATCTGCAGATTAATTTAAATAAAGAACAGCCCAAACCTATCTTGTGCTGGAACAGGTAGGCCGGTGGGCCTGCACTGTATCCAGGGCAAGTTTGGAGCTGTCTGAGGCTTTGCCTGAGGCAAGGGGAGAGCTGCAGCAGCCCCAATGGGTCTACTCAAATATGTGCCACCAAAATCGGTGGTGCAAATCCGAGCAGCCTGGGACTGTCCCACGCTGCCCAGGAATGGGGCTAGGATCCGGCATAAGTGCCAGATCCTGGCCCTGCCTGCTGCCCCCTGCCTACTGCCCACCCTCCCCTCCCCCAAAATGGCTCCCTCCTACCTCCTTCTTGCCCTCTCCACACACCTCCAGTCCCCTGCGCCGGCTGAGTTCAGCCAGTGCTAACTCACCTTGCCCAGGGCCTGTGTCAGCACGGCACTCCCCTTATGTCAGCGCAAAAGTGCTTTACGGCATTTTAATGGTGATGATGGGCCGGCGCTGGCCCATCTATTGGTCTGGATTGCGCCCTGAGACATGTAAAGCTAAAACCTCATGAATTTCAGTGATAATTTGAGGAACTTGCAAAACATAACAAAGCAGTAGCCTTACTTTGATTTGGTTTTGTAGTGTCATTGCATAACTTGATTTGATGGGCTGCATGCTGCTGTGATGTCATCATGCTGGCTACATGATCCGGCCTATCAGAGTACTGAAGATCTTCATCTTCAAAAAAAAAAAACACTTAAAAAAATTATACTATAGCAGCTGCAGCAAGGGATTTTGAACAGGAATGAAACACGGGTGGGGGGGAGGCAATGCTTTGAGGTGTTTGGGATAATATTTCTCACACCCTGAATGTTCATTCTGGAAATTCACGCTCAACTTTAGCTGAGATATGCTTTCGATATGCAAAAGATATGCTTTTGCAGGAGGTTAACTTGAAAGCCAATTAAAATGAGAAATGAAGAACAAAAGACGCACATCATTAAATCTGTAATTTGGTCTGAAATGATATGAAATGTCATCACTGCTTTTGCTTTTAGCATACTTTAAAAAAATGGTTTGCCTGGGGTTGCCATAAACTGTGACTCTGGTGCTTTAACATTTGCAACTCTATGCATGCTCGTCTTATCTGCTATACACCTATACTCCCCTCATTGCCTTCCCTAACTTTGAACTGTAATGTGTCTTGCAGCAGTGGCGCCACCAGTGGGCAGCATCTCTGACTTAAGGATAATTGAAACTTTGGGAAACAGAGTTCGATTGGCCTGGACAGGTGTCCGTGGGGCCACGGGGTATAAAATTGTACTGCGCAATACCCAGGGTGAGTACCTGGGGGAGCTGATGGTTGAGAATGGCTTCACAGTGAGGACCATCTGAAGAATTAAATGATAGTGGGGAGTGGGAACAGCAAATAGTATCCATAACAGGACAGACAGAGCTGTGCAGGGTAATAAAACTCCATGTGCGGCTTATTAAAACTCTCTCGCCCTCTCTCTCATTTGGCTCATGAAACTGTATCTGGCTATGAGTTAAAAGAAACAATTCCAGAAACTGTTCACATGTTTCCAGTTTTACTCCCAGACCATGAGGGTTAGGAATATTCTTTGTAGGGTCCCTGCCCTAGAGGGGCCTGGAGCAGGCTTGTTCCACCCCCAGGGAAGCCTCAGATTGGCTGGAGGGGAAGGGGGTTCCAGCACCCTTGTCCTCCTCCCTAGCAGAGCTGCCACATCTGGCCTAGGAGCAATAGCTGTTCACTTCACAGCTCCCTGCTTCGCACTAACTGCCTCTCATCCCTGGCCTCCCTGTTTTATGGAGCAAGCCCACCCCCTTTGGCCCCTCCCCTTCCTCCAGGTGGGGCAGAAAAGGCCCTTCCTGTTCCTGGCTTGTTTCCTTCAGTGTTACCTGTTTGCCTTGCCAGCCTCCCCTGCCTGGTTGGGGTGAGCCAACCTTCTTTGCCCCCTCCAAGGGCAGGGAAGCCTCCCCACCCTGGGCATGGAGTGCCTGCTCCAGGGTAAGTCGGGAGTCAGGGCATCTGGGAGGGCCCCGACATTCTTCTTTAAAAGATAAAAGCTGAGATTCTAGACTGGCAACGAGATAGTGCACTTGCAAGGAACGTTTGTGAATATACACACAACGTTGGATGTGTGCCTGTGGCTATTGTGGTCTCTCCTGCAGATGGCACCGAGAAGGTTCGGCATATCCCAGGCTCCCAGACCACTGAGGACCTGGGTGATCTGAAAGAGGACGTCTCCTATGTGGTGCGTGTGTCAGCTCTTATTGGCAACCGGGAGGGTAGCGCAGTTCCTCTCAGCATCCGCATCCGTAAGTGTCGACTGAGTGGGAGAAGTGAATCCAATAGCCCTTGCCTTGTCTGAAGCTAAGATTGATACAACAGTGGTTCTCAAACTTCTTTCAAAAGAGTGGGGTGGTTCTACCTATTAGTATTCCCTCTTGTATAATACTGTTCAGAGCACACTTCTAGCTTTGGAATCCATAAACTGTGGTTAAGTATAAACATATATCTACAACATAAGGCTGCTTAATATTGAGTCAGCTTATTAGTTCACCTAGCCCAGCATTGTTTACACTCAGTGGCAGAGTCTGCAGCAGAGGTCTTCAGTGCTTCTGTGACTCACTTGGGAGCTTCCTGAGGGAAGAGAGAATTTGCTCTCTGGGAACTGAAGTAAGCAGGTGGTGATGTACTTCTGGCTCATAATGATTTTGCCTGTTATATGTTCAGAAGCACAGAGATGAGTAGAAGCTCGTCTGTTTGTGTGTGGATATTACTCCTTCCCTTGTCTTCATTCATTTTTCTTCTCTTTGCGATTCTTGATCAGGCTATTCTGCTGGGTGGAAACAGACCCTCACATTTCATAGTCAGTTTATTTATATTAACTGAAAGGTCACTGCAAGTTCTTCCAGTAAAAAAGTCTAACAATTTCCTACAGTAACTGGAGTTTTTGGAACAAGGAGTCTTTCCCTAGTGTATCTCTGAGATTCTCTGCAGCTTTAGCAGAGTACTGTCCTATAAGTTGAGAATACATCTGTAGCTGCAAGGAGATAGTAAGATTACTGGCCCCCTGCAAAATATGATAATTAAAAAATATGAAAACTTGTAATAATCTTCCCACCCCACACTTCACATTCGTGAAGGGGAAATGGGACTACCGGATTGTGCATACTGACCACATCCCCTGAGATCAAGGTGTGTGATCACATACTGATCACATCCCCTCACTGCCATGTGGTGATGTCACACATTGGACATTAGTGTGAAGGGTGGTGGTGGCGGCACCTACTGTAGGGCAGTTTGCCTTGGGCACTGCTATCTTCACGTTGAGTTCTAGTGGAGTACACTGGAACATATGGAGCACATGCATCTCTGACTCACTGGGGGTGTTTAGCCAGTAAGATGAGGGTGCATAGGAACAGTCAGTTGTAGAATACTGTGACAATGGGCTCTTGTATCCCTGTCAACCCTCACTTCTCATGAATTCAGTTGTTTCTAGTAACACTGTCTGATTCATCCAGTAACTGGGTTTTCTGCCATAGGACCACCGTTTGTAGGCAGTGTCTCAAATCTGCGCATGGTGCCTGTGGGTGTGGGTCGTGTACGACTTGTGTGGACTCCCGTCTCGAGAGCCACAGCCTACAAGCTGGTGATTGTCAACACACAAGGTAAGAATTGCTGTGTAGACTGAAAGGACAGGTTAGAGATACTCAGTTTCATGCTGAACTATGCCCCCCCCCATGCTCTGCCCCCTACATTTATGAGCATGGGTAAAATAAAGTGGAGACTACAGAGAAATGAGCTGTAATTGAGCAGGGATGTTTTAATCTTTTGATGGCCAAGCTGGGCTCAGGGGAAGGTGGTTGGAGCATTGTAAGGGTAGGGTGTCTATAGGAGATTGAACCAGGCATTAGCAAGAATGCTTTCATCTTCCTTGCATGGGGAAATGGAGCAATATCATATATGGTATGAAATGCGGTTCATTAAGCCGTTTCTGCCCAGCATTGCATATACACAGTCTGGACCAAACGTGTACACCTGTGGGCTGGGCAAAAATGGGTTCAGAGCAGATGGACTGAGTTTGATTCTGTTTCCTCTGCGCACTGCTTCAGATGGCTCAGAGGACATCAGACGAATCCCTGGAGGCCAGAGTTTCTTTGAACTGCATGACCTGAAGGATGGAGTCACATACTTGGTGCGGATAACAACATTGTTGGGTACCCAAGAGAGTGTTCCAGCCACCCTTACGTTCCATGTGGGTATGTTCTCTCTCAGGTTCTGAACTGTCTTATGCTCCTTGGAGGTTGCAAACAGCTGTATCCTTACGGCTTACTTCTCTGGCACTGCAGGAAGGATCCTGCAGTACCAGAGGATCCTGCCAGAGGATCCTATCTGCAGGAGAAGGCCTAGCAGTACATCTTACCTCTCTAAGGATTTGGCACTGCTGCAGGAGACCAGCACAGTGTTTCCCACAAGAGTCCTTAGATCTGGTGTCCCCTCAGCAGTGCACTCCAACTTGCCTTTTAAAGACTGTAGTCTTCATAAGAACATAAGAACAGCCCCACTGGATCAGGCCATAGGCCCAACTAGTCCAGCTTCCTGTATCTCACAGCGGCCCACCAAATGTCCCAGGGAACACACCAGATAACAAGAGACCTACATCCTGGTGCCCTCCCTTGCATCTAGCATTCTGACATAGCCCATTTCTAAAATCAGGAGGTTGCACATACACATCATGGCTTGTAACCCCTAATGGATTTTTCCTCCAGAAACTTGTCCAATCCCCTTTTAAAGGCATCCAGGACAGACACCATCACCACATCCTGTGATAAGGAGTTCCACAGACCGACCACACGCTGAGTAAAGAAATATTTTCTTTTGTCTGTCCTAACTCTCCCAACACTCAATTTTAGTGGATGTCCCCTGGTTCTGGTGTTATGTGAGAGTCTAAAGGGCATCTCTCTATCCACTCTATCCTTCCCGTGCATAATTTTGTATGTCCCAATCATGTCCCCCCTCAGGCGCCTCTTTTCTAGGCTGAAGAGGCCCAAACACCGTAGCCTTTCCTCATAAGGAAGGTGCCCCAGCCCAATAATCATCTTAGTCGCTCTCTTTTGCACCTTTTCCATTTCCACTATGTCCTTTCTTCATGAGAGTGCTCTGCAGATGTTCTTTAGCCTTTTGGCATTTGGTCCTTCCTTCCTCTGTAGAGAGCTCAGGAAAGGGAAAGGCAGATAAATTATCAGGTGACTTGGCAAATAACTCCCAGCTTCAATTTCCCATACGCAATAACAATGCCTCTCTTTCTTGCAGGGTTGTTGTACTGTACATGAATGTGTAATCAAAAATGTGTAATCAAAAGAATGGTGATGATACTTTTGGGGGGGGGTGAGTTCTTTGCCCACCCACCTTTCCATTTTATCTTTTCACCCTGTAGAACATCCATCTGTGGGCAGCATTTCCAACCTACAGACAGCTGCAGTTGAGCCCAACAAGTTGAGGGTGACGTGGAATCCAGTTGGTGGGGCAACTGGCTATAAGGTGACGTGGCGGGTGAGAGATGGTGAGTGTCTTGTGTCACAAATAGCAGAATGTGATTTGCTTTGTCATGGAGTTGAGGATTTTATTGTTTTCAAGGGCTGTAGTACTGGTGGGTCAATCCACACTAGAGAAATGGAAAAATGTGAGTTCTGCAGGGCACCCTCCAAGTGAAGAAGATTTGAGGCACTGCTCTAGATGCTGGCAGCTTCCTGGTTGTAGCAACTGACATACGCTAGAGTATGCTTTGTTTGAAGTGAAAGGTGATAGGTGGCCCTAAGTTAATGGGCTATCCATTGCTGTAGTGTAGAGGGTTCAGCTTAGCCTGAGGTCTCCATTTTGCAAACTCAACGTTGACTAGGCAAAGAGGCACCTTTTCAGTTGTGCATCTCTTATGTTTATGAGGGGCAGAGCAACTATCCCTGTAGACCCCAGCATTTTAAAAAATATGCTTCTGGGACCATTGTTGCCTCTAGGAGTTCAGACTGTAACATAGGACGGCTTATACGGAGTCAGTTCACTGGTTCACCTTGTTCAAGAATGACTGGTGGTAGCTTGTCAGGGTTTCAGACAGGCCTTTGCCCTGCATGAAAATCTTAGGGATTAAACCTGGAACCTCCTCTATGCAAGGCAGATGCTGTATGAGCTTTGCTTCTGAGCTATGAGCTGTGGCCCTTCACCTGCAGTACTTTTCAACAACTGCATCTAATGAAAAAGCTGCAATCCTTTCCACTGTGTTTGAAGTTGATGATTGTCATTCATTTCCCTGTGGTCTTGCGCTACACTTCTATACAGTGTATTCCCTGTGGGAATTCCTTAGAGCAGTAGCTCTCAAACATTTTAGCCCCAAGACCCACTTTTTAGAATCTGTTGGGACCCACTGGAAGTGATTAACCTGGAAGTGATGTCATGGCCGGAAGTGACATCACAATTCCCTGACATCCCAAAGGCTGCAATCCTATCCACACTTACCCAGGGATAAGCTCCATTGACTATCATTGTGAAAAGCATATACATAGTGGTCTGTTAAAAAGTACAGATCTGTAGCATTTCCCCAAATACAGTCACATACCATGGTAACATCAAGTCTATTAAAAATAAAATAAAAATAAAAAGTAAATGGGGTCCTTCCTGAAATTGACTTGTGACCCACCTACTGGGTCCCAGTTTGAGAAACACTGCCTTAGAGATCCTACAGCTGATGTGGTGTTAGATGCCTGACAGGGTTTCCTCTTTCCTGCCTTGGTTACTGCGCAAGACCATCTTGTGAGTTGCATCAACAACTCAATTTTGAAAAGTGTCATAATATGTTATTCTTCTGACAGTGAGCACTGCTGCCATCAAATCTTCTTTAGACTCAGGCAGCTCTGGACACCCAGTATATTTGCAAGTTTAAAGCTTAGACAAACCACTACACAAGCCACAAACAATCTCTTGTCCTTTTTGGCACGGAGCTGTTTAGTCAACTCTCTGCCAACTCTCTGCCTCTTCTCAATCATGGAATTAAGTTATACAGGTAATCACAAATAAAGGACTGGATTTGGTCCCTGAAATCCCCAGGCAAAACATGTTTAAATTAGAACACTGGTTTAAAAAAAAAAATAGTGTAATTATGGAAAACAAAATAGAAAGTGCATGCAAATGAGTATTTTACACAACTCTAGAATGTTGAGAAGGTTTAACAGACCAGGGAACATTATTCATGCTCTCTCTCTCTGCCTTGTAAGATATGTCTTGAAATAGTTACTCTCTGATTTTGAAGTGTACATGAAATGTGCTTTTCCCATAATGCATTTGCATTTTCCCTCAAAAAGGTGGGAAATGGGCACAGGCATTGAATTGATCCTCTTTTTCCTGCTCCATAACAGAAGTAGTTGCATTCCAGAAAGTTAGGATTATACCTAGTTAGATTTGGCTTGGTCTCCCTGTCAATACTAATTTAAGGCTTCAGTCCTATGCACATGTGGGAGTTAGTCCATTGAATTCAATGGGACTTGCTTCTCAGTTGACATGTATCAGATTGCGCTGTATTGGTCTAAACCAGGGGTGTTCAATGTTTTTGGCGGGAGGGCCACATCAGTTCTCTGACACTGTGTCAAGGGCCGGGGGAAAAAAGAATTAATTTACATTTAAAATTTGAACAAATTTACATAAGTTTACATAAACGAATATATTAAAGATGAACATAAATATGAATGAAGGTCTTGCAATAGCTCAAGGCCTATAAAAGGCCTTGCACAAAGCAAGCCTGGCCTTTCCTTTGCTGCCGCTACTGCATCACAGACGTGAAACAGCAAGCAGTGGAGGAAGCCCTCGTCCCACAGCTCATGCAAGAGGACAAACAGTCACCCTCACGCTGAGAGCAGTTACGTCGGGCTAGTGTGGGCTCCAACAAATCTCTGGAGGGCCAGAGGCTCATTGGAGACTGCGGGCTCCCTGAGGGCCTCATTGAGAGGCCTCGAGGGCCGCAAGTGGCCCCAGGGCCGGGATTTGGGCACCCCTGGTCTAAACAAATATAAAATGCAAAGTCTTTTCAGAAAGGATAGTTTGATTAGATATTTTTACATCAGAGGTATGGATCTGTCAGTGGTTCTTGAGATCTATGGAACAGCATTTATAAGTGAGTAGATAATTTTAACATAGGTGTTAACATAGCATAAGTTTATCGCTCAGTAGTTTTGAATTCCAAGAGGGAAAAGGAAAGATAATCTACAAATAGTCGAAGGATTTTGTTTATATATCTATTAGATTTTTAAACTACTAACTTAAAACACAGACACATTTAACTATATTATTATGTAGATATTATATAATTAATATACTGACAAAAGAATAACAGTTTAGTATTGTGTCCATCTAATAAGTGAATAGACCAAGGCCAATACTACCCTGCTCTAACATTTTCCAATGGATTTGTTCTTTTTCAAAATGCAATAAATAATTGTCATTCTTCAGCTAATATATGGTTGGTTTACATTTTCTTTTTCTTTTAAAGAAATTGTTCATAAGTGTGGGGCACACCCCAGGAGACAAGGGGAAGAGTTGGGTAGCAGTGGGGGGCTCCTGAAGCTGTGGTTCATTCTGGTTGGGGCCCACAGCATTGAAGCAGCATTGAAGCAGTGCTGCTTTGCAGCAAAGCAGAGGAGTGGGTCCTAGTAGGGAGGCCTCAGAGTTGGGGGGGGGGGTTAGCAAGCCACCTTGGTCCTCATCATATCCCTAACCCTGTTGGGTCCGCTTCCCTGAGTCCTGACTTTGGCCTATTCCAGCCAAGGCATCTGCCAGGTCCTCATCTTGAACAGCAGTGGGCTTTTAAGTCCCTTTGCCTGCTGCACCTACTCACCTGGCCCTGCCAATCCCCACTCCCCTTCTCCGATCACCAGATTTGTCATCATGATGACTTCCTGTTCAGATAGGAGTGATACAGAGAGGACCGGCACAGTTCTGGATACCCGGCTCACTTCTACTCCTTAAGAATACATACTATGTTTCAGGATGATGCAATTGGCCTCCATGAGGGTTGGCTCCCCTGACCCTGGGCAATAAACGTAGTCTGCAATATCTTGCATGTCCAGTCTTCTAATATCATTAATTGGTTTTAGTGCCCAAGACTTAATGAATCAAATCTGAGCAGCAGTCAACAAATTGCCAACCCAGCAACTATGTTTTATATTAACATAATATTCTAAATAACCTCACAGAATAACCACAGGACTCCTCTAAATCTACTTAGCAGTTTTTTGGCTATGTCTGCTGATGATCTGACTCACAATGCTTTGTTGAGTCTGCCAAGCATATGATTCATTTGTTTCCTCACAGGGGAAACTCTGGGTCTAGAGGATAGCAGTTGTGTTTCCATTCCCTTGGGCAGTGGATGAGGCCTGCAGTTGGTTGCCCCCTGTGCTGTTGCTATCCCCATGTCCCTGCCTCTGTTCTGCAGGGACATGATATTCAGACCTGTAAATGTTGAGAGTGTCCCTTTGCGAACATTTCTACACCAACTAAGTGTTGTAGGATAGCACTGCTGTTATAGGTTTGCATAGAAGCTGCTCTATTGATTGGAAATACAGATTCTGGACTCTACTTGCAATGTGTGATAGAAAGAGCTGCCCAGAGCCACTCTCTGTTCCCTAAGTTAAGACAGTGCTTACTACTTCAGCTTTTCAAATAACCTGTGAAATCTTCTTCTTCTTCCAACTGGTCTTCCTCTCACCCAGGTCAAGAGATCTCACGGGTCCTGCCAGCTGAGACAAGTGCCTACACTATTGAGGGCCTGAGGTCTGGAACTGACTACATCATTGGAGTCTCAGCTTTGATTGGCAGCAGAGAAGGGAGTCCGGCTACCACCACAGTAAGAACAGGTGAGGCCAGCTCTGGTACTGGGCTCTTCTCTACCCACTGTGACTCTGTCTTGACAGCATCATTCTCAATTGTCCATTTCTGTTCTTTGCAGCTCCTGAACAGGTGGGAGTTGTCCAGAACCTCAAGGTCCTTGAGTCCAGGAGCAATGTGGTGCGAGTCACATGGGTTGGTGTGCCTGGGGGTACAGGATACAGAATAGTGTGGAGCCGGCGCGATGGTAAAGTATTTGCCCAGTTTGACTAGTTGTCTACCTTGGCTGCTACTGATTTTGTCTGAGTTCTTTCTGCTCCTGAAGGGGCTCCAAGAAAGACAGTCCTGGCTTCTTTTCAGTCCTGACCTATCATTTGGAAAACCTCAACACAACCCATTCTTTGTATGCCAAGAGTTACCAGGATGTTAGTGGCAAAAAAAATGAATGCAATTCTAGGCTGCATCAGGTATGGCAGGGTGGGGGGGAGGGCAGGGAGGGGGTGGAATCGGACTGGGAATGGGTAGATCAGGCTTGGGAGGGACAGATTAGGCAGCGGCAAATTCCTGCTGAATCCAAACTCCCTTCCTGGGCCTGATCCACCTGACAGGTCCACATTTACCCATAGTGGCTGCTGGGGCTTTCCCCTGGGCAAGGGGACAAATGTCCCCTTAGCCTTAGGAGATCTCCAGCAGCCAGAGCTCCTCTGTGGGATGCAGTGGGGCTGTGCAAGTGCTGCTCCATTACTGTATGAGGGTTTTGGTAGAATTGGGCTGCTGTTCTCTGTGGCTCCTGAGGCAGCACTGGAACAAATTAACGAAATAGTTTTAGACTAGACATGAGGAGAATGTCCTAATTATAGGAGCTGCCCAGCACTAGAACAGTCTGTCTTGTGCAGTTGTGGATTCTCTTTTGTTGTAGGTTTTAATGCAACGGCTGGATAGCCACCAGTCAGGGATGCTTTAGTAGTTACCAACACTGAGCAGGGGATTCGACTGGGTGATCTCCTTCCAGGTCTAGCATTCTGTGACTTTATCATTCTGTATCTTTTGTCAGACCAATGTTATTGTGGACACAGTAAAAACAGGCTCATTTGGTTAGGTTTGAGCAGTCTTTTTCAAGTTAAAGAGAGGTCAGAGCATATACTATAAGGAGAAAAGATGTGGTCAGTGAGAATGGAATTGGCTCAGTATTGACATTCTTATAATTTCAAAGCTGCTGTTGCATCAAAGAGGGTGGATGGAAGAAAAGTACTTACAGATATGTAGTTAGAGGTATTAAGTGTGCGCAAGGCATTCTCTTTAAGGGACATGTTTATATTACACTTGGGGCGCAATCCTAACCCCTTATGTCAGTGCTTTCCAGCACTGACATAGGGCAATGCAGTGCTCTGAGGTAAGGGAACAAACATTCCCTTACTTTGAGGAGGCCTCAGTGAGTAACACCCAACTGTAGGATGCAGCACACGTCCCATTGGCACTGCTGTGCCAGTGCTGGAAAGCACTGACACACTGGGTTAGGATTGTGCCCTTGGTCTGTTTGAGCTATTCATGTCCTTGTTCTGATCAGGAGATAGGAAAAGTTAAAGCCAAAAATATATTTGGATTAAGGAGGCAGAGAAATGCTAAAGCAAATTCTTCTAACACAAATGTGTTTGCCAAAATTCAAATATATATTCTAATTTGAATGTTTTTCAGCCTTCCACAATTGTGGATGCTATTGAACTTAGGAGGTGAAAGCCAACTGTGGAAGTATTTTTCACAGCAAATAGTTATCTAACATTATTTAGTTATGAAATTTATCAACAAGATTATTTTTTGCAAAAGAATCTGTCAAAGTTAAAATTCAAAGCAGAACAGAAGGAACAAATTCAAAATAAATTGTGAATTTTTTCAAATTTTGAGCAAAATTATATTTTGTTTCTAAGGAAAACCTCAGTGGAACAGTTTTCCACTGTTCCTTTCCACAAGTCCTTTCCACAACTCAAAGGATTGGCCACCTTGATGTTAGTGGTTCAGTGGTTCCCAAACCTTTTAGTACCAGGATCCACTTTTTAAAATGGCACTCTATTGGAATCCACCTAGCTTTATGAAACGAAAAAAGGTTTCGACTTACCAGCTGCTCAAGCTTTTATTTTTATCTTTTTTAATATGGTGGAGGGTGCCTTCTGGAGCATTTGTTGAGCTCCTTGCTCATTGGATTGGGAGCATTCTAGTGGCCTTGCATTCCCTCATTCCCCTTCACCTGGCCTTTGATAGGAGCCAAGGCATGTTTGCCTACTTATGAGTAAGTACACACATGTGGCTCAATTTTGCTTTCCATAGGGTCCAAGAAATTTTCCTTGTCAGATTGGGGGAGGACTTCCTTCTCAGGTTTTTTAGGGGCCTTTGTTCATCCAATTGAGACCATTCTGGTGGTGTTACATTCCTCTCGGCTTGCTCTTCGAAGTGGACTGAGTTACAGTTGCCTGCTCATGAGTAAACATGTACATGCAGCTCAGTTTCACTTTCCATAGGGCTCAATGCATTTTCCATGTTACCTATCAGCTTGTTAGTTTCACAACCAACAACTGGGTTGTGACTTGCTGGTGGGTCCCAACTCACACTTTGGGAAATGCTGTACTATTTGATTGTAGCTTGACAATCTAAGTCAGAGAACCTCTTCTAGCAGCAGCAAGAGGTGGTGTGGTTAGGGTTTTACCTGACCTCTGAGGGTTGGGTATAGCCGGAGGTGGATCCGGCCATCTTTTTTAAGTTGAATTAAGTTTTAAATTCTCTTAAAGGTGGCCCTGAAAGCAGCCAATTGGTTTCGGGAAACACCAATTCCTTTGACATCCTCAATCTAGAAGGTGGAGTCAGTTACACAGTAAAGGTCACAGCACTGATTGGCAGCCGTGAAGGAGAGCCTGTATCTATCACTGTTACCACACGTAAGACCCACATTCTTGTATTTGTATATGACATTTGTATGCCACTGTTCCAAAATTCAACAATAGTGTAAAGTAATTTGGGCTATGTGATGATGTGCCAAAGGCTTCTAGTGATGGGAAATCTGCACTTCCAAGCACTGGTCTTTAGGGGAGTCATCTATGAAGCTTCACATCCTGAAAAAGGCAATAGCTTGTACCAATCATATATACAGTCAGTTCTTGTTGTCCGCTGAAGTTATGTTCCTGGAAACCTCAATGGATAGCAAATCTGGGAATAATGAACCATTGATCCATTGGTAGCTTACCTGCCAGCAGCGGAGACAAAATCAAACACAGCAGTGGAGACCTTCAAAGTGGTGCCCACAACTAGCATGGGGCCCTTTTAAAGAGGTCTGTGCAAGTCATGGGTGCCATTTTGAAGCTCTCTGATGCTTTCTGGAAGGTAACTGCTGCATTCAGGAAGTCAGCAAAGACCTTCAGAAGGCAGCAGAAACTGTGGATAGTCAAGAACACCCCATGAATGGCATGAGGGAAGTGTCAGTCCTGCTGCCCATGGATAAGTGCATTAGTGAGTAGCAGGAACTGACTGTATTAATTTTTTGTCATTTCCGTCTCCTCTTTCTTTGTATAAATATAATCAAGGGAGCTTATAGATAATAAAGTAACAATTGCAATGGTCTAAGAGTGAACAACAAAGTTTAAAGCAGCTGTAACTGAAACACTCCCTCCCAGAAGCTCCCTAGAATGATGGGCTATGATCTATTCCATCTTTTTAAAGATTCCATCTATTCCATCTGTTGGGGAGAATAGCAACAATAAAAACAAATGTGTTACGAAACTACCATTTTTATTCCAGACAATTCCAGTGATATCAAAGAAATCTTTTTTCCAAGAATTGAATAAAGTTATGGCCAACTTTATTTGGCAAGGAAAAAAAGCAAGAGTGAAGATGAAACTATTGCAAGATTCTAAAGAGCGAGCTGGCCTTGGAATGCCTAATTGGGAAATTTATTATTATGCAGCAGCAATGAACTGGATAAAAGACTGGGCAGAATTGGAAAAATCTAGAGAGTTGAAACTAGAATTATATGATTTGCAGATTGGTCCCCATGCCTTTATGATTTATGATAAAGCTAAACACCACAGTTACTTTAAACAACATTTGATAAGAAGGGCACTGTTATTTGCTTAGGAACAAATAAGATATAAAGTTTATGGGAAAATCCTGAGATGGGTCAAACCACTAGAAATTAATACAAAGCCAGTGTGGATATGGGAATCACAAAATAAGAGATATGACGACTTATTAGATGATAAAGCAGATCTTTATTCAAAAGAAGAGTTATTGGAGAAAGGGATTAAATTGGATTGGCTGACAGAATTACAAGTTAAAACAAGATGGATGGAAGATAAAAAAGAAGGAATTTACCCAGTGGAGACAGAATTTGATAAAATATTCTTATCAAATGAGGAACACTATATTAAGAAGATATACCAATATTTGTTAAACATGAAAATGGAAGATGAGTTGGTAAAAGAGGTGATGATTGTGTGGGCAAAGAATATTGGACATAATATAACAATGAGCAATTGGGAACAGATCTGGAAAAGAAACATGAAGATAATCAAAGCAACAACTATGAAAGAGAATATCTATAAAATCTTTTATAGATGGTACCTACCTCCAGACAGGCTGGCAAAAATGTATCCTGGTACATGAAAAAAATGCTGGAAATGTAAGGAGGCGAAAGGATCTTTTTACCACATGTGGTGGCTCTGTTCCAAAGCAAAAGAATTCTGGAAAAAAGTACATATGACTATTCAAATTATTTTTAAATGTGTTATACCCTTTGAACCAGAGATATTCCTATCGAATATTTTTCCTGAAAGCTGTGATAATGACACAAGGCATATTCTGTTGTATACAATAATTGCAGCAAGATTAATTTATGCTCAGATGCGGAAGAGCTCAGAAATTCCTGTTACAGATATGTGGATTAAGAAATTATATGAAATTATTGTAATGGATGTCTTAACTGAAAGACTGAAGGGTGGCAAGATAGAAATAATACAGCAATTATGGAAGCTGTTTTACAGATGGATAGACAAACTATGTATTATGAGCCATTTAAGTAAAATCAAAATAGACAAAAGTAAATACATTAATGTTCATGATAATTATAGACTAGATTAAAATTGGTATTGACATTGTAGAATGAAGGAAAGTAGTAATTAATGGTTTTTTTATGGTGATTTAAAATGGTAATAACTACAGTCCTGCAAATTCCCAATGTTTTTTTCCCTTTGTACTACCTTCAACCCATGTATATTTAGTTCCTGTACCCATATCTTTATTCAATATATATAAAAAAAAAATGATGGGCTATGATTGGGTCTGGATAGGAAAGTTCTGGCCATTTGGAGGTGCTTGTTGTTGGAGAGTGCAGGAAGCAGTTCCCAAGCCAGAAGACTTATTTCTTTAGTTTCACATTTCTAGCCCCACTGAACTCTCGAAGTGCCTCGCATGATTAATTTGGGTGTCTCCTTGATTCCCCTGTGCAAATTTCATGCCCCTCATGAAAGCAGTGTAACCCTCCTATGCAGTCATTTGGATTCCATTTGTGATTAACTGCCCTGAAAGTTGTGCTAATAACATATACATATAAATTAACATATATGTAAATAGAGGAGTTGGCCATCTACGTAATCCTCTCCTGCTTGGTGATGGCTGAACATCCTCTGTCTCCTTCCTCTGCTAAACCATCCACTCCTCCATTCAGCCACAGTCCCAGTTCAACCAGTTGGAAATCTGCGTGTGGTTGATTCCTCGGAAAGGCGCATCCGACTAAACTGGAGCCCAGTACCAGGTAGCACAGGCTATCGACTTACCTGGCGGCCAGCAGGTGGTAAGTGCTTCCCACATCTTCTCCTCTTCTCTCCCTGCCATCCAGCACACAGGAGACTAACTACCTCTCTCATGTGGGACAGGTGGACCAGAGAGGAGTCAGTTGCTGCCAGCCAACATCCTCACATATGACATTGAAGACCTGCAGCCAGGAGAGCGCTATGAAATCCACATCACCAGCATCATAGGCAACCGGGAGGGTGAAGCTGTGGCCATCGTTGCAAGCACTGGTAAAATGACACCTGTTCCCATTCTCTGCTAAGCTGGCATTTATCCCTGACACTAAAGTAATCTGCAATAGAGAATCTCTGTGAATCAGCTGTTCATTTGGTGAATTTCCATTTCTGCTTAAGAATGGAGCCTAGGCAGAGGCTAAACAAACCTGTCTGACTTTCCTGATGCCTGAGCAGTCCTTGGAGTAAGAGAGCCACCCCCTGGTCAAATCACCAAATTACCCCAATTTAGCTAACTTTCTAAGTTTGCACTGGGTTCTTTTTTAAATGTGTATGTATACCTAGAGAAGCATTATACTGTAATTTAACTTCACCTGACATGCAGTAATAAGGTATTTATGTGATGGCATCAGGAATGACTGCATGCATTGATCTTGCATCTGCCCCCTTGGAGGAGTTAAATGCCACTTACTGCTTCCATCCCCATTTTAAAACAAAAGAATGTAATTTAACCATCTATGCCACTGTTTATTTATTGACTTATACATTTAAATGCTAGTTTATGGTTTCTCAGATGGTATCACATGGCTGTAATCCCCAAAGCAGTCACATAAATTGAGCTGAACACCATGCTGCTAATATTAACAGATGTATGAATTCATAGACATAACATAGCCTTCTGGGTTGTTAAAGAGAGGCAGGGCATCAAGAAATAGAAAGTAAATCAATCAAAATGCTAATGTTTGCATCAGAACATACTGATCTTAAAAAAAAAAAGCAGTTGTGCTAGATTACAGAATGATGTACAAAAGGCACTGGCATTTCATTTATTATTTATTTTGCATTTCTCTGTATTGAATTTCTGGACTGCCAGGATAGTGCTCAAACAGATATATGGTTATAATAAGCCAGTAGTAACCAGTTGTGTATATGGTGCTTCCCTTCTCCTCCCCCCCAACCCCAGTGGCCCCACAGTATTCAACATGTTTATGATGACAATTCTGTCACTTGCACACAGTAGGTACAATTACTGCTAATAGCCACTGTTGTGTTTGGGCCTGTAAACACTCCCCAGAGGAGTTCATGGCACAACGAAAGATGTATTCCTAGTGCTATAACTGCTGTCAACAGTCATGCATACAAAGCGGGCTCTCTAAGGGGAGGCAGGAATTTGCCCTTCGGCCTCCAGGATAAAAGCATCTTTTTAACTTGTTTTCTTTTTTCTAGAAGCTGTGGGCCGTGTGACCAATTTTCAAGTGTCAGAGACTCAGAAGGATTCCATCACTTTGACCTGGACTCCTGTCCCTAGAGCCACTGGCTATCTCCTCACATGGAAATCTCTACGAGGTAATGACTTTATAGTGGAGGACCAATCTGGGGCATGGAGATTTCGGAACAGTAAATGTTGATGGACAAGGCTGACCTCCTGTCACCTGAGATAGCATGTTAAATGCTGCCCCCTTCCCACTTGTGCAGCTAAGGGGAGGACTGAGGGAATGCTTGGCTCCCAGGCAGCACAGTTTTGGGAGCGGCAACACTGCCCCGCGCCCACTGTGATCCAGTCACATCCGGAGGGTGTTCTGACACCTCCAGAAGACCATAGAACATCACTCCCAGTTTGTCCTGAAGAACCGAAAGTGACATTCTAAGGCCTTCCAGAGGCCTCAGAACACTCTCTAGACATGAATAGAGGAGCTCCATTCATGTTTAGAGGGTTACAGTTCAGGAGGCTGTCTTGGAAGGCATGCCCCAGGGCAACACTCATTCCAGCTCACCACTGCCCCTTCCCCAATGATGTGCCAGCTTCTGCTACTGCCACTCTCCAGTGTTCTAGCTCAGCACTGCCCTTCCCTCCACATTTCCTCTTCTTCTTTGGCCCTCACTTTTCAATCCAGGGAGTGGAAGGAGACATAGGGGCAATGGAGGCAAGTAAGCAGACAGAGATTTGCACCCTGCACCAATCTGCTGCCTGAGGTGACCAATAAGCCTCTTGGGTGGACTGGCCCTGGTTAATGGGGCATCACAGTATCAGTCCCTATGCAGCTGAAGGTAGGAGTGGGGAATGCAGGAGGGTAGATCTTCTTGTTGCCATACCAGCAAGCAAACCTGGGAGTTCTTATGGGGCTCAGGGAGCATCATCTGACCTACTTGGCCTGTTAGTACATGAGGCTTTCTTTGCTGGTCTTCCTGAATCTCTCACATTTCCATCCTTGGTCTTCTTGCAGTTCCAGCCTTTGATCATTGCTAGATGATGGTGCACAAGCTGAATCCCCACGGGACTTAGCTTAGGTTGCCAGTTAAAGACCCATCGCAGGCTCAAGCCCTCACACAGAGTGGACCAGCGTCCACATTAGACCAATCTCTCTCTCTTTGAAATGGTCCATGTTAATACTCTTTACTTTGTTTCAGTTGGAGGAGATGCACAAAGAACACTACCCGCATCAGCAACTTCTCACCAAGTGTCAGGTCTGCGATTGGGTGAGAGATACACCTTCACCATCCGCCCACTGTTTGGGAGTGTCACAGGTGCTGAGTCTTCTGTTACTGATCGTACAGGTGAGGTTTTGCTATTGGGAGCCATATAAAAGTCTGCTCCTCTTTCGAGTCCAAGGCCTGTGCCCACCGTCTAGGAAAAGGACGTTTCTACTTTCTTTCATTCACGCATTCTATTCACATAAACCATTTTCCACATAAACTACCTTGGGCATGGACTATCAGCATACCGTATTTTTCGCTCTATAAGACGCACCTGACCATAAGACGCACCTAGTTTTTAGAGGAGGAAAACAGGAAAAAAAATATTCTGAACCA
The DNA here is from genome assembly GCF_035046505.1 of Tiliqua scincoides. NCBI lineage: Eukaryota > Metazoa > Chordata > Lepidosauria > Squamata > Scincidae > Tiliqua > Tiliqua scincoides. The sequence continues at coordinate 221,317,821 of NC_089822.1, forward strand.
AATAGTGTAATAAAATATGTCTCTCCGCTGCTCTGTTTCCATGCTCCTTAGCATATTTTACTACCTCTAGTTTAAAAGGAATTTTATATGCTAGCCTTTTCTGCTTTATCATCCTTGCACTGGTAGAATGAGGTACTGTAGTATTTTTCTGCAAGTGCATTGTCACTAAGCTATGAACATTTGCATTACCATTGAGCGCTTACATTTGCATTACCATTGAGCAAAGGCAGGACCCTGGTCAGGGGCAGAAGCACCTGCCAAGGAGGCTCTGCTGCCCTGAGAATGCCTGCAGCTTTGCAGTATTCGCTCCATAAGACGCACACACTTCCCCCCCCCCACTTTTTGGGGGGGAAAAAGTGCGTCTTATGGAGCAAAAAATATGGTAAGTATGTTCACTCTATTTGTCCTTCTCTTTCCTGACCTAGTCCTAGCTGCTAGGACTAAATCAATTTAGGATGCAATCTGAACTAGTAGTTAGGCCAGCACAAGTCCCTTGCGCCGGCCCAGGGGTGTAGCGAAAATGCTGTAAAGCACTTTCACGCCGCTCTAGAGATGGTTAGGCCGGCTGGCCTAATTGTACTGTCATGAACCCTGGGGACAGTGAGTTTGCGATGGCCAAGCTTGACTGGCTTAGGAATCTAAGGAGGACAGGAAGGAGGCAGGGAGGACTCATTTCAGGGCGAGGGGAGGGCTGGGGGTCCTCGGGTAGACGGGCGAGAAGTGGGAGACAGGGCTGGGACCCAGCAGTTATGCCAGATCCCAAAACTGTTCCCTGAGTAGTGCAAAGCGGCTCCAAGCTGCTCCATTCTCCTCGGGCTCCTCACCTCCTGAGGTGGCGCAAGTCAAAGGAAACCCATTTGGGTTGTGGTGGCTTACCCTGGGGTAAGGGGAAGAGTTTCTCCTTGCCTCAGGCTGAGCCGATTCTGGCCCCAATCTTGCACTGGATACAGCACAGACCTCCTGGCCTACCTGTTTCCAGCGCAAGTTAGGACTGCGCTGTTAGTGTTGCTTGAGCAGTTCCTTCTGGACCTTTGACTACCACAGAAATCAGTTGTATACCATGAACCAAAACCATTTGGTCAGAGAATAAGAAGTAAGCCCATGTAAGTAGAGAGCTTTTTCCTTTCTATTTCATTCGTTTGAGAATGAATGGAGGGGAACTGTCTTGTGTTTATATTCCCTTGGTTCCATTATGTTCCCTTGGCTCTGTGTGGCGTCTTCCCCTAATTTTGAAACCTTTCCTCTGCAGTCTGCCGAGACTCCCGCAGTGACATAGTCTTTCTCGTACATGCAACTCGAGACAATGCCTTCAATGCTGAGAATGTACAAAGCTTCCTCTCCAACATTGTGTCTGCCCTGGGCCAGCTGGGCCCTGGTGCCACCCAGGTAACAAACAAGGGTCTGGCAGCTGTGCCTACAACCAGGAATTTTTGCCTCATTCACTTGGGCTGTGTGTGTAACCCCTTGGAAAAGCAAAGGCTGTGGTTTTTCCGCATGGCAAGGCATTTGTGTAAAGCGGTGCCTCTGCAGTTGTGGTGATTTTCAAAACCACATATTTTTTTGTTTGTGAGAGTAAGGTGAAAATAGGTAGTGTGAAGAGCAGCTAACACAAGTGACTTGCTATGTGGAAGTTGTTGTGTTTTAAGCAGCCATTTGAATGATGTCTTTCATTTGTGAATCCAACCTTTCTACCCTGTAATGATGAGGGAAGGTGACATGCATGTGCCTTATTCCTGAGTTTCCAATGGTACCAAAATGTTACCTTTTCCTTAAACCTCCCCTCACTGTACTTCTGCTATGACTTTCTCTTCCAGGCATCTCACTGGCTCAGGCTCTCTTTTTTCCCTCTCCTCAACTAGGTTGGCATTGTGATTTACAGCTACCGCAGCCTCCCATTACTCCCAATCAACCGCTCTAGTGACCTTGCCACCGTCCTGCAGCATATCCGCTCGTTGCGCTATGAGGAGCCTAGTGGCAATGCCATTGGTAAGAGGACCCTGAGGAAATGGGTGCAAATTCCATTAGGAAACCAGAGGCTTATTTCTCTGGGAATTCAGCAAAGAGGCTGCCACATTCCCACTGATTCCTGTGTGGGGGCGGCTTGGTAAGTCAAGTCCTGAAGACCTGAAGTGAGTAGAATGGGAAGCTGCAAGGGGCTGCTTCTGATACCTTGACAATGAACAGGACTGACATCAGGAGCGGGTGGCATGACAGGGCATCTGCTGAGGCCCACACCTATTTACAAGCCATGATGATTGTATGCAATCTCTAGGTGTTAGAGGTGGCCCATCTTGCCAGATGCAAGGGGGTGGCAACAGGATGCAGTTTATCTTGCTGTTTGTGCTCCCTGAGGCATCTGGTAGGTACTGTGAGATACAGAACTAGATGGTCCCTTGGCCTGCTCCATCAATGCTATTCTTATGTTGGAACATTTCCTGTCAGTGGGTTGGGAGCTCTAACTTTTATGTCACAGAAGTCCAAACGGTCTTCTGGGGCTGTCTAGGCTTTGCATTTCTCATACCTTCTGTCTTTGTGGTGCCATGAAATACACTGAAGCTCCAAGGCAGCAAACCAACCAAAGTTGAATTATTTTAGATCTAAGATGCTAGTGTCTATATGTGTGGCTTTTCTTTATGGTATCTGTCCTTCTCTTTGAACTCTGTAGGAGCTGCCATTAATTTTGCCAAGGACTACATGCTGAGTCCCAGTGCAGGACGCAGACCGGGTGTTCCAGCAACTCTGGTAATACTGGCAGATGGGCCCTCAGGTGATGATGCCATTGGGCCAGCCAGGGAGATCAAGGCAGCAGGTGAGATTCAGGTCTTTGGAGTTGTACCTTCTAATACCTTTGGGAAGGCATTAGAAGATAGAGAAGAATATTCACTCTAACTATGGAATGTGTAATTCTGAAAGGATGCAGTGGCCTTCTTAGAAACCACTGCATGTGACCATGTCCTTAAAGCACAGCATGGCATTGAGTGAACCATGAATGCTACTAGCTGATCAGTCTACACTTTGAACAATCGTCATTGACTTTGTGTTGCTTACTTGGATACAGTTTGGCTGCCTCTGGCTGAAATCTTGCTTTTGGAAGAGTTAGGTGGGTTTCCAGTGCAATGAGTCTCTTCTTTTGAACTGCTGTCTACCATACCTAGCTGCTCTATTGACTGAACTCTTTTTTGGCAGGGATCCAGGTGCTGGCAGTGGGCATGAATGGAGCTGATCGCGAGCAGTTGCGCCGCCTGGTAACCAATGAAGACCTACGCAATGTTTTCTTTGTGAGGGACTCAAGCAGTCTGTTGGAGGTGGAAGAGGAACTTGCCAGTGCACTCTGTGGGGCATCCACCACACAAGAGGTAAGGCAGAGAGTATTGCTCATGAATCTACATGACATTTCCTAAGCATTTGAAAGGATCTAGTACTGGAAGCAAATGAATGAGGCAGTGATTGGAAAAGAGTTTGGTCCACCAATACAGGGAGCATTTGCATTAATCCAGCTTTAATCCACTCTCAGTTCACTTCTATTACCCTAATGCATTTAGGAAGGGGGGCAATCAGGAATTTTGCCCTGGGTCCAATGCCAGCCCTAAACAGAGAGTGTCTTGTACAGTGGTGGTGGCTAATTGGAGCGCTGTTGGCTTGCTCCTAGGTTTTGGCTCAATCATGGGGTTGGTGAAGGTGTGAAAACTTTCTTTGGTTTTGTAAAAGTTGTTTTTCCAAGCTCAGGAATCCTTAGGAGGTGGCTGTACCAAAGGCATCAAATATGTACCAGATGAGGTAGCAAATACGCTATCTTAGCAAGATTTGGAAATGGTAGACTTCATTTGAATTTTAGAGATGTGAAAACTGCATTTGAATTTATGGAGTAAAGTCCTCTCCATTCAAATTTGGAGCACTTGTCTCCCAGAGATCAGTTAAGGAAGGGTGAGAGGTGACTATGTGGTTTCATGAAAAACCTATGGACCTGTGGTCTCCTGCCACCAGTCCTGTAAATAGCCACATAACCAGTCTGGCCTTTGCTCTCTAGGCACCAAGTACACCTGTATACCTGTGTGCCTGTATACCTGTATACCTGTGTGCCTCCTGCACACCTTGAATTAAAAGAAATAAACAGAGAAAAAATACTGACCGTGTAACAGTCAAGAGGTCTGGATCAGCAGGAATGCTCTCTGGCCAAACTGGACTTGCAATGTCATCCTTCTGGAGCTGTTGCATCAGTGAGTTACAGGCAGAGCTTTATAGTAGATTCTGCACTTCCTTCCTGGAACCTCAATAGGGCTTTGATCCAGAATAGGTGTTAACTACCTGTTCTCTCTTCCTTTTGATTATTCTTAAATGGAAGGGAGACCTCAACTGCCAAGCAAGTACTGTGACTTTGGCTCTGGCCTGTGACACAGGCCCGTTGTCATCTCTGCTCTTGGAGATAGCAGACACAGGCTTTGGGGCAGAGATGGAGCTGGAGTGGGTGTTAAATCAGGCATAGTGACTTGGGGGTGAAAGCCTTGGGCTGTTCCTCTGAAGTTAAGAGTTATTTTTGGTCCTTGACTGTGCTGGGAGCTATCAGCAGGTTCCTGTGCCTCCTCTGAAGGGGAGATTTTCTGTGGGACAAGGCAGGTCCTGGCAGTAGTCTAACACTGGTTATTTTTTCCTCTCTCTCTCCCTCCTGCTCCAGCCTAGACCAGAGCCCTGTGCAGTGCACTGTCCCAGGGTAAGTCAGCTATTCTGTTTGAGTACTGAACTGCAAAAAGTTCTCTAATGAGCAAAAGATCTCCCCGCAGGCAGAGAAGAATGGGAGGGAAAACTCTTTAAGGTTAGAAAACAGGTCAGCTTTTCAAAGCCATTAAAAAGGGACCACACATGACGCAGTGGTGAGGGGAAATTCTTGTGCTTGTCAAGGCTGTACTCAGCCTTATTGTTCCCTACTAGATTCTGAGAACGACCAGAAAAGTGCCCTTCAAGCTCTCGCTATGTATGAATCTGAGCCAAGGGTAGGTGAGAGTTGTGAAAGAATCAGTTCTGCCCTGCCAAGACTTTTAGGCTTCCCCATCTCTGGCAGGTAATCTAACATCTATAAAGTATTGAAAGATGTGCAAGAGGAGTCCAGATCCTCTGGAAAAGAGGGGGCATGGAGGTTCCATGATGAAGGGGGGTCCTTTTCAGCAATGATGGTGTAATGCTCCATTCTACCACACTGAAAGATAAAATTGGAGGGGAAAGGCAGGGTTGGCTGCAGCGAATTCTCAGCAAACTGCCCTTCATGGATCCCCTCCTACCTGGATGAGCCCCAAGAGAGTCATTCCTCCTCTACCACCAGTAAATGAGGTTTATGTGTACAGAGAACAACTCAGAGATCAGCGGTTGGCCATTCTGAGGACTGTGGGCTCTTGGCAGTTGCCCAGCAATGCCCACCCCTGACTCCAGGGAGAGGGAGGGGTGTTTTTGATTATGAATTTCCTGGAAGTATTCACTGGGAGGACTGTGGTGGGGGGAAAGCTGCTTGAGTGACTGTGGCCAGTTTGCCACCATCAGTGGGCACTTTTTTACTCTTTTCTGCAGGGTGAGAAAGGAGAGCCTGGTGAAATTGTGAGTATCTGAGATCTACTGGAAAGGGGATCCCAAGTGGATTATTCCTGCCACTCATGCCTCTGGCCATTTTTGCAGGGACGGAAAGGACGCATGGGACTCCCTGGCCCTCCTGGAGAACCGGTAATGCCTTCTCTTCTTTGGAATTCCTTGACTTGAACAACCTGGGACAGAGCTGATCCTGCCCTTTAGGGCCTGCTCTCTTGCCTGGAGCCCCTCCCTCTTTGGCCTGCTGATCTTCAGACCTTCTGGCATCATCTCTGTCTGAATTGCAGAGAAGTTATTGCTCTTACTTTTTTTTTTCTTAAACCAGGCCATTTTTAAACTTGGGGTTAATTTAGCTTCTTCAGTCTCATCTCATTGCTGGACTGCCATTGCCAGAAGGCCATCCTCTTGCGGGATTCAGTATAAATTTTAAAAGGATTTGGACAATTGGAGAGGATGTGTTCTGATACTTTATTCTCTTTGCAAAATAATAAGTAGCTTTCTAAGCACCTCTAGGCTCGTCACGTTCTCCAAGGACCCTTTCCACCCACCTGCCTATTATTCGGCACAGTTACTCTCCCACTGCTAAATATAAGAGAAGCACCAATTGAAAAAGTGCCTGTCTGCCCAGTTAGCATTATTATTATTATTATTATTATTATTATTATTATTATTATTATTATTATTATTATTATTATTATTATTATTATTATTATTAACAGTATTTATATACCGCTTTTCAACTAAAAGTTCACAAAGCAGTTTACAGAGAAAAATCAAATAACTAAATGGCTCCCTGTCCCAAAAGGGCTCACAATCTAAAAAGATGCAAAAGAACACCAGCAGACAGCCACTAGAACAGACACTGCTGGGGTGAGGAGAGACACTCCTCTAAAAAAAGAGGAGCACCCACTTGAAAAAGTGCCTCTTACTCAGTTAGCAGGGGTTACATAGCATGCTACATAGCATATACTACATAGCATGGATAAGACTTCCTCTGAAATGCTTCCAAGTTGCACTGTTTTCCAGGGGTATTTGTGAATGGATTTCACTGATGCTCCAGGAGAAGCCCATAGGCACTTTGAATTCCAACTAGTTCTACCACTGGGCCAGCCCAAACCATCCCACATCACGTGAGGCAGCACAAGTCACCTCGACATTTCAACACAGCAATAAGTACCCTCAGTTCCCCTCACTGACTTTCTGTTTTGATCAGAAATATCTTGGAAAGCAATCCCCAGTACAGGAAGAAATTTTCTCTGCCCTACCTGGTGATGTTAGGGATTGAACTTGGGATCTTCTGCATGCAAAGCAGGTATTCTGCCACTGAGCCACAGCCCCTCCTTAAACCTGTGATCCCATTCCAAAGAGATCCCGTTCCATATTGGTGCCAACAGAGCTTAGGGTTCTGAGAGACTTTTCTAAGGTATCATATACTGCGTCACTAATCTGGTCAGAAGGAGCGTGACTTGATGCTGTTCAAAACCAATACTGCGGCAGAAGCTGTATGTATGTGTGTATGTTCATTTTCACTATCCTGCCCACCAGCACCACTACCCTTGAAATTTCTTATCATTGCTAATTGCCCTCACTTTTCTTTGGTTGTATCCGTCAAGGATGGGGTGGATATAATGAATATAGAAAGACCACATTTTGCTTTTGATATAAGGAGGGAGAAGGAAGCTGATCTTATAATTTTTCTCCTTTTTCTTTCCAGGGGCGTAATGGGATTCCAGGCCTTCCAGGTCCCATGGGACCTCGGGGTCCCCCAGGTGAAGCCACTGGGGGATTTGGCGAGAAAGGAGAAAGGGTGGGTACTCCCAGCATCTCACATAATCTGAGTTCCTCCGCAGCAACCTATTCCAGTTTGTACCATAGACTAGAGCAGGGTGTCAAACATAAGGCCCGGGGGCTGGATGCGGCCTGCAGAAGCTTTTTATCTGGCCCTCAGGCTCTCAGCTGCTGAGCCATGCTTAGGTGTTACTGCTGAAAGGGCAGCCCACTTGAAAATTGAGCTTTCCCATATCTTGAATATGATCAAGATATGTATATTTTCTCTTCTGTCATTTGCAGCTAATGAGTTCCCAAGTGAGAGAAAGTGCTTATTTTTGGTCCTCAACTGTTTAATGACATCACTTCCTGCCTAATGACATCACTTTCGGCCCTCAGCAGGAATCATGAATGCTATTTGGCCCTCTGTATGAAATGAGTTTGACACCCCTGGACTAGATAATTCCTCTGGGTGCATCATTTTCTGGAGAGTTTATGTCTATTGTGCTTTGACTGATGAAATCATTTTGGGGAATGTAACCAAAACACTGCTGCCTACCCCCTCCCCAGGAGTTTTCTGCCTTCCTTTGCAATGTATGGCTTAGAATGTTTGCTTGAGTCATCTGCAGTTATCTGCTCTGCAGGTAGATCCCTATAGTTCATCTGCCTTTTGCTCGGAGTACACTGTGTAGTTTGGATTGCATTGTGAGGTTGGTGAGTGGCAGTCTTCCCTTTGAGTAAAGGATGAACTAGGTGATCCTTGATCTCCTTCATTCTAGAACTGCAATCCTAGGTATACTCAGCTGAGACCAGTGGGACTTACGATTGGTCTCTAATGCTCCATGGAAGCTCTGAATACCATAGGGGTTCTGAGCACTTAACTCTCTGGAAAGGCAATATTTTTTAATTGTGACTGTCACACATTACCCTCCTACAAATCACCTACATGTATTTCTTTGAAACCAAAAACTCAGGATGAATCTTTACATATATGAAAATTTGGCTGAGCAGCCTTGGGTTCCTTTGGAGAGAAAGGTGGGATACAAATGTAGTAAATAATAGTAGTAAATAATCTATAAGCAAGTCAGTCTACAGCCTAATTCTCAAGACTGTAAAGCTGTATCTGTGTCAAGACAGGGGCAGAGGTGGTCCTGGACTTTCCTGCACCTGAGGCCACCTCTACCTTTGCCGCCCCTGACCCAGAAGTAACGTCCCAGTGACGTCATCATCTCTTCAGTTACTTCAGCGCAGCTGCCTCCTCCGTTTCCCCTTTGAAAAAAAGGAGGGTAGAAGAAGGCAGCCCAGGCCACAATGGAGCCTTCCATGCCACTTGTAAGTGGTGTGAAGGGTTCCATCAGAGCGTTTTGGGGCCGCTGGAAGTGGCACCCAGCACAGAGACGAGTGGCACTTCCAGGAAGTGGGTGGCACTCGCCTCCTGAGTGCTGCTTCCAGTGGCCCCCAAAGTGCTCTGATGGAGCCCTTCATGTCGCTTACAAGTGGCGTGGAAAGCTTTGTCGGGGCCTGAGAAGTGGCACGCATCTCCAAAATTCTTCCGCGCCGCTCTGAAGGTCTCCCCCTTCCCTTAAAGGTGAAGAGAGGGGGTGCCCCTCAGATGTGACTAGGAACCATGCCAAGAGTGGCTGCAGGAGCACAGCTATTCTCAGTGCAGTTTCCCACTAGTCTGAGCGCCGCCCTCCTCTTCTCCCCTTGAAGGAGAGGGGAGAGGGGCAGCCCTCAGAGCATTGCTGCTCCCAGCATGCTGTTAATTTATAGGAGGAAAGGGGCACCCTAGAGTGTCTGCAGGCCGGGAGTTGTGACTCCCGACACACTGATGTTCTAAGATGCCTCTTTTTTCTCCTCCTATAAAGGAGGGAGGGTGACTCAGTCCTGCGCTGAATCACTGCTGGATTGGCAGCATCTCACTGCCTCTCTGGCAGCAATTCTGACCTGCCCCCTCCTTCATTGGAAGGAGGGTTTTTAAAAAAAACTAAAGAAGCTGCTGGAGCTGCCAGCGTCTTTCACCTTAAAAAAAAAAAAGACCAATGGGCGGTGGAGGGGGGTGAGGCTGGCATTGGTTGGAACCCTGGGGCATTTGCCTCTCTTGCTCCCCTCTGGGTCCTCCACTGAGCTGGAGCTCACATGTCCAAATGCTTCTCCAAACAAAATGTATCCTGAATGGAGACAATTAACCTGTTAGGGAAAACACTTGGCTAGAACTCTTCTCTCTGATGTGCTTGTTTTCTTTGTGCAGAGGTTTTCTTTTGTACGGAGCAGCACTCAGTAGTTTGAGCCCAACAGCCTGAAATGGTACAGCCCAGACACAGGCTTACTGTCTCAGTGAGAATTAGGCCTTGAAATCCGTAGTAGAGAAAGAAGCCTCCAAGCAATCCCAGATCAGTTCAATCAGTTCAATACAGGAAAGAATTCTCTACCTCAGATGCTCAGCCATTCTCCATTTTAAAACTTCCCGTGAAAAAAAGATTCACCAGCTTGTTCAACTCTCCCTGTATCTAGGACGTTTTGCTGATATCCAGTGTAAAACTGCTCTCTTTCAACTTGGACACATTGCATGGTATTGGCTGACTCTGGAAATCAGTTATTCTCCCCTACAGCAGTCTTTTAGATGTTTGAAAATTGCTGCCATATTTTCCTTAATTGTATTCATTTCCTTTAGCCCTTTCTTCTGTGTTGTGTGTTCCAAACCATTTATAATCCTCTGAATCCTCTCCAGCATGGCAATCCCAGAGTGTAATGCTTGGCTCTGACTTCTTAACAAATTTAAATTAAGGAGAACACATGATTCACACATGCACTTGATTATTCAACACCGGATAATTCTTGGCCAAACTTGTGAATTGCTTCTATTTCAGAAGTAGTGAAAGGGGATGGGTTTGAAACTTGAGGCTCTGTGAAATGATAGTACTAGCTATACAGTACTGATCAATCTGTTATTATACGTGCATTCTTCCGTTTGATGACTGATAGTAGGCAAGTGATGGACATGCATGTGTGAACCATCTCTTGAGGGAATTGAGAATCCCTTGTGACCATGTCTGTGTTCTATACCTGAGCTTTGCATTTTTCTAAGTATTTGTTGCACTACCATGTGCACTTAATGTGTATGTGTAAATACATTTTTTATTCTGAAATGTGAAATTCAGTAGATGAATAAATCAGTCTCTTCCAAGATGTGTTCTTAATGTGTCCCTTTTCTTCTAGGGATTCCCAGGAGCAGATGGAGTGCCAGGGGCTCCAGGTCGTCCTGGTAACCCTGGGTCTCCTGGCCAACCAGTAAGTTGCACTTTTATGTCTGGACATCTTGCAGTCGATGATTACATGCAGAGGTGTCCCCCTTTTTCCATAATGCTTTGCTGCACTGAGACATTGGTTGACTTCATCCGTCATTATCTTGCAACCAGTTGCTAATGCTAACCTCCTTTAACTTGTTTGAATCTTCATCAGTATTCATAAATTATGGCCTTGCATGCTTCATCTCTATGGTGAAAACCACATAATTTCCCCATTCTCTGCCCCAAATGGGCTAGTGACAATCCATTCAGGATAGTGATCGCTTCAGGATTACCTCCATTAGGAGACATCACACGGTTGCTTGTTTAGGAATTAAGCTCCTTCATCCCAGAAGCAGAGGCGTCACTAAGGTTTCTGTCACCTGGTGCAAGAGCTCATTGTGTCTCCCCCATGATGGAACTGCTAACTACATCTCTGCCCAGAAGGCATCAGTTTAGCTGTCCTTCCCACAGGTGCTGACACCAATGAGAGCACTGCTACTCAACTGATCCAGGTCCAAAGATGCAGGTGAACATGCCTTGACAAATGAGGCAGTACAGTGACATTATTTAACAATGGGTATATAAGATGCAGCTCTTGGTGCTTTATCTTGACTCTGATTGACAGGTGCATTTTCAGGATCCAGCCCACCTTTCAGGGAGAGAGGTGCCATGACACATGGAAACCAAGATCAAGAGTGGGGTCTAGAAAGTTGCATCAGATTTTCTGTTTCTTTTATGCTTGCCTCCCTAAATTCCACTGCACTGTAAGAACTGTGCCTCACCTCCCCAGTGCCTTTAATTTATGCTCATTTTGTAATTCCTTCCTTTTTGCCTGCTATCTCTATTTCAGTAAATGTCCCTCTTAATTTGATCTTTAACCCGCCTGGCTAGGCTGACTCAGTGAACAGTGTGTTGCCATGCTCTTGTGACCAGTAGTCATATGCTACTACATCCATTATGGGGAACCTCCTGGGAATCTGGGAGAGAGGATCTCTAATGCAGGCCCCTTCTGTATGGTTTTAGCCATAGTGGGGGCAACAATTACTATCACTTGTTCTGGAATAAGAGTGAGTTGGAGAAGGATGGAGAGTGTCAGTAGGCCCCTCCCTCCTCTGCATCATACTCTTAATTCTCAATTTTAGGATCCCTGTCTGAAGGGAAAAAAACAAAACCTTGTTCATCATTATGTTTATTTTTTTCCAGGGCAACACTGGCCTTCCTGGTCTCAGAGGAAACCCTGTGAGTAAAGGGTCCAATTTCCATTAATCTCCCAGTGCCTCTTACAGAGCATCTTTCTGCCCAATCCTAACTCAATCCCCGCACAACAATGCAACAGCATTGGCAACACTGCACCCCGCAGGGTGTTTTCTTCTGCTGGAGGTCTCCTTGGGGTAAAGGAACATTTGTCCCCTTCCCACAGGGTAGGTCTCAGCAGCTGCTTTGGAGCAACTCAGACCTGTGCCAGTGATATCACTAGTGCAAGTCTACATTGACCCATGCAGGTGGATCAGTAAGGAAGTTTGGATTTGGCATGCAACACTGTAGCTGCCGCTGCCCCGCCCCCCTCCTGGGCCTAATCCACTTACCCTTGCCCCATCTCCCCCCCATTCCACCCTCTACCTGCTCCATTCAACCCCCTTCACCATCCTCCCCCTGCCCCGTTCAAGCCTTGCACTGGACTTACCTGCTCCAGCAGGCCTCAGTTTCTCCACCGGTGCACACAGGAAGGCTCTGACCTTCCTGCTGGCATGCCATCCCCCTGTGCTGCCACAAAGCTGGTTCTTCCTTACAATAGGATTGGGCCATTACTTAGCCTTACCTTTTGCCTTCTAGGGAGAACGTGGACCAATGGGTCCAGCTGCACCAAAGGGACAGAAAGGTGAGCCGGTAAGTGGAGAGATTTCCTGCCTGGCTCAGGTAGGTTTTTTTATCATTTTTCCTAAGAAAGATTAAAAACCTAAATAATACTATTGGTAACAGACAACCATTCCATTAACATAATTAAAATTACCTTTACATGTAATCAATCAAGTATTATGAGAGCTTGATCTATAAGAATTGCTCTGTGTAGCACTATGCATGAGAATCTACCTTGACCATTTCAAGCAGCACTACCAAGTCAAAAGTGCTGATGAAGAATTCCAGTATTTAGCAGAAATTTTGCCAGCCTCTTTCTATCTAAACCACTGAGTTCCAAACTGCAAGCCTAAGATGAACCATTGTTCTGAGACCATGATATAAGAATGGAGATAAGTCATGGCTGGGACCACAGACAGAGAAAACACAGCAATTCACAGCACGCTGTTCATGTTTCTATTACTTGGGTGACAGGACCATGATGCAAATGAGGCATCTCTCTTGCCCTGACAACTCAGTGAGGCAATGCCATTTCTGTCTGGTGTTGGTTGGAACCCAAATGAGTACATAGAATGAATACAGAAAGTTCTGGTCAAACTGCCGTGAGGTTTTGGTAGCCGTGGAATTGCTTCTTTGGATGTAAAGTGTCAACCAGAACTGCTCTTCCCAGATGTTGCTTCCTCACATGGACACTAGAGGACAGTGTGCAACAGTGTCCCGGATAATTTGTGTGGTCTTCTAGCTTTTTGTCCAGATCATACATCGGCTGTACTATATGAAACCTTCTTGGTTGGCACCCACCAATTCTATTAATCCACCTTCAGTTTCTGTTCTGCATCATCTCAGATCAAATCCTTTCACTAATCGAATGGCTACCACAGTTTTCTTTGTTTCTGCTCTCTGCCTTACAAAGGACATGTTTGTTCCGATTCATGCTAGGAACAGACCTCAATATCTACTGGTTTGGGAAGTGAAGATCAGCCATTGTTCCTTAGCCCCAACATGCCTTGGTGCAGCTTTTTACACCAGGTCTAGTCTAACCTCATGTGGTCTGCAAAAACATCACCTCTATTTCATCTAAAGATGGCTACAGACTTCAAACTTGAGCTTTTCATTGTGCACAGCAGCATCTTTTTCTCTTCCCAACCCATTTTCATTCTTTTTGCTTAGCATCCAGTTTGAAGAAGGTGATGAGCTTGAAAACATGCTCTACCACCTTGTGACCTCTTGGTTGGTCATAATATAGCTATGGTGCTACTCTTGCTACCCTAGCAAGAGTAGCATAATATTATGACCAACCAAGAAGTCACAAGGTAGTAGAGCAAGTTTTCAAGCTCATCACCTTCTTCAAACTGGATGAGCAAGAGTAGCAAGACTAGCAAGAGTAAATCATTTCTGCCCAATGTTGTATATATGCAACATGAATCAAATGTGTACACCTGTGGGCTGGGCAGAAATGGGTTAAGTTAGCTGTTTCCCAGGGCCTTCTTTATCTGTGAAGAATATGTTGCCATGACCTTTGACCTCTTGTCTTTGGCAGGGAGAGCCTGGAGTGATTGGCGATGGAGGAGGTGGCATTCCTGGCCGGAAGGGGGAACCTGGCAACCCGGTATGTACTATCAAAGAGAAAGGAAGAGCAGTAGGTTGAAGGGTGGGGGAGGGAAAGGAAGGATAGGTGTGCTGCCTGAGGGCTTCATGTATGCCTCACGATTTGCTCCTTCTACTATATATACTTCTTTGATAGCAACATATAGCTGTTTAAGTATAGCCAGTGCCTCTCTGAAATTTAACTGCATACCTGCACTACTGGCTAAGCAGTCTTATTAGAATCTTCATAGTACCTGGTGGATAGGGCCCTGTTGCTGCCAAGTGTATTTCTGAATTTCTCTCTGCCTCAAGGGAAACCCTGGGTCTCCTGGAAACCCTGGGCCCAGGGGACCATTCGGTGAACCTGGACCTCCTGGCCCAGTGGGACCTTCTGGCAAGTTTGTCAAGGTAAGCTTTTCCCTCCCTCATATTGTGTTGTGCTTCAGCAGTTGCACCTTATGTAGTTCATACACACAGTTTGTCCCTTTGGGTACTATGCAAGCATACAGATCCATCTGCATTTCTATACAGAGAGAGAGAGAGGGAAGAGGAGGGTCCTTGCATAACCCATGAATATCCTCCATGCAACGAACAGGCCACATGCCTTCTCTTTCTTGTCCTTACAGTGATAATCATAATCTCAGGTCCCACCTACTTGGCCCTTTTCTTTCTTCTCTTCCCGTTTCCCTCGTTGATCCTTTCCCAATCCTTCTTAGTGATTATTCCCCTTCCATCACCATTTTGGTGGCGGAATTTTTGCAGGCAGTTTCTATGGCAAAGGCCAGAAGCTAATAACTGATAAAGTTGTATCTCTTTGCCTTGTTATATTTATTATTATCGATGGATTTTTATATGCCAATAAAGGTTTACCAAAGCAAGCAGTGATATACCTTGTCTGGCACGTGCATTTGACTAATGTGACTCCCATTTCTCCATATGCTGCTTTTCATAATGCCCATGTGTCACCAGACCAGTGTGCAGGTCTGGCCCAATAGGACACATCAATCCAAGTAGCAGTGTTTTTAGGAATACCGGTGAAGGAGTAGACAATCTGAGAGATGCATCTCAGCATCATCTGTGACATAGCAAGAGTTCTTGAACCGTACCATTCTGTGTGTATGGTGGATCTGGGTTGGTCCGACAAGTATGCCCTCACTGTGTGCCCCAGTGTTTCTCATGTATGTATGTGTCCATTGCAGTTTTCCTATACCAAACATGAAATTATAGAGCTAGCTGGTCACCAGCATTATCTATATTTTTTTAGCCCACTTGTGTGCTTGCTTGTGGATTTCTTCTGAAGTTCTACAGTCTTTATGTGTGTATTATTCCTATAAATACCTACTGCTTTCTATTATTAGACAGCAGGGTACTAACCAAACAGAAAACATTTGTTGACGTGTGGCTATTTCTTCTTTCAGGGAGAGAAGGGCGACCGAGGTGAGCGAGTAAGTGATCCTTCTCTTTCTCCCTGTCTGCTCTGCCCTTGCTCATGGCATATTTTATTCTGAGAGATCAGTTATAATGTATAGAACAATGGAACTGTAGAGCTGGAAGAGATCTGAAGGTCATCTCTTTCCATACCTTTTGCAGAGACAGAATTGAAATACCTTATAACTAAAGGTGTGATGGGGGGGGGGGTTGGGTTATAACGAAATAAAAACACTTAACACCACTTTCTGTCCTTCTCATTTTTGTCAAAAAATGAAATCTGTAAAAAAAAAAATCACCCATATAATAGACCAGGGGTGTCCAAACATTTTGTCAGGAGGGCCACATCATCTCTCTGACACTGTGTCAGGGGCCAGGGAAAAAAACAATTAATTTACATTTAAAATTTGAATAAATTTACATAAATGAATTTATTAGAGATGGAACTTATATGAATGAATAAAGGTCTTGCAGTAGCTCAAGGCCTATAAAGGCCTTGCACAAAGCAAGACCAGCCTTTCCTTCACTGCCACTGCTGCATCACAGACGTGAAACAGCAAGTAGTGGAGGGAGCCTTTGTCCCACAGCTCAGGTGAGAGGTTAAATAGTTATCTTCATGCTGAGAGCAGTTGCATCGGGCCAGCATGGGCTCCAGCAAGTCTCTAGAGGGCCAGAGGTTCATTGGAAACTGGGGGCTTCCTGAGGGCCTGATTGGGAGCCCCCGAGGGCCGCAAGTGGCCCCCGGGCCGGGGTTTGGACACCCCTGTAATAGACAAAGGAAGTCTGTCAATGAGAATTTAGATTATAGTTTATGACAAGCAGAGAGCAAGAGTGGCTATGGAGCATGTGTCAGGAAGGTGATAAGGAGTATACTTCAGAATGATCAGACCAGAAGATGAAAGGTGCTCAGCCTGGTCATACATTACAGAAGGAGCTGAAATACCCCACCCTTCTCACTCTTTCCTGAAATCACTAACTGTCCTTGGGGTCTGTCTTATTGATTCCTAACAAGGCAATTTAATTAGATCCTGGGCATGAGTATATTTGCTCCTGAGGTGCTTGCAGAGGTGCTAATTTCCACCACTTTCTTGGGAGCCAAATGGCCCAATTTTGCAAGCCATTGCACATCTCATAAATTTGGACTATAGTGCTGCCTCACGCATTGCACTGTTTAGGTATATACCAAATAGAGGTATACTTGTTTAGGTATATACCAAATACGTTTTATGTTTACACTTCAAACTGAAGCATATAAGCATCAGGTGCAGGTGACTTGTGCTTGTAGACTCTTACGTTGTACTAAGAAACCAAGTGTGGCCCTGGCTACCTGTTACGAGCAATTTAACAGTCCAATCCCATCCCCCAGTAGCACCGAAATGGCAGCTGTTATATCCTGTGGGGCTGGGGCAGCTGCCGGAGTCTTCTCAGTGTAAGGGAACGTTGAGGTCTTGAGTTGGCTTACATCAGAAATGGGATGTGTATGAGTCTTGTGTATGAGTGCTTAAGGTCTGTTTTTCCTTTTTAACTTTGAATATATATCAATTCCTTTTTGGTCCATTATGGTCCTTGATGATTTTCATAATAAGAAACCATCAAGTGTAATAAGCATTACAATACAATTTGTTTTTATGATTCTGGTTTATGACTGCGATTAGGTTTTAAGGCACTGTAATGAAAAGAGGGGCAGAGTGTGCTGCTTCTGCCACATTTGCCAAGCACAGGGTGCTATTTTAACTCAGCCTGTACTGTCCACTGCAACTGAAATTGGTAAATTGGTCCTTAGGATTTTTGTTGCTGGTGCTTTGACTTTAATTTTTCCCTGTGTTTGTGGTGGATGTTTTTCTTGTGCGTTTGTGTGTGTCCTGAGTATTAGGATTACCCAGGGTTTATGGAGGAGACTGGGGCATATGGTTGGAGGTTAAAGAAGTTTATATTCACCTTCTTCTGATGAGGTTTTGGTTGGGCTATTTTTTGTGGGAAATTTTAGTGGTTTACCTGTTTTATAATCTTTCTATTAAATCATATATTCAGTGAGTTATCCTAAGAAGCCAGAAATGAATATTACTCTGCAAATTGACAGCTGAGGGCCTAGTGTCATGGCTACAGGCAGAGGCTTGCAGCTCTAGCTTAAAGCCGGCCTATGCAGCAGATAAAGTGAAAAACATGTTTATGACCAAGAGCTCAGTCGGCTGGGGGCCAGGGACTTTTTGTTGGAAGAACAGATATGGGAAACAAGACGTTCAGGGCGAAGTGACCTCCTGATTTGAGAATTGTGAAAAGTCCCAGGATGAGAGCCAAAGCTTGCATCAGAGGGTCTCATTAGACTTGTTTACACATTGCTATAAATTTGTGTGCAAAGGGGAGGTTACTTTGGGGGCTGGTCCTATGTCCTGACGGTCTTGTTTCTGTTCTGTATGGTATATCTGCTGGAGCAATAAAGATGGACTAAAGAACAGTACAAGTCTCTATCATTCTATTTGGCTGCTCAGCTAAAAGAACCAGGACAAAAGAAATTCCTATCTATCATTTTTGGATGTCCATCCTGTATTTTCCTGGCTGTTTTACAGTATCCTACTGTAGAACACATGTCAGGTCAGCAGAGGAGGATAGCCCTTGCTTTCCCTAGAGCAGAGTGGCACAGGAGCGTAGGGAGATAGCAAAAGAAGCAGGCAATCCCAAACAGAGCCAAGGAAGGGTTGTTTGTTGCAGAAGCATGTATTGGTAAAAGGAGTAGTCAAAAGAGTAGTCAGTCATACGGTCTAGAAGTCAGGGATACAGCAGGTCACAGTCACGAGAAGGCAGTCCAAATCAGTACACAAACCAGCAGCACGGCACACAGAAACTCCACCACAACAACCCACATCCGGAGACTGTGCTTGCCCCCATATATACCGGGGCCAGCCAATCAGTATGGGGCAACCTCATAGTCACAAGACAGTCTTGTGACCCACTCTGATTGGCTGTCCAGTGGTGCATTACACCACTCCACCGTAGCCTACGTGACTCAGCACACATCTCTCCCCAAGTCACGTGACGCCCACCTGCAACAGGTGCAGGTGATTGCATCAGCTGTGCTGCTTTACAGATTGTTGCACACCAGCCCCAGATATCAGGGCCTCCTGCCACAGAGCAAATGCCGTTCCACAGTGAGTTCACTGCTTGAATTGTAGGCCCCTAGGCATGCCCTCAAAAACTGTTCTTTCCATCCTTTACAATGTGGCTCCCTCTTCAGAAGTCCCTGACCAAAGCTGTATGGGTGAGGCTTTATCTGTATTTATACAGAAATATAACTCTTCCAATTTAGTATTATGGGCAAGTCTGACTTCAAGCTTACTGTTCCCTTAATATTATGCTGAGATGAATCTTCCTAATCCCTCTGCCCACAATTTCAACTGGTTGTAGTAGAACATGATTTCTGTTTTTAAAATATGACTATTCTGTTCAGATACTGTGTTTAGGATTTTGTAGAACTCCAGAACTGGCTTTGGCTGTCTTTCTAGGGTCCACCAGGATCTGGTGACGGTGATGGGGCCATAGGAGAACCAGGCGTCCCAGTGAGTGCATCCTTTGCCATGCTTTGACTGGAGGTCTGTGGAGAAGGAAATGTGTATGGGCAAGAATGGTGGTTATGGATAAGGCTTGGAGAATGTGATATCCTTGAAACAGAAGTATTTCCTTACGGGGAGCTATCTGGATTCCCTGAAGGAAATGAGCAACAACAACTACAACTATATAATATAATATATAATATACAGTATTTATATACCGCCTTTCTTGGTCTTTATTCAAGACTTTATTCAAGGCGGTTTACACAGGCAGGCTTATTAAATCCACGCAGGGATTTTTACAAATTGAAAGAAGGTTCTCTCTTTCAAGAACCACCACATTCAAGATGTTACGCTCCGATCTGGTTTAACATTCTGGCCTCCATCCTCCCACGCTCCGAGCAGATGGAACAGCTCAGCTGCAGCTTGCCAGCTGCTTCAAGGTCACACGGTGCCGGTGGCCTCGAACTGGCGACCTTGTGGATGTTAATCTTCAGGCAAATGGAGGCTCTACCCTCTAGACCAGACCTCCTGCCCATATATATATATAAACAATTTAACTGGAAAAGTTCTCAGATCTTCCCGTATTGAGCAGAGCTCATCTGCATTTTCTTTTACTCTCCAGGGTGTGCCTGGTGATCCTGGACCTAGAGGCCCTCCTGGGCCCCCAGGACAGAAAGGAGACAAGGTAAGAGGGGTATGGAAACAAGAGGGGTAAGAGACGAGGTATGAGGTAAGGCTATTCATTGAAGTCAAGAGCAACAGGTCATTCAAGGGACCCACATTTAATGCTTCCTGATTGGCGTTAGGCCCTCTGACCAGAATGAAAATTTGTTGTACTTCTATACAGGGGTATCTGTATTAAGACTCTGGACTGCAGATTGCATTGCAGGTTCCATTTGCTGCTGTTAATCACATGATTGGCAGTAACCTGCTTTCATTTCTTGGAAGAGACTTTGTTTCTTGTGAGCAACATCCCCTTGGCTTTGTGTCCATAGGGAGAAGGAGAAGAAGGTTTTCCTGGACCACCTGGACGCCCTGGAGATCCAGGAGATAGGGTGAGTCTTTGAGAGATGGAAATTCCTAATTTACCCTAGTAAGTCTTGACTTGAAGACTTCTAAGTCATTGTTTATTAAGTCTAGGGGTAGGCCATTTATTTTATTTTCAGTGGGAATAATCTTAGCAAAAGATTGAGAAGTTCTAAGGTGTTTCCTTCTCAATATGTAGTCTTTAGCCCTGCCTGGCAATTCTTAATTGTTTTCCTTTTTGAGAATGAACTGTGTTTGGTGCATGGCAGTACATTTACTTGGTACAGGCACCGTCCGCCTGGTCTGTTGTGAATTTCTCAATGCTCCTTTCTCTTTTTATTTCTTTTTAACTAACATTTTCTCCCTTCCAAAGTTTTGCGTTAACAGCATCTCTGTCCAGTGGATGCCACATGTCAAAACTTTGCAACTGAAGGATCTTTTAAAAGATGGAGGACATCATGAGTTGGGTGACTTCTCCCATCTACTTTTTGGAAGCAGAGCTCACTGAAGCTTTGAATTTCCACCTCTTATTCCTGTCTCCTCTGAGGAGATCAGACCTTTGCACAGCTCTTGCTTTTTGAAAAAGACTTAACACAGTCAATTTTCGCTTTCCCCCTTCTTAGATTTACTTAGGGTTCAGGGATTCCTTCAGTCTTTGTTTAGCTTTCCTGCTTTTTTGGTGGGATTTTGTCCCAATAGTACTTTGATTTTCTGCTTGGTACTGTCTCCCAGCAAGCATCACAGGCTTGGCTCCAGGCCCAGCAACACTGACTCTCTGACGATCAGCCACTGCTTGGGGGTGCTCTGCATTCACTGCTGCCAGACAATAAGCAGATCTGTGTGCCAGCACCATTCGGCATTGACCACCTCTCTTCAGACATTGGGAGCTTGTGCAGAGCATAGACCAGCGTGTTCCACTCTCAGCCATGGTTCTAATGCTCCCCTCAAGAGAAATCTCATTCCAAGGACTGTTTAACTGGGGTTGTTGCAGACAACACAATGTGATAGGAGATTGCACCACCACTTTCTAGTCACTTATGCAAAACAACCAAAATATGTTCCTTACAGCTTCTCATTGGCATAACTCACTGTATCTACCATCTTAGCCTGCTTATTATACTAGTGAATCCCAGGGAAAATGAGTATTAACTGATTTGAAATATCTCATGATGTCTCCAGCAAACTCATTGCTGAAAGTGATGTGTTTTTGGTCTTGTTTTTAGGGCCCTAGAGGACCGCCAGGTGAACAAGGAAGCAAGGTAGGTAAAAATGAGGCCTCACATCTGATGTGCCCATCTGGGGTGCAGCCTAGAAATGAGGGCTGGCAGTCATGACTTCTGCATTATGTATCTGTTCACTGCTATGGGGAGATCTTTCCACTGAGAGGCTGGGCTAAGTGTTTTGAGATCCAGGGCAAGCAGGGAGCACTCACTGTACATTTCCACGGAAACCACATTTTAAAAATGGCAAACACCAGAAACAATTTTTCATTGTGATCAATAGTGCAAATTTAGGAAGGCCTTATGTTAATAATTGTATCCAGTTGCAAAAATCTAGCCCAGAATTTTTCTCTGTAAAACCGAAATATTTTAGCAAGATTTGCCAACAGTATTGAGGGTCAACTGGGACATCGACAAAATACCATCACTGAACTAGAAAAGAAAGATGGATGGACTGTGGATAGGTTGTGAGTGTTATTAGGACTACAGGTGGGACCTCTGTACCCACTGATTTGGTATCCACTGATTTGATTCAACACTGAAACCTAGGTCCACCTTTAAATGCCTTATAACAAGAATAAAACGCTCCAAAATCCAATTTCCCACCTTCATGCTATTAAATAATTATTTCATTTGACTAGATTCTATTTTTCACCCCATCTAGTGACTGAATGCAGTATAGTGTCTACCAATGCATTTTGCGGCGACAATGGAGGAGCAAGAAACCTGATTTGGTATCCACGGATTTTTTTTATCCGTTCCATATTTTTTCATCCATTTTGGAACCCCAGTGGATAACAAGACATGACCTGTAGAATCCAAGCCATGCAAAGTGCTACCTGATTGCTTGGAATCTCCCATTCACTTCCTAAAGTTTTGGGAAATAGTACCAGTGATAAAAGTGGATTATACATTTTTCTAGAACCTCTCTAATGTTATCTAGGAAATTTAATGTTAGTGATGAAAATGGGCAAACAATTTTTTACAATATTTCAGAATGTTTTTTGCTATTGCTCACTTATCTATTGCTTCCACTTCACATTGCTGACCATTAGACATGAAATTCGAAGTTGCTCAGAAAAGCCTTAGTACTGAAAATCTGTTATTTTTTAAAAAAGAAAGATGCCATCAACTACTACAGTAGACAGAGAAGCCATAAAACCCATTATTTTTCAAATAAGAAGAGAGTTATCAAAAATCTGCATGTGCCACTAAGTTAAACACTGGACAGCGGTCTTCTATTACTTTCCTTTTCATACAGTTGTCATTCCTTTCTGTTGTAGATGTTTGTGTTTATTGTACCTTGTCATTTGCTGTCACCTCTTATGGGGAAACTGACTGTTAGATCCATTCCTTTTGTATGCAAGGTTGGGCTTCCTTCTCAGGGCAATCTACTTAAGCCCCACTCTATAGTATCAGCGGTTAAAAGTTTGTGTTGAGTTCTTCCATCCACACCTATACCCTCATCTCTTGATGAGTGACTTGCATCCTTTGGTTTCACTGAACACACTTGTTCTTTCTATGGCAGGGAGACCGTGGGCAGCCTGGTGTGACTGGACCATCAGGAGAGAAGGTAAGACCTAACTGGAGCAAATGGATACATTGTGCAGATGGTTGCAGAATTTTCTTGAGTCAAGCTGTCAGAGATTATGGACAATCTGCTTAGTCCCAAATCATCACACCAAGGATTGGTCCATCTGTGTCGTGTGTCTCCCCCTCCCCCCCGTCACGGCCTACGAAAGGGTGAGAACCGGTAGAGACAGGTGGAAAAAATGGTGGGAGTGGTTAGATGGGGTGAATCCACCTATAACGTGATGTATCTGTGTTCTAGTTAAACAGTTGATGTAATGTGACTGTAGTTGAAAATGTAAAATGTGATTTCTTTCCTTTGTATTATTTATTGTAGTATGAAATTTTTTAAATAAAAATCTATATTCCCCCCCCCCCCCCATGCATGGCTCTTGATGAACTGACTGTGCCAATTGCTTCCTTTCAAGTATATCATGTTTGACAAAACATGATGGATGGTCTGGGGCTCTTCACTTACAAGGAAAGGCTGCAGGGTTTGGGGCTCTTCTGTGTTAAAAAGGGAACATGTCTGAGGAGGAACATTATTGAGACATATACAATTATGTATGGAGTGGATAAAGCAGATAGAGAAAAGTTCTTTTCTCTCTCACACAGTATCAGAACCAGGGGTCATCCATTAAAATTGACTTGCAGGAGAGATGAAACAGACAAAAGAAAATACCCAGCATGTAATTAATATGTGGATTCCTTGCTACAGGCTGTGGTGATATATCTGGTCTAGATGCCTTTAAAAGGGGATTAGGGTGGAATACTAACCAACTTTCCAGCACCGAGGTAAGGGCATTGCAACTCCGAGGTAAGGGAACAAACATTGCCTTACTTTGAGGAGGTCTCTGTGACTGTCCCCCAACTGCAGGATGCAGCAGATGCCCCACTGGCACAGCTATGCCAGTACTGGAAAGTTGATTAGGATTGTGCCCTTAGACAGATATATGGAGGAGAAGTCCATCACAGGTTACAAGTCTTGCTGACTGTATTCGACCTCTGGGTTTTAGAGGTAGCCTATTTAGGAATATTAAGTGCAAGGGAGTTGCAGTAAGATACCTGTATCTTGTTGTCTATGTGCTCCCTGAGGCATCTGGTGGGGAAGCTGAACCAGATGGGCCCTTGGCCTGACCCAGAAAGTCTCTTCTTATGTACATGTGCTCTCTTCTTGTTGGTGGTGTGTGAGCACCCTGGTCATGGAAGTTCACTCTCATAAATAACAGCACTTATTGGTGCTGTGGATAACTATGGTAATGCTTTTTCATCACTAAAGACAGGAATTGTTGTCAGTGCCTTATAAAATAACTATGTAGATAAGTCCCTAATATGTCCCTTTGGAGCCAGATCTTAGATCCATTCTCAAGGCAGAAATGTGTGAATGTCTCTGGGATGAGCCCTGAAGGCACACACTAGCATGACAGAAGGCTGAATGTGAGAGCGGAATGCTCAGCTCTCTTGGGAAGCAGATCCACAAAGAAGAATGGGTATTGTTCGGTGTTACAAACACATTTGATTCAAAGCAACCTGGTAAATTAATCTGCCTAAAATTTTTCTTTTTTCCCTTTTCGTTGCAGGGAGAACGTGGATCAATTGGCCCTGAAGGAGAGAAGGTATATCTGAACAGGACCAAGCCTGCTTCACCAAAGGGCTGGCTTGATTATAGGCAAAGGGTAGCTTTCTCCAAGAGAGTGAGAGCCCAATCCTGTGGTCCACGCCGCGCCTCTGTGGTGCAGACCACAGTCACAAACGTGCCGTAAGGCACATTGGCGGGGCTTACTGCCAGGCTCCCACCAGAGCTGGCTCAGCTCCAACCAGCACTGAGCCAGCGCGCGGTGGGCGCCCATGTTCCGTGGCTTGGCAGTGTCTGTGATTGCCGGGCTGCCTAATGGGAAATGAGGGCATGTCCGGGGGCATGGGGGAGGCATTCCGGGGAGGGGGAGGCGTGGCTGGGGGCATGGGGGAGGTGTGTTGGTGGCGGGGGAGAGGCAGATCTGTGGAGTCAAGCTCCACAGGATCAAGGGCGCTCGGGCAGGGCTGCACGCCCTACACGAGCACCTTCACTTTAGCGGCGACCAAACAGTCGCCGCTAAAGTGAGTAGTCCCATTGCGGAACTACTTCCCTTACTTGGGGGAAGGTGACGAACGTCCCCTTCTCCCAAGGAGCCTCCTGCAGTAGCGCGGGAGGCTCTGGATCTGGCGGGAGCCCTTTGTGGAGCCACCGGGTTCCGCAGCTCCTGGCAGCTCAGGATTGGGCTGCCCATGTGGTGTAATGACTAAAGTGCTGGGCCTGAACCAGGAAGTCCTGGATTCAGACCCCCTCCAACTGGGTTACCCCCAGTCTGTCTTTCCACCTAATGTCTCTCCCAGGCTGGTTGTTCTGATAATAAAATGAGAAATCTATGTATACCATCTTGAATTTTTAGGAGGAAGGGTGTGTAATTAATGAATAATGTTTAGATAGCCCTCTAATGCCCATGACTCTTTTGTGAGTTGGCCCCTGGGTGGCTCATGGAATGGGTGGAATGGAGATGTCCTTGGGAAAGTGTTCTGCTCTCCTAGCCCCCCCCCCCCGCCCCTCATGTTGAATCTGATCAGGATTTATTGTCCAGGCTCAACTGGGAAGAGAAACATTTCCTGGTCCTTCAAAACTTATTATTTTGTTGTTGTTGTTTCAGGGAGAACAAGGACCTTCAGGTCGCCCTGGTCCACCTGGCAGAGATGTGAGTGTGGAATTCTGCCTAGGCTCAGTACCTGATCATGGTCAAGAATTGAGACAGGAACCAATGACTCCTGTTTCTCGGAGGCTGTGTTGATGGTATTCCTGGCTGCCTTCTTAAAGTTGGCCTGTGTTTCCGTTCTGAGTACAACATGGTGATCGAGAAACTCCTGTAGAATTGGCAGCGTTGCTACAGGGGGAACTGGATTTTCTTAGAACAGGATCCATGGATGTCACTAAGTTTGTGGTGAAAGTCTCTTTCTCTGATCTTTGGAACAGGGCTTGCCAGGACCAGCTGGACCTCGAGGGGAAAGGGTAAGAACTCTTCCATGTATTCCAAATGCTGCTGCAATATGGGAACATGTCTGCACAACAGAGTTGTTGAAGCTGGAGGGACCTGGCAACAGAATCAGACATTCCTCTTTCAGGGTTGGTGTCAGATTGGCCAGCACTGTCACCATTAGACAGCCCGCTTGGCCAGGCTGAATCCTGAAACCTTGCTGCCAGTGGCAGCAGTAGCAACCAGTGTGCAATCATGAGGCAGGCAGGAGATTTCATGAGAGCTTAGTGTAAGTTTCTTTTCCTGGGTCTTCAGCGACTTGGCACCAGCACTCTTCCTCTCTGTGTCAAGTGTCTGTGCAGGGAGGAAGCTATGAAATTTGCTTTCAACTTTGGTAACTTTTCCCCATCACAAAGTGTATTTACAACTAATGAAGATCACATATGTGCAATTGTCATTTTCTTTTTGACCACGCATATATACAGGGGCACCATTCCCCTGGAGGCGAGGGGAGGTAAGAAGTTTCACAGATAATCTGTGCCTTCCCCATCCCCTCTCCTAGGTGGCGCTGCTTTTGTCTCATGTTGTCCCTGCTGGTACACTGCTCCAGACTTACAGATCTGGCCTACAGACCCCTGAAAAACTAGTCTGATCTTAACCAGTCCCCAAATCTAGCAAAGTTAAAAGCAGCACCTCTTACCTGTTTTTGACTTAGTTGGAATGGAGCTGTTTCCATATAAAAATTATACATACTGGGACTGTGTTAAATTCTAGTCTTTTAGGCTCCTTCCATTCTTTGTAATTAACTCCTAAGAATGGGATGTTCCTAGAGAGATGGGGAAATTGACATTGCGATGTTTGCCCTGGTGTTGTTGAGCTGATTAGGTCGCTGATAGGGCTCCATCACAATGAACTCTTTCTAGGGGGGCTGAGTCATCTTTATGAGTTGTCTGAACCCTCCTTTTGTCACTTCCTTCTGCAGGGAGAGGCTGGTGAACCTGGAAAGCCTGTAAGTATCCCTTCATTGAAAATATGGTATAGCATAAACGTGGCCCGGTATATTTTTTCCTGGGAAAAATCACTGTGAGGAAACTCTTTCAAGCCTATCCTGGTTCCTTCTTTTCTGATGATTTCCTTCCTAAGATGGAAAGAGTGATAGATATAGTATTCTGTCCTTCCAAGGCAATTTCATTTACCCAAACCCACACAATCATACATGTTCCACATCAGTCATGTAACCAACAATCCAATCTGCTACTGAGTTCTGTGAGGCTTTCTCTAGGTAAATGTGGATCAGATTGCAGCTTAAGGCATACCAATGAGTTCCATGTGCAGGAATATACATCCAGCACTCCTTCAGTCTCCTAGGAAGGGTGCATTGATTGTTGCATGAATGAAGAACTGGCAAAAGTCGTCTACCCTTCCCCACCACTGCTATTTCACACATATGGTGGATAGATGTAAAAAATAATCCATTTGTCTTAAACAGGAGAGATCCTGATCTCACTTAGCTGCTTCCCTGCAGCCTGTAATCATGGGTAGGAAGTGCTCTTTGATGGGGTGGCATAATCAGAATATGGCCTGAAAAGGCCTCATCAACTTCTTTCCTTGTTTGTCTCTTCTAGGCTTCCAGTGTCTCAGGACTCAAAGGAGACAAGGTAACCTATATGGCCCTGGATAAGGATATGTAGGCTAGGCAGTCTGACATAAAAACCTTTGTACTCTATACAGTTGGGAGGGAACATTTACCTTAAAGAAACAATAGGCCCATCCTGGCTTTCTTTTTTCCTGGTGGAGTCATTCCTGGATTTTAATAACCTATTAGGAAGCAGCAACTCTCACCCTTCAATAATGGTACAAGAAGCGCAAGTGTTGGCATGTCACTGTGGAGCAGTGATGCTTTGATGCTGTCTTCTCCTTTCTAGGGGGAGCGAGGCCCTGCTGGACCAGAGGGGCCATCTGGACCCAGAGGAGATCCTGGGAACAAAGGGGAGCATGTGGGTATCCTTTGTGCTCAAGATGCATGAAAAGATGTCTCGGCACATGATGGCTATAATGGTGCATAGAACTTTGAGGGGCAAGCGGTCTGGGTTTCAATCCAAACAGAGATGCTCAAATCTTCAGATTTTGTCCGAATTGGCTCCAGCTTTTAGTCACAAGAACAACAACTTTATCTGGCCACCTGCCAGGACAGCAAATTCCAAGATTTTGCCTAAGAGAGACGTTGAATCTGCCCTTTGATGTGGTGAGAGGAAACAGAGCAGGTCAGGATGGAAGTCTTTATTTGGCAGAGTGGAGATCACAGAACTCTTCCAACTGCAGCCGACCCTAGAAGTGAGGAGGGGTTTCTTCCACCTCAGTTCCAGAAAGCAGTGGCATAGCTAGCCTAAGGCAGGGGAGTGCATTGCTCCCCTCCCCTCGGTAGGGTTTTCCTCCATCTTCATTAAGGGAGGTGACAGCACTCACCAGAGGCACCTTCTGTCTCCACCCCTCTCCATCACTGCTTTCTTCTCCCCCTTTCCTCTTGCTTTGTCACTCCCTCTCATACACCCTGCCCTTGCACTTCTCTCTCTCAGCTCACCGTCTTGCTGTCTTTCTACTCCCCATCGGTCTCTCTCCCTTTCCCCCTGTTACCCTTGCTTGTTCTGCTCTTTTCTCCTCCTCCTCATCTCTGTCAGCCCCACTGTACCTGCTCCCTTCCCTTTTGTGACTCTCATCCAGCCAACTCTGCCACCCCAATCAGAGAATATCAGACAGGCTGTGTTGCCAGCCTGCTTTTACCATACCTCACTTTTCAGCAACGACATCGTTGCTGGAAGAGATATCCAGAAGCCATGCCCCACCTCATTCATTCACAGCACTCTTATCAGGCCATGGCTCACAGGCTGTTCTTAAAGATTGTGTGACATTGGTGGGGGTATGCGGTGGGATGCTCCATATCCCCGAAAGAATTCTTATTCTGATTTTCTTCATAGGGACCTCCTGGATTGGGTCTCCCTGGCCCACCTGGTACAAAGGGAGAACAAGGTGATAGGGTGAGTCCTATCCTCATTACTCATGTCTACAACTAGACAACCAGCTGGGTATCCTGAGGTTTCTATTTGTCTCCTTATCTCTAAATGAACTGCTCAGTCTATGTGCTCAGTAGACCACTCATTTAGCCTGGGAATTATTTGACCAATGACTTGGCATGTGCTCAGTACCCTGGCTCCCAGTACCAGTTGGTGTAACAAGAACAGGTTCAAGTCTTGGAGGTATTTGCACGAAGTGTAGGTAAGAGCCATGACTGTGCTGTCAGCTCAGTATCCAATGGAGATCTAGGGCTGGGGCTACTTAGTTTCCATTGAGTTGTATTTTTTTTTTTCCTGGCCTAAAGAAGACATCTCAGAGTAAATCTAAAGCAGCTTCTTTTCTGTAGATTCCTCTGACCTGCCTTCTCCTCTTTGCCCCATTCCTTCTCCAGTGGGGCAATTTAGCCCCTCATATGGTCTTTGCTTTTCCTGAATGACATAGAACTATATTAATTATCTCTTTCTTTCGTCCTTATTACCAGGGGATTGTTGGCCTGACTGGCAAAACTGGTGCAAAGGTAACTACTGCGCATTGCTTGAAGGGTTCAGTAGGATGATGATAAGGCTCTGGACTCACAGCCCAATCCTACCTAAATCCCAGCACAGCAATGTGGCAGCACTGGCACAGCTTCTGCTGCATCCCGTGGGAGATTTCCAGCTGCTGGAGATCTCCTCAGGGCAAGGGAATAATCCTGTCCTGGGGTAATCTCCAGCAACCACAATGAATCAACTCAAACCTACACCAGCTCAATCACTGGTGCAAATCTGCTTTGATTGATGCAGGTGAATTGGGCTGCCACCGAACCCACTGATATGCTCACCACCTCGTTCCGCCCACCTCCCTGCTCATTCAACCCCCTTCCCACCCTCCAGCTCCTTGCACAGGCTTACCTCTGCCGGGGGCCTCCATTGATCCACTGGCACGTATGGGAAGACTCCAGCTGGCACGCAGGCTGTTGTGCTTTCCACCTGTGCTTCCTTTACTAAGTGGGTGAGGCTTTCGTGAGTGTGTGTTGTGGTGGTAAGTGTGTAGAGGAACTGTGATTTGGCTTTTTTTTCTGCACAAGTTTCAAGAAGTGCAGATTGCTTATCATATACTCTAGATTGAATATATCACTCTGGTTCAGCCCCACTGAACCAGATCCAGGTCCAGTCTCAAACTGGAACGTCTCAGACTTTTGTCATTAGATGGAAGATCTTTCTGATTGCATATATGCCCAC
Source organism: Tiliqua scincoides (assembly GCF_035046505.1). Classification (NCBI taxonomy): domain Eukaryota; kingdom Metazoa; phylum Chordata; class Lepidosauria; order Squamata; family Scincidae; genus Tiliqua; species Tiliqua scincoides. Next base: position 221,347,978 of record NC_089822.1, read on the forward strand.
CAGAAGAGTTAAATGTTGTATTTATTGGGTTTTCCCACATTTCATCCTCTCAGTAACCTTATGAAACAGACCCATCTAAGAGACACAGCCCAATCCTATCCAACTCTCTAGCATGAATGCAGCCATGCCAATGGGGCACATGCTGCATCCTGCAGTGGGGGAGGGGGTCAGTCATGGAGGCCTCCTCAAGATAAAGGAACATTTGTTCTATTATCTCGGGGCTATAGTGCAGCTGCATCAGTGCTGGCAAGTTTGATAGGATTGGGCTAACAGAGATTGGCCCATGGTCACCCAGTGAGCTTCATGGCAGAGCAGGCTTTGAACCCAGGTCCTGTTGGCATCTAGCATTCTGTCTGCTACAACAGACAAGCTCTCAGAAGTACGTCTCCTGCTATGACATGGGTGGGGAGAGACGCTCCTTCTAGACACACCTTCCATGTTTGTGGCCTTCAGTTTTGGCCTGCTCCAGGATCCTGCTGAATTTTGGCCTGATATCATGTTCTTTCCCTTGGGCTATGTTATTCAGGGTGACCCAGGAGAGTCAGGAGAAACCGGAGAACCAGGAAGACCAGGACCTGCTGGACCAACTGGTTTGCGAGGGAAAGAGGTAATTATAGGCCTCCCTTCTTGTTGTAGACACCGTGAGCTATCTCAGCTGGTTACATGGGCCATCTTGTTGGTGACAGAATGTTTACTGGTCAGTGGGGGGGGGGGGAAGCATGTTTGGAAATAAAGCGATTCCAGTCACCACTTTCAGTAATGCTAACCATGCTGCATAGGCATGATTTCCATGCAGGTTTTGTGTAGGAACATGCATTCCAGAACAATCAAGATGTTGCCTTCCTCTGTGACAGCAGAGAGGGTCCAATCCAAAAGAAGTTTCCTCAGGGGGAGGATTGTCCTAGCCTCCCATACTGGTGTTCTGCCTAACATGCAGAGTGGTCAAATTCTGAGGAGCTCCAGAAAGATCCAACACAAGCTTCTCTGTCCCTTCCCCAAGCCTGAGCAGGACCCAGTGGACTTCACAGGGGGAAAATAGGGGAAGCCTCAGCAGGATTCACTTTGAGATTCTGATCTGCTGCCTTAAAATACACAGGGTAATAGTGTGAATGTATTCAAATAGGATTTGGGGGATGGCAGCTTAAAATCGGTGGAATTGTGTTGGAATGGGAATGATTCCTCCCCTGTGGATTCTTTGCTTCTAGGGAGAAAGAGGAGACAAAGGAGAGGAAGGTACTCCAGTAAGTGACAGTCTCTCAGTCTGCCCTCACCATCCACCACTGCCCATTGAGATGCTCTTGCTTTTTCCTTTACTTGGCTGTCTCTGATTGTTCTTTTTCTGACCCTAGGGCGAGCCTGGGCCACCTGGCAAAACTGGAGAGAGGGGTCTACGGGTGAGTAGGGTGGGAGCACCACCCAAATAAGATGTGTGGATGGGAACAGGAACAGGGAATAGGTGTGAGGAGTATGTATGGCGTGCTTAGTAAATATTGACTGTTGCTATCCCCTCATGTAAAACTCTTTGAAGCAGGGCTTTGAAGCTGCAGAAGAACCATTGTGGTTTTTCCTCCCTTCACTTCTCTTGTCTAGGCCCAGCCTTGAATGGCTGAGATATTAGCACCAGTCATGCTGATTAGGCCCCACCCCCTGGGAGCAGCACCAAACTTAAAAACTTGCATTCTGTTCGTGGACAGATCTGGAGAACTCAGCTTCTCTTTTACTAACAGCCTTGCATTCCCATCTCTGTAGTCCTTAAGGCAATATTGCCCCTCTTTGTTGGATAATAAACAATAATAATAATAATAATAATAGAAGTCTCCTTCTCCATCCATCCCCATCCCTGCTTGGCCAGCTCCATGAGCCTAAGATTCCAACCTTGTCCATGTGGAATTGGATATCTGAGAGCAGCATCTTTTTCTGTTTCTGTCACAGGGCTTGCCAGGAATCCGAGGACTCCCTGGTGAGAAGGGAGACCAGGGTGACCCTGGTGAAGATGGGCGAAATGTAAGAACACATATTCACCTCAAACTCTGCTGCAGCATCCAGCTACCTGACTGTGCCTTTACCATGTGGCTTCTTTTCTTTGCAGGGTAGCCCTGGAGCACCAGGGGCCAAGGGCAACCAAGGAGATCCCGTGAGTAGCAATGCCATCTCCTCCAACTTGCTTGTTTCATAGTTTGCCTATACCCCAGGCTCTTAACCTGTGTGGGTCCTTGCTCCCTTCTGTGCCCATTGTGGCTCTCTCTACCATCTGTTGCATTTACGTTCCAGAGGCTCTTGGCCTCTGCCTCACTTCTCCTCATAATAAGGCCACATCTGGTGGGAAGGCAGTAAATATTCTTTGTGCTGATGCTGGATTTCCCATCCAGTCTTAAGTGAAGGCTGACCTAGCTGATCATCTCTAAACCCCACCACCTTCTTTAACATCCTTCTATCAGTCCCAGGTCCAGTGCTGCAAACCTGGAACCCTTGTCTTGCCTGGTAGAGATGTTTGTATGCTTTTATTCAGTGTGCATCAGTGACTCTCTTTCCTACTAACAGATACATAGTGTTTCACTTTGTTCTTGCTTGAGACACATCCCAGGCAATGCTAAATCAGGTGGTATTTAATCTTTACTTCTTTTCCTTCTTTCAGGGACCACCTGGACCCCCAGGCCCTACAGTAAGTTTTACATTTTTCTTCCCAACCTTAGAATTACTTCTATGTCTCCTGACACTGCAAGTGTCTGATTAACCTCTCATTTCCCCACCCCACATTTTCTATTTTGCAGGTCACTGCAGGAGGTGGTGTAGGAGGACAAAAAGGCGAGAAGGTAAACACGCCACAGGATTTCAGCATTCATCTGAAGGGAACTATTGGAAGATTGAAGTCCCTGAACTTGGAAGGCACAACCCTGCTCCCTAGAAAGAGATGTTAAGAGAAATCATTTGCTCTGTGCACAAATAGTGCTGTTTTGTATGTCGGTTTGTGGGAAATGTGGCTTTGATATTTTGTTTTCAAACCAGCTTCATGACTGTTTTCCTTCCAGGGGGATCCAGGGGACCCTGGAGAAGATGGAATGAAAGGTGTGAAAGGAGAGGTTGGGTTACCCGGCCTGCCTGGAGAAAGGGTACGTACTTATTGGAGTATATTTACGAGGTCCAAGAATGGGGTCACGCCAAGCTAAGCCTGCTGCAGTACAGAGTAGGGCACAGTCAAAATTGAAGAAGAGCGAGTTTTGGATGCGGTAAACAGAGAAAAGTGTTTTGAGGCTCCAGTTGTTTTAACTCATGTCATTTTTATTAATGGTTTCCTCTGAGTATTGCTAGGGGTAATCTATGGGTAGGAAGGTAGCCAAGCAACAAGTAATATTTATCACAGTGATGCTGTGGAATAGATAACCTATAGCACTGATGAATGTTTTTAGGGGAAGCTGCCTTACTCTAGTGAATAGTGGGTAGGAGAAGAGTTTTGTCATGGTGAAAGATGGGACTGGATGGAGGATGGCCCTTCAGAGAGAGAAATGACCATGAGATGCTTTTTTTTTTCCTTCTTTGTGCAAGCCACAGCAAAACAGTGGGGGGGATCAGCTGGCCTAAGCAAGGGTAGATGAATGCCTGACTTGGAAATAGGAATCATCTTCCACTACATCTCTCACTCCTTTTTCAGAGACTTGTTTCTTTCCCTTTCAGGGAATTGAAGGCAACAGAGGTCTCCCTGGAGTTCGTGTAAGTCATTTGCTATCTGCTTCCTTCACCATTGATTCTGGGAGAACTTTGTGCCCAGCCCTGTTTAGTTATTTTCAAATCAGAGGCCAGAGCAATCTTGGGTCAGCCAGATCAGGCACTGGCCCAGGGCCTACTCCGTCAGAAGGCCTAACTTGCTGGGTCATTCCCTGACCCTCAGTACCAATGAAAGTGGTGGTGGTGCCCCATGTACCATCAGAGGCAGGTGGGGGGATGCCATTAGGGGGCTCAGTGCAGGGCTTTGCCCCAGAATTCCCATCAACCTGGCACAAGTAATGATCAGGTGTGAACTCCTCTGTTTGACTTTGCAGGGTGACCCCGGAGACCGAGGCCCTGGGGGAGAGAAGGTAAAAACTCTGACTTGTGTCATATGTCAGAAAAGGTTGTAGAAAGAAGGGCAATGCTGTAGTGAGTCCCATGGAAACCCACTGAATGTAGCCACAGGGTTGTGTCAGTTGCAGGCCTCCAATTATATTCTATGGGGCAAATACCCCAGGTGCAAGGCTGTAGAACCCTGCGGAAGCCTCTCTGAGGCTCCTGACAGGGTCAGAAACTGTGCTTCCGGTTTCCCAGAAGTACAGTTTATAGCGTCGGGGAACTTCAGAGTAGCTTCCCCGAGACAGCCTTGGATTGTGCGAGGCTCCATGAACCTTAGGCGAGTGGGGAGGGCAGATTTGTGGGGGGGGGGCAGCGACAGCCCACAGGGGGTGCCATCGTGGACTGTTGTCCCAGGGCGCAGGGCTGGGGAGGTCCGCCACTGGTTGTGCATCAGTTCCCATGTAAGGGCATGCTTAAGAACCCCTGTAAGGGCGAAATTTGTTACCTGATGCAGGATTTAGTATCCCAGGGAACCTTGGCTTTCTATTTTTTTTTTTTTAAAGCAAGCTTTTTAGCCATCATTACTGTGGATAAAAGTGGGTGCTACAAGATTTGACAGGTAGCCTGAGCCCATGATCCACAGAAAGTATTATTTAACTCTTTGGATGAAAGGATTCCAGGAAGCATTCCAAGAAACAGAAGAAGCATGAACTGCAATTGGCTCTTCTTTAGAATGTTACTCCAGAAGCAAACATATAAAAATGATTGTCAATGAGGATTTAACACTTTTTTGCCTGACCCATATTTGGTCCCTGTTGCTTATATGCAACATTGGGTTGAAATGGCTTAGTGATGTGTAACTTATTATTAAACTTATGCCTTGCTACTGAATTATAGCTCTTAGCTTTCAGCTCTCAATGGTGTCAGGTTCAAAACTGGAACTGGGGAGTATTGCAACATCACTTAGCGTCCCATGTATATTAGCATTGAAATAGACAGTGTGGGGTATTATGGGATTCATGACCATCTGTTGATGTTTTGTGGAATGTTGATTTGTCAAGGGAAGGACTGAGTGGTGATTTTCACTATCCTGGATCTTGCACTCTGCCATCTGCTTTTCCAGTGTTCACCCACATGCCCCCAGATGCTCAAATGATTGAGGTGGGGCAGGCTTCCAGTGTAAAGCATTCATTTGCTTTCTGCTTTCCTTTCAGGGTGACCGAGGCCCTCCAGGACTGGATGGCCGAAATGGGTTAGATGGAAAACCTGGGCAAACTGGGCCTGCAGGTCAAAGGGTAAGTAAGATATTTGGTGCAAGAGACAGTATAAAGGTAAAGCCATTATGGCACATTGGTGGCCATTTAACCCTCACACACTTAGCTCTCTGGAATTCTCAGCTGCTCCTTCTGTTGCCAGCAGGATTCTTCTGTCCTTCATTATCCCCAGATATTCATGAGCATCCCCAGCAAATATGCCCAGATGCCTGAAAGTTGCTTTCATTGTTGCTGCAGCAATAGTGTTGTGATATCTGTGGCAGGGAGCATCATCAACGTCCCAGCTGCAAGGATCTGTCATTCATCTCAGGGGCAGGAGGGAGGGCACTGGACACAGGACCGGTGGAGAGTAGCCCTGAAAACTGGGTTGCATTGCCTCAGGATACAGGACAGGGTTAAAGAGCCACCCTTATCCTGTCCAGACTACATTGCCTCCTTGGACTCCATGGCCAGGTCTCCTTGGACTTGATGGCCCAAGGAGAGGCCAGCAGAGATACACCATCCCAGCCTCAGCTGACCTCATCCCTGGCCAGTGGCAGGGCTTTTGAATCCCTGTGCTTTCCACCAATGCTCAACTAGCCCCTCTCTACCCTACCTACCCCTGCAATGCCCCGATACAGCATCCTGGTTGCTGCAGCAAAAGAGGACATGGAAGTCCTGCTGCCTGACCCAGAGCAGTTCCCATCACCTGCCTGGCTGTGCTGTTGGACTAGGCATTCTTCAGCATGGGGCAGGACCAGGAAGGATGTCCTTTGCAGTACTGGGCAGTTCCATCCTTAGTCAAATGCTGTCCTTTGCAATGTGCCACCTGCAGTCACCTCATTTAAGATGATCTTTTGCCTTCCCACTGTAACTTGTGTAGACCTTTAGTCCTTTCATTTTGCCTAGGCAAACCTTACTGTGTAATATTTATGCCAGTTTTATGGGCATCAGTGAGACTAGCACTGTATTCCTAACAGTACAATTATATGTCAATGTGCTGACACCACTAGTATGTCCGCCGTATCCTAAGACCCCCCTGGTGTAGCCTGTATCCTCGGGGTCTTTTGGGGGGGGAGTGTTTTCCTTCCCCGGAGTTTCCTATGGCTTTGAAAATCCCTGTGCCAGCTCTATCATCAGTGTCGTGTTTTGCTGACATTTGAGGCATGTCCATAATCTGAATGAGATTTAGGATATGCCATATGTCCTCTTTGTTTCTTTCAAGACCCTTCCATATCTCCACTCATATCTCCATTTGGAGACTTCCAGTGGCAATATTTATACCAGCACTGGAGGTACATTGGTGCAGAATTGCACTGTGATTGGCAGCACATCCATCTGCAGAACTGGAGCTACGATGGCGGGACTTTAGTTGCACTGGTGTAGCTGTCATTGAGCCAGTTTCCAATGGCATACACCATATCCTGTGATGCTCAGATTGGCATTTCTGAAGTACAGGATTGCATCCTAAATCTTGTTATAAGATTCTGCACTTATCCGCTTGGAACTTTCTGACTCTTGATCCAAATCTCCTGCATTATATTCCATCATGTTGTATAAAGTGCCTATGGGAATAATATTGCTGTGCTGTCATGACAATTTGTGATTTGGATCTCATGGAAATCTTACGGGGAACTGCAGTTGTAAGGGAAATGAAAAAGGCATGGGACACAATAGTTTCTATTTCCTGATCATGTCCACATTTTCTTCTCTCTTCCTAGGGTGATCAAGGGAAGCAAGGTGAACCTGGCCGAGATGTAAGTATATGAACCTTACATCAGGTCGCGTGAATTTGGGCTTCAAACACATGCACTTCCTCCTGCAAGCCACTATCATCAGTGAGGAGCTAATTTGAAGCCAATATCTTGGAAGAGTACTGCTCCATCCATCATTGTTTCTCTGTCTCCTTAACCTGCTGGAGCATGGTTGTTGAACCCCTCCCCCCACTTGCTAGTACTCTGAAGCACAAGTAAACTTTGGGGATCCAAGGGTTTTGGCTGGCTGCTGAAACCCTTGAGTGTGTTCATTCCTCTTTGTCCATTCCTCAGAGAGAGGTGTCTCTCTTCTTCTGTAAAGACCAGCTGAGGTCTGCTTCTTACCAGCGTTCTTTTTTTTTCCCAGGGCCTGCCAGGCCTACGTGGTGAGCAGGGTCCTCCTGGAGGAGTTGGCCCCCCAGGACCTCCAGGGTTGCTTGTGAGTAAAGTGGTTGAAGATGCAAGATGGCTGTTGCATCCATTGCCAATATCTCCAGTTGCTCCTGCTCTGTCTCACCCTGCAGATTCATTTTACACACATTGCTAATAGGAGCAGTGAGTTTGTAGGGAGATCTTGGAGAAATAGTCTGCCTTTTGTAGGAGAGATTATTATTGATGCATTTAAGGCAGGTCCTTGTGCTTTCTGCTGCAGAGATGCCAAAGAGGCAGGAGGTGAAAAGAGAGGTCACATGATAGAGTAATGGTGAAGCATAGGAGACCTGGAGCTGACATTGCTATGTATCCCATAAAGCTATCTGCAGAATGATCTGGTGCTAGGCTTTTTCTGTAGTTGTGTACAATAAACACATGTTCTGCATTGTAGTGCAGACTTAAGAGGTCAAAAGCACATCATTGCTCAGCTAATCTATCAATTTACTTGATTAGTCACTTTCTGCTTCCTGTGCTGGTGGGACTTCTGTGGGGTTTGTTGCCAGTCTTCTGTCCTGGAGGAGAATTACTAACTGCCTGTATTTCTGTTCTAGGGCAAGCCTGGTGATGATGGAAAACCTGGACTGAATGGGAAGAATGTGAGTGTTGGGCCTGAGCCCCCCACCCCTTCCTGGAGAAGTGAGGCCTTAGACCTGGCAGGGAAGGGACTGTATTGGGGAGGAAAGCATGGGCAACTAAATTATACTTATATTAACTCATAACACATTGAAGGATTGGGGCATATGCCTCTAAGTAGCAGCTGGAATATGAATGTCAATGCACCATTTTATTCTCCAGGGTGAAGATGGGACACCAGGAGAAGATGGGAGGAAGGTAAATTCTCTCAGTGGGTTTGACCAGGCTGCCATCAGTTAACCAGTCCTCTAGACTGCAAGGCCAGAATGAACATGAAGCAAGGTGTAGTGGTTGCTTCAGGCAATAGATTCCAGAAGGCATTGTCTTGCTTCCACCCTTCATCTTTGGGCGTCATTTGAGTGTAGTAAGACTATCACTTTGACATTTTGTTTTGGGTACAAAAAAAATGCTAAAGCTAGCATTTGCAGAAGGCTCTAGCAGATTGTATGCCTACTTAGTGGCTTCCCTACCACTGAACAAGCAAAATTTATCTTTTTTTTTTTTTTAAACCAGGGGGACAAAGGTGACAGTGGAGATGCTGGCAGAGATGTAAGTACCATTGCTCTAGATAAGTCTTGCTTGTAGGCTGCTGCCTCAAGCCTTTGGGGCCCTCAGGATTTTGGCAACTAGACATATTACTCCATCTCATATTTCCCCAGATATCAGTTTGTTTTTCCCTACTGATATGCCTCATAACTACAGAGCATGATGCGAGTCTGAGCTAGATTTCTGGCCAATAGCAGAAAATACAGGTATAACCTAATTATCCACAGATTTTTCACCTGTGGTTTTATCGCAATGAGAAGGGTCAGCTAAAGGGAAAAAAAATCATTTTAACAATAGCCTTGTTAATGTGGGAGGGGATAGCCGGTGGACCATCAATCATTCTCGCTCCAGGCGCTTAGCTTCACTCCGAGGCAAGTGACCCTTCCTTTCCCACTGAGCAGGTAAAAGAATGCTGCTAAGTGGAAGTGATTATCACTTCCTCCATTCTTTCCTAACGCTGCTGCTAGGAGTGAAGCCTTTCTAAATGCTCAGAGAGAGACTGATTCTGCCTGATGCATTACAAAGGTCAGCAAGGCTGTTTTTAAATCACTGAGCAAAAGGACATTGTTTTTTAAATGGATTTGCTTTACCACAATTTTTGCCATCCAGTGAGCTCTGGGAACCCTTTCGAATATTGCAGTTGGAGAGAGAATGTAGCCAGCTTGTCAGTAGTCATTATTTGCATGTACTGTGTATAAGAGTCCAGGATGTTATCTCCATTTAAAAAGGATCTCAGGCTAGGCTAGAACAGACGTTTGCTTGAGAAGCATATCCTGGGCATATTGCACAAAAGGCAGCTTCTTATATCTCATATCTTCTATCTAATTGCATTTGTTGTGTTTTTGTTGGCAGGGTCGGGAAGGTGCTAAAGGAGACCGAGGAACTACTGGGCCTCCAGGCCCTCCAGGGCCACCAGGTGTCCCTGGCATGCCTGGGCAAGTGGGGCCACCAGGCCAGGTAGGTAACGCCCCACAGAAATACAATACCTTACTTATTTGTAGCATTTATATACATCTTTTCCACCAAGGCAATCTTGTTACAAAAGCAACAAAAAGATAAAGCAATAAAACAGCTGGAGTTGTTATGAGCTGATGGTCTCAGCTTTCTAGACTCCTCCTTTTCCTGGGTTCCTCCTTAACATACATGACACTGTTTTTCTTATAATCTCAATGGAATTTAACAGAACCACTGGAGAAGTTAAGCGGATAACAGGAGCAGTGGTCTTGGATTTGAAAACCATGTTGCATCAATACAAAGCAACACTATGTTGCAAAGCTTTATAAAGCAGACACTGGAATCAGTGTTGGAAACGCATCCTGTGAGGGTTGCTTTAACCATTAACAGAATCTGAAGCCCTGTAATCTAATCTATATCATCTCTAATCTCTAGTTTAGCAGAGAAGATAGCTTAGATCTTGTCAGGAATGCACATAGTGATCCCTTACTCTGAGAGTCCTGGCACAGCTCACTTGATTAGGGATTAACATACTTCTCTGTCCTGACTTAATGACTGTATCTTGCTGTTTTCAGAGCATTCCTGGCCTCCCTGGACTTTCAGGACAAAAGGTAAGCAAAGTCTTCTGCTCCATTTGAGCACCAGATTTGATGCAGTAAGCAAGTCAGCTAAAGCAATGCAGCTCTCAGCTCTGCCTCTGTGGCAACTAAGCTCTCCCTGATGAAAGGGAGATGGTTGCCAGATCCCTAGAATGTGAAAGTTCAACCCTGAAAGGGATGACTCCAATGAATGGAATAGTATTCTCCTACTGCCACTTTTATCAGACAGGCTGGAGGTGGGTAGAAATTGATGAGGTGCCTGTGGCGGAGGCATAATATCACACACCATCTGAATATGCTCCTGCAAGCCATAGTCCACCTTGCATAGCTCCAGTGCCTGGGACACAAGATGCACTTCTTCTGGAGTCGGGGCTGAATTTTGTCCTGCAGTACTTATTCACTGACTATTCATGCTCATTCTCTTTCAGGGAGAAAGAGGGGAAACTGGATCTAAAGGAGAGCAAGTGAGTTCTGTCAGTGCCAAAAGGCACCCTGTGATACAGAATACACCCCACCCCAGGTCTTTGTTACCATTTATGGAAAGACCACTCATTGGACCACACTCAAGCTGGAATCCTCTACATAGGCCCCCCATAAATGCAGATCCTTTATCCGCAGATTCACTTCCCTGCAAATTGGGTCCATGGGGCTCTTCCCAAACGTGCTCCCCCCCCTTGCGCGATCCATCTGCGCCCCCTCTGGTTAACTGAAACCACGGATACCAGCAAGCCCCCACCCTCTGGAGGAAGGAGAACTGAGAAAGTTTGTATAGGCGTTCCCCAGTATCCATGGGGATTTCCGTTCTGGAACCCCACGGTTAACTGAAACCATGGGTACTGGTGAACACCCCTGCCCCTAGGGTCCTCTGAGCCCAACAGTTCAAACAGCTAGTTCCAGTTTCTCTGTGAAACTGGAAGCAACATTTTAAATGCCTTCTAAGCCATTAGAAATATCACTTCTGGTTTCATAGAGAAACCACAAGTAGTGTCCGTCCGTCCGTCCGTCCGTCTGTCCGTCCGTTCGTTCGTTACTGCTGGGCTCAGAGACCCTCCAGAGGCAAGGGTAGGGGGGGCATTTGCCAGTATCCACAGTTTCAGTTAACCACAGGGGGTTCCAGAATGGGGCATGCCTGTACACACTTTCCTGGAGTAAACCCCACTGAACGCAGTGGGACTTATTTCTGAGTAAACGAGCATAGAATTATGCCCTTAGTCTTGTGAGAACCCTATTTTGTTGTGGTCGCATGCAGTTTGTGAAGAGCCCACCAGTAGCAGTGATTTTTCTCTCCTCTTTCCATTCATAATATGGACATTTTCCCCTCCTCTTTCCATGCATAATATAATATAAAACTGTGATTATATATGCAGATCTCCAGAAGTCCTCGGGTTAGAATGGACTTCAGTGGAATCCAAAGCACACTGGAACTAGATTTTACTGAAATCCATTGGTAGATTCAGTGGGTTGCAGTTACAGGTCATGCCTTGTTATCCACTGGGGTTTTGTTCCGGAACCCTCAGTGGTTAAAAAAAATCAGTGGATACCACATCAGTGGAAAAATAGCTTTAAAGACTCACTTCCAGGTTTTTTGCTCCTCCATTGTTGCCCCAGAATGCATTGGTAGTATACTGCATTCAGCCAGGTGGGGTGGCTAGGTTCTAGATGGGGTGAATAATGAATCTAGAGCAGGGGTCTCCAAACTTTTTGGCCAGAGGGCTGCATCAGATATCTAGCGTGGTGTTGAGGGCCAGGAAAAAAATTTAAATATAAAATTTAAATAAATAAATTGGAGATGGAACTTAGATGAGTGAATGAATGAATGAATGGGTTCATTCATTTAATCTCTGGCCCTCAGAACACCCTCCAGGCGCAATCAGAGCACAGTTCTGGTCATGTTCAGTTGAGTGGGCCAGAGGTTATCAGGCGACGAGGTTGGCCGCTGGCCAGAAAGAGGCTTGCTGCGGGCCGCATCTGGCCCCCTGCCCGGGGTTTGGAGACCCCTGATCTAGAGCTGTGGTTCTCACACGTTTAGCGCCGGGACCCACTTTATATAATGAGAATCTGTCAGGACCCACTGGAAGTGATGTCATCAAGCAGTAAAATTTTTAACAATTCTAGGCTACAATTCTACCCACACTTACCCAGGTGTAAGTCCCATTTACTATTATTGTTAAAAGCATATACATAGTAGCCTGTTAAAAGTACAGGTCTGTAACATTTCCCCAAATGCGGTCACATTCAGCATCAAGTCTAATACATTAAAAATAAAATATTGAAATGAATGGGGACCCACCTGAAATTGGCTAGTGGGTCCTGATCCACAGTTGAGAAACACTGATCTAGAGGAATGAAATTATAATTATTTAACAGCACGAAGGTAGGAAATGGGATTTTGTTGCTTTTTTTCCTTGCTAAGAGCATTAAATGGTGGACCCCTGGTATCAGGGGTGAATCAAATCTGTGGTGCGACCTGTAATCCCTGGGCAGTGCTAGGCTATGCTGTGCATACCCATGTAGCAATACAGATCTGTGATGTCATTGACATGTGCAGTGCACTAGAAGCCTCTGTACAATGCAGTGGCCATTTTGGCTATTTCATCATGTAAGGCAAATACCCTGAAATTCATTGGATTCTGGCATCTAATCTAGAAATCTGTTGGAATTCAAACACAAAAATAATGGCCTGCCAAACCTGTTCTAGAGCAATACGAAACCACTTCTCCACCTCTGTATTAAAAATATAGTTGAACTAAACCTGGAAGTGAGGGTTCCACACATGTGCAGTATGTGGACATGCAGTGAGTCTTGTTCTGTGCTTGTTTTCTTTTCTCACTTGTTTAGGGGAGACCTGGGGATGCTGGGCTGCGAGGTGAGCCTGGGACAACACCGGTGAGTTATCAGGCACATTATTTCACCTGGAAGAGAAGGCAAGAGAAGGATTGTTTTGCCGGGTTCAGTTGGCTGTAGACCACTGCAGGATTTGTCTTCCCCTGGATCTGTGCATGACTTGTCTGCTTGAGTCATGGTAGCTATCTTGGGTCCTCAGGTGCAGATATCTGCTCTCTACAAGTGGCCCACCATAGTAAGATTGGTTAATGTGGGTGGAGGGTTCCTGCCTTTGGGCAGGTGATTAGACCAGGTACTCTTTCAGGTCTATGTGACATTTCTCTGCCTTGCACATAATTAGCATGTATTGGCATGTTTCTCCAGTTTGTTCTCCATTTGGAGACCAAACACACTTATGTAAAAATCCTTCTGTAATAGAAGATAGGGAGGTTAGATAGCAGCAGGCTGCCATGTTTGCTGTCCCCATCCTGGCTCTGCAGCACTAACTTCACCCGTTCAACTTTCTGTATGTCATGGAATTCCCTTCAGAGAACAATGAATATGTAGACATGGTGTCAGAAAAATCAATCAGGGATGGACTTGGCACAGTAAAGGACCTGCCCTACGTAAGGAAGACTGTGTTGCCCCATATGCATTGTGTGTTTCTGCTATGACTTCTTGGTGACCTCACTGTGCTCTATTGGGATGTCACAATAGGGCTGATCAGCACCTAATGGAAGCAGTAGAAACAGAGGTAGGAGGGTGGCAGTACCCTCCTGGAAGACACAGAGTAGACATTTTTATGTTTAATATTTATGTTTCATGTGTTGCTTATGGTTTTTCTCTTTGCATTGTCTAGAATATTGAACGTGCACTAGAAAGCCACGGTATCAAGGTATGAATTAGCAATCATTTCTAGCAGCCTATATTCAGGCTATGCTTGTGAGGAGCATCATTCATGGCTCCTATCTTTGCTAGTGAATAATGAGGCAGATGGAAGAAAATGTTTCCAGAAAATGTTTCAATTCAAAATTCTGGCATTAATCTTTAAAAGTGTTAACTTTTAAAGCCCATAATAACCTAAAAATAGGACACTTTACGGACCATCTTTTCCCTTATGAACCTATCCAACTCTCAAGAGGCTGGGCAGAGAGGGCAAGACCTTTCTGCTTGGCAGAGCAGAAGCTTGTAGGGCTCCATGGATCAGCTGGGTGGCTACCCATGTGATCCCACCCAGCAGCTAGGGTGGGCAGCTCTGGCAATTCTGCTGGATGGTTGGGAGGGAGCAACTGGCCCTGCCCACGGAGAGGCAGGAGTGAGGTGGCCAGTATTCATCTGTGTTAGGTCAGGTGGAGCAAAAGATAGGCAACACCTGGCTGAGAAGGGCTGGGCCTATACTCAGTTCACAAGAGGGACTTCTGGCTTGGCTCAGAGGGAGAGACAAACAAAGGAAGAAGGAGAAGCAGAGTCAGAATAGGAAGGAGAGAAAGTAGAGAGGAAAACTACAGAAGGGAACTGGATGGAGGGGCAGAGAAAGAAGATCTAGGAAAGGAGATGGAGGGAGCTGTGGGGAGAGTGAAGGAATGAAAAGACGCAGGAGAGAAAGAGAAATGCGCTGCCTGGGGCAGCTAGAAGGAGGCCTATACAGGAGCATGGGTGCAACAGCACATTGTTGGCTTTGGCTGCTGTATACCTGAGGGAGAGCCAGACAGCAAAACCCCAGGAAGCCAGACCCAAACTAGAGGGACTAGAACACAACAGGTACCCTGGGGCTTGTTGAGACTTGGGGGGGGGGAGTGCAGGTGCTCCTGCCCCTGCCCACCTACTGGATCTCAGTCAGTCCACTGGGGAGGCTATTTATGGAAGTCTGTTGGGGCCCCACTTCTCCTCCTTGGGCTCTTTTCCATTTTTTCCCACAGGCCTCACAGCAGAGGTGAGGAAGGGTTTTCAGCACCCTACTCCTCCACCTGAGGGCTTTTACCAGCATGGGTTTCTGGATCCTGCTTACAGGCTAGCCTTCAGACAGCCCTCTCTCATCCCTGGGTCCTGTCTTTATATTCCACTGGCTTTGGTTGGGTCTATCCCCCATTCCACCCACACAGCATGGTCACTTTCTGGATCCTAAACTTGCTGTCCTGGGAAGCTGGGAAGCTGCAGGCACTTGCCGTGCATTGCTACTCCTCATCCACCCCCTTGCTTACAGGTATGTTTGGTGGGCCGATGGCCCATACCTGCCCCACTGAGGTATTCCCAGGCTCTCTTGGCCTGCACCTGGTCCTGTGCCCGCTGGGCAGGCCTCCCCCTGGGTCAGATAAGTCCAATCTCAGGCAGGGCTTCAGGTGCCCCCAAAGACACTATCTTGGGCTGCAGTATAGGAGACCTACTTCCATTTGAGTTACCCCTAGCCAAAGTGTCCAGCTAGGAGGAGAGTTGAAGAGATCCCAAAGGGAAGGAAGAACCCACACGACTGACACCATAAATGGACACAATAAAAGGGGCCCCCCTAAAATCATGTCTAGTGTACTGGCTAGTATGTCACTTGGGGCAGCAAATCCCATGGAGGTAGAGCTCCCCCAGGAAGGGGGAGAAGATGAAATTGGCCTTGAATTTTTTGTTCAGACAAGGCACGTTCTGGATATACTATAATGAATTATATTATGCATATATAGGTTCCCAATATTTCTGACATTGTAGTTTAAGTGAACCTGTTATTTATAATCTGTTTTCCTGTATATAGGCACTTACCATAAGGGCTGGACAGATTTTTTCACCCTCTAGGAGTCTCAGAAGCTACTGGGTGGTTCTCTGTACTCTTCTGGACTGATAGTAGACATATTCTGCCTCTTCTTATTGCATTCGCCATCTCTCACAGATTGCCATACTTCGAGAGATCACTGGTTCCTATGATGGGAGTTCTGATCCATTCCTGCCAGTCCCAGGCCGCTTGAAAGGTGCAAAGGGTGACAAAGGGGATTCAGGTGGAAAAGGATCACCAGGCAAAGAAGTGAGTCTGAGGTGTAGTCCAAGGTCCTTTCTGATGGTCTAGGTTGGGAAAAGTTTTTCATGTATGATGAGGCATACAAATAAACTTCTAAAATCAGTATAATTAAGCTCACCTAGACATTGTCCTAACCCCTTCTCAGTGGATCTGCATTCGGATTTGGGCTGGGTAGAGAAAAACAAATTCCGATTAGAATTTGCATCATTCAGACTACATGTTGATTATGCAACAGTTTCTCAACAACAATGCAGGAAAAAAGATTGTTTGTACAATCTGTTTGTTTCAAAACAAAAAAACTGTTTGTACAACAAAACATTTAAATTCCAAGGTGAGATGTCAGTTTCATAGCTGGCTTTTAGGGTGAGAATCCAAAATTCAGCTTCCAGACACTGAGGATTAGCCAAGGAAAGTGGCTGTAGCCATTCTGCCCTGCTAGTCAATTCTCCTAGAGAAGGAGCCAAATTCCCAAAACAGTGTCATTACCAGACTTCATGGTGAGCAGCATTTGGCACATCGAATGGTTACATCTCTGTGTATGCGGTGTAGGGAAAGCTGGTCTGAAGCCACCCAGTGTTGTACTGTGTTTTTTTGCAGGGTCTTATAGGGTTTCCTGGAGAGAGAGGAGCAAAGGGAGATAAAGGTAGTGATGGTCCACCAGGCCCACAGGGTCCAGTAGGACGTGCCATTGGAGAGCGAGGACCAGAAGGGCCACCTGGCAAGCCTGGAGAGCCTGGAAAACCTGGAATTCCTGGGCTGCCAGGTCGGGCTGGAGAACTTGGGGAAGCTGGCAGGCCAGGAGAGAAGGTGAGTACAGTCAAAGGTAGGAAGGGAAATGGTGGCTGCTCATTGGGAAGGTACCAGATAAGTTCAGGAGGCTCTAAATAACCTTGGTCAAACCCTCCAGGGATGGCATTTTTTGATTCTGTCAAATTCTGGTGATCTTGGTATGATTGCAGGGAGGCACTTAATATGGGATTATTCTGGGGTAATATTCTGAACTTCTCACTTTATTTTAAACATTGCTGCCAAAGCTTTCGAAAAATGAAAGGCAGTTTAAAAAACTATAACACACTACTCAAGAAAACCAAAATAAAGCAAGGAGTCAACATTCACAATAAACTTAACCCACAGCAGCAATAAAACTGTACAGTGTTCAGATTATCTGGAAAGGTTGTGGAAATCAAAAAAGAGTAGTGTAACTTTACACTGCGGTGCTGGAGATGGAGGTTTACTCATCTATTTTTAAAACTTTTCATTTCAGGGTGATCGGGGTGAGAAGGGTGATCGAGGGGAGCAGGTGAGTCGTGCTATGCGATCATTAGCTAAGTGTTTAATGTGATTGTTACAGCTGTTGGTTATCATGCTGGGTTGTCAATCTTACTCTATCAGAGCACCTGTAACTCATCCTTGGGGGTGGACATACTCATACATTCATGATTTAGTGAGTGAAAGCTGGTATTCGCAAATAGTTATAAATCAGATACCCTGTTAGAGATCAGACTACATTTCCTTCCTGTCGTGTGAAGGGCAAGGTAGATACTTCATCAAATTCTATATATACCTTTCCAGTGATCCTCACTCCCTAAAACAATTAGAAATAGTGGAGCAGCTTCCTAGAGGTTAATCGGCACAGAAGGGTGGCAGAAGCATCTCAGAAGGTACTGGTGGCGTTGTCCTTATTATAACTGAGGTTAATGTTTCCTGACACTCTTATGATCCAGTCTCATCTGGGCCTTTCAGTAGCAGTTCTCATAATCTGCCGCCATAAGGCCCAGAATGATGGCGCAAAGGTTGCTCCATTGTTAATGTGGGCTGGGCATACTGGCACAAATGGCTGGAGGCTGCACGTGGGCACCACTGGCCTACAGAATCTTTCCTGTCCTCCTCTGGAGCAAGTAGTTTTCTGGAGCAAGTAGTTTTACAATGTGTTACTTTGGTGTATGTCACTTTGGTGACTTTTAGAAGTCACCAAAGTGACATACACCAAAGTAACACATTGTAAAACAACCCCCAATCTACAGATAAATGAAATTAGAGGATTCATAGCAATAAGCATTCAAAGCCACCAGCTCATTTTCAGTTTGGAGCCCTGTTGGGCTAGCTAAGTCACAATTTGGAAAAGAACATCAGCAAGCAGGAAAAGGTTTACATCTCCCTCTCTCCACTGCTTTCTACTCTAAATTCCCTTGTCCCGAAGTTGCTTTAAAAAAAAAAATACACAATAGCAGAGCTCTGTTACAAGCATTTTGAGTGTAAAGTGTACTAGTCCTCGATAGTACATACCTGTTTCTTCATATTCTTCATGAATTTCCTTGTATCTAGGAGTTACAGAAAGTATGTTGTCTTGCCTCACTTAAGATGAATAGGAATTAGGTCACCTCTCTAACAAATCAATAATATATTTGATCCTCATTCTATATTTTTTGTCTCCAGGGCAGAGATGGCTTACCAGGCCCAGCAGGACCACCAGGCCCCAGGGTGAGTTCAGCCCTAAACATTTCCTTTCTAAACCTATACAAAGTTGCTGAACTCACAGTAAGTTAGAACAGGTCATCTAGGAAAAAAAAACCCTCTCAGGATAGCACTGAACCCAGAGTTTATTTAAAATCAAACCCACAGTATTTTCTATAGTGCAAAGAGGTTTAACAATGTACTTAGGGTGCAATCCTATCCCCTTATGTCAGTGCTTTCCAGCACTGGCATAGGGGTGCCAATGGGACGCGTGCTGCATCCTGCAGTTGGGTGTCACTCACAGAGGCCTCCTCATAGCAAGGGAATGTTTGCTCCCTTACCTCAGAGCTGCATTGCCCTTATGTCAGTGCTGGAAAGCACTGACATAAGGGGTTAGGACTGCACCCAAAACTGTCCTTGAAATGAACTAGGCAGACCCAAAATGTATTTTGGAGTTCTAATAAATTCCAAAATAAAAGGGAATTAAATGAAATGGGGCTGGGATGGGCAGGCAGGTAGTAAAAGTACAAGCAGGCTGATGGAAATTGTCTGAGCTAGTCTGGAAAGTGCAAAGAATAGTGGATGCAGTAAACATTAGTGCCCGGACGATGGACCTGAAATGCTACTCAAAACTCTCAGCTTACATTACCCCCCCCCCCCCCCCGCACAAATGGTTAGACCTACAGAACTTTGCATACTAGTTGGAGTCACTTAGCAAGCAAAGCAAAAAAAAGTTCCTGGCTTAACGTACTTACATTGCTCAAAGAATCCCCAGTCCTTGTACCTGCTGGTGAGCAAGTGGTTGCTCCTTTCTGAGCTCCTAACAAATGGGTCACTCAGGCTACTAGCAAAGAACAACAAACACTTCCTGTGTGCTGAGAAATATATAACTTTGCTTTGTTGTTGACATCAAATTACCTGACTAGAGAAGTGGAACCTTCTTTGTCATTCCATCCCTTTGACCTAGATGGAAAGCTTTGGCTGCCCAATCACTAAACATATGCTTGTGGGGGGGGGGGGTAGCCATTCCCAGACAAGAAAAGAAGCCCACTACACAAACCCAGGTGTTCTCTCTCTAATAATGGAGTTTCACACAAAGGATAAAGGCTGCCTGCCAGATGATGACTCAGCAGCTTTCTAGGCTACGTAACCTGCCCATGAGCTTCGGGCATGTTAAAAATCTTGAAAAATACAGGAAAATGGGGGGGGGGGGTTTACAAGGCATTCATTACAAGTGGTTTAAATTTATTTCTGTCTTTCCAGATAGGCACATTGGAAGGGAACCTCTCAGGGTTACCAGGAGAACGTGGGCCTGCAGGACCCAAGGGAAGCAAGGTAAGTGTACAATCCCCTTTTCCTGCAGTCTTCCTTAATTTTTTTTTATATTCTACATGGTGGAAGTTGCTGGGAAAAGGCTGTTGGTTCAGCAGGAGAGCTCAGTAGAAATCACATTGGTCAAAGCAAGGACTATTGAATCTGAGATGCTAACCTTTGAGATTAACATTAAGTGATGCTGGAAGATGGCACCCTTGTTAGATTCGTTTATGAATTTTTAGAATTATATGCCACCTTCTTATCATTGCTTCTTTTTTCCATTTGAATGGACATTATAGCACACTCCTCAGGAGTTTTAGATATTTCAGTGCTACATCAAGTAGCTCTTTGATAATGGATAATACTGATGAGAAGTGGCATTTAATTCTCTGTTTTGCAAACTGGACAGCCCTTCAAACTGTAACAGGATCTGAGATTGGTTGAAACAAGCTGATTTATCAGCTTGGTTGAAACAAGCTGTGATTTATCTTGGGGGGGGGGCAAGGCAGCAGTATAGGGTTTATATGATGACATTAGCTGCTACATGGGCATTGCAGATCATGAGAAAATATGTTTTGGTAGTCGAAAATGAACTGACTAAAACCTTAGCCCATTCTGGTTCTTCAGGTCTGCAGCTAACAATTTCTTTTTCTTTTTTTCCGCTCATGCAGGGAGAGCCAGGAGAAGATGGCGAGAAAGGCTCTAGAGGCGATAAGGTCTGAGTGTAGTAAGTCTTCCATCCCTGCATCTCTCCAGCTGTCCCTGTGTCTGTTCTATGCCTCTGCTTGCAAGAGGGGAATCTCTTCTTTTCTGCAAGTCTTGCTTTTGATTCTTTTTCGCTTTTTCTTTTCATTGGCTTCATGAAGAACTCAGCAGCTCTGAGACATAGAGGGACTAGTTTATTTCCCCACCCAAACAGGGAACAGTAACAGATGGAAAAACTCAATTCTGTCCCCCACTATTGACAGTAATGAAGACGCACTGATGTAGCACTTGCTGCATCTCATGGTGAGGGTGACACAACCAAAAAGGGTTAGGATTTGGTGTGTACCTTTGCTGCCGAGATCCATCCCTTCCAGTCTAATCCTCACCTCCACTGCCAAATTATCAACACTTATGGAACCTCTTGGGGCCACTGGTGCACATGCTACGCCTCTGACCACTTGCAGCATTTGTCTAGAAGTGTGCAACAGTGTCCTGGCTTTCACATTGCTTCAAAGGGCATTTCGCTGCTGGACTGTAAGTTCCACCCCAGATAGGATTGGGCTGTAAGAGACGGAGAGCCGAATACATTCAAGCCACATTTCCACCACATCCACCACCATCTGTAGGGGAGCTGCAATTTCTTTCTTCCCTCAGAACTCAGCTATGTAACCTGACTTGCTTTATATCAGCCATTTTCAACACTGGTGTGCCACAAGTAGTCCACAGGTGTGCCACAGGAATTTGGGGGAAGGTCATTTATTAATAGAGCCAATGGGAGATGTGAGCCCCCACTGGCAGCATGGTGTGCCATGTCAATTGTCAAAAACCTGGTGGTGTGCCTTGACCATTTTAGTGCCTTGTCAGTGTGCCGTGAGATGAAAAAGGTTGAAAATCACTACTTTATGTCATGGGTTTTTTCCCCTCCCCTCCCCCCAATTTCAAAGGAGCTTCTTCTACTCCCACTTACTTGCTCCATTCCTCAGGATGGGTTCTGAGTTCAGAAGCTGGGGTTTTTAACTTCCTTTAAAATGGGGGTAAATTGAGGGTAGTGATGCAAGGGTTAGGGGGGAAAAAATAACGTTCAGAGAAAAAAATCTCTTCTTCCTTTTTTTTTCCCCAGTATGACAAAGGAAGATAGAAATTTTAGGGGGGAAATGTAAAACTTTTAATGGAAGAATTTATGTTACAATGCAGAGGAAACAGTATAAAGGATTTATAATAATTTTGTGATATTGTAAAATCACTGGAACATAACGTAGATAAATGCTTACAACGCAGCAACAGCAATATGACTTTTCATGTTTACATAAGAAGCTTCCTTTTATTGAGTCAGATAATTGGTTTGTCTAGTTCAGTACTGTCTCTGCACTAACTGGCAGTACCTCTCCAGGTCTGCAGGCTAAGGTCCTTTGGATACATCAGGTATTGAATCTTGGACCTTCTGCATGTCAAGATGGTGCTCTGCCACTGAGCTATAGCCCCTTACTATTCTTGAGTTTGCTTCTAGAATGAGCAAGCCTAAACTCCTCACACCCACCATTGCTCTGGGGGCAAGGGCTCCTCTGTGTTGACCTCCTCTATGCTTTTGGTGGATCCCAACTACTCACCTTTAGGAAGAGGTAATGGGCCCTGGGAAAACAAAGCAGGAATCAAGCTATCTTTCAGTGGGTGATGGAAGAGTTGGGTGGGGACCAGCTTTTGGGTTGGGGTTTGACACAGTGGGGCTGCCTTCTTACCTTCATGACACCAGATGGTTTATTTTGAATTGCAGGGTGAAACTGGGCAGAAAGGAGAGAGAGGCGAAGCTGGTGAGAAAGGCAGGGATGGCTTTCCAGTGAGTATTGCTGATGGACCAATATCAGAAATGTTGGCAGCTGCTGTGAGGGAAGCAGCACTGAAATCAGAGTTGCTGCTTTTTTTGCTAGCAATGAAATCACCCCTTGCTTTGGTGAAGGAGGCATGTTCCACACTGACAAGTATTTGATGCTGCACTTCACTGGTAACTATAAAGATGCCATTGGTACCTGAATTACTTTCTGCTTACTTTGTCATTTTTTGCTGCAGGGTTTGCCAGGAGAGCGTGGCCTTCCTGGCCCTGAAGGAAAAGCGGTAAGTAAAAAAGAGGACTCCTCAGTATTGTTGCATGTGATATTTGAGTGGGGTGAGTAGGGGAAGAAAGATGTACAAAGAGAAAGATTTTATAGGTGTGGCAGACTGGCTGAGATGCTTCCAGACAGGTGATCCTTGAGTAGCACTGGGCTCCTGCAGAATCCAGCATTCCAGCAACACACCTCTCAACCCAAAGCTGTCCACCTGCCATACAGGGATCTGTAGTTTCTTTAGCCTTCCTGCTCTGTAGATGCAGAGGGAGACCAGTAGCTTCTGCTAGGCTGAACTTATGTGGGTGGAATCCCTAAGGCAAAGCAAGTCCTGAGTGAGAGTGACAGAGCGATTCTCCTATTTAAAGGGCAAGCAGTGTTCACTCAGCATTGACAAGCCAGTATAAGTCTATGGGAGAAGGGCTGGGGGAAGAAGCACATTCTGTTCACAATGTTTTTTCCTTTTGTACCTCGTTAGAACCCTTCTTAGTGTGGCGCTTTGTGATGTCCCTTCATTCCCACAGTGATGATCTGATTTGTGATCTGTATGAGGTTTTTTTAAATGATTAACAAGCTATTTCTATGTTCCTCTTTGTCAGTCCTATAATCTTGTGGAACAGTGAACTCCTGAACAGTAGAGTCTGTTGTGCCTTTTGCTCTTCATACATAATATCACCTTTTCAGGCACCAAGATACCAAAACAGGCCATGTTCTAACTGAAAGAAGGATCTGCCTAGAATTCTTGTTTAGTGATGGTTGGCTGGTTACTCTGTAATGGAGAGATCAGGAGCCTGTCTGCTTTGCTATATCGAGATGTTTAAAAAGCAATCAAGCAACCAGATATTAGACATGACAATAGGAAATGGTATACTTTCTACGATGCCAAGTATTTCCCTTTTTATGATAGAAAGACTCCCAGTTGAATGCTCTGTTGTATCAAACAGGCCAAATTCTCTAGATCAGTGGTTCTCAACCTTTTTAGCCCGGGACCCACTTCTGAGAATGACAATCTGTCTGGGACCCACCGGAAGTGATGTCAGCAACCTGGAAGTGATATAGCCAGAAATGACATCATCAAACAGGAAGTGACATCACTGTTATGTCAGAGCCGGAAGTGATGTCATCAAGCAGGAAGTTCTTGTCTAGAAACTCAAACTGTAAATGACAAGAGACAGTATTCCAGCTCAGAAGCTTCTTCCAGTTCTCCTTGCCCTCGCTACCATTGCTATCAAGCAAAAAATAAAACATCTGGAACAAAATATTTGTGTATTTGTTTACTACTGTTTTTATTTCTGTCTTTATTTACAAAATCTCAAGCTACTTCTTGTATTGCGCTTGAAACTAACAAACATTGATGTGGCTATTGATACTGTGCTCAGCACCAGCCAGAAACAAGTGCACCCTACTCATGCACCTCAATACAAGAAGTAGCTTGAGCTTTTGTAAATAAAGGAAATAAAAACAGTAGTATCCCCTGCTAATTGGGTAAGAGGCACTTTTTCAAGTGGGTGCTCCTTTTTTAGCAGGGGGAGAGTAACTGGCCCACCTCACCCCAGCACTGTCTGTCCTAGTGGCTGTCTGCTGGTATTCCTTGGCATCTTTTTAGATTGTGAGCCCTTTTGGGACAGGGAGCCATTTAGTTATTTGATTTTTCTCTGTAAACCGCTTTGTGAAGTTTTAGTTGAAAAGCGGTATATAAATACTGTTAATAATCCCCCTCAGAAGAAAGAAAAGCAGGGACGCTTCCCCTCATCTCCCCCAAGCCTAAGCATGTCTACTCAGAATTGACTCCCATTATTGGCAATGGGGCTTACTCCCAGGTAAGAGTAGACAGAATTGCAGCCTAAGACAGAAGTAAGAAAAGGGGAAGGGTGCACATCAGAGAAGCGGCTGGGGGAGCAACACTCTCCCTGGGTGTACTCTCGCTGGTACTCCCCCTCCCCACATGCCAGGCTTGCCCTCCCTCCTCTCCTCCCTCCTGGCTGCTCTCTTGGCAGCCAGGCAACCAGGGATCCCCCCTCACCCCAGCAAAAGTATAAAGAGAGGATGAGCTAGCCAGAGCAGGAAAGGATCATGGCTTCCAGGCGATTTCAGAGAGGGAGAGAGGTTGTGATGCAGAGGACGAGAACGGCAGTGGGGTGGTGGCGGCAGCAATGCTGCTTTCAAGGCAGACTCACAAGAGGGGAGATCACAGGGGTCTGCCTCTACTCACCCAAGCCCTGTGTTCAGGTCTCTGCCTACACTCTCCAGCCCAGTCCAGCTGCAGGGGGGGGGGGAGCTGCTCTGTCTTGTAACCCTGAGGCAGCCCATCCCATCAAGGCAGCCAAGGTGACAAAGGTTGGTGGGGAGAAGCCTGACTGGCTTGTCCACATCTCTCCCGGTCCTTCTTTGCCTGCAGTCCAAGCCTGCACTCCGCAATTGGCCCCCCTGAGGGAAGCCTCCAAGTGCAGAGGGAGATCCAGCTGGAAGGGTTTCTGGGGAAAAGCAGCATACTGCTTTCTTTGCACATGTGCAAGCCGCTCTTAGTTACGTCTCAATGCTGGGAAGCTTAAAATGGCAACGCCCAGGCTTTGCCCACTTCGAAAATGGTGCCACCTAGGTCTTTGCCATCTTCCAAGATGGCTGCCGCCAGCTTCTCGCAACCCACCAGAAATTGGATCGCGACCCACCAAGTGAATCCCGACCCTCAGTTTGAGAACCACTGCTCTAGATTTTATCTGTCTTGATATCTAGTAGGCTCAGAACTACCTGAGCAGGACTATTTCTCCTAATGTCCATTGGGGAACATGAGAGTAGCTTCAAATCCCCCATGCTACCAAGAACAGGTTGTCATGCCTTTCAGATGCCAAGAAGCAACCTCCCTGCCATGATGCAGTGTTTGTGTTGCTGGTTCATGTGTCTCTATGTTGTGTCATTCCCTCCCATCTAGGGTCCTCAGGGTGTTAGAGGTTCACCTGGCCCAGCTGTAAGTAATCTTCCTTGGTAGGCCTCAGCAGGCCTGAGTCATTGGCTATGGTTGGCTTCCTTTGCTCGTTCACTCTCTTTTTTTTTAGTGCAGTTGCAGCAGCTCTACCTTGGCAGTATGTTGTGAGGGAAGCAAAAAACCAAGCAAAGCTTGCTTGAGGGGTTGCTCTGGCTCTCACTAACTCTCTGGATCTTTGCATTGGATCTTTGCAGGGGTTCCCTGGAGTTCTGGGCAAACCGGTAGGTGCCCCCCCTTCCTTCTTTCCTCTCCTTCCTATATCTTAACTGCCCCATTGTGCATGCAGCAATATGCCTCTTGCTAATAATGGTCTGTAGGGTGTTCTCTTCTTCTCATTTCACATACAATCAATATGTAACTTTTGCAAAGAAAACATGAGGTCCTTGGTACAGTGTTTAAAGCAGGGTCTAGATTTAGAAGAAAGCAAATCCTGTCTTCATCTTTCAAGGTGGGGGGGGGGTCATGATAATGAACCTTAGATTTAATATCTGTTTTGAAATATTTGCAAAACGTCATGAGAAAAAAAATTTATAAAACTTGATTTGAATTTTCCTTGCAAGAACTAACATCATGTAACTGTGCAGTGGAAGGTCCTGGCTCCAGCTTCAATTAACCAAACTCATGGGGTGACCACATGCCCACACGAGTTGTTACCTGGAAGTGTACGGGGTATACTTTGCAGCATTTTCCACAATGATGGCAGTTCTGAAAAGTACTGCTGTGCTTTGTAGAAATAGCTGCAAAATGTATAAAAGTCTGCACATAATCAATCTGCACGCACAGGCCCAAAAAATGATGGCAGGAAGAAAATTTGGTGATGAAAGTGATTGTGAACTGTCTTGAGCAGAGAGCTCTCCAGAAAGAAAGGTAAGGGAAGCTGAGCTACTGTTGGTTATCCCAAGGTTCCCGTTAGCTGCAGTGTACTAGTATTCAAAGCCACAGTTGCATTGCTTAGGAGGGCTATGGTGTTTGAGACTGTGGCACTTGGATTCCACTGGTCAGAATCATTTAACCCAACTGGTCTGGCTATTTCCTGTTGTTGAATTCCTTAGTGATCTGCACCTCCTTGAAAATCTAGATTATCTAGGATGCAAGTTCCTTTCCCCTATAGTACTGTGAGAATAATTCTTAATGTCACAGAGTGAGAATTGCGTAGATCTCACTTGAACCAATGTCTTAGCAAATCTACAATACATCTGTATCTGATCAAGGTTCATAAAAAGCCAACCTGGGATGCTGAGAGAGGAATCAGATCAGCATCCAGAAGTGATCATGTCTCTTCATTCTTCTAGGGTAACCAAGGAGATTCCGGACCACCAGGCCCTCCCGTAAGTAGGAATTGCCTTTTTACTTGAGAAGTGTTATAACACTGGATGTTTAGTTTGTTGTGCAGAGGAAAATCTAGATACAATGGTATATAGTGTAGAACAAATGGTTCCAAAACCAAATAAATTCTCAGGCTGTTTTCCAAATAGGAGAAAAAGGCTCCTAGACAGAGTGGAATGCTTTTTCTGGCAATAGTTGTTTCCTTCAAACTACATTGTATCAAGGTTCTCAGGATGATATATCTTAAGTTCAGAAGGTAATATTATGGTGCATTACCAAAGATACATGGAATCTAGAGAAGAGATTTTTTGCCACTGTCAACCCTCACCTCATCACTGAGCCAGACCTGCTTTGTTGTGCGTTTACATAAAGATCAAGAAAATGGTAGATGACAAGTCAGTGTGCTGTGTACAATTTTTAATTAGCTCAGATTTTTCCTGTGCTTGGCTTAATAGATCTCTCTATCTCTCTCCCCCCTCCCCCTTTGCAGGGTCCTGTTGGCCCTTCAGGCAAACAAGGTCTCCCTGGAATAAAGGTATAAATCTTGACCTGCTAAGATTGCCAGAGAAGTGCCACAGTTTTACAGGGCTTGCAGAGCGTTCTCCATTCCCAGGCAAATGGCAGCTAGATGTTTACACTCTTGGGATTGGTAGACCTCCTCAACTTCATAAACTTCACAGAAGAACCATTTATCACATTGTGTGGAACACCCACAAATACATCTCTGAATTCTGATAGACTATCTTGTTTTCTAAAATGTTGACTCAGAAACCCTGTTGTTATCTCAGATGGTTAGCCTATATTCTCTTTTGCACAAATGTAAGTAATTGGTATTTATGTCTCCATCATACAAAGGTTAGTATCAGTGAGGTGTGTTTGTTTTTTTTCTTTTTACAGGGAGATGCAGGAGAGCCTGGTTCCAGCATCCGGGTAAATATCTCTCAGTTTTGCTCCCCACCCCACAAAGGCTGCTGGCACAGAGCATTCTGGCCCAATACCAGTTATTTTAAGGCACTCATGAGTTTCATGGGACCTACCTTTCTGAAAGTTGGAACTTCCAGATTCTTGGAAAGGTCCAGTGACTGGGAATTCCACACCATCTGCCCAACTGAGTGTCAGTAGGTAACTTTAATCAGAGTTTTTTTTCTTCTCTTTGTTGTAGGGTTTACCAGGCCCCCAAGGGAATGTTGGACTTCCAGGTCCACCTGGACCACCTGGGCTTGTGGTAGGTAGTGACTGTGCTTCTCTACATTGGGAACTATTAGAGGATTGGGTTGATAGATTCATGGTTCCATCCTTGTCACTTTTGATGTCTTCTTGTGTCTGTTCCTTTTCAGGGTCCACAGGGCCCTCCAGGATTACCAGGACAAGTGGTAAGTTTGCTTTGCATCTGCTAAATAGAACAGAATGGCTCTCTTCAAATGGGCCTGACTCTGATGCTTTTGATGAAATTGGTACATCCCCACTGGTATATCCACTCTCTGGTGTTCTTGTGGTTGGTTTCTTTAACTAAGATCAGTGTAGGATGGAGTCAGATAACCAGTGATCTGAACCAAAATGTAATAAGCTCTGCAGCCACCATGCTGGCCAGGCATCTGGGGCTAAAATCCTATTCACATTTACCTAGGAGCAAGCCCTATTGACTATAATGGGACTTACTTCTGAGTAGACATGCTTAGGATTGGGCTCTAAATGTCTAGTTTTTGTTTTTTGAAAGAAAAAAAGAGAGAAAGAAAGATTTCTTTAATTATAGAGAGTATTGTCAGGAGTGTGAATACATGCACACCCTAATTCCAGCTATTTAACTCTATGTTTTAGGGTGAGCCTGGAAAACCAGGTGTACCAGGAAGAGATGGAGTCCCAGGAACAGATGGGGAACCTGGACTACCTGGGAAAATGGTATGACCTACAGTGTAATATTGCACCTTATATAAACTGTGTGTCTATCTAAGAATAAGAATGGCAGCAAGATTCATGCTTTATTATCTCACGTAGCCAAAGGTTGATTACAGAACGTCCTTGATTATGTAACTTTTTAATACCTCTGTGTCACCTATAGTCTAGGGACTCTGAAAACTTTGTGCTATCATCTGGCCTCCTGATTCTATAGATCAGGGGTCTCCAAACTTTTTGGTCAGAGGGCCGCATCAAATATCTGGTGTGGTGCTGAGGGCCAGAAAAAAAATTTAAATATAAAATTTAAATAAATAAATTAGAGATGGAACTTAGATGAGTGAATAAGGTTGGGCTCATTCATTCAACTTCCGTGGCCCTCAGAACACCCTCCAGACACAACCAGTTCTGGTCATGTAGAGTTGCGTGGGCCAGAGGCTTTCAGGGGACAAGAGGCTGGCTGCGGGCCAGATAGAGCTTTGTCACGGGCTGCATCTGGCCCCCGGGCCGGAGTTTGGAGACCCCTGCTATAGATGTGTAGCAACCAGCAAGCTGCTGCAACCTTGAGAGCTCAGCTCACTCAAAATACACTCACAGCTCCTCCAGAGCTCAGCTGATCAGCAGCGAGCTGGCTCATCAGCTCCCTCCCCCCAGCAACAGCTGTGAGCTAGCTCATAAAAGGAGTCGCCAAACCAGGGGGGTGAGGAGAGGAAACAGGAGAGAGGGAAGGAGATAGCAAGGATAACAGCTGAAGTTTGAGAAGGGAGCAGAGCATGAGTTGGGGGAGGATGGTTAGAGTAAAGCAAGGGAAGAAGGAAGTAAAGGGAAGAAGGGAGTAAAGCAAGAAGAAGGCCAGTGGGGGAAGGCACTTCATTGGGGGGAGTGAACAAAAGGGGCATTAGAAGGGATAGCAGGGCAGAAGAACCTGGAAAAGAAAGGGCAAGGCAGGAGGTCTGGCTAAGTGGTAGAGCTACCACCTATGATGCCTGAAGAACATCTGGGAATACAGTTTGGGACTGCTGGAAGCATCTGAGAGCTGTTGATGAGATGAGTCATCCCCAGCTGGTGAGAGGAGTGGAGGATGACCCTGACCTTCAATGAGAGCGAAGGAGTGCCGCAAGTTAAAGGTGAATGTAGCCTGAAAGATACCAGACTGTGAAGGATTCCACCTGGAATGAAGGTGTTCTATGAAAGATCAGAACTTGTAATTGTAAAAATCCTTACATGGGGATTTAGAAAGCCTGCCTAAATTAAACTGCCTTGGATTAAAGTCGGAGGAGAAATCCAGTGTCAAGAAAGGCGGTTTATAAATACTGGTGGTGTTGTTGTTGTTGTTAATTATAAGAGGTTTTTAAAAAGTGACAAACTACATCCTGTAACAAAACCAATTACATTTGTGACAGGAGCATGCGTACAGGGCTTTAAATTGAATTCAGGACATTGGACAGTGGTCTGAAAATGAATTACCACAGTATTTTTTAATAGTGCAATAAGCTACTTTTATTATTGCCTCCTCTTCTAAGAAGCAATTATTACAAAACATTTTAGAGTTTCTTTGTGGGACCAGGGGGCACAGCCACTATCGTTCCTATCCTAGCTAAAGCCTAATCATCTTTCTCAACTGTTTTCTAGGGTATTGCAGGTTCTGTAGGACCTGCTGGCCCCAAAGGAGTACCTGGAGATGCTGGGCTCCCAGGACAGGTGTGTGTGACAGTCTCTCTTTTCTCTGGTCATGTTCTTTTCCTTCCTTTTTTCTGTTGACTATTTATTGAGTTTTCCAAGTAGAAATTCAAGCTTTGTTCTTCATGGCTAACATAACAGCAGTCATTACACTGATGTTACTTTTCCTCTTTTCTTCCACCCCCTTCCTAGTGAATTTTTCCCATTCCTTTAATCTATGTAAAGTTATGCAGTTCTTTTAGACATATATTATGCTGAAAGTGCTAGAAACTTACTCAAACAACAGCTATTTTGTCAGAAAAAAGGGGAGTGGGGAGAAAGAAAAGGTAATGATGAAACTTGCAGTGTGGTTTCAGAAATATTTTGATCTCCAAAACAATCTAGGAATGGATTCCAGATGTTGCCACAGGTCTCTTTTTTGTTGTGCTTTTTAAATACAGTTATCTTCTAACAATTGTCAGCCAGATGTGCAAGCCATGAATAGTATTCTGTGGGTATCCCCTGCTTCCAGAACCATGAAATGCAAAGAGAATGTGTCCTGGGAGAAGGCAGGCTGACCAAGGGGAGTAGGGCCTAGTGGTTAGCATGCTGGCACCCCTTCCTGCTCTCAGCTCTTCCTTTGCTGAACCAGCAGCTAAACGGGGGGGGGAACGAACTTTGGTAGTTTGGATCCCCTGCCACCATCCCAGGCTACAGAGATCAGGCAGAGGAGGGCCATCTGGAAAAAATTCCCCTGCTGGGAGAGCATGGAACCCCTGGGGTTCTTATTAAAAATTAAACTTAAAAATCAAACCCTTAGCAGCATCTGCAGAGTGAAGAGATGTGACAATCAGTGAATTATGTGTGAAGATAGACTAGGCAAATGGTCAAAATGTAATTAGTGTATTAAAAGTATAATGTAAAGGGAATGGAATGATATGAGGAAAGAAAGGGGGGTTGTAAATATCCAAGCAGGATTTTGGAGAATGCCTGAGCTTAGCTGGATTTACAAAGGATTGATCAAATGAATGTGATAATGGTAATCACTAATGCCCAGCAAGCAGAGCTGAGATGCTACTAAAAAATCTGAGCCCACAGATCCCCTCAACAGGTACCTAAACCTGGGGAAATTTGCTCACTGGCTGGAGTCAGGTGGCAGTCAGGAGAATAAAGTAATTCCTTAACACATAATTTATTAGACTGCCCCTGGCTTAAACTACTTGCAATGCTCAAGGAATTTGAGTGGGCAGCTCCATAGTGCGTGATGGCAGCACAGCATTTGCACCACTGCACTGGGACTTACGGCGGTGGATCACAAGATCCATTGCTATAAAAGCCCAATAGGATTGGACTGTTAGAACTGGATACCCAGCACTCCCATTATTTAGTCTGCAACCCTGTACACCAGTGCTTCCCAAACTCCTACAAGGGATTTGGGACCACTGTAAGTGTGTGAGGGGAGG
The DNA here is from genome assembly GCF_035046505.1 of Tiliqua scincoides. NCBI lineage: Eukaryota > Metazoa > Chordata > Lepidosauria > Squamata > Scincidae > Tiliqua > Tiliqua scincoides. Next base: position 221,379,910 of record NC_089822.1, read on the forward strand.
GGCTATGGCAGCAATACAATCCCCAGGATCGCACTGTTGCGGGGGGGGGGGATCGCACTGTTGTGCACTGCTCCGGGGGGGAGGAGCCTCACAACTCTGCAGGGCTCCCCAAGCCTCCAAAATGGGGAAAAGCTGATTTGGTTTTCAATCAAAAACTGGAAGTGGTTTTTGATTGTTTTTCCTGTTTTGGAGGCTTTGGGAGCCCTGCAGAGGCATCTGTGGGGCTCCCCAAACCCCCTGGAGGCTGGCACTCCTTTAGTTAAGTTTTAAACCACCCTCCCAGCAGCAGTGCAATCCTGGAATTGCGTTACTGTCTTCCCCCATGCCCCCTAAAGGGGCTGGGACAACTGCTTCCCTGGCTGGTGGGTTGCAGCCCACCAGTTTGGGAACCACTGCTGTACACACTGCCCTGTGAGTAAGCCCCATTGAACATAATGGAACTTGCCTCTGAGTAGGCATGTATAGGCTTGTGCTACTAATGTCTCACACTGATGTTAAGTATCCATCTCTCTTCTTCCCTAACTCACTGTTTCTAGACTGTTGTGGGACCTCCTGGTGCAAAAGGTGAAAAGGTAAGCTAAAATTCTGCATGGGTCAATGTGAAGAGGCGGTCAGCTGGTGGGACCAGGAGTTGGAGTACAGCTTTTGTGGGATCTTTGATTTGGAAGGATTATAGCAACAGCTCCAACATGTAAATTTTAGATTCTGCCTCAAAATCTGATTCTGAAAGTATTAGCTATTGAAGGGTGAGTGTTGATGTTTGCAGTGTGCTAGATCAGCTCTTGAATGCCATGGTCTGTCTGGACTGGACTGTCAGTTCAATGGTACTGTGAACTATGGTTTGGCTACTTCAAAAAGGTTGGCTTTGCCTGTGACAGTCTTTCTCAATTAGAGCAAAGGTACATAGACAGAAAAGGAGAGAGAATCCCTGTGGTGTCTGAAATCTAGATTGGACCTAGCACTTCCTTTCTAGAAATGCAGATACTAGCAGACTGACCATTACTTGGGGGAGGAGTATTTGTATTTAAATTCCAGGCTTCTACAGCACTGAACCTCTACATGGTCTGTTTTAGGGTGAACCAAGTGACTTTGATGGAGACATTTTGGGGAAACCAGTGAGTTATCTTTCTCCTTTCTATTGTTATTTCTGAAGCCCTTGCCTCCCAAAGCAGATGTTAATGCTGACTGTTTGACTTTCCAGGGTTCCAAAGGTGATCGAGGCATACCAGGTCCCAGAGGAGAGAAGGTGAGGAATGGTCCCCCAAGCAGGAGTCACAGCAGTCTTTCCTTGGCAACTGAGAACTTCATGGAAATGTATAAAGTTCTGGCCCATTTTCAATGTCAATCAATTTTGACAATCTTCCTTTCTCTGCGCTAGGGTGAACGTGGGGATCAAGGGGAACCTGGAGATCCTGGAGAAGATGTAAGTACTGTACAGTGTACTTGGTTGGTTGGTTGAGCAGAAGCAGGTTAAAGTACTTCATGGGGTGACAATCTGAGAAAGGAGTTGATGAAGAAAGAAATGATTATTCCTAATCTAGCCCAAACCCCTGTTCTAGGAAGGATACTTAGTACCGATCCTATTCTTGACTCTGATTTTTTTCTCGAAAAGATCCAAAGCAGAAGATTCTGTAACATATCCATGCGGCTTGTTAAACTCCTTTTAATGCTGGCGCCGTTTATAAGAGTTAACAAAATCTGCCTTAAACCATTGCTTTCTTCAGGATTTACATTGACCAATCGTTCTATTTTTGTGATGGAGGTTATCTAGGAATGGGTCATTCCTCTCACTGACTTTAGAAGCAGAGCTACAGATATGACTTCACGTTGGGCCCTTTTTCATGGGAGAAGTCTCCCCATTGCTGTCTACACTGGTGTACCTGGCGGAGGCCCTGGGGGCCACATGGTCCAGGGTGGCAGAGGAGAAAGGGTGGCATTCTGGACTCCCCCCCCCCACCGGCTTCCATTCGTATTTTAACACTCTTTATTGCAAGCCATGACTTGCTGACAGCTTAATTACTGTCTTCACACACCCCACTCAGTCACTTGCATTTGCTGCCCACCCTCGAATGACCTGATGCTGCTCCTCTTCATGCTGCTTCCACATTTTGATTCCCTTGAGCAACTGCACCTGCGCTATTTCTTGGTTTCGACCAAGATTTCCCAAGACTTTCAAACATGCCACTGATAGAAGGGGCTCAGAGCTTCTGCTTCAGTCTAGTTCAGATGCTTTACCAGCACCGCCATCCCTCCCCTCCTTTCTTCCACCCTCTACTCTTAGCTGCCTGCTGGTACCCCTCATATGCAGCCTCTTTCCCTCTCCTCTAGTGGGCTTTACTCCCATGTGTTTGGCATGCCGTAGCTGCTTCCACCAAAAAGCAGGCAGTCTCCCACCCGCCCACCCTCCTTCTTTTGCCCCCTGACTTTTCTCACCATTCACCAGGTAACCACCTTTCCCCTTCATGGAGCTGCTATAGCAGCAGAAGCAGCAGCCTAAACCACTCTGCCCCAACGTTCATGGTGGAAAGCTGCCATCTGGTTAAACTTGGGGTTTGCTCGCAGAGGAAAAAAGAAAAAAATTCTTTTTGCCAGGTTAATGTTTAAGAAAGATCTGTGCTGGAACACCTGGAAATTTTCTCTCTTCTGTTTTCCTGAACAGTGTCCTTGGAAAGCCACATGCCTTGCAAGGGCTAGGGGTGGGGCAAAGGGGGGAAGAGAGGAGAATGCAGTGCAGACTGAGAGAAGCAGCCCTTTTGGCTGCCACGACCTGCCATGAGTCTCACTGAGGAGTGAAGGGGGCAGCCGGGGATGGAAGGATGTGTCGCCCTGGTGGCACATCTTGTAGGATTGTCACGGTCTGTCTGTTCTCTTCTCAGAATGTATGGTGGCCAATTGTTCTCTTTCTCTCTTTTTAGTAATTGATATTACCAAAGTGCCCCACCCAACTTAGTGTAAGTGTTGGCAACACACAGAATAACTCTTCCTTACTCTGTTTTTTATATTTTTGAATTTTAATAGGGAGCCAAAGGATTGCCTGGGTTGAAAGGGGAAAAGGTATGCAGCGGCTCTTTTGGATGTTGTGTATGTTTATGTTGAACATGGTGCAAATGTTTGTGAAATCTTTTAGATATGCTTCTGCTATCCATGTGATTTAGCAAGATATTTAGAGCAATCAATTTTCTGAGTTGTTCTCAGCTAACTATCTTTCCAATAGTCTGGTGGGTAGGAACACAACAAGAAGCGTGTCCATGATTGGGGACTGAGATCATCCATCCTTTAATCCCAGAGGGGCATCTTAACTTCCTTACTAACCAGCGAGTCCACTGGAAATGAACTGGATCCTCTCATCTTTTACAGATTATCTAGTATCAACAATGTGACTTTCTGTCAGTGCGGTTTATTGACAAGAAAACAAATAGGTCGTGTTCCTCATTATACATCAGTTATGCGTAACATAACGTTTTCTCTCCTCTGCACCATGCAGGGTTCACCTGGGGTTGGCCTCCAGGGACCCCCAGGCCAGACTGGACCTCCGGGCTTGAAGGTAATTATTTTCTCATTGCTTCTGTTAATCCATTGCAGGCATGCCACCTTCCTGGAATCCTCACATTTTTCTAATCTTATTCATTTTCTTGGAACAGCTTCCATTTCATTTTACATTAGCTTTTGCATCATCCAAGCTGTTTCAGCACTTTTGCTGCTGGATAGCTCCAGTGCAGAAAGATTGTAAATCTCACCATGGCTCACAAATCAGGCCTTCAAACGTCCAGTTATAGCTTGGAATATTCTTGACAGATGTACTCATGGAGAATGTTAGTATGCCCCAACTGACAAAGTAAATTTGGAAATGTTTTTCAGTACTATGTTCTAATCCTAGCTGTCCATCTGCTCTTGGTTTTGGTCAGCTGAAAAGAATATTTCAAAGTCACACAATATTTAGCTCTGTTGGCTCAATGTATTGGAAAGTATTTTAGAACAGAGATGCAAATTGGCATTTTTGCAACCATTGCTATGCATTTATAACAGAACATGTTCTGAAATGGTTGGAGATGGAAGACAAGGGAGATTGGCCATTAGACTTGTGTGTCTAATGGCATCATCTGTCATGGCTTCTTTTTCAGGGAGACACTGGCTTGCCTGGTTTACCAGGACCTCAAGGTTTACCAGGCGTATCTGGGACCCCAGGCCAGGCAGGCCTGAGAGGAGAAAATGGACTGATTGGCCCACCCGGACCTCCAGGAGAGAGGGTAAGGGGGAATCGTCACTAGGCTTGACACTTTCCTGCATTCATTTCCTTTGACAAGGTAAATGTCCTTGTCTGTTGACAAGGACAAGGTAAATGAGTTGACAAGGTAAATGAATAAAATGTATGAATGGTCCCTTGAGGAACGCCAGGGGACTCCACTGCCCTGGCAATGTATAGCTATGCACAGCTCAACATTATCCTTTTTGACTGATGTTTTTCCTGGTCTCCCAGTTTTGGCCTCTGATTCTGGGGTTATTCTTAATAATGAGCAATGCCCAGGTTTCTTTGAGTTGTTTACTGCCTTTGAGCCACCCAGCCTGGATCTGAATGAAGAAAGTCTGAGTGAAGTTCAAGGATGTGGCTCATGAGACAGGGTGGACCATTCCTAGACTGAATTGATGAAGACTGTGGCCTCTGAACTTAGCATTTCCCTACCAGGGTGTGACTGGCTTTCCTGGAAGAGATGGCACTGCAGGATCTCCAGGACCGCCTGGACCGCCTGGACCACCTGTAAGTATTTGAGTATTTGGAATATGTGAGGAGGAGTGGGTATGTAAGTATGGGTTGGACATGTATGTTGATGTGTCTGTTACAATATTAATATACCTTTCTCTCATCACTTTGTTGCTTTAGGGTACACAGGGCATCCCAGGACTGAAAGGTGACAAGGTAGGCCCTGGCTTTGTCCTTTATGATACTACCCTACAGCAGCTCTGGCAAATGAGGGGGAGCTATATATGGCTTCGCTTGCTTTATTGGTATGCTCCATCTTGGGGCTGGTAGTCATATAAGTTCCTGTGCATGTAATACTTCATGGAATGTGGAGAATGCTGCAGCTAGTGAATAAACTTAAATATCTCAACTTTCACTATAAAAAAAAGGAAATATATAGCCCTTATGGTTGTCAAGATGTTTTAATACATGCAGGTGGGCCACTGTGAGATACAGGAAGCTAGACTAGATGGGTGCTTGGCCTGATCCAGGGGAGTCTTCTTATGTTCTTATACATTTGTTTCCAAATCATACTTCATAAAAAGAACTACTATACTACTACTATAGTAGTTGTTTTTTTTCCCTTTTGTGGAATTAGTTTGCACTAAACAGACCTTAATTAAATGTGATTTAAACACATTGTTTCCCTCTCTGTTTGGGTTTGTTTTTAAATAGCAACTGATAGCAGTTTTTAAATAGCAGGGAGGGGTGCAATTTGAAGCAGAACCATGGCATGGGGGATGACCAGTGCTTTCCCCCTTTGCCATGATTCTCCCAAAAATTTTCCACTCCACCCCTGCAGCTTCTGTTTCTTTCCAGGAGATAGCTGCCATTGATACCAATAACAACAACAGATGGAGGGGACAAATGTATTAAGAACAATCACATGATAGTTCCATTGTGTTTCAAGTGTCTGCCAAAGACAGTTTCTCTCACAAGGCAAATATCAGCTGTAGAAGAGAGAGGGAGACAAAACACACTTCCTCTATGCCACAGTTCCAGTCTGCATCATGGACCCCTTTACACACACCAAAACAAAAAGCACCCACAATGGAATGGCAAACAGCATGATTAAAAGATGCATGTAGTTCAGCCCATACTTTTGCAACATTAAAGGGACAGGAAAAAGATTGTGGATTCCATACCTTGATAGTTCTGTTAGGCTTCAGTTACTGTTCCTTGAAAGAAGAGTCTTTGACAAAATTTGAGAATCTGGGAATACAGGAACAATTTTGTTAGATTGCCAATCCCTTCACTGTGAAAATGCCACAGGATCACCAACAGAATTTCACTTTCATCACTCTTTCTGCTCCTTAGGGGAATATAGGTGTTGGACAACCAGGTGCTAGAGGCGAGCGAGGAGATCCAGGTCCACGGGTATGTATCTTCTCCTGATTCTGTTGCTCAGACACAGAGCAGGAAATCCTTTGCCTTGGTATAATATAGATAAGGCTGTACTGTGTTGTGTCAGGCCCTACCATGGGTTACAGCAGAACAGATGGCTGTGTCAAATGCTTTGAAGGAAAAGGCTGTGGCAACATTTTGCTTTCTTATTTCCCCTCCTATGGAGGAGAAGGGGCGAATACATAAGGTTTGCACGTGAAGATACATTAGAGAGGTTGCCATCTCGCTGTATATTTCTTTAGGAAAAAAAACCATTAACAAAACGTACAGGCTCTGTACTTGAGCATCTTGTGATGGTCTCTTTATTAGCAGACCCATTTGACATGATATCTTAAAGAATGATCTGCTTGTTGACTGTGTGATCACATTAGCCACAATGGAGAGAGATTCACACATTAGGCTTGGGACATTGCTGCAGTGATAGCCTCCCTGCCCCCTCTTCTTTCCATTGGTCTGACTCAATGGTTTTTTCCTCTTTCTCAGGGTGAAGATGGTCTCCCAGGGCTGCAGGGAGATCGTGGGCCTACGGTAAATAGTGAACTCCCTTTCTCTTCTTCACTCCCTCAAACCTGACCCTTGATATTGGCTGCTATTCTGAAGTGATCTCCTCTCTCTTAGGGGCCTCCAGGAAACAGAGGGGAAAGAGGCGACAAAGTAAGTAAAGCATTAGCCACCCCCCATGCCATGCCACCCTCCATGCCATGCCACCCCCCCAGCTTCAAATTGTTCTCCTGCTAAAATGGAATGGGAGGAGTGCAGAGGGAAAAGCAGAAAGAAGCCTTTCTTTCATGTTGTCACTGGGAATGACAGCATTGTCTGCTGCTGGAAATATTTGTTCTGTGATAAAATCGAGATTCAGATAATGGAAAGCAGCTAAATTAAGTATTTTGTCTCATGATGATGTCATCTGAACTTCTACCTAAACAAGAATTTACTATCTTTACTGTTAGTCTTTGTACTGTGATCAAAGTCTTTGTACTATGGTTTCTCATTCTTCTGAGGGAATGAAATTATCTTTTAAAGTGCAAATAACTGAAAATGGTAGCAATATGTTGCCTTATCTCATATAACTTAATCAGTTCTCATATTAAGATTTTTAACCAACACCCAGGCCACAAGGGAATTTCTCCCTTTCTTTTTCAGTTATGCTATACAGTGGCATAAATAATAGAAATAAAAACAACAGTTCCCTAAATATGTTTGTCACCTGCCCGTTGAATTAGGCTAGACAACATGAATCCACCGGCTTATTGCTAACCTGCACTTCCCTGTCTCCTAGGGAGATGTTGGATCTATGGGGCCAAAGGGAGACAAGGTGAGTACTGTATCAGTGAAAGGACTGTGTGACTAAATTGTGAACTTTGGATACAGTCTTGTTGATCCACAGAACTTCTAAGACTTCCAAATCTTAGGACTTCTAAGACTTGAAGAATTTAACACCAGGCAGCAAAAATACATAATTCTTGGCAGACCTGCTTTCCCATCTGATGCCATTTATTTATCTTGGGCTAGGGAAAGATGGTCCAAGGCCTTCTTGGCACATCTAGACACCCAGCTTATAGCATTTTCAAACACATCATTTCAGTTCCATGGAAGGTAGCATCCTTAGGTGTGTTCCTCCCACTACTTGCTCCAATAGGAAAGGTATGTGCAAATTAGTTTTAGAATCTTCATTACTGACAGTTGGAGGAGTCTCTGCCTTCTTCGTCCAGTTCCCATCTGCCTAGCTCTGAAGCAGTTCAGTGGTGGAGCTCCATTGAACCTAATCGTAGACTGGCTTGTTCTTTCTTGCCCTCCCCTGGATTAGTGAGTTGGGAGGAAGGGGTTTGTTACTTAAGCCTGCCAGCTGATTGCTTAAGAGGAGAGGCTACCAGAAGTGACCATGTATTCCCAGAGGGGAAATCTGTGTCCAGCACCTGAGGACAAGCTATTGGAAAAGGAGTAAGATTGCATCCGAACTACCACAAGCAGGGGACTCTCCCCAGTACATTTTGGGAAGATGGGTCATTGTTGATCTGCTTCAGTGGGATAACCTCTTCCTTAATTTTTGGTTTGATCTCAGAGGGATGCCTTTGTTGATGCTACAAGGCAAGTGCTGTACTATTGATATTTTGTTTAATTTATTTAATTTTGAAGTAGTATTTAATTTATTTATTTGGTTTATTTAGATTTTTAAAGTTGTTTATGTTGGCCTTGCATTGGTACTGATCTTACACTGGTCTGTGTCCATAATAAAGAGTTGATTGATGTTTTCTAAACTCATGAAGGATAGTATCCTTAGATGCATTTCTCTCACTACTTCCTCAAATAGGAAAGACATATGCAAATTAGCTTTAGACTCTTTATCACTGATGGAGGAGTAACTGCCTTCTTCTTCCAGTTCCTAGGGCAATGGCTATGCTCAGCAGTAAATTATATTTTCTCACATGGAAGTGGGTAGGCCAATAGTAGTCTGGGCTGCTGTCAAATGGAATGCTTTGATAATTGATCAGCTCTCATGTTCTCTCTGAAAACAGGGGGATACTGCCATTGTGGAGGGACCACCCGGTGCTCGGGGAAACAAAGGAGAGCCAGTAAGTGCCATGACTATGTCAAAACCTGAAATAAATAATTTACAAGAGTCACAGCCAAGTCCTGAACAAACATTGCCCTTTGTCTTTATTCCTTTGGGGCAGTGTTACTCATACTGTGGGTTGAGACCCACTAGGTGGGTCCCCATTTATCTCAATGCATGTTTTATTTTTAATAGACTTGATGCTATCATGGTATGTGACTGCATTTCGGGAAATGTTACTGATCTGTACTTTTAACAGGCTACTATGTATATGCTTTTAGCAATGGCAGTCAATGGGGCTTACTCCCAGGTAAATCTGGATAGAATTGCAGCCTTTGGGATGTTTGGTGAATTGTTTTAAAACAGATCAACAACTGCTTGGGAGGGTTAGGAGGGTTTGTCTTTATTTTAAATAAATTTTTAAACTTATTATAAACTTTTAATTTACTTAGGGTGCAATGTGCCAGTGGATGTACTGCACCCTGCAGTTGGGGGGCAGTCATGGAGGCCTTTTCAAGGCAAGGCAGTGTTTGTTCCCTTACCTCAGAGTTGTCAGTGCTGGAAAATTGGTTAGGATTGTGGCCTTAATTAATTAGATTTGATTTTGTTGTATGGGGGTGTTAAACATTTTTCTGCTTGATGATGTCACTTCTAGCCATAACATCACTTCCAGGTTAATGACATAACTTCTGGTGGGTTCCAACAGATGGTCATTCTAAAATGTGGGTCTTGGTGCTAAACTGTTTGAGAACACTCCTTTAGGGAGAATATGCTTTAGTAGCCTAAAAATGTTGGTGGTTTATTATTGTTATTGTTGTTGTTGTTATATACAATAACAACAAGTATTTATATACTGCTTTTCAACAAAAAAGTTCACAAAGCAGTTTACAGAGAAAAATAAAATAACTAATGGTTCCATAGAATTTTTTACTCTACCCTTGTAAGCCTACCTGCAACCTTAAAATTTGCATTTAGTTTTTTCTTTAAATACTTCCTTGTTGCTGTTCCATCCAGTCCCTAGTATTATATCATCATTTGTACTTTTCTGATTCTACTGCTGATGATTTATTGAGAATTCTCTCTTCTTACTTCTCTCTAGGGAGACCGAGGTCTAAAAGGAATGGAAGGGGACAAAGGCGACAAAGGAGATCAAGGCATCTTTGGAGAAAAGGTAGCAGAGCAGAAACCAGAGTGGGGGAGAGGGGTGGACTGGGCTCTGGCTGTGAGTTATGAACAGAACTGTCTTGGACATATTTCCTCTGCACACCCACAAACCCAGGTCAAGGCACCAGCTCGAACCAAGTGCTAGAACTAAGAAAAATTGGCTGCAACATATATTCCAAGACTAATCTGGGTTGGTCTCTGCTCCCATTTCTAGAGTACCAAAAGCCCAGAGTGAGTGTGGCTGAAAAAAATGGTGGTCTCTATAAATATAGAGAACAATAGAACGTGTAGTGCCAGAGATTCTTACTGCTATAAGCAATATTTCAGGAAAGTATTGCTTCAGACTTGGATTCTGTAAATGAATTCAGCACCAATCATTGCTGCCTCTGCAGAGAATTAGTGGGAGTAAAAAAATGGTTGGCAACCTTCAGTCTCGAAAGACTATGGTATAAGCCTACAGCACCCAAAAAATATGCAAATAATATGCATACGGAAAAACAAGATTGCTATCATGTAGCATTTTTGTAGGGGCACCTTGTTCTGCACCCATCTCTGAGCTGTAGTGGACACCTTGGAAGTAATAGTTGTTCAGTCATTAAGTCGTGTCTGACTCTTTGTAACCCCATGAACTACAGTACACCAGGCCCCCCTGTCTGCCACTAATTTCTGCAGTTTGTCCAGATTCATGTTCGTTGCTTCTGTGACACTATCTAACCATCTCATCCTCTGCCATCCCCTTCTCCTTTTGCCTTCAATTTTCCCCGGCATCAGGGTCTTTTCTAAAGAGTCCTCCCTTCTCATGAGATGACTGAAGTATTTAAGCTTCAGCTTCAGCATCTGTCCTTCCAATGAACAGTTAAAGTTGATTTCCTGTCAGATTGACTGATTTGATCTCCTTGCAGTCCACAGGACTCTCAAAAGTCTTCTTCAACACCATAACTCAAAAGCATCTATTCTTCGGTACTCAGCCCTCCTTATGGTCCAGCTCTCACAGCCATACCTAACAACTGGGAAACCATAGCTTTGACTATGCAGACCTTTGTTGACACAGTGATGGATTGTTGACACATTAAATTGTCTAGGCTTACCATAGCTTTCCTCCCAAGAAGCAAGCGTCTTTTAATTTCATGGCTGCAATCTCTGTCTGCAGTGATCTTCGAGCCCAAGAAGATAAACTCTGTCATAGCTTCTATTTCTTCCCCTTCTGTTTGCCATGAGGTGATGGAACCAAATGCCATGATCTTAGTTTTTTTTAATGTTACGTTTCAAGTCACATTTTGCACTTTCCTCTTTCACCCTCATCAAGAGGTTCTTTAGATCCTCCTCACTTTCTGTCATTAGAGTGATATCATCTACATATCTGAAGTTACTGATATTTCTCCCGACGATCTTAACTCCGGCTTGTGATTCATCCAGCTCAGCCTTTCACATGATGTAGGCTGCATATAAGTTAAATAGTTGTAGTACTGATTGCCTACTAGAAAGTAATCAATGCTTTTAACCTATAGGGAGTTAAAGGTGAGCAGGGAGAGAAGGGATCGACAGGATTCCCAGGTGCACGAGGTCCTGGTGGGCAGAAGGTAAGAGGTTATCCGATGATTCATGGCTACATTTTCACTTACAGAGGTTCATGTTCAGGGGCACATCTAGTCTGTTTCCACACCTACTGATGTTATTTACAGTTGTGGTCTGCCTACAAAAGCCCATCCTGGTACTAGTTCATTTTCATACTACTGGAAAGTTTAGTTTCTAAGTTTAGTTTAGATGCAGTTTCATCCCAGATTCATACCTCCTTCCACCAAGATTTCATCTTTGAAATGAAATCATTGAAGCCTGTGCTACTTTGAAACTTGTGCTAGCAGAATCCTTCTCTAACACATGTGGCTGGTGTACTTCTCAACTTCATTTTATGTGTTGGCCTTCACACAGGGAGACGTTGGTGCATCAGGAGAGCCAGGAGAACCGGTGAGAACTCATCTTTTGCTGCTGTTTCTGCCCATACTTGTGCAGGCCAAAGCCTAAGGCCAAATCCTAACCAGCTTTCCTGCACTGACATGACTGTACTATTGGGACATGTGCTACATCATGCAGTTGGGTGGCACTCATGGAGGTTTCCTCAGAGTAAGGGAATGTTTGTTCCCTTACCGCAGAGCTGCATTGCCCTTATGTCAGTGCTGGAAAGTGGGTTAGGATTGTGCCCTGAGAGTCACACTACCATGTTGTCTTGTTTATCCCTCCAGGGCCTACCTGGGAAAGATGGTATTCCAGGAACTCGAGGGGAGAAAGGAGACATGGGGCCTATTGGAATGCGAGGCCCAAAGGTGTGGCGTGGCATGTTTTCTTTGCTTTGTGTATCTTCTTTGTGAACTGCTCTGGGCTGGGATGTGCAGGAGTGCCATCACCAGCTTAGCTGTGCATTATTTGAGGCCAAGAATGGCAAACCGCTGTATACACTAAAAAGTACTATAGAAATAATTAAGATTACTCTGTGGTGGTATTTGTTGTAGGGAGACCGAGGAATGAAAGGAGCCTGTGGCCAAGATGGAGATAAAGGGGATAAGGTGGGTGCCAGAGTTCTACTTTGATCCCCTTTCACTTTGATTTCACTGAAATGACATCTTAAACAAGGTATGCTTTTGGAATGACTAGGGAGACACTGTGTCCACCAAGGAAACTGGGTCAATCCCAGAGTCAAAAATTATGTGTGAAGTAGCCCTGACACACTTCTTAATGAAAATCAATGTGTATGTATCATTCCAAATAGCTAAAATGGAGCACAAGATCGCTTCAGTGTCTATTTTGCCAGGTATATTTGAATACCAACTGCCAGGTAGTCAGTCATAACTTCCCAACAAGTGTACAAACAGAAAAATAGTTCAAGTTTGTGCTACTTGTATGACCCCATCTCTGCTTTATACATACATATGGCAGACATGTAAACAACAAAGATTCTCCATCACATCTATTTTGACCTATAGTGGTGTTTCTTGAACAATGATTGAAAATGGAGAAGCTGCCATGCATCTTAGGAAGCATGAATTCTATCAGAACATTCAGAAAAGAGCAATTTCTCAGCTCAGCAATGTGTAAGCCAAGTACTAAAGTTCTGTCAAGTCAGCAGCCACTCAACTGATTGTTTGATTGATGCATCTTTTCTTGTGTCTGTTCTAGGGAGAGCCAGGCCTGCCAGGCAGAATGGGACTTGCTGGAAGAAAGGGTGACCCTGTAAGTGTCCACAACACATGCCCAACCAGAAAGTGTAGTTAGAAGTGTGTTTAGACAGGCCAGTGTACTTTCCGTTTTGTTTTTCTAGGGAGAGGTGGGCATGCCTGGAAGTCCCGGACTCCCTGGGAAAGAAGGCCTCATAGGACCTAAGGTATGGACTAAAGAACTCTAATATGGGAATAAAAGGGGGAACTAAGGCTCTAGCCATGAGGTGACTTGGAAATGACTGTTTCCACATATAAGTGTTTTTCCCTTAACTTCCTGAAGGTTCTCTTTACATTAATCTAAAATGGCTGAATGTCACCAATACTATTAAGAATTAGTGCTATATTAAATCGGTGGAGGCTTCTCCTGAACACTGGCCACTGGGACATCCCACAAAATGGATGAAAGGACACATGTCTTCACTTCTCATAGTTCCTCTGCTTTAAGAGGGATTATCAGAGGTTTGGCTGTATTATTCAGGGTTCCACTCTGCTGTGAACTGTTCCACATTGGTTCTGGTGAAGGGCAGGTAGGATTGTAAAATGCCTTCTGCTTCATATATGCCTTTGGAATCTGCCGTTGGAAAAAATAGGATATGCCATCTTCTTTCAGTATACAATGAGCAAGCTAGCAATCTCTGACTTCTCTGTGATCTGTGCCTTTTGAATCGCTTAAACCTACAAAATTGTTGGGAATCTTCTCTTTCCTACCTATTGGGTGAATTTTGCCATGCAACTATTTGTACTTACAAATATATTACCATTTTAAAATACGTTAACAGTTTGGAGAGCAGTTGGCCATCTCGAATGATGGAAATGATGTGGAGATAATCAGTTCCATATACAAGTTTAACTGATTTTATGTTTTTGTACTTCTGGACATTGTTGTAAGCTGCCTTGGTTCCCTTTGGCAAGAAAGGCAGAGTAGAAGTACAGTGAAAAATTAACTAAGTTGAATTTACTCTTGTTTGCTGAGTACATTTTACTTACATGTGAATTGAAAATGGACGGCTCTGTTTTCCTTTATCACTTCTTCGCCACAACCACCAGGCAACTTTAATCTACCTGCATACACATTTTCTAGTGATGTTTCTGTCTTTATGAAATATTATTGTTACAGACCCTGAAGGTATAAGCCAATTTTAAAAACTGCTCCATTCATACATTTCATCAAGGTGTTGTCTGTGTTTCTAGGGTGACAGAGGATTTGATGGGCAGCAAGGATCCAAAGGAGACCAGGGAGAGAAAGGGGACAGGGTGAGTTACTGGGGAGTGGTGAGGTTTGCTAGCTTCATTAGAATCAAGACAAAGCCCTGTTCTTCTTATTCTGTTGTTTTGGTTCTGTTTACTTCTGTTATGTCAACTGCATTCCTTCCAGGAAATAGTCAGAGGAATTCAAAACAATGAACCACTTTTGCAAAACAAAGAAATGCAAATCTCTAGCCCACTCCACAGGCACTCCACAAGGTCTCCACATGAAAAATGAAACTGCGCTTCCAAACCGTTTTATATTCCAAAACGGTTAATTTGTAATCCAACGAGTTTTATATTTATAAAGTTAGAGTTATGCTCTCATATTTCCATAACAAGCTCGGCAGGTCTCCTCCAAAGCTTCTTCTCACACCAGCAAACAAATGAGTGGAGAAAGCCTCCCCCCTTCGTTCCTCTTCCCAGAGGGGGAAAACCTGCCCCTCCTTCTTCTTCCCTCCTGCAAAAGCTTAATCAGGTAGTCAATTAATCAATCACTGCCAGACGCACACAGCTGAACAACTCTCACTTAGTTCTTCCAATGTCCTTCCCTGCTTGGGGCCTTCAGCTTGGGGCCTAGTGGATTTAAAAAGACATTGCAAGGATAAGAACAGGACTTGACAAGTGAAGTAAGGAGGACGATACCCTGAGGACATCTAGTGGCGTTAAAAAATATTGCAAGGCAAAGGTTTATTTGGCTTAAAATTTCCTTGTGTTGGTTTTTATGGATGAACAGTTGATCTCTTGATGATGTGATGTGATGTATGGATAACTGCTAGTGATATATGTGATAACAGATATTTGAGTTTTACAGGAAAGAAGATATAAGAAGGAAGAAAAAGGATGACAGGAAAAGGAGCAAAAGTTAGGGGCTTTCCCACCCTGGAGTCAAGCTTGGAAAAACTAACACAAGAGGAACCAAAAGTGAAAGATTGGAAGCAGACAATACAAGATAATATAGAGAAATTAGTGGCGACGGGACAGCAGCACACAAATCAATATCTGCAGGTTCAAGCTAGTCTGGATGTTTTAACTACACAACTAAATGATCTTAGTGTGCAACTGAAAGCTGTTAAAGGCCAAACGGATGAGAATACACAAAAGATTAGAATCTAGAATAGAATCTAGAATACTGGAGGTAGAACAAAACCAGTATGATGGAGAGGCAACATTAATGGAAATTTGGATGGAGAGTGCAGCTCAAGTGGTGAGAATACAAAATGTACCAGAACAGAAAGGGGAAGATACATGACGTCTGGTGATTTAATACCAGAGTGAATTGACGCACCAACAGAGGAGATACTTATGGATCTGGATTCAGTGAGAAGAGTGAGCACTTTCTATCTAAGAAAACATGAACTACCAAGAGAAATTCATGTGAAATTCATCAGAACTTTTTATAGAGATAAAATATTGAAGATCTCACAGGAAAAGGAATGGATGGTGGAGGGTAGCAAAGTGAAAATTCTGAGACATGTCCCATGGAGAGTGAGAAAGAAGAGAAAAGAATATGAAGAGCTAGCAAAATTTTTAAGCAAATACCATATAGATGGCTTCTCCCGGAAGGTATGTTTTTTCAATTCCAGTCACAGAGATACAATATAATTTCAACAATGAGAGCAGAAAATTTTCTGAGTACAGTGATGAAAGGTGAGACAAGAAATGAAGAAAAAGAGGAACTAAGAAAAGAACTAGAAAGTGTAGGAATGGAGCTGGAAGCAAAGAAATCAGATGATTCAGAGACAACTGAGGAATCAGAGAAGGAAGAGACTAGAGGGGCAAGGAGGCATTCACCAATAGCAACAAGAAGAAAAAAAGAGAAGGTGGATAGTAAAAAGAAACATGATGGTTAAGGGAGGATGGAGTATTTACTCTGTCAACATAAATGGCTTAAACTCACCTCAAAAATGAAAGAAAACCTTCAATTGCAAAAGTTAAATATGGATATAACTTGTATACAAAAAACACACATCAAAAATATGAATAAAGCACTGCTTGTGAACAAAAAATTAGGAGAAGTATTTGTAGCCTCAGATTTTTTTAAAAAAGGGGGCGTGGCCTTATATGTAAAAGAAAGACTGAGACCAAAACTAATATATGCATCACAAGATGGAAGAATACTGATGGTGGAAGTACAAAAAGAAAATGCAAGAGTCTTAATTGTGAATATTTATGCACCAAATGAAAATCAGCAAGAATTTTTTGCAAAGCTATATAAAGACACAAGAATTAGAGAATACAAACACTGCTGTATTGTTGGAGACTTTAATTCAGTTTTTGATAGACAAATGGATTCTACATCGATGCAAGTAAAAGAGAAGAAAAAAAGGAGACCACAAATTCCTAAAACATTTTTACAATTAGTGGAAGAGATGTATCTGATAGATGTATGGAGAACAAGATATCCAGAAACTAAAGACTATACTTTTTATTCAAATAGACACCAGACATGGTCAAGGATTGATGCTCTTTAGATACCATGAGCATGGACTAAAAATCTGGTAGAAGTGGAAATATTACCAAAGATACTGTCAGATCACAACCCAGTAATGAGCAAATTTGAAACTCATCAAAAGCTATCTCAATGGAGATTGAACATTAACAGATTAAAAAATGAAAGATTTAAAAAGAGTTTGAAAGAAGAAATAGAACATTATTTTAGAGTTAATATTACACCTGATATACCAATGACGATGGTCTGGGATGCTAGTAAAGCTGTTTTTAGAAGGTTGGCAGTAAGAGAAGGTGCAAGAAAAAGAAAAGAGAGATAAGATATGTAGAATTAGAGAGAGAATTAAAACGACAAGAATTATTGGCAAAGCAAAACCCTACAGCACTGGAGATAAAACAGAGAATGAGAGAGGTACAACACAAATTAAATATTTTATTGACAGAAGAACTAGAAAAGAAACTTACTTTTGCTAGACAAAATTTTTTTGAAAATGCCAATAAAACTGGAAAATGGCTGGCTTATAAATTAAAGAGAGAGAAAATGAAATCCTATATAGACACATTAAAGAATGAAGATGGAAAAAAGACTATGAATGGGATCTCTTCTTCCATATAAGATTTTTCATAAAAGGAATTACTTACAAAAAAATAATTAAAGATGTTGCAGCAACAAAAAGAAAGTTTAGATCAACTGATATCAGTTAGTGAGATTCCAGAAGCAATCGCTAAACAAAAAAATCAGAAATCACCGGGTAGCGATGGATTACCAGCTGAATTTTATAAATGTTTTGAAGAAGAGTTGATGTTACCATTTTAAAAACTGATAGAATAAATATAGCAAAAGGATAAAATCCCTGATACTTGGAAGGAAGCAATTATTACAGTTATACATAAAGAAGGGCTTGACCAAGAAGAAATTCAAAATTGCAGACCAATTTCACTACTTAATGTGGATTATAAAATTTTTGCAACAGTATTAGCTTCAAGATTAAAAAGAGTTTTGATAAACATTATTCATCAAGACCAAGCAGGGTTCATAACCTTTGAACGAAAGGAGCGATTTCAATTTTGATTTTTGCATTGTGTTCTGCTGGCCATTCCGCATCCAACGGTGTATGGCACGACGGGGTAGCTCCAAAAGTCATGAAGTTAGCGTGTCCTCCCCCAGGGTGCGTCACCCCCCCGGCACGTCACCCAGTGCGGCCCGTACCCCCTGCACCCACCTAGCGATGCCAGTGAATTAAAGACAAAAGAAGAACTGTTAAGACAGGGCGTGGAGATGGATTGGTGGACTCGCTTGCAACTTGATTAAAAATTTGGGAAAGATAAACAAGAAGGATCCTATTCATAACAGATGCCATTTGATATAATAGTCTTAGAAACAAAAGAAAAATATATCAGAAGAATGTATATGTTCCTTTTGGATTTTGAGATGCATGAAGAAACAATAAAAGAATGTATGATAAAATGGGTGCAAAATATAGGCCATAATATTACATTAGAACAATGGGAACAGATTTGGAAATATAATATAAAATTTACTAGAGCAACAAATTTTAAAGAAAATGTATATAAAAGGTTTTATAGATGGTACATGACACCAGTAAAACTGGTAAAAATGAATCAGAACATATCAAAAAATTGTTGGAAGTGTAAATGTGAAGAAGGGACTTTTTATCATATGTGGTGGACATGTAAAAAAATGCAAGTATATTGGAAAATGGTAAAGAATCTAATACAAGAGATTGTTGGATTTACGATACCGCTGAAACCAGAGTTATTTTTGCTTAATATTACCTTAGGTATTATAAAGAAAATGATGTGTATTTAGTTATTATGATATTAACTGCTGCAAGGATTTTATATGCTAGATACTGGAAAGTTATTAAAATTCCAAAGAAAGATGAATTAATAGCGAAAATAATGAATGTGGCAGAAATGGACAGGCTTACAGAGATTTTGGATCAACAGCGCAAACCAACACAGATAGAGCAATGGAGACCATTCTATGCTTGGTTGAAAATGAAGTTGTAGATGTATAAGATAGGGCATTTAGATGAAAATATTGTATGCATGATATATTATATAGGATAAGATATGATAGATAAATATATTAAGAGGCTAAACTAGAAGAGGAACAAGATTAGAAGATATGTATTGATTGATTAGATCAGGGGTGCTCACACTTTTTTGGCTTGAGAGCTACTTTGAAACCCAGCAAGGCCCGGAGATCTACCAGTTTTCTTTTACAATGTTTGCGCCATCATAACATATAACATTTATGTGTACAATGTATGTTGGTGTACCTTGAGCCCCACTGAGTATAACAGAACTTACTCCTGAGTAGACATGCCTAGGATTAGGCTGTGAGGCTGCAATCCTAGCCACACTTACCTGGGAGTAAGCTCCATTGAGTACAATGGGCCTTACTCCCAGCGTTTCCTCCCAGAGGCACCTGAAGGGGGGGTCGGCACTCCGCGATCTACTCATTTTGCCTCGCGATCTACCGGTAGATCGCGATCCACCTATTGAGCACCCCTGGATTAGATATATTGACATATGATTGCCTGCACCCTCCAACGGTGTGTTTTCGTGTTGTGTATTGAGTTTGTATTTGATATGTGTTTGTTTATATTTGTTGTTTGTTTTTATTTTGGAAAATAATTTGAAGAATAAATAAAATAATAAAAAAGAATCAAGACAAAGCCCTGAGGAGTTCAGCAGCTTCTGCTTGTGGCCCTTTTCTATGCTGTAACACCAGTCTTTGAGACCCATGTTGGGTCGCTTTGAAAACTGTCCAGGGCAGGAACCTGGCATAGCAGAGTTTGTGCTGCACCACGTTAGAAACAAGCACAAACTATTTTTAAGAAAATTATTGTGAATAATATCTAATACCATCTGCTTTAACAGAGTCTCACATTTTAGCACCCATTTTGTGCCAATGTTTTATTATTATTAACAGTATTTATATACCACTTTTCAACCAAAAAAAAAAAGAAGTTCACAAAGTGGTTTACAGAGAAAAATCAAATGGCTCCCTGTCCCAAAAGGGCTCACAATCTAAAAAGATGCAAAAGAACACCAGCAGACAGCCACTAGAAAAGACACTGCTGGGATGAGGCTGGCCAGTTTCTCTCCCCTTACTAAAAAGAGGACGCCCACTTGAAAAAGTGCCTCTTACCCAATTAGCAATTTGGCCTCAAAAGCCTTTGTAACCACCAGGGGCCTTTCCCTGTTACCTGTTCCAAACATAAAACGGCCTGAACAGGCTGGTCTGCTTCTATCCTAAGTGCAAACAAATGTATTTTCTAAGAAGTTTTACTAGGGGAAACTATATCTTAATAATGAACATTTCTAACATGTTCTAGTTTAGTTCTTTGTTGCTAATTGTCCATCTATCCTTAGGGTCATTATGCCCTGATACCAAGACTTTTGGTTAGTATAATTTAATACGTAGTTTCTCCTTTTAGCAAAAAGTACCAAGACTTTTCAGTAAACTTTGCAAATTTAGTACAGTTATGATTAGCAGCCATCAACAACTCCTTTAAAACTGGTCAGCAAATGCTTGACACAATTCTGCAGGAAGGAAACTCTGTTGTCGTTCACTTCTTGCGTTCCAGGCCAGCAAAGCAGAATACTGACCCGCTGCAGGATCAAAGCAATTCTGTTTGCAAATACTAATGCTCTGCTGCTATCTCAGGTTTGTTCCTTATGCTAATCTCTCTTTTACTAGGGTGGGCCAGGCATAATTGGTGCCCCGGGACCCAGGGGCAGTGATGGGCCTCCAGGACCACCTGGGCCTCCTGGCAGCATTGGTCCCAAAGGCCCAGAAGGTATCCAAGGCCAGAAGGTAAATATCCACCATCTGTCATTTTTTTTGTTTCCATCAAAGACCGATACAGCTCTGCCTCATCACTTGGGGAGGAGCTTCTGTCTCTCAAATTCTACAGCACAACAAAACCTCGGGAAGGGGGCAGTGCATGAGTGACTGTTGCCTTTCTTTTGTTCGGTCCAGCATCAGGGGAACTGCTGAGATGGGGAAGGGAACTTTCATTGTCTTCCCTTGTGTTCTGAGCATGTACGCGTCCCGCCTGGCTCCCAGGCTTGAGCATGCCTCTGCTGTACCACTCAAGCTTAGGAGCGCTTATTTAACACATTGGGGGAGGGGGAAGTCTAGTCAAGGAATGCTTGTTTTTCCTTTCTGTAGGGTGAAAGAGGACCTCCAGGTGAAGCAGTAGTAGGAGCCCGAGGAATTCCAGGTATCCCAGGAGAAAGAGGAGAGCAGGTTTGTTCATCACAGATGTTCCTGACGTGGGGCATATATTCCAACTCAAACTATATCACCTTCTGTAAGAAGCTTGTTGACTTCCTTTTCTGTTTTTTTAACAGGGAAGTCCAGGGATTGATGGCCCTAGAGGAGAGAAGGGAGACCCTGGCATGACGGTGAGTTCACATCAGTCTTCGCACATGGAATCATGAATCAAAACCCTAACCTAAAATGGGAGTTTGGGCATTGATAACTCTGTAGCAGCCTAAGATGGCTAATTCAGCAATTTTTCCTCCTGTAGCAAGAAGTCAGGCTTAGTCAAGCACTCAGTGCTCCCAGTTGCAGGCTTCTACCATTCTATCCCAGGGGTGTCAAACTCATTTCATACACAGGACCATATAGCTTTCATGATGCTGAGGGCATAAGTTATGTCATTAAGGAGTTAGTGATGTCATTAAGCAGTTCATGACAAAAAAAACAATTTTTTCTCACCAAGGAACTCTTTAGCTGCAAATAGAAGAGAAAATACACAAACCTTGATCATATTTGCAAGATATGGGAGAGCCCAATTATCATGTGGGCTGCCCTTTTAGCAGTGACACCTCAGCCCAACTTAGCAGCTGAGAGCAGCTGATGGTGTTGCTGGGAGAGGCCGAGGGCCAGATGATGAACTTCCGCGGACCGCATCTGGCCCCAGGGCCTTATGTTTGACATCCCTGTTCTGTCCTTTGCTTGCGATCTCCGTTTTCACTTTGTTCTTGCACTGGCAAGTTTAGAGGAGGGAAGTCTGCCAATTTCTCCCTACATCAATCTTACATTCCTTTGTCATCAGTGGAGGATCTCCGCAATAAAATAGACCTCAACTTGCTTTGTCAACTCTTCTCCCTTTCTGTTTCTGCAGGAAGATGAAATCCGCCTGTTTGTAAGGGAGGAGATGAGTCAACACTGTGGTAAGGGGCCACCCACCACTAAACGCTGTCCTTCCTTCCTGGTGTTTTCTTCTGATACTGCTACCCTGTTTTTTTAAAGTTTGTTTCATTTTGGCTGCCCTTGCTGGTCCTGAAGCAGCCTTGTGCTGTGGTGCCAAGTGTTCTGTGCCTTAGAGGTTGTCCTTTCTCAGAGTTCTCTCAGTGAGGCCTGGGCGTAGCCAAACCAGAACCTGAAGTGGTACTCAAATTCTGCTACCCTCTTTTTATCTAGGTATGTATGCGCATGCCTCCCACCACCTCCCCTCCCTATTCCATTGCCACCTGGCACTTCTTCAGATCTGGCCAGTGAAACTGGCTCCTCTTCCATCCTTCCTGCCTGGTGAGTTTGGAAAAAAAACACCAGGTAACAGAGGAGATAGGATGTGTGGAGATGGCACTGATCCTCTTCTGTCCCCATCACTACCACTTCCTTCTTACCTCCTGGTGCTTCTTCAAAATGGGCTGAGCAGAGAGGATCTTGGGACTGCAGGTGATAGAGGAGGTGGCAATCCCCTTTCCAATAGCTCCCAACAACCCCTACTTCCTCCTTCAGTTCTATTGCCGTAATTTTCATCAATGGTATTGGAGGAGGAGGTTATCAGTCCCTCCCCATATTTCTGCCATTTGCTCTCTGAGAAGAATGAGGTAAGAAGACAGATCCAGCAGTGGCTAGGTAGAGTGACCAGGTAGTCAGCAGGCTGGGGGAGGCAGCAGACAGGCAATGGGGACAGGGTGTCTCCCACCAGTTGGCCACCTCCTCCATCCTGCGTCTCAGGGCAACTGCTTCACAAAGCCTCATAGATGGGCCAGCCCTACTCTTAGTGCCAAACTACACATCTGTGTAGATCTATGACTGGATTTTCTGACTTGTTTTCAACTGAAATGTAGTTGGGGAAGGTTTTGTGAATTTGCTTGCAGCAGTGACAGAGAAGGAGCATTCAATCCTTTCCTCTTATACCATTTTTCCAATCAAAATTACATCACATGCCTGCAAGGGGAAATGTACAGATATCTGTGTTTTTCTTGCTGGGCAAATAACAGATGTAAGGGAGACAATTTTGATCAGGAAAATGACACAAGGGAAGAGTGAAGCATTCTTTCCCCCTATTGCTACTTCAAAGAAATTGATCATCCATCATAGCTGTTTATCAGGGTTTTAAAAAAAAAAATCTTGGGAAATCTTGAATGACATGTAGTTCAGCCTTCAGAGCCTGAGAACAGAGACTCTGAACTGGATGCCTGGACAAATTCCTCACCTCTGTGTTTCTCATTGCAGCTTGTGGAGGCCAGTTCTCCTCTCCTGAAAGACGTGAGTACTTTGGTTACTGTTTGCTGGCTTCTTCTTTGTAGTGCCCATAATCCTAGCCAGTGGTAAAGAGCACCATCCAGAATATAGACTGATAAACATGGTTTGTGCTCCCAGGTATGCAGGAGGCTACTTTGAAAACAGATGTATCCCTCCTACCCCAGCAGGAAGATCATACATAGGTAACTCCCCCCCCCCAAAAAAAAAAAAAAACTGCTGGATTAGTTAGCAACAGACATCCCATTATAAGTGAGCAAAAAACCCCAGGAAGATGGGGTTTTTAAGAAATAGTTGGGGCTGTTGGGATGAAGAATGTAACAAATGAACTGATGCCTTGCTTCATTCCTGTGCAATAGCTAAGCAGTTACGTTTCAGGGAGCCAATACATACTGGTCTGTGTTGGTCCAGTTTTTTAAATGATTATTTATTTGAAACAGAACTCTGCCCACTATTTAAGGTTCAGAGCATCTAAAAAAAATTTTTCATCTCATTCAGCCTCACAGCAGCCCTGTGGGGTAGGCAGGCAGCCTTAACTTACCAAAAGAAAACAAAAACAAACTGATAACATTTCAGGGACAAACTAGATATGTGGCAGAGACCCAGGTCTGGAAAACCTGATCTTCACCCATCTTCTTAAAAGTGATGGGAGAATGCTCCATATACAGGCAGAAAGTAGCAGGTGGGGGATAGAAAGATGTTTAATACTTTTCCTGCCTGCATTTGTTTCCCTTTCCTGCAGATGCAGTAAACATGCACCTGAGAATCCCGATTGGGAAAAGTTGTTGGGGGACAGGAGTGCAGAAAGAAAACTAAGCACACTTCCCCCTGCTCTCTTCCTCATGGTCCCTTTGCTTTTTAGATGTTTGGCAGAGCTTTGCATTTCCTGTCCTGGGTATGCTGTGGAATGTTGAGTTTGGCCAGACTGAGAAGCTTCACGCAGAGAAATGGGGTTTAAATTCCCTTACCGCTCTGTAAGCCTCTCGCTCCATAATAGGTCTCCTTGCATCTTCACCAGCTCTATAACTGGCACAAGTTTAAGGAAAGAAAGGGGGTGAGGAGGCTACTGACAGAGGGGATAGGATCTGGGGTGCACCATCACCACTGGATCCATCCCTCCCACAACCTCCCCAGTTTTGCCCCATCCCTGCCTTTACTGCTGCCTTACCTGCTCTGGCAGCCACAATGGGTTCTGTGGCTAGATGGGTAAGTGCTGCTGCCTCTTGCAGCAGCACTCCCAAAATAGTTGCTGACAGGGAGCTCTGCTCACTATCAGCAGCCATTTTGCATCACAAAACATTCTGGTCAGCAGCCCATCTTACACAGGAATCATCTGTCAATCAACCAGTTGTGCTCAAGCCTTTGTCAGGACTGGATTACTCGTATAACTTGCTGTTATGTTTTTTATGTGGACTTCATGAAATCAACCTTTTTTTTTATCTGCCAGTGAAACTGTTGCATACCTTGGAGCACCCTGTGCTGTGCTCATCTTCCTCCCTGGCATATTCTTTCCACTGATGTTTTAATACTAGATGCCCATGTCTTGTTTGTTGCTGAAATGTTGATCAACTCAAATAAGCATGGGTGTGCCTGAGTTCAAGAGCATTCCACATGACCCTTCCCAAACATGTGGGAGTAAGAGAGTATTAAGATAAAATTCATCTGTGCAGGAACATGCTGATTGGTCTGCTTTCCAAGAAGTCCTCTTCTGCTAAAGGTGGGATGATGTGGCCCATCTCAAAGTAGCATTAGACATGGCTGAAATTGACAAAGGAATGTTGTCCCTATTAGCTTCAATTGGTCCATCACACAAACCTTTCAGGATTATCTCTTTCCGGGCTAGGGTGGTTAATGCCCTCTTGTGGAAAGTGGATCTCTTGAACAAGACATGTGGATCTCTTGAACTCTGGCTGTTCAGCCT
Source organism: Tiliqua scincoides (assembly GCF_035046505.1). NCBI lineage: Eukaryota > Metazoa > Chordata > Lepidosauria > Squamata > Scincidae > Tiliqua > Tiliqua scincoides. Next base: position 221,405,137 of record NC_089822.1, read on the forward strand.
GTCTCTTTTGTGTCTTGAGGAAAGGAATGACTGAGCGGCGTGTCAGTTATTTTTATGTGCTTGTTGATGTTTGCATTGTGACCTTGCCCCTCTCAGGTCTTCTCCCCAACTATCCATCTACCCAACCGTTCCCGTCTGTTAATGCTCAGTTAGTCCCTGTGCTTAAGTTATCACACGCTGAGGAAGAGGAAGGTGAGTCTTGTCTCTTTTGTGCACAGCATCACCTCTTTTAGTGTGCATAGAACTTCTGCTATTATTCTCTCCTTTCCTTGCAAGCACCAAACAGTTTCAACACTTCCCATAACACAAAGTTTAGGAATATGCATGCTGTTGAGAAAGCAGGATTTAACTCTGCACTTCATTTGAATGCAAAGATCTATTTCTATCCATGGCCAATGCATGGTGAGCTTACTGAGCTAACACATTTGTTGCAGCATAATGTTTTATGGGAAAGAAGTACTCTCCTAAGTTTCAAAACCTTCCAGTTTAGGAAGAATCAACACCATGCTTCTGACAAAATGAGCTGTATCCCACAAAAACATACGCCATAATAGCCTTGAACGTGAGCCTTTAAAATGCCATGGGATGCTGCTGTGTTTTTTTGTTCCAACTGTTGTGGCTAGAATTAATGAAGATACATTCACAATGGCAATGAGGTCAAAAATACAGGAAAATCCTTTCTTGCCAACTGTCCATCCCTCCTGTTAGCAGCAAGTATAACATGGACTAGTAAGTAAATGTAGCATGAAAGGACAGATGGTTGTAAAACATGCACGTATTAAGTGGCTCAAAGGTCATTTGATCTCCCTAGAAACATGAAGTTGCACATGATTCTATGCTGTGATTCTGCTTGTCTTCAGACAAGTTACATATACAGCACAAATTATGAACCAGTTCCATGATGATGTGTACTGTAGTACATAAAATACACGGCACCAGATGCACTATTCCATCATGTTCATCAGCCATATTCTAGGAATACATGCATCAAGCACATGATTTTTTTCCCCATTTGCTGTTCCTTCCTTGCTGTCTAGCCCTCCTCATTCTTGGAGTTCATCTGAACCAGCCATTCGTGTTTTGTAGGGGGCCAAAACCGAAACACAGTGACTGACAGTGACCATGAATATGAGTACATCTACACAGAGGAGGACTATGAAGAGGGCCTAGGAGCAGATGGGACAGAGAGTTCTATGCTGAGGGATGGTGAGCTCTAATAGTCTGCAGAGCATTTTTGAAGGAATTGTGGTCATCTCCCAGAAACCCTTGCAATGTAGGCACCAAAAGACTGGCACTGGGCTCCTATTCAAACCCAGTGAAAGTGAGCAATTAAAAATATATTAATTTGGAGACTACTAGAGAAGTTATGGGAAATGACTGGCCACCTCTGTATCCTCTTGTCCATGGACAGATATGTGTTACAAAATCACTGCCATTACTGGAGCTATGGTCTTCCCCTATGACCACTAGTTGGTAATCTTGGCAAATATGTTCAAAACAAAAGCTAGTAGAGACATTACTTTCTCAAGCCCTAGGAAAGATGGTCTTAACCAAATGTGGGACCTCATGGTTCTTTTAATATACAGTATTTTCTCATTCTTGCTTTCTAAAAAGGCCAAGTTTATGTGGTTTAGCAACAAGGAGGAGACCCTGAGTAAACAGACTAAGAAAGAAGCTTCCATGGCATAGTTGAGATGTAAACAAACCATTGGCACAGTATTCTACTCTGGAATCAGTGGACACTGTTAACTTCAATAAGTTAAGGTTCAATTTTGGAGCCATTGCTCTTGAGTGTGTAGGATGAAGATACAGCTCCAGTTCACCTTCCTCTTTTCTTCCATTATGTGTGTGAACAAGGTAGTCCTACAGTACAGTCCCATTCGTCCCCCTGAAATAAATTCAGTGCCATCATTTGAAGCCACATTCTATGTGCCAACCTTTTTTACTTTGGGGGGGGGGGAGTAGGGAGGAGCAAGGTAGGGAGCCATGACTTTTAAAACCAGTATTCCACTCCCTGTTTGTAGAAGTCATGAGCCCAGGGGCAGCTCCCAAGCATGGACGGCAAAAAAGAGCACCTTCTGAGGAAGGTAAGCAGCAGACTTGCCTTATGGCCTTTCTCTCAAAGGAAAAATTATCTCCTTTCCTTCTGTCCTCCTGGGATTCATATCTATTCATTCCTCCTGATACTATGAATGATACATCAGAAGCTGTAGGTCAACTTTGGGAACATAGGTGCTGTGGGATGTACACAACCCTTCAGGGTTTTCCTCTTGTTCTATGCTGCTGCCATTAGCCAACTGTTCCAGGGGAAAGGGCTAAGTGTCTTCAGGCTGAATGAAGCTCTTCTCCAGTCTGATCCTGAGTTGATATTCTTAGTATAGCAGGCATGTGCTAGCAGAACTGATCTGGAATCACCAGGAATATAGTCTGGTGGTGACAGGCAAGGCACTGTGAGTTCATTTGCTTCGGCTTGTGGAGATACAAACCTCAGCACATCTGTGGCTGCATTTCTTTAGTACAGCCAATGGTTTTCACAGGGTTTGCTTTCAGATCCTGGATGAGTCAGTTAACAGCCTTATAACATAAAATCTCTAATTTGAAGTTATGGAAGCAAGAATCTTATAGATGCAAGATTCTATGGCAAAACAGCCATATTTTTATGAAGAATTCCTCATGTTACAAATGTGAAGAATTTAATACAGCTGAATTAACAATAATGTGTGTTGGGGCCATGTTGACAACTTGCAAAAGAAGCATTACTTGCTAACCATTTTGAATTTAATCAGGCAGCAACTTTCCATAATGATAGGACCCAACTTGCAATCAGTAAGAGTTGAGAGAGCATCATGGCACATCAAGATCTTATGACCTGTACATGATAGCAATGGCTTATTGTCTCAATAGTGCTTTTAGGAACTTCTGTAGCTACCAGGCAACCTGTAACATTAACATGCTTATAGCACTGTAAGCTGCTGATATTAACTACCAACCTTGTGTGGCTCTTCTCCATCCTGTGTGCACAATGTCTTAAGAGTTGTGTCTGGGAGACTATGGAAAATATTTAGTGTTTTCTGTTGAGGGCCTGTGATATCAGGGAGTTGATGCTAATGCTCTAACAAAGCTAAGGTATAGATTTGCTTCCTTTTCAGTTCCAGCTCAGCGGTGCACGTTGCAACTGGATGAGGGAGACTGCAGCAAATATACCCTAAGGTGGTACTATAACCAAAAAGTATCTGAGTGTCGGCCCTTCGTGTACAGTGGCTGCAAGGGGAACCCCAACCGCTTCATGACCAAGGAGGACTGTGAGCATCATTGCAGCCTATAGGCAAATGCAGGTAAGAATTGGCAGAGGCTTGAGATTCCTCCGGCTTCTCCTCTAGGAAACCTTCAGACAATACTGTAAATTTTGAAGGCAGGATCAGTATCTGATTCTCACTGCTTCCAGTAATGCTGCTACTTTTTTTCCCTAGGTGGTGACAGAGTGGATAAGAAGAGAATAAACTCGGAAGTATGTTTCCTATTCTGGGAGAACTGGAGAACTAACCAAAACAAGAGACTCAGCCTCGAGGCTCCCACAAGAAACCCATCCGTGGCCTCCACAAGACTTCGGGCACAAACAATGCATTTGGTCTGAGGCTCACCTTGCTGCCTTTTTCACTGCCTGCAGCACAATTTTGTGTGCATGCGCCTGTGTGCATGCGGGCTGCTTCAGCTGGAGCAGAGAAATGGTGCTATTCTTTTTTAAAGTATTTTTGTTGCTCTTGATTTATATTTTTTAAATTAAGGTGAAATTTATATCAAATGAAAAACATATGCGTAACCTCTTTTATATGTAATATAAAAAAGAAAAGACATATTTTAATTTGAGCTCTCTTAACTTATTTGATGCTGGCCGACAGGTAACACATGGAATGTATTATAGCCAGACCAAACGATTCTATCTGCACCTTGCTTTAATTCCCATAATGTTTTTTCCCCCATTACTACAGACTAGCAGGAAACTAACCTGACCATCTCTTATACTGTTTCTGGGGAGCTAAATTTCCTATTGTTAAGTAGCAGAACCATGAGTATGAGGGCATCAGAGTCATGATGCATTGCCAAGCTAGAGTTCTATTGATGCTTCAAAGGCTTGATCTCTTGATTTTCTGATAAAAGTTGCAACTTGGTCCCCAATTCCTGTGTCTTCATAGCTTATTGCTCTTTGTTGCTTATCTAATGTCTTTATTCTTATGGAAGTAGTTGTTGGCTCTTCCTTACTTGCAACTGCCAACACAAATGTATGTCCATTTGCCAAACCTGCAGCTCTGGTAGGGATAACTGATCAGAACTAATAACTCTTGCTGATTTTTAATACATAACCAGGAGCAAGGATCCTCAGCATGTTTCTTCATGCTCTTTTAAACCCCCCCCCCCCCCATTTCTTATAAATATATATTCAGGAGCTTACACAGACATGTATCTAGATAGCTATATCTAGCAGTGCATACCAAGGTTTTTCTAGTTTCAAGATTCTGCTATAAAATAAACACTCTTGTTTGACTCCTGAGATTCCAGAAAGAATTTTTATTCATGAACTGAAAGGAAACTTAGAAAAAATGCTTGAAATGTACACAGGCATTGTGGATGCCACTGTGATATATCTCTAACCTACCTGTCTACCCACATGTCATTCATTGCTTCTGCCAATCTTCCAGTGCCCACATGGTGGCAGCACTCCTTCATTCTTCAACTCTGGACTCAGAAAATAATGATTTTTTTTTTTCTCTTTTGCTTTAGGTCAAGGACTTGCACACAAAAAAATTTAATGGCAAGACAGGCAAAGGCCAGTCTTACAGAAATCTGCAGAGCTATTCAGAATCTCTGTCAAAAAACAAAGTTGGAAAACTGAATTTGAGCATCCAGACAAGTCAATTGTCAATACTGTATATCTGCATTGTTCTTGTGAGAAGTTGATCATTGGTTTCCAAGATCTTTCTATCTTAGGATGCCAGACTGGGCTTTCAAATAAGAGCCCTGGTGGATCAGACCAAGGGATTGTCCAGTCCAGTGTTCTGTTTCAAATAGTGGCCAAGCAGATGCCTCCAGGAAGTCTGAGAACAATGCATGAGAGCAGTAACTCTTGTCTAAAGTAGAACTCTGGGCGCAATCCTACCCTGCGCTGGAACAGGCAAGCCAGGAGGCTTGTGCTGTATCCAGCGCAGGATAGGTGCCAAAAGCGGCTCAGCCAGAGACAAGGGAGACTTTCCCCCTTACCTGTGGGAAAGGAGCCCTTTGCCCTATGGGTCTCATCAGACCTATTGAGGTGGCGCAAGTTCAAGGAGAGCGGAGTGGCTTAAAGCCATTTTTCCTAGGAATGGGGGTTGGGATCCAGCATAACTGCCGGATCCCAGCCCCGCCTCCCGTTCCCCGCCTGCCAGCACCCGGAGCCACCTACCGCCTGCCCTCCCCGCGCCCTGGAATGCCTCCCTCCCACCTCCTCCCCGCCTACCTCAGAGGCTTGCGTTGGCCCAGGTGGGCCCAAGTCAAGGGCTGGATTGTGCCCTCTGTCTTGTCATGGATGTTCCATTCAGTTATAGTGGCTAGTAGTCATCTTATCTATTTATAAGTTTAACCCTTTATGAAGGCCATCTAGAATAATGGCTAACACCACATCCTGTGGCAGTGAATTCCATGCTAATTATGTATTATGTAAAATACTTCTTCCTTTCTCTCTTATAAATCTGCTTGCCAATAAATTTTATTGAGTCACCCCAAGCACTAGTATTTTGATTATAGAAATTTATAAAATTTATAGTAATGTTCCTGTCCCTTGGTCATTGTTTCTGAACTAAATAGCCCCCAATTGCTTTACAGCCTGATCCTGAGCTGCCCAGGGCGCATGGTTGTGGCAGCTTTGAAAATGGCTGCCTCTGCATTCTGTGCACCCAAGGCAGCCGCCAGCGCCTCCTTGGGAGAACTTACTTGCACTCAATCTCATTCTGCAATTTTGCTGCCCATTTACTCAGTTTGGAGAGATTCTTCTAGAGCTTTTCACTCTCTGTTTCAGAGTTCATCATCCAGAATAAATTGATGTCCTCTGGAAACTTGGCTACCTCGTTGCCCAGCCCCTGACTCCATATTACTTTATGAATAAGTTGAATAGTATCAATTCCACTAGAAATTCTTGGGGAATGAGCTACTACTTCCCTCCATGCTGTCCATCTATTCTTATCTTCTATTTCCTGTTATGTAAAGAGTTATTGAGGTGGGCCAGTCCTCTTAGTCCAGTGGTTCCCAATCTTTTTTGTATTGGGACCTGCTTTTTAGGTATTACAACATATTGAGACCCCCCTAAGACTTAGGACCAGAAGTGATGTCATTAAGCAGGAAAAAGGAAGTGACATCATTGTGCTGGCAGGACTGTAAGCAATAACATTAAACAAGAAGGAAGTCATTGTTTTTAATAAATCACACTTTTTGAAAATCAAAAGAAATCCAAATCCTTTTAAGAAATATTCTGAATTCTTCGCATCTGACATTTGAGTTTGAATTCAGTGATTTATGCAGCTCTGAGAACAACGTTGCACAGAATGCAATGTGTCTTTATGCTTTTGATGATCAAGGTGGTAAAGCCAAGTTTTAGATAGTCTTCAGAGTACAGTATTTATATGCCTCTTCTAGGCATGCACAGGGAAGGCACTACATGCCCACTCAGAAAGAGACCTGGAAGTGACTTCACCACATTGTCTCACACACACCCCAAGACGAGCCCAAGGCAAGGCTATTTTCCCCCACAGCCAGAAGCACTGAGGAAGTGGCAGTTTAACAGGGAAGCCTCTTCCCTAGTCAGAAGTTCCCACTGTTCCCAACTGCTAGGTTTTGCGAAGTTATCTTGCAAAGGAGCCCAGCAGGCACAGAGAGGACAATATCTTTTGTAAAGATAGTAAAGAAAGCAAACTCACCACCAAACAACCACAAATTATTGCTCCAAGAACAATCACTAGTATTCAGGCTCCCTCTCGCTCTCTCTCTCCCACCTCACATTCTCACTAACCACTTTCTTAAGCTCTGCCTTTCAAGGTGGTAGCAGATGGTTGTTCAAAAAAAACTTCCAAGATGGTGGTGCCCAGCTTTTCAAGATGGTGGCACTAAGCTTTCCACAACCCCCTGAAAATCAGCTTTCCACCCCCAGGCAGCCTTAGCAGTGACTGCCAAATTTGCTTAGGAGTTTTCAGCAACAACACAATCCTATGTGTCTACTCAGACATTGTGACACAAGTACCATTGTGTTCAGTGGGGCTTACTCCCAGGAAAGTGCACAGAATTGCAGCCTGGGTGACATTGACAAAGAATTCTGAATGGTTTACAAGTTGTAACATCTTTGTATGTTTGTATGTCCACTGCATGGGAGCTAGAAACACCATAGCTTTGAAAGAACAACCAGAATCATAGTGGAAATTAGGGGTGGGCAATTGACTCAGGGTGACTTAAGACATGCAAAAATACTGTTTTTGATTACTCAAGTCAACTCAAGTCATGGATGTCACTGACCCCGACTCAACTTGTGACTCGGGGCCAGTTACTCTGAAAAAGAGTTTGGGCTCAAAATGACTTGAGTCCCTATCTCTTTAGTGTGTGTGTGTGTGTTCTTGCTTACTTTTTTGGGATGGGAACATCAGAGGAGTGTTAAATGACAACTCACACGTGCCCACCCCACCACTACCTGTCTTTTTTCTGTGGTCATGCTCAGGGTCCTTAACTCATGACTTGGCTTGTATCTCAAAATGACTCCGACTCATGACTTGAAAGTTCTCAAAAATTTTTGCAAGTCAGGTCACAACGGTTTGTGCCTTGAGCACATTCCTGGTGGAAACAACCTCTTGTGTAAATATTACTCCTCAAAGTTAATTCATTTGAAGAAGTTTCACCTTAATCCTGCGCAGGAAGCAATAGTCTCCAATAAATTATAGCATATTGGAAGAACAACATAAAAATCAGAGCACATTTCTTTTTGTATGCGTGAATTCTATATGAAACACCCATTTTAATTGCTTTTTTTTTTTTAAACTTGCTGAACCACATTATAGAAATAATCAGTGAATTGCTGAGTATGGTGCTATTCTGTTATAATGTTGCTGCCACCACAGGGCATTTTAAAAATAGCTTTGCAACTACATGTGCTTTTCAACTCTAGTTTTCTGTGTACACCCTCTCTGTGTACACCCTCTCGGTATGTAAGCACGTCATGTCCTCCTACTTCTTCCCTTCTCCCACTCCCATCTTTGGGGGTGGGACATCCCCTACTTTTATCAAATGCAAATTCAGTTCTAATAGTTTCTTTAGACCTTTGTAGAAAAACAGAGGAGATGAAGAAACAACTCTATATACAAACAGGTGGTTTGTGTGCTGCTGTGAGCATATACAGTATAGGCATAATGTGAGAAGTTGTGTGGACTACTGTTATGCTAAGGGTAGGATCTGGTGCTATTAAAATAATCATTATGTAATCGTATAAGTGAACAAGCTGCAATTCACAACCCACAGGTCTGTTCTGGAGTAAATGGGTTATGGGTTAATTTATGGGATGCTTATTAGTGCTCCAATCGTAAATATTTTTAGACAACAATTTTTAGTTTTAGTGGTACTCTTATCACTCATTGGATACTACCCAGTGAAGGTTAGGCATGCCTAAGCCACATGGAAATCAATGATATTGATTGTTCAACACAATTCAGTATATGCAAGTCTGGTTTAAGCATGCCTAACTCTGACAGATGATAGTCTGATTTCCTAGTGGATGTTTACACAATCCATGTGTAATTTTCTCTTGATATGGCTAATGTGTTTTGGATCAAGATGCAAGGTAGTGCTTCAGTTAAATATTCTTAGAGGCAGAGCCATCCCTAGAAGGGTGCAAGCAGGGTGTTAGCCCAGGGCAACTCAACCAACGCAGGGACTGCCCTATTATGACCATATATTGGTCGTGAAAGTGCAGGGCCCAGGGCAGCTGCCCCAGTTGCCCTACCCAGGGGACGGCTCTGCTTGGAGGGGTTGGAATTATTTCTAGTTTTTACAGTAGTGGTCAAACTCAGTAATTTCTTGCAGTGGTACGTTATTATAGAAAGCCAATGTTTTCTTGGCTAAGATGTGCTGAATGGTCTAAAGAAGCTTTGGTGACGTCTGTTCACCTGCTGCTTGCTAGCTCTGTTTCATCCAGAGAGATTTTGACTGTAATTCTAGCCTTTTCCCAATCCGTGAAGACATGTTGCATATTTGTATTTCATACTGAATGCATAAATAATTAAATTTAACCCATTTCTGTCCAGCCCAAAGGTGCACCCATTTGATCCCTATTGTGAATATGCAATGTTGGGCAGAAAAGGATTAAGATAGTTTCCCAGTACCAAAGCAGCAGGACATAGCTAGCACAGCCAGCTTTAACCTTCATGATAGTTTAATTCTGAGATCCATAGGCAGTTCTTGCTTAACAGCCCAATTTTGAGCTGCCTGGAGCACGGGGCTGCTATGGTGCTGAAAATCACTGCCATGGCATCCTGAGCACAACTGGGCAGCCAACAGCAGCTCCTTGGGGGAAGGGCACATTCATCCCCTTTCCCCAGGTAAGTAAAGTTGTGCCACAGTGGGGCTATTTGATTCTGCGGCAGCTCTGGAAGCTCTGTGGCAGCTCTGGAAGTCATTTGAGAGTGTTCATTCTGAAACCATGTCTGAAGCACACAGTGGACTAGATTACATAGGTTTGCTGGGGTATAAATCTGATAAATGGATAAATAAGTTTAGCTGTCTGGGGACTGGATGATGCTGGTTTAAGATAGGGCAACTTGAACTACTTTGAATCCTTCCATCTCTGTGATCCTTTGAACAAAGGGAGAGTAACACAAGGGGCTTCTTCTTCAGGCACATTCATTCATTAACAAACCAGATATATTCATTGCTTTGTTGCCTCTCTCTTGGAAAGGGTGCCGGCAAATGAATCGGACTAATATAGCTTGTAATACCAGAGTGTAAACCTGTGGTTTTGTACATCTAAAACATATGCCCTGCTACTATTGAGCTGTAGCTCCTCGCCCATGTTACCAGCTCCCTGTGAAGTCCAGCATGGTACTCATGTTTCATATCTTGTAAAAACAATAGCTTTCTATGATACCTTAAACAATTTGCAGTATGACTTTTCATAGTTTCTTTTGAATTAAGCTCCCTACTCATTCACTCAGATTATCAGAAAAAGCAGCGCTTCCATCCTGCATGGTCCTGCCTAGCTAAGTTCCCTGGGTGAGCTACAAGGAGGATCTCAGCCTTGTCCTTGTCTTCTGTCTTCTGTCCAGTGTGCTTACAAAGAAAGAACACAAAGAATTCTGACCAAACAGCATCCTCTCCCCTGATGTATATATGTTTGTTGCCATCATGGTTTTATGCCTAAGATACTGAATGTACAATATTGATGCACAAATGCAGTTTTTCCTTTGTAAGATCCTTCTAATGATATTGCATAGTACAAAAAAGATCCCAAGGTGCTAAATGAATAAAGTTTATGGTACCTCATTCTGTCAAATGTATTTATCCCGTGTTATATTTGAACTTGCCACCAAATTTCTCACCTTCCTATAAGCTGACAAAATATCTGATTCCATCCACAGTCATATTGAGTGTGTTCATAAATACTCGGAAAGACAACCACTTCTCCACATTTCCACCTACATTGCTCATTTAGCAATGCCAATGGCAGCCATCAACTACACTGGCTCATCACCGTCTTGGTCGGGCCTTCTTGGTGGTGGCACCCTGTCTGTGGAATTCCCTCCCTCTGGAGCTGAGAACAGCTCCCTCTCTGGAGTCCTTTCGATAGGGTCTCAGGACCTTTTATTTAGGGAAGCTTTTAAATGCTGACATCAGGAGGCTAGCACTTTTTTTATGGAACATCTTTAATTGTTTTATTGTTTTGTGGTTTTAATTATTTTAATGTTTTTAGCACTGTTTTAGCATATTTAAATATTATTGTAAGCCACCTTGAGGGCCCTTAAGCAGGTGGAAAGGCAGGGTATAAATCTCTTTAAATAGATAATAAATACCCACATCCCTTGGCATTTATAAATCAGGCCAACTCCTGGGGCCCGCTGCAACCTTTAAGACAAAAAGGTAGTAAATACTCCCTCCCCATGGAATGAAAAGGATAAAGTCAGAGGCTTGAACGGCTGGTACAGTGAAACACCTATTATTTTTTAGGCTCGTAAAGCTCGTAAATCCTAATAAGTCATTTTAGAAAGTGGGTTCTGGTGCTAAAAAGTTTGGGAACCATCGATCTAAAGAGCCCATGTTCACTTTTTTCTTTGCCTCCCAATGGAAAATATGAGCAATGTTCTGTCCACTTCAAAGACATTGTCAAAAACAACTCTGGTCTGTTAGCTGCAAAACTGATGTAACCACATTTATCGCATTTGAAGCTCTGGAAGACAAAGGTGGGATTATCTGATTTTATCCTCCCTGTAAAATACATTAAGCTGCAATGGCACTAGACCACCAAGTAAGCTTCATCACCAAGTACAATGACCAGAGAGTTCTCAAGAGTCATGTAAAGGAATCAAGAAAGGGGGGCATTGGTCATACCCCAAGATCTCCTCTGTCACGTATTAGTGTTCCAGAGTTGCCTGAATAATAAAGCAAGGCTTTAGTGCAGCCCTGAAACTCTCAGTCCAACCTCCCAATTCAGACTTTGTGCAGGTTTGTAAGTGCCACTTGCAAGCTTGATGTTGTGACAATCCTATAGTGTGACAATTTCCGCTAGTTATTGAGATGGCAGGTGGAAAATGGTAGTAGGTGATCAACTGTGTAGTTAAAAGCTCTGACACAATTGGTTCCAATGTTTTTAATGGATGGATATGTGAAAGACACTATGCCACCAACCAGACAAACACAGGCTACTGGAAGGTTGTATGTCTTCCCTCTCAAGAAGCACACCACAGCAAAAAGAAGACCAGAGCGACTGATAAGTGTTGTTTTTTTTAATTGCTCTAATCTGTTTTAAGCCTTCCTAGGAATCATTAGATTAAAAGTCTGGATATAATATTTAAAATAAATAATATACATGGACGCATGTGAGCCATTGTCCTCTGCTGAACGCAGACCCAGCTGCTGGTCTTCCCTGGCTAGATTCAGACAAATGAGGGCAAAAGAACACAAAATGCCTAAAAAAACAAGGAGTCTGAAATAAGTCAAATTGCACTGGTAATGGATTTGCTTCTCTGCCCCATGACTTGTCTGGATCACTCATAAGGGCATTAGTGAAATGAGTGCCTTCAAATTTGCTGCAAAGTTAGCGTGAGGAAACTAGAAGTGTCACCGTTCCTCACTGGACCCTGACTTCAGCGCCTTAACAAGAAATTTTTGAGATAACAGGAGCTAGTCACTTGGTGCAAAGTACACAAGCCATTTGTGCAGTGCCAGTAAAGGACACATTGGGGAAAGAAGGCCCTCCTTACACCAGCTGGAACTCACCACGGACATTAACATGTTCTGGGAGGAGAACCATGGTCACAGTAGGTATATTTCTTTTTGTGTATGTTCACAGCAGGGAAAAGAACAGCATTGTGGGATCTTAAACTAAAGATTTGCTTGTTTCTTTACGGAAGCAGGGAATGAATTAGCACAGCACAGTATACAACAGGAATCTGTTGTTAGCATACCACCACTATACACAGGACTAACAGTGGAATCTGCAAGTAGTCAGAAGACGGCACAATGAAAGGGACACTTATTTAGCAGTATTCTGCAGTACAATCAATATTCTAATCCTCCTGCTGGTCAGGTTAATATTTTTACCTCAGACTTCTCAGCATAAATTCTCAGAAGCTCAGGGCTCAATTCTATCCAACTTTCCAGCTCCGCTGCAGCCGCAATGCAGCCCTGAGGTAAGGGAACAAACGCTCCCATATCTCGCAGAGGCCTCTGTGACTGCCTCCCCACCACAGGATGCAGTATACACCCCATTGGCATGGCTGCACTGGCACTGGAAAATTGGATAGCATCGGGCCCTCTGTAAGTATCTTTTGGAGCACAGTCTTTGCTTCCTCTCAGTGGGAATACGGGTGCTCTCCTCTCTCTGTCTGATGATCAGGGAGAAGTCACTCTTTTCTGAGCTGCAGAAAATATTTTAGTTCCATACAAGTTAGAACCCTCTCCATGCTGAGAGATTCTCTGATCAAGCATGGGTCTCACCGGGCAGAGGTCTATTCCGTGGCTCATTTAGCACAATCCATCCTTGTAGACTAGTATCTCCGGAAGTTTGTTTCCTTGGTTGAATTGCAACCGAGAACAAACTTTGCTGGCTTCTAATTCTGTCCTTGATGTGATCTGCATTACAGTCTGACCTCTCTGAAGGCATTTCAATCCAGCCAAATATCATGCACGACGCCCACAATAAAAGCTTCTTCTAAACCCTGAAAACTCTTACTAAGGTTGCTTAGAATTTTAGCTGAGTGGGCAGCCTTCATCAACCTTTATGAGTCAGGCAGGGTGCATTCCCTTCAGAACCAGGCAAATATCCTAAACAGGTATATAGTGATAGCAGAAGAAACATTTGCGCTGGCACACGGGCTTTCACAGTCACATGGTTGTGTTTGTTTCTTCCGCATGCCTCACAGAGGATTTTGGCCATTTTTATATTTACAAATATATAATCAAGGCATATTGGAAGCAGTAGACTTATAACTGTACACTACAAAACAGAGGATGCAGCTTCCTAGGATATTAAGAGAAAAATCCCCAATCATTTGAGAGCATCAACATTCTCCTGATGAATCCCTAACTACACATTCATCTGTTAGTTAGACAAATCCATAGTGATAGATCCATTCATGCTAATCTACTCAGAAAAACTCTTAATATTAGAGTAGCACCCCCTTATAGTCAGTATGTGCTCCCTTACCATGATCACTGAGTTCTTCTCTCTGTGTTAGTGGTGACTATGCTGCCCCAGTTTTCTAACTTTGTAATTGCATGCCACAGCTAAATGGAGGGGAGATCTTGAATAAAAGAAGAAACATGTGCAAAATCAGAAAGCTCAAAAGTTAGAATAGACATCCTGCAAAATGGTGAGACAATAGCCAGGTTGGAAAGAGACATGTTGGAAGGAAACATTTCTCCAAACAATTCTTGGAGGCAAAGGACAAGATGCTAGTGAATGATGCTAGTGCTAAAACTCCACTCAGGAAGCTGCAAGCATTAATATCACATGATGTCAGGGGTCTCCAAACCCTGACCTGGGGGTCAGATGTGACCTGCGGTGAGCCTCTATCCGGCCGGTGGCCAGCCTCTGGTCCCCTGTCAGCCTCTGACCCACTCGACCAAACACGACTGGAGATGTGCTCCAGTCATAAGAACATAAGAGCCCTGCTGGATCAGACCAAATGCCCCAGGGAGCACACAGACAACAGACACAATCTGCATCATGGAGCCCTCCCCTGCATCTGGCAATCAGAGGCAGCCTGCCTCTAAAACCAAGAGCCTGCACATACCTACTATGACTTGTAACCCATGATGAACTTTTCCTCCAGAAATTTGTCCAGTCCCCTCTTAAAGACATCCAGGCAAGATGCCATCACTACTTCCTGTGGTAAAGAGTTCCACAGATTAATTGAACGCTGGGTAAAAAAAATATTTTCTTCCGTCTGTCCTAACTCTCCCAACACTCAACTTTTGTGGATGTCCCCTGGTTCTGGTGTTACGTGAGAGGAAAAAGAGTGTCTCTCTATCCACTCTGTCCATCCCCTGCATGATTTTGTATGTCTCAATCATGCCCCCCCCTCAGGCACTTCTTTTCTAGACTGAAGAGGCCTAAACACTGTAGCGGCTACAGTGTAGCCTTTCCTCATAGGGAAGGTGCCCCAGCGCAGACTCCAGTTGCGTCTGGAGGGTGTTCTGCGGGCTGGGGAGGCTGAATGCAGCCTCCCCAGCACTCAGAACGCCTTCTAAAGGCCTAAAAATATCACTTCCTGGTTTTCCAAAAACTCAGAAGTAACTTTTTGTGCCCTCTGAAGGCCTTACAAGACTTTCTGAGAGTCACGGAGGACTCCCTGGCCCTGAGAACACACTCCAGGTATTTCCTATAATGTGCTGGTTCTGAGGTATTTATTCCTGTATATTTACCATAAGTTAGCTGCTTGGAAGGTAGGGAATGGGGGATCATTTAAGTGTGTGCTTTATTTCTGTGGTGTGTGTTGGTGCTTGGAGGAATCCTGGAAACTTTCCTGTGATGTGCGAGTTCTGATATATTTATTCATGTACATTTAAGTAAGCTGCTGGTGGGGTGGAGGAATGGGAGTCCATCTAAGTGTGGACTTTATTTCTGTGATGTGTGTTGGTGCTTGGAGAAATCCTGAAAACTTGAGCCCATTAATTCATTCAAATTCCATTTCTAATGTATTTATTTAAATTTTACATTTAAATTTCTTTTCCTGGCCTCGACACTGCCAGATATTTGATGCAGCCCTCTGGCTGAAAAGTTGGGAGACCCCTGCATGATGTCCTGAACAGGATTTCTGCCTTCAAGGTTCACTGCCATCAACAGCTTCATGACTAGTAGAAATTCAACAGGTGCGGCCCCGCCCACCTTGCAGATGTAGACATGGAAAGCCCTTCCCTGCTGGGTTTCTTCCTTCTACAGGAGCAAGAAGTGGTAGGCTCAAGCAAGAAGAAAATCCACAAATTATGCAGGGGGAAAAGATTCCCAAATAATCTGACACTTTTTTCTCTTTTTTTTGAAACTTGGATTTTTACTGATTCTGATTCTAAAAATTTAGAATTCTAAAAATTATTTAGAATTAGCACATAGGTAAAGAGGCTTGTTGATAAAGCATTGTAAAGAGTTTATTTGAACAGTTTGGAAAGAAGAGCCCCACCTGCCCTCTTCTTCCACACAAGGGGTACAATCCAAGCACATTCCTTAAACTGAACTGTACTGAACTGAACTGTGACTTCCACCATATTCTCTGTAAGCCAAAGCATGCACTCAAAGGTTGCCATCCTAAGCACACTTTCCTGAGAGTAAGCCCCATTCAACAAAATGGACTTACTTCTGAGTAGACCTGGTTAGGATTGTGCCCCAAGTCTCTCTGTACTATGCAGCTACCACTGCTCTGCCTGGTCTTCCCCTGCAGTGGACTCAGTCACAGCTCCAGCTCCAGCAAGGGACTCCCCACCTCTTTTCCTCGGAGAGCACTGCGAGCAGCCACTGGCTAGAGGCATAGTGACGTCACACAATCGCCTCCCCGTTCCCCCCTCCCTAGTCCTGGCAGCCACGTCGTGCCCTCTGTAGCTCACCAGTCAACGAGTGCGCCTGCGCGACTCTGTCCTGCTGAGCTGTCTGTGACATGCTGGCAGGAAGTGGCACCTGGGCAGGAAGTAGAACTTCCTAGGCATACACACAGGCAAGGCAGAGGAGTTGCCTTAACAGTTGTTCCCAGTGCAGCTCCTTCCTCCTTCCCTCCTTCCCTAGTGGTCTTTCTCTCCTGGCCTCTCCCTGTGCCAGTCCAATTTCCCTTTCCTCTGCTGCCCTCTACCCACATAGGGATGCTGAAGAAGTTTGATAAGAAGGATGAGGAATCTGGTGAGTGTCTGGCCTGACCCTGGTCAGAGGAGGGTCAAGGGATGTGGGAGGGAAGGGCTATGTGCTCTTCAGCCCCTCCGGTTTATGGGCTAAGGAGGGTGTGCTCACTACTGCTGTGAGGCCAAGTCATGGTGTGAAATCCTGGTTCCAGGAGCCCCTTTATGTTAAACCCATTTCTGCCCGGCCCACAGATGTACACATTTGATCCCTGTTGCGTATATGCAATGTTGGGCGGAAATGGCTTAACTATTCCACGAAGGCTGCGTGGGAGAGAAAGCACACACGGTTCAAAATACTTGTACGCAGCTCATACTTTCTGGTTTTCTTGCACTTTCAACTCTTTGTACTAAAGAAATGCAGTCTTAGTAGTGTCAGCAGCTTTGGGTGGTCCCAACAAAATACTCATTTTATGCATGCTTCATTTGAATGAAAACTCACATGGGTGTCAAGGTCTACTTTCTTTCCAGAATTGCTTATGGCTGCAGTCCAGATACCACTTCTTTAGATCTGTTATCAAGAGTCCCTTGGACGTCCATTAAGGCTTTCCAGAGTAAAAGAAAACATGAGACTCTGTTGCATTTGCATTTACAAACTAAACCTGCACAATGTCTGAATCTGATGTTTAGAGTAAGGATTTCAGGACTGCCACTAAAGCCTTTTTTTTATTCAGGCAGCTCTGGAATGCTGATACAGGATGGACATAGTGGATCTCAGGGTATAGTCAGTGTCCATGGTTCCTTTACATGCCTCCTGAGAACTCTCTGGCCTTTATACTGTTTTTAGAGTATAAGGCCATTTTGAAGTACAAAACTCCAGTTGGGGGGTACACACACTTTATTGAATCACAAAGCAAATCACACTTAAACTAAAGCATTTATTCACAAGAAATATTACCATAAGAAAGTGCATGTCTTTAGGCTGCAATCCTATACACAGTTACCTGGGAGCAAGCTCCACTGAACTTTGTGGGACATGCTTCTGAGTAGACATACATGGGCTTGTGCTGTCACTCATACAACAGAGGTCTAGCAGCTTAAGTTTTGCATTTTAAAATTATTTATTTTGCTCTTGCTTTTTGTTTGCCTGTGAACTGCTTTGAACACAAGAAAAGTCCTGAAAGTCTAAGAGAAGCATCCATCACTTTTGTCATTGCCCTTTAGGTAATGTGAATATAGCCTTAGGGCTGTTCCATGCAGCATGAAAAAGGAGGTATTTGCACCATATAATGATTGGTGGAGACAAGTGGTTGTAGTCATGCAATAAACCTGATGCCTTTGGCCAATTAAGTTTGCTGCGATTGTGTTTGCTGCATTCCACATCGAACTATGTCCCCTTTGCATACTGCAGTGTTCCATGCAGAGACGTGAAGTAGATGCTGTAAAATCTTTTTGCATCACATGAAGCAGCTCTGTGTGATCTATATCAAATAGGAAACTACATGCACATTTTAACATTTGTTTCATTTTAGTCTTAATACAGTTGTTGTTCCTCTTGTTGCCTATAGCAGTTCATTTAAGAGCTGTTATCTATACGTTATGTTTGTATATGAATATGTATTTTATTTTAGCAAGGATTAGTACAGCAGCTCTCAAACTCTCTGGGAGTTCAAGAACCTCTGGTAAGTGCTGGCGGGAATTGTGAGGGGGGATTTGCCCTGGCAGTGCCGTAGCAATCGTGGCACCACGGGCACCGAGAGGCTTGTCTCCTTACCTGGGGGGAGGGGTTTGCAAGCCTCAGAGAGGGTCTGTGGAGGCCCACAGCCCCCTCTGCGGGTCTCCCCCAAGTGATTTATCATTCCAATCTGTAGGTCAGAGCACCTTCCAGTTTACAGGAATGGGTTTGCGGGCCTCCCAGACGCTTTCTGAGGCTTGCAGACACCCCCCCCCCAGTAGGAAGACAAGTCTCTGGGTTCCTATAGTGCCACGATCCCTGCGGCACCACCGGGGCACCCATTCCTGGGCCACTTAAGAGAGAATGGCCCTTTTATACATACTATGGTGGGTAGTGACCCACAATTTTGAGCACCTGTGGATTAGTACATTGTTATATTGTTTGACCTTTCTCTTCATGTTTTCTGTGATTCAAAAGTTGAACATTTGGGTTTAGTTGTTGTTTGTTTTAGTTGTAATAATCTTGCCTTGTTCTATATGAAGCTCTCTTAAATTGAATCAGACTTTTGATCTTTCTAGCTTAGTTTTGTGTATTCTGACTGGTGGTGGCTCTCAAGGGATTTGAGGAGGATCTTTTCCATTTCCTGCTACCTGCTTTTTTTAAACTAGAGATGTTTGCAATTAAACCCAGAACCTTCAGCATACAATAGTCTCCTGACAGCCCAATCTTAGGCAGTAAGCTTCTCAGTGGTCTACTCAGAAATAAGTCCCATTGAATTCAATGGGATCTACTCCCAGGTAAACATCTATAGAAGTGGTTCTCAAACCTTTTAGCATGGGGATCCACTTTTTGAAATGATATTCTATCAGGACCCACCTAGCTTTATGACACTTTTAAAAAGGTGATCTAGAAGAAATTATTCAGTGGGCCCTTCATAACTGCAGATTCGGAACCCGCAGATTTCATCCACATGGCTGAACCCCACTGAAAACCTCCCATACACAACTGGAACCGCGTTCTGGTCACATCTAGGAGGCTTTCTGAGGCCCACAAAGGCTGTGCACAGCCATGTGCTGCCTCTGCGAGCCTCAGAATGCCATCTGGAAGATTCTAAAGCAACTTCAGGTCATGTTTGAGAGGCCGAGAGGCCACACGCAGCTTCCAAAAGGCAGAGGGTCCTGGAACAGATTCCCTTTGGTTATCTAAGATGCAGAAACTGACCATGCAAACTATGTCTGTCCCTGACATCTTGTGGATGGACAATTGCTTATTGCACCTGCACTGTTTAAAAGCCTTATAACACCCTCCCGACCTTGATGCTAGGGATTACAGTCTTTCGTGGGCACTTACTCTACACTGAATTGAAGAGACATTTATAGAATTCTTTGGATAACGTTGGCCTTACTGTCATACCTTCCTTATGTAAGGTGTCATTCATTAATCAACAAATACCTTTTCCCAGCCGATTTCAGTTCAATATGCAGCTTGGATGGATCCATAATAGATACTAATATAACTGTGTTTTTTCTCTTCATTGCAGCTTCAGCTACTGGTGGCTTTCTTTCATAAATGTATTTGTCCTTTAAATGTGCTGATTAAATCTGCTCTTGTCAAGTTTTCCAGTCTGTTGGTTCTTACCCTTTGTCAGAGCACATCTTTTGAAAATCCTTGTTCCTAACCAAGCTCTTTGATCTTATGTCTCAGGTGGAGGTTCCAATCCGTTCCAGCACCTGGAGAAAAGTGCTGTGCTGCAAGAAGTAAGTTTCTAAAGAATGCTTCTCTGATCTTTGAGGAAATCACTGTCCCTTATTTCTGAGATCTCATTCACGCGCCTCTTTGGTCCTAGGCTCGAGTATTCAACGAGACCCCCATAAACCCTCGGAAATGTGCTCATATCCTCACCAAGATTTTGTATCTCATAAACCAGGTAAGGGAGATAATTTTGTGTGTGTGGCTTATTCTGTAGGTTAAACCCACACCAGCCTGCTTGTTAGCTTGAATGCATGTACCTTATGTACCTTATGAATGCATCTACCTTGTGTGAGGAAACTACTTTTCAATCATATCAGCAGCAGCTGGACACTTTATGTGCATTGTCATGATCTGAAGCAATTTGAAAAGTGATTTTTTGTGAAGAAGTAGTTGGCTCCTCATGACCTGTCCTCTCCGATGAGGTGAACTATCGACATGAACTTCCCTCAGTTGCTTCAGGCTATTGCTGGCAGTGGCTGCTATGCTTTCTGTAGCAGTGATGTGATTTATTCCTTCTATTAGCACAGTAACTAGCAAGTAATGGATTTGTTTCCATTCCAGGGGGAACACCTTGGTGTGCTGGAAGCCACAGAATCCTTCTTTGCGATGACCAAGCTGTTCCAGTCCAATGACGTAAGCTCTGTGGTTATGCATTGCGCATATCTGTGTTTGGGAACTTTATCCATAAGTCTACAGCCGTGGCCATCAATTGATTGTCAGAGTGCCACTTTGGCAATGGAGTAGGGAGAGTTGGGCCAAAACACTGTCCCCCACTTCCCAGATGGCCTGATGCCAAGCTCCATTGCCACCATTTTTCCTCACAGTCTGATGTGGGTCCTGAGTAACCCACCAGCACAATATTGGTATCCCTTGGTTGTTTCAACAGTGAGGGCAACATGCTGCTCTGTCAGTATTTCTCTGTTCTAACACTGCTGTTGACTATTCTTCATGCCAGCCAACTCTCCGCAGAATGTGTTACCTGACCATCAAAGAGATGTCTAGAATTTCTGAGGATGTCATCATAGTGACTAGTAGGTGAGTCCCTCCTGAGCTGTTCCTCCTTGTAGGCTTTATTTGTTGTTGGATTTTTAAAGAAGTTTTATATGCTTTTTGCTTCATGGCCTTGGTAGCAGTGTTAGTAGGAAATTATGCAGATGGATGGGACAGTCAGTGAAAGAAAATGGTGTTCTAATAGATTACTGAAATGCAAATGCAGAAATTTTAATTTTAGTTGACCCTTTCCACCCCTTCCTCCTTTCCACCTTGCGCCCCCATTAATTGCCTTTTAATTTTGTTTTTTGCTAGTTTATGAGAAAATATTTCATCAAATATAAGCAATTACAATTATGCCTGTCAATGTTTTTATGTAGACTTGCATATCAGTTCTGGGAGACCCAACTCCTCAGAGACAAGTCCTTTTTAGAGTTGGTACTACAACTATGGAATGCATTGCTGGGGAAATCCACCAGGCTCCTTGTCTTTCTGTATTGAGAGGGATTTAGAAGTTGTTTTAACAACTTTCTAATACTTAATGCTTTAAAGCAAAGATTTATAATTTTAAAGATTTATTAGTTTTGACCATAGGGGTGGGTTTTGCAGATTGTGAGGACTATATAGATTTATTTTGTTTTCCCTAGTTACAGAGAACATACTTAGGCTGCAATCCTAACCACGCTTTCTTGAGAGTAAGCCCCATTGAACAAAATAGGACTTACGTAGACCTGGTTAGGATTGGGCCCTTAGATGAATTAGTTCTAAGGAGTTTTGCTGCTTGTGTCTCCTTCAAAGTTGGTGAGATCAAATACACAATACTAAACAAGCATACCTATTTTCATCCAGTTTAACCAAAGACATGACTGGGAAGGATGACAATTATCGAGGTCCTGCTGTGCGAGCACTCTGCCAGATCACTGATGTAAGTGCTGACTTATTGAATCCTTTTTCTCCCTCCTCCACTTGTCCCTTGCTCTTTCTTTGAAGGCAAATCCCTAGGGTTTTGAGGTGGTTTCCCATTCAGACATTGACCTGCTTAGTTACAGCAAGATTGCTGCAACTTATGCCTTCAGGAATGTCTCTTCTCCTACTTACGTTGCCTCTTCTCTTTGTTTGCTCATTCTATGCTTTGCTCCTTCTCTGAAGGCCTGCTAATATTCATTCTGCTTCCTGTCAAGGTAATCTTTCTTACTTTCATTTCCCCACAGACTACCATGCTGCAGGCCATTGAGCGCTACATGAAGCAGGCAATTGTTGACAAGGTGCCCAGTGTGTCCAGCTCTGCCCTTGTGTCATCTTTGGTATGTAGCTGCTTGTAAAGTCACGATGATATGTAACAGATCTGTTTTACGAGATGAGTGGTACAGTGGCTGCTCTTTCACAATGGCACTGTGTGTTTGTGTATGTGTGTGAGAGAGAGATCTTACAAAAAAAAATTGATGTTATGAGTGAGATGTTATAACCAGTATCGTGGTCAATTTTAAAGTGCAGGAGCTCAAAATAACCCCACCCTGTAGCTATGATCTATTAAGACTATTGAAAAAAATTCAACTTTAAATGTCTACATTTTCTTCTCCTGCCATTTTTTTCTATTTTGAAATTATTATATTTGATCTAGCTCTTTCCATCCCACACTCTTGGGGTAGGTTGCAGTAGTTTTCCATTTTTACAATTTGTTTTAAAAATAGGATTTTAAAAAATCCCAACAATATAAAAGGTATATTAGAGTACAAGTCTATACAGATTTACATCTAGGTTCAATTTTATTAAATCAGACTTACTCTTAAGTAAGGGCGCAATCCTAACCCACTTTCCAGCACTGACCTAAGGGCAATGCAGCTTCAATATAAGGGAACAAACATTGCCTTACTTTGAGGAGGCCTCCTTGAGTGCCACCCAACTGCAGGATGTAGCACACGTCCCATTGGCACAGCTATGCCAGTGCTAGAAAGTTGGTTAGGATTTGGGCCTAAGTGTTATAGATTTTTAGATTTAGAGACCTTTATTGGCATTAAACCTAAGTGTTACAGCATTGCTGCCTTAGGGCCAAATCCTATCCAGTTTTCCAATGTTGGTGAAGCTGTGCCAATGAGGCATGCATTGCATCCTGGGGTAAGGAGACAGTCACGGAGGCCTCCTCCAAGTAAGGTAATGTTTGTTCCCTTTCCTCAGGGCTGCATTATGGCAGCACCGGTGCTGAAAAGTTGGGCAGGATTGGGCCCTTACAGCCCAATCCTAACTGGGTTGTCTGCCAATAGAACACACATTCCACTGGCACACATGCCACTGCGACTTAACAAGGCCACCAGAGCACACTGTTCCCTGTTTTCACACTGTTTTAAAGCCATCAACTGTTACCTACCTGACCTGAATATTGTAGCAAGTCATGAATAGAGAAAGCAAGAAGATAAAATGGATTTGACTTGAAGCAACCTATAGAGTCCTAAATTTGTTCTGTATCTTTCTGGGCTCCTCTCTTGCCTTCACTGGAATTACTCTAATCTGAAGTGGGAAGGCCCACTCCTGATGCACATTCTGACTTTTTTCCTTCACAGCACCTTCTGAAGACCAGCTTTGATGTGGTAAAACGCTGGGTAAATGAGGCTCAGGAGGCAGCTTCAAGTGACAATATCATGGTCCAAGTAAGAAACTGAAGGCCACGTGCAACCAACTAGGTTTTATAATGTGTTCTCATTGTGCATCTCTGGGTTGGTTTATGGGGAAATGTAGAAGTCATGTTGATGCTGACGTTTCAGTATATTATGTTCTTTTTTTCTCTCCTTTGCTAACTACTTCAGTATCATGCCCTCGGCTTGCTGTATCATGTGCGCAAGAATGACCGCTTGGCTGTCAACAAGATGCTTAACAAGTTTATGCGCCATGGCCTGAAATCCCCTTTTGCCTATTGCATGATGATCCGTGTGGCCAGCAAGCTGCTAGAAGAAGAAGCTGGAGGGTATGGACACATATGCTTCTTAAGACTTCCCTCATAGTGCTGCATCAGACTTTCTCCAGGTTGAATTTTGGTGCTAAGGGGGGGGGGGGAGGGTTCCAAGGGATCCAAAAAAGTGCGTGCATGCAAATGCCCCAACCTTTTTTCATACCCGTTTTCTGCTGTTTGCAAGCCTACATGCTACATTGGTGCCACACTTTAAAAAAATTGAATCTTGGACTTCTAAGAAACCATGAAATGATTGTAACCAATCAGATTGACTTCATGGCAGCAGCATCAAGGATGAACAGAGCGAATGAACAAAGTCTGTAATCTGAATAGCTTTTCTAGCCCTCAGTGATGATGTCATGGAGCCAAATCCAATTGGCTACATGATGACTTCACTGATTTTGAGGAAGCAGAAGACTAATTTTTAAAACACGTGGCACTGAAGCAGTAGCCAATTAGGTCTGTGAAGAGATTTTAGGAAGGATACAGGAGAGGGAAGTAGCGAAGTCATATGCATGACTGTGGTAGGAATGGGGAGATGCTGAAGTCAGTGAGGTGGTGTGCAGTTGCACATATGAATGAGCCGTAAGCATTGAAACACAGCTGATGGACCTTCTGAATTGTCTCACAGCACCTCAAAGCACAATGTTTTTCACTGGAGTTCATTCATGCTTCGATCCACCAGTCATTGTGTGTTAAATCAAGTGATTTATATGTCTGTGTGAGGCTGACATCTCTTCTGTTTGACTGTCCTAGCCGCGACAGCCCACTCTTTGATTTCATCGAGAGCTGTTTAAGGAACAAACATGAGATGGTGGTCTATGAAGCTGCATCTGCCATTGTGAACTTGCCCAGCTGCACAGCCAAAGAGCTGGCTCCTGCTGTGTCTGGTAATCCGCTTTTTTCTTAATGGCTTAATTATTGGGCAGAGTGGGGGTGCCTGTTGGGTGACTTTGGGCACAATCCTAACCAGGTCTACTCAGTGCTATTTTGTTCAGTGGGGCTTACTCTCAGGAAAGTGTGGTTAGGATTGCAGCCTTTGTGTGTTGATCTGATTTAGTGGTCTTCCCATATCATGTCAGCACATGACATCTCCCTGCTGCATTCGGTGTAAGACTGCCAAATGTTGGAATCTTTTTGCAAGTTCGTTATAGAAGAGCAACAGGTATCTCTCTTTGCTTGAGGTACTGTATCTAGGAAGAATGGATGCATGCAATAATTGTTCCTTTACCTGACGGAAAATCACTATAAAAATAAACAATACTGTGAAAGAAAAGGCAAATCAGTGGCCCTTTCATTTATGGGGGGAAGGTTGACTTTTAATGTTGAAAGTACATCCAGACACACTTTCCTCCCTATTAGCCCATTAAAGCCCCTACCTTAGAAAGGTCCTTCAGAATTATAGCTCTGCTGTGCATTCCACCAGACTCCCTGAGGAATGTAGGAAGATCTACGTTCCTCAAGTGCTCTGGTGGTGGAAAGGTGGTACTCTTTTAAGGTAGGTAAGTGTGGGAGGGGATTCAGAGGCAGGCTTACCTATCTTAGGGCCCCTCAGTACTGGCACTAGTGCTGCCACTCTCCTGTCTGCTGCCAATTAGTCTGCTCTAGAAATGGAGATCTTCTTCCACTTCCAGAATGAGGAAAGGAGAGCAACTGCACCAAGGGCATGCTGGATGGTTGAGATTTAATAGACTCTGTCCACTTTCTGCTGTACGTAGAGTTCCATTATTTCTGAAGTCTGTTGAATTGAGATCCATTAAATCAAGCATTTGCCGTAACAAGTGAAGAAGAGATTTGAAAAGATTAACAAGGTGTTGGAACAGTTGCAAGAATGCAAGAACTGATAGCTTAGAGACTGCAGGGAAACACAATGCTCAGGCCCTAACATTCTCCAGTTCTTTGTAAATGAAAGAAACTTGCCCCTTCTCTGTCCTCCAGTATGCCCAACACCTTCCCTTATCCAAGGGAATCTGTGAATTCACTGTGAATACAGTGAATCTGAGTCACTGCAGTGTATAAGCTGGTATGTTATGCATTACCAATAAAATCCTATGTTTTCTGCAGTGTTACAATTGTTCTGCAGTTCTCCCAAAGCCGCACTTCGTTATGCAGCAGTTCGAACTCTCAACAAGGTAAGGAGGATGAAGAATTCTGTGACAGATTGGTTTGCCTGTTTTTGGAGACTTCTTAATTTAAGCCAGTTCTCAGCCCTGCGTGTTCTTGGAACCTGTTTTGATTGCCAGAGCTTAAGGTGTAACCGTTGAGCCTATGGTTTACTTTTTTTCTGCCCCCACCAAATAATCACAACATCTTTTTTACCTTGGAATTGGGGGAACAATTTCCAGGTGAAAGGGTGTGAGCATCGGGCAGACTCTCTTTTTTTAAAAATTGAGCGTGTAAGTGTTGCAGTTGGAATTGTAGGCTCTGAGCAATGATCAATTCCGTTCAGAGCTGGCATGTGGAGATCTTTTCTAAATTCTTGCCCTTGGCTGTCCAGCAATAAGATGGATGTAAGCCTTGGTCAATGGAGACAAATATACCATTTAACACTGTACTAACATCCTCCTTTCAATGGAACTGACAATGTCTTGGAGCTGTGAACTCTTCCTAGGGGCATATGTATTGAAGGCACATTTATATGCAGGCTAGTGAAGCGCATAGAAGTCTTGTTGCCTGGCTGGCACCAGATGAAGTCTGCTCCTCTGTTCCTCCTTGCTTAGGTTGCCATGAAACACCCATCTGCTGTGACTGCCTGTAACCTGGACTTGGAGAACCTGGTGACTGACTCCAACCGCAGCATTGCCACCCTGGCCATCACAACTCTGCTGAAAACTGGCAGCGAGAGTAGCATTGACCGGCTCATGAAACAGATCTCTTCCTTCATGTCTGAAATCTCAGATGAGTTCAAGGCATGGAAAGAATTCCCATTTGTTTCTTCTAGGCCTTCGCTGAGCTTTATATTGGGGTGGTGGGGCTGGTGCAAGACAGAATCCCAGTTGTTCCATGCTCTCATTTAATTCCCAAATCTACTTAGGTTGTGGTGGTCCAGGCTATCAGCTCCCTGTGTCAGAAGTATCCGCGGAAGCATGCAGTCCTCATGAATTTCCTCTTTACAATGCTCCGCGAGGAGGTAGGAATCCTTTGTATTTTTGCTATTGATTTGTGGTGACATTTGTTCTGTGGGTCTTCCAGCCCAGCAACAGACTTGTTGTCCCTGTGTGTGCAGTTGTATGTTGGCCCAGACCTCAGCTTAGTTCCTGCACAAGTACTGCAGACATGGTATACGCTTATCTCTATTAGCCCAAAAGCCTACTGAAAGCTATTGTTTCTGTTCATGCCATGCACTGTTTCTATTGGACACACCAAGTTCACACAGTCAAAGTACGTATGGTGCATACTGAGAAGGGTTTTCCCAGGACATTGTTTGGTGCTGATTTGGGGTTTTTGTCTTCATATTGCAGACTACCCTGCAACCCAGCCAATAATCAGAAGACCTTTTTATCTATTTTGCTGTATAAACCACTTGGCAAACTTTTTGTTGAAAAACAGTATTTTAGGACCCAATCCTATTCTCCAGTGCCAATGCAGTTGTGCCAGATGGGAATGTGCTGAATCTTGCAGTGGGGAGACAGTCATGTATCCCTCCTCAAGGTAAGGGAATGTTTGTTCCCTTACCTTGGGACTGCATTGTGGCTGCATTGGTGCAACCCGGACAACCCAGCCTGGATTGCTCCATTCTGAATGTTCCAATAGTAACTAGAACTAGGCAGAGAGGTCCCGAGTTGGTATGATAATCATAGTTTTACAGAGTAATCAGAGAGTTCTCTTTAACTGTTTTCATATGAGATGGGTGGGCCCATCCCTTGTTCTAGACTCCAGAGGAGAGAGGAGGTTAGCCTTCAGTCCTGTTATCCTCCTCTCGGGCTGTCCCAGCATCTTCTCCCAAGTTGGTACTCGGGACCTCTCTGCCTTCTCCTGCCCTCATTATGGGCCTCCAAAGAGTATTTAAAGTTCCCCCTGGTCTCCCTCCACACTTCCCCACGAACCCCAGATCAAGCATCTCTATTGTCAAGGCAACAGAAACGCTGATCAGTGTGCTTCTGCACAGAGAGCCTATTCCTGGCCTCTCCTAGTGCTGTTGGAACATGCAGAATGGAGCAATCCAGGCTGGGTTGTCTGGGTTGCTCAGACAATCCCGAAGCCTTTAAAAAAAACAACCACAGAAAAACTCAAGGTTTCTGAGAAAGGAATACTAATGCTTCAGAGCTGGTCCAGAGAAGGGAAAGAGCAAACATTTTCACGTTAAAAATAAATGAAAGCTTACATTGTTAGGATTTCAGATGCTTTTCTTAAGTAGCACAGGCAGCGTACCCCTCTGAAACAGTCAAAACATTTTTGTTGGGTAGCATTCCTGTGTATAATGTCACAGTAAAAATAGAGCTGCCATCCTCCGTTCAGCTTTCTTACTGACCCGTTCACTTTCTTTAGGGTGGTTTTGAATACAAACGAGCTATTGTTGAATGTATCATCGGCATCATTGAAGAGAACTCGGAGAGCAAAGAAACTGGCCTTTCCCATCTGTGTGAGTTCATTGAGGATTGTGAGTTCACCGTCCTGGCCACCCGCATTCTTCACTTGCTGGGTCAGGAAGGACCCAAGACCAACAATCCTTCAAAATACATTCGTTTCATTTACAACAGAGTTGTCTTGGAGCATGAAGAGGTCAGGGCAGGTACGTGCATCAGAGAGGTACATGCCCTTTGACATTATGGAACTTTTGCCACTCAAAATCAAATTAGGGATAGGGAACTTGTCATTTCAACTCAGATTTTAAAGTGGGAATGTGGCTCAAATCCTATTAGGCCCTTATCCATATAAAGGAAGCACTGTGATTTGCTGGTAGCTGGCTTTCTCCAATCAGTATGTAGGGCAGGGTGTCAAACATAAGCTTCACAGGCCAAATGCAGCCCCTGGAAACAATTTATCTAGCTCCCATTAGAATGGCCTCTTCCAGCTTGATAATTAGGCTCTCTCATATCTTGAAAATATGAACAAGATTTGCACACTTTCTCTTCTGTCATGTGCAGCTAATGAGTTTTTTTTTGTGAGAACAGAGTATTTATTTCTGGCCGTAATTGGCTTCATGATGTCACTTCCTGCTGAATGATGTCACTTCCAGCCCTTGGCAGGCACCATAGATGTTAACTTCGGCCCTCTGAATGAAACAAGTTTGACATCCCTGATGTAGGGTGTAGATCGCAGTTCAAAGATTTTAATCCTAGAAGCTTTGTCTTTCTAATGCCACTTTTCTATGGATGTTTTCTCCTGATCTGTTATTGGTTAGTGATTACAGCAATTAAAAAAAAAATTTGGACCAGTAAAGATCTCTCCTTCAACTGATCGTCTTCAGCTGATTGTCTTTCTTCTTCCTGTTGCTTGCAGGTGCTGTGAGTGCTCTGGCCAAGTTTGGAGCTCAGAATGAGGAGATGTTACCAAGCATCCTAGTATTGCTGAAGAGGTGAGTGATGATCAGAGCAGCCTGAACACACAGGAAATTTAAAGACATGATCCCACAGCAATTGCCTGTCCTAGTTCATGAGTATAGTGCACAACCAGAAATGCAATGATTAAAAAAGATAGAAAAAGATGACTGGAAAGGAATGATATCCTGGAAATTGTCAGGATTGGTGATTAGTGTACACTGCTGATCCCACCTCTATGGTAATCCTTCTTGTCTAACTGAATTGGGTTAGTTTTCTGGACGGGTCCAGGTGAATTTGACAGCCACTCAGTGTGCAAAACTCTCTGATCTTATTTCAGGTGTGTGATGGATGATGACAATGAAGTGAGAGACAGGGCCACCTTCTACCTCAGCATCTTGGAGCTAAAGCAAAAGGCCCTCAACGCTGCCTACATTTTGAATGGTAAGATACTGACTTGATGACTTAAGAAAGATGGATATCATATATTTACTGCCTGAATCCTGTGAGGGGGAGAATCTTGGGAAGCTTAAACACCCTGAAGATTGTGATGTAGAATTGATAGTAAAAATTGCTGACGTTGCGCTTGGTATACAGGTTGAGCCTCATTATTCGTGAAGGTTCCATTTCCAGAACTTACATGGATGGCAAAAATTGCATTAAAGCAAATCCATTTTTAAAAAATGTCCCGTTGCTGTGCGATTTAAAAACAGGCTTGCTGAGCTTTGTGTTGTAAGACAGAGTCATTTGGGAGACAGTCCATCAATTGGTCTCTCTCCGAGCGCTTAGAAAAACTTCACCAATGCAAAGTGATTATTGTTCTTTCATATGCTCAGGGGGAAGTGAGGGGTTGCTTGCCTTGGAGTGAAGCTGTT
Source organism: Tiliqua scincoides (assembly GCF_035046505.1). Taxonomy (NCBI): domain Eukaryota; kingdom Metazoa; phylum Chordata; class Lepidosauria; order Squamata; family Scincidae; genus Tiliqua; species Tiliqua scincoides. Next base: position 221,435,389 of record NC_089822.1, read on the forward strand.
CTAAGTACCTGGAGAGAGACTGATTGATGGATTGTCAGCCAGCCGCCCTCTCTCATATTAACGAGGCTATTGTTAAATGACTTTTTTCCTTTAATTTAAAGGGCCCTTCTCATCACATTGCCCCGTCACAATGCCCCAGCCTGAGAGTCCTGGACTTTGCCCCCTTAAGCGGTTCGGTCGGGGGAAAGGCAGAGATGCAATTCCCTAGATCGCACTTCTGTTCCAGGCACAGAGATGTGCTTCCACTCACCCCCATTTGCAGCAGCCTCCTGTGGGTTGGAGGAGCCAGTGCCAGCCTCGCAAGGCTCTCCATGCAGTGCAGACCCCTGCAGAATGCAATCGCGACCACTTCCGGTTTTGTGATTGAGAAACAGGAAGTGGTTGCGATCACATTCTGCAGAGGTCTGCGCTGCACGGAGAGCCTTGCTGAGGCTTCTCTGACTCCTGGGAGGCTGCTGCAGGCGGGGGTAAGTGGAAGCGCACCCCTCCACAGCAGTGCGATGCGAGGCATTGCGTCGCTGCCTTCCTTCCACCCCTGCCCCTTAAGCAAGGACTTACAGGCTCTCAAACTCTACCAGAAAGTTTGAGAACCACTGCTGTATTGGAATGTCTTTTGTTATTATTGGAACTTGTTTTTATGATGACTTTCTGGTTGTTCAGACTAGATTTGCCACTTGCTGCGGTGCATGGGCCCAGAGCATAGGTCTGAAGGCACAGGGTGAACCACCTTGCTGAAGCTAAGCGTATATAGGTCTGCTCATTGTTTAGATGGGAGACTGCCTGGGAACCCCCATATATGCCACCTACAGCTCCATGGAAGAAAGTCTCTGGTTTAAACTATTACAAGTAGATAGTAATAGCCCAAGCGTTCATGGGAGAGTTTAATGCAGATAGAAAAATGACTCACAACTATGTAAGAAAGAAAGAAACTCTCACTTAAGTGAGGAATCAAAAGGAAGACGTGTATTGAATAACTTCCTACCTGGATTCTTGACTCTAACCAGAAGAGTTTGAATAGCTACTAAACTCATCCCCACCACTGCCTGCTGAATAACACAAGTCAGGCTGCCCAGAGCTGGCACTCCAGCTCCACCAGCAGTGCATTGTAAAAGTGTCTTAAGGCTCTCCAGTGCTGGTGGTGAGACCGCTGTGCCGGCAGAGAGGCCAGCACCAGTTGGCGTTGAGCCTCGGCACCGGGAGGACTTGTTGCTGGAGCGCCGGGCAGTAAGTTTCCCTGCTGCTCGGTGGGGAGGCCTTTCAGGGCGGGGGGGAGGGTGGACTGGGCTCAGGAGGGGGGCGGGGATAGCAGCAGAGGCTGCTGCCAAATCCTATGCCCCTTTCTGAGTCAAGCTGCCCCTCATGGATCACATTGGTTCTGCACCAGCTCAAGGGCTAGAGCAGGTCAGATTAGACCCATCTGGGCTAGCCGCACTTGACACAGTGTAAGGGAACCAAGGTTCCCTTACCCCAAGGAGACCTTCGGCACCTTCCCTGGTCCCACAGGATACAGTGGCAGCCATTTCGGTGCTGTTATATTGCTGGATGCCAGGGAGGGATGGGATTGGGCCTTTAGCCTCCCTTCATGCTATATTCCTGTCCCCCATCTCTACAATGGCTTCCACCAAAGCTACCTACAGACAGAAGATAAATCAGTCCCAGTCCAGAGGCCTTTACTCTCCAATTAATTCACTATTTATATCTTGAAGTTGGAGAAGTGCTACCTCTATGCAAATGAAGGACCTGATTAAGAACCAGGAACAGGAACAAAGGCAATTCAGAACCCCTCAAATTCCCCACCACCACCACCAGCTGGTACTATTTCCTGTAGTGCAGTAGTAATGATTTAAATGTCTCCTGGTTGGAATGAAGGCCAAGAGGGTTTCAGGCAGCGATTGCTTCTTTACATCTGTAGGTCAGCAGAGATGGCTTAACAGTGCATGAAGGGCAGAGGGGGATCTTATCCTGATTTCCTGATCTGCTTCCCCTTATGAGCCAGCTATCTTGTGATGCATGGCAGAGCCTCTGAGCCTCCTGCTCTGAGCCCCAAATGGAAACAGATGCATACCAGATGTGTGTGCACGACTCTCGGGAAGAGAGTTATTTCCATATGTATCATTTTTCCTGAAATGCAGCAGGGAATGGGAATGTGTCGCTGAACAGATAGGTGTCCCTTCAGCTGGATAAAGAGATTCACAGTGGGTAGTTTTCATAGCCTCATCTGCAACTATTGAGGCTGTAGGGGATTCAGTTGGCTAACATCCAAGCTCTTTAAGGAGGTGTTTGGATGAGGCCATTTGGAAGAGCAGATGTGGTAAGTTAATTGTGCTGTGATTTATAAGCCAGCAGAGAGCTCCCTGGTTTCTAATAGACATGATTTTTGTTACTGTTTCATCTCCAGGACTGACAGTATCCATTCCTGGCCTGGAGAGGGCACTGCATCAGTACACCCTGGAGCCCTCTGAGAAACCCTTTGACCTGAAGTCTGTTCCCTTGGCAACTGCCCCCATCACTGAACAAAGAACAGGTAATGGTAGAATAACAAGGGCAAGCTTTCTCATAGGTTTTTGGCGCAGCACATTCCTGGAGACCTTCCTGTCCTCTCTGCCCTCACAGGGTGTCCCTGGTAGGATTTCATAGGGCCCTTTTGCCTTCCAGCGTCTGCAGTGTCATGAATTGCTTCATTTTCTCATGTTAAACTTAGAAACAATTTGCTTCTTCCCCCCCCCCCCCTTTTTAAATACTCTGGCTGACTCCAGTGCTATCCAATTTAACATTTTGGTGTAAACTTCTTATATTGCTATAAGATCACTGGTTGTTCTTTTTCCCAAATCTGGCTGCCCTCCTCCTCTTCTCAATGAGCATCTAATTTATAAAGCGCAAAGGTTTTCCCAAAAGAAAGAAATACTCCATTAAAGGCGAGCAGCTTTAGTTCCTTTGAATTATCACAATATGACTCCAGGTTAGGGAGCATCTGAATTGCATCTCTGTTTTTCTTGCCCCCAGCAGAAAATTCTCCTGTCTCTGCAGTCAAACAACCTGAGAAAGTGGCAGCAACTCGGCAAGAAATATTCCAAGGTATGCTTCTACCTTGTGTTTAGGAATAAGGTACAATGTGCAATGGAAGGTGTGATATTGTTCCTTCAGTCTTTTGATATCTGAGACACTTCTGATGCTTGCTGTCTAGGAGAACTGAAGAGGTGTCCAGGATCAAATCCCAGATAAGCCCTTTTTGAGGGGCCAAAGCTTCGTGGTGGAGCCCATGCCTTGCATGTGTAAGGGCTCTGGTTCAAACTTCTGCACCTCTAATGAAAGGACTAAGAAAGATCTCTGCCTGGGAACCTGGAGAGCTACTTCCATCTAGTATATATGGGATAGATGGACCAATAGGTCTGATTGTCTGAAAGATGGCTTCACACGTTCACATTAGCGTGGTAGAGGGGGGCAGAAAAATCCCCTTGTTGGGTTCTTGTTGTCTGCGGCTACAGCATGCCTTACAACTTGTCCTTGAAGCAGTCATTGAGAGTTGTAAGATGACACAGTTTAATCACATGGCTCAGTTGATCTAGTCTGGTAAAATGCTACCTTCTCCTGAATTATGAAAAATAGCAATGCTCAAGGGGTCCATAAATTAGTGTACTCAGTGAGAGATTGACAGTGAAACCCAGTACTTCGATCACTGGGTACTGCAGGAGTGTTGGGTTTTGTGAAACGCTCCGTCTCCTGCATCACGTATTTTGGCAATAGATGTGGGGGTGATGCTTTCATCACCTTGGCTTGTTTACTCAGACTGTGTCCCTGTGCAAGTCTGCATCTGAATTCTTACAAGTGAAAAGAAGGCCTGCTGCACATTGAAGATGTTATCTGTTCTTCCTTTCTGTAGAGTGTATAGTTACATCCTTTTCACTCATACAAAAACCCTGTGATGTGAGGGAGTTTGCTTTGGGAGAGGTCCTCCTTCTCTCTGCCCTGAATACATGCTTTTCCGGAAATAACATTGAGCACAGTGGGGCTTGCTTCTGGCTAGACATTGATAGGATTGTGTCCAAAGTCCCTTTCCCTGCCCCTGCTTCCGCCTTTCACCTCTCTATCCCCTTCTGTTACATTGGGGGAAGGCACAAGAAGCTGTCCTTTTTAGTGCACATGCAGCGAAGGAGTCCAACACTTCTGACAATCTCCACTCCAACGGCAAACTGTTGCTCCCGATTGAACTCCCAAGAGGAGGACACACATACCTGCACATCAACCCCCCACCACCATCACTGACCATTGGAAAGTCAGTCCTTCTGTGAACTGAATGAGGAAAGGAAAAAAATAATGCAGTAGAAGGAAGCCACATGTTTAATACAGGATATTTAAGCAAGGAAGCTGATGCAAGTGGAGAAGAGGTAGCTTGTGAGACAAATTGCAAGTCTCCTTTACTGTGATTTTGGCTGCAGTTCTATTTATGCTGCCTCTCCTAGCAAACTTGTGGATATTTTCAGCCATAAGTTCGAAAACCCCTATGTAAGGTTCCGAACTCACAGATTAAGAGGGAGGCAAATGGGAAAAGGATATTTGGATATTCTGTGACATGAAACCCACAGGATAAGGAAACCCATGTGGGTATTGCTTCCTCAAGGGCACTTATTTTGTGGAAAATGTCCATTATTACACAGGTTTTTGCATGTTTGGTTAGGGCCTAATTTTAACTATTGACAACTGTCTCCTTGCACTTGACTAAATAAATACTGTAATAACCTGACAGTGAATGGGAATTGATTGATTTATTTTAACTTTATTTTAGAGCAACTGGCTGCTATCCCAGAATTCCGAGGACTTGGTCCACTCTTCAAGGCCTCTCCTGAGCCAGTGGCACTTACGGAATTAGAAACAGAGTATGTGATCCACTGCACCAAACATACGTTCGCTTCCCATATGGTATTCCAGGTGGGTGTTGAAATAAGGTGTTCTAAATATATTCAATGATGCCAATGGGGGGGGGGAATCCAAGTGAGAAACACTTGGGGGGAAACCTGGATATTTCAGGCAGCCACAAGTTTGTGAAACACATGCCTGTTCAGTTTAGTGATAAGGAGTGTATGAGGGACTCTTCTTATCTTCTTATGACAGGAGCCACACCTTGTTGTGCTCTGCTATTGTTAAATGTCATTTTCCACCAGCCTAGCTACTGTACCATACATGAACTAGGCAGGGAGAATACCTGCTCAATGCAGCCAAATGTAGCAAGTGCAGGGGGGACGGGGGACGACAACTTTCACATTCATATAGAATGTTCACTGGAAGGATTTCTTGCTGTGATGTACCTTTTTGTTTTCCCTTGTAGTTTGACTGCACAAACACCTTAAATGATCAGATACTGGAAAATGTCACAGTACAGATGGAGCCAACAGAGGGCTATGAGGTCGTTGGTTACGTACCTGCCAAAACCTTACTGTACAACCAACCTGGTTCTTGCTACACATTGGTTGCATTGCCTGAAGAAGACCCAACCACAGGTGATAATCTCTTCTCTGTTTCCTTCATCTTCCCTTCTCTATAAACCCTGCACTGTCTTGTAGTTCTGAGCCATATCCAGACCTGCGTTTTAAAGGCACAAAAATGCCTAGTGCAGCTTTTACACTCTACAAGGTGGCTTGCTGAAGGAAATTTTCCAAAATGAATGTGCTGCACAGAACTGGAGGCTTCAGCAGTTCTCTGTCTCCTGCTTCTCAAGATACTTAGGATCTTTGAAATAGATGTTCTTGATATACTGCTGGCTACTGAAAACTTGCTAGTTCTAGGTTAAGAACTTAAGAATAGCCCTCCTGGATCAGGCCATAGGCCCATCTAGTCCAGCTTCCTGTATCTCACAGTGGCCCACCAAATGCACATCATGCAGAATGCAGAATTTTGATTCTGCACAATGTTCTGGGGCTTCTCTCTCCTCGCCCTTTCTCATGAGAGGGGTAGAAGTATTAAAACTCCACTCCTGGTTTAGAATAAACCAGGGTTTGGTAATGTCTGAACCTAGCAAATCTTGGCTGGGATTGAATCCCAGTTTCATAGTTTGACTTACTCATAAACTCTGCTTTAGGAGGAACTTGAATTTGCTGGGATCAGATGGCATGGCAGCTCCCAGTTTTTCTAAACCAAAAATGGAAGTTTCAAGCTTCTTCCCCTCACATGCAAAGGGGAAGGAAGAGTGCTTTAGCCCAAAGATCATGAGCATTGCACATTATCATGATTAAACCATGCTTTTCTGCAATATCTGAACTTGGTCACGGTGGCTATCACTCCCTGCTCTGTATTCCTGTGTACACTTCCAACTATTTATGTGTAAGATAGTATTCTGCAATGGGGGAGGGGGATGAACTTAGACGACAAAAAGAAGAAAGCAAATTTTCCGAATCTTAGCATATGGCATTGGATCCTATACTGCAGTGTACAAATTCCAGACATAAACATTTCTATCTCTCATCTGTAAATAATTTTACATACCTAGAAAGAGATTGGTAAAACTGATTTGCCATCTCTGAAAAATCATGAAGTCCTTTGCAAGCACTCCTTACAACTCAAGAAAGTTTTTTAAGAAATGGGTAAGACTGGACCTTGACAGAGACAGGAAGATGAATTAACATGCAGATTTCACTGTGGCCTGACTTTGGTTGTGTGTGTTTGCCCTCTCTGCAGTGGCCTGCACGTTCAGCTGTATGATGAAGTTCACGGTCAAAGATTGTGACCCAAACACTGGTGAAGCTGATGTTGAAGGCTATGAGGATGAATATGTGGTAAGAAGGGGGCTTTGGTTACTTTACACCATCCCTTTTGAACATCCCTTGAAGCACTGTCAGGTGGCATGATATGCTTCATGGTGAAACCATCAGGAAACAAAATGGATTTTTGTTTGTTTCTCCTATGGGGAACCCTGACGTGATCCAACAGATGTGTTGGCAGCTCTGTTCCTTCAGGGCCAGCGAATGAATGGGATTAGGTTCTGAGCTAACAAGCTGTTGAATCTCAGCATGTCCAGATGGCAAAGTGTCAAACGTGGAGTGTCTTGTCAGCATTGTTCATGCACAGAACCTGGCTTGCAACCAGCTCAATTTTGGCAGCTGTGCATTTTGGAGACCATGGCATCTCCCTCAGGGATGATTACTCTGCTATTCTAGGCTATCCGTATCGCATGGACAAAAGCCCTGGGCAAAACTGTGCTTTACTTGCTATTGTTTGGGGAAGGTATTTTAGCAACAAAATGCCCACCCTCCTTCTCATGTATAGACCTCAAATGTCAGTGACTAACATATCTTCTTTGAAGTAAGAATGCATGATAATGTGCACTGCAGAGACTATAACAGATTTCCTGAGTGAAGGGCACTGATGAACTAGCTTTTATTCTTGGTGGGTTTCATTGTCTGTGTCAGAGCCATTGATTTCCTATCGGCATATGAGACTGAAAATGTCTCTTCTGAGTGTCAGACATGGACTTTTTTGCTCTTTTTATTTATGTGGAACTTTTAAGCCCCACCCTCTGTCCAAACGGATGTTTCAAGACAAGGCTTTTTTCATAATCCTGTGCAGAGCTCAGTTTTTCTCACCAAAAGGTTGTTTTTTTAATGTCAGCTGCCTGCACACAGGTTTTGTGGTGTTTGGTTTGTTCTTTAATACTTTGAAGAGCAGAACACATAGTATAATTTGAACCCTGTTCTGGTCTGTTGATTTTAGTTTTCTATATCTTCCTCCCTTCTAAATTTCTGATTTTTTAGACATTTCAACTGAGGATTATGTCTGCCATATTTGCTACTCAAAATCCCATCATTAATCATCTCAGCATTTGGAAGTAGGAAGGGTTTAGAGCATTTGGGCTCCCATTTGTGCTGTCTTAGAAAGGAATTCATTTTCCCATGTAAAACCGCTGCTGAAGAACTACAACCTGGTCTGTGCATTCACTAGGCTAATAGTCCCAATTAAGATTTTGAGGGAGCAGTGCAAGCCCCTCCTCCGTGCACATAGCTTTATGCATGAGGCAGGTGCTCCCTGTGGAGGCCAATACGAAGTGGTCTGAATTATTTAATTATTTGCCTCCAAAAGAGGAGAGAGAAAATACTGCTCACATAAAACAGTCTTGCCTGCCAGCTGGCTTCATATAAAGCACCCACCTCACACTCATTTATGTGGAGGAGTTTGAAGCACCAGCCCAGTGGACATATGAACCTAGCCCAAGTTTAATACTCAGGCTGATGTATAACTAGAGCTGTGTGAAGTGGGTGCCAAAAAAGCTATCAGATTCCTTGCCAAAGAAACCTAAGATATGGACTTGAATCATGCAAACTAAGGTAGCATATATTTCCTTCCATGATTGAAATGTTTTGCCAAGGACTAAATGAGAGAAGGCAAAGATGGGTGAAGGTGCCTTGTTTGGTTTTGTTTCACAAGGGATGCTGAGGCCAGGGGACTACTAAAGGGGAAGGGGATAGAGAAGAAGGAAGGCAAAGAATAATGGGAATTGGTAAAGAGATAATGAGCTGTGCAAGGTACTGAAAGTTCCCCACCACCACCACCTTTCTGTTTACTGTGGCATATTTCACAAACCATTTCCCTACATTCATGAAGGCTTGAAGCTTTGCTTTGCTAAGAAATGAAAGCTCAGGTTCTAAATTCTGCAGCAAGATAAGATTCTGTGGTTGCATGTTAAATTTATGGATAGAGGAAAGACTTCCAGCTATGCATGTAACTTTCACTTTATGACAGTGGGGAGAGTGAATTAGGGTGTTAATGACACTTGCCCAGAAAAAGGACTTTGGTTGAGTTTCATATACAGTGATAGACAGTGTGAAAATATTTTGGAACATCTAAAGCTGCCTTATACAGAGTCAGATACTTGGTCTGCCTCACTCAGTATTGTGAACAATGACTGGCTACAGTACTCAAGACATTTTTTTTTCCCTTCTGTCCCTCTTGGAATGCAAAGAATTGAACCTGGGGCATCCAAGGCATGTGCTGTACCCCTGATCTATAACCCTTTCTCTTCATTTTAAGTTTAGGCAAGACTTCTCCCTTCACTCTGAAAGTCTGCTTTCAGTTGAACTTTCACTGGTATGCAAATCTGGACTTCCTACTGAACTGAAACTTGAAAAACAGTCTGTTAAAAAAGGAAACCGCAGCCCAAGCTGTTGCTGCTGAGCTGCTTTTCTTTTGTTTGTTTTGGGGAGTTCTTTCATTTGGAATCTCCATCATGCACCTTATATTAGGCATGTTCAAACTTGAGCATGGAATTTGCCCTAGAGAGCTCCACATGAAGAAGGCTGGAGTGCTTATCAAGCCCCTTTCATCGCAAGTGCAGTCTTAGATCCAAATATTACTGTATTTATATAATGAACAAATCTTGCACTGGGATGGTAATGTTAGGGATGTTGCAGTAGAGACTTGAGAAAGGAGAATCAAAGTGGCTTTGCTCATTGTTATGGCTCATTGTCTTGACTAAGCTTGACTAAGAACTCTGCTCATTTCAAATTCCTTTCCTGTAACAGTTGGAAGACATTGAAGTGACCATAGCTGACCACATTCAAAGGGTTCTGAAGCCAAATTTCGGAGCAGCCTGGGATGAAGTTGGTGATGAGTTTGAAAAAGAAGAGACTTTCACGTTATCCACTGTTAAAACACTGGAAGGTGAGGAAGGATCTCATTACAGCAGAGCTCTTGCTATTTTCCTTCAAAAAGTCTGATTCACGATCAGTTTTTAGCTGCTGTTTATCTTTGACTATTAGATGATCTCTCATCTGTCTAGTTCTTCTCATTAAACTGAACTGTTTTGTCCACAGTTCCAAGTAGAATTATTTTCAGACAATGGTACGGTTTAATAGAGTGTCCCTGTTTTAGTGGTCTTTGGCTTGTGAAGAGCTGAGACCAGAATGCCAGATGCAAGGGAGGTCACCAGGATGCAGGTCTCTTATTATCTGGTGCTCCCTGGGGCATTTGGTGGGCCGCTGTGAGTTACAGGAGGCTGGACTAGATGGGCCTATGGCCTGATCCAGTGGGGCTGTTCTTATGTTCTTACCCACCTCAAACCCCAGCCTGCCACATGGAACCCACCTTCAGGAGCTCAGTGGGCATGAGGGGTAGGGTGAGTTTTCTTTTCCTGACCAGTGGTGGTCAGTCACCACTAACTAACTGCTTCTTTGTTCTTCTTTCCTTCCATTCCAAGTGGAGGGAGAGAAGGGGCAAAGAGTGACATGGTAACAGTCTGCACTGTTTTGAAAGGTGGAGGGAGAGAGGAAGAGAACAGGGAGTGCCACAGCAAGGGGGAGCAGGTGGATAGGTGGGAGATTGACAGGGTCCACAGAAGATTGTAGGGCATGGTCAAAGTCTCAGGTGGAATTGATCTTCCTTTCCTGTTGCCATAAGTATATGAAATGGGCTCTCTAATTTCATAAGCTGTTTTTAAAAACCTTTTTTTAAAAACCACTCCTCTAAGACCCACAAGGAGTGCTAGACAAGCTCACTGTTTTAATCTTGTGGAATAACAACATGCTCTGTTACATAAGAACATAAGAACAGCCCCACAGGATCAGGCCATAGGCCCATCTAGTCCAGCTTCCTGTATCTCACAGCGGCCCACCAAATGCCCCAGGGAGCACACCACATAACAAGAGACCCGCATTCTGGTGCTCTCCCTTGCATCTGGCATTCTGACATGGCCCATTTCTAAAATCAGGAGGTTGTACATACACATCATGGCTTGTACCCCATAATGGATTTTTCCTCCAGAAACTTGTCCAATCCCCTTTTAAAGGCGTCCAGGCCAGACGCCATCACCACATCCTGTGGCAAGGAGTTCCACAGACCAACCACACGCTGAGTAAAGAAATATTTTCTTTTGTCTGTTCTAACTCTCCCAACACTCAATTTGAGTGGATGTTCCCTGGTTCTGGTGTTATGTGAGAGTGTATAGAGCATCTCTCTAGCCACTTTATCCTTCCCATGCATAATTTTGTATGTCTCAATCATTTGCCCCCTGAGGCGCCTCTTTTCTAGGCTGAAGAGGCCCAAACGCCGTAGCCTTTCCTCATAAGGAAGGTGCCCCAGACCCGTAATCATCTTAGTCGCTCTCTTTTGCACCTGTTCTAACCACCTTGCTAACATGTAATGGTATTTTGTTTGTCTTTCTCTTTCAAACCCTTATGGAACTTGATATGTCGCACCCAAAGTACATTTGTATTGTGCTGATATGCAGAATTCTCAAATGAGCTCATAATTTCACTGTCCAGTCTCCTCCAAGCACACGTGTTTAGCATCTGCTTTATGTGGAAGTCTGCTGCATCTTGAGGAAACTATGACAAAAACAACAAATGGAAACGTGAAACCCAGTATTTTATTTTTGCAGAGGCAGTTAGCAATATTGTGAAGTTCCTGGGGATGCAGCCCTGTGAACGGTCAGACAAAGTGCCTGAAAACAAGAACTCTCATACGTTGTACCTGGCAGGTGAGCTGTTGTGACTTCAATTGTTTTGGCAAGGGGCGATCCTAATGGACACAGTTTACACCAAGATTAAAAATATTTAGTTATTAGCCTGTCTAAATACAAAGTACCTTTTATGGCCTTTGCAGGGACTATCTCTTTTCTGGGTGGGTTGGACAGCTGTGAGTAATCTGCCTGGGTATTGTCAGTCTAGGGTGTTTCTTTTGACAGTAAATTGTTGTTTCCCAGCAATCAAGAAGCTAGCTGCAGTTGTGCTGATTTACAATCAGCTGCAAACAGTGATTCATGTCCCACTAGGACCCAGGTCAGGTGGCCTACCTTGCAGGAGGGAAGAACCGAGGAAGGTGATCAGGCTTCTTGGGTACATCCTTGGTTTGCAAATAGTTTTGTGAGAATTATCTGTTGCATTCAAGAGACCCTGTACTTTGGTGCTGTTGTTCATGGAGGCAAAAAAAGATTACTTTCTTTGTATTTCAGCTTTCTCCCACTGTCTGGCCCAGCCCTGATCAATCATTTTCCCATGCATTGCCCCCTTGCAAAATTTAGCCAAAGTCCTTTTCATGTATAATGCTTTATTTATTTATTACAGATACAGGTAAGGAAAATTGGATAGACTTAGGGCTAGGACTACATAGGTTACACACGAGGGTGGTGGCCATTGATTACAACAAACATTAATCCAAACGAAATTAATAATCAATACAAAAATTATCATATTCTTTAACCCAACTGGTTAATACTTTAACACTCCATATTTTTCCTCTAACCTTATCTATCCCATCATAAAAAAAACACTTCAAACTTTTACTTATACACTCTTCTTACCACTAAACTAGTCTCTAAAATAAAATCTCTTATCTGATTCTTAATTTCTAATATGACATCTAAAAAAGAAGTCTCCGATTACCATGGTATTACCTCCTTCAATATCTCTTATAACATGTTATACATCATTTTCCATAACTATCCAATCAAAAAAGGCTTCAAATTTTTTCTTATAGACTCTTCTTACCACTAAACTAACCTCTAAAATACAATCTCTTATCTGATTCTTAATTTCTAATATCACATCTAAAAACAAATATCTCCAATTACAATAATATTATACTTCGCTTATCTACCACATATTTATTAACCCAAAATATAGGTTTAATATTTTCTCCAAAATAAATTGACATCTATAATTTATTTTATTTACCTTTTTTTATAAAATAACCCTTTTGTCTTAATACCACTATATTTTACACAATACTTATATTCCAAAATTACAGTTCCATCTAATTTCATATATTTACCACTTTAATTTTCACAATACTTATATTCCAAATTCCCTTTTCATCCACTTTAGTTTAATCTAATTAATAAAATATTTATCTTAATACCACTTAATTTCCGAAATATTTATATTTCAAATTTTCATTTGCATCTATTTTAATTTAATATGTTCAAAAAAAAATTATATTTATTATTCAACCATTTTGCCCTTCTTCTTATTGTTTACTTTGTACTCTATCTTATTGGTGTTCCCTCTTAGTCCTCCTACTGGTTCTTCCACTTCTTCTTTTTCTTCTTAAGTCCCCCCCTCTGTTTTTCTTTCTTCTTTTTCATTCTGTTATTCTTGAATTCAATCCATAAATTCTTCCTCTTCTTGAGACAGCTTGCTCTCTGAACATTTCGTCTTTTTTCTTCCTTAAGATTCCCAGTTATTATGACAATTGCTTCTTCCATCTCGTGTCCCATTTCAAAATACTCCACTTCTTTAACTTCACCTGACATCTGATCCATTCTTTTTTCTTCTCTATTGTTTATAATCTGTTCCCACGAGTTTACAAGGGAGGAGCTTATTTGCCCAATTTGTTCAGAGAGTTCTGACTTGTTGCTCCATTTCTCTTCTAAAATCCATCAGAAAGTCCACCAACAAGGCCTGGCTTTCATGATCATCTTTTAGATTTTCAAAAGCCATTTTTATCAACACCAACTCAAGCCACTTCCTGCAGGGCTACTTTCTAATTTTGTATCCAGGGCTACTTTCCAAATTTTTATATCCAAAAAAATTCAATCAAATCCACAGTCAAATTAGGTCAGTATGCCTTTAAATGACCAAAAGAAAGAAAAAAAATTCAAGCCTCTTGCTAAGAAACCGAAACCAGCCGTGTCCAGGCTTAAATAAAGGCTTTTTGCTGGGAAAATGAAGGTAGACTTTATTTCCTTCGTTGAAGATTACTTATTTATTTCACTTTGGTACATACCATTAAAAAAAAATATAATCTTGTACTTACTCCAGCAGGGGAAATACCAATTCACCTATTCCCCCCCTGGGTGGCTAATGGCCAGCGTGAATAATCTTGAATTATCTCCTCCTCCTCCAGACTTCTTACTTACAGTTCTCAGTAAAACTTTCACTCACTCTTCATCAAGTTCACTCACTCTTCATCAAGTTCACTCACTTTTCATCAAGTTCTCACTTTTCATCAAGTTCACTCACTCTTAATAGCTTTTTTCGCTGCGATGTTGTTGTATCTAGGCTGTGGGAGGACGGGTTTTCAGCTCTCCGAGCTTCTCAAAGATGGCGCCCGGGATAGATATGCTTCAGCACAGAGCAAAACAGAGAGAAATGCTTGAAATTGCCTGTTTCAAAGGACCCCCCCCCCCGTTCAAGCTCTCAGCTCTTTGTACCGTCTTCCTGGCACCGAAGCGTGCCTTAGTTGTTTAGGCACATGAAAACATATCTATTTCACAGTCTCTTCGGGAACCCCCAAAGTTCACAGCAACTTCACTGAAAGTTAGCTCCGCCCCCCCAAGTCCTTTTCCATAATGAGCCGTATTAAAAGAATAAGATCGCAGCTGCATTCTGGGATTGGTAGTGGTCTCTGACATTGTGAGGATAAAATAGAGCAGGGGGAGAACTTTGTTTGCTGCCCTGAGCTTCTTGGAGGAAGGGCGAGTTGATAATGTGGTGAATGCTAATACTGTAATGAGAGAGAGCAGTGTTATCCTCCTGAGAAATAAAGAGTGTCTGGAAAGGAACTGTTGCATGTGATTCCACAGAGTGACTGCCTCTGCCTTTTGCACAGACCATTTGGGAGAAGGAAGCAAGGAAACTCATGGAATTTAAAATATCTTAAGTTGCCTCTTTGTATTAACTTGAGTATAATTCCAAATAGCTGTTAGCCCAACAGTTGTTGATAACAGAAGTGTGTTTATCACTTTAAGTCTGAAGTAATGGTGTCCTATGTTTATTTGGAATGTTAGAGTCTGGTGAAGTCCTAGAATGGTTCCAGCCATATGAGCATTTGAGATGCTGTTGGAGGAGTTAGCATGACTCTCTCTCTCATTTTTTATCTGTTACAGGTGTCTTCCGGGGTGGTCATGATCTCTTAGTACGTTCTCGCCTTGTTCTGACAGACACTGTGACAATGCAAGTTACAGCCCGGAGTGGAGAAGAGATTCCTGTCGATGCCATCATGGCCTCTGTGGGCTAAATTCATTTGAGGGTGTTGTACTTCAAATTCCAAAGCTGAAAAAAGTGCTGGGAACCTCTTCCCTCTATTCTGGACATTGGGAGAATCATTTCAATATTGGCGTTGGCTCTTTATTTTTTAAATAGACAGTTGTGTGGGTTTAAAGCCACAAGTGTGGTGTGGTTTTTTAAAATTATGATCAGAGATTTTATGAAGCATTGAATGGGTTTCAGGATCTTTAGGCCACTTCAAATCAAATTGCATACCACACTTCAGAACTTCATGGCCTAGGGTTCCTTTCACCAGCTCCTGTTGTGATAACCATGAGACAAATCCCTTCTGTGATCAGGGGACACATTTAATTATTGCCAATTTCTATACGTGCTTTAGGTTTTTATAAGCTCTTCAAAATAGGTTGTACAAATAAAAGCATGAAGATTCTCTTGATCATGCTGCTGGAATTTAGCATCCTTACAGTAGCATTAAAATAACAGGCTGAGAACCCGTTAATTATATGCAGCCTTAATATGATAATTCAGGAAAGATTGCCTTGCTGTTCTCAAGTATTTGAAGGGAAGTACCTAGAGACAGCCTCTCTTGCCCACATTAGATTGAAAAGACATTCACAAAGTACAAATTCTGTAGTATATCTCAAATATCAAAATTGACTCCACAACCCTCTTTCTTTAAGAATAGTCAATGCCAGTATTTTTTAGTTATTAGAAGAGGAATTTTAAAACTCTATGTTACAGCAAACTCAGTAACAGTAGCCTGACATTAAAGGCTGCTTCTGGAAGGCATGATTGGCAGCAGAAAGATAGTAGTAGGGGGAAGAGACCCCCAGAAAAACACAGCTTAAATCCAACAAGGGAAAATCCAACTGAGGAGTGATCTATGAGGAAACAATGGACAGAGAAAGGCGTAAGCACCCCCGTGCTTTGCTCCACTCACAAAGCTGTTTCTCATGCTCTGAAAAAAAATTACAACATGCTACCGTCGCATGTAGTTTAGCCATAAAGGATCAGGTTAATGCGTAATGTTTCCCAATTTTGTATTGCTCAGTATCTGGAAAAAGGAGTGACTGAATTGCTTAGTGATGGATAAGTAGCATGATTTCAATGCAACGCATTTCAGTAAGTCAGCCAGACTGATTCTATGTTTGGGAATCCCCCACTCATAAAATTAAGTTATGCCTGATTTTGGAAGAGTCCTCCTAGAAGTATGACTAACTCTCTACTTTGTTCTGATCTGCTTAGTTTTGTACATAAAGTTGTGCCACATAATTGGATTAAATGAAGTATATTGCATTCTTGTTGAAATCTGCATGGATAGTCATTAAGGTTATGAATGGATGCCAAATGTACAGCTCTGTGTCATGCCTATATGACTTTGGCAAAGAGAGAAAAATTGCAGGGCTGCCCATAAGCAGTTTAAAGAGGCAGTAAAAGGAGCATTTTGTCCATTATGCAGGCAAGGATATATTTGCCATGCATGGAGTTGCAGCCAATCCTGGCTCCTGATGAATGTACCTGTATATATCCAAGTTTTCATTTTTAAGGTGTCATGCCCCAAATATCTTAGGCAGAATCCTGAATACATAAGGATTGTCAGAGATTTCCCCATGTGTTATTTTAAAAAAACTTGTTTTTCTCTTACAACTGCCACAATATCATTCATCTTCCTTCCCAACAAGATTCTGAAAATCTTTGCAACAACATTCACATTCTCTTGGCTTGCCTGCACTTTTATCCATAGCTTAGTTTTTTGGATGGTGTTTGGTAGAGTTTATGCCTCCTGCTTTTTAAACTGTTGTTAAAGTCTGTGATGCATGGCAGTGAGCTAACCTGTGCCAAAAAGGGATCCTAGTTTTATCGTTGTCTTTCTGGATGCTCTTGATTAAGAGCTTACTTGCAAGCACACTTACCCTCATGTATTTTATGTGTGTGGCTCACTCCCATGACACAAACAGAAAAAAGAACAAAGTCAAAAATAATCTAATTAATCGAAATCATGGTCACCTTAAGTGCCAGGTGCAGTGGCTCACTGCAGAAAAAAGGAGCAAACACAGGCAAACCTCACTCTCAGCAGGAACAGTGAGATGTGTGTAATCACTTATGTGATCACCCAAGAAACACAAACATATGTGTGCGTGTGCCACATAGGTGGAGGGTTGTCCCACATTCCTGTAGGAGCTGCAGAGGTGCAGTAAAAGGGTAAATGTAAAGACCTGCTAGGAATCCCCACAGCTAGGGCTCAAGTCTCCTTATCCCACCCACATGCAAATACGTCCAATGAATGCCAAGTAGAGCAGATCAAGGGTAGAAAGAGTTCCCTTGGAAGAGGGCAGCCAGGTGGATTATACACACAAGTCTCTCTATCACAAGGGTTTAAGTTTAAACCGCTTGTTTAAGGGGGTTTAAACCGCTTTGTGAACTTTTAGTTGAAAAGCGGTATATAAATACTGTTAATAATAATGTTAATAATTAAGTCCCTGTTTGGGCATCTGCCAGCTGGGAAGAACCCTTGTACGGGTGGGGGGGGGGGCACAAAGATGAGTCTCAAGGGGAGCTTCAACAGTACTCAGGCACAGCAGGGTAGTGGTGGCTCACTGCACAAAGGTACAAGCTAGAAGCCAGATGAGACAGGTTTGAGCCCAACCAAGGGACTTGCCTGAACAAGCAAGTCACCTTTTTCATATTAGACCAAGAACACTCATGGCAAGGACAAAAGAAAAAGAGGAAGGCAAGATCTAGAAACCACACTGGCCATACCACAGAACTGCTGATTAACCACCCAGCTGCAGCAGGAGACAGGCAAAGAACATAAGAACAGCCCCACTGGATCAGGCCATAGGCCCATCTAGTCCAGCTTCCTGTATCTCACAGCGGCCCACCAAATGCCCCAGGGAGCACACCAGATAACAAGAGACCTCATCCTGGTGCCCTCCCTTGCATCTGGCATTCTGACATAACCCATTTCTAAAATCAGGAGGTTGCACATACACATCATGGCTTGTACCCCATAATGGATTTTTCCTCCAGAAACTTGTCCAATCCCCTTTTAAAGGCGTCCAGGCTAGATGCCATCACCACATCCTGTGGCAAGGAGTTCCACAGACCAACCACACGCTGAGTAAAGAAATATTTTCTTTTGTCTGTTCTAACTCTCCCAACACTCAATTTGAGTGGATGTCCCCTGGTTCTGGTGTTATGTGAGAGTGTAAAGAGCATCTCCCTATCCACCCTGTCCATCCCCTGCATAATTTTGTATGTCTCAATCATGTCCCCCCTCAGGCGTCTCTTTTCTAGGCTGAAGAGGCCCAAACGCCGTAGCCTTTCCTCATAAGGAAGGTGCCCCAGCCCCGTAATCATCTTAGTCGCTCTTTTGCACCTTTTCCATTTCCACTATGTCTTTTTTGAGATGCAGTGACCAGAACTGGACACAATACTCCAGGTGTGGCCTTACCATAGATTTGTACAACGGCATTATAATACTAGCCGTTTTGTTCTCAATACCCTTCCTAATGATTCCAAGCATAGAATTGGCCTTCTTCACTGCCGCCGCACATTGGGTCAACAGTTTCATCGACCTGTCCACCACCACCCCAAGATCTCTCTCCCGATCTGTCACAGACAGCTCAGAACCCCTCAGCCTATATCTCTGGTGGGTTTCCTGCTTCTAACATATTTGAAGAAGCTTTTATTATTCCCCTTAATGTTGCCGGCCATGCGTTCCTCATAGTCTCGCTTGGCCTCCCATATCACCTTCTTACATTTCTTTTGCCACAATTTATGTTCCTTTTTATTCTCCTCATTAGGGCAAGACTTCCATTTACGGAAGGAAGCTTCCTTGCCCTTCACAGCCTATCTAACTTGGCTCGTTAGCCATGCGGGCACCCTCCTGGATTTAGTGGAACCCTTCCTTCTTTGTGGTATACACCTCTGCTGGGCCTCTATTACTGTTGTTTTAAGCAGCCTCCATGCACTCTGGAGAGATTGGACTCTTTTTACCCTCCCTTTTAACCTCCATCTAACCAGCATCCTCATTTGAGGGAAGTCCGCTCGCCGGAAGTCAAGGGTTTTTGTTAGAGATTTGCCTGGTATTCTTCCTCCAACGTGCACGTCAAAACGGATTGCAGCGTGATCACTGTTCCCCAATGGCTCAGTAACATTTACATCTCTAACCAGGTCCTGCGTACCACACAATATTAAATCCAGAGTCACCTGCCCTCTGGTGGGCTCTGTGACTAGCTGCTCTAAGGCACAGTCATTTAGCACGTCAAGAAATCCGGTCTCCTTATCGTGACCAGAACACAAATTGACCCAGTCTATATGAGGATAGTTGAAGTCCCCCATGATTACAACCCTGTCCCTCCTTGTCACCTCCCTGATCTGTTTCCTCATTTCAAGGTCCTCATCCGATTTCTGGTCTGGAGGACAATAGCACGCCCCTAGTATTACATCACTGCACAAGTCTGGTAATTTAACCCACAGAGATTCTAAGGTGGAGTCGGACCCACCTTCAGTCTCTACTTTGCTGGATTCTATCCCTGCCTTAACATAAACAGCCACCCCACCTCCAACACGTCCCTGCCTGTCCCTCCTGTAGAGTTTATAGCCCGGGACTGCGGTATCCCACTGATTCTGTGCATTCCACCAGGTTTCCGTTATGCCCACTATGTCAATATTTTCCCTTGTCACCAGACATTCCAGTTCTCCCACCTTTGCTCGGAGACTTCGGGCATTCGCATAAAAGCATTTGTACATGGAATGTCCCAGGATGGGCTGCTTATTCGCTCCTTTGTCCCCACATCCTCTCATTGTGCCAAACCGTCTATCACATCCCATCACGCTACCTTTCCCAATTTCTTCTCCTGCTCTGCCTTTGTCTTGTTGTTCTCTAACCTTCCCATCCTCATCCCATAGGGATGAGGAGTCCTGAACCAGATGCCCCTCGGCTCCTGTCGGCCTTTCTCCAGGGATCAGTTTAAAAGCTGCTCTGCCACCTTTTTAATGTTATGCACCAGCAGTCTGGTTCCATTCTGGTTCAAGTGGAGCCCGTCCCTCTTGTACAGGCCCCGCTTGTCCCAAAACGTTCCCCAGTGCCTAACGAATCTAAACCCCTCCTCCCTACACCACCGTCTCATCCACGCATTGAGACCCCTGATCTCCGCCTGCCTAGCTGGCCCTGCGCGTGGAACAGGTAGCACTTCAGAGAACGCTACCTTTGAGGTCCTGGCTTTCAGCTTCCTACCTAAAAGCCTAAATTTGGCCTCCAGGACCTCCCAGCTACACTTGCCCACGTCGTTGGTGCCGACATGCACCACAACTGCTACCTCCTCCCCAGCACTGTTCACCAGCCTGTCTAGACGAGAAGTGATGTCTGCAACCTTCACACCAGGCAAGCAAGTCGCCATGCGGTCCTCACATCCATCGCAAACCCCCCTCTCTATGTTTCTAATAATCAAATCCCCCACTACAAGAAGCCCCCGACCCCCCTCCCGCTGAGGAGTATCCCGAGTGCGTTCGGATACGGGCCCGTCCACTGGAGAAGGGGTCCCCCCCCAGGGAATTGTTTCCCTCCTCTCCAGGATGACGTCCTCCAGCCCCAAGACTTCCCCCCCTGGCAGCCGAGGAGCTGCACGCCTGAGGTTGGGACGAAGACCTGATCGTCCCCGGAAGTCTCCCCATAGTCCTCCTCTGCCTGTCTGCGCTTCTCCAGGTCGGCCACCAAGGCTTCAAGGGAGCAGACGCGTTCCCTTAGACCCTGGAGCTCCTTACACCGAGGACACACCCATGACTTATGCCCCAGAGGCATTTAATCATACATGTGGCACTCGATGCAGAACACTGGATAGCCCCCACCCTGCTGCTGGCTGTCTGACTGCATAGCTTTCTTGTTGTTGTTTTATTTAGGGGTACTTTTAAAAACCCTACACTGGTTAGCAGCCCTCTTCTCAAGGGAAGAGGAAGGGCAGTGTATGGGGCCCTGGCCTCCTTGCCCTGCTGCTGAAATCGCCCAGATGCTAAACTCTCGTGCCTTACCTGGCACTTAGTTCCCGAGGCACTTGGTTCCCAGAGGCCACACGCGTCTGGAGAGCACCTCATTTGGAATTTAACACCCTGCATCAGTGTTTCTCAAACTGTGGATCAGGATCCAATATCAGGTGGGTATTTCAATATTTTAAATTTCAATATTTTATCGTTAATATATTAGTCTTAATGTTACCAAGGTATGTGACTACATTTGGGGAAATGTTACAGATCTGTACTTTTAACAAGCTACTATGTATATGTTTTAAACAATCATAGTAAATGGGACTTACTCATGGGTAAGTGTGGGTAGGATTGCAGCCT
The DNA here is from genome assembly GCF_035046505.1 of Tiliqua scincoides. Classification (NCBI taxonomy): domain Eukaryota; kingdom Metazoa; phylum Chordata; class Lepidosauria; order Squamata; family Scincidae; genus Tiliqua; species Tiliqua scincoides. Next base: position 221,456,661 of record NC_089822.1, read on the forward strand.
AGGATTGTCATTTCTGGTCATGACATCACTTCCAGTGGGTCCTGACAGATTCTGATTCTAAAAAGTGGGTCCCAGTGCTAAAAATTTAAGAACCACTGCCCTGCATCATCGCAAACAGCCACACTTGGCTGGGATGCTGTAGCATATGGACCTATCAGAGGGAGCACAGCAGGGGCCAATCATTTGGCTGGCACGTGACACAGAGTGCCTACTGCAAGGACCTGTCCATCTAGGACTTGGGTCTGCCCTTCCTGCCATGTTCCTTGGCAGCACAGAACCTGGCTTATGTTTTCTGAGGAACATTCCCCCTTTGGAACTAGGATGCTGTAGTTCCTGAGAGCAGAGAGCACCCTGAGGCCAGCTGAGGTAAGAAACAACTAAGCTGGGAAGAAGGGATCTCTATCTGCTCACAAGAGAGACAATGACTGATCCAGTTAAAGTTTATATTGAATTGTATCAGTGATAGAGCAGAATCTGAAAGAGGAACACACCAGTGGGATTTGCAACCATCTCCTCCCAGCAGGGCTGTTGTACCTTTGCAAGTTATCCAAGAGACAGCCAAGTGACAGGTGCCAACATCAACTCCTCAGCCTTCCCACATCACCCTCCCTAGCTCTTCCCCAGTTTGGTCTCTGCCAGTGGAGTTGCGCCAGCATCTGAATGACATCCAAGGTACATCAGCACTGTGGTTTTTCCTGCATTGTGTGGGCATTGTGGAGCATCCGTTTGCTGACTGGCTTCTACACCTGTGGGACTGTCATTGTGTCAGTGTATGTGAATATACTGGCCTATCTTGAGGGTAGGATTGGGCTGCTAGTGACTGGCCCAGGCCACCATAACAAGTTTTCATGTTTGACTACCATTTCACACACGTTCGTTCACGTACTAAACTGGGAATCGGTGCAGATGATAGAACAGCTGGGCTAACCCCATCACTGCTCAAGTCATGCCTGGAGTGGGATGGGATCACATGGAAGATTCACAGTGAGCCGTGACTAGAAACATTCCAACATGCTTTTTTCTTTTTCTCATTCCAGAGAAGTAGCTGCTGACCTCTTCTGTGTTCCTGCTTCATATATTTATACACTGAAAAACAAATCAGATTCCAAAACATAATGTTGCAGCTGCAGCACTGTGAGTCATTCAGTGCCAAAGAAAGGCTAAGGTCCAACTAGAGCTAAAAACAAACTATCTACTTGCCTTGTGTAAGCAGTTTAATATCAGGTTAACTAAGGCCGCAATCCTATGGACATTCACCTGGGAGTAAGTTCCATAGCACACAATGGGACTCACTTCTGAGTAGGCAGGTATAGGATTGTGCTGCAACTTTCACAAGATAGTTCCTTCTCTTCTAGCATCTGGAAGAGTGCAAGTTGCAGTTTTCCAGTTCAGGAAAGAGAAACTGTGATCTCACATTAATTTGTATCTTCAACAGTATAGTACACTGTTTACACAGATAGACTTCTCAGGCTTGGCCTAAACTTGACAACATCTCTTTAACCCATTTTTGCCCGGCTCATAGGTATACACATTTGGTCCCTGTTGCGTATATGCAATGTTGGGCTGAAATGGTTTGAGAAGTGATTATTTCAGCTTATTGCATGTCATATACTTAACGTTGGTATCTGCCTTGGAAAAATAATACATTGTGAAAGATGAGGTATTAAATAAATATTAAAACTTGGGACAGTTCCAATTCCAAACATGGGTCCATTTTAAAGAACCACAAAAGAGGTGTGAAGGTGAAGAGAACTGAGTGCTCCCCCTGCCTTTAGTCACCTCCCTGTTGCACTTCATCAGACAAGTTGCTTTTGTACTAACCAGCCTTGCTTCCTGTAATGGAGGCTGCCAAGAGGAAATAACTAAAGCACTGGACTGTAAGGAGGTGGCAAACTGGAGTTGAGGGAAGAGAGGAACATTCAGCACCGGTTTTACACTTTTCTGCTCTTAAAATGAGACTTCCTACCATCCCATCTGCTACCTTATACAAACCTGGTCCACTCAAAAGGCCAGATCTGAGGCAGTTGTCTCAGCAGCGGAGATGGATATGGAGTGGCCATCTCCACTGCTTCTTCCACTCTCTGGATTCAAAAAGGAAGAAGGGAACAGAGAGGAAGTGTGGAAGAAAGGAGCCCATCACTGTCTCCTGCTCTTCACCTTTTCCTTTTTGAAACCAAGGAGTGAAAGGAGCACAAGCAGAGGCTGGTGCACCACTGGCTAAGGGTGTATGTGGCATTTGATGCGCTGAGTTTGATGATTGAGGCACACTGGTGTAGACTAGCAAGGAGCCCCGGTCAATGGCAGCTCTCTGGTATACATCCCTACTTTGCACTTACGGTTTTAATAAAGCAAAATCTTAGTGCAGACATAGCAATGTACCTCTTGCGTGAGTGTGACTCAGGACCCAATCCTAGCCAACTCTCTAGCTCTGATGCAGCCGGGCCATGGACTGTGGTGGTGGCACATTCACAGAAGACTCCTCAAGGTAAGGGAATGTTTAAGGGCAGGAGGTCTGGTCTAGAGGGTAGAGCCTCCGTTTGCCTGAAGATAACATCCACAAGGTCGCCAGCTCGCCTCTGTCTGCCTGAAGATAACATCCACAAGGTCGCCAGTTTGAGGCCACCGGCACCGTGCGACCTTGAAGCAGCTGACAAGCTGAGCCGAGCTATTCCATCTGCTCTGAGCGTGGGAGGATGGAGGCCAGAATGTGAAGCCAGATCAGAATGAAACACCTGAATGTAGTGGTTCTTGAAAGAAAGAACCTTCTTTCAAATTGTAAAAATCCCTATTTAATAAGGGATTTAAATAAAGCCTGCCTATGTAAACTGCCTTGAATAAAGTCTTGAATAAAGACCAAGAAAGGCGGTATATAAATACCTGTTATTATTATTTCCAGTTATAGTTTTCCAGACTATAATTAGGATGGACTATAATTAGGATGGTCTGGTCTGGAGGACTATAATTAGAACTATAATTAGGATGGACTATAATTAGGAATTAGGATGGACTATAATTAGGAATTAGGAATTAGGATGGACTATAATTAGGAATTAGGATGGACTATAATTAGGAATTAGGAATTCCAGACTATAATTAGGAATTATATAACTATAATTCCAGTTATATTATTTCCAGTTATAGTTTTCCAGACTCACAAAGAGAGTCTGGTCCAACAAGAAGCTGACGGAACATACCAAGATCCAGGTCTACAGAGCTTGCGTCCTGAGTACACTTCTGTACTGCAGCGAGTCATGGACTCTTCGCTCACAACAGGAGAGGAAACTGAGCGCTTTCCACATGCGCTGCCTCCGACGCATCCTCGGCATCACCTGGCAGGACAAAGTTCCAAACAACACAGTCCTGGAACGTGCTGGAATCCCTAGCATGTATTCACTGCTGAAACAGAGACGCCTGCGTTGGCTTGGTCATGTCGTGAGAATGGATGATGGCCGGATCCCAAAGGATCTCCTCTATGGAGAACTCGTGCAAGGAAAGCGCCCTACAGGTAGACCACAGCTGCGATACAAGGACATCTGCAAGAGGGATCTGAAGGCCTTAGGGATGGACCTCAACAAGTGGGAAACCCTGGCCTCTGAGCGGCCCGCTTGGAGGCAGGCTGTGCAGCATGGCCTTTCCCAGTTTGAAGAGACACTTTGCCAACAGTCTGAGGCTAAGAGGCAAAGAAGGAAGGCCCATAGCCAGGGAGACAGACCAGGGACAGACTGCACTTGCTCCCAGTGTGGAAGGGATTGTCACTCCCGAATCGGCCTTTTCAGCCACACTAGACGCTGTTCCAGAATACCATTCAGAGCACGATACCATAGTCTTTCGAGACTGAAGGTTGCCAATACAAAGTTATTATTATTATATTCCCTTACCGCAGGGCTGCATCAGGCTGGAGAGTTGGGTAGGACTGGGCCCTCCAGAGTGCTGACTGGGCATCTGAACCAGGGGTTCCTGCATCCAGACCGATGCACACTTCCCTGTGAGTAAGCCCCACTGAGCCTAGTGGGACTTACTTCCAAGTAAACCTGCATGGGACTGGGCTGTGTGTGTGTGAGAGTGCTGGAAAGGAACAAGAAAAAAAAAAGTCCTCTGCACGTGCTCAGAAGCGCAGATGCTGTTTCACAAGCTCAGGAGCGAGGTGCGCCCTGGCTGCAGAAGCATCCTAACAGGGGGAGGAAGGCGCAGCCCTCGGGAGGTCCCAGCCAGCGCGAGGCAACACGGGGAGCAGCGCGCGCCCGGCGGAGCAGGACTGCTGCCTTCCGAGAGGCGGCGCTTTGAAGAGGCAGCAGAGGAACTCGGTGACGTCACCAGCCTCGCGCTGGGCTCAGGGCAGCGCCCAGCAAGCTGCAGGGAGGCGCGAAGAGAGGTGAGTGGGAGGTGGGGGCGCGCGCCTGCACTGGCCCCAGCAGAGCAGCTCCTGTGACGGTCCTGTTTGTGACTGGAGTGTGCTGCGCCTGTGGGAGCCCCTCCTCCTGGGCTGTGGTGGGGACTCTCGCCTCCCTCTCCCTGGACCTTCCTGCCCCAGCAGAGGTGGAGACCCACTGCCCTGCTCTCAGCTCCAGGCAAGGAGGGTCTCCTTCTCCCCAGGATTTGGTGTGTCCCCCTCCCCAGGCCCCTGAAGCAAGGGCGGAGGTAAGGCTGCTGCTGTGGAGGGAGAGAGGAGGATGTTGCCTTCAGCATGTACACAGTGCACTTCTTGAGGCTGCCAGTCTGTGTGAGCTGCAGCAGTGTTTCTCAAGCAGTGGCACTGGTTCCACTGGTGGTACTCAAGGTGATGTCTAGTGGTACTCCCAGGACCCCCACCGCCTGTCAACGGCTCCAGTAATGCAGTGTGACAAGCAGCAGTGAGAGCCAGGGTGGTGTAGTGGTTTGGGAGGTGGGCTTAGACCTGGATGATCCAGGTTCAAATCCCCCCTAGGCCACAAAGCTTCTTGGGTGACCTTGGGCCAGTCACTTTTTCTCAGCCTCACCTATCTCACAGGGTTGTTGTAAGGACAAGAAGGAGGGGAGGAGCAGCCGTGTAAAAACTGCCCTGAGCTCTTCGGAGGAAGGGCAGTATAAAAATGTGAAAAATAAAATAAAAAAATAGCTTGGAAAAGCCCTCACATCCAGCCTAAGCCTCTTACTGGTGTGTTGCGTCTGGTCTCCCAGACTGAAAGTAACTAGTGATTACATCATCACCGGTTACTTCAGGTGGTACTTCCAATAGGTGAACCATGCAAAGTGGTATGGGGGTGGGACAGTAGTTGAGAAATGCTGAGCCACAGATTTCAAAACTTCTTTAAAAAAAATTAGTAGGTGTGCTTGTACACCTAATCGCAGCAAGTTGTAAAGGTTTGTGTGTTAAATCCAACACCTTTTAAATAATCTGCTTTTATTTGAAGCATACATTTTGTGAGCAGGTGCCGCCTTCGACTCTGTGCTCTTGTGCTACTGTGATAGTGTTGTTTTCATTCAGATTATCTGGAATGGTTCTATCTGATTTGGGGTGTCCCTGGAAGTTCTCCTAGCTAAATGGTCCTTAGCAAGGATATTTGACATGAGCGGAAACTTTTGTCTCCTGAAGCAGCTGCTCTCTGCAAAGATGCTGAAGTAATATTGCTTACTCAATCCAGATTTTCTCTAGGAGTAGTGACAAGAAGCTGTGTTAGCTAGCAGCGTGCAAGTGATGTCCATGCTGAAATCTCTTTGAGAATCTGTGTAGGCACCACATGCGTCTTACTTAAAAGCACCTCAGGAGGATATATGTCAAGGATAAATCAGTTGTGATGCAGCAAAGACTTGAAGTGTGTGGTGCAGTTGCATCACTTTAAAATCGTAGCTTGAAGAATATATATGGGATAGTCCCTACAGTGGGGCTTTTCAACCTTTTAATCTCACACCACAATGACAAGGCACTAAAATTGTCAAGGCACATCATCAGTTTAAGGATATATTTTATCATTTATAAAAGGAGTATTACTCCATGTTGGCCTAGATGCCTTTAAAAGGGGATTGGACACATTTCTGGAGGAAAAATCCATTTTAGGTTACAAGACATGATGTGTATGTGCAACCTCCTGATTTTAGAAATGGGCTATGTCAGATGCAAGGGAGGGCACCAGGATGCAGGTCTCTTGTTATCTGCTGTGCTCCGTGGGGCATTTGGAGGGCTGCTGTGAGATACAGGAAGCTGGACTAGATGGGTCTATGGCAGGGGTGTCCAAAGTTTTTGGCAGGAGGGCCACATCATCTCTCTGACATTGTGTCGGGGGGGGGCCCGGGGGAAAATAATTTACATTTAAAATTTGAATAAATTTACATAAGTTTACATAAATGAATATATTAAAGATGAACTTATATGAATGAATGAAGGTCTTGCAATAGCTCAAGGTCTATAAAAGTCCTTGCACAAAGCAAGACCAGCCTTTCCTTTGCTGCTGCTACTGCATCACAGACATGAAACAGCAAGCAGTGGAGGGAGCCCTCATCCCACACAGCTCATGTGAGAGGCCAAACAGTTGCCCTCATGAAGAGAGCAGTTGCATCAGGCCAGTGCGGGCTCCAACAAATCTCCGGAGGGCCAGAGGCTCATTGGAGACTGGGGGCTCCCTGAGGGCCGCATTGAGAGGCCTCGAGGGCCGCAAGTGGCCCCAGGGCCAGGGTTTGGGCACTCCTGGCCTATGGCCTGATCCAGTGGGGCTGTTCTTATGTTCTTATGAGTAATATGTACTCTAGAAATAAGAACAAAATGCATTAGTGCAAGCTTACATGGAATAACACATCTCATTTAAACAGCTGACAAGAATTACACTACAGTCGTTCTGTTCTCCCCCAAAGGCCCTACTAATAAATGACCCTCCACCAAACTCCCACAGCACACCTGCGGATCATTCATGGCTTACCAGTGTGCACAGTGGTTGAACATTGCTACACTAGAGGCTAATAAGATTTACTCTTGTGTATATGTTTAGAACCGGAGTGTCAGTCAGACTTGTAGGCCACAACTAATTTGAGTCCATCTGTTTTCTATAGTTACTATTGAAGAATGTGTGGGCGTACAGCTGTTACTCTGGGAGCAGACTGCCTCCGTCGTGCTTGTGCTTACTGTGATAATCAAGGGAGGGCAAGGTATCCTGAATGGAAAAATGCTGATAAATATAGTCCATCCTATAATAAGAGCCCACACTCTAACAACCCTGTGCTTCTCTCCCGACAACATTTCGAAAAGGTAAAGTCATAAATTGTATTTCAGTCTTCTATGTAATTTGTTAAAATTGCACACCAGGTTCATGCCTCTGTTCCCTTTTTTAGAGGTATAAAGTTATGTTTTAGCTAGCGCTGTAAGATGAAAACTCCACAAATAAATTATGGCGTTTGCTTTGTGGAATTCAGTGGAGCATTGGTATCTGAAATGGGACCTCTGTTATGTTCTGTTGGCCTGTGATGTTCCAGAAAATGGATTTCTATTAAAATATCTGGCAATCTCCACTTTACCATGAGACCAAGTTTTGACTAATTGATTTTTAGGATATTGGGACAAATATTGCCTTCTTCACACTGCAGTGAGGGCATGGTCGCAGTTGTCATTCTATAAAGCTCCCTGTGTTCTCCTGTATGAAAAGTGACATTTGCACTGAGTTGCTTGACAGGAGAAAGTATAGAATAAAAAAGTAACTAAGGAAGCAAACAGTTCCTGCTCTGCTCCTATCCTCCTTATTCTGTGTTTCTTTCAGTATTCTGTTCTGTTAAGTTTTGGCAAAAACAACTGGGGAATGGAATTCCTCATGTCTTCAGTGGACCACCTTTAATGCTTAATGTGCCATTGTTTGCTTGCTCTGTATTTTAACAGAAGATCTTTGTTTCCATGATTGTCAAAATCATCATCTTTCTGCAGCAAAATACAGATGTATACATATGAAAATTGCCTAAAAGTCTATAATTTGCATGTAGAGATATTTAACTGCAGCATAGAAACTTTTCACTATCTTGCAACTTGAAGAGGTATCAAACTGCTTTGGAAGCACTTGATCTCAGGTGTTCCCTCTCTGATGCCACCTCATCCTTGGAAGCAACCTTGATGCAGGTTACTAGTAGTCCTAGCAACATAATGAAGACCAAAGAATTTGGTGGTGGTCTTGGGGGGGATTGTGCAGGTATCATGCATTGTGCAGGTATCATACATATCTGGGGGTGCTGACACACAAGCAGTTCTGTCCTGTGCTAAGGATTGAGCTGCCCATACATTTAGGAACAACAACAACAAAAATTCTGGTGAAAATTAAAGATGACTTTGTTTGGCAGAAATGAATTTTAACCTGTAGTGGTTATAATTGCCACAATTCTGTACTTCCACTTGCTGTAAACCTTTTTTTAAAAAAATGTGAGTTCATAACTAATGCTTTGGGGCTGTCTAACACATTCGCACACAACTACACGCTCTATTACATTTTGTTACAAAACAGTTCACTAGGTTTTCCAGTTTATAATAAAGCTTAAACCTCAGAAGATATGCACCTGCTGTGACATGACTTTTCTTGTAGTACAAGAGTAAAGATAGTTAAATCAACAGTTTAAAATAGTCCCATTAGTGCACAAATTCAAAACCCCCACAAAGTGACTGTCTCGAGCATAATGTTTTGTAGTCTATTTCTTTTTACTTTTCCACACATATAACTCCTGTTTGGAGTTCACACAGGGGTCTAGTGATTGATAAACTTCCAGAGTTAAAAAGAAACTAATAATATATACTCCTGCACATCTGTGCAATTTGCCACTCTCTGGGGATGAGTGGCAATAGTCCCTAGGCAAGGAAAATGGCAAATGCATCAGCATGCCTACTCTCTCTCTGGTATGTCCTTCATCTGCCTCTTGGGGCCTCAAACTGGCAGCTGTTGTGCTATACTATGCTATACTGTGCTTCACGGGCTATGAAGCGCAACAGCAAATGCAGAAGGGAAAAAAGCTTGCAGTAGTGGCCAGGTGGTGGGCAAGGCAGATGGGAGGCGGGCAAACTGGAAACAAGGGTGAGTTTTTTGCACCTTGGTGCTCAACCTGTAATGCTGCTCTTGTACCATAAATGTACACAAACATTTGCCAGGCAGCCATCCTTTAGATTAGTTTACATGCATTGTATCATTAAGCAAAACTACAAATAACACTGATTTCATAGTGGATCAAAAGCTAATGAGCTTGTGCCCTATTTTTTAAAGTTTATATCCATATACATGTTGTAAAATTTGAAACTAGTAAGCTTGTTTTGATACCATTTTCAATTCGGAGACAATTTCTAAAAGCCGCCCATACACAGTAATGCTGAAAGTTTGAAAATTTGACTAAAAGCTGACAAAAAGAGGAAGTGAAACCCTTTAGTCTGTTTCAATTGTCGCAACTGAGAAAACAGCAAGAAGTAATTAATGTATGAACAGTGGGAGGGAAAGTTTGAAATGGGTAAATAGTGAATTTCAAAAATGTTGTTATTCAAATTTTAATGCTATTCAAGTTTGCGCGCAAGTACGTGTGTGGTTTTTTTATCTTTAAACAAATCTTAACTACTTCTCTACCCTCAATGGCTGCAAACTAGAGAATAACCAAATGATGAATACATCATTGAATTGTTTAATACTGGAGAATTACTGATTGCATGTTCAGCCTTTGTTAGATAATGAATAGAACAGCTAAAACATACATTTGCAAATTGTAATGTGTCCTATGGTTTGCCTGGCTGTAACTGATACCAAATTTATTTGTGCTTTACCTTGTAATTTGTTGTTCCTTCTGCAGAATTTGCAGGCATGCTCTATAGAGGGTAGAAGTATACCCCAACGTAGAACTGGACCAACTCTTTTTTTTTGTTAAAGGATCCATTACTAGCTGACTCATCGTAAAGGGATTGTTAACCAATAAAAACCCAAGGGTTTTATATTTAGTCAGTAATTGCACAAAATAGAACAACCATTTTCAACCACTGTGCTGTGGCACATTAGTGTGCCGCAAGTGGTCCACAGGTGTGCCACAGGAATTTGTGGGGAGGTCATTTGTTAGTAGGGCCAATGGGGGATGTGAGCCTCCACTGGCAGCATGGTGTGCCTTGTCAATTGTCAAAAACCTGATGGTGTGCCTTGACAATTTTAATGCCTTGTCAGTGTGCTGTGAAATGAAAAAGGTTGACAATCACTGAAGTAGAATCTATCTGCAGTTTTCATTATGTAATGAAAGAGAAGGCAAGATACAAGAATGCCATTTCACCCCAGTTCGGCTAGAGAATTTATACCTGTAGAAGCAGGTTTCTGTGAATATATCATTTGCTCAGTTGGGCGCTGCAAACACAGTTCTCCAAACCAGTCCAACATTCAGGGTTGTTCAGGCAGGTCACTTAAAAAAAAATAGAATCCACCTTGATTCGTAGGGGAGAGGAATTATTATTAACAGTATTTATATACCGCTTTTCAACTAAAAGTTCACAAAGCAATTTACAGAGAAAAATCAAATAACTAATGGCTGGAGTTTGAGGAATGCTGGAGTTGGTGCCCTTCTTCCTCAGGCAAGGTTTTTAAAAAATGACGTTGTTGTACAGCATCCTTTTAAAGATTTCTGTGCAATACTCACTGTTAGATTGGGGCCTTGGTTTGCTTTGTACCTTCATGTCTGTGTTTAGGAACATTGTTTTACAGTATTTTTTTCTGTTTCTTCTTTATGAAAGGATGCCAGTTCTTCTGAGCGTGTCCTTGTGGCTATGCGTTGGGGGCTGGTTCCAGCCTGGTTCAAAGAAGCTGACCCATCTAAAATGCAGTATAACACTTCCAATTGTCGCAGTGATACTATGATGGAGAAGCTCTCCTACAAGGTTTGTTTTGTGTAGTTTTCCATTTGAAAAGCAATGTTTGTCTCCTCCTATTTTATTCATGTATTCTGAGCTAGGCTTGAAAACTGAAACTTTTCCTAGGAGTATTGCAACAGTTGCCCAACCTCACCAAATGTAAATAATTTCAAACAGCATGCTGTGAACCCAGCATCTTGATTTTCCTGAAAGGGAAGAGCCCAGCAGGTGATAACTTTTCACATGCTGTGCTTGACAGAGTGGCTCCAAGACAACCTGCTGCTTGGTTCTCTGTGCAGGTTAGATTGGAGAAAACAAAAATAACACTGGCTTCATGCATGGTTTCTGGAAATATGATCGTATGTACATAAAAATTCACTGTCTGTTTTAATTCTGATTGTTTTCATCTATAGTCACTTCGCTTTTCTGCACCCTTTTCAACTGCAGGCATGCACACATCTTGAGGCAGTCTTCTGCATGGGATTCAGTTAGGGGAAAATGAAACAGCTGCCAGGTAGTGGTGCAAAAACTCACCTGAGGAAGCAGAAATTGCATATGAAATGTAATCCTCCTTGTACCTCCTTCCCACTCATAGCACAAAACCTCTGCTGACTCTAGGCCTGAATGAAAGAGCCCTTTCAGAGACATTCTGTAATGTCATAGCAGCTTAGCCAGTGCTGGAGCAAGGATGGGTGTTTAGACCCATCTTAACTGTCACTTCTCTTGTGCAGCCTCTTAGCAGCCTGCTTCACTATCCATTCTTACCCAGTCTCCTCTATTCCATCTACTGATACTTTTTGCACTCTTCTTTTTCTGGGTTTTCTTTTATACTTGCATCCATTACATTCAGGTCCTGACTTATCCTTTTTCACAATCCCTGCCTCTCTTAACCTTGAAATTCTCCCTTCATGTTCCTGTTTGCAGTTTAGGCAGTGGGTAGGGAGGACCTATAGTCAATTTTTAGAAGTTGTTTGTTCTGTCCCCTCCCTTGTGGTGTTTTGTTCCTGTAACTGTTTTTGGAAAACTACCTTAATGACTATTTTTCAGCAGATATACATGTTCCATGATGCCTCAGTTGTAGCCCTGTGACTACATTAAGGGCCTAATCCTATGCATCATAGAAGCAGCAGCTCCAAATGGCTACCGCTATATCCTATGCTGGATGCAAGCAGGCTGGAGGTCTCCTCAGGAGAAGGGGACATTCATCCCTTACCCCCAGCCTGGTTAATGGGGCTTCTCAAGTTTGTGCTTCCTGTTTCACTGGCACACACTGGAGAAGCCCTGTGTTGGCTTCCAAGCCCAGGACGGGTGATAGGAGTCAGTGGAAGAGGCCTCCATTAGTCCCACACCCCCTCCCAGGCCCTTCTGTTCCCCATTCCTTTCCCTCACCAGAAATGCCTTTCCTGCCCTGATGGGGCAGCGCAGGCCCCCTCCCCCACCAGTGCCATCTAACTCCTGGGGTGGCACAAAAGTGTCTTATGGCATGTTTGCAACACCCATGGCTGGTGCTGGGGCTGCAGTGCCAGTGGTGAAGCCTTATAGGATTGGGCTGCCCATGTCCTAAAATGGAAGAAACCCTGAATTCAGTTTTATAGACCAGTCAATGATTCCCCCCCCCCCATAGGGAAAAAACCTGGTAAGTGCTTTTGCTTAATGCTTAATCATGCTTAATGCTTAATAACTAAAAACTAAACATGCTTAATAGTGCTTTTTGTCATGTGCAGACTGTCCTTTCTTAACTACTAAATAGCCATAGTTGGTCCTCTTTCTCCCCTAGTTAGAAGTGCAGGCTTGAGCCTTGTTTTCTCACTTCTCAGAAACTGATCAGGAATGTCAGCTGGGGGAGACATTTCCATCATGTCATGTGTACTGGGTTTCACCAATGCAAAGTGCTCTAGTACTGAAATGCGACTCACAGTGGTGTACAGAAAGGAGCTATTTCTTTGCTGGATACATCAACAGATCTTTTGACTGATGGCTTAAATTTGTAGAAATTGGAAGGACTGAATTTTCAGCAGCTTGAACTGTATGTCCTTATGGCATCACTTGGAATTGCATCAAATAGGCTCACTCACAGCATGAAATAATTTGAAATCTTTTTGTGTTTTGTTGGTTGGTTGGCGATAATATACAAGGTGAAACAGCCATATTTTTATGCCTCATCTTTTGAATGCTACAGACAAGCCCACCTTTCGGTAGATCAGCTGGAGCGGCTGCCCTGGCCCCTGCACCTTTTTCCTCTTTTCTGAACATCATTAAAATTCAGTTCTCACCTTCTTCATTCCTTTCAAGGCTAATGTGGCCATTTTTATTGAGGAAACATGTCTGCCATCTATTCTGTTTTAGCTATAGGGACAAATAGGGCAGGATCACTGTGGCTACAATCTTGGATTGGAAACAAGGCAGCAGAGAGAGGAATGGAGATAGCAGCTTTGCCTTCCATGGGGGGTGGGGGGGAGCTGCACTGGTTGAGTTGTCCTTGGCCCTGCATCCTTCTAGGGACGGCCCTGGCTATAGAGTATCCAGTCCATTTAAAGTGCTAGAGCCCTATAACTTACCAGTGTCTAGATTAGCCAAGGTCAGAATTAGTGATACTACTGTGGTGGCTTCTTCTACATAAGGAGGAACAATTCCTCCATTCCTGTTCACCACTGCTTAGTAAAAGTTTGTGAAGTGGATTCCACTCATCTTCCTAGATTGTGCTGTTGCAAGCAATAGTGGTAGAAGCCATTGTTTAGAAGGCTCTAAAGATTCTCATAAGTCCATAAGAAGAGCTCCAGCTAGATCAGGCCAAAGGCCCATCTAGTCCAGCTTCCTGTATCTCACAATGGCCCACCAGATGCCTCAGGGAGCATACATAACAATAGACCTGCATCCTGGTTCCTTCCCTTGCATCTGACATTCTGAGGTAGCTTACTTCTAAAACCAGGAAGTTCTACATACCCATCGTGGCTTGTAACCAATGATGGACTTTTCCTACAGAAATGTGTCCAATCCCTTTTTAATGGCATCTTGGCCAGATGCCACCACCACATCCTGCGGCAAGTAGCTCCACCAACTAATTATACGCTGGGTAAAGAAATATTTTCTTTTCTCTATCCTAACTCTCCCAACACTCCATTTTAGTGGATGTCCCCTGATTCTGGTGTTATGTGAGAGGGAACGTTCCTCTATCCACTCAATCCATCCCCTGCATAATTTCGTATGTCTCAATCATGTCCTCCCTCAGGTACCTTTTTTCTAGATTGAAGAGCCCCAAACGCTGTAGCCTTTCCTCATAAGGGAGTTGCCCCAGGACAGGAATAATTTTGGTCATTTTCTTCTGCACCTTTTCCATTTCCACTACATCTTTTTTGAGATGTGGCAACCAGAACTAGACGCAATACTCCTGCTGTGACCATCGATTTGTACAATGGCATTATGAAGTCGCAGATGCTGCCGCTTACTCCTGCTGCATCTGATAATCCCAGACCTCTGTCTGGTTTCTCTGGACCTGTTTTACATAATCAGCTGGGGGCTGTTGAATCATTCTCAGGTTTTCAGACTTTTCCTGCGCCTTAGGGCAGTCCTTGTGGAGGTGAGAGGGAGACTGGCAGACATAGCACAGTTTTTCGCCCAGATTCACCAGACAGTGAGCGGTCTTGTCCTGTTGCATTAGTACCTTGTTTGAAACTGCCCCCCTTTCTCTCCTCAGCGGCCTGCCAGGAACTGCACTGCTCTTGCCCTTGAAATGGCTGTCTTTGTTCTGATGACTCACCTGAGTCACTATAGCCTGCTGCATGCCTGGGGGGCTCTCTTCCTCTGTTAGCATAACCTCCATAGGATTTGTTGCATAACTGCACGCCCAGAGTCCTATTTTCCAGCAATTCATCAGCTCTTTTTGCTGCTTCTTTGGCTGAAGGTGGCTTTGAATCGGCTACCAAAGTTGCAGTGTGTGATGGAAAAAGGTGATATAGCTGCTCTTTCACCATTAAATCCTGCATGTCTTGACGGGTCTCCACTTTTGCAGCTTTCATCCACAAATCAAATTTTCTGTGCACACATTGTTGAAAAGTCTCTGAAGGCAATTTAGCCACTTGTCGAAATTGTAACTTTCTATGGTCTGCAGTCAGTTCAGATTGATCCCGAATCATAGTTTTAAAGTCCTCATAATATCATCAGGCAAGTTAGCAAGAATGGCTACAATGTCCTTATTATAAACCTGGGGGATCAAAATGCCAATATATTGATCTTTGGGGACCTTTGCCCTTCGTTGGACTTTCTCAAACAAAATAAAGAAGTCTGCTGGATCTGACTCCTTGTTCCAGCGAGGCAAACGTTTTACATCCAAAGTAGGGCACTGTGCTTGTTCACGCTCTTGTTGCTGCGGCATGATTTTTAACTGCAAGTCCAGCATCTGAGCCAATAAATCAGCTTGGGTCCCTTAGGGCCATGGTGATATTGACTGCTCTAGTTTGCCATCACTTTCTCCCTCTTCCAAGTATGGCAAATCAGGTAGTTCCTCAGTCATACTCACAGGACCGGTGCTCAGTTCCACGGAGGTTGGCTGCAGCTGATTCCAGGTGCCCACAATCTCTTTCACTCTTTTGACCGCTCCTGCACCACACAGTCATCCTGCTGCTCCACAGGCGTCCACTCTTTCAGCAGAATCTGTCTCCATGCTATTCACAACAGGGGTTGATTGCTTCCATGAAATGGCAAAATTTAACTCCTCTCTTTCAGGGGACGGAAATGAATTCAGCAATTCGCAATCTGTAGAGTCTAACTGCACTCTTTGCCACAAGGCTCTTCTGGCTCTAATATGTCCAGAGCCTCCCTGACTCATCACTTGCTAACTCCAACAAAAGAACAAACGGCTAGCGTGTACTGAACCCATGCCATGCATGTGCACACTCCAAACCGGCAAAATTGCTCAAAAGACCACCCGTGCCACCATGTCAGTTCCTCTTCATGCCTTAAGGGCTTCTGCACTCATAGGACAGGCTGCCCACCTGTCTCAGCCTCAATAACCCACCGCCAGTGCTTGCACTTCACTATACTGAGGTTCCCTCCTGAGCAACCTTTTGCCAAAATGAAAATGCGGGTGCACACACACACTTCCAAGGCAGAAAGTTTATTAAAGAAAGTAAAGTTACATCTTACTCAGGCAACCAGTGCGCATCCTGCCTAGGGAAGGAGAGAGATGGAAAAGGTACCTGCGTTCAGTATACATTCAGCATGGAAAATAATAAAGCTAACTTGGTCTACACTACTTTGACTGCTAAGTCTAACTACCAAACACAGTTTTACCTTGGCAGATGAATACTTATTCCAGAAGCACTTCAGGTGGCAGATACCAGTCTCAATGGCAAAGAATAGACTTTCACTGCATAAAGTTATAGGAAATTTCCATGGGACTCATGAGGTGTCAAGGGCCAATCACTTAATCAGAAATATGCTGAGTCATGTCACCCCAAGTTGTTATCCAATCACAATTCATGTCACGTCCACCTTGGCTCCTTCTCCTCAAGCTGATTTCTCACACCTGTGTTACATTCCTTTCTCTACATAATCACTGCAAGGTCCTCTGCTGGCACCTCTACTTGCTAGGCCACTCAGCATTATAAAGCAAGTTAATTTTTATGTCTATTACTCTGCCTGCTTTGCCATTTGAGTTCTAAAGCTTGTTCTCAATATTTCTTTGTTCTTAAATGACCCATGCTTATAAGAATATTGCCGATTACCAGTTCCTGGATGTCCTTGGTATTTCTTGGACCCAACTCAACTTTTCATTGTTGTTAGATCAAGCCACTGTTGTTACCCAAGATTCCTGCTGTAACATGGCACTGTGCAATCTTACTGCCATACCATACATATATCATCATGAAATATCACTCTGACACCCCTCAGGTGCCTTTTTTCTAGACTGAAGAGCCCCAAACGCTGTAGCCTTTCCTTGTAAGAGAGGTGCCCCAGACCAGTAATCATTTTGGTCGCTTTCTTCTGCACCTTTTCCATTTCCACCATTTATTTTTTTTTGAGGTGTGGCGACCAGAACTGGATACACTGCTCCAGTTGTGGCCTTGCCATTGATTTGTACAATGGCATTATAATATTGGCCTTTTACAGATTGCTTCATTACAGTATTTCATTTTTGTATTACCTTGTTTTCGTTTTAGTCGTAGGTCTTTCTAAGGAATTTGCATTGTGTCACTTCAATGTTAACCTGATTATGGGACTTTTATTGACTATATTCTAATACTGGCCTCCATCAAAATGTGATGTTTTTGTTTTTAGGAGAAAGTACAATAATTCCAAAAGTTAACTTTGATAAAAGTACAGGCAGTGGAAGTCACAGACTCTTGAAACTATTGAGATAGTGGTGGGGTCTAGCTCAGCTACAGAGCATCTGCCTTGCAAGCAGAAATTTCCAGGTTCAATCCCTGGCATCTCCAAATAGGGCTGGAAAAGACTTCGATCTAAAACCCTACCCTAAAGAGTCATTGCCAGTCAATAGACAGTTCCGAGTCTGATTCACCAATGATCTGAGTTGAACATATGAAACTGCCTTAAACTTGCACCTACAGCAAAGAAATGCACAGAAGAGCTGCCAAGAGAATTCTTTATCTGGGATTTGCCATGTTCCATTTCAGGGAAGCTGGCAGGATAGTTGGATCAGAGGGCTGTTTCATCCACTGTCAGAGAACCATACAAAATCTTCATAAGGTTCTGTGGGTGTACAGATCTGCAACAAAGTTATTTCTTAGTAGGAAAGAAGGGGCTAAGGGCTTGTCTGGTGCATTTTGCTCAGCCAGGTTCTTGGAGTCCAGTCTCTGTCTATGAAAAAACAGCAACTGAGCAACTGAGGGAATCCAGATTTGGAGGGTGTGTGGAAAATCGGGCAGCTGCTTTGGCAATTTATTTTCAGAGGCTTTCCAAAGGATCTGCAAGGGAAGTGGAGAAGCTGGGGAGATCTTCCATGGGAAATAGTCCCTCCTTCACGGGACACCCTACTGCCTACTATCTGTGCTTTCACAGATAGAAGGAGCCAGAGGTGCCTGCAGGCCATATTCATGTCTTGTCAGTCTCTTGGCTTGTGTTCACAAAAAAGCAAATATTTGGGAATTTGTGTTCTGTTATGAATGTTCGTAGTTGTAACTGTAGCAATTAAAATTTCTGTTTCTCGCAAAGGATTGTAGGGAAGACAAATGGGGAACAAATCAGTGGACGTCCAGTGTGATCTTGCATCTCTGGTCAACATCGCTTTATAGAATCTAATATATGACACTATTAAAATCCTCCTATCCCAAATGTATTTTGGACTGCATTTGAAGCAACCGCTTCCATGGAGTGATAGTTCCCTGCCCCTTTCTCTGTCTTTAAAGGGACCACTTGTAAAAGGCAAACGCTGTGTGGTGCTGGCTGATGGCTACTATGAATGGCAACAACGCAATGGACAGAAGCAACCCTATTTCATTTACTTCCCTCAGACTGATCCGGAAACGGTACAACACCAGTGTATCACTATTTTGTACTGTGGTGCTTGTGTTATCATTTTTCTTGATACCTTCCTCAAATGATAGTTTGCCTCAGGAAGTTTGTACTTTATGATTCTGGTCTGAGTGATTAAGCGGATGCTGAATGCTTTGAAGTTTGTATATATTGCATGATCTTTCTACAAGTTGTGCATATATTGGTGTGGAAGAGAAATACCCGCTCTTAGTAGCTGACATTTTTGCCAAGTAATCAAGCTCAAATTATCACTTCCGCCTTATCTCTGGGTCAATCAGAGGGCAAAGTCTTTCAACTCTGAAAAGTTTTCCCAAGCAACAGGCAGGCACAGCTCCTTAGAAGCAATTTGTTAACCTTTTATTCTCCTTCCTTCTGCTGCAGCCTGGTTCTGCTTGGCAAATGCTTGCGAAGCAGGCCTGTTTTTTGAAACACCAGGATGGGAATCCTCCTTTCCATTTGGAGCAGGCTACAATTCAATGCACCCTTACTTAAGAATAACACCCATTGAAAGCAGTGGGTCTACTTCTGAGTAAAAAGGGTTGCAAATATGTGCAGCTGCATCTCTCTGCTGTGAATTGAATTGCACACTCCCAGTTATGTGTTATGGGTTGTATGTTGTACGTAGAGCTTCTGGCTTAACACACCAGACACCTTAAAGGTGGATTTTATTCCTGGTTCAACCTTTTTCACTTGCATATCCCTTGGCAGCCCATTTCCATAAATTGTACCCTTCATATTAGCAAAATGTTTGTAATTAATAATACAAGCTCTCATCTCCTCTATATGAAAGCCCAGACTTCATGTTTTCTCTTTTTATCTGTTTGAAGAACAGAAGACTCTGCCTTTGCACTGTTTTGCACCAGAAGTGTGCTGAGAAATTCTGGGTGATTGATCACTTTCCATATTATGTTTCAGCTTTTTTACTGTGCTGGTTTTCAGTCACTGGTTCATACATGAATTGATGACCAAAAACTAGCTATTGGTGGGGCTTTCACAGCCAACTAGCTACCTCCCTTCCTGCCTTGCTGGTCCTTGCAAGGCATTCCTGTCTTGCAAGGCATTCTGGAGCATGACCTGCCTTTTTCTACCATTATTCCATTCTTTTTCAAGTACCCCTAAAGGTCCTGTTGAATGTCCCTGGGAGTACGTGAATACCAGGTTGTGAACCACTGTTTTACTGGTATGTTGTTTACAGTGCACTTACTCTGATAGTGCTTACAAAAAGGTGATGAAGACCAGAATTTAAAAAGAATAAAAATGTATTTTATGATCTTTTACTATGTTTTTAATAAATTAGAGACTACAGTTCTTAGGTAATAATTAGTGGTGGGTTATTTTTCAGGATCTGCCCTCGAGTGAAATCAGACAAAACTATAGTCAGACATCCCCCTAAGTTTAACCCCCGACTTATCCGAGGGTCATAGAACATTCCATGATTGTTGGCTCAAAGCCTGCCCTCTGTGGGATCGACTTGTAGGCTGGTATCTGCTGTAGTTCATATGAAATGACCCAGCAAGTCAGATATACAGTAGCTGAAAAAGAGTTTTTGGGTTCATCTTTTCTCATGTGTGGTATCGGCTGCATCTCTAGGAAGGAAAAGCATGGATGTGACATCATTACTAGCAATATATCCATCTGGATTGTCAGAATGGGGATGAGGTGGGCAGGCAGCATTTGGCCTGAGTGGAAGGCGTCCAGTGTTCCCCATTCATCTTTGTCACTTGCTGGTGCAGTGTGAGCAAGAGATAATGACAGGTCTCAGGCTTGACAGTACCTGCAGGGTAGCTACAGCAGTAGCTTAGATGGAGGGCTGTGGGTGAGTAGGTAGGTGTAAACATAGGCACTGGCTTCCCTCTTCCCATGAGGAGGGGTCACTCAGGAAGCCATTACTTGAAGGCAAATTGATTTGCTCAGCTTTTGATCACAAAGTTCAGTATCACCAGTTGACAGAAGTGCCTTTTTTATACATTTGATTGGTTTAATAATGTGATTCTCTTTTCAGTTCAGCAAACCAGATGTGGAAAATGAGAAGGAAGACTCAAAAAACAGAAGGCTACTCACCATGGCTGGCATTTTTGATTGTTGGGAGCCCGTTAATGGAGGAGAAATGTTGTATAGCTACACCATCATCACAGTTGATGCTTCTAAGGGTGTAAGCTCTATCCATCACAGGCAAGGAATAAAATACTGCATAGGAGCTTGATGTAGAAGAACATTTTGAAACATGGAACTAGCTAATGCTCCACAACTTTCTCTCCTCATTCTCTAATTTCTTGTTCTCTGTACCGGGTAGTGTTGCTGTTTTTCCCCCAGTACATATCCACAAAGGAAGGTTAGAACATGGAGAGCAACAGTTTTATGCTTCTTTCAAACTGTCCCCTTTTAAAGAACCATCTGATCATGAATTACCGTCCTCCTTTGGGTGGGGGTGGGGTTGTAAGATCCCTTATGACTTGTTTTACCTTTGGAATTTCCCTTCTGTTGTCTTTTTATATTGTCATTCCTTTTAAATTAACCTCTTGCCCTTTTATAGTTTCACCTGCCTGGTCTCTGCTCATTCAAGAGGGAGTAGGTTGCCACATCTCCCAGACCATCATGTTCCAATCCTCTTGTTTGCAGCCCTACAAGGAAGGAGGTTTTTTTCTCAGGCAGACTTCTTCTGTCTGGCAGCAATCTACCTTTCCCAGATTTTAAATTTGTACCTATTTGAAAGATGAAGCAGGAGCAGGAAGACAAGTGCCAGTTGCTAACCACTAGGCACTGTAGCCAGCCTGCTCAGTGTCTTCCACTACACATGGCCTTGTCAGTCAGACCCTCAGATAAATTGGGCCACTTTTGTGAATGAGTGAACTACAAGTCCAGTATTAATTGCTTGATTCTCCTCCTATTCCAAAAGATTTTTGGAATCTGGTTCTTACTGATGCTTGGACTGTGTGTATCTTTTGGTTACTGCATGTTGTGGATCAAGTTGGATGTCATTGAGATCTGCATCTTTCAACTTGTTTAGGATGCCAGCTATCCTGGATGGGGATGAGGCTATTGGAAAATGGTTGGACTTTGCTGAAGTACCCATGCCGGAAGCCCTTGGGCTAATCCACCCCACAGAGAACCTTGCATTTCACCCAGTCTCAACTATAGTGAACAACTCCCGAAACAATACACCTGAATGCCTTGTACCCATTGAATTGGACCTCAAGAAGGTGAGATCTGGTGATGGCTCTTCCCTGGCATATTTCTGTTTTAAGTCTTAGGTGTTCTCTAATATTTCCGTTGGTATCTTCATTTTACAAGCACTGATTTGAGCCCCTTATGAAATACTAGTGATGTTCATTTTACAGATTAAGGGGACAGCAGGGATGAAACACAGGAAGAGCCTATATTTTCCATCTTTGTTCTTTGTGGCCGAGCTGGTCACCCAGTATCCAGAGGCTTTGTATTTTCTTTTATCAGTCATTTTACGTCCTCCTGAATTCCTTGAAAAGACCCTGATAGGACTAAAAAAGGGCTGTAGCAGTTGAAGCTGATTTAATTTTTTGTAAAGGCAATTAAGGCCTGTTGCCATTCACTTTCTATTCCTCTGTGCAAAACTTGTGTCAGATAAACCTATTCCAATTACAATATATTTCGCTTCAGCAAAGTTTGCTCCAGGAAACCACATACCTAGGTAAGTCCATGAACGGTGCCATCCTAGTCATACCTGAGAGTAAGGGCCCAATCCTATCCAACTTTCCAGTGCTGATGCAGCCATACAGCAGCCCCAAGATAAGTGAACAAATATGCTCTTGCCTTGAGGAGGCACCTGTGACTGTCCTGTCTTCCTCCCCCCTCCACAGAATGCAGCACACACTCTTCTGGCATGGCTGCATCAGTTGGATAGGATTGGGCCCTAAGTCCCGTTGAACGCAGAATTTTATTTCTGAGTCCTGAGGCATGCATAGGTTTGCACTGTAAATGAGTTTGCAATTTCCTATGAGCTTGCAATTGGTAATAGTGACTTTTTCCCTAATTTGTTCCATATTTTCTAGGAAACCAGAGTCAGTGCAAGCAGCAAAATGATGTTGAATTGGTTAAAAAACAAATCTCCCAAGAAAGAGGAAGACGATGACTTACCAAGGTGGTCGAGCCAGTTCATCAAACCAGCATCATCCCAAAAAGCCAGTACAAGCCTGATGCATCAGTGGCTCAAGCAAGAAAATGGAGAACCTCCAGCAAAGCAGCCAAAAACTCAGTGTCACTAATCTTTCCACTTCATTCCTTAGCAGATAACGGGTCCAACAAATGGATCCTCAGGCATGTGTGCTTGCTATACTGAATGTCTAAACCTGATAGTTTCTACTGATTTGAAACTGTGGTGTGTCCTGGCTAGATCTGCTGATGTCAAGCAGGAAAGTCTTGACAGTAAGCATTTTCTTCTTGTCTTTTCTACAAATTGTGTTCTGGATGTTATGCACAGAGCTTGCTTCCCACTGCCAGTTGCTTGAGAGAGCAAACGTTCTCCAAGTACACAAGATGTGGAGAACACTTAAAGTAAAATTTGTTTCTCCCCTTGGGAGAGAAAGAAGCATTCCGTGTGGCAGGTGTCCTGTTGTGGTTTTCATCTGGTTCACATTTTGGATGTTTATCTGTAGAAAAGGCAGATCACTTTTGATGTCTGTGTGCTGCTGCACAATGAAAAGAACCTGCTATCTTGGCATGTTCTTAAACCTGTACAAGTGTTCTGACCCTGAACCCATTCTGCAGCACCCAAAGACTCTCCTTCAAGCACTTTGCTTCTTTCTAAGGGTGAACCGAGTTGGTGGAGAAACTACTCCTGTAAGCTGTAGGTCAGCAGCTAGTTCTAACTGTTGTTCAAACCTAGGGTGAGAAGATGTGCAGTAAGCTCAGTATGCTCGCACATATTTCAGTACGTTAGCAAAGAATGTGCATTTTGACATGTTTTGCAGACTTAAAAACGTTCTCAGTGGAAATTATTAATGCTGCACACCACAAAAATAGCCCTTACATTTGAGCAAGAAGTTTTTTATATCTTGTTATAAAAATTTTTAAACCATCTGTTGTTCTTCGCATGGAGAGGGTGAGTAGAGAACTGGACAACTGTTTTGTCCATTCACAATCTTGTTTTCATGCCTCTTTGTCTAATGGGAGACTCTTAAGTGGAATAGAAAATATTTGCAACTCTTAATTCTTTCAAGAACACAACTGCTTTTTTGGTAAGATGAAAATGACTTCTGGTCTCTTTGAAAAATGTTTTCCTGCTGAAAATTGATGTATCGGTGGGTGGGTGGCTGTTAAGGCTTCTCACTTATAAAAAAAATCTGTCAGAGCTGACTATTTGAGTGAGGACCTTTACAAGATGTACACTCTCTGGAGTACATTAATTACTTGCCTTTTAAAAAAATAGTTGTATAAAATAAAAAGTATTTAACTAGCATATTAATGTGTGTATGTGTGTGCCTGAACAGCAGTAAAACAAAAAACCATTTAGAGGCACTGTGAATAATATGTCATCCTTGTATTGACAAGTACATTGGTGCATAAAGTTGGGAGAACTCTAGCTGCATTCATGCTGGACTTCTATTTAATGCCAAAATATTATAGCCCAGCAATGTTTTTCTTTGTGATTAATTCAATATCAAAGCCATTTTAAAACTATGGTATCTGAGAGGTATCTGAGAGGATCGGTTCCACAACACCCCTGCTGCACATATCAAAATCTGGATAATGGGATTTGCAGGGGCCAGGGTTGAGGTGCCGCAGGGAGTCACCTGCGGGTTGCGCCGAGCCCTCCAGAGGTCACATTGGCTCCCCACTCCATGGGCCTTCTCTAGCCTCAGAACACCTCTCAGACGCAACCAGAAGCCAGTTCCAGTCGCATCTGGGAGGGCCTTTTATCTGGGGCTTGGCATCTGTGGATGTTTTCTGTCTTTTTAAAAACATTGTGGGGAAATATCTGGTAAACCACAGCACAAATGTTTGTGACATACAGACACTATACAACAAAGCAGATGTGTTCTTTTACTGCAGTGCATCATGCTGATCTTGCCTCCTCTCCACTAGCCATAATCTTGGGTTTCTGGTACTTAAGGTCATGAACAGAATGGGGGGGGGGGGGAATTCTCCATTCAGATTGCATCTCCTCTTATGCTAGTAGGTGAAATGGAGGAATGGTCATTATAGAATGACTAAGATCTCAAGATGGGGACATACTGCCATCCCACAGCAGCATGGGCTTCTATCCATGGTGGAAAACTATTAGTCCACTTCTCTAGTAATAGTGATATAGGACATAGGGGTAGGAGGGCATGCAATGCCCCTTTCCCAAGCCCCTGAGATCTCTGTCACACTAGATGGTGAGAAAAGCTGTTCTCTTTTGACCACAAGAAGAGCGCTGAAAATCTTCTCAGAGCAGCTTTCTTCAGTCACTTCTTTTTAGTGCTAAGGTTTCTTTTTTTGCCCCTACTTTTTTTCTTGAGCTCTTTCACACACTTATGGCCAGCATTTAAGAAGTACTAGCCATTATCTCCACAGCAAAGTGCCCAGGAAAAAAATGGAAGGGATGAATGTCACTAGCTAGCTGATTAACAGCAGGATGACTTCAGAGTTTCTCTTCTTGTCTGGCATTGAGGTTCATGTAGAATGCTTTTTGTTGTTGCCTCATTAATCTATGAGGGAAAGATGTGTCTTGTCTTGTTTCTGTCCAATCTATGTCAAAACAACAGGGCTTGATTTGTAGTTCCTGGAACAGTTTCCTCAGTGCCAACTGTATAAGACTGTATTGACTTCCCACAGAGGGAAGCAAAATGGTCTCTTCTCCTTGCTGGGCAATTAATTTTTCTAGACAAAATAGCTGTGCTCTACTTGGTCTCTTCATACAATGGCAGCATGAGGCGAATGCTACCCATTTACCCTGGTGAAAACCTAACCAGAGGAGGGGTTTACAATAGTGGAAGAGTTTTCTCCTGTCGTAAAATGGTGGCTGATGGAGTGTGCAATGCTGTGTTGGTATCATTCTGAGAGCACTGATGCAAGACACATCAGTGCAGCAGTTTACTGCACCCACCAGACTTAGTAAGTCAGTGATGGGGTGGGCTATGGGCAGAGGGGGGGAGGACCCTGGGAAGGGGGTGGGAGGGGTGGATCTAGTGGGAATGGCACATGTGGAATTTTATGCCATCAAACCTCCCTACCCCTTTTCTCCCCTTGGGCTTGCATCACCATACGCAGCCCCAGGGCTTACATGGAGGTAAGTATAGGAGATAAGGAAACACGTTTTTTTTTTACTTACCTCTCATTTGCCCTTGGGTCGTGCCCCCCCCCCCAGCTGGATGCAGTGTGCACCTTTTTGGCGTGGCTGCATCAGCACTACTGACAGGTGATAAGATAGTGGCTCTACAGTTGAATAACATTTAGAAAATGTTACCAAGGGAAGAATGGGAAGGAGAAATTTTCTGAGGTTTGATCATCCTGTTCCATAATCCTCTGTTACATAGATCAATGTCTCCCTCTGCCATTATTCCCTATTTTTGTCTAAGTGTTGGGAATTTTTCTCATTGCAGTGTTTATAGAAGACCATCATCCTTTTTTGAAAAGCATAGTGCTATCTGTAGTTTGGTAATTCGTTCATAAAATTGTCCCTGTCCTACCACTTAGACTCTTCTCCCTTCCCTTCTTCTTGAGTCAGAGGATGATCTTTTTCCTATCACTTTGCATGTACTGATATGATAGTTTTGGGGTGAGGAGGAAAAGTCCAGAAAGTCCAGCCTCCTCCAGCAGTCATGGGGGCCTCCTCAAAGTAAAGGAATGTTTAATTCCTTACCTTGGGACTGCATCGGTACTGGAAAGTTGGATAGAATTGGGCTTTTTATATATAAAAAATTTCCCGAGCTCCTCTCTACAAACATGAATGTCCTTTGTATTTGTAAGTGAATAGGCAACAAAATACTGCAACTGTTTTGATTTCTCACAGTGTTATTTAAAAAGAAAATTGATACTAGAAATTCTGGACACTTAACACAATCTCTCTGGAAGTACTACTTTTTAAAGTGTCTTTGCGAGAGAGTCTGCTAGCTGGTAGATTCTGGAAGAAACAGAGAAAGTTAGGATTTGATTTGGCAAAGAGTGGAGAAGCAGCCAAAATAACGTGGCAGCTACTATGTAACTCTCATGAGCTAACAGTGCTTTCAGGAATAAGCTACCCATTCCATTCAATGCTCCAACCTGTATAGCTGTAAATTTAAGCAAGTGTTACAAAGCCACTGTTACAAAGTAAGCTTCCAGTTACTCCTCCTCCAAAGGAAGCCCTGAACCCTTGTTGTGCTGCAGCTCCTAGAACTTCTCTGTGCTCAGAGAAGTGGGGCACAAGCATATAGCACTATTAAAGCTACGCAGGGCTCTTTTGATGCCTTGGTTGCAGAAGTAGTTTCCCTGCTTCCAGATGCTGCTGTTTAGTCTGCCCCCTGGAGGCTACTCTCGCAATGTGTCTGCTTCTATGCCTCAGGAATTTGATGAATCCAACTTCAATAGGTCTGCTCTGTAATTCGATCATCACCTGCTTGGCACAACAGTCTCAAAGCCTACACTGATCCAGTATGTAGCAGGTATCATTGGCTAATCAAGTTGCTTACTAAAAAGCAAAATACTGTACAGATGATTTCCTTACTGGAGGGTGGGGAAGCAATGACAGAAGTAGGCCCAATATGCTAATAGATACATTAGCAGTGAGAAGTGGCATTGTGTAGCTGTAGTGGTTAAGAGCTGTGGCTGGAAAGGCCCTGCGTAAAATTTAACTCTTAAGTGTGAATTCGTTAGGTGACCCTGGGCACGGAAGGCACTGTTTCTTAACATCTCATCTGCAACTGAAGAAGGGTAATATTACTTTTAGATGCTGGTTGCAATACTGAGATAAAGGATGAAGTGTTCGGTGTGCTAAAGGCATGATATGTATGCTTCATAGTAGCTTGGTTTGTATCACTTCTGTCCATGAAGATTCTGACTTGACCTTTGGGATGAAGTTTGGTTGGCATTTGTTCATCTGCCCTGTGTGGGTTGGGCAATAGTCCTTTTTAGGTATCTGGGGGCTGGGGATAAGAATAGGCCCTCAGTTTGGCTGTACTTGTCGTAAGAGGCGACTAAACAGCCACCGGGTAGATGGGACTCGTCAGCCTGAGAAGGCAGCTCATCTGAGAGAAGGAAAACTCTGATCCCAAACCTCCACTGCCTTGTGGCTGCATCCAGTTATGGAAAAGGCTTCAGGAGTCAACCTCCAGGCAAAATCCGGAGCCGGAGTCCCTGAGGCAGTTATGGCTGAACACAGTCATGTTCTGGCAACTCCTGCGACACCGCTGGAACCAACCGTATTGGCCTCTGCCTTTCCATTGGACCATTTCAGCGATGTGGAGAGGGGGGATTTGCTGCATGGGTAACAGCCTATCCTCCATACCTACTTTACCCAGGCTTCGCGCACTGGAGAGGACACTCTGTTCCAGAACCACCATTCAGAGCGTGACACCATAGTCTTCCGAGACTGAAGGATGCCCACAACAAGTAAGAAATAATAGTAGTAGTTATCTTACAAACAGCAGGAGCTGAGCTCTTTGCAGGATAATTAGCAGCTACAGTATTCAGCTATTTAAAATAGCAGCTACATTATACAGCTATTTTAAATAGCTTGAGACAATTAGAGCGCAATCCTAACCAACTTTCCAGCACTGGCATAGCTGTGCCAGTGGGGCATGTGCTGCTTCCTGCAGTTGGGAAGCACTCAGGGAGGCCTCCTCAAGGCAAGGAAATGTTTGGTCCCTTATCTCAGAGTTGCATTGTCCTTATGTCAGTGCTGAAAAGTTGGTTGGGATTGCGGCCTTAGTTGTCTGATCTTTCCATTACCCTTTGGTGTCCCATCCAAAATCAAGTCCAAACCCACAATTTGGAAACCATTGGATTAAATAAAACTCATGAAGGGTTTATTTATTGGTCAGGATGGATAAATGAAATCTCCACATTGGGCCTGGCCTCTGTGACCAATGTTTTGTGGGTGGGTAGCCCTGGGTTCCCTCCTGGACTTGGAGCGCATCTACCGACTGGGTAGACTTGGGTTCCCGTTCCAGCCAATGGCTCAAAGTCCAGATGGGAGCACAGGTCTACCCAGCTGGAAGATCTGGGCTCCAAATCCATGTGGGAGCCCAGGTCTATCCACCCAGCGAACCTTGGCCATGGAGGCCATATCAGGAGCCCAGGTCTACCTGCCTGGTTGACCTGGGCTCTGGAGTTGGTAGTGATCATGCTTCCCCAAAAAAACACACACACTGGATCTGCCCCTGTATCCAAGCCATTATTTCCTGCTAATTCAGCCTCTAGAAAGAAGAGAACATATAAATAAATAATAAACAGTCCCTGGAAGGGCACATCAGTACCTTGCAAATAGAAGAAGGCTGAGGGCCCAATCCTATCCAATTTTCCAGCACCAGTGCAGCTGCAATGCAGTCCCAAGGTAAGGGAACAAATATTCCCATACCTTAAGGAGTCCTCTGTGGCTGCTGCCCCACCACAAGATGCAGTGCATGCCCCATTGGCACAGCTGCACTGGCACTGGAAAATTGGATAGGATTGGGCCCTGAGTGTGTCTCCTGCTCTCCCTTAGAGCCCCAAATTAGGTGTGAGGCATGAATTACCAGTAAATTTCCTTGGTGGGCTTGAACTGTGGTGGGGAAGGCTGATGTCAGGGGGCTGC
This sequence comes from Tiliqua scincoides, assembly GCF_035046505.1. NCBI lineage: Eukaryota > Metazoa > Chordata > Lepidosauria > Squamata > Scincidae > Tiliqua > Tiliqua scincoides. The sequence continues at coordinate 221,485,682 of NC_089822.1, forward strand.
CTAGAGCCTGAGAGCCCAATCCTATGCATGTCTACTCAGAAGTAAGACCCACTAGAATCAATGGGGCTTACTCCCAGGAAAGTGTGGGTAGGATTGGGCTGCGAGTGGGTGCTTGAAACAATTGGTAAGCCACACCGGGCGGGGGGGGGGTCCAGCCCACGGCTCCTGCAGCGTTGGACAGGGAGTGAAAATGATTTCGCTCCTGCTCCCTGCCCGTTCCTCCCACTGTGCTGCAAGGCGAGGGGGCAGCCCGGGGGCAGGAGAAACAAGCCCCGGACCCCCCCCCCATCCCTTTGTCACACGCGCAGTCGCTCGCCGGCCTCCCAAAGCTGCTGCTGCTGCTGCACATTAATATGCTTCACCAGCAGCTCCCTTTGCAGCGAGCGGCCCAGCCTGTCTCGCGCCGCCGTGCCGGAGTCCGAACATGGACGACAAGAGCTCTTTATGCAAATCAGGGATCGGAATACCCGCCAATCGCCGCGCGGCTCCGCTCCAGCCGCCGCCAATGGGAAGGCGCCGACAGGCTGGGCTCGGATTTATACCCTCCGGCAGCTCGCGCTTGTTATTGTCATTGCAGCTGCGGCTGTCTGGTGGGGCGCTTCGCGGGCGGAGGCTGCAGAGCCTGCTCACGGTGAGGCTGGGGGCGCCTGCGTCGGGGGCGGGTCTGGGGTGCTCTGCTCGCGTGGACTGGGCAGTCGCCTTGGAACACGCGTGCACTGGCGCGTTCACACGTTCGCTATGCCCGCGCTGCTTTGTTGACACGCGTGTCTGGTGCTTCCCCCCCTGCAGGCGAGACCGCTCCTCCTGCTCCCCAGCCGCGGGGCTCGGTGCGCGCAGGGCTTCCCCAGCATCGGCGCCCCCACGATGTCCGGCCGAGGCAAGTCCGGAGGCAAAGCTCGCGCCAAGGCCAAGTCGCGCTCCTCCCGGGCCGGCCTGCAGTTCCCGGTGGGGCGAGTGCACCGGCTGCTGCGGAAGGGCAACTACGCGGAGCGGGTGGGCGCCGGAGCCCCGGTCTACCTGGCCGCGGTCCTCGAGTACCTCTCGGCGGAGATCCTGGAGCTGGCCGGCAACGCGGCCCGGGACAACAAGAAGACCCGCATCATCCCCCGGCACCTGCAGCTGGCCATCCGTAACGACGAGGAGCTCAACAAGCTGCTGGGCGGAGTGACCATCGCCCAGGGCGGCGTCCTGCCCAACATCCAGGCCGTCCTGCTGCCCAAGAAGACCCAGAGCTCCAAGAAGTGAGCCGGGGCCCTTGTCCGAAGGAGGGCGATGGGTCGCGCCCCACCCACAGGCTCCGGTGCAGTGGGCACCCCGGCCACCCACTCCCCTTCCCCACTCCACTGGTGCAGCCAATGCCAGCCGGGCAGCTCTCCTTACCGCATCCTCTGCCTTGGTGCAGCCAGCGCCGGGCCTTCTATGCGCACCCCTGTCCCTCCTCTTCCTTCCCCTTCCCTTCCCCCTCCCTGTGCTTGGTGCTGTAATCTCCGGGCGGCTTTCGTCCTCCTCCCGCCGCCATCCTCCGCCTGCTGGTGATCTGCCCCCTCTCACCTCCTGGCACTCCTGTCCCTTTCAATCCCAGGGACTGGTGTGGAAAGAGCAGTCGTCATCATTTTCCGTGTCATAAAAAGGGCACGTGCTCTGGGCTTGGCTGCCACCTAGTGCCCTGCAAATTGATTTATTTAATTTCTCTTTCCGGCCCTGGATGATTGAACTGCAGATCTCCTGCCCTGAAGCTGCTTAATCTGCAGCATCTGTGCAATTAGGTGCCCCCTCCCCCCCTTAAATCCCTTTATAATTCCTTGGAGGGGAGTAGGCAAGAAAAAACCGTTCTGGAACTAGAAGAATGATTTGTGCATATCATTTTTTTCCCCTTGATGAACTGGAAAAATGGAACAAACTGGAAGAGGGAAAGCCCACTAAGCACCCTGAAAGCTTAAAACCTACAAGAAAGGAAAGATTCTGTTTTGGGCAGCATGCCGCCGTTTCTATCTGGAGATCTCCTATCCTGTTTGTGCACCTTACATGGTGGGAGTTGAAACTCTGAAGAAGGGAGAGCCTCTCTATTGTTTTGTTTCTACTTGCACAAATATTCAACCTAAAACTGCTCTGTCCCAGAGCTCAGGAGGGTGATGGATCTATCTACCTGATGTTGCTGCACATCCCCATTCAATGCGATCACAAACTTAAGGGGTGGGGGAAAGGGATGGTAAGGGGCCAGGAAAATCACAATATGAAGAGAAACTTCTCTTGTGGAAGAAATAGCTTCATAGGCTAAAGAGCTTTTTTTTTTCTTGTTTGCTCTATGATGAGGTATTGATTCATGGTATTTGTACTCATTCCTAATCATGTATTTCTTAAGTTTTGAATTCTTGTTGTTGCTGTTGTTGTTGCAAAGCAGCTGTTTAATCTGGCTTGTGTAGTTAAGAGTATTAGGCTGGAAGCAAACCAGAGCTTGCCAGAGACTTGAAAGTGGTTTGAGAGAGGCTTGGCTTCCAGCAGCATAGCACATTGTACACCATGTGGTTTGTCCTGCTGTCACCTCTAGTCAAGCAGGTTTTGTGGGTTTATTTTGTTTTAGATACTGCACAAACCTATTTAGGGGGTGCAAACGTGCATGCTACTGAGAATAGATAGTCCCTCTTCCAAATTGACTTTAATGGGGGAGGGCGGGGAGAAGCTGGAAGCTTCTTGTCTCCAGCCTTGATGTGATGCATTCAGATCTTCTGAATGTGCTTAACAGCTTAGCTAGAAAATCATTTTAAGGAAGAGTGCTTGGATCTAGGCCTATTTCTGTCCTTTTGACGTCAATGAAGCTAAAATGGCTTAAATCAAAGTATTTTAGTATAATGGCATGTCTGGCTTCCTGTCTAAACAGCAACATACGGTTGGAGGTATTTGCTGCTTCCATTCAAACAGAAGCAGTTGTGGAGTGTGGTCTACTTCCCCCCCCCTCCCCATTTCCCACCCTGATTGAACTATAAGCTATGTTGCTGAGAATCCCATTATTATGTTTGACGTTTGCACCTTTTGTTTGCACTTTAAGATATCCACAGTGTTCTTCATTCAGCATTTCACTTCTAGTTCTGAACAAAGTGCAGGTTTTGGCATCTGTTCAGTTGTAATTCTCGATGGATTAGTGTTTGGGGAATGGGTTTTTTTTAGGAGAAACACTATCATTTATGCAAGCCTAAATATCTCGTTGCTGTGGTGGTCAACTCAATAGGTGTTTGGATAATGTGTGAGCATGGAAGTTAGCCTAGCTGGTCCTGTGATGCATCATAGCTGTGGTCTTCTAGAAGTGGTATGGGAGCCAAATCTTGCCTGCTTAGGTGAAAAGCTGATAGTGCCATGTGCATGCAGCAGTCTCTAGGCTATTGAACAAGTAGAACGTATATTTTATGGGCAACTGTATATGTGCTGTAAGTAGCATGTGTTCAGCTTATCAAGTGAGTTGTAAATCTATGGATGAAGTATTGTCTTGCTCTGGTTTGACTAATAATACTAGAGCTAGGGGAACTTGGATGCCTCTTTAATAATTGGAATATGAAAACAGTTTGTTTGCTCAGTTGCTGGTGTACTGTCTCCTTGGTGATACCTGAGAAGTAGAAGCTTTTATCTGCCCTTGTGTCTCCCACTGCAGACCCAGGGGGAAAAAAGACCTCTTGTCTCTAAATGGCTATCTCATTCCTCTGGCACTGGACCAGTGTAGGGCTCTTGCTTTCTTCCAGAATGAACACTGATTTCCTCATTTGCGGGGAAGGGAATCTTCACAAGCAAGTAAATGCTGAAGAGTGGGATGTTCTCAGTTTCTGTATGCCAGTGTTATGTCCCTTGTTCTCGAGATCAGTATTTTGTTTTCTGTTGAAGTTGCTTTGTATTTATTAGAAAATGCAGAACTTGTGATATTGGAGAAGTGCAAAACCAATATTCTTATTAAACTGATTCAGTCTTGAATGCACATCAAAGGCAGCTCTCATCGGTGCATCACTTATTAACTTGCTGGGAGGGGGATTCTGTTGGCTCCACTAAAGGACAAATGTGCCTACAGTCTCATGTATTATGGGGAGAAAAAGGAGGAAGGTGCATAGAGAAGGTCAGAGGCTTAGGCCAATAATCCTGACAGCTTGTAGTATGAGCTAGTGTTTCTCAAACTGTGGGTCAGGACCCATTAGGAGGGTCACGAGCCAATTTCAAGCGGGTCCCCATTCATTTCAATATTTTATTTTTAATATATTAGACTTGATGCTACGATGGTATGTGACTGCATCTGGGGAAATATTACAGACCTGTACTTTTAACAAGCTACTATGTATATTCTTTTAACAATGATAGTAAATGGGACTTACACCTGGGTAAATGTGGGTAGGATTGCAGCCTAGGATGATGAAAAATGTTCCTGCTTGATGTCACTTCTGGTCATGACATCACTTCTGGTAGGTTCTCCTTTTAAAAAGTGGGTCCTGCTGCTAAATGTGTGAGAGTATGAGCCATTGATCTTCTAGCTTGAAGTTTTCCTCTTTCTATTTAACAGAGCAAATCAAAAAGTACAGATATCATAAATTCTATTAACAGTTTCAAAATCCAATTCCATTCCATTTTTGTGAGCCACTACAAACCTTGGAAAACTTTAAAAAATGGAACAAAACGATACTGTACTTAAAGCATTGAAGTGAGTTGATGGCACAGTAGTCTCAGGTGAAATTTGTTAGTGCCAGGAAATGAGTTGTAGCTGTTTTATTGGAGGGTCGAAAAGCAAGTAATCTGGCTTTTGAGGGCTGATAATTTAATGCACTCGCCCTTTTAAATGTCCCCATAATTTTCCTCTTGCACCTTATATCAACAGACATTCGTATAAACTGTAGGGATTGCTTGAAGTTCTGAAGTCATTCTGTCTAGTACCTTAAAAATGTTTATTTCATTGTCCAGGCAGTGACGCTCATTTTAAAATTGTCCTCCATTCTGGAAAACTTGAGCGTCTTCTCTGCCATTGCTGGCTCCACAAACATTTCAGTGCACATACAGAGCTCTGTGTAAGCAAAGTGTTGCTCTGGGATATTTCTGAAATCCCAATGAATGGAGAAGCCCCTGTGTATGCTGTGCTCTGGATCAGTTTTGGACCACCATGAAATACTTGGGGAGATCAGTGTCAGACCCCAAGGAACTAGGTTCACTGTATTACAAGCATAAATAATTGTGGGCAGAGTTAGACTGCACTTGAACAGCCAATATCTTCAGGAGAAAAGTCTCCCGCTGACTTGAATGTCTGGCAGGAAGACTGAAGCAGCTTACATGATACAAGTGTATGCTGTTCCATCCAAATGATGACCAGAGTGAAGTCTGTTATCTTTAACTCATAATCATCATGCATCCTTGTAGCACATTACTTTGACTTGGGGCCCAATCGTATCCAACTTTCTGGGACTGATGCAGCTATGCCAGCAGGGTGTGTGCTACATCCTGCAGTGGAGGGGAGAGTAGTCACAGAGGCCTGTTCCCTCCCACTGGGGCTGCATGACAGCTGGAAAGTTTGATAGGATTGGGCGGTTAATTGTTATATCTCAAAACTTCTAAATAAGAGAATTTGGTCACACCTGAAGCTGTTTAATTTTCAAATGATACTTGAAGATGTATCTAAAGAAAGTGGATTTGGACTAAGACCTGCAAAAATAAGTGAGATGAGTGAGTTTATGATTAACACACGTTCTACTTATGATGCCTAGTCAGGTTTGCTTTCTTTGGATAAAACCCTCTTAACTCCAAGAAGGCACAAGGAATTTAGTGTGCTGCAAATGGTTCTAACCACTTGGGATGGGGGGGTCAGAGTTCATGGGAAAGAAGCAAAAAAGAATTTAGAGGAAAGAGAATATATAAGCGAGGCAGTAGTCTTTATAAAGATCAAATAGATTTTTGTATTGAGGGATCTTTTTGGATTGAGGGAACTACTTCTGGGTTAAAGCTACTCATGTAATAGTATATGAATAACTATGGGCTCAATCCTATCCAACTTTCCAGTGCTGATGCGGCCATGCCAATGGGGGCATGAAGGCCTCCTCAAGATAAGAGAATGCCTGTTCCTTTACCTCAGGGCTGCATCAGTGCTGGGAAGTTGAATAGGGTTGGGCCCAAATTTGACACCTCTGCCCAAAGGTTTTCTAAACCAAATAGGGCAACAGCACCTTGAGAACTAAGGAGCTGTATTTTTTAAAAGTCAGTTCCCTCCTACCCATTTTGTAGAGTACTGAGTGGTGAAGTTTGCTTTGAGTTTTAGCAGATAGGTCAAGACTGGAATTGTCAAGTGCCTAATATGGGACCTTGTAACTTTCATTTAGTATTTTAATGTTGGGGGATATGCTCCACGGTCCTTTGGTGGGCCGCTGTGAGATACAGGAAACTGGACTAGATGAGCCTATGGCCTGATCCAGTGGGGCTGTTCTTATGTTCCTTTAACTTGCTGATCAAAATGAGAGAACAAAATGAGACAGAGAGGAGGAACAGGTTCTTAGTTCTTGAATATCATAATAAAATTGTCCATGCAGCCTGAAGAACTCTAGAGGGGGGAGACTGTGCTTCTTATTCACCATCCCCACCATCCCCCTTCTCCTTGCAAGATGCTGCTGAACTGAGCTGCTGGCAAGCAATTTCATTCCATGACCAGCAAAGTTGAATGCAGAGGCTGTACTTCTGTTGAATGCAGAGGAATTCTGTTGTGGAAAAGGAACCCATTGCAAGAGGAAGTTGTGCAAGTGAGTCTAGGCAAGCACAATGCTAGGTTTATGGGCATAGGCCTGCTGCATTGTGACTTACTCTCGTGCTACTAGCTGAGACTCCGTGTCTTAAAACTGCTTATCATCCTTGGGTGGGACTAGCTGGACTGGAAGGTAAGTGAAAGTACCCATTTCAAGGAGCTATTTCCTCAAATGGACTTCAGTCTTTAAAAAGAAGATCTGTTCAAATCATTTGTAGGAGTGTGTCTTATTTGTGTGGCTATAGCAATGGGGGTGTCAACTGAGACTTCCTTGACATCTGTTTCCATTAAGATAGAATTGCTTCCATAAATGATCTTGTTAAAAGTGCCGAAATGACCTCTAGTCCACTGCAATGAGTTTCTGACCACAAAATAGAACACATTTGCCAGTCCTCAAACTGAAATTTTCTACATGGTATTCCTAAGGATCTTTCAGTACAACCACCTTTAGTACTCTGTCTGTGGTGTGTGTGTGTGTGTGTGTGAGAATTATCCTTTTTGTTGTGTAAAATCTCGATCTTCCTTCAAACTCTTGTTCAGAAGGTATTTACTGTTGGGCCTACAATTACGGTCCTTACATTGATGGAAGGGCTTATGGGATCTATTGGTGGTTATTATTACTGTTGTAGGTGCTGACACAATTTTTTTTTTTCATTTCTTCACCACCCCCAATCAATTTTATACCTTTCACACATCTGCCATGCAACTGATGATGGTTTCTTACAGTGCTGAAAGCAGTCAGGCTTCAAATCTCCCATTTCAGGAATGTGTTTCTTTCTCTGATGGGGATCTCCTGCTGAGCCTAAAATATACTGGGGCCATTGCCAACTGCATTTCTATCTTTGGCCCTAGTTTGCTTTCAATCCAGGGCTGCCTGCCTGATCAGAAGTGTTCCAGTACCTCTAAGGATAGGCTCTGTTTCATTTATATAAGGGAGGAATATCTTGTCAAGAGGCGAAGTCTGCTACTTTGTAACTATGGCTTTTGAGAACACATCATGAAACCAGATGCCTTTACTCCTCACTACTACATAGCAGTTCAGTAGTGGTGAGGAGAGCTGGCTCTTGGGCTTTCTGTGTGTGCAGTTCAGTACCACCACTTGTATCACACTTCTGTTCAGGAGCACTGGGCAACTAGGGTGACCAAACATCCTCTTTTTCCAGGACATGTCCTCTTTTTTGTCTTGTGCCCTTAGACACAAGAACTTAGATACAACAAGAACTTAAATGTCCTCCTTTTCCCTGTGAATGGCCCCTTGGGTCAGCCCCCAAACCCTTGTAAAACATATGTATAAACTATATATAATATAGTTTTAAATTTAGTAAGTAATAGTGTTTAACCACATGAAGTCAATATATGAGTGTTTTTAGCTTGTGTCACGTCCTACATTTTGGGGTCCCTCATCCTCTTTTGTGGTTATGACATCTGGTCTTCCTGTGGCCAACAGGCCCTACTATGTTGAGTGAGCCTTGCTCCATGGTAGTTGTTCATTAAGATTACAATTTAAGTGTTCTAAGAGGCCAAAGGTAGGGCAAGCTACATCCAAGTAGCATACTTAGCTGCATACCCTTCTCTGTTCCTTGGCTGCTACCTACCATTTGTGTAAGAAGGACATGTACATACCTCCTATGCAGCACCTGCTTCAAACCAGAGTTACACAGTTGGGGTTCACCACCCCTGAGTTTCTTTTCATTTTGTGCAGTAAAATGGAGGGTGCCCCCCCCCCCCATGTAAAGAAGAGAGTGTCTGTGCTCTTCTTGGCTCTGGTTTGCAGCTGGGAGGCAGTGAGGTGACGGTAATGCCTGTCTCAAGCCCTGGCTTTTCCTCCACAGCACCTGAGCTGTCTAGGGGGGCTACTGTGTTGGATTCCTTCCAGCAAGAGGCCTTGGGACATAGGAAAGAGCCTCTGGTTCCCGTCGTAGCTCTGGACGCTGTTTGATCATTGATCCCATCCCAAAGTGGTCCACACTGCGCAGCCATAGTAAAGCGCTCTCGCCTCTGTGCAATCTGAGGCGAGGAAGCCTGCAAGGGGGTGCAAAGGCGAGGGAGCAGACCGGCTGGACTGGAGGGCAGCACTCCTTCGCTGCAGCGGGGGGAAAGAGGGATAGCGGCGGAAGTGGCGCTCTGGATGGGGATGATCTCCGCTTGAGCGACCAGAAACTGTCTGGACGGAGCAAGTCGAGCTCCAGAGCCCACCCAGTTCTTTCACGTAGCTGAACCAGCCAGCCAAACAGCAGCGGTGTCTCCTCCGCCCCGGCGCACAATGACGCTTGCAGCAGCGCAGGCGGGGGAGTTGTTCCTGCACTCCCGCTCTAGAGGTTGGCCAGGGGGCGTGATGCGGAAAGGGGCGGGGAGGCAGAGGCTGGCGGGAGGCGACGAGCAACTGCACCCTTCGGGCCTACAACGCGCCCCAGCTGGCTCCAGCGACCCCGATCTGGATGCCGGGGAGGAGCCAGGTCCACGTCCAGCTCCCTTCGATCCTCATGTAAGAGGAGCGGTCGGGGGCGGTCGAGTTTATGTTAAAAGGGATACGTCCCCCTTCGAGCTGCAGGAGCACAGAAAACGGGGGCAGAGAGAACCCCCCTCCCCTGAAGCAGCCACCGTTCCCCCTGTCTGCTACTCAGAGCAGCAGCACCCCACCCACCCATCCCCCGCTCCACCATCCCCATATAAAAAGGCTTTTGCTGCCGGTTTACCTTTATCTTTACACGAACGCCTCCCTCCAGTTCTTACCCATTCATGACACAGTGAGGAAGCAGTAAGTAAAAAACGTTTTAAAACGATTTATTGAACAAAAAAAAAACAAAAACAAAAAAACACAAGGGGGAAAGGCAATTGATGAAGACGAGACCTGTCAAGGCAGTACAAGAGCTTGCGAGGGGAAGGCGCACTGCAAATTCCTCCACCCTGCTACCTCCATTGACATAACGCATCACTGACTCTGCGGCGGCCACCCCCGGCGAGAGAAGCCTTGCTGCTGGCCTACTTGGTCCCGCACGCCCACCCACACGCAACACCGCCCGCGCCTGGGAGAGAGCAGCTCCCAAGGGACGGGCGGTCTTAAGGAAGACCAGCCAGGCGCCCTTGCAAGCTGCTGGGCTGTTGCCATGGCACTATGGCTGCATCAGGGGGGCGAGGGCTAGTCCACCCCCCAAAAGCGGATCCCCCTGCATTAAGTGGGAGCTAATGGCGAGGGGCACATGTCTCATTCAGGCTTAAGCGCCGCTTTAGAAATCGCTATTTTACCATAAAAAAAAAAAAAAAAAAAAGCGAGCGCTGCGTGTCCCCAACCGCGGCCAACCCATTCTGTGCCAAAAGGGGGGAGTGGAGCGCACAAAAAATGGGGGGGCTCCACGGGGGAAGAAGAAAGTGCTACGATTCCGCCCTCCCCACACTCCCCACCCCAGTAAACAGCGGCAGAAACGGGGCTCAGCTAAAAAACACACACAGAAAACCCAAAGCGGGGATGCGGCTCCTGCTCAGAGCCGGAGTCTGTGTCTGGGTAGGTAGAGTCCCGGGCAGTCGCCCCGCAGGAGATGCTGCTGCCGCCTCTGCGGGGGCTTCACTTCCTGCTTTTCAGCACCTTGGGCTTGGCGCTCTTCTTGGCCTTCTTAGCGCTGGCGGCGGCCGAACTCTTCTTGGTGGCCTTCTTGGCTTTCGCCTTGTCCTTCTTGACGGCGGCCCCGCCGCCGGCGCCCTTCTTGTGAGACTTCTTCTCGGGCTTCTTGCTCTTGGAAACGGGCTTTTTCTCGGCCTTGCGCGGCGTTGGCGGCGCCACCACCGCCTTCTTGTGGGGCTTGGCGTGGGAGGCGCGGGCGCCGCCGCCGCCCCCAACCCTGGCGGAGGCAGCAGTGCTCTTCTCGCTGCCCCCCTGGAGCTTCTTCCTGTTGAGCTTGAAGGAGCCGTTGGCGCCGGTGCCCTTCACCTGCAGCAGGGTGTCGTTCTGCACCAGCGCTTTGATGGAGTACTTGAGGTAGGTGCGCCCGTTCTGCTGGTCGAACCAGCCCACCTTCTTGGCCTCCTTGTAGATCTTGGCCAGCGAGGAGCCCCCGCGCTCGCCCAGCTTGCGGATGGTCTCCACCACCAGCTGGCTGTACTTGCCCGGCTGGTTCTTCTTCTTGTTGTTCTTCTTCTTCTTGGAGGGGGACAGAGCCGCTCCCCCGCCACCGCCTCTGGCCTTCTTGGACGCCCCCTTCTTCTCGGGAGCGAGCGGCGCCTCCTCGGCCTCGGTCAAGGGCAGGTCGGCCTCCTCCAGCTCCACCGACATGCTGCCGGCAGACAAGCGGAGCGTCTGACGAGAAGAAGTGTCGGGGGCGGCTCGGTTGACCTCGGAAGGGCGACCGGAGCTAGAAGCAGCGAGCGACGGAAGCGACTAGACCAACACAGCCTCCTTCGACACAAGCGGGCTCAGGCGAGCGAACTGTCTGGGCGGGCGCCGCCGCAGCTCCTTATATACGCAGGTTGCGGACCACGTTGAGAACAACAACAGGGAGCGAGCAGGCGAACTCCAAGTTGTGCTTTTGCGGGGCCCTTTGCGGGGCTCTCCCTCCCGCGCCCGGCGCTCCAGGGCCCGGGGGCCGCTGCCACCCCTTGCCCCCGACGGTGCCTCGCCGGGCTGCCTGGAATGCCCGACCCTCCGGAGCTGGGAAAGGCCCCCCAAAGGCGATTTTAAGGGCGCACCCTATGCTGGAAACGAGGCGGAGGAGGGGGGCGCCCTGTTTGGAGGGCTCTGGGTCCCGCGGGAGGCGGCTCCTGCCGCAGCCGAGGCACGGACCGGGTAGCGAAGAGGGCGCTGGAGCCCCCTGACTCGTCCTGGGGTGCCGGCGGTGCCGGGGGGCAGCGCTAGCCCGCGGTTAATTTGTTGTAACTAACACACTGGACGCCCTCACGTGGTCGGCTGCAGCAGCACGGAGCTGGAGAGCCGATTCCAGGGGGGTCCCCGCCCGATCTGGAGGGGCCGTGACTCACAGGGCTGTGGGGCTTGGGAGGGCAGGATTTGGCCCCCTCCGAGGGTCCTCATTCGTGGGTGGGCAGCGCCCCCCAGGTGGGGTCTGGGGGTTGTTGTGTCCCCTCCCCAGCGACTCTGGCAGGCCCTGTAGAGGCAATTGGGGTATCGAGTTTAGCTGGGGTGGGAGGGAAAGGGGGTACCGTGGGGGCTGCCTTTGGGGAGGGGCGTCTGGGGAGTATTCAGGTCAGGAGACGTGCAGAGGAATCCTCTGAAACAGCAGGGGTGGGTGAGTGGAAGGAGTGTAGAGGTTCACAGACCTTGGCTGCAATCCTATCCAGTTTCCTGGGAGTAAGTCCCATTGAACTCAGTGGAACTTACTTCTGAGTAGACATGCCTAGGATTGGGCTGTCTGTGACTTTGAGTTTGGTATCCGTGCCGCAGTGTGTACTCAGGATGGCACCTTCCTTTCCTACTATTAAAGAGGAGAGGAGACCACCGGGTGCCCAATCCTTTCAGCCCAATCCTAAGCGGGTCTACTCAAAAGTAAGTGCCCTTATGTCCAGTGGGGCTTGCTCCCAGGAAAGTGTGCATAGAATTTATAGCCTTTGACTTTCTGCGAGAAAATGCCTATTTTGGAGGAGCAAAGCCCAGAGGACAGCGACGGTGGGCCATCCTTCTCTTCCCGGTCTCACTCCCCCCACCCTTTTTGGAGGGAGCTACCTGGAGAGGGAGCGGAGGGCTTTGATCTCTGGTCGAGCTACAGAGACTGTCGGGGGCGTGCCAAAAGCTCAGCGCGATTCTGGAGAGGGTGCGTGTGCGTGGTCGATACGTTGGCATCTGCCTCATTGCACTCTGGCGCAATGAAGGCGCACTCTGGATCGGCGTGCCAGTGGAGACCCTCTTGCGACAAGAAGGAGCACCTTTACCCCCGGGACGCAGTGTGCTGTGTGTATCCTGCCTGCCTGCCTTACCAGCAGCCTCCTTGCCACCCACCTCTCTCCTGTAACCGAGGAGGAGGGAGGAACGCGGTGATTTGCAGACTCCCAGCGCCTGAAATTCATTTCAAATCTCATGTAACCCACGCTCTGGGAAGGGGGGCGACGCTCTCCCTGCCTTGGAGGTGCTGCAATCACAGCTCCCGCCAACGCTGGCAGGAGAACTCTGCCAAACGCAGAGGGGTGGGTGGTAGGTGGGGGTTCGGCGAAGGCGGGAGGGCGAGGTTTCTTCTGTAAAGGGAAGAAAGCGAAAGTCCTCGCCCGAGCCGTGGAGCCCGCCTTCTCCATCAGCGCTGCTTCTGCTCCTCTTCGTGCCTTGAAGGCTGGCTGCCTGTTGCTCCGGGAGGAAGGCGCACCACCTCTCCAGCAGCATCTGATGGGGGGGGGGGAATTAGTTCCCCCAAGTCACCCGGTCTCACTTTGCAGCGGGTGCGAAAAGGCAGCTCAACCCTGGGAGAGAGGAGCCTGCCTGCTTTCCAGTCCTCCTCCCGCCTCCAAACTTGACAGCCGCCCTCCCAGCCTTTCTGCTTCCCTCCGCCATTTCCCTCGCAATGCCTCTCTCTTGCAACCTTCTTGAGTTCTGTGCGGAAGGTCAATAGTGAACTGAGGCCAATTTCTGGCGGGTTGGCTGCTGGGATTCTTGCAAAACATGTTGGGCTGACCCCTCCAGGCAGGCTCTGCTTAGGATTCAGAGTACCTAGTTGTGCCTCGGAGGCAGGCTTGCTTTGCACATTTAGGGCAGATTGGAGCGCCATGGGAATTCTAAGTAAACTACTCTAATAAAAAGACCAGCACTGCTTTACTAGCCCACTTTAAACTGGGTGACAGGCTTGATTGCCCCCTGCAAGGTCACCACCATCCTTTCCAAGCCTAGTGTGCTGATGCCAAATTAGCTCACTACCTGTCTCCTCTGCTGTAGCTGCCTCTGTATTTAAGAATCCAGTGCCTTCCCTTTTATGCCATTTCTGCCCAACACTTCATATACGCAGCAGAGGCCAAATGTGTACACACACCCATGGACTGTGCAAAAATGGGTTAAGCTGGTGCAGTTCATTTTCACCTGAGTTACAGTGGCATCCAAAGCACTCCCCCTTCCCCTCTTGCACCAACTCTTGAAGGTTTGCTCCTGCAGTTTCTTTTTCTTACATCTGCTGGACAGTGCTTTCTTTCAACCCTTATTGTGGAACTTTTATGAAAAGAGAGGCATAAGAGTTGCTAGTTTAATTACCCATAACTAGTTATGCAAGGAACATGAAGTGACTGAGGTATCTACATGTGCTTGGAAACTGGAAGCAAGAACAAGTTCCCACATCTCATTTTCATAGCCTCCACAGGGTGGGGGAAGTGTGTTCAACTGCTTTCATTGCAGGCAGGTATACATCATTAATTTAACAGATGCTTGTCAAAATAATGAAATATAAAGCAGCCTTTGAACAGTTTGGATTACACTTAGGCTGCAATCCCAACCACACTTTCCTGAGAGTAAGCCCCATTGAACAAAATAGGACTTACTTCTGAGTAGACCTAGTTAAGATTGTGCCCTTGTGATTTAGTAATAGCACAGCATACTGTGTGCCTGCTACATTCATTGTCGCTCAGCTTTTCTGAATTCATCCTCATGGTGATTGAAGTATCACTATTTCCTTCACCCACAAGAGTTGTACACCCACAATGTACAACTTGAATCAGAAAACCAAATGCAGGCCTCTTGCATCAAACTTTGGGGTGTGGACCTTCGGAGATTAAGGCTTGATAATAAGCACAGCATATGAACACAGGAAGCTGCCTTCTGCTGAGTCATGCAATTAGTCCATCCATCTCAGTAGTGCCTGCACTGACTGGCAGCAGCATTCCAGTTCAGACAGAAGTGGTCCCTAGTTCCATGTGAACTGCCTGGAGTGGACCTTCAGCATGCAAAGCAGCTGCTTGACCACCATTATATAGCCTTTCCCCCAAACCATGTATCCCACCCTACCATCCAATACAGGATGTTGGAACTTCTGAACCACTATCCTGAGTTTCAAAAGCTGTTTCCTAGGCAACCAGTACTGGAGAACCAGCTTGCACAGAATTGCTTTGTTCTTTAGATTTTTACTATATTCTTCTTGTTATCTGGTACTACAAGACGATTACAGATCCAAAGCATGGACAGCCTCTTTTAAGCAGTGGTTATTTTGCCCATTGTGGTTCCAACACACACTTCACATGAAAAAATGTTGCCTCCATTGGGCTGGTCCTGTTTATATAGTGCTGACAGTACAAGGTATCCGTTTTCTACATTTCTTGAAACTTTGTTAAACTTCTCAGATGCATTCTTTGTAAACTTTGATTGCCTCTCAGAAAAGTACAATGTAAATGTTAAATATATGAAACAGAAGCTTCCTAGACTGCTCCTATAAGCCAAATGAACCAGAGCAATTTGGTCTTTCTAGCCAATGGCATTAGATTGCTTAGTTGGATGGTTCACAGCCACCCATAGGATACATAGTTGCTACACTAGAATGAATTGTTGTTTTTCTATTTATTTTGTAGGCAATACTGCCATGTGTTTGAGAGGTTTTGAGAGAAGAGCGGCATAGAAATTTTAAGTTATACATACTTTTCTGATCAAAATGCCTGAAATATACATGTGTCCAAGCTCACTAAGATAACAAGGATAGGACTATTCTGGCTCCCTAATATAGCTAGAATATTCATAGTAGGCCACTACTTGTTAATGGCATGGCACAAACCATTCACTGCTAGAATTCCACCAATTCTTTCCACTTAGAAGGTAGACTATACAGCATTGCATAGTTTGTACTCACCTAAGCCATGTAACTCATTCTCTGTACAAAGAAACAGTGGTTCTGAAATCCCAGAAGGAGAAACCATTCCTTTAGGGCACTGTTTCTCAAACTGTGGGTCAGGACCCACTCAGTGGCTCATTTAAATATTCTATTTTTAATTTATTAGCCTGGATGCTACCATGGTATGCAACTGCATTTAGGGAAATGTTACAGACCTGTACTTTTAACAGGCTACTATGTGTATTCTTTTAACAATGATAGTCAATGGGACTTACTCCTGGTAAGTGTGGGTAGAATTGCCAAAAATTCTTGCTTGCTGATGTCACTTCTGGTCATGACATCACTTCCATTGGGTCCTGACAGATTCTGATTCTAAAAAGTTGGTCCCAGTGCTAAATGTGTGAGAACCACTGCTTTAGGGGAGTTAGCTATTCTCTGGCAATATATTTGTCTACTGTAGTAAACAGTGGCTGGTGGCACCTTAATTTGTCACAAGACTTCCTTTAAAAAAAGGTGTAGATCAGGTTTGTTGTTTCTCTACCACAAGGGGGACTGTTCAACCTTCGAGAATAGCAGTTTACTAATTTGCTTCCTATAGCTCTAGGCTCTGTATTACTACAGAACAGAAGTGGTTACTGTACTTAGTAATACAGTGATGATAAAACCATGCACACTCATATGTAGCAGTGCAGATACGGATTAATAATCACAGTGGATATTCTGGTCTCCACTAAGTGACAAATAAAGTGTACTATGAGGTACTGAAAGTCACCAATGTGTAATTTGTCTAGTCCTTTAAGAGCCATTTATGTTAGTAGGTTTCTAGGAAGACTGGGTTACACTCCAGATCTTTCTAGAGAGCACCTGAAATCAGTGTAGTTCTGAACATGGTAGTCTTTGGCAACCACCATCTTTTCAACCCTCCAAACATACTATTGAGGAATTATGTCAGCTTCTTCTGGTATGAACTATGAATGTCATAGTTTTTGCACACTGGGGCAAAAAATCAAAACTTTAGATATAGGCTGATGGGGTCTGAGCTGTCTGTGACAGATCAGGAGAGATCTTGGGGTGGTGGTGGACAGGTCGATGAAAGTGTCGACCCAATGTGCGGCGGCAGTGAAGAAGGCCAATTCTATGCTTGGGATCATTAGGAAGGGTATTGAGAACAAAACGGCTAGTATTATAATGCCGTTGTACAAATCTATGGTAAGGCCACACCTGGAGTATTGTGTCCAGTTCTGGTCGCCACATCTCAAAAAAGACATAGTGGAAATGGAAAAGGTGCAAAAGAGCGACTAAGATGATTACGGGGCTGGGGCACCTTCCTTATGAGGAAAGGCTACGGCGTTTGGGCCTCTTCAGCCTAGAAAAGAGACGCCTGAGGGGGGACATGATTGAGACATACAAAATTATGCAGGGGATGGACAGAGTGGATAGGGAGATGCTCTTTACACTCTCACATAATACCAGAACCAGGGGACATCCACTAAAATTGAGTGTTGGGCAGGTTAGGACAGACAAAAGAAAATATTTCTTTACTCAGCGTGTGGTCGGTCTGTGGAACTCCTTGCCACAGGATGTGGTGCTGGCGTCTAGCCTAGACGCCTTTAAAAGGGGATTGGACAAGTTTCTGGAGGAAAAATCCATTACGGGGTACAAGCCATGATGTGTATGCATAACCTCCTGATTTTAGAAATGGGTTAAGTCAGAATGCCAGATGTAGGGGAGGGCACCAGGATGAGGTCTCTTGTTATCTGGTGTGCTCCCTGGGGCATTTGGTGGGCCGCTGTGAGATACAGGAAGCTGGACTAGATGGGCCTATGGGCTGATCCAGTGGGGCTGTTCTTATGTAATGTCATTCATTTAAATTCCTTTTAAAAAGGAAAGTTCTAGAGCTTGATCAAGTGTCATCACTAAACAAAATATCAGCCACATTATCAGCCTGCTAGACTCTTGCCTTTGTAAGAATACACATAATGAAACTGTTACAGTTCAAGTTCAGAGGACCAGTGACATCCCATTTCCTCAGTGTAGCAAGTGACAGTTTAATACTTCTGCCCATCTCCTTTCTTTGGCTAACCTAGGTACCTGCCCCCAACCAGGGATACACCAAATGGGATTGCAACTGCCACTGCCAACATTAGCTCTGGACAAAAAACATTAGCCAAGATACTCCAACTTCCATTTCAGCAAGGAGACAGACTAGTTAACAGTGAGCAAAGTTTTGTTGTTAAGTTTATTGGCATGTTTCTTTACAGAAGAGCTCTGCCTATGTACTAGAATGTAGTCCTCTTGGAAAAAACCAAACAGTAGAAGTGCTCCATTTTAAGAAAGCTACAAATGCAAGAACAAGGAAGGGAGGGCAGAACGAAGTTGCCAAGTTTTCCATTCCAGAAAATCCAGACTAATGACAAGATAAAGGGGGAAAGGGATGTTTTTAGCCATCTATCAAGATGAACTACCCACAACCCAAATGGAGCTTGTTCTACAGAAGTCAGACATCTCAGATTCTTCTTTATTTGCAGAATTAATCATGATGGGGTAAAAGGCAAACAAGATCATTCTGAAAGTTGTATTTAATTTCTGAAGTCCAATAATCCAGTGTGCAAGGTTATGCAAGTCCTTTGAAGAGTTGTAGTTACAAGCCAGACAATTTTCCAGGAGATGAAGTTTTGGCTCTTAATAAAAATGTTTACATAATTCTCACTTCTACTGTACAGAATACTGCCTCTATCTGGACTTGTGTTGCTAGCACACTGCATCTCACAAGTGTCCTGTTCAGTTCCTAAACAACCTGTGTTTCAGTACTTAAACATGTAATTCAAGAATTTTACACTAATTTATACATTTTTAATTGGTTGCATATATTAACATGTACTATAAGATTTTTTCTAAAGAAGCCATTACATAATATGTGGATACTGTAAAAAGATCCGATTAGTTAAAAGTAACAAGCATTAACAGATACATACAAAACTCAATCTAGTTGGACTGAGTGCTGAGCTTGCAATGAACTATGGGTAATCAGCCTTTCCTGTTGCAGCCTTCACAGGGGGAAAACACAAGACAATTAAAGGTAAATTGTTACAGATAATCTGTACAGTTTTTCCATTGGACACCTGGAAGTAGCTTAAGTCCCAAACATACATAGGAGTTTTCTTTAACTAGAGGAGAAAGGTCTGCTACCATGAAATAATGTGATGGAATGCAGGGGCATTGATGGGGGAGTTGTGTAGAAGAATGGGCTTACAAGTCGCTCATGGTAGATGAGTGATTTTGGCCACTGAAGATGGGATCTCTCTTTACACAGAAAAGAGGGGCTGTGTGTTTTGAAGGCCTAAAGTGTGATATTGGTTTGTGAAGGACTGTGCTCAACCCCTCCAGCCCCACCTCAGCAGCTGCAGCTCTCCGCAGAGGCCTTTGCTCTGTCATTCTTGTCTAGTTTGATGGGTTCAGGAAATTCATTGTAAAGCTCCACTTCGGTTTCCTATCAAAAGAAGAGAAGAAGTCATCAACTATGGCTTTTTAATCCTTTGTTCTACAATGACATTTCAAATTACCTGAAGGAACCAGGGCAAAATCTTTTTCAGTGGGGAAGGAACCAAGCTGGGGCCACAATTTGTGTCAGTGCAATGTGTATTTAGGCCTGCACATCCTGCTATACCACAGACTAGAGATCAATCAGCAAGTAGCTTCTTTCAAAAAGTTGAATACAAGAAGCTTCATTGCCTGTGACATGTAGACTCATCCACTTTCACCTTGGAAAACAGAATTTTGTAGTACTTCAAAATCCTGTTTGAAGAAATGCAAGTGCATAGGGGAAGAATGCTACTATTGACCAATTCTAATGATAGCCATCACCCAATATGATCTTGCATACAGAATTGACTAGATTGCCATAAGACGACACTAGAAAGAGCAACTCATACCTGTTTAAGTGCATTTCGTGCAATTGTCTGGAAAGCTTGTTCCACGTTAATGGCCTCCTTGGCACTGGTTTCAAAGTAAGGGATATTGTTTTTGCTATAGCACCAAGCCTGTGCTCGCTTTGTAGTAACCTGTAAGGAGGCAGTACCTGTTAGTCATCGGACTCGGCTTAATGTTCCATTTACGTACATCCTAGTTGTCTTGTCCAGGACCATGGAACAGAGGAACTGATTACTTCTCCAATTGGAGCCTGCTAGTTTGGCTTCCTTATTTGTTACTAGTGTCACAATGGAGAACTGATGCATTCTAGAACAGTCTATACTTCTGCAGATGGAATTCCAAGTAGCTCTTTGGGAGACTCAGTAGGTTGTTGCTCATTAGCTTTATAAAGCTACCCAAAGACAGACTAAGGTTATTTGTTTTGATAAGTATTATAGTTCAACAATATCCAAGTGCTTACTTGTCTGTTTTCTAGGTCAATCTTGTTTCCCAGCACAACAAATGGAAAGTTCTCAGGATCCCGAGGACTGGCTTGAATGAGGAACTCATCTCGCCAGCTGTCAAGAGTTTTAAATGTGTTGGGGGCTGTTACATCAAACACCAGCACACAGCAGTCTGCTCCTCTGTAGAAGGCAACTCCCAGAGACTGAAACCTTTCTTGCCCTGCTGTATCCCATATCTGTAGAGATAGCAACAATGGTTTAGGGAAAATTTTATCAATACAGTGATGCCGAGTCCACTCCCAAAGCTTGCACAATTACTTATCTGGAAGCCTCTTCTGGGTCTCAGCAGTGGGCAACCCACTCTATTGGCCTCCATATGACTCAGAATGGCCTGCAGAAGCTACTTCTGGTGAACCTGGAAGTTGACTCCAAAAAACCAGACACTGCTACTGGAGGCTTCTGCATGCCATTTCAAGGCCCACAGAGGCAATCAGGCTATCAAGATATGACAGTGAAGACAAGAATGTGAAAGGTTGAGATTTTATAAATGAAAATGTCAATATTCTTCCTGTTATGTTCCTTTTATCTTCATGACAGGTACAACTATTTTGAAGCATTGTATCCCCTACAGCACTATACTTTATCTGTAGTGCTTAAAATCTGAACTGTCCTAGTCAGAGTCGTATTATCAACTCAAGCAGCTTTCATATAGAGAGGCAGCCTTACTTTTCCAGAGTTCTTAAGCCAAGTCACTTGCATCTACCAATGCACTCAAAGAGCATCTTAAAAAATGAACAATAGCCTCCGTGATTCCACCCAAAACTGTTTGACTTGATTCCAACTCTACAGACCTGAGGGGGGCTGTGGAGTCAGAAGAAATTTTGGGTACCAACTCCACAGCCCTGGTGACAGCCATATCTGGAGCCTAGAGAAATGGAAGGAATTCAACTTCATGCTGAGCTTTGGGAAAAATTAAATACCTGCAAAGCTTCATACTGCTTTTAATGTGTAAAAATGGTCCCCCAAGCTCCAAGTAGAGTGCAAGTGCACAGACCTTTTGCAGCTGGGCAGATACTACACCACCTATGGATGGTCAGTAATGACATCATAGCCAGACTTCCAGGTTGCTGAACTCCATGGCACATCTTGGAGAGAACACTGGGTGTGACCATATCAGGTTAAGTCTCAGGACACTAGATATCACAAACTTTGGAAATGGACATGATGGCTATGAAGTTCAGTTTGTGGATCCCTGCCAGCTGTAGGAAAAAATGTAGAGGCATACATTTGTTCTTACCTGCATTGTGACTAGCCTATCATCCACCATCACTTCCTTTGTCAGGAAGTCTGCTCCTATTGTAGCTTTGTACTGGTTACTGAATTTCTTGTTCACATACTGGTTCATGAGAGAAGTCTTCCCCACCCTGAGAAAAACAAGCAGGAACTTGGTTTTCAGTCTAAGAGTAGATGCACATGCAGAACATACAAATTCATATGTATCAAGTGTTTAATTCTCATGAATAGCAGAAAGCTAGACAACTTCCCTTTAAAGCTTTATCAGTCTTCAACACACTCCTTTAAGAGCAAAGAACAAGTTATTCTAGAAAAAATCATGCCTAACAGGTCTGAAGGCACCTATTTCAATCTGGAACCATCTAGATAAGAATATTCAAACACTTTAGTATCTTCAGATAAGA
Source organism: Tiliqua scincoides (assembly GCF_035046505.1). NCBI lineage: Eukaryota > Metazoa > Chordata > Lepidosauria > Squamata > Scincidae > Tiliqua > Tiliqua scincoides. The sequence goes on from NC_089822.1 coordinate 221,507,232, forward strand.
CAGTGGATTTCTACCCCACTTTTACATGGCCAAAAACTATACAAGCAGAATGGCTATATCTTGCCTGGGGGAGGGTGTCCATCAAGCATGATAATTCTCTGGCCTACTTGTGAAGCTAGATGCAACAGAATCTAGAGTAATTTAGGTTAGTCTATTTCCTTGGCCCTCCAAGATGAATCTGCTACTCTGCTTCTCCACATCCCAGAGCAGCCTAGTCAATATAGCTTCCACCTTTGGGATGGCCAACATCCTTGATGCACAGAAACAGTCTCCCTCAATATTTTGGTTGATGGGTCAGAGCACTCTTCCTTGTCAAGCCATTACTCCTTGGCACAATCCTATGATAGAGGCCAGAAGGTACTTTCCTTCAGACCATCAGTCTCTGGGCAAATGACAGTTGGATAAAGCTGTCTAACAGGAATAGATGCAAGGCAAATCTTGCCTGGATGGAGCAGCTCTCGTATCCACAGTTGACTGAAGCATTCTTCTTAGAGTTACAAATAGCTGTTTTCTACAGTTTTATTTTATGCCCTGTATGGAGGGAATGGGCCACAAATGGACAGCTTTGCAAGCATGATGTAAAATCCTATAATTGGTCCTCTATTCCATTTAGAAAAGAAACAAGCAAGATACAACATTTAAGGTACAGCACCTGCTTGGTGTCATGGGGCTTGCCTGCTATCATACAGCCCCCTCAATATAGCTCAGAAAGGCAAAGCTTCTCCATTAATGAAGCGAGCCAGGCAGGGCACATTAGCAACATTTGTTGTTTAACAGTCATTATCTCAGCTGCAAATATCTTATTCAGAAAGTAAATGACATAGACTAAATGAAACTGGATTTGTTTATTAAGTGTAGAATCAGACTGCAGTATAGACAGCAAGCCTAGAATAGCGTTTTTCTCCATTCCAACATCAGCTAGAACACCTTCATATTCCCAGAATGAATTGGCTTGCATTACGCAACCTATGGCTCAGCAATAATATGAAGTGGTACAAAGTTGCTCTAGGGTTGGCCTTTACATTATTCTAGGAGAGCTAGTGTAGCTTTTGGTGTTAATTCTGTTGCACAGCTGTATTGTCTCTTCAGGAGGGTAAGACCGTTACTCCACCATTCTCCATGTAGATGTAGTGGTTAGAACTATATCACCAGCATAATGCAGGAAGGAAGGTTGGCTATCCTTCAGTACTATTGCTGAAGATCTGCCATCTGTTTAAATGGAACCTAGAGTTCCATGACCACAGACTGTGAGAAATATGGTTCTAGAAATCCAGATTTTTCTTTAAGGTCACTCTGTACTTTAAAACTCCACAGCAGCTACATGCCACCTATGTCCAAAGAGGAAGAGGACTTTTATTAAATAATTCCATAGCTTGCTTATTTCCCTTTTAGTGGACATCCATAAATAATTTTAGGCCCAAGCTACTTTTAACTTTTGCTCACAATTCAGCTGCAGTAACATTTCAGCTAGTATTGTTTGCATGACTCTGTATTACATTACCCTCCTGCCATGGCGATAAATAATGAAAGCTGACTGAACTGTAGGTGCACAGTCAGGCCTATAACCCAATTCCATACACATTTCCCATCTTTAAGCAAGCCTTGTGAACTACTGATACAGCATCACTTACCCAGAATCTCCAAGGATGATGACTTTGAGTAGCACTTTCTTCCTAGAAGTCATTGTTCAAGAGTTCCAGTGAAAGTTCAAGTGCACTTGCTGAACAGAGAGAGAATCAAAAGTCAACTTTCATTTGCAATTCAGACCACCAATTCATATGTTGTATGTCAGGCAGGTAGTAGATGTTGCCTGATAAACACAAACCTGTTTCTCTACCTGTAAGTGTGGTCCCATTCTATGGGTAGGAATCCTACCATGCCTCTATGGCTTTTCAAATCAAGAAAAGTAGCCGGTCAGAGGGATGACCTCGGTAGCAGGTCAGGATTAGTGTTGTGCCCTCTGATATGAAACTAGGAGTGTTTAGTGTGACCATTTAAAGGTTTCCCAATATTTAATAGAGCCTTTTAATGCCATTTCATAACTACAGCAGCCTGAACACACACCAGCTTTTGTCATCTGTATAGTGTTTGTCCAAAACTAGTGTTATTTCTTTAAAAAAATGTTTCTGAACCATGTATTCAGGCAAGTGAGCCAACAGCATAATGAAACAAAACACTCTTGAGCTAAAATAGTAAGGCTCTATAAACTCAGGTTTCAAAACAGCCACATCCCTTTCTAAAACAGAGGGACGGACAACACTTCTTTTCCAAAAGTTAAATTCAAGTATGTGTACTCCTTTCAGTCACAGGCCCATGTCACTCTATAGTGCAGTTCACCACAGGATTGTATGGCTATAGGAGCCAGAGGCTTAACTGCCAGGTTAATGGACTGCATTAGAAGGTTCATGAAGATTTCAAGCAGCAGAACATGAAGATGGGCAGCATGTAAATCTTTGCAAGTTGCCTCCATTGAAGAAAGCAAGACCAATTGAAACTATAGTCTCATACCAGTTCCAGGGCCATGAGAAGCTGTATTAGAGGCGAGGCTGGAGAGCACTATGTAGTAAGAGATGCTGCCCAAGGAGGCAGAATGTCTGAAGGAAAGAGGACTAGGTAGCGAGCAAGATATTCACAGGTACACTGAAAAAGGGTCCTGGCCAACACAAACATGATTCTGAAGATAAAAATCAAGTACGTCTTATGGCACCAGTATAGATTCATACATTTGTACAGCACAAGAATGCTTTGCTCTAGCACTTTACCCTGAATTTGTCATGCTTGTTGGTATCCAAACCTAAGGAAATTCTTATCAAGATCTAGAAGCTCAGGATGAATACGATGTTCATCCCTGCACCTCTGCTTTGCAAAATGGTACTAGGGATCCACTGCACTCCCATGCCCACCAGTTACAAAAAACACACCATATGAGATCAGATGTTATATCAAACTTAGTTTGGCCTTTCAGATTGAAAATCAGGATCTCTATAATACCCAAAATGGTTTGCTTCTTTTTAGCCTTTTGTACCCATGGCCTGACAGAAATGCAACTGGACTGCAACTGGTTTAAACAAATCTAAGCAGAGTCTCCTAGACTTCATTCCTGTTCTTAAAGCATATTGTAATGAACCCAATAGAGATAACTATCACCACTACAGGCAATTCATGCTTATATGATCATGTTCAACACACGAACTAGAGAAAATGTGCTTCTCACAAATGGAATAAGTCATCTGACTTGAGAACTTACCACTAGCATTGTTACAGATGCTTGGAGAATCAGAAAGGAGATGCAAGGCAACTATAGACACTTCAGTTGCAGAAGCTTTGAGATAGTTGGGAGTGAGGCAGATCATCCTCTGCCAAAAGAGGGTTTCCAAATAATATCACAAGTGCTAGACATTTATGTGATTAGTAATAGCTGCTGAAGTCAAGTCATTTCTAGTAAGTCCTCAACCGCACTAGGGTCTAGTCATGTATGCAGCAACCATGCCTTGCGTTCATACAGGCCATGCTACAATAACTGCACACATGCAGTCTCCAAACTTTTTGGCGCAAGGGTTGTATTGTGTATCTCACACAGTATTGAGGGATGGAAAATAAATACAATGGAGAATTATATGCTAAGAGTGGGATTAAATACAATAAGTGGGTGGGGGAGGAAGGAGGAGGGGAGCAGAGGGCAAAACTGGCTTACACAGGAAGACGGAATGAATTTTGAAACAGCATCAAGCAACCTATGACACAAATCACAATTTTTTTGGTCTCATTTTCTGCTCCATGCAAGTTTAATGTAGACATTTATATCTATTTTTCAGGTCTCCCAATATCTGTATATATCTCATTCAGCCACTAGAGATGCAGAATGCAATGTAATGGAACAATTTCTCTAGGGGTTCTCAGGCTTCTTAGCATGGGACCCACTTTTAAAAATGACAATCTGTCCAGGACCCGCCAGAAGTGACGTCATTAACCTGGAAGTGATGTCACGGCCAGAAGTGACATCATCAAGCAGGAAGAGATATCACTGTTCTCACCTAGGAACTAAAACTGTGGGTGATAAGAGAAAATATTCCAACTAAGACCAGGGTGATTAATTCAAACTTGAGAGAGTATCATGAGTCCTTAAAAACGTGCACACAGAACAGCAGTTCTATGTACCCTTATGCGGCTGCATAAGCACATGCTTAGAATATATGGAGGGCAGCCACGTGTGCAGGGAACTCTTCCAGAGACCACAGTGCCTCAGACGTGACAGGCAGGGGACATGAGGTGAGCGAGAGAGGGAGAGGCGTTGCTGAAAGAAAGTGTAATGCAAGGTATGGGGACAGGGAGATGGGAATGGCTGGAGGGAACCTCCAACCCCTCCTCCTATTCCAAGACCCCATTCCCTCTGCTAACTGGGTAAGTCCCAAGTCCCTATTCACCCCAGCTAACTTTTTAAGAGGCACTTTTTCAAGTGGGTGCTCCTTTTATTTAGCAGGGGAAGAATAATTGGCCCCCTCACTTCAGCAGTGTCTTTTCTTGTGGCTATCTGCTGGAGTTCTTTTGCAACTTTTTAGATTGCGAGCCCTTTTGGTTATTTGATTTTTCTCTGTAAACTGCTTTGTAAACTTCTTGTTGAAAAGTGGCATATAAATACGGTTAATAATTCCCACCACCATTCACTTAATAACCTTCCAAAAGCACCCCCAAACCCTTGCTAATTGGGAAAGAGGCACTTTTTCGTGCTCCTCTTTTATTTAGCAGGGTAGAGTAACTGGCCCTCCTCACCCCAGCAGTGTCTTTTCTAGTGGCTGTCTGCTGGTGTTTTGCATCTTTTAGACTGTGAGCCCTTTTGGGACAGGGAGCCGTTAGTTGTTTGATTTTTCTCTGTAAACCACTTTGTGAACTTCTGTTGAAAAGCAGTATAAAAATACTGTTAATACTACTACTACTACTAATCCTTCCACTCATTTAGAGTTAGTAGTATAACCTGATGAACTGCTTGTGCTTTCCATTTACGGCCTCTTATGGTTATGGTAATTTTTACACTTGGAAACTGAAATCACTTCTGCGTAAGTAGAGTTTGTAAAGCTTGTAAGATGTTATTGATCTCAAAAGGACAGTTACAAAAAGGGGAGAGTGGCAGGAGATAGAAGAGAATAAACCTCTCAAGCAAATCCTGCTACCAGGTAATTTATTTCTCCTTTTTTTTTTTACATCTGTTACATATTTATTGATGCCATTTTTTATTGCAGGATTCCCATACTATCCTGCTCATCCCTCCCAGCCACTGAGGCTATACTTTTCTAATGATGTTTAAAGAGATGTGGATGTTAGAAGAAAGGGTTTCGTCGCTAAAATAAAGCTGGAAGCAAATAAAAGGAAAATGGTACAATATGAGAGTCAATAGTCACTTTTCACAAAAAAAGTATCTCCTTTTCTCCAGCTCTCTCTTGCATGAGTTTTCCCATTTTGTGGTGAGGAGTGATAGAAAGAAAAAATAGAGGCAAGGAAATAGTACCTTACCTCTTACTTTCTTCCTTTCTGGTTTTCATTTTTAGGGAGGGGGGCATTTTAAAGCATCATTCATGATATCTGTGTGCTTATTTAACTGTTGGCAGGAAGACTGCCTCTACAAACTTGCTGCTGCCAAGCTCAGAGCTGCATGTGCCCCACACTACTGGCTGCCATAATGGATCAAGAGCAAAATCCTAAGCATGTCTACTAAGAAATAAGTCCTATTATAGTCAACTGGGCTTACTCCCAGGAAAGTGTGGATAGAATTGTAGCCTTTGAGAGTGACAGTCTCTCACTGAACCCAGTCCTAGGTATGTCTATTCAGAAGCCAATCCCCTTATAGTTAATGGGGCTTACCCCGAGGAAAGTGGAAAGGATTGTAGCCCAACTCATCCCTTTCTAAATTCTTACCCCTCCCCCCCAAAAAAGTAAGAGCAGCTACTGAGCAGGGTGGGAAGTAATGAGTGACACAAACCCCAAACTCATCGGAGTTCCCGGTCAGGCAGCACCAGGCACTTTGGGGTGGCAGCGGCGGCTCTCCTGCTTCTCCCTTCCCCCCTCAAACTGCTTCAGAGCCAGCACTTTGGGTCAGCACCCTCTTGCCTCTGCCACTCTCCCATCTTCTTGCTCACCTGCCCACAAGCCAGCAATCACCCCACCTCTGTTGCTCTCTCACTCCCTTCACCCGCAAATCACTTTTGACTCTTTTTGCAGGCAGCATCAGTTGTGGGAAGCTTCCAGTTTCCAAGATGGTGGCATCCAGTTGCCAATTTCCAAGATGGCAGCACACTGCTTTTTGCAACCCACTGGACACCGGGTTGTGACCCAACATTTGAGAAACACTGCTCTAAATTACATTCAGCATCTCTAGTGCTGAATGAGGTATGTATCTGCAAGTGCATTTTTAGCCAAGAGAGGCTGGGAACTGCAAGGGATGGATAAAATCATATGGAGGGCCAGATGTGGTCTGCGGGTCAGGGTTTGGAGACTCCTGCTCTAGTTCTCCCTTCTGGTTTTAAAGTTTGACACCAGCAATCTCATCCAATCTTTAAATTAAATGATCATTTTGACTAGCTTCCATGCTTGAAAGTGGCCGAGATTCTGCTCCAGTTAATAAGAACTATTATGTATGGAATCAATAAGCATCAGAGGGTGGGCAAAAACCAACCAACACCAGTTTTGAAAAACTGAATGGTGCCTAGTTTGTCCACACTGAAATTTCTGGGGCAAGAGTTATCAGTAATTCTGCATTCCTAGACTACCAATAGTAATTCTTGTCCAAATTATGCTTGATTCTTCCCTTGTATTGTGCAAGCAGCACAATACTGCCAAAAGTTGTCTTGTGCAGCATGGAGAACGGAAGCAGCTCTGTTGAAAACCACTGTTGGAGTACAAGTAGTATCAGACTAAACCATAACTGCAACACAACAACCATATTGCGCACTAGGTATGCAAAACTGCTCCAGGCTGATGGACACTGAGCAGCTACCAGTTAAAACTAAAAACCAATGATAGCTTCAGGCATTGTGCCATTTGTCTTTTCTCCACAATAAAATGCATCCAGATAACTAGCATCCTCCTATTAGAAGTTAAGGGATATATTAGCTGTCAGAATTTGGTACTAAGCAGCAAGAATGAAGAATGGTACAGTCAAGGAACAGTTGTGTTATAGACCAAGTAGGCCCATGTGACACCACAATTAGGACACAGTCAATTTGTTTAAAAGTGGCTGCCTCATCCTATGATGCACAGTCTCAGTTGGTGCTATAGTTCAAACATTTGTACCAGATGCATGACTAAGGATTCCTGGAGGCTCTCCAGATCACATGCTTTGTAACCATCATCCATAGAGCGAGGGACTTCCTAGTGACTTGCCCAGGCAGTATTTCAGTTACAGGCTCTCCACTTCAAGTCTCATTACAAAGCCAAATTTTACAGTTCTATAAAAAAACCACTATCAAGCTTTTGATTACTACATTCTGAATTTAGCAAGTATGAACTCTAATTTCCCCAACAAATGCTAGAACTATCGGAAATTGCTACTCTTTAACTACTTTATCATACAGCTGGCAGGCCATGAAGTGCTTTGTATGTTCAGACAGACTAGGTGCCTTTTTACCAGTTTGAGAACAGGATGAGGGGTTAGCTCCAAATTATGTTTTTGGAACTATTTGACACTGCAAAAAATAGATTTCCAAATGGTCACCACCACTTAATACCAAGAATCAGATTTCTTATTTAATTACAGGTAGAGCCTATTTATCTGCATTAGTTCCGTTCTGTAACACAGCGTGATTAACAAAAAAACACGTTGTGCTAAATTCCATAGAGTTACAAAAATACGCTGCAGCCTGACACTTCTGGATGGAAGGAAACTAAGGCAGCTGTTATTAATCCCCTCCCCCACCATACTCTGCCCTGCCATTGCCAGCTGTCCCGCTTCTTTCACAGGTGGCATGCTGAGCTTTTAAGAGTCCAGTCCTATGCATTTCTGCTCAGAAGTAAGTCCCATTCCAGTTAATGGGACTTGCTCCCAGGAAAGTGTGGAGAGGATTGTAGCCTTGCTGGGCTGTTTTGTTTCCATAGGCAGGAGCACCATGGGGAGGGGAGAATTCAGCAAACACTCCCTGGGTTTTTTTAAAGCAATTCCCACTGTTGCTACTGCGCGTGAGTGCGAGAGAGAGCGCTCCACCTTGCTGCATGTGCTCTGGCTACAGAGGTTTTCCACTCCCCCTTCCCCTGGGCTCCAAGTGTTACTATTCCTTGGCAAGGGGAACCACTTCCATGGCTCCAGGGCTATTTCCCTGTCTGGGCAAGGTGGAGCCTTTCTGCAGTGTTTTGGGCTGCCTGGAAACAGAGCAGAGGCCAGGAGGCAAAGGTATGTGTGACTTTCAGTTCCCCCACCCCATTAGCATTGAGACAAGTCCGCAGATAAATAGGCTGCACCTGTAAATCATTAATGGTGGGTATCCCCTTTCAACATTGTTTTGAAATGAGTTCATCACCAGTACCTTTGTTATTTTTATCTGAACCCAAAAGCACTGCACCAGCTTTCACACTCCTATGTATGCCTTGCCAAAAGACATCATTGTTTCATAGGAAAGGCACTCTTATCATACAGGATTTGGATTACAACAGTTTTGCACTGAGTAGCTTGCTTAAGATATTCAACTATTAAATGGATCAGCATTAGATTTAATAAGTTCTCCCACCTCATTTTAGCTGTGAAGAACTATATCCATCTTTTGGTACCCCATTAAAGACTGGGTGAACTTCTCAGGCTACAAGTATAATCTCTTGTGGCAGAGCTTAGATGTGCTGTATTACATCTACAACAGTTTAACTGGAGATACTGTACAAGGAGACTCCAAACCTCAGAACACACGCAAGGACATTTTGCCTCACTGTGGGTTAGACCAACCTTTGTACTGTGGTAGTACAAAGAGCCACAATGAAGTGTGGCACTCCTGATCAATGTCATTTAACATAGCTGACCAGAGTTGAAGAAAAAGCCATGACAGTGAATGCAGCTGCTAGGTTGGCAACGGTTATATTCCTATTGTATCATTTGCACTTGCTTCTTGTTACATATTCAATGACAGGTCAAAATGCTGGTGATGACTAGTGGGAGAATAAGGGTTTTATTTAGACTGATTAAATAGTCTCCTTCCCAATTCATTCTCTGGCCTGCATGGTTTAGCATTTAATTTGCTTGACTGTTGTATTTATTTAAGCTTCCTTTACCTTGCTTTTCCAAGGAATGCAGAGGTAAATCTTTAAATAAGATAGTGCCTGATCAGTCACATAATTTCATCACAGTTCCAAGAGATCATGATAGTAATGCCAGGTGGAGTTTATCACTTGCTCCTTACCTATCTTTGTGTGAACATTTCCTTTTGCAAAGCTGTTAGTTGAATCTTTTCTAAGATAGCAATGTCAGGCCTGCAAGTTACCTAGTGACAGCAAAAAAAGTCTAAAGCTTCCAGAGATAGTGCCACGCAACATTGGTCCAGCAGTAGCTTGCCTAGATTGCAGTTCATGGCTAAAAATGTCATTAAGGGTACCATATTCATTCTAGAGCAGCTCAAAACTTTTTGTAATGTAGAAGTAGTACTAATCAGTCAAGTCCATGCTAATGTTGATATCCACTGTTTATCTGTTCTGAAAATAAAGCTACTCCTGTCAGTGTTCTGAAACACCAGAGTATATTGTTGCCTGTTGCTCTCAAGTTCTACTTTTGAGAGACACTGCCAGAGCCACACTACAGATAAGGACTTTTCAGCCATGAACAAGTCAAAGTTTGCCTTTTCACTCCAGGGCTTACTGTTTTGTCAGATCCTAGCAAGTTAAGGGGAGGAGCCATAAGAGGTTACCTGAGCTAGTTATGCTATTCTGAAGGTTAGCCCAACTGCATTTCAGTTTCTCCACACATTAAGCAAGTTCCTATTGCTAAGTCTTCCTTTCTTCCTGGCTGTTATGCCTTCCCCTCCTCCTGTTCCTTCTCTGGTGTCCATAGGAACAGTACTTGGCTCAAGGTTGCACAGTCAGATTAAGCATCCTGAGCCCACACATGATGCTGTAATCACTTGCCCTCCTCTCACTAGGAAAATGTTCCATGTCTGCTTACCCCCAAAGTTAAGCCTTCCTTATAACTGCTTTTACTATAAACCCAGCACAGTTATACTAACTTCCATAAGAACTAGTAAAATCCCAAGATAGTATTCCTTTCATAATGAATGTCATAATCTGAATGTCATGAGGACAAAGCCAGTTTTAGAACAAATCACACAGCATACAGTATCTTCCCCATAAGCAAGCAGCAAATCCTTTCTCAAACTGGGAAGTGGCAAAATGAAGATTCAAGTAAAACCTGCCTGCCTCGGAACTAGAAGTCACAGTTCATTCCCATCACTTGATTGATTCTGGCAGTTGTGTTGGCTACTTCAACTACAAATCTATGAAGAACTTGGAATTGTTATGGGTTCCCTATCCCAACCAACAGGTTTATTTGAATCTCTTAACAAAGTAAACTCAAAACTGTCCCTAGCAGTGAAATCTCATTGCCAGTGCACAAGAAGTCAGACTTATGTAGCTAGGGAAACCTGAAGAACAACTCAGTTGCAAGGTTATTCTCTTCCAACATACTTCAGGTTTAGTACATCTGCCATCATTTCTTCAGGCACACACAACAGATCACAAGTTATAGCAATTTATCTGTTTTTGCCTGCCTCTCACCAATATTGGGACCACTGACAGGTTTATGTTGCAGGATAAACATAGCTGCCAATTCTAGCTCATATTACACATTTGTATGGAACTAGAGGCACATGGCAGCATAAGGACATCAATGCAACAATCAGGAGATGCATCTGAACACCACATTCATCTTTTATATACTACCATTTATAGAACTTAATGTTTGCACCTGCATATAAGAATCCTGGGTAAACCAGGTAACCATGCTGGATAAACAAGCTTTTGGACCAATAACCCAGAAGCAGCACATTCAGACTGCATAGATCAGGGGTGTCAAACTCATGTCATACAGAGGGCCACAGTTAGCATTCAGGGCTTCTGCTGAGGGCCAGAAGTGGTCATTAAGCAGAAAGGGACATCATTAAGCAGCTAATGGCCAGAAATCAGACCTTGTTCTCATACAGAAACTCTAACTGCAAATGACAGAAGAAAAAATATGCAAATCTTGATCATATTTCAAGATTTGGAAAGCCCAATTTTCATGTTGGTTGCTGTTTCAGCGGTAACACCTCAGCAGCTGAGACCCTGAGGGCCAGGTAAAAAGCTTCCAGGGGTCACATCTGGCCCCCGGGCCTTATGTTTGACACCCCTGGCATAGAACATCTAGCTATGTAACACTGCCATTCCCAGTGTTCATAGGTACAGAAGCACTGTGGCATCGGTTTCAGACAACTGGAACCATTAGCAGCTGGGCAGCTACTCTAAATTTGAACATTTTTATCACCTCCTGCATGATATGGCTAGGTTTTCAATCTTTACTTCAAAGTTTGACTTCAGGTTTAGTCACAGTTACCACAGTTATGACGGCAACCACACAAACTCACTATTCCTCTCCCACAAGTTTCTCAACATTTAACCTAATCTCACAGAAGCCTCAGAAGTCTTCAGTTAAACTGTTTTCTATGATAAAATGCTTCCAGGTAGGTAGGAAATCTCTTTTGATCAGCTATTACCGTATCTTTCGCTCCATAAGGTGCACCTGACCATAAGACGCACCTAGTTTTTAGAGGAAAACAGGAAAAAAATATTCTGAACCAAATAGTGTAATAAAATATTTAATAAACTATAACAGAACAACATTTGAACCATGTAAAGTGAACAGCAGTCAACAGTGGCATTAAGAACCATTATCACTGTCATTAACAAATGGAGAGACTTAAAGGTTTGAGTACTCTAGTTTTCTGGAAACCCCAAGAACTCATCATCGCTAGAGTCAGAATTTATGAAGCTCACAAAAGCAGGTGCACACAAATAGGGGATCACATTATCTTTCTGCTACAATGATGTTCTGCCAAATTCCAATCCACTGGGCCTTGTGCCCACTTAAGGCTGATCAGTCCCCCTTGTGCAACTCACCAGTGCAGCAAGCAAAAGTGAGTCCAGTTCCAGTCCACAGATGCCAAGTGAATCAGTCCCATCAATCAGAGTTGCCAAATCAGAGTCCAGAACCAATAAGCCAAATTACAGTCTAAGGTCAGTCAAATCCATCAGGGTATCCAAGTCCAGTCACAATCCACAGTCAGGTTCCAAATTCAATAAACCCAGTCAGTCTCCTCTCCTACCTCCAACCTGCACTCCTTCAAAACCCACAAACCCTTTCTGCCTCAGGTACTCCTTATATCCCTGAGGGCCCTATTGCCTTCCAGTGGCTGCAGCTGTGCAGCACACTCTGCTGAATGCCCAGGCCTTACCCTTAAAGGGGCCACTGCTGACACCACATCTACCTCCTCGCCAGTTCTTCCGTGATTCCAATACAAATGAACAAGTGGAAAGTCCAACCACAACTTGAATTCTCAAGACACAACAAACCTCTGGATTTATGGCGAGAACCGAGCCTTACCTGGGGCTTGTGCAATAAGCAAACACTGGCATTCTGACCAAGGAGACAGTTTTTTCTTTGTGATGGGGGGGCTTACATTCAGATGCTGGATGAGGTGAGTGAAAGCGCCCCTCCCCTGCTGTGTGAGTGTGGGGGGGGGGCAGAGCATCTGTGTGTGTAAGAGAAGGGGGCAGCCTGTGTGTGTGAGAGGGGGGAAAGTGTTTGTGTTGCAGAGAAGTTGTGATGCTCCAGGCTTGGGGTGGGGGGAAAGAGAAGCTGTGATGCTCCAGGCTTGGGGGGGGAGAGAGGCTGTGATGCTCCAGGCTTGGGGGGGGGGAGAGAGGCTGTGATGCTCCAGGCTTGGGGGGGGGAGAGAGGCTGTGATGCTCCAGGCTTGGGGGGGGGAGAGAGGCTGTGATGCTCCAGGCTTGGGGGGGGGAGAGAGGCTTTCCTGGAGTAAGCCCCCCTGACTCTAATGGGACTTACTTCAGAGTAGACATGCACAGGATTGGGCAGCGAGACTGCCACCCCACCCATGCTTTCCTGGGAGTGAGCCCCAGTGACTCTGAGACTTACTTCTGAGTAGCCTCTGACTGCCCGGGGAAGCAGAGCAGAGCCGGCAGGGCCAGGGCTGGGGTTGAGTTGTTGTTTTTTTTTGCAGTATTCACTCCATCACACACACACACACACACACACACACACACACACACACACACACACACACACACACACACTTCCCCCCCCCCACTCTTTTGGGGGGAAAAGTGCGTCTTATGGAGCGAAAAATTCTGTAATTGTCAGGTTGATAACCTGGGCCACACATGATCTTGGTCCTTGTTGGTGGGCATTAACAGCATCACTGAGAAACCATTTGCCAGTTTCTTCTTAGTCATTTGTTTAGGATTATCATTGAGCCCCTTTGTTGCCATTAAGGGCTCTTTGTTACAGTGACATCATGCAGGGAAGACCAGTGCTGGACAGAGAATTTCAGGCACAACTGCTGCATGAAAAACTGCATTCCTGCTAAGCCAAGGAAGAGCCTATGGGCAGATATGTTCGCAACAAGATGTGCCAGGGAAGAAAGAAACTGATAAAAGCATGTTCCTCAAAATGCTTGCATGAAGAACACTTTATATTGCAAGTGTTTTACTCAATGCACTTAATTACAATTCAGAACTAAACTATATTTATATAGCCTGTTGCTGCTACCTCTGCTGCCCAATTTAGAACCAGTTAAACCCACAGACCTTAAGGCAACCTTCTCTCTCAATTCTAGTCTCCAATCCTTGCAACAACTTTGACAATGTTTCAGAAGTATTTGGGTGGAGAATGCACAACTTTAGAATAGCCAAAGACTTTTCTGCCCCAGTACATTCAACAGGCCGCTTAGTGGTACAAAATGTGCTCAGAGCACCAGTGAGACACTTATATGTTACAGGACAGAGCAAGAACCAGGGGACATCCAACTAAAATTAAGCATTGGACAAAAGAAAGCTTTTCTTTACCCAGCATGTTATTAGTCTGTGGAACTCCTTGCCACATAGGATATGGTGATGGTGTCTCGCCTAGATGCCTTTAAAAGGGGATTGGGCAGATTTCTGGAATAGCCCATTACAGGTTACAAGCCATAATGGGTATGTATATGAACCTCTGGTTTTAGAAGTAGGCTCCTCAGAATGGCAATAGAATGCAGGTATTTTGCTGCCTAGTGTGCTCTCAGAGGCATCTTAGGGGTCACTGAGATACAGGAAGTTGAACTAAATTGTCAGGGGCAGCCAAGTCACCCACAAGTTCTTATATGACACTTGTAGAACTAGAACACAGTATCCCAAAATCATTGGAAGGCCTACTATGACCACACTGGTGCAATTCTTTACACCTTTCATTTAGACAAGTGAAATTTACCAGTTCAATGACAAACATCTTGTAAGAAGATATTTCACATCTTGACTACCAACTCTTACTTCTGGATCATTAGGATTCTTAGTGGTCTTGTAAGGATGTCATATGGGCTGTCATGAACCAGAGTCCTGGGACTTATAAGCTACTTTCCCCTGGAGTAGGTGAGAAAACCAAACAATGAAAAAAGTAGAAATACTAGAAGACACCTTAGTTTTACTGTTCTAGTTAGTAGCTAAAGTCATTCCAATTTAGGAATCAAGAACCATCAAAACTCAATTTAAACCAGTTTCTTTCTGGCAATCTACTGCTTTCAAGTCATTTAGAATTTTATCAAAACAATGTTCCCTAAACTATACTGATATTCGTGCTTGCTGTGATTTAATAAGCTCCTTGATACCCACCCTACTGAGGTCAGGCTGCCATGAACTACAATTTAGAAGCTTCTAACATGACAGGACAGCCCTAGAGTTTGCCAATATTCTAGTCTCAAGATTAGAGGCATGAACAGTTGGTTCCAAGTCTGATGGCATGGGTTGGAGCCACTTCATCAGTTAAGGCAAACAAAACTGTCAGAAGTGCTATCTGGGCACAGGCAGGAACCCATGTGCAGCCCAATGCTGGGAACAAAAGAGTGGTCAAAGAAAGTTGAGAACAGTGACAGCCCTACCAAGGTATTTCATGTATCTGGTTTCAGCTTCCCCTGAAGCTCATTTCCAATTACAACCAATTCACCCACAACTACAAGATCTTATTCAGAGACTGAAGTTGAGCTAGGGGTAATCAGTACATCTGCTGAGACCCAATGCCATACAATTTGTCCAGTTGCCTCTGATGAAGAATCACTAAAGGTCAGGAGACATATGAAGCTATCATATCAAGTTAAACGATTACCTAAACCAGGGGTGCCAAACCCCAGCCACTTGCAGCCCTCGGGGACTCCCAATCAGGCCGGCAGGGAGCCCCCAGTCTCCAATGAGCCTCTGGCCCTCTGGAGACTTGCTGAAGCCCATGCTGGCCCAATGCAACTGCTCTCAGTGTGAGGGAGATAGTTTGACCTCTTGCATAAGCTGTAGGATGAGGACTCCCTCCACTGCTTGTTGTTTCATGTCTGATGCAGCAGTGGCAGCTAAGAAAATGCTAGCCTTGCTTTGTGCAAGGCCTTTTATGGGCCTTGAGCTACTGCAAGACCTTCATTCATATAAGTCCCATCTCCAATATATTTATTCATGTAAATTTATTCAAATTTGAAATGTAAATTACTTTTTTTCCCCGGCCCACCATACAGTGTCAGAGAGATGATGTGGCCCTCCTGCCAAGAAGTTTGGACACCCCTGACGTAAACTACTCCAGATCTTGTGCTTAAGTTTTTCCTAGTCTTGTTCCCAACATCCAACCAAGACATTTTAACCGGACACATCAGGATTAGATGCACAAAAGTACAATGCCATCATGCCTACTATAGACCCTCACTGAAATCCAGAGGACCTCTGTGTAGATTCTCTCAGGAGATGGCAAAAAGCCAACAGTAGTCAGGTATACCTGAAGATCAAAGTTAGCTTTATAGCTTTCTAGTTAGGAAAAGGAACTACCTGCAGGTTGTAATGATTCCTGGACTCTGCTCTACACTGTACTACATTTATCTTTCTCTACCCTTGCATTGAGCTTGCTGGGGACTGCTATTCCAGCTAAGAAAGTACAAGAGAACAGCAGCTATTGACAACTCACAGTTGTGGCAGTGAGCTAGAATTATGGAACTTGCCTGAAGAGCAGTAAACTGCAGAGCTCAACTGTAAGCTCAAGAGAGAAACACAGGGTTAAGGAAAGTGAACAGAGCAGAAGCAGGAGATGGGAATGTCAGTACACTGCAGGTGGAAGCTGGGAGAGAGGAATGAAGTAAGGGACAGATAAGTTATTTGACAGAGGATCACAAAGTAGCAGACTTGTGTTGGGGCTAGTGAAAGAAAAGCCTAGAAATGTATGAAGGGGTGAAATGAGGAAACATTTCTTCCCGTCTCCTTCCCCTGCAGTGTTAGCCAAGGCATGAAGAGAGTAGTTATGAAGGGTGTCACAAGGGTGTTGCAAAAGTCCAGAATGGTGGCACAAAAAGAGTAAGTTGAGAATAGATTTTAGTTATGAGGAATGGAGTACAGCAGAAACAAGTCATCCCATATTAGAAAAGATGGTGAATGTCTGGAACCTCCAATCTTAGTAGAGTTGTTGAAATGGAAGGCCTGGACCAGATGAAACCACTGCAAATTTTGTATAATGTTCTGGGTAGTTTCCCATCAGTGTACAGCAGGAGTCACCAAACCCCAGTCCACATTGCACCAGCATAACTAACTTGGGTGCATGGTGGTAACGCCTTACAATTCTGCACTGCAGCCTTTTAACTTCAAAGTCGATCTTCGCAGACATTGCAGGAGGCAGCAGCTTCCACCACATGTTGCCCTAGAAAGCCCTGGATCTCGATTTCCAGGGGGGAGGTGCAAAATGCTAAGACTTCGCCATTGCCATGTTGAATATAGTTCAGTTGGTGCAACGTATCTAGCCTGCGGGCCAGCATTTGGAGGCCCCTTGTCTAGAGTACAAACTGAGCACAGTTACCCTTCAGTTGGAATCAAAAGGGATCATCTAAAAAAATAGCTTAAGTGACCAAGGAATGCTCTAGGCAATATTGAATATGTTTGCTTTCTTCAGCTCTACTACAGAGTGAGCATTGTGCAGCTGTAGCTACCCCACAGAAGGATCCAAGAGGACCTAATTCATCTAATCCAATAATATACTAACTCTATGGTAACCATTAAGAACCAGCTACGATAGGTCTGCTTCACTCTGTAACTGTTGGAGCCAGCTATTCTAGATTAGTAGTTAGAACTGGAAATTAACAGGCTGATAGAAATTTAGAAACTGTTTGCAAAAGTTGCTTATGGCTGAGCTCACTAAGCAAGGACAGTCAAAGACAAAGAAATTAAAGCATTGAAAAATCAGAGTAAGAACTTTTAAATATAAATAGCTATGCTATCTGCATTCAGACTAATCCGAGTTGGTCTTCTGCCAGCTAGGATCACTCTGTCTCCTAACTAGCTACCACAAGCCAGGATCACTATGGATCTCACTTGAGCAATTATCTGTATGTCTTACTCCTACCAACAACGAATGACTTATCTAACCCTTTAAAAAGCTACATGACGTTTTCCCAAAATAAGACCTAGTGTGTTTTTTGAGAATAGGTGAAATATAAGACCTACCCCAAAAATAAGACCTAGTTGTGATCAGGGCCAAGACGGGGGGAGGGGGCGTGGAACGGGTCCTCAGGCAGGGGGGCAGGTGGACAACATGGCCAGGAATGCTGCACTCCTGCACCCACCACCTAGAAAGCGCCTGCTGTGCTGCCTTGGGCAGAGGACACTGAGGTGGAGCTGAGGCAGCATGTGAGGCAACCCTGCATACCAGGCTCTGAGGCTCTCCACACTTTCCAGGGAGCAAGTCCCATTAACTATAAAGGGACTGACTTCTGAGTAGATAGGCAGGCAGGCATCCTCCTGGGTGCTGAGGGGATATTTTTGTAAGGTATATTGTTGTACATGAATGACTGTGGATTGTTGGACATTAAAAAAATGACCTACTCCAAAAATAAGACCTAGTGTGTTTTTTTGAGCCAAAAAAATATAAAACAGTGTCTTATTTTTGGGGAAACATGGTAGTATAGCGCCTGATCTGGTAAAACCACTGGTCCACAATAGCCCTGCTGGACAATATGGTGACTAACATCAGCAGCAGTCTGTATGTTTATATTGTTCCACATTAACTCTATGCCATCACACAAGATGCTGGGAACACAATGTGCAAGGGTGCCCTTATACATACCCACCAGGGAAGAGTTCAAGTCAACCCTGACAGTTTTTATCGGAGTTGTATACGGTACCTGGTATACTTTTCTTTCAGAGAACCTTATTACATATGTAGTAGGAAGTTTCATGATAATGAAACCTATGTTGAAGGAATAAAGCAGGTTTTTTGGTTTCTTGTCAGCTTCAAGCAACTGTGTTGTCTTCTAAAACCATAAAAATCATCTTAAGGATTAGCTGAACTCACTTTCAGAATACCAAGATGTGCATTTGGTATTACCAAAATGTATTTCTGGACAGAGTTATATTTCTGCTTATATTCTACAAAACTGGAAATTTTGAAGATTAAGGATAAGATAGATACAGCCTAATACGTGTTTCCAACTTCACTGACTCCAGGAGTAGGCCACTTTTTTCTGAAAGGTAACCAATATAATCCCCACTTTCCTGCAGTTAACATGCCAGGATTTCTAATGCAAAAGGACAAGATGCAATTGCTGCAAATTCCCTTTAAAAATACTTGCTTGTATTTATCTGATCTCTACACCTAGACAAATTTCAGCTAGCCATCCACAAACTAAGTCATGTGCTTAATCAGCTGCTGCAATCACAAGGGGAGACAGCTGGGAAAGGATCATACTAACATAAAAGTATCTTGACTCCACCCTCTGCAAGTCATGTTTCACTCACCAGCAGCAAGACAAGAATAAATACAAATAACCCAAGGCTCTGTGCATGAAGTACTTGGTTACATATGCAGACTATGATGAATTACCTGAAACCAGAAGTATTGCCATTAATGTATAAAGGATGCGTTTATGCTAGTCAGGTTTACTGCTGACCTTCTGCATGACTGTCCCCATCACACAACTGCTCACCTGATACTATTTGTCATAATGGCCATCAATTTAAAAGCCAAATTTTTCTTTCTTACCACTTTTATTACAAGCTCTAGAAAACATGTTCTCTTGTTACCATGTAAAACTTAAACAAAAAATTGGAGTCCAAGAGTCAGTCCAACTGAAACTGCATACATACAATGGTATTAACATATAGCCTCTTTACCCAAGGACACCCACTTCTTCTGATCTTGGAGATTGCCAGTATCCTTGAAGCCATTTGTGGACTCAGACTAGTAGATTCTGAAAAAAGTAATCATGGGTAATCTAGGAGGGGAATCACCCTTTGTTTACCATCCTAATTTAACAAGCAGTGACCTCATGTTTAGCAAGTCAGATAAGGTGCAGCAGCTGGTACCACCAAACTGACAGGCTAGAATTCAGGAGGAAGAGATTTGTGCAAGAGATGGCCACTCTCAACTGTCCTTGTACACAACTCATTCCACACAGACAACTCACCATTAGTTAATGGTTGAACAATAGGCTCATTGAGCTACTAGTTCCTTTAGGCCACACTTACATAGGGATAAGTTGCACTAAGGGACACAAGACACTTAAATTGGAGTAGACAGGCAGAGTTAATGAACTGAAAAAAGCACTGCCCAGCAGCCACCCACTCAAGGTACCACCCACTCTTCAGATGCGTTCATGTAGGATTAGCTACATGAGAAGGACCAAGCCAATGATACTCCTTAAGTGGTTCCAGACAAGGAGCCTCATGCAAGCCTATGTTTAACCCATTTCTGCCCAGCCCACAGGTGTACACATTTGGTCCCTGTTGCATATATGCAACATTGGACAGAAATGGCTTTTAAAATGCTACACAAAGAGGAGGCAGGAGACTGAGCAGCACAAAGAGGCAGCAGCAGCAAAAAGGCACAGAAGCTGAAATCCTTCTATGTTGACGTTCTTCCCTAGGAACCACTCAGCTGGGAGCGAAAGGAAGCTTTGTTCAGTCAAGAGGGGGCGGCAGGGGCTGCAGCATCTCGCCAGCTGTGTCACCTCTGGTTGGCGGGCTGGACACCGAGCAAAGGCAAAGCGATGCGCACAGGACTACTGAGAACACCATGCGGGGCTCTGCGTCCCACATTTCTTTGTTCCAGGAAGGAAAGGGGGAGGGAGAAGAGGAAGCAGCCCAAGGATTTCTACAGGCTCCACTCGGGGCAGCGACATCCCGTGGTGGCGCTTGCCAAGGGGCCCGCTCCTCGCCCTGACACAGGCTACAAGCCTAGCCACTTTCCTGGGAGTAAGCCCACTGACTATAACGGGGCTTACTTCTGAGTAGAGAGGCATAGGATTGGGCTGTGAGGCTGCAATCCTAGCCACGCTTTCCTGCGAGTAAGCCCCATTGACTATAATGGGGCTTACTTCTGAGCAGACAAGCAGAGGATTGGCCTGTGAGGCTGCGGTCCTCGCCACTTTCCTGGAAGTAAACCCCGTTGACTACAGTGAGGCTTACTTCTGAGTAGACAGACACAGGATTGGGCTCACAAGCAGCAACACGAAGCGGCTGGATCGCCTCCTCCCTTCAAGCAAGCCCCGAAGGGAGCCTCGCCACGCCGAAGCGGGGCAGGGTGAGGGGGAGCGTTGCCCCCCCCAGCACAGCCCCCGGGGGAGTAAGAGGGAACCACCTCACGGACCGGCAAGCCGCGCCCTCCGCCCCAACCAGCCGCCACGCCCCGGCCTCCCCCACACCCAGCGCCTCGGCCACCCTCGGCCGCCTCGCCCCTCCCCTCAGCCCTCACCTACCGAACCAGAAGCCACGAGCGCCGGTGCCGCAGTTCCTCTTCCCCTCCTCGCCGCCGGTGCCCCCACCGCCTGCTCGGCTCCGCTTTAATGGGGCCAAACACCCTCACCGCTTTCACTTCCGCCTCTCGCGCGCCCCCTTCCGGTCACGAGACTCGCTCGGCATGGTGACGCTAGGAGGGCGGGACTTGGAGCGCTAGTGCGCGTGCGGCGGACGGGAGAGGAGGTGTCGTTGTGCAAGAGGCGCTTCTGTGCCGCTGGCTGAGCCGGAGCGCCCGTGACGAGTTCCTTGACCGTCTTCTTGCGTGGCCGAGACGCTCTCGCGATAACTGGGGGTTCTTCACCTCGCGACCCTCAGGAGTGAAGTTCACTGTCGCGGGGGGTGCAGAGTCTCGCTGAGGTCAGGGGTCGCTTCGCTTCCTAGCCTTGAACTCAGCGACGTCAGATGCTGCTGGGCCTGTTTACTCAGCAGCTGGTTGCCTCATAAGCTCTTTGTTTGTGCTGACACGTTTGTTGACACGTGTTCTTGGCGCTGGTGTGGAGCGCAATACCATGGCAGCCAGCCTCCTGGCTGTTGAGTTCGGCTGATGGCAGGGACCTGCCACGGGTGGGGAGGCAGGTGAGGCAAAGTCTCCCCAGCGGAGTCCTTCGAAAAGTGCCACGGGTGCTTGGGTGCCTCACATGGCAGCAGCACTTTTCGAAGGGCTCCAGTGAGGAGGCTCTGCCTCACTTGCCTCCCCACCGAAGTGCACAGGTTGTGGGTGCTTGGGCACCTCACACAGTGGTGATGCTTTCAAAGGACTGCAGTGGGGAGGCTCTGCCTCCCCTGCCTCCCCACCAGAGCACATGGGTTGTGGGTGCTTGGGCACCTGACATGGCAGTGCTGCTTTCAAAGGACTCTGGTGGGGACGCTCTGCCTCACCTGCTTCCCCACCTACCACACATCCCTAGAGGATGGTGAGAGGCCTAAGATCCAACAGGCTTCAGGGAAGGCCACAATCACAGTGGTTCCCATCCTTTTCTTTCACTTGTGTACCCCTTGGCAGCCCATTTCCATAAATTGTACTCATCGTATTAGCAAAGTGTTTGTAATCAATATAGTTGCTATTATTTCAAATTTATGTTTTCTCTACTGATCCATATCTGATAATACACCAAGTGATGACCAAAAACTAGTAGTTGGTGGGGCTTTCACAGCCAGCCAGCCAGCTGCCTTCCTTCCTGCCTTGCAAGCCACACAAGGCATTCTAATACACACCTGCCTTTTTCTGCCATTAATTTTTTTTAGCAAGTACCTACAGGGGTACACGTGCCCCAGGTTGGGAACCACTGATCTATCAGATCAGCAGACAAATCTATCGGATCAATTGCCCCCCCCCCATAAACTGGCTGATTTAAGAGGAGCTCTGCCCTTCTTTCTTTGATGAGTCCCTGAGCAGCTAACCCTTTCTTGCATAGCAAATTTTGAACCTCTAAACTGGGAGGTCCCTGACATGAATGGAAGCCATCAAGGCACAAAAGAAAGGTCCTTGATGGGCTCACACCACAAAAGGGCCTATGTGTTTCTGTGGGAATTTATGGTATAGAAAGTTGGGTCACAGGCTCCCCGCCCCCCATGCTCCTTGTTCTTCAGCTGTCTACCTACTTTGCTGTTAGTCCTGGCCCTGCTTGTGAAGCACCCTCATTCTCTCCACTACCCAAGGACCACTGTGGCAGCCAGCACCCAGGACAGGTATCAGATTGCTCTCTTCCTTTTCAGCCTCTCTGTTCTCCCCTGCTTCCTTCCTGGAATGCATTTGAAAAGCTGCTGCTCCAGGGCTATCTTTTTGTAAGTGGCTACTCAAGCACTTGCAAAGCCACCTCACAATACATCTTTGCTTTGCTTCCATCTTTTAATCTAGCTCAGGCACTTAGCCCCTGGGTTGGCTTTTCAAGCCTTTTTCTTCCTCATGTCCTACTTTCAACAAGGAGATGACTTGATCTTGCAGCCTAACCCTGTGGTTCCAGAAACCAAATTCAAATTAGCATACATGGAAAAGTGTATGGAATGAGTCACAAGGGGAGCTTCAGTAACACTCAGGTAAGCCATTGTGCAGAGACCCAGGCAGGGAACCAGAAAAGACAGGTTCAAATCCAGCCAAAGGGCTTACTGTAACCTAGGGGTTTCCAAACTTTTTGGCCAGAGGGCCGCATCAAATATCTGACACAGTGTAGACGGCCAGAAAAAAATTTAAATATAAAATATATATAAATAAATTAGAGATGGAACTTAGATGAGTGAATAAAATGAATGAATGGGCTCATTAATTCAATCTCTCTGGCCCTTAGAACACCCTCCAGATGCAACCAGAGCACAGCTCCAATCATGTTTGGTCAAGTGGGCCAGAGGCTTTGAGGTGATAAGAGGCTGGCCACTGGCTGCATCTGGCCCCCAGGCCGGGCTTTGAAGACCCATGCTGTAACCAATAGTGTGCACACTTTTTGCATTACTGGCCAGAAACACCTATGGCAGATACAAAAAGAGGCCAAGGCAGGTTCACACCCCATATTGACAGTCTGCAAAGCTGAATCTAACCACTGCATCACCACAGAAGACATTCAAATAATACCTCATAGAGCATTTAGCATCTTGCAGCTCCATAAATAGGCACACCTGGCTGGCAGGTTGTAGCACATGGACCAATCGGAGCTTGCATGTAACTCAGGTCTCCTTTTGCAGCTGCAACCTATTTATGTAAATCCCTGTAAATATGTCAGAACAAATGTAAGGCACAGGTTTCATGCAGCTAACCTTGCCTCATACTGACAGGTTTCTTTTGGAGTGCTTGTGATAGGCCCTGAATCCTGAGAGACAGGCCCAGAAAGGGGAAATCAAAACCGTGGTGCCCTTCTGTATGGGTAGAGCTGATTTACTAGGGTTCCCTTAGCATGGAAGTTGGTTGCTAAAGAAGTAACTGAGGAGCCAGCTGTTCTAACCAATCTCAGGTCTTGTTCACAGTTTTACAGCATTAGCCATGAGCAATTTATATGATATTGAGAAATACTAGCACTCTGGTCTGACTGAATCAGGACAGAGCAGTTTCAACAATAGAAGTAGTTTATTATAAATAAAAAGAGGCAAGGTTAAAATATTCAAAAGTAAACACTTGAAATGTGATAAAAACAGGTCTTGGAATTTGACAAAATCAGGTCTTGACATTACAGATCAATGAAAGAAACTCCTAATGCAGGCTACCTAGACTTTCCCCTCACTAGACTTAGTTCCAGTTTCTTTGTTTACCTCCAGAGGGGCATGATACCAGAACACAGATATCTCAAACAAAACATACAACCTCTCAGGTCAGCCCAGCCCTTTTATGGTGTGCAGGGGGATCAAGATCCTGCCTTTTGCACTGGCTATTCAATGGTAGAAAACTTAGCTCAGTCCCCAGGACTCCCCCCCCCCCAATCACAGTCAGGTGGACAGGCTTGACAGGCAGGCAGGTGTGAGCAAAATTCAGGAGCCTGCCAGTGTTTCCCCCCTGACTTGTTTTTCTAAGAGTCAGATGCCAACAAAACAGGTGGGGCTAATACATGTCTGAGGTGAAAACTTTTTGGTGGAGGTCATAGTGGCAGGTTGTACTAGCTGACTGAGGCTGCAATCCTAAACATACTTTCCTGGGACTAAATTTTAAAATCTGTTTTATACCATGGCACAACTTTTAAATGATCTTATACAGAAAACTGTACAAGGAGTCTCCTTGATGAAACTGAAAGCAAATCATAGAGTTCCACCCTTTGTTTCTGGAAAAAAACAAAGAGGATTGCTCTCCAAATACTTAAGAGCAGGACTGGAAAGAGGCTTGCTTCAGTACCCTTTGGAGCACTGCAGGCAGGCCGAATGTCTTGCCATGAATTCACTTCAAAACTAATAGTACCTTTTCTACAAATCAGTGTTCCAAGGCAAATAGTAACACAGTATTCTTCCCCTGCCAAAAAACTTGGATAACTATGAAAGATTGAATTGTATGTTCAGTCCAGATGATTCCCGTAGAAGCCATTAGAAATAATGCAACTTACAAAAACATATAACAGTATATTGTAATTTTTCATATTTACTAAACACGTTGCTGAGATATGTTGCTTTTTCAACTTGGGGGCTAAGATTCCAGCTGTAGGAATTTACATCCAGAAATAAACTGGTGAGTCACCCGACAACATAATCCAATCAAACATTTAACACCCAAAATTGCCTTGATATATCAGCAGTTTTGCCCTGAACTTCATCAGAGACTTCTATTCTTCCCTAGGAGCAGTCAAAGGCAGCAGCTCCCTCCTCCCTGTTGATATGTGCCAAACTTCTCTGTCTGACCTACACTACAAGGCCAAAGTGTTTTCATTGCAATGTTGCAACATGCTGACGCTATGTCTAAATCAAGGTAGCCTCAGGTTCTTTAAACTTCCTGATAGTCTAGTACAGCAGGTATAAGAGTCTTAGGAGGGAGTGATGGAAATATATCTGTATGATATAGCAAATGTGGAGCCATTTTGATAAAAATCTGCCGTCTTGAATGCAACCTCATGGCAAGTGCATCTCCAGCTGAAAACACACCATGTATTCCTTGCTCTAGAAAGGATATCTCCTCCCATGATTCTTGTTAAACTGGTATTTTTCTGCTTTCCAAGCCACAAGTTTATTTGTAAAATGTGGTAGTGATTCATAATTATTTACCGTACTTTAAACAGGAAGATCTTCACTGAAAATGAGAGACAGTATTGGTGAAAGCAATTCATTGCAATAATGAAAACACTTCCTGGAAGGATATTTAACTGATGTTCAATAAACTGGTTTTGGATGAGGGGATGGCAACTTTGACAACATAACTTGCAAATCATTGATTACTTTTGTTATAGGGTGTAACAGATAATGTCAGATCCAGTAAAATGGTTATAAACTTTACATATAGCTCACATAGCAGCAGTAAAAAAACTGACAAAAGGACGCACAATCACATTCTCAATTGTCCTTCCAAGAGGAAAAAATTGTTTGCCTGCTGTGAAACTATAAGGAAGTTTATGAAGGAAAAAAAAACTTAAATTACCTTCATTTAGATAGGACATCCACATGTTGCAACAAGGAGTCCTGTTACTTTAAAAATTTAATAATTTTATTGTAGCACAAGTGTTTATAGACTAGTGCATTTTGTGGGTGGTTGCATCTGAGGTTTAGTTCATAAAAGCTTATGCCAAAATAAACCAATCAGTACTGAAAATGCCCCAACACTCTTTGTTGTCACTTATCCTTAAGGAAATCAACTATAAGAGTTTCTAGATAAGACTGACTTGGGCCCAAATCCTAACCAACTTTCCAGCTATGCCAATGGAACATGTGCTGCATCCTGCAGTTGGGTGGCAGTGACAGAGGCTTCCTCAAGGTAAGGGAATGTTTGTTCCCTTACCTCCGAGCTGCATTGCCCTTACCAAGGTGCTAGAACGTTGGTTAGGATTGTGCCCATAGTTTCACAGACTAAAAAGTGTATTGAGTCACTTTTGTGTTAACCTATTCCTGTTTGCAAGCAAAAGAACAGTTGTTGATTGGATCAGTGGTCTATTTCAGCAAAAAAAGTAAACTAGCTGATTGGAATTTGGTTCTGTATAAACAGAACAATGAGTTGGATACTGAGAAGTTGTTTATGTAAGAAATTCCATTCATGGGAGGCGGAGGAACAAATTTTGTCATTCCCCCACCCAGGGCCAGCCAAAGACCTCAATGCCTGAGAAGGCATGCCAAATGCTGCCCCCTTACCTGTTCTAGCTCAGCACCCTCCTCCCCTTTGCATGTCTACTTCATGTCTTTTCCCATCCTCCTTTTCCAAACAAGGGAGTGGAAGGAAAAGAAGGAGCTGTGGAGGTAAGTAGGCAACCAGAGATGGGTACCCACAATCAATCTGCTGTTTGAGATGATTGGTTCAGTTGGCCTCATGGATAGGCCGGCCCTGCTCCTGCAGTTCCCCTCCCCCCCCTTCAGAATTGGGTTTTCAACCTCTTTTCTCCACTTGTATCCTTATTCCGAATTATCTCCAAAGCTGTCAGGCTATGTTTTAATTTCATATAAAAGATTTATTTTTAGCCCCCAATCTAGTAGTAGAATGAGCATGAGATTTCTAACTACAGGTTGACAGCCCAATCCTATTCATGTCTACTCAGAAGTAAATCCCTTTATGGTCAATAAGTGTTACACCCAGGAAAGTGTGGATAGGATTGGGCTCCCAGTCTCAAGAACTCAAGGTGGATGGCAAAAAAAAACTATAGCAAATAAATTTGCACTATAGCAAATCAGTTTTAAAAACACAGGGCACAATCCTAACCCCATATGTCAGTGCTTTCCAGCACTGGCATAATGGAAGGTGTGTTGCCTCCTGCAGTTGGGTGTTACTCACAGAGGCCTCCTCAAAGTAAGGGAATGTTTGTTCCCTTACCTCAGAGCTGCATTGTCCTTATGTCAGTGCTGGAAAGGATTGTGCCCCAAGTCTCTTTGTTCTGGTGATTTAAAAACAGCCTTGCTGACCTTTGTAATGTACACAGAGACAGTCTCTCTCCAGGATCTTAGGCTTCACTAGGAGGCAGCAATCCCTCCCTCACCAGGAGCCCCAGCAAGGGGGAAAGAATGGAGAAGGTGATAATCTCTGCCATTTAGCCTTCTTTCTCATGCTCAGGGAGAAGGGAGGAGTGAAGCCTGCAGAGAGACTGTTTTATGGATTGTTAGCTGGCTGGCATTATTAGACTGTTTTCCTATAATTTAAAGGGCCCTTCTCATCAGCTTTGTAATAGAAAAATCTGTGGATACTTAGGTTATACCTGTAATCACTTGTATGACTGTCTCTCTGCAACAGTAAAAAACAGTTTTTTAAAACTGTGATTTTAAAGGGGTGCATTTTTCCTCTTCTCCAGGGATCAGCACATTCCTTCTGATTTGCAGGGGCTATTTGTGTTGAGTCAAATCTGCATATAAAAAAATCCATGTATAGCAAGGTTGGACCTGCACTTAATGTAAGAAGCAAGGTCATCCACACCTCCAACCTGCATGCTGAGAGCACTTGAGATGAACACTTGATTATTGTCTCTGAGGGAAATTCAGAAACTTTAAGTGGCCCAGAATACAGAAACCAGGTCAACATCTGCTGTTTAGCACAGGCAGCACATAATACCTATTCTATTATTATTATTATTATTATTATTATTATTATTATTATTATTATTATTATTATTATTATTAACAGTATTAATATACCGCTTTTCAACAAAAAGTTCACAAAGCGGTTTACAGAGAAAAATCAAATAACTAATAGCTCCCTGTCCCAATAGGGTTCACAATCTAAAAAGATGCAAAAGAACACCAGCAGGCAGCCACTAGAAAAGACACTGCTAGGGTGAGGAAGGCCAGTTACTCTCCCCCTGCTAAAAAAAAGAGGAGCACCCACTATTCTATATGTGCTCCACTGGTTTCCAAGTTGACTTCAGGCTCAATTCAACATGCTAGTGTTTATGTTATGGCCTGTGTCTTGGACTCAGGATATTTGATGGAGTAATTCTTTTATAGATTCCTCCCCAGTTTGAGATTTGGGTGTGAAAACATCTTGGTAGTCCTACTTAGTGGCAGTCCACCCATGAAGACAGGTGAAGCAGCTACTGCAAGCAGCTAGCTGGGAAAGCCACCTCTGCCCATCCAGTGCTTTGATCATCTTCTTGCTTTCCAAGAGCAATCAGGAAGATCAGAGTTGCAGTGACCCACATCTTCCTCTAGCGTCACTGCCATGAGCAAGCAATCATCTTGGTAGGGCTGGAGGAAAAAGCAGGGGACTGCTGTGGTCCTGATCTGAAACAAGATCTCAGTGCCCCACCACCTCCTTCTGTCCAACCTTCTTTTGATTTTTTCAAAACTGACTGAGCAGTGCATACTGGCAGTGGAGGAGGACTTGTCAAATGCTTAAATCTAGGTATACTATGCCTACAGTGTTCCCGTGGTCTACCAGATTAGTCACTCTAAGGGCACAATCCTAACCAACTTTCCAGTACAGGCATAGCTGTGCCAGTGGGGTATGTGCTGCATCCTGCAGTTGGGGGGCAGTCATGGAGGCCTCCAAGGTATGGCAATGTTTGTTCCCTTACCTCGAAGCTGCATTACCCTTATGTCGGTGGCGGAAAGTAGGTTAGGATTGCGCCCTAAGGAGGAGATGAGGTTTGTCTGGCATAGCTTGTTCTTGACAAACCCATGCTGGCTGGCTCCTAGAAATCACCTTTTTTTAATCTAAATGTTGACAGACATTGAACTAATAGTCTGTTCCATGGTCTTTCCAGCTATTGATGTCAAGCTGACTGGTTTGTAGCTTCCTGGATCCTCCCTTTTTTTAAAGACAGGGATGACATTTACTCATCTTCAGCCCATGGTGCGAAGGATCTGGCAGCAGCTGTTTTTGGGACTGGAGCTCAGGACTGGGCTGTCACTTACTTATATGCTGCCTTTCTCATGCTGAAGCAAATGCCCAAGGCAGCTTACAAAGCTCCATCATAAACTACAAAGTATCATAACAGGCAAGAAGAAAAAAATATCCAAGCATTAAAAACATTAATTTTAACATTAAACAGTGAAACATAAAAACAAAAAGCAAGTTGCTCAACACATATCATTGAGCCATTGGGGGAACAAATAACTTCAGGAGGCAGTCAAGACAAAGTAGTATTTCAGAGGTGCAGGGGGCAAATATTTACTCAGCAACCAAATACTAGATGAAACAGGTATGTTTTGAGCCCTTGAAGAAAAGCCATTAGGGAGAGAGTAGTTCTAGGTACTACAGGGTAAGGGCAACATTAAGAATAATAATATTTGTGAAGTGCTATATGTTTAGCATTATATTATTATTACTGTGAGTCAGCATTAGTGATAACAATTAACTATCACATTTGTCTCAGAAGAAGGCTGAAGTAGGACTAACCAAAATCTTTACTAACAGCTAAAAGAGCTGAAAACAAAAAGCCCTTAGAACAAAGTGTTGAATATTCATCACTGAATATATTAACAAACCTTCTTTCCCTGGTGAATGATTTCATTTTGCTTCCACGTTTTTGTTTTTTTTTTGCTTCCTGTTGATAATGTATACATTCTTGTACTTGCATTAACACTGAAGTCGATTCCATTTGAGTTCATTGGGATTTACTCCCAAATAAGCATGCCTAGGGTTGCAGCTCTTTGAACACAGTGGGACTTGCTTCATTTGGAGCAAATATACTCAGGATCATACTGGTAATCTGCAGTGTGTTATATTAGCCTCACATCAGAGCTCTCCTGCAGGTACTTTATGAAGCTCATTGTATTTTACAAAGGACAAAACAGAAGGATTTTCCAGCTGGCCAGAAAATGCATTTTATTCTTGCCACCAAAGCAGTGCTAGCTGCAATCCAGCATTCATCAATTCAAAATTCCATCTTTGTATAATGTAATATTCATGTCACACATACCCAAATACCAATCACTCTTGCAACAGACACTCTAGATAAGAGGCAGGGGAAACTACTTTCCCAGTGGCAAAATATTGTGGTTTGAGTGCTAGGAAAATGTGATACCTCATCCTCTTCTTAAATGTTCTGAAGTAACAAAAGAGGATCCAGCCACTGCGGGTTCAACACTTTTCCTCTACTAACCCCTTCATCCACCACAGATCCACTCCTCAAATGCTAAGAAGGTCAAATCAGGTCTCCTCATTCAGCTGTATGGCCAACGGAATAGGTGACACTTTTCCTTGCATAGTGGCTCAGTTTTCAGAACTCTAAGTTATGAGAACATGTTACATAATTCTCACTGTCATACAGCCAATAAAAGCACAAGAGAGTGCTGTGGAAGAAAAGATGTTAAGCCCCTAAAGCCCCTGCAACCCTGATACCAGCGATTGGTACATAGGATGATAACAACAACAACAACAACAACAGGTATTTATATACCGTCTTTCTTGGTCTTTATTCAAGACTTTATTCAGGGCGGTTTACATAGGCAGGCTTTATTAAATCCCTATTAAATAGGGATTTTTACAATTTCAAAGAAGGTTCTTTCTTTCAAGAACCACTGCATTCAAGGTGCTTCATTCCGATCTGGCTTCACATTCTGGCCTCCATCCTCCCACGCTCAGAGCAGATGGAATTGCTTGGCTTCAGCTTGTCAGCTGCTCCAAGGTTGCACAGTGCCAGTGGCCTCGAACTGGCAACCTTGTGGATGTTATCTTCAAGCAGACGGAGGCTCTACCCTCTAGACCAGACCTCCTGCAGGATACACAACTGTCTTTTCAAACATCAACAGTACATCAGAAGTACAGTCATTCACTTCTGAATGGAGTAGCATGGCTACTCCAGTGAGAATTCAGCAACTGCATTCCTCTTTTCTACATGACTAATCTATAGAGAAAACAATATCCTGTATTCTCTTTATTTTGCTTCTACTGCTACTCTTTCCACACGGTGGACACAACTATAACACAAACAAACTGGTCATATAATTTTTTCCCCAGAAACTTGTAGTTCTATTAAACCTTTTTTGTTCAATAAATACACCTTTTCTTGCAGCTGATTCACACACCCTTATTTTCTGCAAGGCTGTGCTTCTGTTGTAGGAGTGTAGCATTTTCCAACATTCAGTGTACAATATAATGAGATACTTTCGCCAAACAGTGATTGCTACAAGGAATATAGTTACACAAACATTAACAGAAATGCATCATTGTTTCTAGTGTAATTAGGGACCCAATCCTATCCAATTTGCCAGTGCCGCTATGCCAATGCACTGCTTCCTGTGTTGAGGAGGCAGTCATCAAGGCCTCCTCAAGGTATGGAAACATTTGTTCCCATACCTTGAGGCTGCACTGCAGCTGTACTGGTGCTGGAAAGTCAGATAGAATTGGGCCTCTGATCAGTAACATCACACTGTTTCCCAACTTTACCTTTTGTTACAAACCATTAGTTTTATTATTAGTTTGCTATGCACGCCCACACTGTACAACTCCAGTTTCTTTGAGGTAGCCAAGACTTTATTGCAGCTCAGTCTACTATTACTTGAAAATTAGCAGCTAAAATTGCCCACCATACATATAGACGGGAGATCCTGTAACTATACTCCTGCTTCTACACATGCACAATCCAAAGGTATTTATAGGCCCAAAAAGAATTAGAAATTAAAAATATAAGTTGCTGCAGGTTGGATAAAATCTTGTGGGGATCAGATGTGGCCCCTGGGTTGTAGTTTGGAGAACCCTGTGTTAAAGTAAGGCTGCAGCAAAGCATGAAGACAGGCATTTGGGTATAAAAGCATGATTCCTTCCATCCTAAGCAAAAGAGTTGGGTTGAGTGACCTTTCCAAACATATTGTCCTCCATACTCACCAAATCCAAAATACACACCACTGTTTTCCTCTCAGTTTGGGGCTCGTTTTCAGTTTGCATGTTCATGCACTCTCTCTGTACCTACCTCTTGGGCCTTAGAATTCAACATATGTATGCCATAATGATAAATACTGTAGTACTGCTACTTCTGGAGGGGTTATCCTCTGCTTCTGAGTGACCTCAGCATCCCTAGCCTCAAAGGAGTTACAGCCCAATCCTAACCAATTTCCCACCACTGCTGCAACCACACCAATGGGGTGTGCACTGCATCCCTCAGTGAGAGGGCAGTCATGGAGGCCTAAGGGAATGTTTGTTCCTTTCTTTCAGGGCTGCACTGTAGATGCCCTGGTATTGGAAAGTTGGATTAGACTGGATCCTCAGGCTGCAATCCTATCTATACTTACCTGGGAGTAAATCCTATTCATTCTAATGGGACTTACTTCTGAGTAGAGATGCCGAAGCTTGGGCTCCCGGCTACAATCCTATCCACACTTACTTGGGAGTAGGCCCCACTTACTATAACATGACTAACTTCTGAGTAAACGTGTCTAGGATTGTGCTCTCCTTTCCTAATTGGCAATGGGGGGGATTGCCACCCCTTGCCAAGCATCCAGCGAATCGTTTTATCACGGCCTTCCATCAACCCTCCAACAGCCCAACCCTAGGCATGACTACTCAGAAGTAAGCCCCATTATAGTCAATGGGGCTTACTCCCGGGAAAGTGTGGATGGGCTTGCAGCCTAGGAGCCCAGCCCTAGGTGTGTCTACTCAGATGTAAGCCTCATTAGAGTCAATGGGGCTTACTCCCAGGAAAGTGTGGATGGAATTGCAGCCTCAGAGCCCAGTCCCAGGCATGTCTACTCAGAAGCAAGTCCCCTTATAGCCAATGGCGCTTACTCCAAGGAAGCATGGCTAGCACTGCCATCAGACCACTAGGGGGAGGGCGGCGCCGCAGTCTGACGCAGCCCAGCGCCCTCCGAGCGGGTCAGGCAAGCGCAAGGCCGGCTCGGTCACGTGATCGAGGCGCGGGCGGGCGGGGCCTCGCATCGCATTGGCTCCCACCATGAGCGCGGCTGGGGGCCGCCATCTTGTCTCTCCCTCGCGGTGGGGGGCGCCATCTTGTGCCCTCCCCGATGAATGAGCAGCCGCGCTGAGGGGCGCGAGTGCATCCGGTGCGGCGCGCCACTGCTCCTCTCTCGGCGTGGCGGCCATGGAGTCCAGCCTGGCGTGCCTGTCGCTGTCCCTCCTCCTGCTCCTCGGGAGCGCCTCGGCCGCCCCGGAGCTGCTCAACGAAGAAGTGAAGCGCACCGTCGACCTCGCCACGCACCTGGCCAAAGTCACCGCCGAGCTCAGCCTCGCCAACCCCGCGGGGGGCTCCGGCGCCGCCGCCTCCTTCCTGCTGGCCCTGGACCCCGGCCTGGAGGGCCGCCTCGCCTACCTGGGGGTGCAGGTGAGCGGCGCCCGGCTGCGGTCCTCTCCTCGCTTACCTGGGAGCAAGCCCCGTTGACTGTAATGGGCCTTACTTCTGAGTAGACAGGCCTAGGGTCCGGCTCTGAGGCTGCAGTCCTCGCCACACTTATCTGGGAGTAAGCCCCATTGACTCTAGTGGGGCTTACTTCTGAGTAGACATGCCTAGGATCGGGCTGCAAGTCCGTTGCAGCCTCAGCGCGTGCACGGCTGCCTCTGAGCCTTCCCTTCCTCCTGCCTTTTAATCTTCCTCTCCTGGAGCGATGCTGCAGGAGCAGTGAGTGGCCTGTGTCCAGTAGTGCTTCTCCAGCCTTTGCGTGATGCTTTAACGGGGGGGGGGGTACTTTTTAAGGGTTTACTCTTTTCTAAGTGAGGTGCCTCTTCCCCCTCTTGTGGCTCTTCTTCCTCTCCTTCCTTCCCTCCCCCCTTTCCCTCCTTCCTAGTCTTCACCTGCCTTTAAATTTTCTTTCCCCAGAAGTTCTTGCTTCAGCCTCATAGTGCTTCTTCTGCCCTCCTCAGGGTGACCAGACATCCTCCTTTTTTCCCAGGACATGTCCCTCCATAGACAAGGGGACTATGTGCTGCCTGCTCACAGGGAAAAGGAGGACATTTAAGTTCTTTTCCAGGTCATGAGGCTAAAAAGAACTTAAATGTCTTCCTTTTCCCTGTGAGCAGGCAGCACATAGTCCCCTTGTAATTAATAAATTATATGTAATGTAGTTTTAAGTTAAAGAATAAGTAATATGATGTTTAAATTAACCACATGAAATCAACATAAGAATGTTTTTTGCTTTTATTTGGTCATGCCCTACATTGTTCCTGGATGTCCTACATTTTGGGGTGCCTAGTCCCCTTTTGCAATCTGGCCACCCTGGTCCTTCTGTCTTTCCCAGCACCAGACTCCTTTTGGACTGCCATTGACTGGAATTGTTTGTCATGGCTTTCTCAGCAGCCTGTGTTTTGGTTGACTTGCTTTTCACTGAGATTGGAGTTATGTTTGTTTAGGATGGGCCACAGTTGTGAGTGGGGAAAAAAGATCCTTTCCCTTAGCTACTATGAGGAAAATGTGAGCTCTGGATGTTACCACATCTTGGTGATTGATGGGGTTGTTACCCGGAAATGGAGTGTGAGGGCAATTTGCATTGCACATCACATGTGGTGCTGTTTCTGAGGGGGATCTACCCAACAGCTCTTCATTGGGGGCTTGTCAACACATCCCTCCAGACATTGTCCCCTGAAACATTGTCTCTTTGCTGAAAGGTTCCACATGTGTTTCTTTTCTCCTCTGGGCTGGTGATTTCTTCCTTGTGAGTTGCCGCTCTAGTAATGGCCTGGCAGATCCTGACACGTAAGCATAAGTGCTTCAATCAGAGTGCAGCTAGTAGCAAGCTAGAAGGGAGGTAGGCGTGGATCTCCAAGCATGACTGCACTGTCTGTGGCAAGCTCCTCATATAGGCTGCGGCCATGGGAATGGACTGCAAGTTTAAATGGGGTGTGTGTGCATTAGTGCCTTTGCTTCTGTCACTGGCCAATAATTGAAGTATTGGCAGAGGTGGTCTTCAGACATTGGAAACCATTTGGAAAGGCTGGTTTATGGTTTCTGTTATCATTATAAGCTAATAACAAATACTTTACACTCTCACATAACACCAGAACCAGGGGACATCCACTAAAATTGAGTGTTGGGAGAGTTAGGACGGACAAAATAAAATATTTCTTTACTCAGCGTGTGGTTGGTCTGTGAAACTCCTTGCCACAGGATGTGGTGATGGCGTCTGGCCTGGACGCCTTTAAAAGGGGATTGGACAAATTTCTGGAGGAAAAATCCATTACGGGTTACAAGTCATGATGTGTATGTGCAGCATTCTGATTTTAGAAATGGGCTATGTCAGATGCAAGGGAGGGCACTAGGATGCAGGTTATCAGGTGTGCTCCCTGGGGCATTTGGTGGGCCACTGTGAGATACAGGAAGCTGGACTAGATGGGCCTATGGCCTGATCCAGTGGGGCTGTTCTTATGTACTAAAGTGTTAGTGGAAGCTGCTTTCTGAAGTTCTTTATGACTATAAATAGAGGTGTTTGTTTCTGATGAGTAAGATAGGATTACAGCCCAAGTCTTGCTGAACACAGTGGGCTTACTTCTGAGTAAAATAAAGAACACAGTTTTCAAACACCTCTACCTGTAAACATGTATTATATTTTTAGAAAATGATTATTCTCAACTATTTAGGAATGAGTATATTGCAAGGTGGCTTTACTTTAAAGAATGCAGAGGAAACTAACAATCCTGTCTAATTCAGTCTGTGTTGGAAAGGAAGTCTTGAATCATTTGTTGGGAGCAGTTAAAGCCAGGGTTGTATGACTACGGTAAGGACAGTAGACAGGGATTTTGTTACAGTATGGAGTGACCTTCATCTGATTGCCAGAAATGGACTTGGAGTTGTCTGTGAGACAGGGTCGAGTATACTGCTGGCCTATTGTGTTGGTGTGGGTTAGGCCAGGGGTATAATGATGAACGTGAATTTTGAGCTGTATCAAATCTGTCTGATAAGTATAGGCTCCTTGGGAGTTTTTCAATAAGTAATCTAGTCTTAGTTCTTCTTAGTTTGATTTGCTTCAGACTTGTGGTGAGACTTGTAAAGTATTTTGCATTTAAAGACCAATCAAAGCATTAAAAAAAATCTCATTTGGGTGTCCTTTTAATGCACAAAGTATGGTTACAGGCCTGATCTCCACTGTAAAACACGTGTATTGTCATACTGCAGCTAAATTGGGAATAATCTGTTGGCAATTCTTTCAGTGCCCCCATATGAAGCTAGCATTCCAGAGTTGTTTGCCTAGGTCCTTTTCTTAACAAACTTAGGATGGCATATGCACCCTGCTTACTCCTTGAATGGGATGAAAGTAAGTGCTGCCCAATGCATTATCTGTGTGGCTTCTGTTTGGGATGTACAGACTGTTACTGGGCAAGTAAAAAATCAACTTTTTTTCCTGACTTCAAGAAAACCAGACCAAAATTGTTTCCATCATTTCCCTGTCCAGTTGGTGAATCTTTTCTTCAAGGAATTTTTTCAAACTCTGAGTGAAAATTTGTATCCAATAAGCAAATATTTTTCTTGTTGAAATTAGTATGAGACTCTCAAACTAGATTTGAGACAATTTATCAGATAAGTTGCTTTGAGATATTACAGCAGTGTTATTAAATTGGCCAACTTATAAATGATTGTATGGCTGATTATGTGTGTGTGAGAATTTTTTTTTTGTATGGCAGCATCTCTCCTGACTTCCTTCTGGTAGATAATTTGATTTCTATTGCACTTCTGATAAACCTGGCCAATTTTTAAAGATTCAGATGTATGATGTATGAACTATATATAGTAACATTGATCAGCCTTCCCTATTCTGGAATAGGTGAAGAATGATGACGAGGAAGAGAATACCCTGGAGGTGAAGGAGACCAAAGTTAAAGGTAAAAGGTGAGTTTGGTCCTGGAATATTGAAAAGTATTTCACACAATATTTGATAACAAATTTTAATCACCTGAGATAGTTCTTGGAAATATCTGAAAGAGATTCTTCTGAGAGTTTGACCACATAATCCTCATTTTGAACTGATAGACACAATCACTGCAATTTTGATTAATCTGAGCTTAGGACATCTGTCAAACCGAAATAACTTGACTGATTTTTTTTTCCCCCCAGTGGAAAATTCTTCACCGTGAAGTTGCCATCTCCTCTGGCTCCAGGTGCCAGGATTCAGTTATCCATCGAAACAGTTTTTACGCATGTGCTTCAGCCATATCCTACACACATCACCCAGGCAGAGAAGCAGTTTGTGGTCTTTGAGGGGAATCACTATTTTTACTCTCCTTATCCCACCAAGACTCAAACAACTCGTGTGAAACTTGCCTCGAGGAATGTGGAAAGCTATACCAAATTAGGCAATCCCAGCCGGTCAGAGGATGTGATTGAATATGGACCCTTCAGGGATGTACCACCGTACAGTGAGGTAAACTCTTACCTCAAGTAAATGTTCAGAAAAGTGTTTTTTGTCCAGTTCTTAACAAAATGCATCTGATAAATGAATTTTATTTGTGCTGGCACTTCTCAAAGAATGAAAAGGCAGATCCCTATCCCTGTGGCATCACAGTCTAAATATTGACACAAGGGAGATGAAGGGAAGAGAATTGGTGGTAGGGGTATGAATGCAATATATGTGTTTCTTTCCTAAAGAAAACTAAAAACTAATTCAGCATATTTGGATATGGTGACTCTTATGGCCATGGATGCTGATGCCACTCGCATTCTAGGAGCCTTATCAGACATCAGTGATGTGATCCTTCTAAGAGGTTTATAGTGTTTGATAGATAAACAGAGGATAGGAAGGACTCTCAGTGGCTTGAATATTGCTGCTGCTCCCTTTCAAAGTTGCCTAAATTCTGGCCTGCACTGCTGTGGGAAAAAATATTAGAGTCCCTTAAAAATCTAGACTTGCTTGTCTGTGTGTGATTGTATATTTTGCTACTTGGTTAATGTACAAAACTTGTAGAAATTCATTTTGCACGTAAGCGTTTAGCCTCATGGTTGCAGAGGAAAAACATAAGCAACTGTTTACTGTAGTGTCTCAGAATCCAAATAAGACTAAAAGCAAGGGTTCCAAATCCTTAGAATACAGGCACACATCCTTATCCACTGAGGTTCTGTTCTGGAACCCCTTGTGGATAGGTGAAATTGCGAATACGGGTGGATGCCTGTCCCTGGGGAGCTGTCCCCCCTCCAGAGTCGAGGGGCGTTCTGCTGAGAGGAGCCTCTGAGCTCAGCAGAGGCTGAGGGTGCCCATTCCTGGTCACTGCTGAGCTCAGACTGAGCTCTGAGGCTAAAAAAAGTGACTTTGGTTTCACTAAGAAACCAGAAGTGTTGCTTTAAATGCATTTAGGAGGCCCAGGGAAGCCCTCCAGGGCTTTTTAGCCTCAGAGCTCAGTCTGAGCTTGGCAGAGGCTGGGGACAGATGTCTCCAGCCTCTGCTGAGCTCTGAGGTCCCTCTGGAGGTGAGGGGAGCTGAGCTCTCTTTCCCTCCATGAAGGGTGCACGTAGGGGTGTGCGTGCTGGTAGCTCCCAGTCCATGGGTAGGTGAATCCATGCATATGGGATCTGCAAGTATGGGGCCTCAGTACTTATTTTCCTCCATACTCAACAGGTCTTTTTGTACCATGCTGTCCAACACTGATCCTTCAAT
The DNA here is from genome assembly GCF_035046505.1 of Tiliqua scincoides. Lineage (NCBI taxonomy): Eukaryota > Metazoa > Chordata > Lepidosauria > Squamata > Scincidae > Tiliqua > Tiliqua scincoides. Next base: position 221,546,304 of record NC_089822.1, read on the forward strand.
AACATTCAAGACCCTTTGAAAACCTGAATCTTTAAAGCAGAGCAAGTTATGCAAAATAAATATAAGTTAAGTATCCCTTATCTCAGTGGTTCCCAAACTTTTTTGACTAGAGGGTCCCTTGACCTTCTGGGCCATTGACCACAGCTTCCCATTAGGGTTACAATCCTATAAGTTGTATAGGGCAGAGGGTTTTTTGCAAGGATTCAGCAGCTCCCTTAGCTCCCTGGGTGGCCATGGCTCACCATGCAAAAATCCGAAATGCTCCAAGATCCGAAACTTTTTGAGTAGCAACATGAAGTAGAAAATTCACACCTGATCTTGTAATGTGTTGTGGCGAAGAAGCAGGTGCACAACTGACAGTTTAGTCAGCATCCCCAACAGGGAAAATTACCTTCAGCCAATGTGTATATGAAACATAAGTGATTTTTGTGTTTAGACTTGGGTCCCATTCCTAAGAACTCATTATGATATGCAAATATTCCAAAATCCAAAACACTTCTGGTCCCAAGCATTCCAGATCAGGGATACACAATATGTACCTACTTTGTTCACTGCTTTGATTTTGCAGGCACAGAGTGTAGACATTTCAGCCTCTGTGTAGCTACACTTTCTGTACTGACATGAATGTGACACTGTGATTATTATCAAATTGTGCCACGTGTATTTCACATTCTCTTTTCTGTCAGAAGATGAAGGAACAGAAAAATGAAGAGCAAGTTTAAATTGGCACACTTTTTATTGTTGCAGTGCAACTTGCGTTCAGCATGAAAGTGGTATTAACAGATTGTCCTGTATCTAATTCTCTGTCTGTCCATAGGCAGAGATAACATTGTTCCATTGCATAGAAATCTGCCTCTGAATAGGGAGGTTCCATGTAAATGATGTTTCCTTTTGAAGAGGTAGTGTACCTCTGGAAAGGGGAGTTGCCTTTATGCTCTGCTTGTAAGCTTTTGAAGAACATTAGGTTTGCCACTCTTGAAAATAAAAACTGAACTAGATGCTTCCATACCAGATCCAGACATTTCTTATGTAGGATTTAGTTTGCAAAGAATCTAGCTGAACCAGAAGTGGTGCGCTTGTCACTTTTCACTTTTGAAGCATCAAGGAGCCCTTCAGACACTCACGCAGGGCTCCCTACATCCCCAGGAGGCTGCAGGAGGCTCTGGTAAGTGCAGCCAAGCCCCTGGAGCGGTGCAGTTCTGGGGATCGAAGCCACTGCCTCCCCCCCCCCCCGCCCCTGCAAGAATTTAGAGCGGTTTCCAAACTCCCAGAGAGTTTGAACACTTGCTTTTTTTTTCCCTCCCAAACCCATAGATTTTAAAATTAAAACTTGCCACTTGGGAAGTGAAGAAATCCCTCCCTGCTTCTTTAAATAATTCACACAGTGTCTGAGTCCTTTTCTTAAGGGGGAAAAAATTATTCAGAGGGACCTTGATTTTGAATATACTTTTGGGATGCTTAAAACCCTAAATAGGAAGTTTGGGAAAGTTATTCCTAATTCTGACAGTTATACATTCTCAATGGTCTTAGGATGGAAAAGGAAAAACAGGAACTGTCAGCCTTTTGCTATGCTTATTCTCAGTACACAGGGGACTTCAATTTGTCATTTTACTCAAAATAGACTGAGCAACGATAAAAAGGAAACAGTGCACTGTGTCCATCACGTTTAAGAAGATAGTATTAAGGGAATGAGGAAGTGATGTTTTGTAGACAAAACAACTTTACTATGTCTTTTGAGAAATGGCAACAAGTGAACTTTCTAGATTTTCTAAAATGTTTATTATTTATATACCGCTTGTCAATGAAAAGTTCACAAAGCAGTTTACAGAGAAAAATCAAATAATGGCTCCCTGTCCCAAAAGGGCTCGCAAGCTAAAAAGATGCAAAAGAACACCAGCAGACAGGCACTGCTGGGGTGAGGAGGGCCAGTTACTCTCCCTCTGCTAAATAAAAGATCACCCACTTGAAAAAGTGTCTCTTACCCAGTCAATTAATTAATTAATTAATTAATTAATTAAAATAGACTGCCTTTCCGCCCCTCCATTGGGAGATGCTCCAGTTGCAAACCTACCATGTCTGATGGGGCAAAAGCCCCAGGCACGAGGTGCTAGGGCCCCCGGAAGCCTCTCTGAGGCTCCTGAGGGGTGCAGAAACTGTGCTTCTGGTTTCCCTGAAGCACATAGCATCGGGGAACCTCAGAGAGGTTTCCCCAACGTGGGTGGAGGTCGTGCGAGGCTCTGTGGGCCTCAGGTGAGTAGGGGAGGTGGGTTTTTGTGTGGGGGCAGCGCCAGCCCTCGGGGTGGTGGTGCCGCCATTGCAGAGCTTTGCCCTGGGTGTGGGGCTGGGTAGGTCCACTGCTGTGATGCTCAAGTCTGCTTAGAGTATTTTTCCCCTACACATTAGTTCATGGGTCTTTAAACCCTGGCCCGGGGGCCAGATGCGGCCCACAGCCAGCTTCTGGTCCCCTGAAAACCTCTGGCCCACTTGGTCGAACATGTCTGGAAGTGTGCTCTGGTTGCATCTGGAGGGTGTTGTAAGGGCCAGTGAATTTGAATGAATTAGCCCATTCATGCATTTATTCACTCATCTAAGTTCCATCTCTAATTTATTTATATAAATTTCATATTTAAATTTTTCCAGCCCTCAACACCATGCCAGATATTTGATGTGGCCCTCTGGCCAAAATATTTGGAGACCCCTGCATTAGTTGACTACAAAGGGAAAGGAGGATATATCTCTCTGACTTTGCTGCCACTCTGTCATAGATGCTGTTCTTCCCTGAGGGGGGAAGGGCACACTTTTGTGCTGCAAAAGTCTTTGCAAGGCAGGTGGTGTTTTTGCAGCTAGTCATGAAGAGAGAAGCTGAATCAGTGGCATCATTAGGATTCGCGTCACCTGGTGCAGGAGGCCTGCGCATCACCCCATGCAGTGGGCGGGGCAACACCCCAGGTGGTGGGCATGGTGATGTACCATCGCCTCACCCCCACTGGTTTTTTGGCTGTACCTTTTGTTAGAACACAGATATTTCAGTGTGGATTGTTACATTGCATTCTGCATGAAATTAAGCATTGATTGATATATAACATGATGGTATTATTTCTCCAAATTCTGATTTTAGTGATTTTGAAAACTTATAGATTCTCTCTCACACACACACCCATGTCAACTTACTAACACCTTATTGCAGCAGTTCTCAAACGTTTAGCACTGGGACCCACTTTTTAGAATGACAATCTGTCCAGAACCCATTGGAAGTGATGTCATGGCCAGAAGTGACATCATCAAGCAAATTAAAATAAATAATTATAAATAATTAAATTAAAATAAAAGAAATAATTAAATAAGGGGGAGCCAGTCCTGTTCCACCAAGTGAATCTACTCTGAAGTAAGTCCTATTGTGGTCAATGGGGCTTACTCTCAGGAAAGTGTGGGTAGAATTGCAGCCTGTGAGCCCAATCCTATGCATGTCTACTCAGATGTAAGTCCCATAGTGGTTGATGGAGCTTACTCTGTAGCCTGCCTGCAATAACCCCCCCCCCCCCAAAAAAAAAAGAATCAGTGAGACTTTCAGCCCTCCCCAGTGCCCAATTTAAAGTTCTTCTATTTCAGGCACATCAAGATAAAACCCTCCTAGCTTTGCAAGTGCAAAATAGAAAACATTCCCCTTACCTCTACAGTTTTCAAACTCTCCTGGAGTAAGTCTTTGCGGGGGCGGGTGGAGGCGGCAGGGGCAGGGGGAAGGCAGCGACACGATCCCCAGGATTGCATCGCTCAGGGTGCTGCAGGTACTGGGATGCACTCACCAGTCCCTGCAGCAGCCATCCTGTGTGTGGGGAGCCCTGCGTGTGCGCCTGCAGGACGCCCCAGGTCAGGGAAAGGGAGAGTGGAGCGATCTGCTCTGCCTCAGCAAAAGCGGAAGTGGAGTGCGATCGCCCCACTCTCCCTTTCCCTGACCAGGGGCGCCCTGCAGATGCTCGCGCAGGGCTCCCTACACAGAGGGACAGCTGCTGCAGGGACTGGAGGGTGCACCCCAGTCCCTGCAGCCCCGTCAGAAGGGAAAGTGGATCGATCGTGTCCTGCCTCTGGTTTTACGGAGCAGGGTGCAATCGATCTGCTTTCACTTTTCCTGACCTGGGGAGCCCTGCTGAAGGTTGCGCTGGGCTCCCTGCACCCCTGGGAGGCCGCAGGAGGCTTGGGCAAGTGCACCCAAGCCCCTGCAGTCCCCCTGAGTGGTGTGATCCTGTGGATTGTGCTGCTGCCTTCCCTGTCTCTTGGCTGCCCCTGCCCCTTAAGGGGGCAGAGGCCAGGACCCACAGGCTGGGATGTCGTGATGCCCCAGTTTGAATACCACTGCCTTACCAGGTCAAGCCTCTTTTTTTTTTGTCCTTTTTAGTGGGGGGGGGGGGGCTGCCTTTTGGAGCTTTTGTTGCACTCCAGCTCCATTGGATCGGGACCATTCTGGTGTCCTCACATTCCCCTTTGCCTGGCCTGACCAGCAGCCAAGGCACATCTGCCTACTCACGAGAATATGCGACCGTGAGTCTGCTTTGCTTTCCATAGGGCTCAATAGACTGCAGCTGGGAGGGAGGGAGGAACCTCCTTCTCCTTTTTGTGTTTTTGGGGGCTGCATTCATTGGATCAGGACCATTCTGGTGTCGTTGAATTCCTCTGAGTCTTCCCTTTCCGATGGCAAGTATGGCTACTCATGAGTAAACGCGCAATACAGCTCACTTTCACTTTCCATAGGGATCCATGGATTTTTTCTTTCTGGTTTTTTGGCCATAACTTTTGAAGGAAAGGAGCGATTTCACTCTGGTTTTTTGAATTGCATTCCGCTGGACGTTCCGCATCCAACAGTGTATGGCATGATGGGCTAGCTCCTAATGCTGCGATGTTAGCGTGTCCTCCCCCAGGGCGCGTCACCCCCCGGCATGTCACCCAGTGTGGCCCGCACCCCCAGCGATGCCAGTGTGCTGAATGATGAAATTATAAACTATGCGTTAAGTAACTTCTCAATAAAAGGAATCTGATTGTTGTTACTAGATTGTACTGTCAATGAGCAGTTTGTTCTAAAGCTATGGAGTAGAATAATTTTTTTCCAAGTGTTCACTGTATATTTTTTCTCCCCTTTAGGATACCCTTAAGGTCCACTATGAAAACAATAGCCCATTCCTGACTATCACCAGTATGACACGAGTTATTGAAGTTTCTCACTGGGGTAATATTGCTGTAGAAGAGACGGTGGATTTAAAACATACAGGGGCTGTGCTTAAGGGGCCTTTCTCCAGATATGACTACCAAAGGCAGCCAGACAGTGGAATATCTTCAGTGAAATCCTTTAAGGTCTGCTGTTACTTCTCTTATTAAAAATAACCTTTTTGTGTTTTTCAGTATTTTCCTAGAGCACTACATCATATCTGAACAGCTCGCCATTCCCTGGCTGGAAGTAGACCTAGGTTTTGGGAGTGGAGGGAGGGGGGCATGCTGTGACAATTGCTGGAACTTCTTAGAGAGGGGGATATGTGACCCTGGGAATGTGCCTTCTCCCCCTTTCTAGCACCACTCTGTTTGGTGAGAGATTTTATTACTGACATTAGGATGTGTTCATCTGTTGGTAGTTGAACGTAAGGGGAAGAGGGAAGGAAGAGAAGGTGTGTGACATGCCACAATATTCCAATAAAACTTGAAATATTGACGCACAAGCCACACATCTTCCCTCTTCCTCCGCACCCCCCCCCCATTATTGTATCTTCTGGTGGATTTTTAATTATCAGCCACCTCCAACCATGGAGTGGAAGAATAGCCAGGATAAATCAAAACAAGTGGATTTTTTTGTGGAGGTAAGTGGATAATACACTGTTCACCTTGTCTTTCAGTGAAAATGCAGTGAGTGCTTATCTCTTGCTTCTGCAGACTATCCTTCCTGCTGCTGCTCAAGATGTATATTACAGAGATGAAATTGGCAACATATCTACCAGTCACCTTCTCATCCTGGATGACTCAGTGGAGATGGAGATTCGCCCCCGATTCCCCCTTTTTGGAGGTTGGAAGACACACTACATCATTGGTTATAATCTGCCTAGTTATGAATATCTCTTCAATCTTGGTAAGTTTTCCTGTTGGGGTGGTAATACCTCAAATTTCCAGGAACATAGCATCTATCTAAAAGAAGTGCAAGGAACCTAAGTACAGGTGGGCCCCCCATATCCATGGATTCACTTATCTGCATGTGGGGTTCCTCCCGTGCCCCCTCCAGAGACGAGGGAAGCAGAGCTCGTCTCAGGAGGGTCTTCTGAGCCTGACAGTAAAAGAGAAAAGAAAAGAAAACTACTTCCAGTTTCTCAGTGAAACTGGAAGTGACATTTTTAATGCCATATAAGGCCCCCGGAAGCCCCAGAGGGCTTCCCCAGACTGCCCAATGCATTAAAAATTTACTTCCAGTTCCCCCCCCCCCCACACACAATTCTGCTCACCTATGGGTCTTCTGAGCCAGACAGTAAAAAAACGCTACTTCTAGTTTCTCACTGAAACTGGAAGTAGCGTTTTTTTACTGTCTGGCTCAGAAGACCCATAGGTGAGCAGAATTGTGTGTGGGGGGGTTTTCCCTGCTATCCACAGTTTCAGTTAACTTCAGAGGGTTCCAGAATGGAATCCCCCACCCTCGCGGATACTGGGGCACACCTGTATAGAGCTAGTTGTTACCTGCATTTCTGTGCATAATGTCATATCTGGAATTCCTAAAAGTTGGTTTCATTTGTGTGTACGACTGAATTCATTGCTAAAGGACATTTCAAGTGTTACTAAGTGTCAATCTTAACTCTAAAGGTCGTATTTGAAAGACGTCTGTGGCTTGCATTGTTACTGTAGAATTTTCCTTTTCGAGACTCCAGGAATGCCTTCCATACACTATTGCTCACCTCACTCCATTTCCTATTCCCCAGATATTGTGGTGTTCTTTTCCAAATTATATACATTTCTGCTCCTGGATTGTTTTGTAGTTTTGTTTGCTATGCAATTCATAATTAAGAAAAACCTTTGAATATTGTATTCAGGGTCTTCCAACTTTTCTTCTATCTGGGTGTTTCTTATTAAAATCAGTTCCATTGAAACCTAAGGCTTTCTGTGAGAGCATCTGTAAAATCTCAGATTCTTAGGCAACATGGCTTCTATTGTTGGGATGCGGAGACATAGGAAAGTCAACTGAACCTACTGTTTTCTGTTTCCCAGGTGATCAGTATGCTCTGAAGATGAGATTTGTTGACCATGTTTTTGATGAGCAAGTTACTGACTCACTAACTGTAAAGATAATTCTTCCAGAAGGTGCCAAGTAAGTAACAATATAGTTGAGAGAGTGCAGACATATATCATGTTATTTTAATTAGCTGCCTCAGAAAATGGCAACAAATATTCATGCATCTGTCTCTGTCTGCAGAAATATCCATGTCGATAGCCCATATGAAATCAGCCGGGCTCGTGATGAGCTTCATTATACCTACTTGGACACGTTTGGTCGCCCAGTCATTGTGGCACATAAAAACAACCTAGTAGAACAGCATATTCAAGATATTGTGGTAAATAGAATCTCTTGCTTAGATGGTATAAAACCTTAGAAGCATTGCCTCTTTGACATTTGTAGTCCAATTGACAGTTTATATATGTGTATTGTGACAGTGTTGCAACAGGGGAGTGTATATACTTATTGCTAGGTTAGTTGAAAGACTAATTATTGCATGTGGTCTTAACTAGGAACGTTGAATATGTGTTTAGAAATGTAGGTTAATAGTTAGATTGCACTTATCTCAGTACTTGCCTTACTTTTTCTAGGTGCACTATAACTTTAACAAGGTCCTGATGTTGCAGGAGCCTCTGCTTGTTGTTGGAGCTTTCTACATCCTATTCTTTACAGTGATCCTTTATGTGAGGCTGGACTTCTCCATTACAAAGGTACCAAAATACTGGTTTGGGGGAGGATGGATTAGAAGGATTAATCTGATTGCTGTTTTCTATGGATAGCTTTATCTGGGTATCAAATGACTTTGTGTTAATAATGTTGGAGTACTGGATTTGTTGGTGATTTCTGTGTGAGGTAATCCTTGTAAACGTGTTTGTGAAATACGGGCAGCTTGGGAGAGCAGACTATAAGTGATGGTCTGAAGATATTAGTAGCTGTTTAACAAACAAATGTGTTCTAAAACACATTTAAACAAATTGTTTGACTCAAGACATGATAGTATTTTCAGTTCTAAGTCTGACCTTTTCTTTGGCCAAAGTTCCTTATCTTCAATCTGTGATGAATGAGGTACTTGATTTTGTAATGTCAGTTCTAGCCAAGCAGGTGCATTGTTATAAACTTGAGCAGAACCCTGTTTTGAGCAAGTAAAGTCTGCCACTTTGCTTCTGGCAACTCATTTGGTAAAAGTTATACATTTTGTGTGGTGCTGCTGTGCCAGTTAGCCAGTGCCATGGCAGGAAACTGAATTGTGAATTGAACTCACTGGTTTAAAACCTGCCTTAAGTAAGCCACACTCTCTTACTTCCATCTGTAATGTGGGGATAATGCTAATCTGCTTTGCAGGATAATAGTAAAGTCTACTGAGAATCTATGTGAAACACTTTGAACATTTGAAATTCAGTGTGTGTTTGTGAGTAGTATTAAATTCACCTGGTAAACCTTTGCACTCTTACAGGATCCAGCAGCAGAAGCTAGGATGAAAGTTGCCTGTATTACAGAGCAAGTTCTTACCCTTGTGAACAAGAGGCTAGGTCTGTACCGTCATTTTGATGAAGCTGTGAATAAATACAAGCAGTCAAGGGATATTTCCACCCTGAACAGTGGCAAGAAATCTCTGGAGACTGAACACAAGACCTTAACCAATGAAATAGCCTCATTGCAATCCAAGCTGAAGACAGAAGGTTCTGATCTCTGTGACAAAGTAAGAATATGCTGCCTCCTTGTTTTTGCTCCTTTTCGCTTTTGAGGTTGCTCTGCTTCCAAACTGTGTTCTTCTCTTACACCGCTCTCTCCACAGGCAGATGTTTTCCTGTTTAACAAGTGTGAGGGAACGGAGTAAGTTTTTGGTGTGTTTTGCTAGTGTTCTAACCTATCACAGCGTTTCCTGAACAATTTTACTAAATGAAGATTTATAGTGTTTCTTATTGAGAGAAATCTTGGAATCCAAGCAGGCATCTTTAAAGCATAAGAACCTAGAGGAAAAGCCTCAGATTTGTATGCTGTCGTGACTGTACATAATGCATTGCCAGGTATGAATGATTTAAAGCAGTGTTGTTGACCATCTCAGCTGGTTAGCTGAGATGACCTCATCAGTCAAGATCAGGGTCTACCACATCAATCAGCCATGCCCTCTCTTCAGTGTAAGTGACCCTTAAAGGAAGCAATTTTGGCCCTAAAAGCTCTTTGCAACACTACATGAGTAATATACTAGCCATGTTCCTGGCTGTGCCACACCTTCTGATTTTTCTGGCATGCACACTACTTTGTGAAATGGTATTTTTGTAAGCTGCTACTCAACACTGGTGAGTGGAATTTAGGAATCCTGTCCTCCTGACTTTAAGTTGTGTTGGTTACAGTGGCACAGAGTTGGCCTATGCTTCTCTCTTTTGTTCTGCTTTTTGGCTATAATGCCTCTTTCAATTTTGACGTGCAACTGTTTACTTCTGCTGCTACTGCACAGAGAACCCTAAAGATGCTTGTACTACAAAACAACCTCTCCATTGTTTTGTGTCTTCTGACAATATTTTGTTCTAAATTTCATCAAGGTGAGTGAAATTCAGAAACTTGATAGCCAAGTCAAGGAGCTGGTCCTGAAATCCTCTGTGGAGGCTGAGCGTCTAGTGGTTGGCAAGCTGAAGAAGGATACGTACATAGAGAATGAGAAGCTGCATTCCAACAAGCGTCAGGAGCTGATCACCAAAATTGACAACATCCTTGATGCACTATAACTTGGAAGTGCAAAGTTGGGGAAAGAGCTAAAGGGGATAAAAGGCTGTTGAATAGGCATACTGAGCCACACTAATTTGGAACATGGGGGTGATGGGTCCCTGGCCACCAAAATGAATTGTTGGAAATTGATGTTATAATTTTGGGTTAGTTACTTGAAGGCCTGTTCCCTCTGTCTGGAAGAGGGGTCTTAATATAACATGCCTTGGCCTTGCTGTAGCCAGGGGTCATTCCCCAAAACTGAAAGTCATATTAAGTGACTTCAAAAGTCTGTATCTTGAAGTACTGAAAGGGCCCCTAATTATCAGTAAGTAAGCATGCATGCAAGCCCTCTGCTGGCACTGAATGCCCCTAGCAGAGATGATAAAACACAACTGGTTTGTTAAAAGGTTTTTGGTGGTAAATCTTTCCTTCTGTCCTCTGCCTTTGAATTTATACTTTTTATATCTTGGCAATGAGAGGGTGGATGGTAACTTGAACAAAGGAATTTTTTACTATTTGTCGCACAGTTTGAGATTCTTGCACCTGAACTTTCTGAGCCTGTTTGAAATTATAGCATCAGGTTGAGTCCAGTTCAGATGATGGGGGATGGGTGGGGTTCATTTGCTTACAAGCCTGTGCTTTTCCTCAGACTGATGTTTTTTTAAAAAAACAAGTTGTAGGAAAGATCAACTGAAATAAAGGATTATGAACGTTCTTCTAATGTATAATTTCTTAATAAGTATCTTAAACTGAGTCTCCTGAATTGAGCAATAAATTTAGTTTTGGTTGGCAGTTGATTTTATTTTCCCTTATACTATTGTCTATGTAAGAACCCCATTTTTTGAGCTGTTAGAACTTTTTTTTTTTGCAACGAAGTTTATTTATTTATTACAGATACAGGTAAGGAAAATAGGTTAGACTTACGGCTGGGACTACACAGGTTACACATGAGGGTATTGGCCATCGATTACAACATGCATTAGTCCAAAAAAAAAACAACAACAATTGATAACAAAATTATTCATCAATACAAAAATTATCATATTTGTTAATCTGATTAATAATTTAACTAAACAATTAATATTTTTTTTCTAAAATTATTATTAACAGTATTTATATACCGCCTTTCAACTGAAAGTTCACAAAGCGGTTTACAGAGAAAAATCAGATAACTAAATGGCTCCCTGTCCCAAAAGGGCTCACAATCTAAAAAGATGCAAATGAATACCAGCAGACAGCCACTAGAACAGACAGTGCTGGGGTGAGGTGGGCCAGTTACTCTCCCCCTGCTAAAAAAAGGAGCACCCACTTGAAAAAGTTCCTCTTACCCAATTAGCAGGGGTAAAATTATCTATCCAATCATAAAAAGGCTTCAGATTTTACTTATACACTATTATTGCCACTAAACTAATATTTAGAATATTTCTTATCTGATTCTTAACTTCTGATGTCGCATTTAAGAGGAATGTTTCCAGTTTGAATGGTAATACACACTTCAATATCTCTTGTAACAGTTTATATATCATTTTCCAATATTTCTTTGTTTTTTTTGCATATCCACCACATATAATAAAAAGTCCCCTCTTTACTTATCCAACATTTGTTTAATGACCCAGGGTACATTTTTACTATTTTCTCTGGAATTAAATACCATCTATAAAACATTTTATACAATTTCTTTTAAAAAATAACCCTTTTAGTTATCTTAATACCACTTTAATTATCGCAATATTTGCGTTCCAAATTTGTTTTCATTTACATCTGCTTTGATTTGATATAATTAATGGAATACTTTTCACTTCTAAGGAGAATTCGGTCCATTAATATATACAAAAAAAATTCTGCTTGTTGTTCAGCCATTTTCACTTTCTGACTTAGTACTTTCTTTTGTCTTGTTGGTGTTTTCCTTCTTGCTCCTCCCACTGCTCCTTCCACTTCTTCTTTTTCTTAACTCTCTTGTATTTCTTGATCTCTCTCTTTTTTTCTTTTTCTTCATTCTGTTCTTTTTAGATTCAATCCCAAAATTCTTCCTCTTCTTGAAACGACATGCTCTCTGAAAGTTCCCTCTTTTTTTCCTTCCTTAAAATTCTCAATTCTGATAATAACGGTTGCTTTTTCCGTCTCCCGTCTCATTTCAAAAATCTCCACTTCTTTAGTTTCATCCGACATTTGATCCATTCTTTTTTCTTGTCTGTTATTTGTAATCTGTTCCTGCATGCTTGTCAGGGAGGAGTTTATTTGCTTCATTTGTTCAGATAATTTTCTGGCCTATTGCTTCATTTCACTTCTGAAATCCCACAGCAAATCCATTAATAAGGACTGGCTTTTACTAACATCCTTTAAATTTTTGAATGCCATTCTTATCAATATCAAATCAAGTCAATATGCCTCTGGCTGTAAAAAAGAGATAAAATGGTCCAACAATTAAAAAAAAAATCAACCAACTCTCATTATCTTGTTTCACCTTCTTGTAAGGCTAATTTTTATATCCAAAAGGGATAATATTCCACTTCCAGTCAATAACAATGTCAAATCAGTCAAACAATTAAAGGGTCATCCAAGTCTTATTATCTTGCATCCCTTCTTGTCCAACGTAATCCTTAATTTTTAATATCCAAAAGGGGTGGATCAGTAATCCAGGTCAATAACACTGTCAAATTAAATTGCTGTAGTACAGTGGTGCCTCGCATAACGAAATTAATCTGTTCCGCGAGTCCTTTCGTTATGCGAGTTTTTCGTTTTGCGAAGCGCGTTTTCCCATAGGAATGCATTGAAATTTAATTAATGCGTTCCTATGGGCAAGAAAAGTCAGAACAAAGTCAAATTTAGTTTACAAAGTGTTTATTAAGTGCTCTTTAAAGGCATACATACTGTACAGAGGATTTCAAAAACGGGGGGGATGCTGAGTGGGGAGCTTGAAGGCTGTAATCCTGTGCACACTTTCCTGGGAGCAAGCACAATGGGACTTACTTCTGAGGAGACAAGCACAGAATTGTGCTCTAAGCTGGGGAGGACACAGCAGCTGCACTCAATTGCTTGCTTTTGTTGTAATCATGGGGGGGAAACGTGAAGGAAATGGGGCAGTGAGAGGGTGAATGAATGATGGGGGGATGCTGAGTGGGGAGTTTGAAGGCTGTAATCCTGTGCACACTTTCCTGGGAGCAAGCTGACATGAAGATCCACCCCTTACTAGGGTGGACGGGATCATAAAGGGACATGAAGATCCCCCCCTTAAGACAAACCAGGACAATAAAAAAAAAAATTCGTTATGCGAAGCATAAGTCATAAAAATTTGTTATGCGAGTTACCAAACTTCGCACACCGCTTTCGTTCTGCGGGTTTTTCGTTGCGCGGGGCATTCGTTATGCGAGGTACCACTGTATGCCTTTAAATGATCAGGCCTGAATTGAGCCTTCTTGCTAGGAAAGCGAAAGTAAAAGTTATTTCAGTTGTTAAAGGTTAGTTATTTCTTTTCCATGCATACCATTTCAGCAGGGTGATCTTTAATCTTCCCTTATTTATCTTATCTCTCACCTCTTCTTCCAGTCACCCTTATTACAAAAAAGAAAAAAATACTCCAGCAAGGGTTTCTTTAAATCCAGGTTTGCTCTTTTCCCCTCTGGGTGGCTACCAGCCAACAGAAATAATCTTAAAGTTATCTTTCCCTTCTTCCAACCTCTTGTTTGCAGTTCTTTTTATAGCCTTTTAATGAATGGGTTACTCACAGTTTAAAGCTTTTTTCGCTGTCATGTTGTATCTAGGCCGTGTGGGGGGGTACCCAGCTATCCGAATCTGTCTTCTCCGAATCTTTTCCGAAGATGGCATCCGGAATACAATGTGATCCAGCACAGAGCAATATCTGGGGGTTTCCTCTGCGGCTGCCGTCCCTAGAGTTCCCCCGAGTTCAAGCTCTCAGCCTTCATGTCTTCTTCTTAGACAGTGAAGAGTCCCTCATTGCTGAGGTCCTCTGGACACACATCTATTTAGCAGCTCCCCCCTGGAGTCCTCCGAGGTTCCCTGCTACTGCACTGAGTGTTAACTCCACCCCCTGAGCTGTTAGAACTTTAACACCATTGTTAACCGAAATTATTTTTAATCTGGTTGCAGGACTAAATCAGACCTTCATAGGAAAGCCTGCTTAAATTTCTGGGGAAGTGCAACATCCTCTTTATCTCTTCCAAGATGTCTTGGATTAGACCTAAGCCACCTGATACTGCTGACCAGTGCAAATAGAGGCTATAGCTCTGTTTCTCGTTGATAGAACTTTGGAATTATTTAGGGTAAATTGGCTGTTCCCAATCTTCTCAGAACCGCAACCCACCTCATCCCCCATGGTGGGTTGTGATGCGGGAATGACTGGGATGATGGGGGAGGCTCTTCTGTAGCAGTTTTACGCTACTTGGGAAGCACCCAAGGCTTAAGGCCTTGTTGCTTGAGGGAGAGTGCAAAGAGCAGAAGCACTCTGAGGGTACTTTGGGAGAAGAAGTTGAAGCAGCAAGGAATCGGAGCAATGAAATGAGACGGCGATGCAGAATGAATCACGGAGACAGGTTTGAAGGGTTGATGCTGGGAGGAGAAGCCAGAAGCGGAACGGAGGGAGATTGAGAGAGAGTGTGTGTGTTCCGCCCAGCCTCCACCAAGCTTTTTATTGAGTCTCAAAACACATGAAGCAATACTTGATAAGGGACTCTAGCTAACCACAAATCGCATTCCAAAATAATGACCGCTTAACATCCTGTTGTTCACGGCACTGAGCTCAGACTCAGCATATCACCAAGACTAACGGAGTGCTCCGGCCAAGCAGGCGTACCTGCTGTGGTTATCAAAGATGCCAAATACTAAAGCTAAGCTCAGCGCCTGTGCTCTAATTACTACACTCTTCTGGGTTTTGCATAAACCAGTATAGTAGGTCACCAGCCTGGAGTAACCCAGAAGAGGCCTCCTCACTCTTGTAATTTGGCTTCTTGAATGGCTCCAATTTGGAGCCAAACTGGAGCATGGCAGATGGGAGGACCCAGGTCATGACCCACTGTGTGTTGGCTTGTGACCCACAGTTTGGAAACCCTGGGGTAAACCGTTCAGCTTTGAATTGCCAAACATTTGGTTACTTCTCCCTCATTTAGAGAGGGAGGGGTTTGTACTGGGTGGTCAATGGTTTGTCTTGGTTACGTCTTTTTTTTTTTTTTGCATCCTTCCTTTTTCAGTTTTTAAAGAAAAAATATTGTGTATGAGAATTGACCGAAAACTCCCAAAGGAGCCATGTTCTGAGTCATGGCAAAGGCAATGATCATGATAAATCAAAATCTGTGGAGCTTGTTTGCTGAAAATTGTTGGGGGGGACGGGACGGAGCCTCGAGTGAAGAGTGAGCTGCTCTTAGAGCGCCTAGTGTCAGATTCTGACTTGTGAGTTAGTTTGAGGACCAGCTTGTGCACCAAGTGGCGCTTGGCTTCCTTGGTGGCATGAGGACAGTTTAATAAAGGATTAAAAGATTACTCCTACACTGAAACAATTTTAATAAAATGCATGTGTATATGACATGTAATGTGATAGGAAACATTTGTGCTCCACAACTAAGCAAGTATTTGCAAGTTTTAACTGCCTGATCTATGTACAAGAGCTGGGGGGAAAACATACAGTCCTTAATACAATATTATCTTTTTGAACACCTGACATAGCTATTTCTATAAATGATACAAGACTGTACAATTGGTTCTCCTTTCTAAATGAGAGCAGATAACCCACCAAGGCATACAGTAGTAAGCTTACAAGTGCTCACTTTCCTGAATGTTTAAATATTTGTTTTTTAAACAATGCTTTCTACCCCGAAAGCAGAGGTGTCATTAGGGTTTGTGTCACTTCGTGCGAGAGCTCAATGTGTCACCCCCATATTGGACCTCCTCCTGTACCAGACCATACAGAATAAATTACAATACACTGTGGTATAGCCTAATAGCAGTAGTATCACTAGGCTTGGTGTAATCCCCATTAACTTTGTTTTGTTATTTTTAATATATAGCAGTACAGGTCACCCAACAAATCAGTAACAAGAAAACACTAGTGGCCAACTTGATGACACTCACACAACTGAATAAGACTTCTAGTAGCTCTGGTACATGGAAATGAGAGCTGACTCATACTTACACCTTATTGGTTCCCTGTTGTGTCATAATAATAACTCATTGGCTCTTGGAACAATCAGTCTCACTGGTCAGTTTTGAGTTAAGGAAATCTACTTTTTGTTATATAGACAGTTGCATTTTTGTTTTCTGGTTATAACATCTGACAGAATACAGATAATTCAACATGGTTTATTTCATTACATTCAGCAGGAAATTACCTTTCCAGTGATATACCGTACAACATGATGGTGGTATTCATAAATACAAATTTTCCAAAAGGTTTCCAAAATTTTGGCCACGTGTCCACGTCCCCTAGTGATATCACTGCCTGAAAGTACTTGTGTAAGGACCCAGTTCTATTCAACTTTTGAGTGCTGGTGTAGCCACAATGCAGCCCTGTGATAAGGGAACACATGTTCCTATACCTTAAGAAGGCCCCAGTTACTGTTCCTCTACCACAGGATGCAGCGCACATCCCACTGGCACAACTGCACCAGCACTGGAAAATTGGATAGGATTGGGCCCTCCGACAGCCATTTAATGTCCCGGCCATATGTAGTCTTGTAAGCATTGTAACCATTGTTGAACCTTAAGGCTAAATTTAAACATTGGCCTGATTTGTAGAACATTATAAGATCTGAATTTACAAACTATGCAACACAGAAGAATAGTTGTAAGAGAAAGGGTTCTTGAAAACAAGATAAAAGGAATCATTCTCTTAAAAAAACCCCTGCTATATTCCTTTGTAGCTTCTAGAGTAGTTGCTGCATTAGTCTTTTGTGGGGGGGGGGGGGCTTGGAGTCTTATAGCACTTTAAAGACTTGTCAATTTCAAGATGAGCTCTCACGGACAACAGTCCAGTACATGGGATGCATGAAGTGGACTGGAGCCCACAAAAGTTTATGCTGAAATAAATTGATTAGTTTTTAAGGTGCTACAAGACTCTTTGCATTCCTGTCTTATGCTGATGTAAGGAAAAAAGTGCTTGGGATTAGCACTATGCTGCGTAACCACTTTTATGGGACAAAGAGAAGCAATAGTGCCAGGAGTCAACCTTGAGGCAAAATCCGGAGCCGGAGTCCCTGAGGCAGTTCATGGCTGAACTCTGTCACGTTCTGGCAACTCCTGCGACGCCGCTGGAACCAACCGTATTGGCTTCTGCCTTTCCATTGGACCATTTCAGCGACGTAGAGGGGGGATTTGCTGCATGGGTAACAGTCTATCCTCCATATCTACTTTACCCAGGCTTCGCGCACTGGAGAAGGCACTGTTCCAGAACCACTATTCAGAGCGCGATACCATAGTCTTCCGAGACTGAAGGATGCCAACAAGTGCACATATTACTTTTTTGTCCCATAAAAGTGGTAACTTTTTGGTGAGCAAAGTCCAGTCCTCTGCTTTCGTTCTTTCTTATGGTTAAATGCGTGTTCTATTAAGTTAAACAGCAGTTGGGAGTGGGTCTGATCAGAATTAGGACTGAGGAGGGTCCTAATTTCTCTCATGCTGCATTTTTGATGAAAATTGCACTCTCAAAGCTGCTGTGAACTCTGGAAAGGAGGTTTTAGTACTTCTTTTGTGTCCCTTAATGTTAATGTTTGAGAGGTTTGATTTTTGTTGGGACTGTAGCATGAAGGGAAAAGGTTATATGCTATCTCCATAGCCCCTACAGTCTCAACTCTCCCCCCACAATTTTTTCACAATGCTGATTACCACTTCCCTGTTTTCAAAGGCAGAACAAGGAAGATATGATTGGCTTGAGTCAAAACAAGTAACTCTAAAGCAGGAGTGTCCAAAGTTTTTGACAGGAGGGCCACATCATCTCTCTGACGCTGTGTCTGTCGGGGGGGGGGGCAGGGAAAAAAGAATTAATTTACATTTAAAATTTGAATAATTTACATAGATTTACATAAATGAATATATTAAAGATGAACTTATATGATTGAATGAAGGTCTTGCAATAGCTCAAGGTCTATAAAAGACCTTGCACAAAGCAAGGCTGGCCTTTCATTTGCTGCAGCTACTGCATCACAGACATGGAACAACTAGCAGTGGAGGGAGCCCTCAACCCACAGCTCACACGAGTGGTCAAATAGTCGCCCTCACGCTGAGAGCAGTTGCATCGGGCCAGTGTGGGTTCCCTCCAGAGGGCCAGAGGCTCATTGGAGACTGGGGGCTCCCTGCAATGAGAGGCCTCGAGGGCCACAAGTGGCCCAGGGCAGGGGTTTGGGCACCCCTGCTCTAAAGCATTGTGGTGATGGTGTCTGGCCTAGATGCCTTTAAAAGGGGATTGGACAAATTTCTGAAGGAAAAGTCCATCACTGGATACAAGCCATGATGTGTATGTGTAACCTCCTTTTAGAAATGGGCTATGTCAGAACGCCAGATGCAAGGGAGGGCACCAGAATGAAGGTCTCTTGTCTTGTGTGCTCCCTGGGCATCTGGTGGGCCACTGTGAGATACAGGAAGCTGGACTAGATGGGCCTATGGTCTTATCCAGCAGGGCTGTTCTTACTTTCATTGGCTCCTATTTGTCCCTTTCTCAGTTTGGCTTTGAAATCCTTGTTTATCTACTCTGTAATTTAGTGAATTACCATATCAAGGAGGCTATTCTCATGCCAAGGAATGCTCATGCATGGCCTCCTGTATTGCAAACTAGAAAAGCAGCCAAATAGGCAAGTGCCCAATTATAGCCACTGTATATGAACTGCCAGTTCTATTGAGAGGTGCTGAAATGTGCTTTGAAAAATTAAGCCCCTGTGCTACCTACATTCACTGTTGTATGTCCCTGGGAATGGGAAGGCCCTGTGTATTGTTGTTGTTACCCATATAGTAAGGGACAGGGAATCTTAAAGGAGAGAGTTAGGGATTTCATGTTGCAGTCTATACCCCTGCGTCTGTCAACTGTAGTTTCCAGAAGCATCACCATTGTCCAGAAAATATTTTCTCAACCAATATTGAAGGCAAACTGGCTTTTACACTCTGATCAGAATAGCGAGCCAGCATCCTCTGTTCAAAATGGGATAATGCAATTATTATTGGCTCTCAGCATTTCATTTCCTCTCTTGCTCAGTCAGAGCTGAGGCACAGGACTAGGGAATAAAGGAACTGGTGAATATGATCTCAGGGCCACTGCCTGTTTTTGAAAACTCTTGGAGAATGGAGGAGGTGACTGGAGATGGCAAATATTTTCCCTATCTTAAAAGGTGGAACTGAGAATATCCAGGAAACTACAGCCTGCTCACCCTGACATCAATTCTTGGCACAGGTTATTAAGTGAAATGTCTGTGAGCACTTAGGAAATAATGGGGTGATTTCTAGAAGCCAACCAGCATGGGTTTGTCAAGAACGTGTTGTGCCAGATTAATCTTCTCTGATAGTGACTAGTCTGGTAGAAGGGTACGTTCTGGACATACTACAGTGTATCCAGATCTCAGTAAAGCATTTGACAACAGTCCTGAAAGCCATGTGCTGCACCCTAGGGGGAGGGCGTTGATCTGAAGGCAAACTGGAAGTAAAAGCATTTACACCAACATCCAAGTAAGCAGTCAGGTCGCCTTGGTGATGTCTGAGGAGGGAAAAGGGGTGGGGAGGTTTGTGAAAGGGGACAAGATCCAGTGTGTGCCATTGCCACCAGAACCTTCTCTCCAGTTGTTCCCTGCCTAGAAATGCCCCTGTCCTCCACCACCAATTCACCAGCGCCGCTAGATGGTGTTTGAACTGCTAACCTGAATACACAGCTGCCAGCCATCACATTGGCACCCTTGCTGATGGAATGTCACTTGTGATGGTGGATAGGATTGGGCTGTAAATCTCCCATGATATCCTTGTGGGTGAAATGTGGGCTAGATGGTACTACTGTTAGCTGGCTTCAAAGCTGGTTAAACAACCATTGCCAGCAAGTGCTATTAAATAACTCTACATCAACAGGGAGAGGATAAGTGAGTGGGGTGCCACTGGGCTCTGTTCAACATTTTAACAAATGACCTAGATGATGGGGTGGAGGAGGTTGTCATCAAATTTGTAGGTGATTCCGAGTCGGTGAGGGGAACCCGAACACCCCAGAAGTCTGAATTAGCATGCAGAAAGATCTTGACAGGTTCCACCTCCTTGCCAACAAGTTGAAGTTCAGCAGAGAGAAATGGAAAGTTCTGCATGCACAACTGAAAAATCAGAGACACAATTGCATGATGGGGAAAACCCCATAGCATCACTGACAGGTGTCCGTTAGAGGGAGCTGCCACGTGCCATCTTGTACAGTGCTTGTGAATGACAGCACTGGTCCATACCAGATGCTGCTGCTCCTGCATCAGAATCATGTCTGTATGGTGTTTGTTGCATGAGCTGCCCTCTACTGCCACATGTTATGGAGCCTGCCTGTAAAGCTTTAGGCTCCTCCCTTCCTTTGCTTGTTGCTCAGTTAGTGACAGTGCTGTGCTGCTTTCGGTCCTGCCTCTCACACCGCTGAAGCACATGCACGCCATTTACCTTCTAAGCAAAAGTTGGCAGTTAACCTTACTGCTTCCCCCTGAGTAGCAGGCAAAGAATGTAATGATTTGTTGGATATGTTCCCATGATCCTGTAATACTGTTCACTTTTAACAGGGCTGCCTGCTTGTTTTTTATGCTTATTTCCCATCTTTTGCATTCCCAGATGCTTTCCTGTCAATTCACTGCCTAGACCCAAACCTACTTAGCTTCAGCTAAGCTGCTGCATTCTGTGTTTTCAGATCTCTATAGCAGAGAAGTTGGGAAAATGAAACTTAGATGAACCTGTATGTGCTCAACAAGGATGAATATCCGTAGGACTGATTGCTGTAAGGCAACTTGCAGCCATGTAGGAGCAAGGGGGCCATCAAGTAGCTCAGTTGCTCCTCCAGGTACTTCAGACTCTTCTGCAATTTCTGCTGGTGGGAAGGCAAGGAAACCATGCTGGTTTCCACAAACTTGAGCTAGTCTGCGAGTGTGACAGCAAACAAAGCCCTTCCAGGCAGTGGCGTCACTAGGATTCGTGTCACCCAGTGCAGGAGGCCTGCGCGTCACCCCATGCAGTGGGAGGGGCAATGCCCCAGGTGGTGGGCGTGATGATGTACTATCACCCTGCCCCCACTGGTTTTTTTGGCTTTACCTTTTGTTAGAACACAGATATTTCAATGTGGTTTGTTTCATTGCATTCTGGATGAAATTACGCATTGATTGATATATAACATGATGGGATTATTCCTCCAAATTCTGATTTTAGTGATTTTGAAAACTTGTAGACTCTCCCACACAAACTTGTAGAGTTGACACACACGTGTCAACTTACTAACAACTTATTGCAGTGGTTCTCAAACTTTTAGCACTGGGATCCACTTTTTAGAATGACAATCTGTCCAGGAGTGACATCATCAAGCAAATTAAAATAAATAATTATAAATAATTAAATTAAAATTAAATAAATAAATAAATAAGGGGGAGCCAATCCTGTTCCATCAAGTGAATCTCCTCTGAAGTAAGTCCTATTGTGGTCAATGGGGCTTACTCTCAGGAAAGTGTGGGTAGGATTGCAGCCTGTGAGCTCGAGCCTATGCATGTCTACTCAGAAGTAAGTCCCATAGTGGTCAATGGAGCTTATTCTGTAGTCTGCCTGCAATAATCCCCCTCCCAAAAGAATCAGTGAGATTTCCCTCCCAGTGCCCAGTTTAAAGTTCTTCTATTTCAGGCACATCAAGATAAAGACCCTCCTGACTTTGCAAGTGCAAAATAGAAAACTTTCCCCTTACCAGCTCAAGCCTCTTTTTTGTCCTTTTTAGTGGGGGGGGGGGGGGGAAGGCTGCCTTCTGGAGCATCTCCAACTCCATCGGATCAGGACCCTTCTGGTGTCCTCACATTCCCATTTGCCTGACCTGACCACCAGCCAAGGCATGTCTGCGGACTCGCGAGGAAACGCAACGTGAGGCTGCTTGGCTTTCCATAGGGCTCCATAGACTGCAGCTGGGAGGGAGGGAGGGATGGACCTCCTTCTCCCTTTTGTGTTGTTGGGGGCCGCATTCATTGGATCAGGACCATTCTGACCTCCTTGGAGTCCTGTCAGCCTGCCCTTTCTGACGGACTATGGCAAGTTCACCTACTCGTGAGTAAACGCGCGATATGTCTCACTTCCACTTTCCCTAGGGCTCCATGCATTTTTTCCTTCCGGTTTTTTGGCCATAACTTTTGAACGAAAGGAGCTATTTCGATTCTGTTTTTTGCATTGCACTCCGCTGGCCATTCTGCATCCAACGGTGTATGGTGCGATGCAGCAGTTTCTAAAGCCACAAAGTTAGCACATCACCCCCCCAGGCGCGTCACCCAGTGGGGCCCGCATCCCCCGCACCCCTTAGCGACGCCAGTGCTTCCAGGACTGAGATTTCAAATTTGTTTCAGAATATGCTTGAACTCCAGCTGTTCCCTGGGAGGAACATCTTGTATTTGCCTGGTGTTGCTAACTCTTCAGGTTGGAGGATGGGGAGTCTGTACCTCCCCATTTCATCACCATCCAGTGAATGAAGAAGCAGAGTCACTAGAGACTCCAGGGATGAAGGATCATCTTCCCTTTGACTGCAATCAGGGCTACCTGAGTTGAGGCTTTCCTGACAGAACTGGAAAGAAGCTGAGGCAAGAAATATTCTCTGGGGAAGAAAAAGAGTTTCATTCTCTCTTGCTGTTGCCTCCAGCAATGCATACAATTTGCAAGAAAGCAAGGCTGAGAGGGGACAAGACTTATGCTTCAGCACAGGCTAGGTCAGAGCAAACTAGTCAAACCGAGATTTAACCCAGGTAGACTCAAAGATAGATTTTGCAAATGGAAGGCATCTCAACTTAGAACAACTTGGTTTTTCCTAGCAAATTTAAACTCAACAGAGGGATTAGACAAAATTTCCCTCCCTCAAGTGACACCCTGCAGAATTTTCTTCATCTTCAGGTTTTCAAAATAATTATTCAGCCCAAGTGTATCTGATGCTGTGCCGTTGGAAGAATCTTTCACACAATATCGGAAGATGCCCAGTCGGTTGATCACAAATGCTTAAAATTGAGAACAAATCTCTCAAAGCAACTGGTGTATAAAGTTATGACTCATGACTGGGCTTGCGTTCCAGCTGTGAAACCAATTCAGGAGTCATTCTGCGCCATCTAGAGGCCAGCACATGGCTCCACTCACTTGGTTTACTTTCACCAAGAGATGGTAGAGCAGGAGTGTCCAAATTTTTTGACAGGAGGGCCACATCATCTCTCTGACAGTGTGTTGGGGGCTGGGAAAAAAGAATTAATTTACATTTAAAATTTGAATACATTTACATAAGTGGAGCCTGGGAGGCGAAGGGCCAGAGAGAGACCAGACTGGGAAGGAATCCAGCTGGAACGAGGAGTTCTATGAAAGACTAGAACTATTCAATCGTAAAAATCCCTACGGGGGTTTAGAACAGCCTGCCTATAATAATAATAATAATATACAGTATTTATATACCGCCTTTCTTGGTCTTTATTCAAGACTTTATTCAAGGCGGTTTACACAGGCAGGCTTATTAAATCCACGCAGGGATTTTTACAAATTGAAAGAAGGTTCTCTCTTTCAAGAACCACCACATTCAAGCTGTTACACTCCGATTTGGTTTAACATTCTGGCCTCCATCCTCCCACACTCCGAGCAGATGGAACAGCTCAGCTGCAGCTGGTCAGCTGCTTCAAGGTCGCACGGTGCCGGTGGCCTCGAACTGGCGACCTTGTGGATGTTAATCTTCAGGCAAATGGAGGCTCTACCCTCTAGACCAGACCTCCTGCCTATGTAAACCGCCTTGGATTAAAGTCTGAGGAGAAATCTGACGACCAAAGAAAGGCTGTATATAAATACCTGTATAAATAAATAAATGAATATATTAGAGATGGAACATGTGAATGAATGAAGGTCTCATGATAGTTCAAGGTCTGTAAAAGGCCTTGTACAAAGCAAGCCCGGTCTTTTCTTTGCTGCCACTGCTGCTTCACTGATGTGAAACAGCAAGCAGTGGAGGAGGCCTGCAGCTCCCATGAGAGATTGAGCAGTTGGCCCTCGCATTGAGTGCAGTTGCATTAGATCAGCATGGGCTCCGGTGGGCCAGAGGTTCATTGGAGACTGGGGGCTCCCCAGTGGCCAAAGTGGGGGCCCCTGGGCTGGGGTTTGGGCACCACTGTTGTAGAGGGATGTCTCAAAAATTTGTTGAGTAATGAAGAATGGTAATAACTCCTGATCTCTCATTTTTCCAGTGCTAATTTACAGTTGACTTTGAGTGACAGTGTCAGAGTTCACACTTGCTGGCATGCTACCATTTTATCATGGA
The DNA here is from genome assembly GCF_035046505.1 of Tiliqua scincoides. Classification (NCBI taxonomy): domain Eukaryota; kingdom Metazoa; phylum Chordata; class Lepidosauria; order Squamata; family Scincidae; genus Tiliqua; species Tiliqua scincoides. The sequence continues at coordinate 221,570,699 of NC_089822.1, forward strand.
GCATAAATTTTTTGCCAACACATGGTTTGGAAAGATCATGCATTATGTAATTGGAACAAAGCTGTGTGTGGAAGAAAAGGCAGGAATAGGGATATTACAGGGTGGTGCAAGGATCTGCCCTTCACTTTACTCTAAGAAACATGCTGCATGAAGGAGAGAAACAGACACATGAGAAGGTGTTCCAGGTAGTCTTCTGTGACCATCATGGTTCTGTGACCTCATCGTTCATGGAGGTTTCAGCACTTCATGTTATCCCATGCTTGATCCAAGCCCTTCCAGTTTAATCAAGCCATTCAAATCAGTTCCAGGTCTCGAATCCTGATGCTCCGCATTTTAACTCCAGTCTAAAACACAGTCCAACAGATTGATCTGAAACTCATTTGTGCCTTCTGCTTCATTTCCCCCCCCCCCCCCGATTTGTATTCTTTGTAATCTAGACTTCTTATGTGAAGAGCTTTGGTGCTCCTGATGATGGACTTTGGTGTTTCCTCTGCTTTGATCTTTACTAGGTTGTAATTCATCAGTTTGGATTAAAAACTAGCTAGGCTGAAAGTCCACAGAGCAGATCTTGATGGATAGATGAATGGGAAAGAGCTAAGTTTCACCCTCTCATTTGTCACTCAAGAACTGGTCATGATATTGTGGGCTCAGATATATAATTTTCATTGCCTGCTTTGTAGAGGTAGTTTTGGTCCAGGCCTGGTCTCCTTGAATGAGAGAGCCAGAAGGTGTAGTGGCTTCTCTTTTACCACTAGGGGGACACACACATGATCCAATATGGTCACACACCATGTTGGGAAAATTTCTAGCCTTTTCCAGGCCAGATTGATTGGATTTCTCCCAAATTTCAGCCTACAGCCTCAAGCCGCTTGGGGGACTCATTGCTTCTTTTCTGCCTGCAGAAAAGGAGAGAAAAACAAGAGTGAATAATGGGCAGTGACAAGGCAGGGCATCTTTTTTTTTTGTCTCTCTTCCCTCCATCCAATTTGTCTTCGAGGCTGACATCGGAGAAAACCCCAAATTGCAGCTCATGCCCTGCACAGTTTTACCACAGTATCCTGGAAAGCATCTGGTGAGGAGCTGATAGCACAGGGGGGTTCAGGGTGGAGCCCCGGCCGGAAGCCTAAGAGTTAGCAGCGGTTGGGGACCCACTGCTTCTGTCAGAACGTCAGACAGGAAACCTTATGATGCCTCTGATGTGAAGGCTCTCTGGATCCCTGCCACTGTCACTGCCAAGAGAGGCAGACACACTGGCCTCTTTGCCTAGGGCAGCAGAAGCCTCCCAGAACCTTGCACAGAGGCCATGTTGTCTGGCTCATCAAGAGAAACCATTGGGGTAATATGAAAACAATTCAGATGGCAGGAAGATTAATGGTCCTATCCATCCTGACCCTGACCACTATATGCATAGGAATAGCACAGGGCAAGGAGGCCAAGGGTTTTGTGGATACTGTTCTCCATATACAATGAACTCCTGCACAGGCTGTGGCTATTCAACCCCATGGGAGGCTGTCAGCCTACTGCTGAAGTCTGCCCAAGAGAAACTTAGAGAAAACAGAAAATACTTCAGAAAAAAACGCCAATACTTTTCCTGAGTGCTTCTTCCTCCACTTATGCCTCCATTTCATAAACTTGAGAACACATTTCTGAGGGGTTGTGCCAAAAAATATCACAGCCTTGAGCTATAGAATTTGTTCAATACCTCTATGGCAGCTTTCTCAACATTAGTCCCCTGCTGTACAACTTTGCATGGTCCACCTATTGGAAGTACCACTGGAAGTAACTGGCAGTCCTCGCCAGTTACTTCCAGATTGGGAAGCCAGATGCAATACAGCAAACGGTAAGAGCAATACAGCAAACGGTAAGAGGCTCAGGGTGGATTGGAGGGCTTTTTTTGAAGAAAAAAAAAAAGTACTCTGGAGTTCTGCCAGCCAAGCCTTCTACTGCTGCTTGTAGCATTGCATTGCTGGTTTTGCTGCCAGGAGGCGAAGGGTCTGGGGGTCCTACACATACCATCAGACACCACCTCAAGTGCCACCGGTTGTGCGAGTACCATTTGTTGGGAAATGCTGCTCTATGGGACATCCCTATATTGTCCACATATCTATGGGAAGGAGGAGAACTTACTGGCAAAGAAGGACCTTCAAACAGCTTACCCTTTCTGAACCGTGTCCCGAGGCTGAGAATCCAACAAAAATGACTACAGCAGAGCCCTGTAGCGATGGTCAAAGACATTGAGATGGATATTGTAACCTACACTTAGTGAAAGAGAAACCTATGATATATTGACTTGAATGGAATAGTGATTGTGGCAAAAACGGAAATTATCAGTTCCCTATGATGGCTTAAATAGAGGCGTCTCACTATAGACATGCAGGAAGAGCAATAAAAGTAGTTTCTCAGCAAGCATGTTCATCCAGGGTTCTCACACTACTCTGCGGCAGCAGCAGATAAATAGACCACATTATCTAACGCTGGAAGGTTCATGAATGAGCTTATATTTCCTAAGGGTTTACACTCATTTTAGTCCATCAATCTCATCTCTACTTCAGTCAGAGACTTTTCATCTCTGTTAGTGAGACATTCAGCAGAGGAGAGACAGATCATTAATATAAAAGTCAGATTCTAGTGTGTGTATGAGGGGGTGAATTGTCCCATTTGTGCTAGGAGTGTTACACTCAATCTTCTGTTTTCAAATCCAGAATCTGAAGATGTGTAAGAGCTGTAGATTTCTCCAGTAAAGATGGCCTGCAGAAGCCATGATCACTCTCTCCACCCCTAAGTGACTCATCAACGTCAACACAACACAGAGTCCCAAACCTTCACGATGTATTAACAACAATTGGTCTGAATTATACACCTATAATATTTACACATCATTTTCAACAAAATAGTTCACAAAGCAGTTTAAGTAGCAAAATAAATCAATACATGGTTCCCTGCCCCCAAAGGATTCACAATCTAAAAAAAGTTGCAGGAGAGACACCAGCAACATGCTGGGGTGCAAATGGTGGTTGCTCTTCCCCTGCTAAATGTAAGAGGACATCACTTTAAAAGGTGCCTCTTTGTCAAGTTAGCAGGGATTTTACGTATCCTGAGAACCCAGTCTTATCCCCTGCTATGCGATAGCATGCCGCTGTGCCAAAAAGGTGTGCACTGCATGCTATAGTGAGCAGAGATGTGCAGTGTGGAGGTGGCAGGTGACTCAGAACTGACCTACCATAGTCCACTGAAAACAGCCACAGCTGCCCCACCCCCGCGATTGTGCATGTGCTCCACCCAAACCCGCCTCTTCCCACTTTTCTCTGCCACCATCCGAGATGTTTTGATCTCTCCTGTCTCCTGGGCACTCCGTTTGTGATCGTTCTTGACTTCTTCCCTTCTTTTCTTTTCCTTCTCTCATGTCCAGTTTATTGCTTTGTCCAAAGTTGTCTTTTTCTTCTTCAGCATTTCCAGGTCCTGCCATTTCCTCTGTGCACCTCTCTTGTTTGTGTTCTAGCAATCTCTTCTATTCTGCAGTCTCTTCTTTATTTTATTTGTATATTCAAATTAATATTTATAAGCCTGCAGTCCAAAAGACATGCAAATGATAAGAAAAATAAAACCAGATTAAATAACAAGACCATGGTGCAGCAACAATAGAATAGTACAACAGCCAGAGGAATAATTCAGTCCAGACCAAGTCCCTAATCGTGGAATGAAGGAATGAATGAATGGTGATGATGATTTCACCAGTTCTTAAACTTTTGGGTAGAGTTCAAATAGGTGAGCACCCAAAGATTCCAGTCCAAACATCTGGTGGGTTGTGAAACCACTTTACTACTACTACTACTACTACTACTACTACTACTACTAATAATAATAATAATAATAATAATTTGGGAGTCATCCAGAGCCACACATCTGAATGACTTCAGAACAGTAGCTGCAGATGTTCCTGCCTAGAAAATCTCATGTTACAATAAATCGGCTCATCTTCAAGGTGTCTCTGAGCCCAGGTGGATGAGATTTCTCTCTGAACTGTGCCATAAACATGGAAGGGTGTGGGAGCATGCCCACCTTCCTCCCCATCCACCTGGCATGCCTGTCCCATCACCGATGGCATTAGACATCAACCACACCAAAAATCTGGATTTTGAATGCATGGCTTTGACAGCCATGCATTTAGGTGGTATTCAAACACCACAGTCCTATATGAACATCAGGGGATATCAGAGGCAGGGCAGGTGTGCCAGATGAGTGAGGAGGGCATTCATACATTTGCTCTCTTTTATATGAGCCGATTGAGGTCTTTTCCATATTTGAATGAGCATCTTATTGGTTGCTTTTTATTAATATCCTGTTTCCTTCTCCATTCTTGAAGTCATAACCCTTGTTAGTTCCAGTTTTCTTCCCAGCCCAGTATATAGCCTTGTGGCTAGGAGGCTCTGATCCTGATTCTGCCTTCACACTCACTGCATTGTGCTGAAATAGCATCCTCTGTGCCCATACTGGTCAGAATGTAGGCGTCTGCAGTGAGGCCTGGCAGCCACTAGATGTTCCTCTAATACAAACTGTGAAAACATAGAACTCCACAGTGACCCAGCTATGCAGTTTCTTAGGCTCACTAGAAAATTTAAGGGTCACGTTATTGCGCATAAAGTGCATCCCCTCATAATACCAGAATCCGTGATCACCAAATGAAACTGAGGACAGACAAGATAAAGTCCTTTTTCACAAAATGCCTTCTTAACTTACAGATCTCATGGCTACAAGGTGTGGCTGCCACCGGAGTAGATGATCTTAAAAGGGGATTACATAAATTCATGGATGATATGCATCAATGACTACTGTCCAGGTTAGTTAAATGGAACCTCCAGGTTCAGGGGCTGGGTACTTCTGAACACTAGATACTGGGTCCATACAAGCTGGGAGGACTGTTGCCTTGATGCCTGCTTCTAAGCTTCCCAGAAGCATTTATAGGGACATTGCTGGAAACAGGAGGATGCTGGACTATATGGATTCTTGGCCTGAACCAGGAGGGCTCATTCCTGCTCCAAGAAGGTTGCATGTGGTCTCAAACAGATTGCAACTTTAAAATATCACAGCATAAAACAATTACAAGAAACAACCTGCAAGCCAGCCAAGGCAACAACCTCAGCAAGCCAGCTCAGAACTGTGACAGCACAGTAAGTACTGCAGGCACCACAAGGTGCTGTGTAAGCACCCTCTCCCACTTGCTGTCAGAGCCATTCTGGGCAGCGACAGCAACACACAGGTGGCCTGCATGTTGCCATCACTGCCCGGAATGGGTCCGACGCTGAATGGGGGGGGGGCGCTTACACAGTGTGCTGCTGTGCCTGCAGTAATTACTACACCACCCCCACTGTAGCTACGCCACTGGTTCAGATATTTGAAATGAAAGAACATTTAAAACTGCTTCAAACATCTACAATAAACTTGTAAAAATTCACCACAGCCTTCTTAAATAGGACGCTTTTGAAAAACTCCTAGTTTGTGCTATGGTGGGCTTCTTGTGCAAGGACAGAGCCAACATTTTACAGGCATGGCTTCTACTACTGCTTTCATTTCTCTATTGTCCCATGACTTTTCCTTCCACAGCTCTGACACCTGAGGCAGACAATAGATTTTTCTGAGTGTGATCCACTGTAGCTGATCAAGCAAGTTGTGCAGATTTTTTTTAGCAATTTCAAATCCTGCAAAGGCTGTTTGATGGCAGAACAAAAGCAATGAACTTGCCCACCACAGCCAACAATGGCTCCTTCATACCAACTTCAACTTGGAAAGAAAAAAAAAATCACCCCACTACTGTCACTTTCCAAGCCAGATACTTTGTCCAGAAAGTGAAGAGAACCGAAACTGATGCCCCACTCCTATACGGCACTTCTAGCAGTAGAACTCCTGGTCTGGCCCCATAAGTGATGCTGTGGTGTCGTAAAAGATGCACTACTGTTGTGTGCTGTGGGATAGCCAGCGCAAATGACTGGAGGCCCCATACATATGGCAGCAGCTCCCAGATGCCATGCTGAAGCGAGTAAGGTGGTGGAGGGGCTGGTTCATTGGTCGTTTAGGGTGGACAGCAGGGGTGACAGGTAGTGGTTTGGGAGCAGGAAGGGTGGATCTTGGTGGCTTCAATGCATGTCAGATCTTATCCCTCTTTCCTGGCCCAGATCTACCTGCAAGAGTCTCCACAGACTTATGCCAGCTAAAGAGTAATTTTACCTACCTCTCCCAGGCTGTCTGGTTGTCCCACCCCTCACTGTGCACTCTGTTGATGGTAGCCGCCTTGGGTGCCCTTCCTTGGGAGAAAGGTGGAATAGAAATCGAATAAATAAATAAATAAATACTGGTGGGATTGGTGGAACATAGGATTGGGCCTTTAGCCTGGTAGACAAAGGTGGGTTTTGTCTTTCATTGATCCTCCACCAGACCCAACTGACTCTAGAGTCACATTGTTGTGCGCCCTGAACTAGAAGGAGGAGTGTGTGTGTGTGTGTGTGTGTGTCATGATCAGAAGCCCAGAATAAGTCATAGAAGTGGCTGAGTGCCTCCTAGAAAAATAAGATGAGAGGATGCTTATTTTTCCTTTTTGTTTTTTTAATAGGGAAGGATATTGGCAAATAGCTAAGGATTGCCAGTTGCTCTAGATTAACCCAAAACAGGATGCATACACAAGAACAAAGGCCTATGTGTAAATGCACTATACAATGTGGCCCTACAGGAGATGGATTGTGGTCCACTAAGCACATATGTTTCTACTAACTGTCTGAGGACTTCAGTGATGCAGCTTCTCTCATGAGTAGCACTTTCAGTTTGGAGACAAAACTGCGTGTTTTGGATGTTGGTGCACACCTCACTTCCCTGATATGTTCCAGGGGTAGCACTATTTGGGTTTGGTTCCCTTTGGAGGAGAGTGCACTGAAGCCACATCACATTTTATGTTTGGTTGATTTACAAACTATACATCAGTGGAGGCAAACAGCATGCGCTACCAGGTAGCAGATTCACCACGTCACACCAGATCACCAGAGAGAAAGAGGCACCCGGCTCCCCATGGTACACCTTGAGTTCAGAGCTCTCAGCAACAGGTATTGTTCCTTCAGACACATCTTCCATCAGACCCTCCCCCTTAGCTGAAGGGTCGAGTCACTTCCCCCCAACTCAGTGGCTTTTCCTGTTCCAAACATTCCAGAGAGACTTCTGTATCCAGGGTCCATCTCCTAACTCCCATTTTAAAGACATCTAGCAACCATTACAAACATGAACATTCTTTGGTCAAATTGACCTTGATCAGGCACAGTTTGAAGGCAGCAAACCCCAGAGCACTTTTCATTCATGCACATGTTGAAAAGCCCCCTTGAAGAACAATTTTCTGCTCTCTGTGTACTCCCGTGTTTCTTTGGTTTTTGGTGACCTTTTGCTTGCCTGTCTGCTTCTTCTTCTCAGTGTCATTTTTTCCCCTGTCTCCTTCTTTGCCCTCACAGCCCTCAGTTTCATTTGCTTATACTGCCATTGGATCCTCTTGGTTGTGGCAGACCATTTGATCCTGATGTTGTATCTCATATTATATCACTTCACTGAACATGAAGATCATACCATGGATGCTCACAAGCAAACTTGTACGGCTCTGGAGGAAATTGCTCTAAAAGGAAACCATAGCAAGGGATACAAAATAGGTGTACCTAATAGCACAGCAACAACACAATTGGCTGAAGGGCTTGACTTTGCAGTCAGTGACAGGAACTTTTCTCCTCCAAGTCCAGGGAGGTGTCTGGAATGGTCAGTTTTGTGCTAAAGCCCCAATCTAAGAATGTCGGAAATTGCCATTCAGACCCAAGCAAGAGAAGATCTGTGCAGGATCTATGATCTACTACTTGCTGGGTTTGCCTGCACTGCAGTTTACTACACCACAAATCCATGTGGCATTTGTTCACATGGATACATGTCGCTTATATTGCCTTTGTGTCTTTTAAAATCCTTGTTAAACTATGGCATTAAGTTTAAAAAGGTCATCTGTGACTCTTCAGAGAGGTACAGCGTGTACCACACAAACATTTGTCTGGTGACACCCACACCAATTTCCATGTGTCCACAGTAGGGATATGACTGATAAATCAGCTTTCATCCTGCACTGACTTATTAGTAAGCCAGAAACCCAGAAGGAACCTGCCAGTGGTACAGGTGTGTGCATCGGATCACAGAAAGAGAATTCCTTTTCAGTCTTTTGCCCCATAGAACTAGAGGTTGATTTCTTCAGTGCTGGGCTGTTTTTGCTAGACTGGACCGTGGAGGGAAAGCAACTCACAGAGTACTGAATTGGAAGCACAACTGGAAAATTGAACAGAGGGTCAGGTACACAGCCTGGATTGGGACTGGGCGATTGGTGAGATATGTCTGTAAAGCACCAGTGACTAAACATAATGATTAAATTAGCACATGTGTGGGATAACAGATGAGCTGGACCATCAGTGAAGAGTCATGACTGAGATTGATCAGAGAAGAGAGACCACAAATGTGCACAAACTGGCTGTAGCACAAAGCAAGACACTCTTCAGAGATGTCATATTGTCCCTCTGCTTTCCTTCTTTGTGCACCTGACAGAGGCCAGGAATACTGAGGAGGCAGAGCTTGGTGGGGTCAATTGGACAGTCTTATGTTGAGTGTCAGTTTGATCCCCATCACGCCTTCATTTCCTTTGTTTTGTGACACTTCCCCCTTCCCTCCCCCCTTGTTAACAATTTGGACATGAATCTCCTTGGTTCCAGTCTCCCAGGCATATTCTTTTTTATCACAGTTCCGTTAGTCTCAGGCTGGGCTTTCCGGACCCTCAGAGGCCCCCAGAGCAGCAGCCTCCCCTTGGCAGAGGCCTTGCAGCCTTGACTGCCACTGGCAGCCTTGGTGATTCCCTCACCCACCCTCTCACATAAGGCCTGAGCTTCTTACCACATCAGGATATAGGAACGGTGCATGAATTCCGGCCTCAGATTCTGGTCTACCGCAAGTTCAGGGTATTTCACAAACTGTACCTACTTATAGTCTGGGGAGGGTTGGGCCCTGAACACCGGCACATAACGGATTCTTAGAGGCACAAACTACCAACTGGAGTCCAAAAAGAAACACAAAGCAAACATAAATAGCTCTTCTTGTCCTTCACACAAACCCACCTGATTTCAGCATGGGAATTTCCTTTCCTTTCAACTGCTCTTTCTAGCCCAGTGGTTACTGGGAGAAAAAGTCAGCAAACAGGAGGTGTCAAGAAGCTCCTCTGTGCAGGCTCTTGAAAGATGTGATTTTTTTTTTTCTCATCTCAGATTGCAGATATGCTGCATAAATGTGGGTGAAGGACATCTTCCTCTATAGCTTCATGTACTTTATATGAGTGGCTTCCTGTTTTTCCTCAGGTATAGTCTGTGATGCAGCTAATGAGGCACAGGAGTACCAATTTTCTGCTTGTCAAATCAGCCCAAAAAGTCATGCTCACAATACAACGGGATCTTGTCAGTTACAGGACCAGGTCCATTGTGTCCTGAACAACTGTTTCCTGAACAAGTATACCCTAGTATTGGATATTCACATCTCTTTTTTTTGGGTTTTTTGGCATCCTGGACATTTGTGTTCCAATATATGTATTAGATGTACTTTTTAAAATTTTCAAACACAAAGGTAGGATTAGGGCTGGGATAAGAGGCTTAGGATATATAACATGAAGCTTGTTGCCCAGTTATAGTTTGTTTGATGCTTAGTCATAGTGGGATGACTGGGACACAAAAAAACCCCACACATGAATGTCCAGTAATGCCAATGACCGGGACTCATTTGACCAGAACACAATTATCCAGGACACAAATATTCTAGTACCAGATCTAGGGCCCAATCCTATCCAATTTTCTAGCCCTGGTGCAGCAAAATGCAGCCCCAGGGTAAGGGAGCAAATATTCCCATACCTTAAGGAGGCCTCTGTGACTGCTGCCTCACCACAAGATGCAGTGCATGCCGCATTGGCATGGCTGCACCAGCCCTTGAGAACTGGATAGGATTGGGCCCCTAGTCAGCTATGCACTGGAAGGAAACTTCTTATGGTGACTGTTGTCCTTCCAAACATCTTCTACATCAGGAGGGGGCAGAAGGTGGACTGAGGTCCACTGGCGGACCACTGACCACCTGGTACTGTGTTCCTGTTCATTGCAAAGAGTGCTGGCCTCGGTGATTCTCAGTCTGACCCCACCAGACACGTCTCAAGCAAAAGGCATACATGCAATTCACATTTGTTATGGCTTAAGGGATAAGAGTTTCCAAGTTTGCATTGTTGCTTTATAAACTTAAAACATATTAGTGCAATGGGAGTCCAGTTTAAAAAAACAAAAGGTCATTGAAGCCTGAAGTCAGCTCACCCCTGCATTTCTAAGACCCATAACACAGTTATTTTCAGCATACTGGACACTGATCAAATTCCATAGGCAGTTATCACTACAAGGGTTGCAACCTAATGCCAGCACTTAGACTCATAGGAAGTTGTCTTATACAGAGTCAGATCACTGGTTCAGCTGGGCCGGGATTGTGTGCACTGATTGACAGTAGATCTTCAGGGTTTCATATAGGCAGAGTGACCAGATGTCATAACTGCAAAAGAGGACAAGGCACCCCAAAAAGTAAGACATCCAAGAAAAATGTAGGACATAACAAAATAAAAACTAAAAACACTTGTCTACTGAACATGGGGCTAATTTAAACACTATATTACTTATTATTAAATTTAAAAGTATATTACATACAATTTAATAATAATAATACAATAATACAGGTATTTATATACCGCCTTTCTTGGTCGTCAGATTTCTCCTCAGACTTTATTCAAGGCGGTTTACATAGGCAGGCTATTTAAATCCCTGTAGGGATTTTTACAATTGAACGAAGGTTCTATCTTTCAAGAACTACAACATTTCAGATGTTTCTTTCTGATCTGGTTTTACATTCTGGCCTCCATCTTCCCACGCTCAGAGCAGATGGAATAACTCGGCTCAGCTTGTCAGCTGCTTCAAGGTCGCACGGTGCTGGTGGTCTCGAACTGGCGACCTGCGGATGTTATCTTCAGGCAAACGGAGGCTCTACCCTCTAGACTAGACCTCCTGCCCTCCTCCTGTAATTTATTACATATAGTTTATTAATTTTAAGAAGGCTATATGGCTGCCTGCATGGGCCCACTCATAAGGAAAAGGAGGACTTTTAAGTTCTTTTCCAGGACATGAGATTAAAAAAGAGACTGGGAAAAGAGGACATCTGGTCACCCTGCACAGGAGTGGCCAGGGATTGTCCCTGCAACCTTCTGCATGCAACATATGTGCTCTCCCACTGAACTGTAGCCTTTGCCCAGCAATAGGGTGCCCACAAATGATACTCATGACTGGATGACTGGATTCTAGACCTCCAGTCTACAGCAACTCCAAAGTTTTGGTACACAGTTGGTTATGCTTAAATTCTGGTGGCAATCTGAGGAGTTACTGGGGACAAATAGAAATTCTTGAATCTAGAGAAGAATCCTGGACAATGAGGCAGAAGTAATCACCACATAATGCTTTTGTCCAAGCTAGAGTTGACCCTTTCTTATATTGGTATTCAAGCCTTCCCTCTTCACAGACAACTCGCTGCAGGTTCAGTGCCTGTGCTGTGTATGACTTACAGCAAAAAGGGTCCCTTCTATACCATGGTTTATATATGACAAACTTTTAGTTCAGTAACAGTGCTGTGAATTCCAGGTCTGAGATACCTAGCCCTCCTTCTCCAGAATGACCATTTGCAGGTTTTTGTGAAGAGAGGGAATAACCAGCTGACAACAGCTGGATATTGGATGGATGCACCCTGTGGTAGTTTTCCACACTGTGCTTTCATACTAAGCCAGGAAACAGCAGAAGCACCTGTTCTTAGACCACTTCCTACATTGGGAGGCAGCAGTGTAAGGAAAGACAGAGGGCGGACCAGGCACAGCAGCTGAAAGAGCGAAGCTGGCACAGTGGCGCCTGCCTCCCTGCGCCCACTGAATCATTGCAACAGGGACAAACTGGAAATAACTGGGATTGCTGCCACCACCCCTGGCAGGGATGTCGGACAGGAGGCTGCCTAAGAAAAGCCTCCCTCCCAGTAGGGCTGAGAAACCCAGTAGTGGAACATGATGCTCTGGGGGATGTGGCAACATGCTGCCTCCTGAGTGAACAGGCAGGAGAAATGGTATAAAGGCAAGGCGTTTCTTTAAAAGGCAGTAAAATATATCAGGGCAATGGAAGTCAAACTGCAAGGGGAAATCAAGACACAGGCAGTCATACAAGAAGGAAAAAAAGGCGGTGGTGGCAGGGGAATGCTGGGAACGATGTTAACAGGCAAGTGGCAAATAACACACTCCCCGAGATATCTTCCTGGGTAGGTTCCCTACCCTCCTTACTCACACTGTTCCAGGGTCCTGGTACCCTCTCTTGCAGCAGTGAGTGGGCAAGATCTCCAATGAAACCTGGCATCAAAGCTGGGCAGATGCACAAGGGGTGTGTGTGTGACCCCATTCCTTATAACCTGTGAACATGAATCATGCTTTACCCGTGGGATTGCATAGTGGAAGGAGAAGGATCCCCCAAGCCTACATATATCCTGCTCTTGAGAATCAGGTGAGCTTCATAGTGTGAGGAGCTGGTTCAAAGTCAGGTTCTTTGCTGACCATTCAGTTGGGCAGGAAGATGCTCAAACAATCAGTAGCATAGCTTGAGGGGGGGTAAAATGGTCAGTAGTGCAGGCTCTGCAACGTGCCATGCAAGTGGCCCCTCCCACTTGCCGTTGGAGCCATTCTGGGCAATGCTCAGGTGCTTGTTGAACCACCCTGCGCATTGCCATCACTCCCTGGAATGGCTCCCATGGCAAGTTGGAGGGGTTGCTTACATGGGGTGCTGTGGTGCCTGCAGTACTTATTGTTTTGCCCCCCCAAGCTATGCTACTGCAAACAATAAACAACAACACAACAAAGCAAGCAAGGCTACCATCTTCAAATGTCTTTAGACTATTGTGGCATCACAGACACTTCTAAGGTAACAGAAAGTTCCAAAATAGGTGAAAGGTAGAAAAAAATAGGAGAGAGTAGGGATTTTCATCACAAGGAGTCAGCTATATGCACTGCATGGTACCACTCTCCATCTATTGTATGAACAACTAGTGGTGGCTTTGGTCCCCATTTGTGTGGATGAATTCAGTGGGCCAACATCTCCTAGTTCCTTCTCAGCCTCTTTGCATGTTGACCTTTCAAAACCTGCCTTGAAAGAACATTCCAAGAGTCTGTAACAGCAGGATGAACAAAGTGAGTGAAGTTACTTTTTTGTTTTGTACCAAGCAGACAGACAGCCCAGTCCTATCCGGGCCTATTTTGGATCTTGCTCTTGATCTTGTTCTGAGGGCGGCAGCTGCCAAGGCAAACAGCTGGAGGTCATGCACAGGTGACAGTGGCCCGCTGAACCTTGTTTATCAGCAAGGATGGTGGACAGACAGCAGAACAGGGAAGGATCATGGGTAGTTTGGGGGCAAGGAGTGGGCTGAACTGGGGGTGGGAGGGGATGGATCCCAGCAGCAGCTGCAGCACATATCAAAATCTTATTCCTCTTCGCTGGCTCAGAACTCCCTAGGAGGAGTAAGCTTTAATTTACCTCTCCTGGGCCATCTGGTTGCCCACCCTGACAGCATGCACTCTGTTGGCCCCCCCCTGCAACATGCGGGCAGCAAGGGATAGGACTGGGCCCTAAATCACAGATAGCTCAACATACTTCAGATTCTCCAAGCAGGCAGGAACTCAACCCAGATTTCTTGGGCCCAACGGTAACCTCAGGACGATTCTTCCTCTTCTTCAGTGAGATGCAGATATTGCAGGTTGAGTAAGAAGTGGCCATGTTTGCATAATTGCTTTTATTATCACAGCAGGCACCTTTGTCGCTCAAGTTTCCACATTTCGGGCTCTTGCGGCAGTGCCCTAAAGTAAACCGAACAATGGCCTAAAGTAAAACTAAAGACAAAGCAGGATTTTCCTTCTGGAGGTGAGTTGGACTGAAGGGCTGGAAATGAACTAAGGGAGAGCTGCTGGGAATCACACCTGCTAATCTTAGCACTTGCAACCTGGATGGAGGAGGCAGGCATTGCTGAGAGAGGCTACTCTCTGGGGACACACCTTGTGTATCTGTCATCCCCGCTGCATCTCCCCTTTGAGGTAAGGCTGTCTCTGTCAGATCAAGGAGGGCCTGAGGAAAAGGGAGCAGGGAGACCCCACCTGCCTAATCCTGCCAAGTATTCCTCTTCCTAGGATCTTGGACATGACAATACAAGCCATTAATCACCTAATCCCCACTGTTCAGAAAGGGAGGCCCTGGCTTTGATATCGTCCCTGTCTCCAATTGTCTGCCCGTGTCTGGGATCAGGCCTTCATTATCCTGTTGTCATGTCTTGGCTTCCCCTGGGAGCCTCCATCTCCACCCTTCTCTGCAGAATGATATACAGTCTACAGAGGTTTTAAACATTTTTACTTATGGTAATGTATTTATTTTAATTAGGCACTGGCAGCTTCAGACCTCTAATTTAGACCCTCGCCTTTTCACCAAGCTCTCCAGACAGGCCCTGGACCACTTCTGTTTTCTATGCCTTCATAGAAGCAACCTCAGGTGACAAGGGAAGCCTGTCCTCCATCCAAGATGAAGTTGACATGTTGAGGAAGTGGGGGGTTTCGTCCCTGGTTGTAATGACTGAGCTGCCATAGAAGTTGTTGGATACACCTCAAGACTTTGAGTTACATGGCAACATAACTCATTTTGATACGCTCAATTCTGGGTGGCTCTACCTAACCTATGGCCTCTGCATCCACTGCCAAATGTCGCTGGCTGTGCAGATGGGCCCTATGTGCAACAGAGAGGCTGGAGCAGAAGAAAGGGATTTCTTGCAGCTGTGTAACATGCACCATCCCCTAGTGCCCTCAGTGCACAAGGAGCTGCTTGAAGGTGTTGCATAAGAACTCCTAGGATTCCAAGTGGTTTATCCCAGCTTATCCAATAGTGGATAAGCTATTACCCACTTACCCACTATTCAGTTCAGGCAACCAGAGATATAGCATTTGCAGGGAGAAACCAGCAGATGTGAGGCCACTGATTCTCCCATTCCCTCTCAGGCCTACCCCCCCCCCCCCACCTCCAGTTGAGCTAATTTCTAGTCTTGGAGCCTGGCTGGGTAGAGAAATAATCTGGCCACAGGGGTTGCAGTACAGACAGGAAAACTTAGAAGAACCTCCATCTATTCACTGATTCTCACCTCCAAATGCGTCCTCCTGACCTGACATTAACACCACAAGGCAAACACAGAGTGGGAAACCTATGGGCTAGTATTTACCTAAGAACAAGTAGGTCTGCTCCCTAGAGAGAAATCATTGAGGGTGGGTATACCTGTGTTGCTGCTATGAAGACCTAGACTCTCAGCTCATAAGCGTGGATTGTCTTCATGTGAATATTTTGCTTCAGTTATATGACCTGGATCCTTCTTAGCATAAACATGGTCCTTCTCAAAAATGTGGTGAACTGGGATTTTTTCAAGAAACTGCCATTAGGGAAGCCCTGCTGACCCAGGCCAAAGGCCTAACTAGTCCAGGATCCTCACACCACTTGCTGTCTCTGGAAAGCCCACAAGCAGGAGAGAAAGGCATATTTTTCTCTCACCATTGCTGCCCACTGCATCTGGCATGCAGAGGCATATGGCCATGAACCTAGAGGTAATACATAGCCACTGATAGACTTGGCCTCCATGAATGTGTCCAATCCCTTTTTTAAAGGCATCTAAGCAGCCACCCACTTTTTGTGGCAATGAATTCCACAGGCAAATTACGCACTATGTGAAGAAGTACCCTTTTTTATCTCTCCTAAAATCTGGTCAATCATTGAATGACCCTGGGTTCTAGTATTGTGAGGGGGGGGGGAAGCTTCTCTCTAGCCACTCTCTCCATACTACACATAGTTTTAGAAATCTTGATCATGTCGTTCCCCCCCCTTAATATCCTTTCTTCCAAGCTAGAAAGCCCCAAACATTATAGCTTTTCCTCCTAAGGAAGATGCTCCAGCCCTCTGATCATTTTGTTTGCCCTCTTTTGCACCTCTTCCAGCGCTACACTATCCTTCTTGAGGTGTAGTGACCAGAACTGTACATAGTATTCCAACTGTATTTCATCATAGATTTGCACTGGGACATTATAACAATAGCAGTATTATCCTTGATCCCTTTCCTAATGACTTCTATGATGGAATTTGCCTTCTTCACAAGTAACACACAGGGAGTCAGTGTTTTCATTGAGGTGTCCACCATGACTCCAAGATCTCTTATCTGGTTTATCACCAACAGCTCAGACTCCAGTAGTACATTTGTGAAGCTGAGATTTTCTGCCTCAACATGCATCACTTTACACTTATTGACACTGAACAGCATTTTCCACTGGGTTCCATTCCATTCCATTTTGAATTCACCTGGAGAGGACCTTTTGAAGCTCTTCATAATCTGCTTTGGATTTTGCCACCCTGGACAGTTTCGTGTCATCTGCAAACTCATCCACCTCTCTGTTTACTCCAGGTCATTTATGAACTTAAAAAGCACTGACTCCAAAAGAAGATCCATTGGGGACCTTACTTCCTTCTACTGTAAAAATTGCCCATTTATTCCTACTGTCTTCTCTTTGTTCTTTAACCAGTCCATAAGAGAACCTCTCCTCTTATTCCATAATTGCTAAGTTTAAGATAAGTTTAAATTAGGCATAAGAACATACTAAGAGTCTGTTGCATGTATTGGATTAAACTGCCTTGTTTTTTTAAGGCCTTCTAGGTTAGAGGTCCTGTTTAAGTAGCTGTTATTCTGCATTAATGAGAAATGCAAGGAGTGCTTTCTAGAAGAGATGTCTAGAAAACCAAGCTGTCAATTCTTTAACAAACTCGCAGTCACAGAAAACAGAGGAAAATCTGTAGAAAGAAGAAAAGTCAATCGGAACCCAAACCACATGCGCTGAAAAGAGTCTAGCATGGTTGAAACATCCATACAGTTGTTGAAAATGTTTTTTTCATTTGCTGGTGCCAATATCTTCATACACCACTTGGGGGTGCAATTGTCTAGATTATCATGACTTTCTCCTGGTCAACCAGTGTTGTGGACAGACAATCTTGAATTTTCATTCTGCAAAAGGGGAGAAGAAACTGGCCTACAGCACGTTCTCTTAACATACATGTTAATGAACTGCAGGATGGATGGGTGGATGGGCATTAGGTGATCATCATAAGCTGCATGTCTGGTTAAAATGTTTAGGAATCATTGAGATCAGGAAGGTAGCAACTGAGATTCTGTTCAGTGAAAATTCTTAAGGACATCATTGCAATGCAAGTGATTGTTAAGGGTATTGGAGAACACTGCTTCTCAAAGTGAAGGTGAGGTGAAGTGTGGATGACAGGAGTCCACATGTGAGACCCCTTCTAACCTTTCTAGAGGTACCTTGATCGGCTTGGGCAACACCATACAACCAAGGCTCTCAGTCACTGCATGCAGGAGACTATGAGTTAGCTCCCAAGAACCACATGACTAGTGCAAACTTCCTGTGCAACCAAGGAAGATTTGGACTTGTGTCCCTTGAACAGTGGCTCCTAATGGTGCACGGCAAATCTCTTTTGAAACTAAAGAAAGTTTGACAAGCAGCTTGTAATACAGCATGTGGTTCTCCAAGTGAAGATGTCAAAGACTCCACTGGGCATGCTCCAGCCCTTTGGCATGCTTAGGTAGCTCTTTGAATCTCAGCCGATGTGCCCCATGTCATGTGTTGTTCATCATTACAACCGGGGCTATCTTTTTGCTTCCATTGAGCCCATTCATGGGTGAATTTTTGTCTGTCTTAAATATAACCCACTGGGTTTTAAAGGCAAAAGTGAACACCTATTAGGCCATTGGCACTGAGCAACAGGCATAGAATAATGCCTACACATGTTTTCTTTATATCATCATAAGTAAAAGGGCTAAAGATGTACATATTTTCAAATGAAAACTGAAAAAATTGGGAAGGAACCCGGAAATGTTCAGGCATTCTACTACTCCCTCAAGGTATCAGACCTGCTAAGTAACAGAAGGATTGTAAAAAGGGTCCTAATTTTAGAGGCAATTTTGAAAAGGGCATACAGTATATAAGGTCTGTATGCTTTCAATAGGACAGTCAGTTGTTGTACTGCTTCTTGTAGCTTCATGTGATTCATCTGATCAAAAATTACAGGAATCCTATCAGACCCCTCCAAAGGATCAAACTTGCCAAGTTCCAGACAAAGCGTTCCCATTTTATAGGCAATTTAAAAGGGCTCCTTATACCAATGGGGAATAAAATAATGATCATGGATAGATTTTTTTTTCATTCAGACATCATTTGTTTGAATCCTCATCCATTATCAGAACGTATTAAATAAATGGTGCTCATTCATTTTATTTTCCATTTATTTAAAATGTTGTTGTTTAATGTTGTTTCCACCTCATTTTTTATTAACAAGCCCAGTGGTTTACAAATAAAACAGGATGGGTGGGTAGGAGTTTATATTTCTTGGATAGGGATTCACCATTAAACATCACCACATTAGACAGGGTTTCAAAAACGTCTCTTTTTCTACACAGACTTTGCAGCATCATACCAGAGACTAATGATGTCATGGATTGATGTCTGGTATGTCAGGTTGGGCCAAGTTTCCATAATCCACCCAGGGTTCACAAGGCCAGCATCAGCAGCTGTGGGACCCAATGCAAAATATTTTGCAGAACTAGTCTGCAAAACTATTTTGCAGAACTCTGCAGAACTAGTCATGAACCAGAAGATCTACGAATAGAAGCTCCCTTGTGTTTGTTCTAGAAACAACAGGAGGATGATTTGAATTGGTACTGTAGTGGTAGAGGAGTTGGGGGTTAACTTTTCCCAGTAAGTTTTACTAGGAAAAGTTTACTGGGAAAGGGAACTTACTTTTCCTTAGTAAGTTAACTAAGTCTTTGCGGGGAAGGAGGGAGGCAGTGAGGGTGGGGGGAAGGCAGCGACGCGATCCCCAGGATTGCGCTGCTAACGGGGCTGCAGAGACTGGGATGTACTCACCAGTCCCTGCAGCAGCCTTCCCAGAAGGTGCACCTGCAGGGCTCCCCAGCCACTTGAAAGTGAAAGTGGAGCGATTGCGCTCCGCTTCTGAAAAACCGGAAGTGGCGTGCAATCGCTCTACTTTCATTTCCAAGCGGCTGGGGAGCCCTCTAGGTGTTCGCACAGGGCTCCCCACACCCCGGGAAGGCTGCTGCAGGGACTGGTGAGTACATCCCAGTCCCTGCAGTCCCGTTAGTGGTGCAATGCTGGGGATCACATCATTGCCTTCCCCCCTGCCCCTGCCCCTTAAGGGGGCAGAGGCCAGGGCCCTCAGGCTGGAGCATTGTGATGCCCCCGTCTGAATACCACTGCAGTAGGCCATTTTCTCCATTAAAATCCCTCCCCAAAGCTTTGTCCCCCACAGCACAAACATACAGTGATCTTATTCATGATCTCTGCAGTTTGGTCCCAAGGAAGAGCTTTGGGGAGAAAAGGATGGGCAAAGGAAGGGTTTGATCCTCCCCTCCTATTCATCCATGATACCCATTCTCTTTTCTCCATGGCCTGGGTTAGATGATGCCACATCTCACCTCGTTCTCACCCTCACGTTCCCTGCAGCCCTGGCCCCCTTCAAGAAAAGAAACACGCCTCGTTCCCACTGACTTGTACTTGCCCAATGTTGGAAGGGAGATAGCGACGTGACTGGGCCAATCAAAGAACAAAGCGCCCCATGCTGAACCAGCTTTCAGTTGGCTATCATTGCACAAGGGCTTTCAACTGTGTGTCACTGGTGGTTGCCTTTGATGCGACTCAAATAGCCTTTTCTCGTGCCCCCCCCACTCCCCAGTGTCTCTGGCACTCACAGCCCTGCAGCACATTTGAGGCAAAGAATGTATCCTGTCACCACGGCTGCTTCCCTTTATTTGAAGTGTCTCACAGAGCTATCTCCCCATGACATGCTTCTTTCAGTGAGAATTATTTCCCCCTGCTTCTATCTGTCAGTGTCCCCCCTCCCCACCACTGTACGCCTTGGGCCGCCATGCTCCCCGTATGTCCAAGCAGGTGTGAAGACAGGCTGGCCCTTTGTGCCGAAGCCTCTTCCTCCCCCTCCCCTGCATTGGACTCCTTCCAGAGCTGTCACTTCTCTCTCTCTCTCCCCTCCGTCTTGTTTTTCAACAGAGCGCAGGGCTCGCTTCTCCTGTCACCTGGACCGAGGCTGTGCAGCCGTGTGCGTGCTCTAATCTTTCCTTCCACAAAGGGCATTCCTGTCACTCCAGGGAATTAGAGGCATGCCTGAATCGAGGCCCAGGTGGAAGGTGTAGTGTCTCTGGCCACAGCTAGGGGGCTCCGACACTGGCACTGCCTGGCATTCCAAACAGCAGCTCCCCCTGCTTTCACTGGGGGTAGAAAACAGCTCCAGGAGCTGTAGAGCAGTTACACCTTTGATCACCTCCCCCCACTCTGCACTCAGTGGACTGCTGTGCAAGAGCCTGGTGTTCTGGGGTTGGGGGTTTTGTTTTTTGCAAATGTCATGTGGTTTCAGGAGTAAACCAGGAATCAGGCAAATGGAGAGAGAGAGGAAGAGAGTTTAAGGGCTTACAAAGCTCTGTTGTTTTCCCAAATGCAGCCCTTTCTATGAACGCATCTCTCCAGAATGCTCCACTCAAGGTCCTTCTCAGACATGAGTTTGGCAAGCCCCAGAACAGTTAAGGGAGGCAAAGTTTTCATACCATGAAAGCTGCTGCTGAAAGTTGCACTTTCAGGGCAGAGCTAAATGCACCAGAAACACAAGCTCACTGCTGAAGATGCCTGCCCCATGTTCTGTCCTACCTCTCCAAGGAGCAGGGGCAAGGAAATGCATGCTAGAAATGACATCAGGGCATGGAGCGGATCTTATTGGATATTATTACAGAATGGGGGTTGGGGGGAGGGAAACTCCACATATGGCTGCTGTTTTTGGAGGCAGTCCAATTTTGCCTATAATGTTTAGTTTCAGACTCAGTAAGCTCCTGAAGATTGCAATCTTAAGCACAGTTGCTTAGATGTAAACCTCACTGAAATTGGTAAGACTTTTTGTAAAGATATAAAACAGGTCAGGTTGTATTAGAGGTAAGGTGGGTGATGACTGCAGAAAGGTAAGGTGGGTGATGACTGGCCTTCTCAGTGGTGGCTCCCCATATGCAGAATTTGCACCCCAGAGAGACTCCCCTGGTGCAGAATCCACATCAGCACTTAGCAAAGATCTTTTGACTTTCCCAGGCATTTGACTGTGCTGAAGAGCTAAAAGTGCTCTTCAGTTTTTTTAGATTGCTTTTTTGTTTTAGTTAACAGTTTTGTAATCATTGTTTTTTTTAACTGTAACCTTGTAAGCTGGTCTGAGAATACATTTCAGACTAAAGATAGTGTATTTCAGATAGATTCATAATATCTTGTATGGAGACCAGGCAAAAATTTGAATGATTCACTGGTGAATGGTGAAAATTCACTGGTGAAAATTCTGAATGATTCTTTTTAAAAGAGAAATCCTGTGTAACCCAGGCCAGACCATCCATGAGGGTGACTGAGACAGCTGTTTGGTGGGAGGGTCTCCTCTGCCACTCTTCCTCCTGCACCTCCTTGTAAAGGAAGAGGGGAATAGACCAGTAGTGGAAATTATAATAATAATAAATGTGGAAGAGAACGAGTGATATGCTTAAAAGTTAAATAGCAGCTGCAGAGGGGTAGGGGAGGAATTGATCAAGATGGGTGCAGGCAGCGGGTATTTGATCCTTTTCCCACTCTCCTCCCCCCCTCTTGTGCTCCATTTTCCTCTTTCTGTTCAAAGAGGAGGAGCTGTAAAGGCATCTGGTAGCACACAGCATTTAGGACATAATCCTATGTGATCCTATCCTATGTGCGGCGGCAGTGAAGAAGGCCAATTCTATGCTTGGGATCATTAGGAAGGGTATTGAGAACAAAACGGCTAGTATTATAATGCCGTTGTACAAATCGATGGTAAGGCCACACCTGGAGTATTGTGTCCAGTTCTGGTCGCCGCATCTCAAAAAAGACATAGTGGAAATGGAAAAGGTGCAAAAGAGAGCGACTAAGATGATTACGGGGCTGGGACACCTTCCTTAAGAGGAAAGGCTACGGCGTTTGGGCCTCTTCAGCCTAGAAAAGAGATGCCTGAGTGGGGACATGATTGAGACATACAAAATTATGCAGGGGATGGACAGAGTGGATAGGGAGATGCTCTTTACACTCTCACACAATACCAGAACCAGGGGACATCCACTAAAATTGAGTGTTGGGCAGGTTAGGACAGACAAAAGAAAATATTTCTTTACTCAGCGTGTGGTTGGTCTGTGGAACTCCTTGCCACAGGATGTGGTGATGGCGTCTAGCCTAGACGCCTTTAAAAGGGGATTGGACAAGTTTCTGGAGGAAAAATCCATTATGGGGTACAAGCCATGATGTGTATGCGCAACCTCCTGATTTTAGAAATGGGTTATGTCAGAATGCCAGATGCAAGGGAGGGCACCAGGATGAGGTCTCTTGTTATCTGGTGTGCTCCCTGGGGCATTTGGTGGGCCGCTGTGAGATACAGGAAGCTGGACTAGATGGGCCTATTGCCTGATCCAGTGGGGCTGTTCTTATGTTCTATGTATGTCTGCTCAGAAGTAAGTCCAATTGGGTTCAACAGGACTTACTTCCAGGAAAGTGTGGATAGGATTGCAGCCTCAGGGCACAATGCTAACCAATTTTCCAGAACTGGCATAGCTATTCCAGTGGGCCACGTGCTGCATCCTGTAGTTAGGGGGCAGTGATGGAAGTCTCCTCAAGGTAAGGCAATGTTTGTTCCCTTATCTCAGAGATGCATTGCCCTTACCTCAGTGCTGGAAAGTTGGTTAGGATTGCGCCCTTAGTGTGCTGCCTCAGGAGTTCTTGGGCTGGCCCTGTGTGTAACTCAAACATTTGCACATCTTTATACAAACAGAATTTTGTCCAAAGTAAGAGATCACTTTTCCCGTTTTGTGCTGTATCTCCTACTGGCTCAGACCAAAAGGCCTTCTTCCCTTTGTATTTTGTGACACAGTGCCAGACTTGAAAGGACCAGCTCACCCACTCAATTTCAGTTTGTTCCTCCCTTGGAGAACAAAGGCAGATCTGCCTGGTGGAGGGCTGTGACCAGGCAGATCTGCCCACCTAAAGTCTTGTCGATGTCGATGAGCTCAGGAAGGAGATTCTCTCAGTTAAAAGGCTGGGATATTGTCAATGGATCCTCTCATTACCTTCAAGTCAGGACCCAGGATGTCCCCTCTAGCAATCTGCTTTTAACAGCCTGCATACTTGGCACAGGAAAAATAACAGGCCAGAAGATGCCAAATGAACGCTAGTGGCATTTTGAGGACAGCTCCTTTATCAGCATTCCCTTTGTGACTTGTCTTTACGTCTGCCCAGGCTGGGATTATTTGAAAGTGTTGATCTTCCTTGATGAGTTCTTCTGATGTCGCCTCTGATCCGGGTGCTTATCCCTCACAGGCTTGGACTTCTCCCCCACAACCTAGCAGTGGGGGAAGGCTCTCAATCTGACAGCACCCTTTCCAGGGGCGGAGGCATTTAGATCCTGAAAGTTTAGGTGTCTTAAAATGCCACAGATACAATTCGTAAACACCACGGCTTGCTTTGCAAGCCAAAGAGCAGGCAACGGGGGCCACATCAACAGTAGCTCCAGTTTTACAGCCGTCCAACGTAGGTACTCTTCTAATTGAGGGGCAAACTATGACATGTGCATAGTGTAAACTATGACAAATGCATAGTTTGCTCTCTGGGTGTATGTTTTAAGTTAAACAGTAGCTGTCAGGAATCCTATTGGTGCCAGCAGAAAGCTGCCAATTCGCCACAGTTTGAATCCTGAGGTGAATTGGTGGCTTTCCACTGGCACCAATAGGAATCCCCCCCCAGGCTAATAGCAGCAGGGAAGAGACTTTATTAGGACTGTGATGTAAGAGGAAATTATTAAATACACACTCCTGTCCCAACCCTAATAGCTTCTTCCCTTGCAGCTGCTGTATAACTTTTAAAAACAGACATTCAGGGCCATGCTCAGTGCTCATCTATGAGGTAAACTAAAATGAGGTAAACTAAAATGATTGCCTGAGGAGGTAGATTGGTGGGAAACACCCATCTCTGTCCGCCTGCTTACCTCCTTCTACTCCCTGGATGGGAAAAGGAAGAAGGAAATAGAGAAAGAGGAAATGTAGAGGGGAGGACAGTGCTGAACTACAGCATTGGAAGGTAGGAGGGTTTCACATCATTGGGTTGAGGGGACAGCACTTGGCATGCTTCCTGAGGCAGCAAGAAGCCTTGGGCTGGCCCTTGCTACACTATGTTTTTAATGTAATTAGAAAGGAGCAAATGTGGGAAAAGAATGGAAATGCAATTCCCTGAGCTGCTTAGTCATGTGAGTGAGACCAGAGTATGAAAAGCCCTCACTTTTCCACCTTCCTCTTTACCACTTCTGCTGCTCTTTGGAAGGCCATAAGAACATAAGAAGAGCCCCGCTGGATCAAGCCAAAGACCCATCTAGTCCAGCTTCCTGTATCTCAGTGGCCCACTAAGTGCTTCAGGGAGCACACAAGACAGCAAGACACAACCTGCATCCTGGTGCCCTCCCCTACATCTGGCACTCTGAGGTAGCCTATTTCTAAAATCAGGAGCTTACACATACCTATCATGACTTGTAACCTGTGGTGAACTTTTCTTCCAGAAATTTGTTCAATCCCCTCTTAAAGGCATCTATGCGAGATGCCATCACCACTTCCTTTGGCAAGGAGTTCCACAGACTAATTACACGCTGAGTAAAGAAATATTTTCTTTTGTCTCTCCTAACGCTCCCAACACTCAGTTTTAGCAGATGTCCCCTGGTTCTGGTGTTGTGTGAGAGGGAAAAGAGTATCTCTCTATCCACTCTATCCATTCCATGCATAATTTTGTATGTCTCAATCATGTCCCCTCTTAGGCACCTCTTTTCTAGACTGAAAAGCCCCAAACGCTGTAGACTTTCCTCGTAAGCGAAGTACCCCAGCCAAGTAATCATTTTGTTTGCTCTTTTCTGCACCTTTTCCATTTACATTATATCCTTTTGGAGCTGTGGCAACCAGAACTGGACACAATTCTCCAGGTGTGGCCTTACCACTGATTTGTACAATGGCATTGTAATATTAGCCATCTTATTTTCAATACCTTTTCTAATGATCCAAAACATGGAATTAGCTTTTTTATTGCCACTGCGCATTGGGTTGACACTTTTATCAAGCTGTTCACCAGCACCTCAAGATCTTTCTCCTGATCTGTCACAGACATCTCAGAACCCATTAACCTATATGTAAAGTTTTGATCCTTTGCCCCAATGTGCATGAGTTTACATTTACTTACATTGAAATGCACCTGCTATTTTGCTGCCCATTCTCCCAGTTTGGAGAGATCCTTCTGGAGCTCTTCACAATCTCTTTTGGTCTTCACCACTCGGAAAAGTCTGGTGTCATCTGCAAACTTGACCACCTCGCTTCTTAACCCTGCCTCCAGGTCATTTATGAACAGGTTGAAAAGTACCAGTCCCAGGACAGATCCTTGGGACTTCTCTCCATTGTGAAAATTGCCCATTGACACTCACTTTCTGCTTCCTGGTCCTCAACCCGTTCCTAATTCATGAGAGGACCTGCCCTCTAATTCCCTGACTGTGGAGTTTCCTCAGCAGCCTTTGGTGAGGGACCGTATCAAAATCCTTCTGAAAGTCCAGATATATAACATCCAGACCACATTCCTCAGCTTCCTGTTTATCCTCTAAAATTCCCCACTGAACTGCATGGGTTTCACTTCTTATGAGCCTGAGACTCCTTTCCATTGGCCACTGTGCCTTTTTGTCTGTTCTCAGCAGCCATGTGTGTTGCATGGACTCTTCACTTAGACCAGGGGTCTCCAATCTTTTTGTCTAGAGGGCCATATCAAATATCTTGTGTGGTGTTGAGGGCCGGAAAAAAATTTAAATATAAAATTTAAATAAATAAATTAGAGATGGAAGATGAGTGAATAAATGAATGAATGGGTTCATTCATTCATCCTCTCTGGCCCTCAGGACATCCTCCAGATGCAACCAGAGCATAGCTCTGATCATGTTCAGTTGAGTGGGCCAGAGGCTTTCAGGGGACAAGAGGCTGGCCGCAGGCCAGTTACAGGCTCACCGCGGGCCGCATTTGGAGACCCCTGACTTAGACCACCCCTTTCCATCTTCAGGCCTTCTGGGTTCATCTCAGGATTGCTTTCTGGCTCCAGCTGTGCTTGTAGTTCACTTTCTTTCCCTTTGACCCAGTGTGATAAATGGCTCATTTCCTTCCCGTAGCCATCTCACGCCTCATAGCCCAGTTCCTCACAGAGTAAGGCCCACTCTGCCTTTCTGCGGTGCCACTGTGAAAGAGCACCATAGACCAGTGGTACTCAAACTCTTTAGCATCGGGATCCACTTTTTAGAATGACTGTGCGTTGGGACCCACCAGAAGTGATGTCATGGTTGGAAGTGACAGCAATTTAGACGTCAAACCTAAGCCATGATTAGCCAAAGGTCCCATTACACAGTGTGCTGGTGCTGTTATTTTGCATAGCTTGGAATTCAAACATTCCAGCGTGGAAGTTAAAGCAGAATGCAGACTTGGATTCTTCTCCAACCACACAGCCTTCCCTGCTTTCCAGTGTCCCATCTTCCCATCTATTCAGGGCAAAGTACCATGACTCTCACCCACTGAGAGCACGCCCTGCCCTGCAGCTTTTACCCTGCATTTTCAACTCTGTGTTTTCAATTGCTGCTGACCTATGTGCTATGCGACCCACCTGAAATTGGCTTGCAACCCACCCCCACAGTTTGACAAATACTGCCATAGACAAAACTCACATTATTTATACAATGGCAAACCTATAGCTTGCACCTGGTACAAACCCTAATGCCGGCGCTGCCTCTGCTGTGGCATGCTGGTGGGGGGGGAAGTCCCTTACCATGCTCTTTTCATGGTTTTTAGAAACTCAGAAGTGCAGAACGGAACTCCTTTCATTTGCACAGTTCCTGTAAATAAAACTAGCAGTGACAGACTTCCAGTTTTGCAAAGACTATGCAAGGAGCATGGTAAGGAGGCCGATCATCTCTTTCGCATTTGAGTGAACTGGAAGTGGATCAGCATGCCTTCTGTCTGTAGTTGGCTGAAGGAAGTGACAGCAACAGATCTGGAGTGCAGGACACCTGAATCCACTGCCCCCTCTCCACCTGCCACCCACACAAGCTTTAGCAGGTCACCTCAAAGTTGAACCAGCAGCAGCTTCCATGTGGAGACAACATGAAGACTCTTCCCAAAGGCTTGGTTTCAGAACTGAAACGATACGTGGCATTGTATTTTACTCCATTATTTTAAAAGGAAGCCTTGTTTTCAAAATCAATTATTTCCTCTAATTTTCAATATCCCTCCTCAGATACACAATTGGCTCCCAGTAAATGTACATTTTATGGCCTCTATGAGCCCTTTAGAAGACCTCTCTATAAGTACATCAACCATGATTGCGTTTATTTTAAAGTATCTTTATAATTCAGATTTTTCAAAGTCAAATTAGAGTCCAGTAATTATCAGATACTAGCAACCCTGCTCCTTCTAACCACAGGGGGCACCAGCACCTAATTCGAGGATCTGGGTGGAGGAGGAGAGGAACCAGGATTTTGCATGCATGAAGGGAGAAGAAAAGGGATCATGTACAATAAATTTGCTGGGAGATTTCCTGCATTTTTTATATAGCCAGAGAAAAATGCTCCTTGGGCCATGGCTTGGCAGGAGCCCAACTGCAAGATTTCTGCATTGGCCTTGGGAAATTGTTGCTGGTGCATGAGATCCAGCAGGCAGGATGGAGGCAGTCATCAGCATGGGAGAAATATTTAAACCCATCTTTCATGTTTCTTCCCATCTTTCACCTGGTTAGAGTTGTCAGTGTTACAGACCCATTGGGGAACAGTGATCATGCTGTGATCCGTTTCAACATGCACATCGGGGGAAGAATACCAGGCAAATCTCTTACAAAAACCCTTGACTTCCGACGAGCGGACTTCCGTCAAATGAGGAGGCTGGTTAGAAGGAGATTTGAAAGGGAAGGTAAAAAGAGACCAATCTCTCCAGAGTGCATGGAGGCTGCTTAAAATAACAGTAATAGAGGCCCAGCAGAAGTGTATTCCACAAAGGAAGAAGGGCTCCACTAAGTCCAGGAGGGTGTCCGCATGGCTAACCAGCCAAGTTAGAGAGGCCGTAAAGGGCAAGGAATCTTCCTTCCATAAATGGAAGTCTTGCCCTAATGAAGAGAATAAAAAGGAACATAAACTGTGGCAAAAGAAATGTAAGAAGGTGATACGGGAGGCCAAGCGAGACTATGAGGAACGCATGGCCAGCAACATTAAGGGGAATAATAAAAGCTTCTTCAAATATGTTAGAAGCAGGAAACCCGCCAGAGAAGTGGTTGGCCCTCTGGATGGTGAGGGAGGGAAAGGGGAGATAAAAGGAGACTTAAAGATGGCAGAGAAATTAAATGAGTTCTTTGCATCTGTCTTCTCAGCAGAAGACCTCAGGCAAATACCGCTGCCCGAACGGCCCTCCTAACTAAGGAATTAAGTCAGACAGAGGTTGAAAGAGAAGATGTTTCAGACCTCATTGATAAATTAAATATCAATAAGTCACCGGGCCTGGATGGCATCCACCCAAGAGTTATTAAGGAATTAAAGAATGAAGTTGCTGATCTCTTGACTAAAATATGCAACTTGCCCTCAAAACAGCCACGGTGCCAGAAGATTGGAGGATAGCAAATGTCATGTCAATCTTTAAAAAGGGAAAGAGGGGGGACCCGGGAAACTATAGGCTGGTCAGCCTAACATCTATACTGGGTAAGATGGTGGAATGCTTCATCAAAGATAGAATCTCAAAACACATAGACGAACAGGCCTTGCTGAGGGAGAATCAGCATGGCTTCTGTAAGGGTAAGTCTTGCCTCACAAACTTTTAGAATTCTTTGAAAATGTCAACAGGCATGTGGATGCGGAAGAACCCGTGGACATTATATATATGGACTTTCAGAAGTTGTTCGACACGGTCCCTCACCAAAGGCTACTGAAAAAACTCCACAGTCAGGAAATTAGAGGGCAGGTCCTCTCCTGGATTTAGACCTGGTTGAAGACCAGGAAACATAGAGTGGGTGTCAATGGGGAATTTTCACAATGGAGAGAGGTGAAAAGCGGTGTGCCCCAAGGATCTGTCCTGGGACCGGTGCTTTTCAACCTCATCATAAATGACCTGGAGACAGGGGTGAGCAGTGAGGTGGCAAAGTTTGCAGACGACACCAAACTTTTCCGAGTGGTGAAGACCAGATGTGATTGTTAGGAGCTCCAGAAAGTTCTCTCCAAATTGGCAGAATGGGCAGCAAAATGGCAGATGCGTTTCAATGTAAATAAGTGTAAAGTCATGCACATTGGGGCAAAAAAATCAGAACTTCACATATAGGCTAATGTGTTCTGAGCTGTCTGTGACAGATCAGGAGAGAGATCTTGGGGTGGTGGTGGACAAGTCAATGAAAGTGTCGAACCAATGTAAAGAAGGCCAATTCTATGCTTGGGATCATTAGAAAAGGTACTGAGAATAAAATGGCTAATATTATAATTAGATTATAATTATTATAATGGTAATATAATTACCATTAGATTTGTATAATCTATGGTAAGGCCACACCTGGAGTATTGTGTCCAGTTCTGGTCTCCGCATCTCAAAAAGGACATAGTGGAAATGGAAAAGGTGCAAAAGAGAGCGACTAAGATGATTATGGGGCTGGGGCACCTTCCTTATGCAACTTGTCCCTCAAAACGGCCACGGTACCAGAAGATTGGAGGATAGCAAATGTCACGCCTATTTTTAAAAAGGGAAAGAGGGGGGACCTGGGAAATTATAGGCCGGTCAGCCTAACATCCATACCGGGTAAGATGGTGGAATGCTTCATCAAAGATAGGATCTCAAAACACATAGACGAACAGGCCTTGCTGAGGGAGAGTCAGCATGGCTTCTGTAAGGGTAAGTCTTGCCTCACCAACCTTATAGAATTCTTTGAAAAGGTCAACAGGCATGTGGATGCGGGAGAACCCGTGGACATTATATATCTGGACTTTCAGAAGGCGTTTGACACGGTCCCTCACCAAAGGCTACTGAAAAAACTCCACAGTCAGGGAATTAGAGGACAGGTCCTCTCGTGGATTGAGAACTGGTTGGAGGCCAGGAGGCAGAGAGTGGGTGTCAATGGGCAATTTTCACAATGGAGAGAGGTGAAAAGCGGTGTGCCCCAAGGATCTGTCCTGGGACCGGTGCTTTTCAACCTCTTCATAAATGACCTGGAGACAGGGTTGAGCAGTGAAGTGGCTAAGTTTGCAGACGACACCAAACTTTTCCGAGTGGTAAAGACCAGAAGTGATTGTGAGGAGCTCCAGAAGGATCTCTCCAGACTGGCAGAATGGGCAGCAAAATGGCAGATGCGCTTCAATGTCAGTAAGTGTAAAGTCATGCACATTGGGGCAAAAAATCAAAACTTTCGATATAGGCTGATGGGTTCTGAGCTGTCTGTGACAGATCAGGAGAGAGATCTTGGGGTGGTGGTGGACAGGTCGATGAAAGTGTCGACCCAATGTGCGGTGGCAGTGAAGAAGGCCAATTCTATGCTTGGGATCATTAGGAAGGGTATTGAGAACAAAACAGCTAATATTATAATGCCGTTGTACAAATCTATGGTAAGGCCACACCTGGAGTATTGTGTCCAGTTCTGGTCGCCGCATCTCAAAAAAGACATAGTGGAAATGGAAAAGGTGCAAAAGAGAGCAACTAAGATGATTACGGGGCTGGGGCACCTTCCTTATGAGGAAAGGCTACGGCGTTTGGGCCTCTTCAGCCTAGAAAAGAGACGCTTGAGGGGGGACATGATTGAGACATACAAAATTATGCAGGGGATGGACAGAGTGGATAGGGAGATGCTCTTTACACTCTCACATAATACCAGAACCAGGGGACATCCACTAAAATTGAGTGTTGGGCGGGTTAGGACAGACAAAAGAAAATATTTCTTTACTCAGCGCGTGGTCGGTCTGTGGAACTCCTTGCCACAGGATGTGGTGCTGGCGTCTAGCCTAGACGCCTTTAAAAGGGGATTGGACGAGTTTCTGGAGGAAAAATCCATTATGGGGTACAAGCGATGATGTGTATGCGCAACCTCCTGATTTTAGGAATGGGTTAAGTCAGAATGCCAGATGTAGGGGAGAGCACCAGGATGAGGTCTCTTGTTATCTGGTGTGCTCCCTGGGGCATTTGGTGGGCCGCTGTGAGATACAGGAAGCTGGACTAGATGGGCCTATGGCCTGATCCAGTGGAGCTGTTCTTATGTTCTTATGTTCTTATGAGGAAAGGCTACGGCGTTTGGGCCTCTTCAGCCTAGAAAAGAGACGCCTGAGGGGGGACATGATTGAGACATACAAAATTATGCATGGGAAGGCTAAAGTGGATAGAAGATGCTCTTTACACTCTCACATAACACCAGAACCAGGGGACACCCACTCAAATTGAGTGTTGGGAGCGTTAGGACAGACAAAAGAAAATATTTCATTACTCAGCATGTGGTCGGTCTGTGGAACTCCTTGCCGCAGGATGTGGTGACGGCATCCGGCCTGGATGCCTTTAAAAGGGGATTGAACAAGTTTCTGGAGGAAAAATCCATTACGGGTTATAAGCCATGATGTGTATGTGCAACCTCTGATTTTAGAAATGGGTTATGTCAGAATGCCAGATGCAAAGGAGGGCACCAGGATGAGGTCTCTTGTTATCTAGTGTGCCCCTCGGGGGCATTTGGTGGGCCGCTGTGAGATACAGGAAGCTGGACTAGATGGGCCTATGGCCTGATCCAGTGGGGCTGTTCTTATGTTCCAGGGGGGGATTTTTCAAGGCTCAGGTGTTTGCCAATATAGCATCTCACTCAGGCTTGGCATCTAAGTAATATTCACTTGAGCAATTGGACTCTGCACTGAAAAAGCATTTCCTGCCACCAGTGAGAACAATGGGAAATAAATTGGATCAGTGGTGTAGCTAACGATCCTGCTGCCCGGTGCAGAGCTCAAGATGTTACCCCGGAAGTGATGTCACATTCGGAAGTGACATCACTTCCAGGTTTTGATTTCACACCCACTTTTTTTAAAAGTGAAAAGTAAAAAATCTGCCACATCCCCCAAGCTGCCTTCCCCCCAGCACCAGCTCCCTCCTACTTCACCTCCATTCCCTCTGAGGTCTTACACTGGGCTGCTCCTGCTTGTCAGGCCCATGGGGGGGGAAGAAGTCACCACCACTGGCACGTGCCCCACCAGCCAGGCACATCGGGCCACAGGGGGCAATGGGCTACACTGAGGAGAGCCCTGCACATGTGAGGGGAGGTGGGGCATGCCCCCCTGCCATTTTGTTTGGTGGCACAGCTCGGGTCCAGCCACTGCAGGGTGGGGGAGAGAGGAGGCTGTGGAGAAGCCGCCCTTCACATTGATTGTGGGGGAAGGAGAACTCAGGGCAGGCAGCAGGGAGGAAGTTGCGCCTGACTGACTGAGGCTCCAATCCTATCTGAGCTTACCTTGTAGTATGCCCCATTGGGTATAATGGAACTTACTTCTGAGTAGACCTGCCTGAGCTGGGCTGGGCTCTCAGGCTCCTGTCCCAGCCCCACTTTCCTGGGAGTAAGTCCCATTAGCTGTAATGGGACTTACTTCTGAGTAGACCAGCACAGGCTTGGGCTCTGAGCTGCAATCCACTCCACACCTTCCTGGGAGTAAGCCCCATTGGCTACACTGGGACTTACCTCTGAGTAGATGTGCCAAGGATTGGCTGTGAGTGAGTGAGTGAAAGGAAGGCTTTCCTGCTGCGGCTGGGGGGAGGAGGACCTGGGTCTTGGGGTGGGTGGGCGGGCAGGCGGAAGTTGTGCCTGTCTGACTGAGGCTCCAATCCTGTCCACGCTTTCCTGGGAGTAAGTCCCATTGGACACAATGGGACTTACTTCTAAGTAGACATGCATAGGATTGTGCTCTGAGGCCATGCAGGAGGAGGTGGTGGTGGTGGAGGCGGTGGCGGCAATGGCCACGCGCCTCATCCTCCCTCCCTCCCGCTGCTGGCTCTGGTGGGATAGGGGCAAACGAAACCTTCAGTGCCTGCAGCTGTTGGTTCTCAGCAGAGGGAGGGAGGCAGGAGGAGGCCCCGTCGCCACTGCCGCCTCCTCCTCCTCCTGCACCTCCTCTCCCTGCATTGAAGTGCCTCAAGAAAGCCTTCCAAAGCCCTGCTGAGGTCTCAGGCACAGCAGAGCAGAGCTGCAAACTTTCTCCGCTCAGTGGCCGCTAACGCCACCTTGACCCCTGTCCAGGCTCCGCCAGCAACAGACACATGGTGTGTCTCCTGGCCTCCTTCTTGCTCAAACACAGAGCAAGGGCACCTGGCAGGGCTGCAGCAGCCCAAGGCAACTCACATGTGGGCAGAGTTGCCCCGATGTTGCCCCCCAGCCCCTGAGGTTGCCCCTCTCAGCAGCTGTAGCCCGGTGCATTTGCTACCCCCTGCACTTATATAGCAACGCTACTGCCTGGGATACCTGTAGCTTGTAACTTTGGCATAGAAACTTCCTGACCATTGGACTCGAGAAGCTGATGCTGGGGTGGGGGGGGGGTGCTGTGTGGGCACTTCCTGGCAACCTGCTTGGGCACTGCATGTGGGAGAGCAAGTGATATATGGGGTAAATGAACAGGATGAGTGATATCATTGAGGTGCTCCTGCCATTACCATGTGTGGACTGGTGCCTTCCATGCATGCCTAACGCAAACATGTAACCACACAACATTTATGGTTGTATTTCTTTGACAAAGTTCACCCCTTCCTTATAATTACAAGGCAGTTCACAGACAGATTTCTGTAACATTATGTAACAAATATAAACAACATGTCATGCTGCAGTGCATTTCAAAGGTCTCACCTGAGCACTGCTGCTGATGTCATCATTGCTTCTACTGTAGGAGAAGTCTGGGAGCTTCACTGTCCTCGCCAACATCCCCTCAACTACACCCTGTTTGTGGTGCTGGTAGGGAATACATTGATCACTTTCAAATATTTCAAAGGCATTCCTAGCAAAGAGAAACAACTTTCTTCCAATGAACTGAAGACACAACCAAAAATGATCATTAGAGAACTGGATTTGGAATAAGCATTGGGAAGAACTGCCTATCTCTAACCACTGCTCAGTGGTAGAATATGCTGCCTAAAGAAGCTATGGGGTTTTCTTTCTAGGAGATTAAAAAAATTGATTGGTCAGATGGCTGCCCTGAATGTTTTCAATATTGGAAAATCCATTTTAGGATAGATGGCCAACACACATTTTGCTTCCTTAAACATTACACCAATTCCTGGGTATATTTGGGGTGCCAATTCCAAAAATGGCATCCATTTTGCCCTATCACATCTAGTTTTGGAGATATAGTATAGCCTCTTTAGTGAATGGTTCAAGCAGCTTCTTCATGAGGAAGCTGCTTGAACCATTCACTAATGAGGCTATATTATATCTCCAAAACTAGACGTGATAGGGGAAAACAGATGCCATTTTTGGAATTGGCACCCCAAATTCATATCAAACCACCATAAAGTTTGGG
Source organism: Tiliqua scincoides (assembly GCF_035046505.1). Classification (NCBI taxonomy): domain Eukaryota; kingdom Metazoa; phylum Chordata; class Lepidosauria; order Squamata; family Scincidae; genus Tiliqua; species Tiliqua scincoides. Next base: position 221,605,570 of record NC_089822.1, read on the forward strand.
AAAAACATTTCTGACCCTCAATTTTGTAGGCCTGTGTAATCAATTGAGTTTCTTCTCTTCCAGTTCTGTGACTCACTCGCAGCCCAATCTTATGCGTTTCCCTGCCATCGCCTGCAACTGTGCCCAAAACAAGCCGTTTGGGATGCCCCAAAACATGAGGCTTGGGAAGGGAAAGGGAAAATAATTTCCCTTACCCCTCCATAAGCTTCTTGACCACCAATGGGTGTCCTTGGACCTGTCCAGGGAGAAAAGGTGGGCATGTTGGCTCCCTCCAATTTACCCATGATGGGTGCCATCCTGTTCCGCCTCTGATACGTCCCCAGCTGTCCCCTGTTCTGCCCTATTCTGCCCACCCCACCAGCTTACTGGTTTCAGCAGGGCTTCTCTTTGCTGCTGCCACATGCAGGGACCTCTCCGGGGCGACCAGATACATGGAGGACAGAGTGCCTATAGAAGAGGGAATTTTGTCAGGTGCAGCTTTTGAAACCCTTCTGTGTTGAACTTCACCTCCCAAAATTCCTTCTTTTATACTGTGGTTAAAGGTATGGGCACTCTGTCCTCCATTGTATCTGGTCACTCTGGACTTCCCTGCCACATGTGGTGGCAGACTGGAAGCATGTGGCTCTGTGCACTTCCAGAAAGTGCTTTGTGATGCTGTCAAGCATCAACTGCCACTGGAACACTAGTTCCAGTGGTGGTACAGCCCAATAGTAATCAGTAATCAGTAATTTTTAACAGTTTAATACAATCAAAGGCATAATTTTACAGAGGGCCTTTCCAGATGAGAAAAGCATTCATTGCTGAGTCATGATAGGGAATGTAGAGTACCCATTGCTAGGAAATTTCCCCAGCAATTTGCAATGTTTCTGGGAAAATTTGATTCTTTCCACCAGCAAATACCTGGGGTTCGTTCATGATTCAGCAGAAACAAATCATGAAGTTTTGCAAGAAAGGGGGGATTACTTGTTTGAATGCTGCCCCTTAGAAGAACTCTCCCTTCACATAGAAAAATAGCACATCAAGGACAAAACAAGGCTTTGCCATTCTCCCCGACATCCCCTTTTAAAATCTCAAAGACGTCTACTTTACAATCCATGCACACAGTTGAAAGCCATTTCCAAGCACACAGTACCAAGGCAAAATATGCATATGGTTTTCGTACAAGAGGATGCACACTCTCTCCCATAACTTTGCATCCTGTGTAGGAAGAAGGAAAGTTGTGTATGAAGGGGCCCTATTGGTCATGATTGGAAGCGCAGGAAGTAAGTGTCTTAGTTAGATCCTTGGGGGGGCATCTCATTAATGTCGTTCAGTATTAAGCCCAATTCATTTCACATCACAGTAGATGTGGGGGGGGGGGAATTCTCCCTGACTTCAAATGGCTTTGACTGTGTTATCACTTGAAATTGTTCTGTGCTGCAATTTAAACAGGCTGTATTGCACTCTGTTCTCTCGCTCAGCAGAGTATTGTCTGATGCTGGGTGATATTGCATTGTGTGGAGTTACATAGCACTCGGCAGTATTGTATTGCATCTTATTGTATTGCATCTTATTGTATTGCATTGCATTGTCCTGCATTGTGCTGAATTGCAGGGCACTGCAATCTATCATGCTCCCATTACATCCTGACAAGAGCAAATTAATATCTGTCTGTATTTATGGCCTTTATGCTGCCGTGTTATGTGACGTACTTTTGGCAGCAAATGATTCACACTCCATGGCTGCCAGCTAATCTTTGGTGGCCCCACTGAAAAAGCCACTGAAATCAGTGGGTCCTTTTCATCTCTGGAAAGGACATCTCACACATGTAAGTGTGTACATTTCAAATGGACTTTGGTGTGAGAGGTGGCAGTTTAGATCACAGCTTGGGGCCACTTAGGCAGAAGGTGTTCCATGTTCAAAAAGGGGCACGCACAAAATGCTTCTTGGGCGTACACTTGAAAACATCAGCAATGAATGTGATGAACAAATTTATCCAACGTTACCAGGTGATGAAGTGCTTGGAACAGCACATTTCCGCACATTTCCTAGTGCGGGCAGCCCTTAGGTGTGGGGCCCAACTGGAAGCAAGTGGTCTAATTGAGAAGGTTGCCTGAACTGGGCAAGGGTCATATACTGTCCCAGTTAGATTCAGATGCCGCCATCCAACAACAATATTCCACTCACTGGAACAATGTTCCACTCACTGTGGGGCCCTCCCAGCTATGGGGCCCAATGTGGCCTTATTGGTCAAATTGCCCTAAGGTTGGCCCTGCACATTTCTATTTTGTGTTGATTAACGTCTTGAAACAATGCCCTTAAATCATTCGAAAGGACCATCTCTTTCTATCTTTACTGATACCCTGTTATGGGAACATAAATCGCCAGATACTATCTGATCATTGGTCAATATGGTCTACAATGGCAGCAGCTCTCCAAATTTTCAGCCAGGATAATCACAATAGAAACATTTAAAGAAAAAAAGAGCAATTCATTAGAAGACCAGTGAAAACCAACCATTAAGAGTTTGCTTCAGTCAGAGAGCAACCATCACCACCATCTGAGGTTCCAGTTGATGGGAATGCGCAAGAAAATGTCTTCTGCGTCTTTGGAATTCCCAGCCTAGAGAGATTCGCCTGGCCTGCTCCCTCTTTATGCTGCACAAGTGGCTAAATATTATTTTCATCACAACGGGCTTTCCTGATGTCTGATTATTTTTCAATCTGGCTCTTGATTTTGATATATGTTACACTGTGGCTGCATGCATACTGGTTTTGGGTTTGTGTTTATAGATTTTTAAAAAAAACTGATACTTCATATCTTTTTTCTCCTGTGAGCCCCTTGTAAAGGAAAAGGTGAGATTAAAATCTTAGGGTATGAAATAATTAACCTTATGAAGTCAGTTAGAGGGGTCCTTATGTAGCAAATGTGAAACTCCTTGAATTTTGAGTGAAGTTTGACTCCCTCTCTGCTTATAATTGAAAACCCATTTCTTCTCCTTTATATTTCAGGATGAGTAATTTGTCTGGGTTCATTTATTCACATTTTTTATGCCAACCTTTCTCCAAGGAACTCAAGACAGTGTACATGGTTCCTTCCCTCCTTTTTGTCCTTATAACAACCCTGTGAGGTAGGTTAGGGTGAGAGGTATTGTCTGGCCCAAGAATTTGAACCTGGATCTTCCAGGTTTTAGTCCAACACCAGAACCACTACAGACTACATCATCCAGGCTCTCTGTTAACTGTTTGCTTCCAGTTTCTACTGACCTGATGACATGATAATTGCTATTAAGTTTGTTATGCCACTGTTTTGATTGTTTTAGCTATTTATCTTCAATGCGCAATTGCTTTTAAATTTTGGTGTGAACCACTCAGGGAAGTCTGAGATATAAATATTTTACAATAAACAAAAAGGTTAGCAATTAATAAACAAATAGAATCAATAATCTCCAAAAATTGCTGCTTTTCAAGTTCTCATTAGCTGGCGTATTCTTTACCAGTTTTTCTTTAGAATCCATGCTGAATTAGCTTTCCTTTTTGCCTGTCAGATCAGAACATTAGCCAGTTGTTTTGTCTGTCTGTCTGTCTGTCTCTCACTGTCCTCCCTCCCCCCTTTGAAGGTATCAGACTACTGGAATCAAAGAGGCATTTCAGTGACTCAGGCGTTTCCCATTGCCCTATTCCAGCATCCTCTACTCTTAACGCTGAGAGCTTTTCACGTCCTATTTGGAACTGATAGGAAGCCCTTTCATTGTTTCACTACATGGATATTAACACTGATGAAGGAAATGCTCCATCTGATAACAGGACCGTTGAAAAGAGCACCACTTCCAAACCAGCAAACTCAGAGACAGAGGATTCCTGACGGACTCTCACCAGCTCAACTAGACTTGCCTTGACAGGCCCCATGGCAAAGATTTCCCCCAAAACCAGTTGCCAGGTTCTGGTGTTTACATCTCGCAACTCCATGTCACTTCAAAAAGAAACGAACCATTCCCTTTTAGTGTTCTGGGGATAAATGTTGTGACATTTCATGGGATAGGACCCACTGATTGTAGCAGGAAGTAACATGGTGGCCAAGAACCTGGCAAGCTAAAACAGCTCAATCCTATCTCTCCCCCCTCCCCCGATTGTGTATGACACAGCATGCTGAAGGAGAAGGTGCTGCATCCAGTGGTGGAGAGGGATGACCAGAAGGCCAACCAGAGGCAAGTGTTTTTTAACTTAACTCAGGGTAGGCCTTCTGGCCACGTATGGGTCTTCCTGGAACTATGCCAGTTATGCAGCTGATGTAAGCTTGAGGACAGAAAGGAGGCAGGTGACCTGGGACAGAGAGGAGAGCATCCTGGTGCAAGTTGCTGTCACTGGGATCCATAAGCCTGTGTCCCAATAATTGCTCCCATGCAACCGACACACAGTCTCTGAACCTGGAGGTAGCACATAGCTATCACCGCTAGTTTCCACTCTAGCAGCACAATCGTAACCTTACTTTTCACTGGTGCAGTGGCTGCTGAATTGGCCTAGGGCAGTGGTTCTCAAACTCTCTGGGAGAGTCAGTAAGTCTTTGCAGGGGCGGGGGGAGGAGGCAACAGGAGAGGGGGAAGGCAGCGGCGCGATCCCCAGGATCACGCCGCTCAGGGGGCTGCAGGGGCTTGGGTGCACTTACCCAAGTCTCCTGCAGCCTTCCTGGGATGCAGGGAGCCCGGCGCGACTTCTGGCAGGGCTCCCTGCAGCAGGGAAAGTGGATGCTGAGCGATCGCACCCCGCAGGGATCCCTGCCAGAAGTTGCGCTGGGCTCCCTGCATCCCAGGAAGGCTGCAGGAGACTTGGGTAAGTGCACCCAAGCCCCTGCAGCCCCCTGAGTGGCGCGATCCTGGGGATTGTGCCGCTACCTTCCCCCACCTCTAGGTTGCCCCCGCCCCTGAAGGGGGCAGAAACCAGGGCCCTCAGGCTGGGGCGTCGTGACGCCCCAGTTTGAATAGCACTGGCCTAGGGTGTCACCAATGTGCTGTAAATAATTTTGCTGTTCCTGGTGAGCAGGCTGCTCCAGCAGGAAGGCCTGCGTCATCGTGCTGGCGCTGAATCTAAGAGCAGCACCTGACAAACCAGGTGGGCTCCTGCCGGGTAGCACATGCTGGGGAAGGCTGGGATGGGGGCAGGGAAGGGGATAACAGGGCAGAGGAAGGGTGGGGAGGGGGATTTCAGGCCTTGGAAGGGGGCAGGATCAGCAGCACTGGCCAACACTAAACCCTATTCCCCTCCTAGAGCCTGAAAGCCCTACACGGGCCTTCTTAAACTAACACAGATCAGAATAGCCCCAATGAGCAGATTGGAGCTCTATGTGGGGTAAGGGAACATCTGCTGCCTTACCCTGATGAGACCTCCAGCCTGCTTAGTCTCAGAGCTGGATTCCCATGCAGGCTCGCTGCACCATTGCTGGTTAGATTAGGCTGTAAGTCCGCATTTTCTGCACTAACTCATTGTCTGCATTTGTTTGGATGGAAAATCAGTTGCAGGGCAAAAGCAATTTTTGTTCCCTGTTTTCTGGAATGATGAAAACAATTTTGAACCATGGGGTGGATTTTCTGAACTATTGGAGGTCACATAAAGGAGTCTAACTAGTGCTGATTTTAGTTTGTACTTGCTGCCCATGGAACACAATAGTAATGGGTGGTGCAGCTTGTTCCATAAAAATCTGAAATCTGATTGCGGTCAGCATCAATCATCAAGGACAAAGGTCAAGATCAGTCATTGGGTCAGTAAATTATGGAGCCACAAGCTTGTAGTACCAGTGAAATCAGATCTGGTATAGTTATAGATCTAATGTAATTGGAGTCAAGCTGAGGAGTAAACACGAGTCTTTGTGTTTGACAATCTATAGTTGATTCTGCTTAGATGTTTCTTTGCAGCAGTTTAGCATTCAGCATAATGCAATTTAATGTTGCATTATGCTCTTCATCAGTATTTTCTAGTCAAAGATTAGAAAACTTCTGGCAATGTTCAATGAACCTCATTCAAAAGGTAGGCGAGCAACTCATTTAGTGGACATATTTTTCTCCTTCAAAGCAGTATGGTATTGATCCCAGTTCCCAAATATTTTCAGTATAGTGGCTGCAGTTAGGAACAGACTAGATCAGTGGTTCCCAAACTTTTTAGCACCAGGACCCACTTTTTAAAACAACACCCTACTGAGATCCACCTAGGTTTACCAGACTTTTTAAAAAGAAGATCTAGAAAGAAATATTATATTTATTTATAAGCAATAATAATCGGAAAAAAGACCCTCAAACATTTATCTCCCTATATTTACACATACTTGCAAACTTCAGGAACTCAGCTCCTTGCAGGACAATTAGTAGCTATATTTCAAACTGCAGGAGCTGAGCTCATTGCAGGGTAATTAACAGCTACAGTATCTAATTTTTGAATAGCATCAGGGCTTGAGGCAATTAGATATCTGATCTTTCCATCACCCTTTGGCAACCCACCAAAAATCAAAGGTTGCAAACTAACCATGGATCCTGATCCAAAGTTTGGGAATCAGTGGGCTAGATCTCCAACTCACCAGCACACTTATCTGAGGTGAACACAAAGTACAGACATACCCATGGCTTTGCCATGAAACAATTCCTCTGTACATTTTCTAGAAAATGTCTTCTTCCTAACTTTCTTTTATGAAGGCAAAGGCAGTTCCAATTTAAGTTTGCTCTATTGATGAAGCAATCCAATGAAATAAATGGTAAATTCATGTGGAACCTCTATTTCCAGAAGAACCTGATTCTAGATACAAAAGATAAACAATAGAGGCAGACTACTAGCTTTAAATGCCTCATTTGTGAGCATCTGAAGGCTTCTGACTGTCCACGCTTGAAAATAGAGCATCAAACTAAATTCCTTTTAGTCTGATGTAGCGTGGAAATTCATACGTTTTGCAAGTATTTAACTAACTCCTATTAAAATTGTGGATTATGCTGAAGGATGCATTCTGATAGGGACTACCTTGGTCTTCCTATATGCTCACACCTGCTGTACAAAATGGGGACATATTGGGGCTTTGGACCATATGGTGGTTGGGGCCAGCTAACCCCATGTTCTAGTTATTCATTGCTTGCTTTTGTTCATGTTTCTCTTTTAAAATTTCTCAGCATTCAAGAGCCTGAAAGGCACTGATTGCTTAAAGGTCTTTATCCCAAATTGGCTTCACACCCCGCTTCTCTGTCAGGGCTGAAAGTCATTTCCTCTGGCTGCTGCCACCCTAATCAATTAGCCGCCTATAAATAGCCTGGCCGATTTCACCATGACATCCTCCAAGTGTAGAAGCTGCCAGCTGCCTCTCCTACCTGGGAAGCTGGATTTCTTTTCCACAGATCAGAAGAAGCTCCAAGGGGGGTGAAGGGAAGGACAGGGAGAGGTCGCTGTGGGATGGCTGGTGTTCCATCAGCCGTCATGGTCTCAACCTCCGGTGTTACTTTCCACAAAATAACATTTGCCGCCCTTTCTCATCATGAAACTGGGCAGAGCATCTGTAGAGCTGCTCTCTGCACATTGACTACTTTACCTCTGATATTTGCTTTCTCTGCCTATATGAGCAGAGGAGAAGAAGAGCAGAAGAGCAGCAGGAGAGCTGTTTGCCCCTGAATTCACTGTACAGTTTCCTTGGGGGCTGAGATTGTTTTCAAGAAAATTTTTTTAAAAAAACTACCACCAAATCTGTCTTTCACAATTTGTACATTTCCATACAGTGTCCTTTGTACATTGTTGGTAATGTATGTAGCACATCTATCATCTGCTATATGTAAAATTCTACTTTTGAGATTCTTGAAGATCCTAATACCTATGAGTGCTGCGTATCAGATAAATCTAAATAATGATTATCCTTATGGTACTCATGAGATTTGAGGGCATGCTTTGCAGGAGAGCCCTCCACTACAATTGTCTTTAAATATTTTGTTATTCAAATAACCAAACATACATTAGACCTACTACTACTAAGCCCTGCTAATTGGGTAAGAGGCACTTTTTCAAGTGGGTGCTCCTTTTTTTTAGCAGGGGGAGAGTAACTGGCCCATCTCACCCCAGCAGTGTCTGTTCTAGTGGCTGTCTGCTGGTATTCATTTGCATCCTTTTAGATTGTGAGCCCTTTTGGGACAGGGAGCCATTTAGTTATTTGATTTTTCTCTGTTAACCGCTTTGTGAGCTTTTACTTGAAAAGTGGTATATAAATACTGTTAATAATAATAATAATAATAATAATAATAATAATAATAATAATAATAATAATAATAATAATAATAATAATAATAATATGGCTAATGATGACATTAGCCCTTTTCAGCTATTCCAGCAGGGCTAAATGAATGTCCACAATGAATGGGGAAGAAGAGACATCATGGAAACAGACTCTTCTCCTGACCTCGGTGCAATATTAGAATGTGTATAGGGAGCCCCTGTAAATGAGTCTTTCTACACGTGTTCTTCTGCATGTGCATAGGTTGGGAGAGAAGACTGCTACAATAATATGGCTCCTTCCCCACATTCATTCATTTAGCCTATTGGGTGCAGCGGCTCAGCCAGTGGCAAGGGAAAGCTCTTCCCCTTACCCCTGGGTAAGGGCTGTGCATCCCAATGGGTCTCCTTGAACCTGTGCCACCTCTGGAGGTGGCGCAAGTCCGAGGAGAGCGGAGAGGCTGGAAGCCGCTCCATTCTCTCCAGGGACGGGGGTTGGGATCCGGCATAACCACCGGCCCTCCGCCTCCGGCTCCCCGCATGCTCCCAGCTCCCCGCGTGGGGCCCCATAAGCCCTGCCCCCGGCTCCCCACAGGTCCACCCTGGGACCGCCCATTGTCTGCCCTCTCCTGCCCAGAAACACCCCTACCTGCCTCCTCCCTGCCCTCCCACACCTACCTTCACTGCTTATGTCGGCACAAGCATGCTGACAGAAGCGGCAGTGTAGGAACCACCGTGGAGGCTTCTGCCTGCCTCCGTGCGTCGGCACATCTGAATGCGCCGATGTGGCTCCCAGCCACGGAGTTGCAAACGTGCTTTATGGCACGTTTGCGACCCTCCTAGGCTGGCCCAAGGCACACTTTGGATTTTGCCCTAAGGCTCTTTGTTGCCTTATCTCATAAGAACATAAGAACAGCCCCACTGGATCAGGCCATAGGCCCATCTAGTCCAGCTTCCTGTATCTCACAGCGGCCCACCAAATGCCCCAGGGAGCACACCAGATAACAAGAGACCTCATCCTGGTGCCCTCCCTTGCATTGGCATTCTGACATATCTCAAAGGTTTATGGCAGACTACAATTAAAAATTTTAACTAGTTTAAAAAAGGATTAAACTATTTATTATGCTTCCAGCTGGCCCTTGTTGGAAAGAATAGTGGACCAGATGGTGGCTATAATCTGATTCAGCAAGACAATGGTCTTATGCTTATATATCTATATCTTTAATATATCAAATATCAAAAAGTAATATTTTTGAAATAAGTGGTTGACCAAAGAATATTTAACACACAGTGTTCAGCTTTCACCTTCATCAGTAACACAGTTCTGCTCTACATACGTCAAAATGACGTCCAACAAGAAGCTGACAGAACATACCAAGATCCAGGTCTATAGAGCTTGCATCCTGAGTACACTTCTGTACTGCAGCGAGTCATGGACTCTTCGCTCACAACAGGTGAGGAAACTGAACGCTTTCCACATGTGCTGTCTCCGATGCATCCTCGGCATCACCTGGCAGGACAAAGTTCCAAACAACACAGTCCTGGAACGAGCTGGAATCCCTATCATGTATGCACTGCTGAAACAGAGACACCTGCGTTGGCTCGGTCATGTCGTGAGAATGGATTATGGCCGGATCCCAAAGGATCTCCTCTATGGTGAACTCATAGACCACAGCTGCAATACAAGGACATCTGCAAGAGGGATCTGAAGGCCAAGGGAGTGGACCTCAACAGGTGGGAAACCCTGGCCTCTGAGCGGCCCGCTTGGAGGCAGGCTGTGCAGCATGGCCTTTCCCAGTTTGAAGAGACACTTGGCCAACAGTCTGAGGCAAAGAGGCAGAGAAGGAAGGCCCACAGACCAGGGACAGACTGCACTTGCTCCCGGTGTGGAAGGGATTGTCACTCCCGAATTGGCCTTTTCAGCCACACTAGACGCTGTTCCAGAACCACCATTCAGAGCGCGATACCATAGTCTTTCGAGACTGAAGGTTGCCAACATAAAACGTCAAAATGAGGATAGTTTGAAGAGTGCTTCTGTCTTTTTTCTCTCATTTTAAGTACAAACAAGAATGAAGATAGTGCAAATCTCACCTTTTGAGTTAGGAGGCATAGCCAGGACAATGCTGATACTTTTTATATTGTTTGTGTAGATTATGTGGTCAGATATACATTACAGAACTATGGCAAACTGCACATTCCTGATGATTGCCTAAATCAGTTCTGAACTGTGGTTATACACCAGGGTGTTTCACCACATACCCCAAAATCACAGTTTGGTGCTTTAGCACTAAGTAGGAAGCTATCCCAGCAAAAGCTGGAAAGCCATCCCAGCAAAAGGAAATTCTACTATGCTGTGGGATTTCCTAAAATGAAATAGTTTCTTCTTTGGTGAGGACTGTATCACTGGTGCTCAGGTTAAAGGCTTTCTGGGAAACCAGAAAGTTAGAAAATACAGATGAATTTATTAAACTCTTAACTGGATTTGAACCTAAATGTTGAACGGTTTGATGCCCTGCCTAAAAGCATCACATATATGCTCAAATCGTGTCTGTGGCACCAAATACTGCTGATGCTATTTTAGCTGTATGAAACATTCCAAGCATAGCCAGGGCTGTTGACATACCAATGAAAATAATTACACTGAAGCAACAGGAGTTCAGTATGCCAAAGGTATACCAGTGATTCAATTAACCTCATGTGGATCATGCAAATGCATTTCAGCACCAAACACAGCATGGAGGTGGGATCCTGTCTTTTCCGCAAGAAATGAAGACACAATCAGCACAAAGATGCAACACAGCCCTTCCTCTCTCTCCCCATTTCCCCAGTTGCACAGGAATGTATAAATGTGCTGTGCAGGAGTTTTAACCATGGGTCACATTCTGTTGCTTATTCTGCAGCTTGTGTTTATGGGCCCCAGTAAGATCTGTCGTTCTTGTAGGTATGACCTCTAGGTACACAGAAGTTTCCTGCCTCTCACTCCCTCTGGCCCTCCGATTACCATCTGATACTTAAAGAGTTTCCTTTTTGCCAGCTCCTTCCTATTGTTCTGGAGCCACACATCAACCCTGTGCCTCAAGGTCACTTCACATCAGCCATTGGGAAGGTAATAATCTCTCATTGGAGTGGCTGGGCAGAGGCTGAGAAACATCTTGCTCTGATGTTTACAGCTCCATGTTTGATCAGGGATCCTGGGAACCAAGCCATTACATTTCCCACAAGAACAGCAGCCTGATCTACCACTTGCTCAAAGCACTGGGATAGGAACCAGGAAATCCTGTGAATTTCAGCTCTGTGTCTGAAAGGCAGTTGTCAAATTACCCAAGGAGGAACCAACCAATGTCAGCCACAAACACAAAGCCACATAGTACCATGTTAGCCAAAGTATCCCATCGGACAGAGCATCATAGATGATTCACAGGGTCCTTTACACAATGCCAGATGTGGATAAGGGGAAGCTTTTATCATCCTATGTTCTGAAATAATCAATGTATGCACCTAGCTTGCTCATGGGCAGTGGTGTAGTAGTACATCTCAAAGAGATGGAGCTCACCACAACATTCCCCATAGCCACTCCACAGAAACCATATCCCACTAAGATCATGCAACAACAAAAATACATTTTAAATGGCTTCTTTAGAGTAGGGCTTTTCAAACTGGGGTGTCGTGACGCCCCAGCCAGAGGCCCTGGCCTCTTTCCCTTTAAGGGGCAGCAGCAGGGGGGAGGCCTCCCCTGTGACTACAACCCTGCTCATTGCATCTCTTGGTAGATGTTTCAACTGACCCATCAAATGCTGAGAGGTGGATCTTGAAAGTGATGGGACAATCACATTGCCTGCCTGTGATCACTTGTGGTCACACAAAATGAGGATTCATTCAGCTTCTTTCTTCAGAAAGGTGTGTGAACCAGCCCTTGACCTTGGATACCTGAATTAAATTCTGCTTCAGTCACTCATGGAGTGTTGGGGGGGGCCCCCAGATGCCCTGACCCCCAACTTACCCTGGAGCAAGCACCCAATGGGGAGGCTTCCCTGCCCTTGAGGGGGGCAAAGAAGGTTGGCTCACACCAACCAGGCAGGGGAGGCTGGCAAGGCAAACAGGTAACACTGAAGGAAACAAGCCAGGCACAGGAAAAGCCTTTTTTGCCCCACCTGGAGGAAGGGGAGGAGCCAAAGGGGCGGGCTTGCTCCATAAAACAGGGAAGCCAGGGATGAGAGGCAGTCAGTGTGAAGCAGGGAGCTGTGAGGTGAATGGCTCCTCCTCCTCAGCCTGGTTTGGCAGGGAGGAGGACAAGGGTGCTAGAACCCCCTCCCCATCAAGCCAATCTGAGGCCTCCCTGGGGCTGGAACAAGCCTGCCCCAGGCCCCTCCGGGGGTGGAACCCTACATGGAGCCTCAAGCAAGTCACTATCTTTTGGCTTCCCTGCCATGTTCTGTTATGTGGAAATCCATACTAGAGACCAGTCTCAAAAAAGTAATGTGTAGGTGAATAAGCTGAGAAAGTCATCATGCATCCAGAGTGTTGGGGATAAACGTGACTATAAAAATCTGTCTGTCTGTCTGTCCATTGTGGGGAATGACTTCAAGGCACATGAGATAGTAATCTTGCCAAAGCTAAGCAAGTCTGACTCAGATCATTGTCTAGATGGGGGGCTACCATGGAATTTTTTGTATTCTAAATTCAAGGCAGAGAGAAAAAAAGGTGGAATATAAATGTAATAAAACACCAAAAGGAATCTGGAGGAACATCCAGATGACTGAGGACCAGTCTAGAGTTGAGATATCTGATTGGTACCTATATGTTTTTCACTGTGGATCAAACAGCAGAAGTTATTCCACTGGGGAAATGGCATTAACATCCCCATCCCCTAGTGTGATAATCTCATTGGTTTCCCCAAACACCCCAGCAGCCACTACTAAACTAAAAGCAGTGAGAGATCCATGACTCAATGTTACATCAGGTTATGTCCTGAGTCTCAAAGCTTCAGCCTTACAGGAGGTGGAATTAAATAGTAATTAAGGTTCATTCCAATTGTATGAATCTAGTGTTTTGCACTTCATCTCACAGACCCATGGAAAGTTCAGTACTGGAGTGCGTCTGTGTGTGTGTGTCCATGTGTCAGTGTCTGCGTGTGTGGGGGGTTGTGTGTCCCCTTTTAAAATAACAGTTGAGAAATGAATTGGAAGTATGAAAATGAATCTCTCTTCCAGTCTCGCCCCTCCAATTTGCTCCTGCAGTAGCTGCTTCACATCAGCCCTAATGATGTTAATCTTTAGGATGTTTCAGCTGATGAGAACTGTTATGTTTTTAACTAATCCATTCCTTGATGCAGGCCAGTATTGAGAATACCCTGGTTACCCAGAGGCCAGTAGTCCAACTCAGAGCTTAGAGTGGACCAGAAAAGCAAGACAGATTCCAAAGGCAAGGATAGCAATCTGTTTGTGGTGGTATAAAGATCCTTGGCTTTGCTATAAAGATACCACCACTTTGCTTTTTGTCAAGACCGTGATGCATTCTTAAACTAATTCTTGAGAGTGCCTGATACTTTGCTACGTAACAACCCCCTAAATGGGTTTTCAGAAAATGGGAAATAGTTATGAATTCAGAATCACTTGCAGTTACGCAAGGTCATAAATATCCCAACAAGTTTTACATTATTTCCATGATAGCTCTGCTTTTTTCAGTCACCATCCTTTGCCCTCCCACTTTTCACAGGGAATCCCCACAAGATCATGGGCACATTCCAATATTTTCTGTGCTTTCCTCCTATGCTTTTTTTCAGGCCTGATTTGCAGTACCCTGTCACAGCTGAAGCGCTCTGCCTTTCCAAAATGAGCTGGAAGTGGTAATAAAAGGGAGATTTCACATTCCACTTTAAAATAGCTCTATAGTATCCAGTAATTCCCTTTCGCACAGCCAAGATTGTCCTATAATGTATGTTGCACTATTTCACTACAGTGGAAAGAAAAGAGAAAAACGGGAATAAACCAATAATTGAATAGCCCTCCCCCTTCCACAGGGACAAAAGCTGATTAATTAAAAGGCAATTCAGCACTAATCTCCCATTTGCGCTGACCATGGGAGCAGTAAAATGGGCTGAACCTGCAAATGGAAGCTGTCAATTAGAAAGAAACTTTCCTAAATGGAACTTATTTGTGAGTAGACATGATAAAAGGATCTTGGCAACAGGACAAGGCATTGCTGGATAACATAGCACTAAATATATATACTGCCCTATATATTGTGGAGACTGTTTTAATTCTGCTTCCAGGTAAGTGTAAAAAACAGCAATACCTCAGCAGCACTAAAGAGCTTCCACGTGGAAAAAAACAACCATATAAATCTCTTTGGCCCAAAGGTTTTCGTTGAACACCTGCACTGACAAGTAAACAACTGGTGAATGGGCAATCTGCCACCACATTGGCTGTGGACTTGGTTCTTAGTGATTTGGATTCAAATTCTTCCTTAACCATTAATGCAGCCATTTTCAACCACTGTGCTGTGGCACATTGGTGTGTCGTGAATGGTCCCCAGGTGTGCCGTGGGAATTTAGAAGAGGGTCATTTATTAGTAGGGTCATTGGGAGATATGAGCTCCCCACTGGCAACATAGTGTGCCCTGTCATTTGTCAAAAAACTGATGGTGTGCCTTGACCATTTTAGTGCCTTGCCAGTGTGCCTTGAGATGAAAAAGTTTAAAAACCACTGCATTAATGTGTGGCTATAGATTAATCTCCACCTACCAAACTCAGAACTCCATCTGTAAAATAGAACACTAGCGGACACTTCAGGTTGTTCCTGTACCAGATTATTGTAGAGCGCTTGGTACATTAAGCATGCTATAGAAATTATGTACACAATCAAGACATTAAACATTAAGAGGTGCAAGTTGCAGGAGAAAGTTTAATAACAGCCAAATCCTATTGGGCTTTACTGTTGGAAAAGCAAGCATTCCACCAGCACTATAAACGCTATAAAGTGCTCAATAGTGCGCTGCCAGGGCACCAGCAGGGAGGCGGGGGGGGGGAGGAAATAGGATTGGGCTCTAAAACAGGGTCACTGCCTCCCATCACTGGATAGGTGCTGATATTGTCATAAAAGACTCCATAGGGTATTCTCTCCAAGTGAATAGAGGGTGGATCATTAGGAATGTCTGTACTGTAATAGGAAAGAAGGGAAATAATTCCGAGGACAAACCATATGAATTGACCACAGTACCGAGGGTTTGAAAGCTGTCCTGTAATAAATGCACAGACTTCTCTTCTCACCTGTTTCCGGATTGTGTTAAATTTAGCTGTGTATTACACCGCTGGCCTTTGAAAGCTCACAGCTGCACACGCCCAACCAGCATTAATGGAAAGTTTGTATCCTGACACTCCAAGAGGTAATCCAGAGAGCAACCACCTCTTTTTCCAAGGCTTAATTTCATAAACAACAAATGGAGTGCGTCCAAGCAGAAAGCTTTCCATTGCTTCCCAAATGCTCCTTTTCCACTTTGCTCCCCAACACATCGACCTTTGTGTCAGCAAAGCAATAAAAATGTGAATTTATGATTCGAGTGAAATGGGAAGCTGACTATCTCCTTCCCAGAGGTGACTGTAGCGCAATCAAACTCAACAATATGCAAGTTCTCTGCACATCTCTCTGCTTGCGTTGTCCCGTCTTTTGATTACAATGTGTGACATCTAGGGATAGCTGCTATTCAGTGCCCATTGGGAGCACACACACACACACACATACACACACACACACACATTTTGTTTATTAATTTGTGTAATTAATTATGTAATTTTTAGATCTATTTTGGCCAATCCAAAGCTCCATTAGCGCTAAAAGTGCTCTGTGACTGAAGCAAGAGCAGTAGTGTCACTGTTGGGTTTCTAAAAGGATTTCTAATTGCTTGTTTTCAATTGGCTCTGCCTAAATTCTTGCACATAAGGTAAATATTATGAAGAGTATAAACCATAAATCTCCAGGGCATGCTCTCAACCAAAGGAAACCAATCTCAGCAGCTTTGCCCCTGAACATCTTACTACTGGGGGGATGTGAAGAGCCCTTGTCAACCTTGTTAAAGGTTCATGAAATGGCCAGACAGAGGGATAGGAGAGGGCCAAGGTATATAAAATGACAGAGCAGTGGGTAGTCTTGCAGTTTTTTTTACACTTTTTAAAAATAAAAATGAAATAAATGGATAAGCACACCAGCATTGGCTTGTATAGCAGGGGAGCCATCAAAGAAAACATAGAAATATGAATAACTGAAATAAAAAATGACATACAACTACCACCACCCACCACCACCAGAAAAGGGGCTGGCATGAAAGAAGGGGAATTGTGTCTCTGTCTCAGCAACAAAAGTGCAATCTGTAACAACAAATGCACATATTTTAAAATTCCCTAGTCATATGGAAACATTTCAGCCTTTTTTTCTTTCTCAAGCTTTCCAGTCTGATCTAGCACTCAACGCATGGAACATGCGTTGAAAACAGATAACTGCTGACCACATGGTCACCACCTAAAAACGTCTCACAGCAGCTCTAGCTAAATAGGGACAAAGTTGCCCCGGGGTCTCCACCCACCTGACAACCTGAACGTTTCCACACACCTCTGAGTCTATGGATTTCTGAGTGATTGCAGGCATGTGATAAGGCTCAGTTCACCACATGTCCAGAGCCTCCAGGCGGCCGCATCCCCATGCGGTTAAGAGCTGCCATGTGGGACATTTGTAAGCAGCGAACATGCGGTAAGCAGACATCTGCTTTCACCCTAGGAAACAGGAAATCATGTGCCTTGGTAATAGCTTTGTTGCTGAAATGATCTTTTGAGAGGCAGTTGTCAGATTACAATATGTGTTGTGGGTGAGAGAATGGACTCGATTGGATGGATCGCCTTTGGCCAATGTGGTCCAAAGGATAGCATTAGAACTGAACCCTGATGTTTCCCAGACATAGATGCCACTGGACACATTACTGTCTCTCAGTCTGATTTCCACACAGGTCAAATGGAACTAAAGGTCACCTTCACTGCAGAGTTTGTTAAGATGCACGAGCTGTTGTTACCAACCTGAGCGTCAGCAATAGGATTGGCTACAGTACCAAAATGAACAAATGACCCTTACAGTCACTAGCATGGACTGAGGACACATAATACTGATGCTGATGCACATAATACTTGCCAATGCTCTAGGTCTGAGCAGTGTCTGAATGGGTGTCTGCTTGGGAACTTCGTGTACGCTGTCTTGTGTTATATGATGGATAGGGTATAAATAAGCAAACAAACAAGATGGCTTTAGTTCTGATTGCTTCCCCAATACAACTGTTTGGACAAAAGACTTCACTCATGATGCTATGCAATTGTTCTTAAAGTGTCCCTACAATGCATGCGTTCTGTAACAGAGGCAGATTGGGGGAATAGGCTGGGCCCAAGCATGCAATGAATGAACAAGGGATGGCACAGGAATAAGTACAGAGCAGTCCATGTTGGGAAAGGTTGTGCTTCTTTACAATTAAAGTTGCAGGTGTCCTTTCCGTGCAGTTGTTCTGCACTTCAGCGATGACCCCATTCCAGAGCTTGGTATGCCTGGGGGCTGGGGATAAGAATAGGCCCTCAGTTTGGCTGTATTTGTCATAAGAGGCGACTAAACAGCAGCCGGGTGGATGGGACTCATTAGCCTGGAAAGGCAGCTCATCTGAGAGAAGGAAAACTCTGATCCCAACCTCCACTGCCTTGTAGCTACATCCAGTTATGGAAAAGGCTTCAGGAGTCAACCTCCAGGCAAAATCCGAAGCCGGAGTCCCTGAGGCAGTTCTTGGCTGAACACAGTCACGTTCTGGCAACTCCTGCGACGTCACCCTTGCGACCAACTGTATTGGATTATGCCTTTCCATTGGACCATTTCAGTGATGTGGAGAGGGGGGATTTGCTGCATGAGTAACAGTATATCATAAGAACATAAGAACAGCCCCACTGGATCAGGCCATAGGCCCATCTAGTCCAGCTTCCTGTATCTCACAGCGGCCCACCAAATGCCTCAGGAAGCACACCAGATAACAAGACACCTTATCCTGGTGCCCTCCCTTGCATCTGGCATTCTGACATAACCCATTCTACCCAGGCTTCACGCACTGGAGAGGACACTGTTCCAGAAGCACTATTCAGAGTGCAATACCATAGTCTTCTGAGACTGAAAGAAGCCAACTATGCCTCAGGGTAAAGTACACAATGTCCTGTGGTTTGGGGGGCAGAACTGGTTAATCATCACTTGTTCAGTTTCAACCCACAGTTCACAAGGTAAGGCCATTCCTTCCTGATGGCTATGGAACAGTCTGCTGAGATGCATTTTGATCCCAAGAGGAGCAGGTGTTGACTGCTTAATGACCTCCCACGTGGGAACCAATTCCTCTTGAGCTTAGAAGACCAAAGTCTAAATGGACTTTGAATACTTTGACCGGAACACACACTGGTGGGCAGTAAGGACACTGGAAGGAAGAGTTTCTATTGTACTTCTGCTCCATTTGCTGTCTAGTTTGCTCTTTAACCCATGAACGAGAAGCACATAGACAGAGGGTCAATCTTATCCAACTTTCCAGCACTGATGCAGCCATGCCAACGGTGTGAGCACTGCTAGGCCTGAGAAGGGGGCGGGGGGGGGGAATCCTCAGGGCCCAGGCTTTCAGGGGGGCTGGGTCATGACAAAACAAACTATACAGTACAAAACAAATTTATTACAAAATAAAAATTGCATCGTATCCAGGGATGCATTTCCACTACAGCTATAATCCACTTTACATAAGAACATAAGAAAAGCCCTGCTAGATCAGGCCAAAGGCCCATCTAGTCCAGCTTCCTGTATCTCGCCAGTGACCCAGGGAGCACAGAAGACAACAAGAGACCTGCTTCCTGGTGTCTTCCCTTGCATCTTGCATTCTGAGGCAGCCTGCTTCTAAAACCAGGAGGTAACTCATACTCATCACGGCTTTTAACCTGTTCACTTCAGTAAGACCTTTATTGGCATAAAATACAGAGAAAGAACAAAACAAAACAAAAATATACAAAGACAACACAACATAGACATCAGTCTTTTCCTCACATACTGCCCAGAGTTCCAGAGCTCTGCCTGGCAATTACCCCAGATAAAAAGGAAGCGATCCTATCAAGGGTCTCAGAGTCAGGTGTGGAAAGGAGAGACTGAAGCATGATTGAGGCCTCCCAGCCCTGCATCCTAGTTAGCAAAGGGCCTAGATATTTCTTGCATGCAACGTCATGAAGTGGGCAGTAGAAGTACAGCTTTTAACCTGTAATGGACTTTTACCCCAGAAATTTGTCCAATCTCCTTTTAAAGGCATCCGGGTCAGTTGCCATCCCCACAAGGGTCAGGTCCCTTGTGGCAAGGGGTTCCACAGACTAATTACACACTGGATAAAGAAATATTTTCTTTTGTCTGTCCTAACTCTCCCAACGTTCAATTTTAGTGGATGTCCCCTGGTTCTGGTGCCGTGTGAGAGGGAAAAGAAGATCCCCCTATCCATTTTATCCATACCCTGCATAATTTTGTATGTCTCAATCATGTCTCCCCCCCCCTTAGGTGCCTTTCAATGCAGTTCTATTACCTCAATGCATTCTGGAGATAGTAGTTTGTTAAGAGTAGTTCTAGCAACTCAGCAGCCCAATCCAAAGTCAGGGCCGCAAGAGCGATCTGCATGCTACCCCTGCAATAGCCATTGCAGATGTGCTGTAAGGCACATACATTGTGGTGGCTGCCAGATGAGTAGTGCTGGCAGAGAGGCCAGCACCACTTGGTGCTGGGCCTCTGTGCTTCTGGGATACATGGAGGATTGTGCAACAGTAAGTTTTCCTGCCGAGTGCTGGGAAGGTGTTTTGGGGTTGGGGAGGGTGAGGGAGGGCAGGCCAGAGGGCAGTTCAGGTCTGGGAAGGAGGCAGGGATGGTGGAAGAGGCTGCTGCCAAATCTTATCCCACTGAGCCACAGAGTCTGACACAGGTCTCCTTGGTTCTGCACCAGCTATTTAGCTGCACCAAGGACACCCACTATTTAACTGGTGCAGCTCTGAGTAGACCCATTGGGCCACTGGTGCTCTACATGGGGTAATGGAACTGATGTTCCCTTCCTCTGAGGTGACCTCTGGCTGCTTCTCTGGTCCAGAAGTATACAGTGATGGCCAAACATAGGATTGGGCCCTCAGATATCTTATCACAGTGGTTCTCAAACTATCCAAGCCTCTGGTAAGTTTTGGTGGGGGGCGGGGACTGGGGGGAATGCAATGCAGTTATGGTGACACAGTGATCATGGTGCTGCAGGGACCCAGGGGTGTGTAGACATACCTGGCGGGGGTCCAGAAGCCTCCCAGAGGGTCCTGGAGGCTTGCAACTCCCTCCGCGAGCCTCCCCTCAGTTGCAGTGAGATCCGATTTGCAATTGAAGCTCACTTCAGGTTTTCAATTGAAGACTGAATCTTTGAGATGAAGATTGTTAGTAGGTGTGAATCATAAGGAGTGGATAACTTCAATATTGCTCCATTGTCACTGTTTGCCTATTCATTCCCAGCCCACATTCATAGTGGTGCTGACCTTGACATTCCAAAATGACCTGAGAGCAGAACATCTGAAAGATCACCTTCTCTCCTATGAACATGCCCATGTGCTCAGGTCAACACCAGAGGTCCTGCTCTCTGTCCCTCTAACATCTCAGATGTGGCAGCCACATACCAGAGGCAGCTAAACAGTGGAATGCCTTCCTGAGAGTTCCCATTGCCTTTTGGTAAGCAGTGAAGATGCACTATTTCAACAGATATTTGAATTGTAGGTTAATTGATTAGTGACTAAGCTGCTTCTTTGTGGATTTATATTTGCTGTGCTTTTTAAATTTTTAATTATTATGTTATTTTATTGCTAGTTGTTTTATTGACTTTTTTTGTCCAAAAAGCAAGACAAAAATGCATTGATTTAATCATCCATCCATCCATCCATCCATCCATCCATCCATCCATCCATCCATCCATCCATCCATTAAAGGATTCTTCTGTCCATAACCACTGTGGCTAAAATATTCATACTTACCCAGGATCAATCCTTTATAATTTTATTTAGGGAACAAATAAAGAGTAAATTCTCTAACTTTCAATAGAGAAAAACAATAGTTTTCACAAGCTGATGTGTGGAAAATATTAGTCTGGTTTTTAAGAACTGTGAGAGTCATTCTACTTGTGGAAAAAGGATTTCCGACCTTCTCCTTCCCTCTGCAGCCCCCTGAAGCCCCTGAAAAGTCACTCCTGAGGACTGGAGAACTGTCCAGAACAATATTTAATATGACACAAGGGACTGAAGTGTACATACCTTCCACTCATGCAACTGTTTTATGGGATTCAAGCCTTTGTTTTTCTCTGTAGAAAGAATGTTTCATGAACAAAATCATAGAGGACCATTGTACAGTGTTACTTCCATGACCCATCTAGTGGTCTTGACCTATAGGCAGTCCCAGACCTCTTCTCTTTCCTTTTGATGCATGATTATTTGTGACCTGGCTGGAACCGGTTAGGGTTTCCCAAAATGGTGCTCCTGATATCCTCAGAAGGTATGGAAAACCTGGTGGAGGGATTATAAGAACATAAGAACATAAGAACAGCCCCACTGGATCAGGCCATAGGCCCATCTAGTCCAGCTTCCTGTATCTCACAGCGGCCCACCAAATGCCCCAGGGAACACACCAGATAACAAGAGACCTCGTCCTGGTGCTCTCCCCTACATCTGGCATTCTGACTTAACCCATTCCTAAAATCAGGAGGTTGCGCATACACATCATGGCTTGTACCCCATAATGGATTTTTCCTCCAGAAACTCGTCCAATCCCCTTTTAAAGGCGTCTAGGCTAGACGCCAGCACCACATCCTGTGGCAAGGAGTTCCACAGACCGACCACGCGCTGAGTAAAGAAATATTTCCTTTTGTCTGTCCTAACCCGCCCAACACTCAATTTTAGTGGATGTCCCCTGGTTCTGGTATTATGTGAGAGTGTAAAGAGCATCTCCCTATCCACTCTGTCCATCCCCTGCATAATTTTGTATGTCTCAATCATGTCCCCCCTCAAGCGTCTCTTTTCTAGGCTGAAGAGGCCCAAACGCCGTAGCCTTTCCTCATAAGGAAGGTGCCCCAGCCCCGTAATCAGCTTAGTCGCTCTCTTTTGCACCTTTTCCATTTCCACTATGTCTTTTTTGAGATGCGGCGACCAGAACTGGACACAATACTCCAGGTGTGGCCTTACCATCGATTTGTACAACGGCATTATAATATTAGCCGTTTTGTTCTCAATACCCTTCCTAATGATCCCAAGCATAGAACTGGCCTTCTTCACTGCCGCCGCACATTGGGTCGACACTTTCATCGACCTGTCCACCACCACCCCAAGATCTCTCTCCTGATCTGTCACAGACAGCTCAGAACCCATCAGCCTATATCGAAAGTTTTGATTTTTTGCCCCAATGTGCATGACTTTACACTTACTGACATTGAAGCGCATCTGCCATTTTGCTGCCCATTCTGCCAGTCTGGAGAGATCCTTCTGGAGCTCCTCACAATCACTTCTGGTCTTTACCACTCGGAAAAGTTTGGTGTCGTCTGCAAACTTAGCCACTTCACTGCTCAACCCTGTCTCCAGGTCATTTATGAAGAGGTTGAAAAGCACCGGTCCCAGGACAGATCCTTGGGGCACACCGCTTTTCACCTCTCTCCATTGTGAAAATTGCCCATTGACACCCACTCTCTGCTTCCTGGCCTCCAACCAGTTCTCAATCCACGAGAGGACCTGTCCTCTAATTCCCTGACTGTGGAGTTTTTTCAGTAGCCTTTGGTGAGGGACCGTGTCAAACGCCTTCTGAAAGTCCAGATATATAATGTCCATGGGTTCTCCCGCATCCACATGCCTGTTGACCTTTTCAAAGAATTCTATAAGGTTTGTGAGGCAAGACTTACCCTTACAGAAGCCATGCTGACTCTCCCTCAGCAAGGCCTGTTCGTCTATGTGTTTTGAGATCCTATCTTTGATGAGGCATTCCACCATCTTACCCGGTATGGATGTTAGGCTGACCGGCCTATAGTTTCCCGGGTCCCCCCTCTTTCCCTTTTTAAAAATAGGCGTGACATTTGCTATCCTCCAATCTTCTGGCACCATGGCCGTTTTGAGGGACAAGTTGCATACCTTAGTCAAGAGATCTGCAACTTCATTCTTCAATTCCTTAATAACCCTTGGGTGTATGCCATCAGGGCCCGGTGACTTATTGATCTTTAATTTATCAATGAGGTCTGAAACATCTTCTCTTTTAACCTCTATCTGACTTAACTCCTCGGTTAGGAGGGGCCGTTCGGGCAGCGGTATCTGCCCGAGGTCTTCTGCCGTGAAGACAGATGCAAAGAACTCATTTAATTTCTCTGCCATCTCTAAGTCTCCTTTTATCTCCCCTTTCCCTCCCTCACCATCCAAAGGGCCAACCGCTTCTCTGGCGGGTTTACTGCTTCTAACATATTTGAAGAAGCTTTTATTATTCCCCTTGATGTTGCTGGCCATGCGTTCCTCATAGTCTCGCTTGGCCTCCCCTATCACCTTCTTACATTTCTTTTGCCACAGTTTATGTTCCTTTTTATTCTCTTCATTAGGGAAAGACTTCCATTTACGGAAGGAAGCTTCCTTGCCCTTCACAGCCTCTCTAACTTGGCTGGTTAGCCATGCGGGCACTCTCCTGGATTTAGTGGAACCCTTCTTTCTTTGCGGTATACACCTCTGCTGGGCCTCTATTACTGTTGTTTTAAGCAGCCTCCATGCACTCTGGAGAGACTGGACTCTTTTTACCCTCCCTTTCAACCTCCTTCTAACCAGCCTCCTCATTTGAGGGAAGTCCGCCCGTCGGAAGTCAAGGGTTTTTGTTAGAGATTTGCCTGGTATTCTTCCCCCAACGTGCACGTCAAAACGGATCGCAGCATGATCACTGTTCCCCAATGGCTCAGTAACGTTTACATCTCTAACCAGGTCCTGCGTACCGCACAAAATTAAATCCAGAGTCACCTGTCCTCTGGTGGGCTCCGTGACTAGCTGATCTAAGCCACAGTCATTTAGCACGTCAAGAAATCCGGTTTCCTTATCGTGACCAGAACACAAATTGACCCAGTCAATATGAGGATAATTGAAGTCCCCCATGATTACAACCCTGTCCTTCCTTGTCACCTCCCTGATCTGTTTCCTCATTTCAAGGTCCCCATCAGATTTCTGGTCTGGAGGACGATAGCACGCCCCCAGTATTACATTGCTGCACAAGCCTGGTAATTTAACCCACAGAGATTCTACGGTGGAGTCGGACCCACCTTCAATCTCTACTTTGCTGGATTCTATCCCTTCCTTAACATAAAGGGCCACCCCACCTCCAACACGCCCCTGCCTGTCCCTCCTGTAGAGTTTATAGCCCGGGATTGCGGTATCCCACTGATTCTCCGCATTCCACCAGGTTTCCGTTATGCCCACTATGTCAATATTTTCCCTTGTCACCAGACATTCCAGTTCTCCCACCTTTGCTCGTAGACTTCGGGCATTCGCATAAAAGTATTTATACACGGAATGCCCCAGGATGGGCTGCTTATTCGCTCCTTTGTCCCCGCATCCTCTCATTGTGCCAAACCGTCTATCACATCCCATCACCCTACCTTTCCCAATTTCTTCTCCTACCCTGCCTTTGTCTTGTTGTTCTCTAACCTCCCCATCCTTATCCCATAGGGATTATCAAGTATAGAAACAGATCATGTGGGAATTGACACCTGCATGGGCTTGTAGTGCCCAAAGCCTGGTTAATGGATCGAGAGATGACAACATAGAGATGATAGGAAAGGGAACTGAATGGTTCTTCACATGGTAGACAGCAGTAGTGTAGCTAAAGGAGAGGGCAAAATGGTAAGTACTTCAGACACTGCAACATACTAAATAAGCTGCCCCTCCCACTTGCCATTGGAGCCATTCTGGGCAATGCACAGGGATGCCATCTGGTTTGACAAGTGCCTGTGCATTGCCATCGCTGACCAGAAAGGCTCTGATGCCAAATGGGAGGGACCACTTACACGGCGTGTTGCAGCTCCTGCAGTACTTACCATTTTGTCCCTCTCTAGCTATGCTACTGGTGGACAGAAATCAGTGCAGCGTGCAGCGATCCCTTGAAGTGAAGCATCTCAAAAACAGGTTTGGAAAGCTCTGGACAAAGTGATCCTCAACTCCTTTCAACCTCAGTTTTGCTGTTCTTCTGTGAATAGAATATTTTCAAGTGAGGCATAAGACATTGGAATCATCCATCTATTGGGAAAGGGATCTAGCTTGGGTATAACTGCTAGAAGGAACTGTGTAATAGTTTGAGAAGGAAATCCTGGCCTTGCCAGGGAAACCAAATCCAGATGATTCCTTACACCTTCCCCCCCAAAACCAGGACATTTCAAGCTTGTTGATGAGCCTTGTGAGCCCTCCCTCTCCTGTGCTCCAGCAACAACCAGCTTGAAACATATTTCCACACAGCTGGAGGGAAACCCCAGCTGCTGTCGTGAAAAATAACAAATAATAAAAGTGGCCGTGAGCAGCAGTGAGGCTGGCAGGAAACATTCCCAGTAGCACCTGCTTCCTGAGTGTGACGTTTATTTGATCCCCTGGCACCATCTGGGCCATGCCCAACTCTTTGTTTTCGTTAAGAGTTTAGAAAAACAATTCAGCTTTGACTAATTGCTCTTTAAGGTTTTTGGACTCACCCTTTTTCCTCCCATCCAACTTCCGCTCCCACTCTCCCACTCCAATGCTCTCCTGCAGGGCTCCCCTCCACCCTTGCTCTCCTCCTTTCCATCTGTGTCCAAAATCCCTCCGTCATTGCACAGAAACAGAAACATTGCACATATTTCCAAGAAAGGCCGTTCACCACCCCACTCAATTCTGCCGTGACAAAATGTTTTCTCATATCATGGTATCTGGCATTATCTTGTTCAAAAGAAACTTCTGGTCTGGTACACCTTCCTGTGTGTTTTCTTATTGGTTCAAAGACAATCCTCTTTACAATGAAAAATCATTGGGCTGTTGATGACTAAGAATCAAGTTTATCAAACCTTTTTTTTGGTAGATGGAAGTGCTTGGAGAATGATCCACCCCAGGAACAGCTCAATAGTACAGGTCATGCCTCGTTCTATATTAGAACCCCGGTGGATAAGAAAAATCAGTGGATACCAATTCAGTGGGAACATAGCTTTAAAGACTCACTAACAGGTTTCTTACTCTTCTTTTGTTGCCCCAGAATGCATTGGTATAAACCAGCCATTTTCAACCACTGTACCATGGCACATTGGTGTGCCTTGAGTGGTCCACAGGCGTGCCACAGGAATTTGGGGGAAGGCCATTTATTAGTAGGGCCAATGGGGGATATGAACCCCCCACTGGCAACATGGTGTGCCTTATGAATTGTCAAAAACCTGATGGTGTGCCTTGACAATTTTACTGCGAGATGAATTAGCTTGAAAATTGTTGTCATAGACACTATATTGCATTCAGCCACTAGATGGGTGAATAATGGAATCTAATGGAATGAAATTATAATTAAGAGCGCGAAGGTAGGAAATTGGATTTTCGTACTTTTTCTCCTTGTTACAAGGCATTTAAAGGTGAACCACGATATCAGTGGTAAGTCAAATCAGTAGATACCAGATCTGCGCATACCAAGGTCCCACCTGTATAGAGTTCACATTTTGCATGTCGAAGGTTTCAGGTTTAGTCTCTAGCATCTCCTGGGTAGAACTGGGAAAGGCCCCATATGAAGCCCTAGATTCCTGCTCCCAGCTGGTAGAAATAATACTGCCCTTGATAGAGCAATAGTCTGCATGTATAAAGTAGTTTCATATAATCACAATGTGCACAGTGGGAACATTACATCAGAATTGAACTTTCATGAGGATTTTCTTCTAGGAAGGAAGATATTAGAGCTGTGGTTCCCAACCTTTAGGAGCCCGTGGACCACTGAGGCAAAAATTGAAATCGTTGTGGACATGCAACCCATTGCACATTAAAAATACAATAAAATTCAGTAGTCTGGGGAGAAGCACTCGGTGAGACACTGGAAGTGCTGGCTGTGGGTGGTCCGTTCTCTGGTGGTCTGTGGGGAAGCATCTTGCCAAGCAATCGTTTTCCCACAAACTACCATAGAGGGCAGAGAATGGACTGTCCACAGCTGCAGCTGACACAGCTGCAGTGCTGGCTGTTGGCTGCCATTCTCTGCCTTCTTTGTTGTCCATGGGGAAAAACTCACTTGGAAAGATGCTGGAAGTGCCAGCTGTGGCTGCCGGGGTCCATTCGCCTTCTGCTCTGGTGGTCTGTGGGGGAGCACCCCCTCAGTGAAATGCTGGAAGTGATAGAAGGCCATCATCGTTTTTTCTGAGACCTCGCGGACCACTTCTCAGGGTCTTGCGGACCACCTGTAGTCTACAGAACACAGATTGGGACCCACTGTATTAGAATTTAATCACCTCTTGTTCATGGATTTTCAACTCTATTTTTTAACGCTATTATTTTTTTCAATGCTTTTTTATAGTGTGGGCTAAAAGATGGACAACAAAATCCTAAGCTGTGCTGGTGCTGTTGGACGGAGTGGCCTGTGCTGTATCCAGTGCCAGGCAGGAGGAGGCTGGAGATCTACTTGGGGTAAGGGATATTTTCCCCTTTACCCTGTGTAAAGCTCCAGTCTGCTGAGTGGGGCTACTTGAATCTGCGACAGCTAAATCACTGGCAGAAGTCTAAGCAGTGGATTCACTAGGGGGTCCAGAGGTTGCAGACCACATCAGGTGATGCACTTGGGGTGTGTGTGACACCGCTAGTGCCAAAATTGTGAAAATCTTGGCATTTTTGAATTATACTAGCATGTTATATATCAATCAATGTGTAATGTAACAAAGTTTGCCATGAAACAAACTGCGTGGAAATATCTGTATTCTATCAAATATTATAGCCAAATAATCAGAAAAAGAAAACACAACTGCCTCATGTAACAAAAAGTGCATTTCTATAACTCAAAACTGATCAATGAAACTGATTGTTCCAAGAGCCAGTGAAGTGTTATTATGAGACAGCAGGGAACCAATAAGGTGTTAGTATGAATCTGTTCTCATTTCCATATATCAAAGCAAATACTATAAATCTTAGGCTGAAATCCTAACCACACTTTCCTGAGAGTAAGCCCCATTGAACAAAATAGGACTTACTTCTGAGTAGACCTGGTTAGGATTGTGCCCTTATTGAATTGTGTGAGTTGGCCACTGGTTTTTTTTGTTGATTACTGATTTGTTGGGTGACCTGTACTGTACTATATTAAAATAAATAAATAAATGAGGGTTACACTACCCCTAGTGATGCCACTGCATTTAGGTTGTGCTTATGACATTGTAATTTATTCTGTATGGTCTGGTACAGGAGAAGGTCCATAAGTGGGTGACTCAATCGCACTGGGTGATGCAAAACCTAGTGATGCCTCTGAGTCTGAGCAGCTTCACGTAAAGCTGCCAGGCCTGGGATGGGGTGAAGATATGGTGGAGGCCTCCTCTGCCGCTCCTGCCTGTGCCACCCCTGTTCTGCCCTCCCCCTCCCTGTTGCACCCCAAGCCCCTGCGTCTCTCCATGGAGTTCTCACCTTCACCAGCAGTCAAAGAGCTGGATGCACCACTGGTGATCTGGTGCAGGACTTCCCACTGGCGCTGCTTGCTTTAGAGTTGTTACAAGCATGCTTTGTTGCACGTTTGCAACACTCTAGGCCAGGGGTGTCCAAACCTTTTGGCAGGAGGGCCACATCATCTCTCTGACACTGTGTCAGGGGCCGGAAAAAAAAAAAGAATTAATTTACATTTCAAATTTGAATACATTTACATAAATGAATATATTAGAGATGGAACATATATGAATGAATGAAGATCTTGCAATAGCTCAAGGCCTATAAAAGGCCTTGCACAAAGTAAGGCCAGCCTTTCCTTTGCTGCCGCTGCTGCAACACAGACGTGAAACAGCAAGCAGTGGAGGGAGCCCTCGTTCCACAGCTCACGCGAGAGGTCAAACAGTTGGCATCAGGCCAGTTGCACCAGGCCAGTGTGGGCTCCAGCAAGTCTCCAGAGGGCCAGAAGCTCATTGGAGACTGAGGGTTCCCTGAGAGCCAGATTGGGAGTCCTCAAGGATCTCAAGTGGCCCCAGGGCTGGGGTTTGGGCACCCTTGCTCTAGGCTTACGCAGTGCTTCATTAGGATTGCTCTGTGAGATGCAAATCAGGGCCTCCATACTTTGGATCTCTGCTATAAATTCAGTCTGTAGCCTTAGGGAAGCCACTCAGTCTCCGTTCCCCTGCTGTAACATGGGGATAATAGTATGTAGGCTGCAATCCTATACATACCATCCAAGAGTAAGTCCTACTGATCTCAGTGCTGCTTACTTTTGAGTAGACATACCTAGAATCTCCCCTTTTCTTACTTTACAGGGTTGCTGAAGGACAACCTCAATACATGTGAAGTGCTTTGCATGTTCACAGCTCACAATATAATTTTTAATTATTATTTTCAAAGTGCTTTGTTTCATCAAATCGTTTTGTAGTTCACTGAGGTTCATGCTATCCATATATCTCTGTTCTGCACAATCTTCATCTGTGTGTTGGCTTCTTCTAAACTTGCATACATTAAACTGAATTGTTATATTCCCCTTTCTATAAGGCCTATTTTACAAGTAAAGGGAATGAAGATTTCCTACTTGACCATCATGGATTCTTCTGTAATAACCACTATAACATGTGCTGAGAAGATGCATGTGTTAAAACATGCAGTAAACACAAGAGCCTTGGACAATTGTGGCTGAGCAGAACAGGAAGATTTTTTCTCCTGCAATGTGTTAAGTGTCACTGAGAACAAAGCTGAGAATCCTGGATAAAAAGGCTCTGAGATCTGAGCCTCTAACTGATGGTTTCTCCTCCTTCATTTCTTTCCCCATCATAAGGTGTTGGGGGCTACATTGAAGGAGGAAAGGAAGACCTACACAGCACAACACTCACACAGTGCTGGAAAAACGGTGGTCTGTGAATGACTGTCTGCCCACTTCTTTCTCCCCAGAAAATGAGCTGGAAAAAATCACAAGTCACTGATTTCCAAAGCCTTGTTCAGGATATTCAGGGGGGAGCTAACTGTTTCTACAGACTCACATATTCCTTCACCTGATGGATTTAGCAGGGTTAACAACAAGGACAAAGGAGCAGGATTTCCGGCTGCTTAATGACGTTGATTGTAAATTGCAGAATCCCTATTCTAATGGTCCCACTGGGCCCTCATGCAAATTATACCTTTACTTAGTACTAGCAGTTCAAGCTTCATTCTCCTTAGAAGAGCCAATTACCTTTCCCGCCACCACAAAGGCACAGCAACAGCTCTGTCTCTGGCTCTCTGGTATGCACAGGCTCCTGGGAAGCTGGGATTTCCTTTCCTGAAAGCCAGGTTCTGATCTTCTTCATTGTCATAGGACGTCTGCGTAACTAATCAACATTAGGTTATGCGCCATAATAAGACTGTTCAAAACACAAGTCAGGAATGCAATGACATACGTTTCGTGCAAACAGTCATGTCAACACAAGGGATGTGCTTTCTAAAAATGTTCATTTGGGGAACCCCATCTGTTTTCAGGGCTCATAAGAACATAAGAACAGCCCCACTGGATCAGGCCATAGGCCCATCTAGTCCAGCTTCCTGTATCTCACAGCGGCCCACCAAATGCCCCAGGGAGCACACCAGATAACAAGAGACCTCATCCTGGTGCCCTCCCTTGCATCTGGCATTCTGACATAACCCATTTCTAAAATCAGGAGGTTGCACATACACATCATGGCTTGTACCCCGTAATGGATTTTTCCTCCAGAAACTTGTCCAATCCCCTTTTAAAGGTGTCTAGGCTAGACACCAGCACCACATGCTGTGGCAAGGAGTTCCACAGACCAACCACACGCTGAGTAAAAAAATATTTTCTTTTGTCTGTCCTAACCCGCCCAACACTCAATTTTAGTGGATGTCCCCTGGTTCTGGTATTATGTGAGAGTGTAAAGAGCATCTCCCTATCCACTCTGTCCATCCCCTGCATAATTTTGTATGTCTCAATCATGTCCCCCCTCAGGCGTCTCTTTTCTAGGCTGAAGAGGCCCAAATGCCGTAGCCTTTCCTCATAAGGAAGGTGCCCCAGCCCTGTAATCATCTTAGTCGCTCTCTTTTGCACCTTTTCCATTTCCACTATGTCTTTTTTGAGATGCGGCGACCAGAACTGGACACAATACTCCAGGTGTGGCCTTACCATAGATTTATACAACGGCTCCCATTTTGTTCCGTTTGAGATCCATTTATAGGGTCTCAGTTCCTTCTCCTTTGTTCATTTTTGTAATTATTTTTTAAAATGCTTCCTTTTGCAGGCCACTTTCTCTGCTGCCTATATTAGCAACAACAGAAGTCCCCCTGCACAGCCATGCTGCTTCAGTAGCCATCTTTTACCCATATACCCCAGAGCACTGCACAGTGGCACTAGCTTCAGCAGAGATGGAAACTTGAGGCAGGTGTCTTGAGTCCTAGTCGCAAAAACACGTGTTTTTTGCTTACTTGTGTACACTCAAATCAGGCATCTCAATGACTCTGGCACTAATTCTAGTCTGACGCCACTGACTTGGAAATGAGTCCCCAACATGCAGATTTGAATCTGTCTGAGTGTGCTTGCTTACCATTTTGCAGCCTGAAAGACCTCATGGGTCCATAATCCAGACTGGGCAAGCAGAAACAGGTAAGTTCCAGCCAGGAAGCAGGGAAGGGTTAATGTTGTGCTTCTGCATTGAGGAGGAGTTGAGGGGGAGGCAGGAGCTCTGTTTTCCATCTCTGAAGGAACCCATGATCATTGGATGAAGGTTTTTTCCCTGGGTGAGTGAAGGGAGAAGGTTGGGGTGGGGGGGAGGCGGTTCCTAGCCATCCAGGAGAAATGGCATGGCTTCAGCAGGCTCCTTGAATGACAGACCTCAATGGGACTACTTCTGAGTAGAGCTGCAAAGGATTGGGTCATATTGATAAGCCTCCCAGCTGTAATACATGACCCCACTTGCCTCTTCTGTTCATGCAGTTTGTCCCACCTCCTCCCACCCTGTTTACAGATGGAAAGGGGACATCAGGGTAATATTAAATGAGACACACACACACACACACACACACACACACACACATCCTGGGTGTGACACACATACACACACCCAGGCGGCAGCTCAGTTTTTTTACATGGCGCTGCAGCATTTTTAATAGAAAAGACTCAGAACTTGAGTCTTTTTGAGTTGCCAAAACACTCTGGGTGACATGGAAAATCCACCCATTAAGACTGATTTTTGAGTCTAGTTAAAGGGGCAGAGACTCGTGACTTAACTCCATTGATTTCCATTCATTCCACAAGTGAATGCACACCCTTAGAGCCCAATTCTGTGCTTGGCAGCGGCTCTGTGCTGCCGAGCACTGTCGCAAACGTGCCATAAGGCACGTTTGCAAAGCTCACCGCTGGGCTCCCGCCCATGCTAGCTGAGCGCCAGCCGGTGCTGGGCTAGCGCAGGGCAGTCGCCCAGCCTTTGTGGCTCGGTGGTCTCCTGGACTCCTGAGCTGCGGAACGGTAGGCAGGGGCAGAGACGGGGCGGGGAGGAGACATTCCGGGGGGGAGGCTGGCAGGGGGCAGAGAGAGGGTGGGGGAGGCATGCCAGGGGGTGGGCTAGAGGTATGCTGGGGGAAGGGAAGGAGGCAGGTCCGCGGAGCTCTGCTCCACAGGATCCAAGGCACTTGTGTAGGGCTCCGTGCCCTACATGAGTACCTTGACCTTACCGCTGACCTTTTGGTTGGCTGTAAAGTGAGTAGCCCCATTGTGGTACTCTGGAGGCGCAGGATCCGGCGGCAGCCCTTCTCGGTGCCACCGAGCCCCAGGCAGCTCAGAATTGGGCTGTTAGTCAACATCATTCCCAAATGATTTTTACACTGAAACTGGGTTAAAAAAAATCAACATAACACCTGCATTCTCACTACTTTCCAGATAAGCTAAAAAGACATAGCACGGCACAGGCAATAATGAAGAAAACCTGAAACTCCAGATTTAAAATGTTTGTTGCGATAAGCATGGAAATGGTTTTTGAGACCCAAATTTTGATCCAAAATCAAAAGGACAAAACTTGTAAAATTAGGCCTCAAATAAATCTGTGATTTTGAAGGCCCAGAACTCAGCATTTTTCCATCTTTTGGGTTCATTTCAGCGTAGCATATGAAGAACAGCTTAACTTCATAGGGCACATATAGGTGTCCTCCAGGTGTCCTCACCTCTTTTTTGACCCACATTATTTCAGAAGGACAGCAATGTTAGGAATGAAAACTGAACGCTGAGCGGAATCTTTCAAGGAGTCATTGTCAACCCCTAACCCAACAGAGCTAGGGTTCCCAACCCATGGTCTGTGGACCACTGGTGGTCCGCAGCGCCCTCCCAGGTGGTCCGCGACGTCTCTGGTGAAAAAGAAAAAGAAAGCCCTTCCAGGAAGAAAAAAAAGCCTCTGCAGTGCCAGCAGCCAATCAGAGCATAGCCTTTCTCCGTCTCCTGCCTCCCCCCTCCACCTCCCTTCCCTCCATGTCTGTGAGTGCCCAGACAAGCGAAAAAGTGAAGCACAGGCACCTTGTAAGGTGTGCGCGTTTGTGCAGCCTCCTGGCTCAGCTGCATGCAGAGGAGAAGTGCCCTGCCGCCGCTGCCTCCAGCCTGCTACCTCCATTCCTTGACCCTGTGCCTTGAGGTGAGCCCTCGCAGCCTGGTTTTTTAGGAGTCAAATCAGGACTGCAGCCAGCCTGGGAAGTCTCTTGGGCAAGCAGGCGGGCAGGTGGGGGGGCACTGCCGCTGCTGGAGGAGGAGGAGGTGGGGGGCCTGAGGAGAGGAGGAATGGAGTAATAAGGAGGAGGAGGAGAAGGAACAGGCTCCATCGCTGGCTGGCTGGTGGGTTTCCCAGCCGGGGGGGGGGTTTCCCAGGGAGTGGGTTTCTCTGGATGTGATTTCCCTGGGAGTCTGGACTCCAGCTGGCCAGGGAACACAGAGGAAGGGAGTTGGAGGCAGTGTGGCAGCAGGAGAGGGGAGAAACAGTATGCTCAACCCCCAGCCCTGGTACCCCCTCCCCGGTTGGCAGGATTGGGCCCCCTGGATGTGCTCTTCTAACGCCCAGGGGTGGAGCAAGGGATCCAGGCAACCAAGTTTTGGCATCCCTTTTGGAGAGGGAAACAGGCAGAACCTCTGCTGTCTTACTGCAAGCTGCCCACCTGGGGAGAAGCAATCCCAGAAGTTGCAGAACAGGCACCACCGTAGCCAAGTACAGCAGGTGCAACCCCTGACTCTTCCTCCTCAGAGAGCAGCAGCAGCTTTGTCCATGGGGAGCCCTCCCCCACCCCACACTTGGCCAGTTCCCTATCTCCTCAGATTGCAATCCTATGCATGCTTACCTTGGAGTAAGCCCCATTGACTATAATGGGACTTACTTCTGAGTAGACATGCCTAGAATGTTAGTCACTCTGTGGCTGTGATGAACTTCTCCGGAAATTTCTCCAATCCCCTTTTAAAGGCATCTAGTCTAGACACCATCATCACATCCTGGGGCAAGGAGTTCCACAGACTAATGGCAGAGTAGGCAGCTGTTGTTTTGTGGCTGCAGCCTACCTATAGGCTCGCTCACACTCTCTTAGCTCCAACCAAAGTAGTCCACAGTTAGAGCATGACAGCAATTAGAACAGGAAGTGAAGAGAGGCTTCCCCCCCCCCAAAGACTTTGCAGTGCACACCAAAAGGACTTTTCTTCCTGAGACATGCAGCAGCCATTCTGAGATGTTTCTCCGAGCTGGTGCTTCCTTCACACCTCTCTTCTCCTTCAGGACCCACCTGCCTAAATTGTGTTGAACACTTTCCTAAGGACTCTGGACTCAAAAGTGGGGGCGGGGGAGCGGTGCCAGGGCTGTATAACACAAGGAACTGTGGAGGGATGTGTATGCTTTTTGTTGGCTCATTTAACTACCTTGCATGACTTGTCTATAATCCCCTTGTGCTTACCCTCTCCCTTTTTGAGGTGTTTTTCCACACTTAAAAGAGGCAAGGGCTGTGTGTAATGTGGTCTGGTGTGGGGGAAAAGAGACTGGATTGAATTGGATGGGTGTGAAAACCTCTGAGTTGGGGGGGATTTATTATGTGTTCCATGTATTCCGTGTAAACCCAAGACTTTCACAGCTAGTGAAGCAAATGCAAGCACAACCATCACAATTATTAAATAATCTTCTTATGTATTACAAATTTAATTGTATTTTTTGTGTGCGAGGGTGGGGGGGGTTGAATGTGGTCTGCACCTTCTCAAAATTTTGCCTTAGTGGTCCCTGAGCTCCTAAAGGTTGGGAACCACTGCAATAGAGGATGGTCACTGATGTCGACTGGGGATGAGAGAGGTTGCCAAATGGTTTATGCACACAGATAATGGAAAACAGATACAGCTGTGCAGTTACAGCACATCACCCTTGGCATACTTGACAGACTGCAGTATTCCAAGGCATAGTCAGATGATAACATTGACCAACTGAGAGAGTATTGGGAATACCAGCTGAACTCTGAGATCTATAGTACCACTTCAACATATGCTGTAAGTCACCTTACACCCTCACCCCAACCACTTCCAGCAGGGCAAGGTTACATATTACTGAACCTCAATGGTCCCCTCCATACAGGATACTTCAGAGTCACTAATGCCTCTTTCAGAAACATGCTTGGGGTATAAACCAATTATATAGTTCAGTTATTGAACAGAACCCATCAAGTGGGTCCTGACCCACAATTTGAGAAACACTGACCGACAATATATATAAATTAACTTGGAAAGTTGTTCTGGACCATTCTTCAGTTGACCATAAATTATTGTGATGAAGCAGCAGTCATGAAAGCCTCATTGGGAGCCTTATATCTATTTTAGAACATAAGAACAGCCCCACTGGATCAGGCCATAGGCCCATCTAGTCCAGCTTCCTGTATCTCACAGCGGCCCACCAAATGCCCCAGGGAGCACACCAGATAACAAGAGACCTCATCCTGGTGCCCTCCCCTACATCTGGCATTCTGACTTAACCCATTTCTAAAATCAGGAGGTTGCGCATACACATCATCGCTTGTACCCCATAATGGATTTTTCCTCCAGAAACTTGTCCAGTCCCCTTTTAAAGGCGTCTAGGCTAGACGCCATCACCACATGCTGTGGCAAGGAGTTCCACAGACCGACCACACGCTGAGTAAAGAAATATTTTCTTTTGTCTGTCCTAACCCGCCCAACACTCAATTTTAGTGGATGTCCCCTGGTTCTGGTATTATGTGAGAGTGTAAAGAGCATCTCCCTATCCACTCTGTCCATTCCCTGCATAATTTTGTATGTCTCAATCATGTCCCCCCTCAAGCGTCTCTTTTCTAGGCTGAAGAGGCCCAAATGCCGTAGCCTTTCCTCATAAGGAAGGTGCCCCAGCCCCGTAATCATCTTAGTCGCTCTCTTTTGCACCTTTTCCATTTCCACTATGTCTTTTTTGAGATGCGGCGACCAGAACTGGACACAATACTCCAGGTGTGGTCTTACCATCGATTTGTACAACGGCATTATAATACTAGCCGTTTTGTTCTCAATACCCTTCCTAATGATCCCAAGCATAGAATTGGCCTTCATCACTGCCGCCGCACATTGGGTCGACACTTTCATCGACCTGTCCACCACCACCCCAAGATCTCTCTCCTGATCTGTCACAGACAGCTCAGAACCCATCAGCCTATATCGAAAGTTTTGATTTTTTGCCCCAATGTGCATGACTTTACACTTACTGACATTGAAGCGCATCTGCCATTTTGCTGCCCATTCTGCCAGTCTGGAGAGATCCTTCTGGAGCTCCTCACAATCATTTTGATAGGTATAAATCCTGACAGGGCTCTTTTAATCATCATTTGACATTTTAGTCACTACAGAGTCACAGTTTCAACTTAAATACACACATGCCAACAAATATTCTTTCTGGTTTACTGCATTTGTAGCTGCCTATTCTTCTTTGTCCAGAGATTTGTCTCTTTACACCAAGGAAGGGAACTGATTCCTAACTGGGAGACATTAGTCTGAAGACATGAATTTATTCAAATTTTAAATGTAAATTTCTTTTTTTCCCTGGCCCCCGGCACAGTGTCAGAGAGATGATGTGGCTCTCTTGCCAAAAACTTTGGATACCCCTGATCTAGAGCCACTGAGAATAAAGATTACTTGTCTGCTTGTGTAGCCCCTTCTGGGGAACTGCCTTTTATACAAGGAGATGACAAAAATATATCACATTTATATAGTACTTGTGAATATTCAAACACAGAGATTTTTCATTAATAGCCACAACAAAGAGACTTCATTGAAAGAGAGCTTGAACATATCTGCCAGCCCCTTTGGCATGTTGAGGAAATAGTGATAAGATAATTCATCTCACCATTGGAAGTGGAAGAATTCTTGTCTTTGCTACTGTATTTGGAGGGGAGGGTATGCATTGGCTCTGGACTCTTCCTGAACCACAAGTGGCTTTCAATCATATCACATCACTAACTTCCTTCAATATATCTTTGATGTAAATCACTTTGAGAACTTTTTCTTGTTGAAGAGCAGTATAAAAATACCCAAAATCTTCATTAAGCTGTCACTGATCTCCTCCAGGACAAACCATGCTGACTTTTCTGCCCCTTGGAGGCAAGAGCCATCTCCAAGACTAAGGATCTCTCCATCTTTGCAGAGACCTAGAAACAGTGATCTATACTGCCCTCACTGGTCGCTGCTGGTAGAGATTCCTCAGCAAGAGCTTTAGGTTCTATTTCTTTAGGTTATATTTAGGTTCCCTCCTTCAATGGCATGAGAGGCAGGGTTGCCTTTAGGAGCTGGGGGGCCCAACTGAAAACATTTTTTGCAGGGCCCCTGGTTCACAGCCAAGGTCTGTAGAATATTAGAGATATAAATAAAATTTATTATAGACTTTATATCTCTATGGTAGATTGGAAAGCAATCAAAACGTGCGCTTCAAAAGTGCATGTGAGTCAATGGAACAAATGGATCAAGCACATTTTAATATAAAATTGCATACAGGACTATACTACCTTAGCGCAGGGACCCCTCAGAGGGGGGCCCAATTGGGAGCAATGGATCTGATTGGCTTAAAGCCAGTCCTGTGATAGGAAAAGCATATTGGCTGAGAAAGGCTCCCAAGGCTTGTCTGGTCCACAATATAAAACTCAGTTTGTTCAAATTTTTTTAAAAAAGGAGTTTATTAAGGCTCTACAGATAGGCTTGGATGAAGCAACAGGTCAGTCCAGCAAGAAAATAAAGCCGTTAAAAGTTCTAACTAGTCTGAACATAGAAGAATTCTAAGTAGCATCTACTTCTAACGCCTGGTATTCATACCCACATTCATGTAATGTAGAGGACAGCACCTGGTGTTTGGGACATTTGACAGCTCAAAAGGGGGGACGACACTTAATTTGAAATGGAGTCACTGGGAGACATAGGAGACTGAAGGAAAGGGGGACAGACAACGCTTAGCCAATGGAAGAGAACTTTCTCATGGTTATGGCAATGGGAAAATTCCCCCCTACCCCTTGGAAGCTTTTGTGACTGTAGTCCTATGTGAATCAGTTTTGTTGTCACCATTATTACTGACATCCATGAAAGGCCAATGGGGCGGTATATCATTAATATGTTGAAATCTAGCGCTAGATTTCAATATCAGTACAGCAAGTCCTCACTTCAAGTTGTTTCATTTAAAGTCATGTTATAAAGTTGATGAGAAGAAAAAAAATTGATTCCTGGCAAGGGCCACTGTCTGTATGGAGTTTGCATGTTCTCCCCATGTCTGTGTGGGTGCTCACATTTATTTCAGAGTTTACCATTAGAAGTGTTTTGGGTCTTTATTTAGAGCTTAATTATGTTTTTGTGACCAGAAGTATACTGTTAGGAATGTAACTCTTGTTTATGTATATCAATTAGCCAATGGTGAAATTGGTTTCATTAGAAGACGTTTTGCTTAAAGTTGCAGTTTCCAAGAACCTATCAACAATTTTAAGTGAAGACTTGTTGTACGTCCAAAAGCAACAATTCCAATGCCAGGGACCTCGAATCAAGAGGATGAGGGAAAGCCAATTCTGGACAAGTGACTCAAACCCCTTTAGTAGATGAGGTAAGGTCCACTAGGACAGTGGCAATCCTGGCCCCTGGACTGCCCAGGGCCAGGACCACAGAATGCCGGTTGAAAGCCTCCCCATCAGGGGCCTTAGAGAACCAGAGGGGGCCACATGTGGTCTCCAATAGCCCTTCGAAGGCCTTCTGAGACCTCCGGAAGGCCTTTAACTTCACTTCCAGTTTTCAGCGAAAACCAGAAGTGATGTTTTAAGGTCCCTAAAAGGCCTTTTGAGGGCCAGGCTTTTTGTTTTCCCTGGCCCTCAAAAGGCCTTCTAAGGGCCTTAAAAAGTCACTTTTGGTTTTCACTGCAAGTGGGCAATAAAGGGCCTCTAGAGGCCTCAGAAAGACTCTGGAGTGCTGTAGAGGCTGTGTGCAGCCTTCCCACTCCTCTAAAGTCTCTGGAGGGGGTAGGAAGGTGGCGGCTAGGGCAGCAGTGGGAGGCCTAAGGGTGCCACTGCCACCTCCACACATGTGACACCTGGGGAATTTTCTCCCTTGCCCCCCCCCCGGCACGCCACTGCACTGGGAACAGGAATCAGGTCCTGTTACAATTGTGGTCTCATAGTTAAGAAATACCTCGCCCACTGAGACTTGTTGCAGTCTGCTTCTGCAAGCTTTTGAGAAACTTTAAAGCCAAACTTTGTTTTAGGCAAAGTTCTGTCATTGTCCTCTCAATGAAATGACTAATGGTTCAGGTTTATTTTGTTCATAAAGTATTTTTGAACTGTGTCTTCCTATGTTTGTGAAGCTGGTTTTATTGTATTGATTGTAATGCTTCATTAGTGACCTTCAGTAGAAAAACAAATGTGTACAAGGAACTTCTAACAGCACAATCCTATGCATGTCTACTCAGAAGTAAGTTGCATTGGGTTCAGTGGGGCTTACTCCCAAGAGAGGATGTATAGAATTGCAGCTAAGTGTCTTTGCAAGCTCCAGGCCTAGAGACTTTTGAAAAAGAAAATGAAAACTGGTATTTTCTGAGTGTTGCATTCTGTACTCTGCAAGGATTTCCATGCATGTTGGTGTGATCCTGGAATACACGCTGTGATCCAAGGGTCTTTTAATAGCGTGAACCACAGAATGCACTGTTCCTGGTTGAGCATATAGCCTTTCTCCCTATTTCTCCTGAACAGCAAACAAGCAAGTCATTCCTTGAAGCCGCCAGGTCAGCAGAAGGGCTCTAGCAAAGCCAGAAGTATTCCAGGCATGCTGCAGGAAGAGCGACTCAGGTTTCCACTGCTTAGGAATGCTGCTGCGGCCCAGCCAGCTTTGGCTTCTGTACGGCTCACTTCCTGAAGTGCCGATGCACACTTCCTGCTTCGGTTCCTGTCTCCCCCGCAGTCCCCCATACTGCTTTCTCTGAAGCCAGGCCTGGAGTTTTACTGGAAACCCTGAGCATTCTCTGAGGCATTTAGCACTAGAGCCAAACTTTCCACTTGGTAAATGACTCGCAGTCCCAATCTCTTATTGAATAAATGGCTTTGAGTATATAAGTGCAAAAGAAGGTGATGTTTTACAGGTGCCAAAATGCCGGTGTATGTACATATTGGAGTTTGGAGCAACTCCGTCTGCTGTCCAGAGGTGGCAGGATACTGTCCTGAAAGGGTTAAGCCATGGCCCAGTGACCCTACACTTTACCTGTCCTCCGAGCACGCCGTCTCTCTTCCTCTCTTGCCGCTCTTCCACGCTGACCAGATGGGATGGCTCACAGCAGGGCTCTGCTGGCGCCGCCATCTTGACCACATGGCACACAGGACGAGGCAGCTCTAGGGCCTTGTTATCTCAAGTTTAGTGTAACCTCTGATCATAATTGGATGCTGTAAACATGCTTCTATGGAACTGTGAGTAAATGATTTTCTTTTGCAACTTCAACCAGCCATTGTCGTTTGTCTTTCTTGATTAACAGTCAGCCGGGTGTGGGAGGCTCCCTGGGGTTGATTTTCAGCAAGGGGGGGGGGTCTGCTGCTGAAGCTACTCTGCTTCCCCCCTAAAGAGGAAATCATTTTTTTAAGATTCCTCCAACAGTACACTCGTGCTATCAGGCTGTTCAGGTCAACACAATGTTGGACTTCAAATCTATTTGGACCCTCTTTACTTGAAGGTCCACTTCTGCTCCTAGATGGGGGGGGGGGCGTTGTCCATTGTAATTGTAACACATTTCTTTTAACTAAATATTGATGTAACGTTTTCATCTAACCTAATGTGGAGGAATGGCTGACAATACAGTAGCTGTTTAACCTTTCTTTTCTCATTCACCAGCAGGTATATCTGCAGGTATATCTCATTCATATCTGCAGGTATAGCTCCAGCTGTTGATGAGGTCCTGGTCAAAAGCCCTACATGGTATCCATGCTTTGGAAAGTGCATGTGCCGGCCATCATCTCCACTGTGTTGTGAACACGGCTTATTCACATGCCCACATGTGTCCCTACATGTGTCATGCGTGAGTGCACACACACACACAAAATAACTCAGATTGTGCCAAACTGGGGGTAGCAGTGGTACATCTAGAATGAGAGGTCAATTTTAGCAGTGTCTGACAGTTTTGGAATCATTGAAATGTGTGAACGGTGAGAACAATTTCTAAATTAGGCTATCAGTAACTTCAAGACAGCTTTTCAAAAGAAGGTAGAGTTTATTAAAGAAATATAGATAGCAAGTAAAAGTCATGTTTACTTTCAGGTACTTTGCTTAGGAGATCTTAGGTACTTTTTTGGGGGAGTGG
Organism: Tiliqua scincoides; assembly: GCF_035046505.1. NCBI lineage: Eukaryota > Metazoa > Chordata > Lepidosauria > Squamata > Scincidae > Tiliqua > Tiliqua scincoides. The sequence goes on from NC_089822.1 coordinate 221,647,809, forward strand.
GGGACTCACTGGTCTATTTCAATCAGAACAGAGCAGAGGGCTATTACCCCTTGCTCTCTTATGGATCGGGTTGTGGCTAACACTACAAGGTTGCATGTATAGATGCAGACGAGCAAGAATTGGTCTCATCATTTGGCTTCCTGGCTGCTTCTTTAACAACTAGCCTCTGAGCTGAGAGAACCCTGGTAACTGGATTCACTCCAGAGGAGAGGAAGCGTGCTCCTCTGTGTATGGTTTTCCCTTCCTGATGGCAGTAACTATCCTTTCTAGGAGGACGGTCTGTGTCAGGGTGCTGTGTCTGCCACAGTCAATCCTGGAAGGAATCCATGGGGAAGGTCAGGTACACAGGCCATGGGCCTTGCTTCTCCCTCCTCTCCACCCAGTGGACTGTGGTGATCCCACTGGATTACCACAACAATGTTACAGGAGAAGATAGAAAATAAGAAACTTGAGTGATGGCCCAATCCTATTGAGGGTCTGCACCACTGGAACTTGTGTTCTGCTGGCACACGCTGCCTCAAAAGTACCACGAAGTACTTTGCGGCAGCACGAGACCAAGGCCTGCCAATGGGAAGTCTGGAGCCCTTCTGGTGGAGTGGAGGCCTGCTGGAGAGTTATGTACAGTGTAGGTGTGAGGGGAAGGTGGGGAGGGGTTGAATGGGGTGGGAAGAGGGTGGAACAGGGAGGAGATGGGGCAGAGTGGCCAGATTGGGTTCAGGTGGGATCAGCGTTGCCGGCTGTCGTAAACTTAGGAGGGTTTGGGGTGCTCAGAGTTCTTGGTTCTCGAACCCTAAAGCCCTCAAGGCCCCTCTGTTTAGTAGTACTGCCACCACCCTGTATGTGCCAGTACCTCAGTCCAGGGACACTGAGACCCTCTAGGCTTAACTCTATCCCTTGCAGGCACTGAGCTCTTTCTCCAATTAAAGCTTCAGTCCTCAAGTTACTAGACCTCAATGAGCACTTGGTAGCTTGCTGACCGGCTAGGCAGGATTCTGAACCTTTGTCCCCAACAGACAATGAAACAACTTAGTAAAAGAGATTTTGGTTTATTAAGTACATAAGGTTACATAAGGTTACAGTAAGGCAGCAAATGCTAGAGGCATAAACATCTAGGAAACATATCAGCAATAAAATAATAAAGCTAGCTGGCTAAATCCCTAACTCTCACCAGGGTCAGCTTCTCTTGTAGATCTTTTAGCTCCAGGCTACCTGTGAGGCCAGATGTCCATGTTGGACAATGGGACTCCCAGTGTGCAGGATGTTGCACCCAAAACCTCTGCCCAAGAAGACCTGGACATACCTCTTGGGGCACTCATTAGTATACTTATGCTAATAGTACTGAGGTGACTTCATACTTATTTAGACTGTCCAATCAGAAACTTTTGAAGGCAGAACCTTCTCAGAGTGGGTCTGGTTGCTAGCCCTCCTAGTTCTTACCCCTCCCAACGGGAGATCCATAGCTGCATTCCATTCCGCTTATCAGGCACCCCTCAGCCTACTGAGGTCTACTGAGGTGTTAAACATTCCAATGGGTTGTAATTCTTGTTGTCTGTCCTTTCTGGCCAGCAAAGGAGAGACAACAATCTTTTTGTTTGTTTACTCACATTCTTGCAGCTAGGAACTGCTAGCCACTTCTCCGTTACTGACTTAGTTTGGTTCAGGCTTCACATGCTAACCTAGGCCTAAACTGTACATATTCATGACACCAGCATCCACTGAATTTCCTTTCCCACGTCTGATCCACGTGCATGAATCAATGCGGACACTGAAAAGTATTACCCAAACAGATTATATCCTAACTGCCTTGCAACAGTCTTATCCATCTGAGGTGAACTCCGAGGTAGTGCTGAGATCTCTGTAGATCTGGGCTTCTTCCAACCCTGAGATCACATCAAACCCCCACATCCAATAGGTTGCTGCTACCAGCAACATGAGGTGAAGCTCATGTTACCCCCTCTTTATCCAGCAGGGGATATGCCTGTCCATCAACAACCCTCATGCTGAATTACCTGAAGAGATATAAGGACAAGGAACAGTGTCTCAATCAATCTCCCCATACAATTCCCACACATCCCTATACAATCCTCCAGATGTTCAAGCCTTCTCTGAGTAATGTGCAAAGTTAAATATGGTGTCAGTTGATAGGAGGACAGTTGCTCTTCAGGTTAAAACACCAGGCAGGTTCATTGTAGTCAAATCAAGGGGGGGGGGAAGTATTGGGATGAAAATGGAACAAGGAAAAAAACACTCAACTTCTATACTTGGGATTCAGTGGCAAGGTTAAAAATCAAGTATAAACAGATTCTAATGGCCCAATGCAAACAAAGAACAGCACTGGCAGAAAGCATGTTCTGTCAGCGTAGGCTGCTGCAAAGCAGCCATAAAGCTCATTGTGGCAGAGCAAGCTGCCAGCATGGTAGCTGGAAGGCTGGAGCCATTCCGTGTGCACTAGCAGAGGCCTGTTGGTATAGGTCCAGGGGATTGAACAGCACAAGGGGGTAAGAACAGGGTGGGGGGGATGGGAAGGGGTGGAATGGGGCAGAGTAGAGTGGAACAGGGGCAGGATGGGCAGATTGGGCTTGGGAGGGGGTTGGGATTCGGCAAATCCAGAGTCCTTTCCTGGTCCTGATTCTCCTGCATGGAACAATGTGGACTTGTGCCAGTGATTGAGGTCCACGTTTCCCCAAAGTAGTTGTTGGGGCTTGCCCCAGGACAAGGAGTACCCCAAGGAGGCCTCCACCTTACCCCAAAGAGATCTCCATCAGGCTGAAATCCCATGCAGGATGCATCAGAAGCCAAGCCAGTGCCACTGTAGAACTGGGCTATAAGACTCGTGAGAATCCACTTACAGCACCCCCCTTACAATTTACAAGAGTCCACTTCAACATCCCCCTGGCAGCAGAGAGAAAGACCTTTCTCAGAGCTAACTCTTTCCAGCTGAACAGATTTAATGTGACTGAAGCCTGTGAAAGTGGTTGGCCTGTACAGTCCTTTCAGGGGACTGAACAGTCTCAGGTCCAGGTGGACTGGAAACTTATCCTGGTCCTCAGATAAGTTGTTCTTTTCATTTTACCAGTTTCTGTTTTCATGCACTGAGCTTTTCCAGTTTTTAGCGTCATAGCTGAGTAATTGCAAGAGGCCTGCTGTGTGCTGCTGTTCACACATATCCAGTAGATTAGTTGATTAATGCTTAAAATATATATCCACTCTTAGCCTCCAGTCCTGAGTTGGATCTGATTATGAAAAGAATTCCTATAGGAATGAGCAGCAAAAGTAGATTTTAGCTTGGGATCGGGCCTGGTTTTCATGATCTCCAGCCTGCACTCCCACAATTATGGCCCAAGGTAGATGTTAGCAAAGTGTAAACACAGACTGAAAGGACAGGACAGGATATTACCTTTACTGAAAGGAATTAGAAATTTGTTCATGGGTTTGCCATGAAATTAAAACCCAGGAACCTCTCTGATGAAAGAAATTTTAGAGGACAACACCAACGGTAATCAAAAATAGACCAAACTGTGATGTGCAATAAGCAGTGAATGGACCCACATGGCCCCAAAAGAGATTTTTTTAATCTTCTCTCTCCTCTGATCATAATGTTGATGTTATTATTTTCTGATTTGGTGTCTGATTCTCACAAGGGTAACAGATGCTGACAGTGGAGTAATGGAAAGGTGGCATTTTTGACTCGGCAGACTTCACCGGATTTAATATGTCTGCAGAGGCTGAAATGAAGGTGACTTGGGGGAAGAGGGTGCATTGCAGAAGGAAATGCCGTACAAAGAATGGCAATAAGGGAATGTTAGTAAGAAGTCTGAAGTGCAGCAAGAGTGGGATTTTCAACAACACGGCTTCCCCTTTGCAATCACAATTCTCAGTGTCAGGGGCCCTGGGGCAAAGCCCTACACCAAGGCCCCTCATAACACCCTGCATTTCCCTGATGGCACATTGGCTGCTACTGCTGCCACTGGTACTGAAAGTTCAGGGATTGGCCTGGCGCAGTGGCCTCCTCATGGGTGTTGGTCCTCGACCAGTGCCCTATCTGATCAACTCTGACAATTCCCTCTGATAGAATAAAATGGTCCAATCACTTTGAATTTGGCTTTTAAGATATAAAAATAAGTTTTGTACTGATGGGAAAGGCTAGATAATGGAAACTTTCAGATTAGATAATGGAACCATCAGTGTGACGGTAGTTGTCTTTGGGTACCAGTTGATGGGGATCAAGAGCGGGAGAGGTCTCTTGACTTCATATTCTGCTTGCAGGCTTCCCAGATGCATCTAAGTTGCCATGGCAGGAAACAGGAAACACTGCACTTTGGTATACTGCTGAGCGTTTGCTGTTACTGTTTCCCCACCTCACAGAATCACAATTCTCAGGGTTTCCTGGGAAAAGAGAATGGCATTTCTGTGAACATAGGAAGCTGCCTGACCACCGATCCATCCAGCTCAGTATTGTCTTTGTACCAATACTGGACCAATTTGGACTTTCTGCAGGAAATTCATGTGTTCTGCCACTAAGCTACAGTGCAGCAGCCAGTAACAGGATTGCTGGGTGGACCTGTTGCCAGGGGAACTAATTAATCTCCTTTCTCCACCTGTGGCCAGGTAATTTCCCTCACAGAGGCAGAGCCAGAGCCTGTGGCTCTTTACCTATGGATAGGAGCCTGTGAACTCCAGGACAGAGCATCTGGAGGCAGTAAGCATCTGGTAAGGAAGCTTAAGCTGTAAGGAGCTATTGATCGCTTCATAAGATACAAGCTATGCAGTCAGGAAGCCAGCAGCAAGGTGGGGGCTATCCAGTGTTCTGCATCGAGTGCCACATGTATGATTATATGCCTCGGGGGCGTAAGTCATGGGTGTGGCCTCATTGCAAGGAGCTCCAGGGCCTCAGGGAATGCATCTGCTCCCTTGAAACATTGGTGGCCGACCTGGAGAAGCAGAGGCAGTTAGAGAGGGACCACAAGTAGACTTCCAGGGACATGCAGGTTTTGTCCCATCCTCAAGCAGGTAGCTCACCCAATTCCTGGGTAGGAAGTCCTAGGATTAGAGGACGTCACTCTGGGGAGGAGGGAAACAACCCCCTAGGGGGAACCCTGGACTTGCCTGCCTGGTGCAAAGGTTGCAGACCTCACTTCTTGTCTAGACAGGCTGGTAGATAATGCTGGGGGGGGGGGCGTTAGTGGTTGTGGTGCATGTCAGCACCAACGATGTGGGGAAGTGCAGCAGGGAGGTCCTGGAGGCCAAATTTAGGCAACTGGGTAGGAAGCTGAAAGCCAGGGTCCCAAAGGTAGCATTCTCAGAAGTGCTGCCTGTTCCACGTGCAGGGCCAGCTAGGCAGGCGGAGATCAGGGGTCTCGATGCGTGGATGAGATGGTGGTGTAGGGAGGAGGGATTTAGATTTGTTAGGCACTGGGGAACGTTTTGGGACAAGCGGGGCCTGTACAAGAGGGATGGGCTTCACTTGAACCAGAATGGGACCAGACTGCTGGCGCATAATATTTAAAAGGTGGCAGAGCAGCTTTTAAACTGATCCCTGGAGGAAAGCCGATAGGAACCGAGGGGCATCCGGTTTGGGACTTCTCATTCCTATGGCATGCGGATAGGGAGGTTAGAGAAAAACAAGGCAGGGATAGAGTAGGAGTAGGAATTGGGAACGGAAACATGATGGGATAAGAACATAAGAACATAAGAACAGCCCCACTGGATCAGGCCATAGGCCCATCTAGTCCAGCTTCCTGTATCTCACAGCGGCCCACCAAATGCCCCAGGGAGCACACCAGATAACAAGAGACCTCATCCTGGTGCCCTCCCTTGCATCCGGCATTCTGACATAGCCCATTTCTAAAATCAGGAGGTTGCACATACACATCATGGCTTGTACCCCGTAATGGATTTTTCCTCCAGAAACTTGTCCAATCCCCTTTTAAAGGCGTCTAGGCTAGATGCCACCACCACATCCTGTGGCAAGGAGTTCCACAGACCGACCACACGCTGAGTAAAGAAATATTTTCTTTTGTCTGTCCTAACCCGCCCAACACTCAATTTGAGAGGATGTCCCCTAGTTCTGGTATTATGTGAGAGTGTAAAGAGCATCTCCCTATCCACTCTGTCCATTGCCTGCATAATTTTGTATGTCTCAAACATGTCCCCCCTCAAGCGTCTCTTTTCTAGGCTGAAGAGGCCCAAACGCCATAGCCTTTCCTCATAAGGAAGGTGCCCCAGCCCCGTAATCATCTTAGTCACTCTCTTTTGCACCTTTTCCATTTCCACTATGTCTTTTTTGAGATGCGGCGACCAGAACTGGACACAATATTCCAGGTGTGGCCTTACCATCGATTTGTACAACGGCATTATAATACTAGCCGTTTTGTTCTCAATACCCTTCCTAATGATCCCAAGCATAGAATTGGCCTTCTTCACTGCCGCCGCACATTGGGTCGACACTTTCATCGACCTGTCCACCACTACCCCAAGATCTCTCTCCTGATCTGTCACAGACAGCTCAGAACCCATCAGCCTATATCTAAAGTTTTACTTTTTTGCCCCAATGTGCATGACTTTACACTTACTGACATTGAAGCGCATCTGCCATTTTGCTGCCCATTCTGCCAGTCTGGAGAGATCCTTCTGGAGCTCCTCACAATCACTTCTGGTCTTCACCACTCGGAAAAGTTTGGTGTCATCTGCAAACTTAGCCACTTCACTGCTCAACCCTGTCTCCAGGTCATTTATGAAGAGGTTGAAAAGCACCGGTCCCAGGACAGATCCTTGGGGCACACCGCTTTTCACCTCTCTCCATTGTGAAAATTGCCCATTGACACCCACTCTCTGCTTCTTGGCCTCCAACCAGTTCTCAATCCACGAGAAGACCTGTCCTCTAATTCCCTGACTGTGGAGTTTTTTCAGTAGTCTTTGGTGAGGGACCGTGTCAAACGCCTTCTGAAAGTCCAGATATATAATGTCCACGGGTTGTCCCGCATCCACATGCCTGTTGACCTTTTCAAAGAATTCTATAAGGTTGGTGAGGCAAGACTTACCCTTACAGAAGCCATGCTGACTCTCCCTCAGCAAGGCCTGTTCGTCTATGTGTTTTGAGATCCTATCTTTGATGAGGCATTCCACCATCTTACCCGGTATGGATGTTAGGCTGACCGGCCTATAGTTTCCCGGGTCCCCCCTCTTTCCCTTTTACCCCATCCAGCAAAATGAGAGACTGCAAGGATAAAGGAGAGAATAAGCAGCCCATCTCGGGGGACTTTGTATACAAATGCTTTTATGCGAATCCCTGAAGTCTCCAAGCAAAGATGGGGGAACTGGAATGTTTGGTGACTAGGGAAAACATTGACATAGTGGGCATAACGGAAACCTGGTGGAATGCGGAGAACCAGTGGGATACCTCAATCCCAGGCTATCAACTCTATAGGAGGGACAGAGAAGGGCATGTTGGTGGAGGGGTGACCATCTACGTTAAAGAAAGGGTGGAATCCAGCAAACTAGAGATTGAAGGCGGGTCCGACTCCACCATAGAATCGCTGTGGATTAAATTATCAGGTTCGAGGAGTGATGTAAAAGTGGGGGCATGTTACCATCCTCCGAACCAGAAACCAGAATGGAACCTTGAAATGAGGAAACAGATCAGGGAGGTGTCAGGGAGGGACATGGTTGTAATCATGGTGGACTTCAATTATCCTCACATCGACTGGGTCAATTTGTGCTCTGGTCATGAAAGAGAGACCGGTTTTCTTGATATGCTAAATGACTGTGCTTTAAAGCAACTAGTCATGGAGCCTACCAGAGGACTGGCGACTCTGGATTTAATATTGTGTGGCACTCAGGACCTGGTTAGAGAGGTAAATGTTATTGAACCATTGGGGAACAGTGACCATGCTGCAATTAGTTTTATCATGCTTGTTGGGGGAAGAGTACCAAACAAATCTAACACAAAAACCTTTGACATGAAGGGCAGATTTCTCTCAAATGAGGAGGCTAGTTAGGAAGAAGTTGAAAGGGAAGGTAAAGAGGGTCCTATCTCTCCAGAGTGCGTGGAAGCTGTTTAAAACAACAGTAATAGAGGCCCAGCAGAAGTGTATTCCGCAAAGGAAGAAGGGCTCCACTAATTCCAGGAGGGTGCCCGCATGGCTAACCAGCCAAGTTACAGAGGCCGCAAAGGGCAAGGAAGTTTCCTTCCATAAATGGAAGTCTTGCCCTAATGAGGAGAATAAAAAGGAACATAAACTGTGGCAAAAGAAATGTAAGAAGGTGATACGGGAGGCCAAGAGAGACTATGAGGAACACACGGCCAGCAACGTTAAAGGGAATAATAAAAGTGTCTGCAAATATGTTTGAAGCAGGAAACCTGCCAGAGAAGCGGTTGGCCCTCTGGACAGTGAGGGAGGGAAAGGGGAGATAAAAAGAGACTTAGAGATGGCAGAGAAATTAAATGAGTTCTTTGCATCTGTCTTCACGACAGAAGACCTCAGGCAGATACCGCTGCCTGAACAGCCCCTCGTGACTGAGGAATTAAGTCAGATAGAGGTTAATAAAGAAGATGTTTCAGACCTAATTGATAAATTAAAGATCAGTAAGTCACTGGGCCCAGATGGCATCCACCCAAGAGTTATAAAGGAACTGAAGAATGAAGTTGCTGATCCCTTGGCTAAAATATGCAACATGTCCCTTAAAATGGCCATGGTGCCAGAAGATTGGAGGATAGCAAATGTCACGCCAATCTTTAAAAAGGGAAAGAGGGGGGACCCGGGAAACTATAGGCCAGTCAGCCTAACATCTATACCGGGTAAGATGGTGGAATACCTCATCAAAGATAACACATAGACGAACAGGCCTTGCTGAGGGAGAATCAGCATGGCTTCTATAAGAGTAAGTCTTGCCTCACGAACCTTTTAGAATTCTTTGAAAAGGTCAACAGGCATGTGGATGCGGGAGAACCCATGAACATTACATATCTGGACTTTCAGAAGGCGTTTGACATGGTCCCTCACCAAAGGCTGCTGAGGAAGCTCCACAGTCAGGGAATTAGAGGCAGGTCCTCTCCTGGATTAAGAACTGGTTGAGGTCCAGGAAACAGAGAGTGGGTGTCAATGGGGAATTTTCACAATGGAGAGAGGTGAAAAGTGGCGTGCCCCAAGGATCTATCCTGGGACCGATGCTTTTCAACCTCTTCATAAATGACCTGGAGGCAGGGCTAAGCAGCGAGTAGCCAAGATTGCAGATGACACTAAACTTTTCTGAGTGGTGAAGACCAGAAGAGGTTGTGAGGAGCTCCAGAAGGATCTCTCCAAACTGGGATACTGGGCAGCAAAATGGCAGATGCATTTCAATGTAAGTGTAAAGTCATGCACATTGGGGCAAAAAATCAAAACTTCACATATATGCTAATAGGTTCTGAGCTGTCTGTAACAAATCAGGAGAGAGATCTTGGGGTGGTGGTGGACAGATCGATGAAAATGTCGACCCAATGCGTGGCGGCAGTAAAGAAGGCTAATTCCATGTTTTGGATCATTAGGAAAGGCATTGAGAATAAGACAGCTAATATTGTAATGCCATTGTACAAATCGATGGTTAGGCCACACCTAGAGTATTGCGTCCAGTTCTGGTCGCCACATCTTAAAAAGGATATAGTGGAGATGGAAAAGGTGCAAAAGAGAGCAACAAAAATGATTACTGGGCTGGGGCACATTCCCTATGAGGAAAGGCTACAGCGTTTGACCTCTTCAGTCTAGAAAAGAGGCGCCTGAGGGGAGACATGATTGAGACATACAAAATCATGCAGGGGATGGACAGAGTGGATAGAGAGACACTCTTTTCCCTCTCGCATAACACCATAACCAGGGGACATCCATGATTACTGACTGTTGGAAGAGTTAGGACAGACCGAAGAAAATATTTCTTTACCCAGTGTGTAATTAGTTTGTGGAACTCTTTGCTACAAGAAGTAGTTATGGCCTCTTGCCTGGATGCCTTTTAGAGGGGATTGGACAAATTTCTGGAGGAGAAGTTCATTACAGGTTACAAGTCATAGTAGGTATGTGTAAGCTCTTGGTTTTAGAGGCAAGCTGCCTCTGATTGCCAGATGCAGGGGAGGGCACCAGGATGCAGGTTGTGCCTGTTGTCTTGTGTGCAACCTGGGGCATTTGGTGGGCCACTGTGAGATACAGGAAGCTGGACTAGATGGGCCTTTGGCCTGATCCAGCTGGGCTCTTCTTATGTTCTTAGTTCTCAGTTAAGCCTGTAGTGTGGTTGTGTTGTTGCAGTAAAGATCAAATAATAGAATAGCTGGTTTAGATGAGTTCAAAAGGCTACCTAGTTCATGTCCCTGGCCAAAAGGCAGGGCCATCCATCCACCAGCTTTTCCCATAACCACCAATGCCACCTATGCCACCTCCCTGGACTAACTGATGTCCAACGTTGTGTGTCAAAGGAATCTACTGCTAGACATTCATCTTGGTTTGATTTTTTGAAACACAAAGGTGTCGTGTAAGTCCATCAACCAGAGTGTGCCGCCACCAAATGTCAAGAGCAATACGGTTGTGTGAATTCTTTCTTAATCAAAGGATGTCCTTAGAGCTTTCACTTCTGTGGGAAAAGACCATGCCTGTTCAGATACAAAATTTCAAATGGCACGAGAGATATCCCTTAAATCTCTTCCTTCCGGGCAAGATGACTGTTACATCTGAGCTTTTCTACAGTTCATGCTCCATCAATTTTTTTTTGCCAGTGAAACTAATCCTACGCGACCCTTTAAAAATAAGTGAGTCAAATTTTGAACAAGGGGAACAAAAGAAGCCAATATAAAAATATAATCAAAGCAAAATCAATGACAAAGAATGAATGACATTGGAGTTGTTATGAACTGCACATGAAAGACCAGAGTTATACATCCTGTACCTCCCACTCCCGTGGAAAAGAACAAATTTCAGAGTAAAGCTTTGTGGAGGCCACAAGACTTGCATTGTCTATGTGCGCACCCTGTCAGTTGACAGCTGGACATATGACTGCTGCTGGAGTGATAGATGGGAACTCAAAATTTCTCTCCCTGTCTCTCCAGTCCCGCAGTGGTTTCCATAAGTTAATGAAAATTGCACAACACAGCTGCCAACTGCCGTGCCGGATATATTTTGCAACCAAGGCTGCCATGCTACATCAGTAAGGACAATACACCGAGAGTCTTTTTGAGGAAGCCCTGAGGAAGTCCAGGTGCAAAAATAAAAACGTTTTAAAGTTCACCCAGTTGTATAGCTATTATGTGGAGTAGCAGTTCTGAGTGGTGATTGGATGCTCCAGTATGATGTCCACCATGAAGAAGATGTGGTTGCTGAGAGCCTCCTCCCTGTTGGTGAGGGAGAGGTTTGATTTTATTATAATCCCAGTGAACCTGAGAAAGAGAGAGCATCATATTGCAACATGAACCATTGTGAGAGAGGAGAACATGTTTATGAGCAGGGCTGGCCCATTCATGAGGCCAACTGAGGCAGCAGATTGGTGGTGGGTACCCATCTCTGTCCACCTTACTTGCCTCCGCTGCCCCTCCTTTTCGTTCCACACTCCCTGGATTGGAAGATAGGGACAGAGAGGAAGAGATGTGGAGGGGAGAGGAGTGCTAAGCTGGAATACTGGAGAGTGGGAGAAGCAGAGGATGGCATATCATTGGGTAAGGAGGACAGCATCAGAGGATTTTGGGCTGGCATTACAATCAAGTATCACTTGGGATAATCTGTGGCATTTGTACAATTTGGGAATTTCTTGCAAGAAAGAACCCTGGCTTCTATAACATACTAGCCAAGGAAGTCTTCACTGGGTTTATTAGCTGGGTTCCATCACCATGGACGTCACATTTGATGGCTTATTATATTACTGGAATCATAGTGCAGTAATGGTTCCAGTTCTAATATACCATCCTTTGTAATTGAATTGGAAAAAAAGTGAGCAGAGCAGATGTCCCCAGATAAAGAAATCTAAGATCAATAGTGTTGTTGGCATCCTTCAGTCTCGGAAGACTATGGTATCGCGCTCTGAATGGTGGTTCTGGAACAGAGTGTCCTCTCCAGTGTGCGAAGCCTGGGTAAAGTAGGTATGGAGGATAGGCTGTTACCCATGCAGCAAATCCCCCCTCTCCACGTCGCTGAAATGGTCCAATGGAAAGGCAGAGGCCAATACGGTTGGTTCCAGCGGCGTCGCAGGAGTTGCCAGAACGTGCCTGTGTTCAGCCATGAACTGCCTCAGGGACTCTGGCTCCTGATTTTGCCTCGAAGTTGACTCCTGAAGCCTTTTCCATAACTGGATGTAGCCACAAGGCAGTGGAGGTTTGGGATCAGAGTTTTCCTTCTCTCAGATGAGCTGCCTTCCCAGGCTAACGAGTCCCATCTACCCGGTGGCTGTTTAGTCGCCTCTTACGACAAGTACAGCCAAACCGAGGGCCTATTCTTCACCCCAGCCCCCAGGGATGATCAATAGTGATCATCTCAGCAACTTCAGAGTTAAAGTTGTATGAAGATTTTTTTAGGAATTAATCCTGATGCCATTGGCTCATTTAAGTTTCAGGAGTTCTAGTGTACAGAGATTTAGAGCTCAATCCTATCCCCTGCTGCACTATAGCATGCCGTGCTGTTGACGGAGGCTGTGCTGTGTGCTATGGGGTGGGTTGGTCACCAGAAGGGAAACCAGAACTAAGTAAAAAGCTTTGTAACTTTCCTCCTTGTAAGTCTTCTAGCTATCTAGGGGTGTCTTTGGACCCATGTCAGCTATGGAGTTGGCATAAGTCCAAGGAGAGCCAGGGGGCATTCCTGGGAGGGGTTACAGGGATAAGATCCAGCATGCATGACTAATGCCAGAGCCACCCCTTCTCCCCCCCTCCAGTCCTGTTGCTCTGTGGCCACTCCCATGTAGGTTCCAAAGAGAGAAAAATTTGATGAAGTTTTCTCTTGTATGCCAGTTTGACTTATTACATCAGTATTTCATCCTTAGGGTGAAGTCAGATAGAGAAGCTCCCCTAGTTAAAACAGGGCAGGTTCCAAGAGTCTGTTTGAAATTTACTTTGTTCTTTTTAAAAAAAAAAAAAAGTTTATTTATTTATTACAGATACCGGATAGGGAAATGGGCTAAACTTAGGGAAGGGTCTACACAGGTTACACATCAGGATATTGGCCTTGGATTACAACATGCATTTTAAAAAAAAACAACAATGTCTAGAAGAAAAGAAATTATCAATACAAATGTTACCACCTTTATCATTATAATATTTACTAATTTATCTAAATAGTCAATATTATTTATTTAAAATCATCTATCCAGTCATAAAAAGGCTTCCAATATCTTCTTATTCTGCTTATATCTCTTTCTTTCATGAAATTTACTTTGTTCTTAAGTCCAACATCACTATTGTTCGTAGCGAACATGATGTGAAATACGAAAACAAATGTATTTACCTGTATGTAACCCCTGCTAACTGTTTAAGAGGCACTTTTTCAAGTGGGTGCTCCTCTTTTATTTAGCAGGGGGAGAGTAACTGGCCCACCTCACCCCAGCAGTGTCTTTTCTAGTGGCTGTCTGCTGGTGTTGCATCTTTTTAGATTGTGAGCCCTTTTGGGACAGGGAGCCATTAGATATTTGATTTTCTCTGTAAACCGCTTTGTGAACTTTTTGTTGAAAAGCAGTATATAAATACTGTTGTTGTTGTTGATTTTACAATACACCTACAGTTCAGTACTCGAAGTATTTTGTGCTCTTACCTTGAAAAGTGGGCTAACAGGGCTTGCTGGAGTTGGTGGAATGGGTCTTAGGAATGCTGCGAATGGGCATGAATGCCATCTAAGATCATATGGCCAGGCATGTTTGTATCTTGAAAATTCATTAGCTGAAAGTTCTTAAGTAGGGAAACTTCTGTGTAAGATCGTTTAACAATCACTGGAGGAGGTCATTCAACTGCAGGGTGATCCCAGCTCTTCAGATTCAAACCCTGGCTCAGTACTGATTCAAACCCTGTCAAGTCAAACCCTGGCTCAGCTCTCAGTCATGTCATGCCCCTCTCCTCCAATTTCAGGCAAGCTCTCCACCTTAAAAATAAGATGCCTGTATTTAGGTGTATACGCGTTTTTCCTTTACACTGTAACAAAAATAATTGCAAAACGGCTCTGCAGATTGGGGTACTACAGGCAAAGCTGGTTCAGACACGAGGCCAACCGAATCAGTTGCCTCAGGGACAAATTGGTGGAGGTGCCCACTTCTGTCTGCCTACTTGCCTTCACTCCTCTTCCTCCTTCCACTCCCTGGAACAGAAAAGGAAGAGGGGACAGAGGAGGACATGTGGAGGGGAGGAGTGTGTGAGCTAGAGCAGTAGAGAGTAGGAGGAGCAGAGGCACATCATTGATTGGGTAAGGAGGGGCAGCATTTTTCAAGCCACTTCAAGTGTCTCGGGTTGACCCTGACGAGAGATGTTAGCCATTACGTTACATCCCCTTCCTAGTCAGTTTTTCCCATGATTCCAATTAAGCCATTCTAAAAATGTGCAGAACTGGTTTTTCAGGGATCATAGTTAGGGAACGTTATTTGTTAGAGTGAATACAGCAAGGGTGCTTTCACACCAGTCCTTCTGCTCTCCAAATATTGCACCTGTCTTGGTGATTGGCTGAGGAAGGGACCAGGAAGCACAGGTAGGAGGCCTGCACTTGTTTTTGAAAGGTCCCTTCAGTCACAGGCTCTGAAGATTACTTTATTCTACAGTCGGCGAATAAAGCACGGGGAATTCTCTAGCAAGCGAGATGAGAGCAGAAGAAGTTGTTCCAGGCGGCCGCGTATCCTCAGACGAGAGTGACTTTCGAGACCTACCTGATTGCTGGATTTTCTGCTTCCCTTGAATTGCAACATCAGCAGCAGCCCTGTGGTCCTTGCGCGCTGCTCGTTTGACATGGACTATCTTATGCTTTGCGACGGGTAAAAGCGAGACCACAGTAACAGAGCATAAGGTTCAATCCCCTGCTACAGTTATTTGCCATGTAGACTTCAATTTTAAGAAGTGGAATCTGAGAGCTCTCTCCATTTCCCCTCCTCCCCACATTTTTCTTAAATCCATACTGGCTCTCAGGTTTGTGCAGAACTGTAAAGCAAAAAAAAAAAAAAATTCCTGAGTAGCATTAGATTTAACTTTGCCTCTTGCAATCTCTAGAGCTTTCCCTTGATATCTGACCCTGGTCACCGTTCTGCTCATCTCTTACCCTCCCAGAGAGGCCTGTAAAGTCTGAATCTATAGAAACATGCTTAGCTCTGTATAAATTGAGCCATTCAACTTCTTGACATTTTTAAACAACTTCCAGGCATTTGGGCCTCTTCGAAAACCCAGCATGCCATGTGCCATAGTTTTGAGTGTGGCTTTATGATTCCCAGAATACTCTCTTTTTGTGAAGGTTGAGTCTCTGGGGATGGGTTTCTATTTGGGAATAGTGAATCTTGTGTTTCACCCTACTTGGATTGGCCAGTTCATTGTTACTTGAAGAACAAAAAGTTCAGCATTACTATCCTTTGATAGGCTACATTCAAGAGTTAAGGGGCTTATCTAGGCTGTTACATAAGAACACAAGAAGAGCCTCCCAGATCAGGCCATAGACCCATCTCATCCAATTTCCTGTATCTTATGGTGGCTCACCAGATGCCTCAGGCACACTCAAGGCAACAAGATACCTCCATCCTGTGGCCACTCCCTTGCATCTGGCATCCAGAGGTAGCCTACTTCTAAAATCAGGAGGTTGCACATCATGGCCTGTAACCTGTGATGGACTTTTCCTCCATAAATAGGTCCAATCCCCTTTAAAGGCATGTAGGACAAGTGCCATCACTACATTCTATGGCACTTTCTTGTTGGTCTTTGCATTTGCAGTGCTGTGATGGTCCCCTGAACTGGAAATGGAAGGGTAAACATAATGCGGATCTTGAAAAGGAAAAGGCCTTTGTTTTGGCCTCCCAGCACACCTCTAGCCACACAGGCATTTTATTGTTTTGCATCTACTTATTATGGGACTTGTCCTGGAACTTCCTACTGAAGGGTGATATAGACATTTATAAAATAAAAAATAAAACTTGCACATGTTGAACCTGCCGTCATCATCACTGAGACCCTAGTGGTGTGGGTAAGTGTGGGCAGGAAGGGAAAGGGATCAGCACAGAATGGACTGATACATATGTATGGTTTAGCAAGGTTGAATGACCAATTAATACCCAGCTGCTTCCACCTTCAAAATTGCTCTACCTGGAATGCGCCTTAAGTGACCAGAGACTATTGCCCAGAGACAAGTCTCAGCTGCAAATATGCACATATCTATATCGCATTTTTAAATCTGTTCAAATTGATTTAATGGTTGTAGCTCCCAGCCATCAGACTCTGGAGACTGTATTTTCTTATAGCCCAACCCTGTCCTTCCCCTACTACCCAACTGCTGGTGCAACCATGCCAAAAATGGGCATGCTGTATCCCAGTGGGGTGGTGGTGGTGGGTGTGATCAGGAGGCTTCAGTGGCAAAAGGGGATTTAAATCCCCTTACCCCTCCGTAAGACTGCCAATCTGCAATGGATAACCTTGAGGCTGTACTAGTGATTTTGCTAGTGCAAGTTCTAGGAGAGAAAGGGAGAGAGGAGGCTTCAGGAAAGAGCAATAGGATAGGATAGTGTGCTGCCAGAGCGCCTTTTACAGAGGCGTTGTCTGCTTTACAGCAGTCAGAACCTGTCCGCTGAACTCACAGTCCGCTGCCATCTGGCCCTAAGAAGATCAGACTGTTAATAGCGTCACAAAATTCTAGTTCCCAGGGATCTGTGAGGAAAGGTATGGGGAAAGCGAAATCAGTGAAACAAGTCTCATTTTTAAGTATACATGTGTTCATGTATTTCCGGCCTTTGATTCTAGTATTTATTTGTTTGTTTGTTAAGATATTTATATACAGCCTTTCTCAATATACTCAAGGTGGCTTATGTAGGCAGGCTGAACATACATTTTTTCCAATCAGATTTTTACAAGAATTATTTCATGAGACAATTCCCTCAATTTCTCCAGGTGTTTAACTTCATAGGTCAGTCATCATGCTGGCTCTTGTTTTTTCCAGGTGGTTGCAGGCTTCTCTTTACTCAGCATGTGATTGGTCTGTGGAACTCCTTGCCACAGGCTGTGGTGATGGCGTCTGGCCTAGACGCCTTTAAAAGGGGATTGGACAAGTTTCTGAGGAAAAATCCATTACGGGTTACAAGCCATGATGCGTATGTGTAACCTCCTGATTTTAGAAATGGGCTATGTCAGAATGCCAGATGCAAGGGAGGGCACCAGGATGCAGGTCTCTTGTTGTCTTGTGTGCTCCCTGGAGCATTTGGTGGGCCGCTGTGAGATACAGGAAGCTGGACTAGATGGGCCTATGGCCTAATCCAGTGGGGCTGTTCTTATGTTAATGAAATATATGCAAATCACATGAAGTGAATTTGAACAAGTCAGCACCAAATGGCAAAAAATGGAACAGACAGTGTACAGGTGTATGCCACTTTACGACAGGATACACTCTCCCATCTCTATTGTTATGTGATTAAGTCATTAAATGAACATTCAGTCCAATCTGTTGCCTTTGTTGTGTAAACAGACACTCCCTGCCAGACACTTGCTGGCTGCACAGGCTACTGGAGATAGATCACCTTTTCTTTGCATTAAGAGCCTCTCTGTTGTGTAAACAGTCACTCTGCTGCAGGCTATGGGAGACCCAATTTCCTCATTAAGAGCATCTTTATTGTGCTTTGACCACCGTCATATATGCAGTTCACCGTTAAGTGAAAGGTTGTTAAGCAGCGCAAACCTGTATATACATTGAGCGACAAAACCTCTGCTCCCTCTCCTTCAGTTGTCCTATTCATAAAACCTCTCAACTGTGTCCAAAGACTGAATTCATGTTTGCTATGTATATTTAAAAAGCAGCGTTGATTATTTTGGATGAAATGAAATATATTAAATGTCCTGCATGAAGACAAAATACGGCGTGTTCAGATAGGGAAGGAAACCCAAGAAAACTGTTTAGTTGTTTGATCATTCACACAGTGTTCTAATTACCCTACGGGCCTGTCTGTCTGGCTAGGCCGGTGCCCTCTGCCCTGCAGGAATTGCTGTTCTTTTCTCTTCTTCCTCCACAAGCAGCAGACAGGGCAAGACTAATAATTCAGATGCAGATTTAAAGTGATCCTGATTAGGAAAACCCCTTGCCCCTGAAAAAAGCAGATTCTTGCACTATTCTACCTTGTAATCTAATAGGCTCTTGTGGCCTTTGCAGAAAAAACCCAACCCTGCCTGAGGGCAAAGGCACAGAGACCTCTTGCAATGTTAAATGCAGTTTAATTGGTATTTTGGCACATTTTACTTTGATTTTGCTAATTTTACAAAGGGAGGTGTTTGAAAATGTTTCACTTCTTTCCACACCACCCAGCAAGGGAGTCATTTCTCATGCACACACACGCACACACATATATATGTTGTTTGGCCAAGGCTTTCTAGAAAGGAATCTGGAATTTAATTTGTTCTTTCTCTTTCATTCTTCTCTCCCTTCCTGCTTCCAAGTCTCTCTCTCTCTCTCTCTCTCTCTCTCTCTCTTAAAAAAATCTACTGTGCCAATTTTTATTCTCTACCCTTTCTGTCCCTGAGGGTATAAGCCGATCAGTTACAGCTTGATCAGGAAACCCTGGCATTCCGTAGAATGCAGTCTATGAAATACAGTCTCGTATTGAAAATACAGCAGAAAAATTCACCCGCTTTGCTGTGGAAATACAGTCAGGAGAGACCCAGAGAGGCCGGTGTCAGGAGCAGGCTGCAGGCTGCTGCTGCCACCAAATAGGGCAGCCTGATCTTAGAATTTGACCTGAGGTTTCAGGGCTTGGGCCTCCTTCTCAGGGGTTCCAGGAGAAGGACCAAGATTTCAGGGTGAAAGACCATAACAAAAAGGCTTTTTGGCTTGGCTTGATGAGAGCTTTGCCATCCATCATGCTCGAACCCTGAGCCACCAGGCACAACCAGACTCTGCCTCCTGACCTGCTAGGTGTTGCCTTCTCAGGGTGCCACTGTGTACCACCATTGTACTCCACCCCCTGATCTCCCAGGCACCACACCATATCTCCAGTGTTTCTCTCCCTAATCTCAGTGTTTGGGACTTTGGAGTTCTGGTGACCCTTCATTGTAGGACCCTTCATTGTAGGACTTCATTCATGGGGTCTTGTAGGACCCCAATGACAAGCCATGAACTGGAGGAGGAGAAAGGAAACCCAATTCACATAGGTGCCGGGACATTTTGACTTGGAAGTAAGTCTCACCAAGTTCGACAGACTGTATTTCCTGGCAAGTAACTTTGGGGCATAACTGCACATCATGCACAAGGAAATGAAAGAAAGAAAACTGTTCTTATCATGTCTATTAGGGAAGATCAACTTTGCATGAGGCCCATTTGAGCAAAGAGGTGGCAGGGGAGTGAAAGAGTCCTTCTCTCTTGCTCCATCTGGTCGTTTTCCATTGCAATCCCTCTCCCCATACTACACTTCCCTCTCTAGTAGCATCGTAAATACATGTCTGGAACCAAGAAGGGGAGGAATTGCTTGGGGTGAAAATGTTGCAATGGAGAAACAGTTGGCAGGGGAAGCAGAAGCAGAGCTGGACGGGGTGGCACGGTAAGTACGGGACACTCCACAATGCGCCATGTAAGCACCCTTCCCCCTCGTGTTAGAGCCATTCGGGGCAGTGATGGTATATTGCCATTGTTGCCCCAAATGGGTCTGACATGAAGGTGGTGTGACATTTACACAGCACATTGCGGAGCATGCCATACTTACTGTGCCACCCCTTCCGCTTCTGAGGGGAAGGCTTAAGTACCCCCCCTCATTTATTTGTTTCAAATCTCCCCCAAGCTGTTTTTTCCTGAAAAGGTTCTCACTTCTCCCTGAGATTGCAATCCAGACTTTTCTTATTCCACAGGAATTCCATTGGCTTCACTGGAGCCACGCTAGCACAAGCAGATCATGGCTTATAGTTGGGCAGCCCAATTTTAGCACGCGGCCCATGCTATATCCAGTGCTGAAATTTGGCAGGCAGGCAGGTCTCCTTGCGTACAGGAACATTTGTTCCCTCACCCAATGTTGAGCCCCAGTCTGTCCAATGTGGCTACTTAGAACTGTGTCAGCTAAATCACTAGTGCAAGTTCGAGTAGTCCTGTGTAGGACTTTCAGGCCTGGGATGGGGGTTAGGATACCGTAGTGGCCTCTTCCTATGTCCCTGCCCTGAATTACCCCCTCCTCATCCTCCTCCCACCCAAAACATTCTTCCCTGTCTTCATCCTGCCCTCCCACCACCCTCCCCCTGCGCTCTGCTGCCCGATTGCAGCACTTATCTGCTCCAGCAGCCATTGGGCTAGATTCAGCTTTGGTGGGATGGTGCAGGCCTTCCTACCAGTGCTACCTATTCACAAGTCATCACAAACATGTTTTATGGCACATTTGTGAGGGCTAATCATGATGCAGCCCTCCGGCATTAAGATTGGGTTGTAACTGTTTGTGTGATTTTTGTGTGAAATTTACATCAATAGATCATCTAAAAAAGGAGCTATGAATAATAGTGAGGGGCTAGGTCTTGGGGGGAAAGTTTGGGGGAAAGGCAGATGTAAAGAAAATTCTAGAAATAATGATGCATGTTGTAATCTAGGGCCAATACCCTCATGTATAACCTGTGTAGTACCAGCCCCAAGTATAACCCATTTTCCTTACCTGTATCTGTAATAAATAAATAAAATATTTAATTGGGGGGAAAAAAAGAAAATTCTAGAAATAAACATGAGAATAAATACGATTGCGAGAAAAGCAATGTTTCCTTGGTGAGCGAATCTCTTGTGAAATCAGAAGATATTCCTCCTGCTTCCTCCTGCTTATTTCAAGGGGTGCCCCATTTGGACTTTTTTTGGGGTGCCTCATTTGGACTTTTTTTTTTAACTGCATAGTTGTACATCCCCACATGTTTACTGAAACTTCTAAGCAATCTACATTTGCTGTCTACTTTCTGTTACACCCTATGTAACCAGCATTTAAAATGTGGCATTGTGTATGGGCTCTGAGGTTAAATCCAAAGCCAGTGCTCCTATCTAGTCAGCCAACTCTCCAAGGTAAGATGGGCTCCTAGCAGTCTGGGCTCACTCTCTTTTCCAAGGTCGTTCACTTGCTGGGTTTTCCACTGTTATTTCCAACTCGGCTTTCTGTGATGGAATCTCTCATCTCCCCTGAGCAGAGCAGAGAAGGATTCAATTTGAAAGCGGCAGCATGATGACATGAGCATGTTATTAACTTCCTGAGGTTTCAGAAACGCCACTCCATTTGGCTTGGAAACAGCAACCTGTATCCTCCCAGTCATCACTATGCAGTCACTGCTGGCTTGCATGGAAAGAACAGGTGGGTGCGTGATACAAATCCCACTGTGTGCATGGACAGCGCAGTAGTGTGACCAGTTGAAACTGCCACACCATGCAACTTAAAACTCCTTGAATTAATGCGATAATCGCCACTTGGTCACTGGCATGCGCAGCTAGAATAACAAAATACCCCTTTTCTATGGTGATTTCTGAGTGCAAAACTAAACAAAATTCTGAGCAAAATTAAACACAGATTATCTTGAAGCTGTCATGCTCACAATCCTCTGTGAATATATCTTGTTACCCCTATAGTGTAACTGAGAATGTGAATGAGAGGGAGGGAGGGCAGGGGGACTTACTGGAGGCTGTACCAGCTCTTATGTATGTTGTTATAACAAAATCAGTTGCCCACAAAGTGACGGTATGTAGAAAGGTACCCTTGGTGCTTGTTCCTCTGCTAAGGAAGGCAAGGTTCAGTTCTCAGGTTGCAACAACTTGCAATGATGATATACGCAGGGTCAGCATACGTTCACATTGGCGGGTGGATCAGGCCCAGGAAGGGGTTTGGATTTGACACTGAGAGCATCTGATATCAGTGCTAGGAGAGCCCTTTTATCATGCTTGTTGGTTAAAGAGCTTCCAAGGGCTGTATCGCACCCATGGCCTTATGCTTGACACCCCTGAAAAATGTTAGTATTGTTATGTCTTGAGTCATTCATCATTGAAAGGTGGACAGGTGTAGGGGAAGAGAATTTCTACATTGCACCAAGTGGTACTGAATACTGTCCCAGACCCTCCCCCCAATGCATTTTTGATTCCCATTTATTTCAATGGTAAAATTAAACATGATTTTTAAGATGTAAGCCTTAGACCCAAATCCTAACCCACTTTCCAGCACTGGCATAGCTGTGCCAATGGGACGTGTGCTGCATCCTGTAGTTAGGGGGCACTCACGGAGTCCTCCTCAAGGTATGGGAATGTCCAGTGCTTTTTTTGTAAAAAAATAGGTGCAGGAACTCACAACTTTTTATTGATTGATTGATTGATTGATTTTTAAACCATTTTTTATACACACACGCGCGTGCACACATGCATGCGCACACACACACACACACACACACACACACACGTCCATCCCGTGTGAGCTCCCTGATAGCAAAAGCACTCCTGCCACAGCTGGAGTGAAACACCCCATTTTTTTTAGGTGGGGAGGGCTCCATTGGGCTATAGGAAACTCTCTCCATTGGGCTATAGGAAAACCTATACAGTAGTTAAAGTGTTCAGAACAAATGTATAAGGTCTTGAGCCCAGCTGGTGGCCATCAGTGCCTCAAGTGTTAGTTCCAAACACTTTGAGCTGAAGAGCTCTGGTGGCTCAATGGCTAAACTGCAGGTCTGTGGAGCCAGAGGCTTGGGGTTCAAATCCCTATGAGGAATAATTTTTTTTAGGTGGGAAGGTGCTCCATGGCTGCAAAATATAAAGGTTGGTTGCTAGTTGCCGAAAGGGGGGCCAGCTGAGGCTGCAAAACTCCTCAAAGTTCAGTCCCAGGCAGGCTCTTTTTTGAACTTTTTTTTTTTTAAGTTCCAGTTAGGACTTAACCCACAGTTAAGCTCCTGGAGTGAGCCCCCTGCTGGAGGCTGTGGGTTAAGTCCTACCTGGGACTTAAAAAAAAAAGTTCAAAAAAGAGCCTGCCTGGGACTGAACTTTGAGGAGTTTTACAGCCTCAACTGGCCCCCCTTTTGGCAACTAGCAACCAACCTTTATATTTTGCAGCCATGGAGCACCTTCCCACCTTAAAAAAAAATATTATTCCACACTGGGATTTGAACCCCACAGACCTGCAGTTTAGCCATTGAGCCACCAGAGTTCTTAGGCTCAAAGTGTTTGGAACTAATACTTGAGGCACTGATAGCCAACAGCTGGGCTGAAGACCTTATATATTAGTTCTGAACACTTTAACAATAGGCTTTCCTATAGCCCAATGGAGAGAGTGCTGGGCTGTGGAGCACAAGGTTGGAGGTTCATAATCCCTCCCTAGCCAGCAGTGCAGAGCGGGGTGGTGCAGGCAGGAGATAAAAGGTGGGGGCAAGGAGGAGGGAAAAAAGGGGGCGGGGCGGTGCAGGCAGGAGGGAAAAAAGGTGGGGGCAGAGAGGAGGGGTGAAAAAAGGTGCCGGAACGCTGTTCCGGTGCGTTCCATTACAAAAAAAGCCCTGGGAATGTCTGTTTCCTTACCTAGGAGCTGCATTGTCCTTATGTCGGTGCAGGAAAGTGGGTTAGGATTGTGCCCTTTATTTATCCCATGAAAGGCAATGAGACTGAAACGTGCTTTGTTTCGGCAGGACTATGTTCACAGTTTTTAAATGGTGCCATCGTAAAATGGATTCTTCTACACTTCTCTGAAAAGAGGCGCTGTTTACATTCATGTGCCTTTCTCTGGTGGCCCACAGTTTCCCATTCTGATACTTGACGTATATAACGCCACATTTGTGAGCTATTTGGTGTTGTTTTAGGGGAGGGGGGAAAATGCTGCAATTCTAAACCAGAGCCTTGGACTGTGAAGCCATTTTCCTTTTCTTCTCTTTTTAAAACTACAGCTGAACTAATTTGATGAAAGGGAAAAATAAAATGCAAGCCAGACTAAACACCCAAAGTTCCTACCTACAACCAGCACTCGGGCTCTCGCAGGCCAAAGTCAACACATGTCAATTCTTAACATGACAGGACTTTTAAAAGGAGGTTTGAGTGCTGAAGGAGAGGCGGATGGAAAAGATTATTAATGGATTCTGTCAATTAAAAGCTGGCAAGACAAGCTTTTACAAAAGTCCAGCATTTTTGTTTTTGTTTTAGAGTTGGTGGAGGAATGATTTATGAGCTATTTGTTTACATTACAGACATACAACAGTATTCTGTGGCTGTCGAACCCCTAAATTAGCAGTTATGAGTGTTCTACAAGCTGATTCACACAAGCACTCTCCTCAAGGTTACTTCATTTTTCCTTCTCTTTGTACACATATTGTAGTAAAGCGCCACTGAAGCTGCAGTTTCTCACGACAATACATTGTAAAATGGCGGCTTTGAGTTGTAGGAACCAGTGTAGACAACTGTCATGGATGGTAGGGGAGAGGTGGCTGTTTAGGTGTAGTTATGCCCCAGGGTTTCAAGTGTGGATATTGCATCAGGGTCAGCATATGTATGTATGTATGGATGGATGGGCAAAGAATCCATTTGACCCATAGCAGCTGCTGGGGCTTACGCTGGGGCAAAGGGAAACATGTCCCCTTACTCAGAGGAGAGCCCCAGCAGCTAAAGCTACTCCCCCCAGGATTCAGCGGAGGCCACACCAGCAACCTTGCATCGCCACACAGGGATTTAGGTAGTATTGGGATGTCATTGAACTTAGTGGCCCTTATTTCCAAGTGAGCATGGACATGTTCATGCTGCGGGCCTTGTATGTGATCCATCCTGGTACATCACTTAGTTTCACCTTCTGAAGATCACAACCTGGTTTACAGGCCTGACTCATTTGATGGGTATGTCTTGTTCTGAAGCTGCCCTTATCAGAGAACATCAGGACCAGACAAACTTCATAGAATTTACTGAGTCAAGCCTCCTTTTTCCAATGATTTTCTTGCCACATTTGAAATGGCTATTTTGGGCTATAGTAGGGGAAAAAAAAACAAGAAAAAAAAAAAAACACCCTTATCAAAACTATACATCATGGCCATGAACTGGGTTTGCTTCTCTTCTTAACAAGTAAATCATTCAGATGCAGAAAAAAACATGCTGTGAATGAGTAAAAAGTTATAAAAGATACCTCTAAACCAAAAGCTGGCAGGTGTGTTCTCTTGCACAATGAGTTAGGCTTTAATCCAAGATACTCCATTGTTATTATTAAATGCTGGGGCACAAGCCTGCCAGGAACTTACACACACATGACCTCAAAGCCCTGCCCTAACCCCAGATGCACAGTCACATGATAGAGGCTTATAAAAAATTTGCACTGTATGGAGAAGGTGGATCAAGATAAATTTTTCTTTCCTCACTCAGAACACCAGAATTAGCCAAATAAACTGATTGGCAGGAGTCTGAGGATGGACAAAAGGAAGCAATTCTTCTATGGCACACAGTTAAGCCATTTCTGCCCAACGTTGCATATATGCAACAGGGACCAACTGTGCACACCTGTGTGCTGAACAAGAATGGGTTAATCTATGGGATTCCACTACCACAAGATGTGGTGCTGGTTGCTAGCTTTGATGGCTTTAAGGATCAATAAAGTGTATCAATAGCTACAATTCATTATGTCTATGCACTACTACCTCATAGTGCAGTGAGCCTTTGAATACCAGGTGCAGGGGAGCAATGGTGGAAAAGAAATATGGCTTTCTCTCCTACTTGCGGAATTCTTAGAGGTAGCTGATGGGTGTGTGAGCGTGTGACAATATGAGCAAACTCACACTTTCTATGCCTTGTACTCTTCTGTACAATACAAAGTAGACCATTCACTGCACCTATTTCCCCCAATGCACCCTACAAAGAGGTGTGGGGAACAGCAAGCGTAGAGCACATACACTTCCTGTTCTCTCGCATCCCATCATTCCTGAAGTAGTTCTCCATGACAAGGGAGTTGTCCTGTGCACTGCACGCTGTGACAATGACAACGATGAAGATTTACATGTATATGTTGGTTCCCTGTTTAAATGCTCAAAGTGATGTACAGACAAAAGTAAATGACCAAAAACATTGTAAAAATGGAATATAAAAACATCAATCATAAAAACACAGACGCTACAGAGACCAGAAAAACAATGTCTACACTCAACTGTTCACTTAGGAAACGCCTGTTGAAACAAACGTGTTTTGACCAGGTGAAAGAAAAAAGTCAATGAGAAGGCCATGCAAACTTCCAGGGGGAAAGAGTTCCAGAGCCGAACTGCTGCTACTGAAAATCTCTATCCTGCATCACTGCCAGAGAAGTCTCAGGAGGAGGAACTGCTCTGTCACAGTAAGCTCATGTACCTGGCCTGAATGCTATTATTCAAAATAGGTTCAGGGGCTGAGCCCTCATTTAATTTAAACCATGCTTGTTGGATGTAAGATCAGCCAATATTGGCATCAGGTTGCTGAGGTCCCTGGGTGTACTGGGCCACACATTGCATCCCCTATGCAACTGCTAATGAAGCACTAGGTGCTACCTTTATCAACAAGTGCCCAACCTGGTCTGCCCCCAATATCACCTTGAGTGGGACCATGCCCACCTCTTTGCCTGAAGCTGCAACACACAGATAATTGCAGAAACTTTCTTATTGATCTATGGGCGCAATCCTAACCAACTTTCCAGTACGGACCTAATCGCAATGCAGCCCCAAGTTAAGGTAACAAACATGCCCTTACCTTGAGCAGGCCCCCTTGACTGCCTCCCCACTACAGGATGCAGTGCATGCCACATTGGCATAGTTCAGTGGCGTAGCTGGAGGGGGCGGAGCACTCAGGCTGGCAGGGAGGCTCAGCGAGGCAGGCAAGCGGCCCCTCCCTTCAAAGTCATTTCTGGCCACATGGCTCCATTTTGCTCCCCTTGCCAGGTGGCTCTGAGATGTAGGGCCGCTTGCCCACCTCGTTGAGCCTCCCTGCCAGCCTGAGTGCTCTGCCCCCCTCCAGCTACTCCACCGGCATAGCTATGTCAGTGCTGGAATGTTGGTTAGGATTGAGCACCTAAATGTATAGCTAGAACTTAAGTACTTAAGCTCAGGAGCGGAATTGTGTATAGTAACACCTCCAACAGTGTTGGGGACCCATTCCTCAAAAGCTGAGCACTGTCTGAAATGGAGTTATAGGAGATGCTGTAGGAGATAAGGTGGGAGCCTGGTGCTCATTAGCCAGAATACACTCTCTCATTGGTGCAGTAGCTGTCAATCAACTCAGTGAAGAGATCACTGTAGTAAAACAGTGCTAAAGGAACTGGTGTTATTGGAGGTACTACTTATGGTTATGCTCAGTCAGGTTGCTGGAGGCCTGGAGCAAAGCCCTACATGAAGCCCCTCTGGCTCCCTCCTGATGGCTTATTGGATACTATCACAGTCACTAGTATTGAGGGCTCAGGGGTTGGCCTGGCCTGGTTGGTCTTATGGTAGTTGTGGGTCTTCAGTCAGTGCCTGACCCCTGAAGTCATCCCATTTTTCAGCCTTTTCATCTCACGGCACACAGACAAGGTGCTAAAATTGTCAATGGACATCATCAGTTTTTTTACAAGGCACACCATGCTGCTGGTGGAGAGCTCACACCCCCAATGGCCCTACTAATAAATGACCCTCCCCAAAACTCCAGTGGCACAGCAGCGGACCATTCACTGCACACCAGTGTGCACCGTGGTTGAAAATCAGTGCATTAAAGCAACACTT